>NC_045476.1:23277543-25677543 GCF_009650955.1 Corvus moneduloides | reverse complement strand
GGCAAAAAGAAGAAAAAAGAGGTGATTTGTAACAGCCAGAATGGCTTTACAAGGGGGAAGTAATGCCTAACAAATTTGGTGACCTTCTATGATGGGGCTACAGCAATGGTGGACAGGGGCAGAGCAACTGACATTGTCTACCTGGACTTAATGCAAAGTATTTCACACTTCCACATTACATCCTTGTCTCCAGATTGGAGAGACAGGGGTTTGATGGATGGACCACTTGGTGGATAGAGAACTGGCTGGATGGTCACACACAAAGAGTTTTGGTCAACAGCTCATTGTCCACGTAGAGACCAGTTACATGATGAAGTTGGAGCAGTGATAAATAGAATAGGATTATCTCCTCTTTTGACTGATGATGCTGTGTTTGATGCACTCATGGGGTCAGTACTCGCTGGGGCTGATACTATTCAACATCTTTGTCAGTGACATGGACAGTGAAACCTATCAGTGCTGAGTGCATCCTCAGCAAATTTGTTGAAAACACCAAGCTCTGTGGTGGTGTGGTCAACACGATGGAGGGAAGGGATAATGGCATCCAGAGGGACCTTGACAGGCTTGAGATGTGGACTGAAGCAAACCTCATGAAGTTCAACAAAGCAAAGCTCAAGGTCCTACATCCAGGTCACGGCAATCCCAGACACACCAATGGGTTGGGCAGAGAAGTGATTGAGAGCAGCCCTGAGGAGAAAGTCTTGGAGTTGACAAGTGATGAAAAACTCGACATGAGCCAGCTGTGTGTGCTCACAGCCCAGAAAGCCAATCAAATCCTGGGCTGCATCACAAGGAGTGTGGCCATCAGGTCAAAGAAGGTGATTCTGCCCCTCTACTCTGCTCACATGAGATCCCACCTGGAGTACTGTGCACAGTTCTGGTCTCCCCAACATAAGAAAGACCTGGAACTGTTGGAGCAAGTCCAGAGGAGGGCCATGAAGTTTGTAAGAGGATTGGAGCACCTTCCCTATGAACACAGGCTGAGAAAGCCGAGGCCGTTCAGCCTGGAGAAGAGAAGGTTGCATGGAGACCTCATGGCAAACTTCCAGTATCTGAAGGGGACCTACAGGGGAGCTGGAGAGGGACTTCTCATCAGGAACTGTAGTGACAGGACAAGGAATAATGGGTATAAATTGAAAGAGTGGAAATTTAGATTAGACATTAGGAAGGAGTTTTTCACTTTGAGGGTGGTAGGACACTTAACAGGTTGCCCAGGGAGGTTGTGGATGCCCCAACCCTGATAGTGTTCAGTGTCAGGTTTAACAAGGCATTGAGCAACCTGGTCTACTGGGAGGTGTCCCTGGCCATGGCAGGGAGTGTTGAGACAAGATGATCTTTAAGGTCCATTCCAACCTGTTAGCATTCCGTGATTCTATGATTCCTCAGTTGTTCCCAGAAGGGTATCAGACAGATTGGCAATGGTAGCATAGAGCTGTAAAGTGTTTGAATATTGCAGATATTAAATCTCTAAAAGTTAATATGTTTATAATAAACAAAATAAACAGCTAATTTTGCCTGTGTCTGGAATGTTGTCCACAGCTCTTCACTCCTTTGAGTTTCCATGGCAGACTTTGGAGAAATCAAAGGAGTTCTTCCATCTGTGGCGGGTATAAACCAGTTCAGAGAACTCCATAGCTGATAAACAGCTTAGTTTTAAAAGATAAAGGATGTTTCATTTGTGGGGAAAGACGACCAGGTTGTGTAGTAGCGCCAGTACTTAAATACAGTTAAAGCATTCAGGTTCAAAGTAGTTGCAGAATAAGAATGCAATTTTTTTTTCCTGAGTGTAAGGCAATTAAATATCTGTGATTTTTCTGGAATACAGGCATCAAAGTTTTTTGAGTAATTTTGAGAATTCCAACTAAATTCAAATTTAGCAAATTGTTCACAAGCTTGCTTTTGCATAGCTGATTCAACTGAATGTAAATGCCTTATTTGTTACTATTCACAATGGTGATTTCATTGCGAAACAACATAACTATTCTAATAGATTATGCTGTTGAATGTACACATAATTCCTGGTATGTCTTCTTATCCAGTCAAAGCTCAAATACTTAGAATGATGTAAGTGGGCTTTCAGTTCCTGTTTTATCGGTATTTCAGGATTTGATTTTTACTCTGACACAGTCTGTTCTGGGGTCAAGAGGCAGTTTTCTTTTGTCATCCTTAGAAATGGAGTTGTTTTTAATTTTTACTTCTGTCTTAGTTTGTCTGTTGCCTGTCCTTGGTATGTTTGTAGGAAACTAATTTTGCTTTTACCTGGTACAATAGTACATATTTGCAATGGCAAACAATACATTTTGGCTACAATAGCATTTATAGGCAGCACTACAGAGCTATATGAGAAAATTGCACAGGGCTTGTGAACTTGTCAACATACCAGAACAGAACTGTATAAATCCACATCTGGATTTCACAGTGCATTCAAATGAATTGTGTTTGCCATGGTATTTTTTGTCTCACTTTATACCTTTTTTATTTTGTTGCTTTGTAACATTTTTCTGTTTTGGTATTGGTTTTTTTTACCCTTCAGCACTAGTAGTCAAACAGTTTGAAGTCTTCCATTGACTGGATGCAACTTTTTGTGGGCAACATTTTTTGTCTAAAATCAGAGACTCCCAAGTCACAGAAGTTTGTCTTATAAAACTTTCTGTCCTGCTTGTTGTCAGCCTAGACCAAACATTACACCTAACATATCTACTTTCACATGAAATGTACTCTAGATATTGGAACAGTACTTGTCTGACTGTGATAAAAAATTGATACATACTAACAACCTTAAGTGTTAATGTTTGGAGGTAAAAATACCAGAAAGTGTCTCTCCTTGTGAGAAAATAAATGTCTGATTGAGGTTTTCAGAAGCAAAAATTGCACTTAGAGGTTTGAGATCTTTAGAGAAATGATTTTCCCCTATTTTCTGTTTGTGAAGTGTAGGAAACCACAAAGATTTTATCAACCTGAGATGGGGAATAAATCTCCTTTTCAACACAATTGCAAAGAGGCTTGGGAAGAAAAAAGTTATACAGACCCTGAGATCAGCTGAATTGGTTAGAGCATGGTGCTCATTATGCCAGAGTCAACAGGTTTGATCCCTGCAAGGGCCATTCGCTTTAAGAGTTGGACTCTATGATCCTTGTGGATCCCTTCCAACTTATAATATTCTGTGATTCTGTGAATATGTACCACTCTGCCTTAAGGTTTAGCTTACCTTAAAAAAATTTCACACATAAATTATTTGATGTTGAAATGCTTTTACAACCTTGAGTTATATCCACGACTACTGAAGCATTATTTTCCTTAGAGTTGGAACACTCTAAGAAAGATAGAAATTTCAGCTTAGAATTTTTTCTGTACTTCATAAACATCTTTGCAAGATGCAGAGCTCTTGAAGCTCTTAACTGAAGCTAATTTCAGGTAAATGTTCACATTTCCAAATGTGACTTGAAGAATTAAGGGAATGCATAAAATATTCTGAATAGTATTAATTGTAGTTAGGGTATCCTGTGATGTATTTCATACTCATTCGGTTATTATTCATCTCCAATATGCATTTCATCAAGATTTGGAAAAGCTAGGTTCTTGAAGTTATATTTATGATAATTGTCTTGCATAATCAAATGAGATAATTTAAATATAAGCTTTACATACTGTCAATACAAATAAGTTAAACTATTTATGAGACTAGTTATTATTATTTGGTAATGTCAATTTTTGTCATCTTCAATTAACACTGTATCAGAGCTAGATGATTGATATTTCTTTCTCTAATGCTTGATATAATCCGTACTTTTCATACATTTTAATCTAAATTTTTATTGTTGTTATAGGTCACAATAACAGAACTAAAGGTAAGTCTTATGTGTAATTGATTTTGTTCTCTAATACTTCCATTGTGGAGCAGTTTTAAAGCTGAAATACTGCTTATAAGTTTGTGTGTGTTAAAAGGAGAAATAGGTTTATTGCAAAGGTACCTATGATGTATTTTCAGCAATTTCCATATATGACTGTTTTTTCAGGCACAACTTGCACAGAAGACAACACTAGTCAATGATTCAAAATTGAAGGAGCAGGAATTGAAAGAGCAGGTAAGGGTGATGTTGAACAAGTAAGAAGTATTCTTGTTTGACACTCTGTGTTTGCAGTATTAAGAGGTTTGTTCTTTTCAAGTGATGATGTGGCACATCTCCGTACAAGGTACTATGAATATAATAGACAAAAAAATAGTTTTCACTCATGCTTGCTCTCAGAAGATGTGTGCTTTTCAAAGTATACCTCCATTCTCTGAGAATAAAAATACCACATGCTTATGATACTCGTTAGCAAAGCAATTGCACAGTGAAAAAGGGAATAATGCACCTTATGAAATTCTGGAATTTTTTTTCAAAACTAAAACTTTTTTGATGTTTAAGTACAATTTTTGTTGTGTGCTTTTTTATCTGTGCTTATATATAAAATAGGAACATGAATATATAACATATGCCCAACATCTGCTATAGATATTTTTATGTGTATATACACATGTACAACATTGGGACAGTTTTTAATAATACAGTTTTTAATGTTTTCCTTCCTTAAAAAGGAAATGTATTTTGATTTTATAAGAGTCGATATTTAGCTGGAAGCTATTTCAATTAAGCTTATTTTAGCTGCTAGTTAACACCGTTTATCATGTCAACTGTTACCTGTTTAGATTCATGTACTGGAAGACCGGCTGAAACATTACGAGAAAAATATTTACGTCACATCAGTTGGAACACCATATAGAGGTAAGTAGACAATTTTCATCACAAATAAGTTTTTCATTTGTTTGAAAGATACAGTTTGGTCTAGAAAATTTATTAAAACATCAGTCTCTTTAAAACACTCACGTAATACACTTATGATATCCTTCTTTTCTCTTGTCTATTATAATAGAGTTGGTGTGTGATCTCAGATGACCAATTCACACAGCATTTTGTTTGATGTTTTCTTTTTTATGTCATTCAGTTAAAAGAGCTCTGTTAAAAAAAGAGCTTCAGTTAAAAGAACTCTAATCAGAGTTCTTAAGCTTTCTGTAGTGCAGGACCTAAGAGCACCCACAGGGACAGAGATGGGCACACCTACAGCAGGGCACAGGCAGGGACTGAAGGTCGCAGGCAGAGCTGGGACACATCCCCATGGCCCTTGGCGGGAGATGATGGGGGTCCCAGGGGAGGCTGGTCCCAGCCACCTGGGAGCAGCCCAGGACCCAGACAGAAGTAGACTTGCACTGCTCATGTACTCTCCTTTAGACACTGGTGGTTGGACACTTTGGAGATAGAGTATGGGCTTATGGACCTTCTCTCTGGTGGTGTACTGTTCCTCTCAGACTCTTTTATTTTAACATAAGATAGAAAAATGCACAGGGAAATGAACAGGTATTGCTCACCTCCAAAAGATTTGCAGCTGTTTAGTTGAGGAGTAAATCCTGCGTAAGACTCAGGGCTCAAGCATTGAGCTGTGCTAATGTTAGAGATACGGGGTTTTGCCATCCTGTGCAGACCCATCTTATCTGAACTCAGAAGACTTTAGAAAACCATGTCACACTTGCTTTTTACAAATTTGTGCAAGTGGTGAAATTATCTCAGGATGATCTACATCTCTCATCCCCTCAGAAAGTCCATGCCTTCTTCCCTCAAGGTGACAGAGTCAAGGATGGGAGATGGTTGTGGGTATTCGGTGCCTGCTGCTAGTGCAGGGCTGGGAAGAAATGTCATCAAAGATTCCCTCAGCATATACTGGTAGGGAAAGAAGCAGGTGGAAAGAAGAATAGCATAGCATACTTCAGCTGGAAGGGACCAACATCAGTTTTATAGTCCAACTGTGTGACCACTTCAGGGCTGATGAAAAGGTAAAAGTATGGCTTTAAGGGCACTGTCCAAATGCCTCTTCAACACTGACGAACATGAGGCATCAACCACTTTTCCAAGAGGTCTGTTCCAGAGTTTGACACCCTTTTGGTAAAGAAATGTTTCCTCATGTCAAGTCTGAACTCCCCATGATGGATAAAGGTTTCAACCATTTTCCATGTGGCCTGGCACTGGGTACCAGGGAGAAGCAAGCAGCACCTTCCTCTCAGAGTCTCCTCAGGAAGCTGTAGAGAGCACTGAGGTCACCCCTTAGCCTCCATCTCTCCAAATTAGAGAAACCCAGACTCCTCAGCTGCTTCTCAGAGGACGTGCCTACCAGCACCTTATCCAGTAGCAGAGGTACCCTCCTCTGGTTGTGTTCATGTACCTTCACATCCTTTTTAAATGGTGGGGCCCTGAACCGCACACAGTACTCAAGCTGAGGCTGCACCAGTGATAAATAGGGTGGGATAATCACCTCTTTTGACTGCCTGATGATGCTGTGTTTGATGCACTCCAGATGAGGTTTGCTCTCCTGGCTGCCAGGGCACACAGACTCCTGACTCCTGTTGCACCTCCTGCTAACCAGCACCCCCAAATGCCTTTCTGGAGGGCTGCAGTTACTCCATCCCAGGTGCAGAGTACAGCATTTGTTCTCGTTTGTTTTCGTGCTGTTAGTGAAACTTGGATTCATATGAGTGACTCTCAGTATAAATATTCTCTTATTTTTGTTTACACAGATGGAAACCTTCACCAAACTGATGTTTCCCTGTTTGAGGAACCTACTGAGTTTGAATACTTGAGGAAAGTGCTCTTTGAATATATGATGGGTCGTGAGACAAAGGTATGGAAATTTGTATATGCTGACAGGTGATTCAGGTTACAGTAAAGTTTAACACCCTAGCTGCATAGATGTGAAGTACCATGTGTTTGTGATTTGTTATATGTTGCTTATTTCTGACACAGGATTCAATAGGCTTTCACATTTTCTTCCAAAGAGACATAATCCATAATTTTGAAACTTCGTCAGCCTGCCAAGATGAGTGGAAGGTGGAGAGGGGTTTCACATCTCTCACCACTGTACCTATCAAGACAAAAACCTTCATGGGTAGATATGATTTTATCAGCAAAAGTCCTGTTGTCAGTCAAACTTAATGTAAAATGAAAGCTGGTATGCACAATATTAGCAAAACTGATCTTTTGATGTAATCTTGACACAAACATGGTAAGTAACAGTTGGATTAAATAAGAGTTTGTTAGTAGCTGTGAAGATGGTGAAATACCTCTTCAGTTGTTCCTTATAGATGTTTCATAGTGTTCCCAAATCTGTATACCTTAGGTAGTATTAATTCACTCTTAAAAGTAGTGAAAAGCTGGACAGTAGGCTTCTTGTAAGCTGCAGGCTTGTGAAATCATTCCTTAATTGGAATTTTAGTAGCTTCTCGCAATACTGGTGCTTAGGGACTGATGATATTCAAAAGAGGTATGTTGTAACACAAACATTATTCTTGGATAATAAATTTTATATGGATGAATTTTTGTATTTGATGTTTTCCTTCTCCCTGGAGTTCTTCCATTGTTGACCTGCTTTCAACTTAGAGTGCCATAAAGCAAAGAGATTTTATGTAGGTTTCTGTCTTAATTAGCTCTGTTCTCATTGTGCTCTTTACAGAATAAAACTTGGACAGTGCAAGGCATCCTTTCCTTATGGGATTCTTCTTTCTCTCTCTTTTTATCCCACTTTTAATTTTGATATTAATTCCTTTTTTTATTACCAGTACAAATCTCTGATGTGAAAAACCCAGAATCAATAGTTACCTTCTGTTCTCAAGCCTGTGGCTCTCCTACTTTAATGACAAGCAACTAAAATAATTAATAAAAATATGTACAGTAGTGGATTTTATGATTTCAAATTGTAAGGGACTTACACAAGTGAAAATGCTAAAAAGTCTGTCAGCAGTGTTTCGTCTTAAGGGAAGTCTTGAAACAGCTGCAGACAACTACCGCAGATAGCTGATGCACGTAGCAAATTTTCATTCAAGAAAACCTAATTTGAAACCTCATTTTCACTCATCAAAATTTTTTCTTACTGATCTTCAAAACATTGCTATACATGCCTCAAAACTTTGGATTATAAATTGTTACTTTTTTTTCCCTTTTAAACAGTGTTGTACTAAAATTTGCAGTTGATTTCATCAATAACAGCAACAAACTACAATCATTGCTGAAGAAAATTGTCTTTAGCTCTTTCTTTGGTGTTTCTTTTTCTTTAGTTTCTGTCTTTGGTGAAGTTTTGCTTCAAAAAGTAGTTTCAAGCTGATTTCATCTGCTGGTTTTCTTTCAATCATTAGATGTGTTGCTGGAGGACACTGAGCTTAGTGTCTGCTCTCATCAGGATTATATAATCATAAATTTATGGAACTATGTCTTGAGAACTGGTTTAATCCTGCTACATGGAGTGGAAAACCATGAGCAGTGATGATGTGAATGATAAAACCTTTTAAAACAGTTTTAAATATGTTAGTAAAGTATTAATGTGCTTTCCACCACCACCCCGCCCCCTCCCTTCCCCCCCCCCCCCCCCCCCCCCCCCCCCCCCCCAAAATATAGTTCTTGAGTTAAAAGATAGGCATTGTAATTTATCTTCTCAGTACAGATATTCCTTTCTCTCAACTTTTATCTTCCTGGACAAGAAGAGGTGTTTTTTTAATCTAATTTTGTCTTGTAAGATCATTCTGGTGGCCCTTCTCTGTGCAGGATCCCGTTTTGCAGCACAAATATGTATACCATGTCTCAAAGGTGATTCAGTAGTGGAACTGTTGATATCTCTGGACATGCTTCCTCTTTTTTGAACAGAGTTCAAAAGAATCTGTGCAAATTATCCAGGATGTATTGCCAATTATGCAGCCTAGTACATGATACTGGAATGCGATCAAGACATTAATGAATGCACCAGTTGGTCTACAGTATTGGAGACGTAAGAGAAATGTGGAGATTGATACAGATCTGAGAGTCAGGAATTACTGTCATGACTTGTAATGTGTAACTTATCACATCCTTTGTAAACTGCTTGACCAAGGTGTATATGTGTCTTTGTTGAGAGGTTTTACTGTCTTGCCCTCCAGTCCAACTTTATTATTTGCTTGGCAGGATATATGCAACGAGATTGACAGCTTTTTCTAAGCATGCACTTTTATCTAGTATACTGTCTTATTAATGGACTCTATCATTTGAGCATAGATACCATGGAATTTATACCACACTACAGTAGCTGAAGTTTGTGACCGTAGAATCTTGTCATATATAATGTGCAAACATTGTTTTCATATAATTCACATCATGCATATACAATGTGAAACAGATAGTTATATCTTACTGATTTCACAGTTGTCCACTGCCATTAATAAAATAGTATCCAGTATTATTAAATTAAATAATTTTTAAAATATTACAAAGCATTTTTGTGGATGTGGAATTATGTATGGGTAACCTATATCTTTCTAGACAATGGCCAAGGTTATAACAACAGTGCTGAAGTTCCCAGCAGATCAGACTCAGAAGATACTAGAACGAGAAGATGCTCGACCAATGGTAAGTTATGTCAGTAAATCAGGTTTATGCAAGAGGATTAGGTGTCAAGAATAAGGAATTAGAAACTTTTTTTTCATCTTCTTTTCCCTGTGTCCACATTCAAATGGTCTCTGTTTCTCCCTCCTTCCCTCTTCTTTAGTGGAATACGAAATTCCGGCTCTAGGTTTGACTTTATAGCAAGAGTGAGAAAAAAAGCAAGCATTTTTCTTTACTGGTATTTTTCTTCAGTTAAGCCATATTTCTGATAGCGATAGGTACAGTTGGACCAAAGCAAGTTCAAGCATCACTACTATTCTGTGGGTGAATTTTCTAATTTAAAAAAGTAATCTGACATATTAAATATGTATATATAAAAATACATATAATGTATAAAATTCACACTTCTTAAATTCAGAAGTTTTTGTTAAGTCATACCAGTTTTTTTGAAAATGTATCAAGAAACATTTTTTCAGCGCTAGGATAAAATTTCTGGCAAAAACAACAGGCATTATGCTCGTAGAATAGAAAATTGAGTATCTCAATCACCTGACATACATGTGTTTGAAGTGAGATGTGTGCAGTTTTATCTTAAGTGGGTATCCTAACAAGATTGGGGTTTTGATTAGGTTTTGGGGTTTTTTTGTGAGCCTGTTTTATTTTTGTACTGAAAAAACACGAAAATATGTCCGTTCACTCTGGGTCAGGACAGGTCAAAAATAAGAGTCATCAACACTTTGGTGTTGTCTTTCTCCCCGCATTGTTTCCCATGTTGTCTTTTTTGTAACATTTGCTTAGTACTTATTTACTAGAAAGGTGAAATTGGGTTTGAGAAGCAGACGCAAAAGGACATAAGATTATATGAGCATGAGCATTTCTTTGGTATTACTGTTACTGTTTTATGTATTTGAGATACTTTTAATTAAAATAAAAACTACAGTAATAGTCTTCTCTACATTGTATCTGGAGTCAACCCTGTGACCCCTCTCTTTGTGGGTCAGCTTAGTGAAATATTTAGGAATTAAAGTGAGAGGAAGAATTGCATTCTGTTTCTCTCACTGACCATGCATATATATTTATTTAGTGCTTGCAAATACAGAATAAAATAAAAATTTCAATAATTTTACATTTCACTTGAAGTAGATACGTTAAAGTCCTGTAGATTCACTGAAACAAATTTTTAAAAAGTCTGTACTTTCGTCTTGCAGTATCACATCGGAGGAAAGTGTTAAATACTTCAACATTTTCCTGTACACTTAGTACGTTTGAGAGTCCTGCAATCTTAAATATTTTAAATACTTTTAGAAGTATATAAATATTGATAATACTGCAGCTTCAGTAAGTATCATGTATCTCAAGCATGGTTTTCTCTCTCTGACATTAAAATAGAAAGCTGAGACTTTTTTTGCTTTGGTTTGATTTGTTTTGTTTTGTTTTGGTAAGCCAGAGTAATACTTAGGAAACATTTTGAGAACAGAGAGATGGGCCTTGTTTTGCAGACACTTCGTTTTTTGATGTTTAAACCTGTTTTTCCTACAACAGACATTCACAGCTTCTGAAACAAAATAAAAACTTAACTTGAATTCATCCAACAAATTTTTATCCTTGGTATTAAATTTTGGCTAGAACACACAGTGAGGTTTTTTTTGCAGGCTGTAAGTGCTTTGATTTGTTAAGGATATCATTGTTCAAATAGCTCTTGAGTTTCACATAGCAGTCCCTTCTTGGCTCATATCTAGCCTATGAATTTTCTCCTTTCCAAATCCACAAAGGGATTGAGTTAGACATCTAATGGAAACTCAAATATTAGGGTGTATTATGAAGGAAGAAGTATTTTTTCCTTCACTTTCAAAGTTACTATGTTCGTTTGCTGAAGCACAAATTATTCTGGGGATGAGTCTTCCATAATTCCGTTTAGACCTAAAAAGTTGGAGAGGTCTTTACAAATTATTCTGTCAAGAAATATGCTTGGGTTTTTTTGTTTTTTATTTATTGGCATTTGCTGACATGGCAGTAGTGTTTCTCCACACTTAATATTGGACTGATGCTGGTATATGAAAATATCCAATATTTAGCTCTCATGAGCAATGAAGTTCTGAACTACAACATAAATGTGCATTTTAACATAAAGCTGTTAGTTTATTGCTAAAACGTCTGTAAGTAATTTTAATGTGTAAATTATTAACTTACTGTGCTACTAGAGTAAGTGTGTGGTACTAAGTATCTGTGCGTAATTTTATACCGTCTCAGTGGGCATATATTTAACAAGTTTCTGAAAATTTGTAACATTCACTGGTCAATAAACATCCGCTAGATCAATGTAATCTTTAGTGATCTGGCTTTTACTATGTAGTTGTTGTGATCTAACTGCAGCAATCTCATCTCAAGATGTCCACAGAGTTCTTATTTGTTAACACTACATAATACTATTAACAAAATAGTCCAATAAGCTCTTTTCTTCCTGGCTTTGTAGTTTGCCTCACCTCGCAGTGGTATCTTTTGAATATGCCACCAATCTGTACTTAGCTAGTGTGGGTGAGTGGAGTCTAATACATTCTTGTTTAATGTAAAATGAAATCTGTATTATGCAATTAATGATTCTTCTGCTGTTTTTTCTTGCCTGCTTTCCTTCATTAAAAACCAAATTTTGGTTGTATATGTGTATGATAATTTTTGTTCTCCTTTTAATCATGTTTTGCTTTACAAAGCCAAGTTTGAAAATGGTAAATATTGATTCAAAACCAATCTTTTTGATTGACCCTAACCCTAAGCATAACTTCAAGTGTTGATTGAGCTACAGAAATCTCAGTTGTATAAACAAAATCAGATTTTAAATCAATTAATATGTAATACTGAATTTTATTGCACTTGGCTTTGTTTTGTCTTTATTAATTTGTTGAGTTCTTTTTTTTGAATAGGCAAATCAGATTTGTGGGAGACATGCTATACTGCTTGAAATGAATTATTACATCTTGTAAATATGAAAATGAATTATCTTAAAAAAGATTGATGAATATTCTCTGCAGAGGGATTAGGATATGATTGCATTTAAGCATCAATATCTTTCTGAATCACAGCTTTTGATATCAAGAGAAGCTAAAGCAGAGAGATGATGGAGAACAATTACGGGAGCTTTATGCTCTCAGTTTATTGTGTCTTTCTTCAAGTTTTATTGATCTACTTTAATTATGAATCTGCAACACTAGTTGTAACATTACAAGAATGGAACAGCTGACATAGGCCTAGAGCTGCAGGTTGCATCAGACTAGCCTAGCTAAACAAGCAGCACACAAGCAATAGTTGGTTGAGAGAGGACTGGGATATGGAAGTACACAGGAAAAAACTTTCTGCACTGACTGATAAGATTATAATTTAGTCACTAGTGGTGTATGATATGTAATAAATTCTGCAGATGAATTCTATAGGATATAGTTGTTTCAACTTTTTTTTTCCTCCTTTGCAACTGGAAAGCTTTGCACAGTTGCCAGGAGTTGATTGAGTGCACGTGAAGCAGTTGCTATCTCTTGGCTGAAATGCAGTTGTTGGCCTGCATCACTGCCAGAGCAAAATTAACTAACTTAGGTTATTGTCATTGCCAGTTACCACAGTGCAATTGCCAGGTTATCTTCCTCTCCTGCAGTTATACGAACACAGCCTTCAACACAAACCAATACCTCTTTCAAAGGAAAAAATGTGTTCATTTAGCAGTCATGGTTTCTACTTTGTGTTCTTTTCCATCTTTGAATACAGTAGTGAATGCACTTCATTGCACTTAAAATGCAGTAGAGTTTGGACTGTTTGCCAACAGCCTTCATCAGTTCTGACAAAATCAGCAACTGTTTTCTTTAGCCCTTTGTTGAAAAGAATTGAATTGTTGATATTGATGGAACAAAATTACTTCCAACACTATTGCAGAATAGGTTGCAGAAGGTATGTTTGGAACTTACATTCTTGTCATGCTGTCTGTAATGCTGGTGTAAAAAAATTCAGGTGTTCTGAGCTGCATTTGAAACATACCATGGAAAGGCTTGTTGATATTGACCTTAATGTCAGAAACTATCTGTTACACTTTCATAACATCAGCTACTGTATATGTAAACTGTTCAGACTTCATTATTCAATTGTAGTTGCCTATTTCATCTCAAGTATTTTTGTCACTTATTCTTGCATGTATATAACTTAGAAATTAAGTGGATGCTGACTTCATTGTGAAGGCAGTTGATATTTTCCTGTAGAGGAAGCTATTTGCTAGCTCTAAAGTTTTACATCATCATTTCAATTTTGATGATAAGCCTTATGCAGAGAGTACAACTTTGTTTTTCTTTGAATTAATATGCAGTGATGTGGTACACTATTTCCAGTGAGACTGCTGAATGTTTTGCTACACCTTATTTTGTTTTCATCAGTTTCTCAACTGTTTTGCAGGTACTATAATGGAATTGCTTGCTCAAATTATTTGGCAGTTTGACTTATTTGAAATTCTTCTATCTCCTAATTGTATTAATAAACAATGTCATTATTTTAATATTAAGAGCTTCTAAGTTGTTCTCAATAATGTAACGTTTGATTATTTCTTTTAACTTTCCATTCTTCTAGTTGTGGCTATGACCGTCTTGAAGAATTCATGATGAGAATGTCTCATGACATTGCTGCTTAGAAATATGCTTATATCTCTGTTGCCCCTTGAGAAGGGACAAGAAGAAAAGCTATTATTCAAGGTCACAAACAGAACAGCAAGAACCAAAACTCTGCACCACCTTTGGACTGTGAATACAGTTAAAACTGCCTTGACAGAAATGCTAATCAGGGGTTGTTTGGTTATTTCTCTTCTATTGAATACTTTCTTCTATTTTGTGTTAAAGGTTATTTTTTTAAAGGAGAGAAAAGACTTTATCCAAGGAAGGAATTGCCCACTGCTGTACTAGACAGGTTTTACTGGGTGTTTTTTAAGAGTTGAAATAAATGATTTGTTTCTTCTATTTATTTTTTTTATTTTTGATTGAATTGTGCAATACATTTTGGATGGATAGCGATTGAGGTGATTTTTCTGATGAACTAGGCACTCTTGTTGACTATTCTCTCCTGATTTGATCTTGATTGTTTGCTAAAGGTCACTTCTATATGCTTTTGCCTACAATAAATCCAAATTGCAGTACCTCGTTTGTTTACTCCTAGCTTTTGTACTTATATTTTCTGGAGAAAAGGTATGTTCCTGTAAATTGTAAATAGTTACTACATAGTTGTATCATACACTGATCTGTGACTGTTGACAGCACTAATATGAATAGAGCTAAGATGAAATAAAGTTTATTTACTGTATAATTTTGGAATATCTTTGGTATGACTTTTCTTTTAATGGACACACCAATTTTGTTCTGACTCCTGTTGGAGACATTGTTAGCTGAGATACTGCTAGGCTGAAATCACTCTCATAAGAATTCAAGTACATTAAACTGTAAGAAGTCAATGAAGACATTCAAGTTTCCAAGAGGTCACAACCTGCGAAACACATACATGGTGGGCTGAAAAGCTGGCATGATAATGTAGCAAATAGATTCTTCTTCTGCTTTGTAGAAGTTCTAAATTATTCTAGAATCACGGAGTGGTTTGGGTTCGAAGGGACCTTAAAGATCATCTGGTTCCAACCCCTCTGCAATGGGCAGGGACATCTTTCACTAGACCAGGTTGCTGAGACCCCTTTCCAGCCTGGCCTTGGGCACCTCCAGGGATGGGACATTTACAACTTTTCTGGGCAACCTGTTCCAGTGCCTCACCATGCTCACAGTAAAGAGTTTCTTCCTAACATATAATCTAAATCTCTCCTCTTTCAGTTTAAAACCATTCCCCTTTGTCCAACACTATCTGCCTGTCTAAAAACTTGTTCTGAAAGGCTGCAATGAGGTGGTCTTGGAGCCTTTTCTTCTCCAGACTAACAACCCCAACTCTCTCAGCCTGCCTTCACAGCAGAGCTGCTCCAGCCCACTGAGCATCTTTGTGGCATCCTGTGGACCCACTCCAACAGGTCCGTGTTTTTTCTTGTGCTGAGGACCTCACACCTGGGCACAGCACTGCAGGTGGGGTCTCATGTGATCAGGGTAGAAGGGGACAATCACCTACCTTGACCTGTTAGTCAATCTTCTTTTGCTGCAGCCCAGGATACCATTGGCCTTCTGGGCTGTGAGTGCACACTGCCACGTCATGTCCAGCTTTTCATTCACCAGCACCCCCAAGTTGTTCTCCAGAGGACTCTTCTCAATGAGTTCCTCTCCCAGTATTCTCCTGGTCTGGACTCACTGAGGTTGCTCCCGACCAAGGTGTAGGACTTTGCACTTAGACTTGTTTAATTTCATGAGGTTCTTATGGGCCCACTTCTCAAGTTTGTCCAGGTGCCCCTACATGGCATCCCTTCCTTTTTTTGTGCCAATTGCACCACTCGGCTTTGTGTCATCTGCAAACTTGCTGAGGGTGCAGTCAATCACATTGTCTGTGTCACTGATAAAGATGTTAGAGAGCACCAGTCCCAAGACAGAGCCCTGAGGGACACCACTCATCACTGACCTCCATCTGGACATAGAGCCATTGATCACAACTCTTGGGTTGTGTCCATCCAGCCATTTCCTTATCCACTGAATAGTCCACCCTTCAAACCCATGTATTTCCAATTTGGAGATAAGGATGTCGTGTGAGACCATGTCAAAGGCTTTAGAGACATCTAGATAGATGACATTGGTTGGTCTTTGCAGTCATTCCATCATAGAAGTCCACCATGATGGAAAATTATGTATCTTTGTTCTTTTAAATAATTCCTGTGTGGTCTTTTTGGCATGTAAGTTGTCATCCTCTTAAGTGATACACAAGTATGCATAAATTTAACCTCTAGCTACTATGATACTTACCATATTAATAACTAACATCTGTAATGTATATGTTCGTTTGTCAAGATAGTTCAGGGTGATCAGTCCTCCATGAATAAAATTTTTAACAAGTATTTTAGGGGAAGCAGTCCTCTAAGTTGCTCATCTTTGAACATAAGGGATAGGATTTTTTTTTTTTTTTTGCAAGTGCACTGGGATTCACCTTTTTTGGTTATCTGCAGGAAAAGAAACAAAAAAAGCTGAATTTATTTGCATAGATTTTTATCCTAGTGAAACTAGAAGTGAAACAATTTGAGTGATCCAAGGCCTATTGTGGCGACTAGCAGTCTAAAGAATGCATCTGGTTTTAAATTGTTGTTTAAGGTTTTAAGGGACACAGGTTGCTTTTGATAGTTAAGTACCAAGAGTTACATCTTTATTTCCCACTGCCTTGTGTCTGACGAAACTTTAAGTTTTATGCTGCTTTAACATTTGTAGCTTCTGGGAAGTTTGGGGAAAGGGGTTAAACTTTTTCCTTTTATCAAACATCAAATGTATCAAATTTGTTTTCAAGATCCAGTATTCCTTGTGTTTCCAATGTAAGCCCTTCTCTTTCCTTCTGTTGTGTAGCAGAAAGGCATCCTCCAGACTGTCAGAGCAGCAGCCTTGACTGGACTTGACATGAGTATGTTTGGCTCTGAAAAAGCCTATTCCTCTCATAGCTGGCTGAGGATTTGTAGGATTTTGCTATTGCTATCGTTACAGCAGTGTAAAACATAGATATGAGCTTCAGTTTTCCATGTAAGCTGTATGTTGTCTTATGCTTTGGGAACTTCACTGCAGGGATCTATTACTTTGACAGCAAGTATTACTGGGATTGCTTACAGTTCTCTTGTCCTCACACATAGATTATTTTTCACATTTTCCAGTTTTGTTCTTTTCCCTTTCCATGAAAGAAACTAATTATGGACTGTACTTTGTCAAGCATGACCTAAGTGCAGTGGAACAAACTGAAATAGTCTGTTTAATATTCATACAACATTGGATAGACTAAATAATATTTTTCCCTTATGTAACCTAAATAAAGAGATTATAGAGGGATTATGGAGTCATTGTTTTTTAAAAACTAAAATCAGGTAACCTCTACCGAAATTCACTTTTTGAAAAAGTTAAATGTTTGGGGTGTTTTTTTCCCAGATATATATATATATATATATATATACTCATTAGCAGTCACATAATTATTCCTTAATATAATGGGAAAGTGTGCTAAGTACAAGAGTTTTTTCAGGCTGAAGTTCTAACTGCTTCTAGATTTTCTTAAACAAGAGTATGTTAATAAGGCATTGCTTTAGAATTTAAATAAAGTTAAGGTGAATGCATGAAAATGGGTGCTTTGCTTTGAATAATGTTTTTTTGTTTTTGGTGGTATGTCAAATGGTGCTAGTAGTGCCAATCAAAGATTGGGCTGCCTTTTTAGCAAACGTTAGAGGATTCCAAACTTATTCAGACTCGATTATTAAAAGAGGCATCTGCAAGAGAATGTATTTGGATCATCTTATACTGAACCTTGCCTTAGTCTTCTGTGCAATATATATGATATTTGTAATTTTATGGACGTACATACATGTGCCCAGAAAACAATGTGTAGATCCATTTATAAAGATAAGACTTAAAATGTTTATTGAGCATCCTCTAGTGTTCTAAGGGTTAAACATTGTTAATTTAGATGAAAAATACCAGGGATTTTATTCATGTATTATTTCAGTGCCTAGGCTGGTATTTATTGGCAACATGCTATTTCAGACTTTTTACAATCAGTATCTATAAATCCATCCAGCTTCTAGTTCTGCCATTTATAGTACCTCTTTCTGTGATCTGAACTAGAATTTATTTACTCTCCCATGTGGTGTGTGGTATCTGGTTCTTTCCTCTAAAATGAGGATTTCAGACTCTGTAAACTGGAATAAATACTGAGAAGATTGGTTTGATTTTTGTAATCGAAACTCTTGCATAAATTCTATTGTACTTCTATGTGGGCTATAGAAAATACTTTTTTTTCTCTGTGGAGTTTGTTAAATTGAGAAGCTTATTTTTCGTTTGCTGTTTCAAGAAAAAGACAGCTCTTTTGCAAAGTCATTACAGCTTTGTTATGGCCATCAATATGAGCAGAAGCCTGGCAGCCTCTCAACTATGTGATGAATATCCAGACCAAGCTATGGTGTAGCTGTTCCTAGATGCTGGTCCTCAATAGCATTGCTAGCGTAGGATTTTCAAACTCTCTTTGGTTGTGTATGTTCATTATATGTCAAATTAGAAATGCCAGAATAGAAGTAAGCAGTAAGTTGCATGTTCTTCTACATTGTCTCTATCCATGCTCTAGGAGTTGCTGCCTTGTATTTTCTTTCTCAGGCTTTCATTTACACCTATTCTAGTCTTCCTCTGTTAACACTGAGTTAGTTCCCTGTATGCACTAGAGTAATTACATGTTATTTTATGGCTGTGCTAGCACATCGTGGTACAGCAATGGATGGTAACGGAGCTAAGTGTGGCACAGGGATCTGCTGTAACACATGGCTTGCATCTCTTGGTTGCAACTTTCAGAGCAGTCCAGGTCACCTGGTGGCCATTAGGTAAAGGTTAGCTGCTTTCTAATTAGGTGAAAGCCACTTTGATTTGGCAGGTAACTTTTCAAAATGGAGACAAAGGCCTGCGTGGCTCTGGGGGCTGACCAGGTCCAGGGTGTGCAGAGCATCGTGGGTGCTGCTGCCAAAGCAGGTCTGCATGCCTGCGGCAGAGACACCTTTGCCTGTTTGCCTGTGGTTGTGTCAGGATGGCTTGCATATCCAGCATTTCTGTAAGTATTTAACTTTGCTTAAAGGAAAAGGAATGAACAGCAGAGTGTATGCAGAGTGTATCCCCAGTTATGTGGCCCTTTTAGAACAGTAGGTAAGTAAGAGGGGAAAGAAAAAAGAAGAAGGGCGAGGTGAAAAGTTAGATTTTTCCTTTACAGTAAAGAAAGTTGTAATTAGGCTGAGCTTCTAGCTTCTACTTCCCTGAAATGTGTTTTCACATTGAAAGAAACTGTCTTCACCTTGAAGCCCTGTGGTTAGTGTTATCTGCATGTTATTTAAAGCACACCACACTTCAGCCCCAAGATTCCAGTGTTGTTAATTAAATCCAATCCAACCAAATATTCAGTACTGGAAGTGTCTAGCTCAGCTAAAAGTGGATTTTTTTCTCCTCTCAGCATCAGAGGTAGCACATTCAGGAGATAATGATTCTCAGGATATTAAACTGTTCAAGGTGAAGCACAGTTTCTGTGTATTTTATGCAGGTTCTGCTATGGTGGAACCTCATTTCTAGAATGGACTGATAGAAATGTTGCTATATAGATAGATACAGTATGAGCAGGAGAGATCCAGGTTATGTGTACTCTTCTTCAAGAAGCAGGTATAATACTGCCCCTGCCCAGCTCCGTGGGGTCCCGCGTGCACCCACAGATGAACGGGTGGGTTGAGAGTAAGAGCGTGTATCTCTTGGAGGGATGCTGCGTCTTGGGAAGCCGTAATTAACATTTACTTTAGATAAGCTCTGATACTGACTAAAAATAGCAGTCATTGTAGACATCCTCCAGCAGGATCCTGATGGTTTTCAGAAAGCCTTTTGTGGCAGCAGTAATGACATACTATAGTTAGGGAATCAAATAAATGCAGTATATCTTATATGTCACTGCTGCTGTCAACTAATTGTGAACGTAGTTTGTTTAACGTATTGCACTGGCATGCCTGGACTTATTTATCATGTGTCAGGGAAGGCAGGGCAATTAACATCTCAGCTGATTTCGTGTGCATTGTGACCAGCCCAACCAGGCTAGTCCTGGCTTTGTTGGTGATGTTGCTGAGGACAGAAGCATGGCTTGCTTTTACCTGGGACATGCAAGTCTCTAGGCAGTCAGAAGGAGTCTGGGGAAGCATAATATACTCTTAATTTTTTCCAAAGGTTCTGCTCTTCTCTGAAATTGGAGTTGTGGCTGAGCTTAGATTTTTTATATTTGATGGAAAAGTCTGTACCAAAAAAGTCTCCCAGCTTGGGCATGACAATTGCTGTCTCCATTTTGGAAGACATCCCAAGACTTTTCTAACCTTGCTAGTGCCACCTGGTTGGTCTAGGTGTAACTTTGTTTTAAAACAGAGTGATATTATAAGCAACTCGTTAGAAATCAGAAAGTGAACCATGGAACTGTCACATTGACCTCCAAATTTGTTGTGTTTTCTTGCTAGTCTATGGGATGTCAGGGTTGTTACTGTTGAATTCCTCCCAGAATCTCTCTTACAGCAGGGCCAGTCACTGAGGTATGTGAATAATGTGGCTCATAAACAAGAGAGCTTGCTGTGTTATCACGACTGCTGTGCTTCTGTCTTTACATTATTTGTAGTGAATATCACTCTGGGGAATGCATATTCCTTGTCTTAAATCCACTGATTTAAATTGAATTATACTTGCCAAAAATTCTTTGGGGGGGGGGGGGGAAGGGGGACTGCAGGGTTTGGTTTTTTGGATATTTTTCCTTTTTTTTCTTTTTTACTGTTTATTTTTCTAAAATCACTGGCATCAACACAATATCCTTCTTGCTATCCAGATGCTCAAATTCAGTATTTTTCACATTATTAAACTGGATAACTATGCTGCTTCTGGCATATCTCAGGCCAATAACAAGTCCTACAGAGTCCTATGGAGTCCCACAGTTTCTTTTTCTGAACTCCTGTGTATGTGCAATATACACCAAATTAAGCCATAGCATAGCAGAGAATTTACAAATAACTGGGTTGCAGAAGGGTCTGTGTATCCCAGATTATTTGGTTAAAGCTCAAGCTTTGATCTCACACACATCTCAAAAAGTGTCTTCTCTGTGTGGAGAACAGGTTTGGATCTCTCAAAGATGGTAAATAGGTTATTGTTTGCGTGAACTTTTCTTACAAGGAGTATATGATAGTTAACATGTGGAATAACGTGCATTGAATGGCTGAATAATGGAAAGCAGATGTGCCAAGAATGCCAAGCAAGATACTTGAAAGCTGTGGTGTAAAGTGGACCTTTCAACAAATGGCCAAAGCTCGTGCAACCACTAGGATCTCAGCTTATACATTTAAAAATGGATGCTAAATCAGAAAGAAGAGATACCACTTCAATGTCTAAATCAGTGAGATTTAATAAAGTGTAGAAAAATGGTGGATCACAGGATCTACCATGGGGCGAGTATTCCTTGACTTTCTCATATCTAGTACGTTTCCCACTTGTGATTTTTCTTTTGATGTAGTAAAATGAGACAAATGGGATAAAATCCACTTGTATTTGGCTTAAAAATTCTAATCAGTCTGGCTTTATTAAAGGTTCTGGGATGTATTCCCTGATTTTCTGTGGTTAGATCCAGGCTGTTAAAAAGAACCTCTATCACTGAAGGTTCACTAAGACATGAAAATCAAAGGAAGCAGACTATCTATCTATCTATCTATTTATCTATCTATCTATCTATTTATCTAATTATATACCTCATATCTTTGTCTTAAGCTGTAATTATATAGAAAGCTAAGACATAAATTTAAGGGCATGTAAATTGGTATGATTTTTCCTAGTTAATTCCACATAGATTTAAAACTCTATTTTTGAAAACAGAATAGTTCCTGGTTTATAATACTGTATTTGTTTTGTAGGTCTCATCATCAGTTGGTCCTTTGAGTCTGGCCTCAGAACAGCTAGTAGGAAGGGTTAGCTGTCTGTAAAGCATCAGTTCTGTAAGCTGTTGTGATAGTGTTGCTGATATACAGGCTGCAATGTGGCTTTCCCTGCCTTGGGAAGTGGTAGCCTCTAGCTGTGCTTAGCATATGAAATGTGCAGGTTGAAATCAGTGGGATTTTTTCATGAGAGGTGATGCTTTCAGAATCTCGTAATTTATTCTCTTCACTGCAACATTGCAGCATGTTGGTTCTCCTTAGGAAATTGTCCCATTCTCCTGGGGATTCTCTAGAAGAAGGGGGAAGAGCTGTTGGTGGTTTGCAACTCATACTGACTGAGGTCTCAGCTACTTACAAAAACTGCGATAACAATTTTTTGTGCCTCTATATCTCAGGTACACAAATTCTTGACAGCCTGAGGTTACTGTAGAAAATGCAGTTTTTGTGGCAGGTCTATTCCCCTCCTGATCCTGGATAGAGAACAACAATTGGTAGGAGGATTTGATTTATCATTTCTCTTTGATGTATTTTTCCAGTTGGCCTAGAACTTTTCTCAGAAGTTCCAGGGTTAGCAGTAAAGAGGTAGTCTTCTAGAAAAAAATTCTCTTGTGAAAAGTCACTATTTCAGCATTCACCTCCTTTACTTATAATCCCCATGAAGTTATTAAAAAAATTATGGAGAAGAGCTATAGCCTGGAACAATGTCTTTTGAAAGCGAGCAATATGTTTTTCTCCAAACTGCATGTTTCATTCAACAGCCTCATCTAGTCTGAGGTTAAAATACAGCCATGGGTGAGAGCTCACTACATGGCCAAGAAACATTAAGTTAGATGAGACTGACTATCTAGCAAGTCCAGTTAAGAGCACATCAACTTTCTTAAGTATGGGGCTATCATATATATGGTTGCATTCCAGTGAGTGTTTAGGAGGTACTAGAGCCTAGGTGTAGGGTGGTTAGTATTTCTGGAGTTTCTGTGTAATCATAAATAAGAGAGAGGTTTTATCTCTTGACCATTCTTGAAAGCCCAGCTTGAAAGCCCAGCTTTGGGTGCTCTGAATTGTCCACGGATGGAGCTTCACTTTTCCTTAACCATGGCTCTAGTACCCTCATAATCTATTCCCTTTCTCACAATGGCCCTGTGGGGCATCTGTCAGCAGACCCGAGGGAAACAAAATTTCCTCATCATTTTGCTTAAGAGAAGCCCGATGGAGCTGGTGTAGCTATTTTAGGGGTAACTACCTGCGACATGTTGCATGTGCTTTTGGAATATGTTGTCACATGGCTTATTTTTGGATTTACACATTTTTATCCACTGGTCTTTCTTATAAGTTGTATATAACAAAAGAAATACTGCATCGAAGATTTGGTTACAGTATATTGACAAATTAAAGTGTGTCTCCTGTTGTTAGGGTGATAAAAGCTGTGATTAAATGACAAAAGGATTAAAAATATCCATCAATCCCTGAGCTGTGGTAATGAGGTTCAATTTAAGTAACTGAGCATGATCTCACTAAAATTAAAATGCACAGTCACAACCCTACTAGCGAGACCAATGCTGCAAGTGAATAGAAAAGAAGCCTGTGTGTTTGACTTGCAAAGTGTGTACGTTTTTAAATATATAGCATATGAATATGTACAGGAAAACTGTATTTCTGACCACATGCTGGCTGTCAGAAAATGAGAGGTGCAAACTGCAACGACTGCTTGCTGTTAGTAGTATGAAAGGTAGCCAGAATTCCTGTTCACCCCAAACCCGTGCTTGGCTTCATGTCTGCCATTCAGTTCCCCTTAGGTCAATGAAGTACAGGTATAATCTCTTATTTAAGCATGTACTTAAATGAAGCACATACCATAGCTGAATAGAGACTGCTGAGTAGGTGTGTTACATGAGTATGAAAATACAGAGATCTGGATGTACTAAAGAAAGTATCTTGGGGAGATGTTATGATGTGTATCCCATATCGCTGCCCTATGCCCAGCAGTTAGTTTTGTGCCTTCCTATGCCTCTAAACTGAGCCTGAGAGGGGGAAGGAAAAACTGAGCAAAACTTTTTCAAAGCAGTTTGCAGCTTGTTCAAGGTCATACAGAGATAGCAATTTTTTTCCAGGTGCGGCAGGAGAGCGAGGAAGCACCCAGCTTGCTGCTCCCAGGTCAGTTTTTTTGGCCAGTGGTTCAGCTTCTTTTTCTCCAGAGAGAGACTGAGAGTTGAATTTTTCCCCTTCCCTGGAATTTCGGATTTTCTCCCTTTTCTGCTGGACTGCTTCAATATCAGAACACATCGGGAGAACTTTCCACTGAGCACAGAGGGCCTGGCCATGGGCTAAGCCCCAGCTCCAAGGAGACCAAAGGAAGGACTCTTTAACACTTTCCCATTTTTTATTTTATTATTTTATTTAGCAACAAGAGATTTTATTATTTAGCATTATTTTCCTTTTCCTGTGTGTTTGTTAAATAAATAGTTTTTATCTCTTTCACTTTCCTTCGAGGAAAATTTATTTTCCCCGAACCTGGTGGTGGTTGTGCCTTCTCTCAGAGGATATATTTCTAAATTTGCCCAAACCAAATAACAAAAATTTACCTGATGGATTTTTTTCTTTTACTTGGCTCAGATAAATTTCTTCAGTTACTGGTATACAGCATATGATAAGTGTGTTATAAATATGATGCATTTATGGCACAAATTGACCATAAATCAGACTGAAATAGACCCCAGTACTGAAAACCAGGGCAAGTGTTTAAGTGCAGTGTTAATGCATAGTTTTCAAGGGAATAGAAAAATGGCTGAACACTAAATAAACTGGATTGCTGCTGAAATAGTACAATTTAAGAAAAAAAATCCCTTGAATACCTATGAAGTGACAATTGATTTTTGCATATGAGGCTCAGAAAATTCTATTCCCACTCTATTCTTTTAACTTTTTTTGTGAGAAGATGATTTTTGGTTAAATCATCAGCTTCTGTACCTTCCAAGATTTGCACTGGCTTATCCAGTTGGCATCTGGTCACTAGTGGTGCACCGCAGAGATCTGTGTAGGGCCCAGTCCTCTTTAATATCTTTATCAATGATGTGGATGAGGGGATTGAGTCTACCAACAGCAAATTCATAGACACCAGGTTGTGTTGGAGTGTTGATCTGCTGGAGGGTAGGGGAGCTCTGCAGAGGGTTCTGGACAGGCTGGATCCATGGGCTGAGACCAATGGCATGAGGCTTAACAAGACCAAGTGCTGGGTCCTGCGCTTTGGCCACAACAAACCCAGGCAGTGCTACAGGCTGGGGCCAGAGTGGCTGGAAAGCTGCCTGGTGGGAAAGGTGCTGGTCAACAGCAGCTGACCATGAGCCAGCAGTGTGCCCAGATGGCCAAGAAGACCAATGGCATTCTGGCCTGTATCAGCAATAGTGTGGCCAGCAGGACCAGGGAAGCTCGGCACTGTTGAGGCTGCACCTTGAGTGCTATGTCCTGTTCTCGGCCCTTAGTTTAGGAAGGATGTTGAAGTAGTGGAATAAGTCCAGAGAAGGGCAATGAAGCTGGTGAAGGGTCTGAAGCACAAATCCTGTGAACAGTGGCTGAGGGAGCTGGGGTTGTTCAGCCTGGAGCAAAGGAGGCTCAGGGGAGACCTTTTCACTCTCTACAACTGCCTGAAAGGAGGTTGTAGCCAGGTGGGGGTTGGTCTCTTCTCCCAGGCAACAAGAGACAGGATGAGAGGACACAGTCTTATGTACTGCCAGGGGAGGCTTAGTTTGGACATTAGGAAGAAATTCTTCACAGAAAACGTGATTAGATATTGGAATGGGTTGGCCAGGAGGTGGTGGAGTCACTGTCCCTGGAGATGTTTGAGGAAAGACTGGATGTGGAACTCAGTGCCATGGTCTATCTGGCACAGTAATGTTCGGTCATAGGTTGGACTTGGTGATCTCAGAGGTATTTTCCAACCTAATTGATTCTGTGATTCTGTCTTCCATGCAGGTGAAACTTCTAGGATTCTCAATCTGTTCGGAAAATCCTAGTATAGGTCTATGAAAAAGGTAAGAAACAGTGGTTGGAGAGCTAACAACAGCAAATAACAGTACCAGCAAGAGAATAATTTTCCTTCTTACCTATTTACTCCAGCTGGAGAGCTACCTACAGACAAATGGAAGAACAGACTAGGAGGAATTAAACGTATATATTATGTGAGGAGATCAGTGTAGGCACCTCACTCAGTTTTTCAGTGGCCTGAGGGTTACACCTCCTAGTGCAGGATCAGTGGCACACAGACATGAATTCAACCTGAATATGTTATCTAACAAAAGTAATTAGTCTTGCATTTGATGCAGAAATTGAGGGTGAGATCTCCTTAATTTAATGGGAATAATGTAAAAGGTATAGTTGGTACAACAGCAGTCTAGATTTTGCCTCTAAGTCTAGATGCTGCAAGTGATTTGATGTCTGACAGGCTGAAATCATACTAGTAGGAATGTAGTCAGTTTCAGTGTAACTGTAGTAATTGACAGGTTAATTCTCTGGTAGGCAAGTGAGAGTTTCCTCTTTATCCAAAATACCTTATATTGCTAATACTTTATGTGTATATATAAATATTTTGGTATTTTATAGTTACTCCTTTTACGTACTTCTTACAAAAGAACACCCCTCTCTCTGACAGCTTCGCCAGTGATGAGGCCTTGAAAAGAAAGGGGAGAAGTCTTTCCCACTGTCCTTGCAGTGCAACGAAAGGTGGCAGCACTTCTCTCTCCTTTAGTGGGGGAGGCAACAACAATCTATCTTTAGAATGAAGCCACAGTGGAAGAAGAATTTAAGAGGATGCTCTTTACCTGGTAGGCAAAAAGAGCTACAAAAAGTGTCTGGAAAACATCTCATCTAAGTTTAGTCTCCTGAACTCTTTTCAGCTGAGACTGTAGGCGGGTTAGATCAGAGAGTTCTGTGGGAACTGACTGAAAATAAACTGCAGTATTATCATTAGGACCTGATTTACAAACAGAGTTACCAATCTCCTTTTATTGCGCACTTGCCAGAGAAATACGAAGAATGAACGTGAACAATCAGCAAGTCTCACCACTGCAATGAGAAACCTTTAACATAAGTTCAGTTAAAACCTCCTTACTGCTGCAGGTACCTCCTAAACTGCTCCTTACTGAGCAGGTACTGACATAAATGTATGAATAATGATAGGGAGAGGCAGCAGCCTTTGTATTAATGAGATTATGGGATGCCTTCCAATTGTTAGCGTGTCCCTGCTGATGGATGCCAGGGTGGGAGAAGGGGGTGTCATCCCATCCCCACTCAGCAGCACATCCTCTTCCCACCTGTGGCTAGGAGCAAGCAGGAGGGAGCTGGGGGCCAGGTAGAGAAATCTGCACCCAAACAAGTAGGGCTCAAAAAAGATGCTTACAGCAACTGTAAGTTGTGGGTGTCTGTGGGAAGTGAAAATGAAATTACTTGTGCAAAGAAACTGTTTTGAAACAGACAGTAAAATTTCAACCAGAGCACTACTTCGATACAGATGCAAGGAAAGGCAAATGATAAGCAGGGTCTTCAAATTAAGTAAGGTATTGGTAAAAGTAAGGAAAACAATATTGAGTTCACCATGTGTAGTACAGGAACAAATTTATCTTTATATATATATTTATATACACACACACATATATAAAAATCACCTTTAAAGTGCCATTTTGGGAGGAGAAGCTTCCAGGAGGACAATCTGTTAATGCTCAGTCTTTATGAATGGGGTCTGTACACAGCTGAATCTTTAAGCAATGCAGATATGGGGCATTTGTTTTCATTTTAATTTCTTTCCACAGTCGCAACATTATTGCATTGGACTTTTTTTTCCTGAGCTCTACTATTAATTAAAAATATTGTCAAGGGTGCTACTTCACTGTTGATTCTCAATTTACAGATAACGTTTCTAATTTATAAACTAATCTGGAGACTGAGTCTTGCCAAAATACAGTGTTTAATTAATAGAGGTAGGTGTAAAGTACAAATTAGCCCTATGGCACAGGTATGGAGCTTCCCTAGATGATACAAACATCAAGGTTCACAGAGTGAGAACAGGGATATAGAAGTGCTTGTTACAGCTATTCCTGGTTTGAATGGTTCCTTCACAAAGGCTTGGCATATGATTTAATGTATTATTCTGTGTTCTCACCCCTTAGTTTTATCATTATATTCATTTAACTGTACATTATTATTATCCTTGTCGCTGCAGTTGGATGCTTCCCATTGCTTTCGTAAATGGCATACCAGAATTTTATCAGCTAAACCTACACCATTGGGACAGGCAGTTTCCATTTCTGTTTCTGTTTGGACTGACAAAATTCCTGTTGGATTAAATGTTGTGAGATTACTTCAGTATTTGGATGTGCAGTAAAAGAAAGAAAATGATGGAAGTACCATATTCCTAGCCTTTCCCTGGATACTCTTCCTTGCAAAGAATGGAAAGCTGGCATTTTTATGGATTGACACAATTTTGTACGTATCATTTCTAGTTGAAATAAGTCCTCCAGAGAGCACTCTGCAATGTGAAAGACAAGTGTTCCATTCACCTCATCTAATTGCTTTGCTTCCCTCCTCCCTCTGGAGAAGGATGAACCCATTGCTCTCTCTAGCATATCATCCACATTTCCTTTAACTTGGTTTGAGAGCTGCCTGAGCATCGTTTAGTGCCTGGGTAATTAATTGAAAACCCCCAACACTTTCTTGCTTCAAAAGGCAGAGATGGCTTTGTAGTGCTAATGGGATTGCATATCATTTGTGGAATTTGCTTAATTGTGGTGTATTGATTTTCTGCCTGAATCAAATTATTTTTATCCATATTTATTGCACTGTTACAAAATCCCTGTGAAAATCTTTCCATTAAATGTTATAAATCTCCCTGCTAATATGATGTAAATGTCCTGCTGTTTTCACTTGGTGCACTAATAAGCAAATCAGTTCTTGCAGTTTGATCATACACTTAAAGCTGAAGTTACTGATAAAGTGACTTTCCCTTTTTATTTGATAGTGAGCATTGTGCCACTCAGATTTGACAGGAAAATTTTCACTTCTCCATAGCCCTGGTCATAGTTAGATGAAGGAAGACTTGCACTACTCCAACCTTTTTACAAGCCACCTTGAACAAGTACACTAAATAATTATACCACTAAGCTTCACACAGCCAATATGAAACACCTTGGTGACTGGAAACATCCATTCCTCTATGGATTTTTCTTCACCACCAAATTCTGTAGTTATTACTTCTCTATTTAACCCATCCCTGAAAATTTCTATGGTAATGTTTTCTTTCTGGCATCACAGTAAACATCAAAAATGGCAGTTTCTAAACAGCAACATATACATGTGGCACCAGAGCACTTGCTCTGAGGGTGATGCTCAAAAGCACTGATGGTGATCAATCTTCTTCCTGATGAGGATGCTCTATTGCAGAAACAGGCTATGCATTTGAAAGAGCCACATGGATATCATGAAACAGCTTACCACAAAATTCCCTCCTCACTGAACACAAATCCTGGTGCAAACCCTTTGCAGAAAAAGGATTACTCTTTCACCAAGAACTTCCTTCACTGAAAGAAGATTCAACCTACAAGAGATTGAATCCATGACAGCTTTCCAAGAGCCTCAACATGCAGCACCCTTCCCTGGAGATCACTGGTGTCATCAGAAGCAAATTCCCCATTAACCATCGGCTGCATATGCAAGAGGTACTGCACCTGGCTGCAAATCTCCAGTGGCCTGCCAGAAGTGGCAGTTCCTGTTGTATCAAGAGTTCCTGGCCCCTCTATTCTTGTGTTTCTCCTGGTGCCCCTTCTTATGGATGAGAGGGGTACATGGAATTAAAAAGTCAAAGCCAAGACTAACAGAAACATATGAAAGTCACAATTATCTGTGAGAAACTATTTATCCTCTGAGATTCTGGGCTTGATCCTCAAGAAGGATCTAAACACATGAATCCTGAGCAGTAAAATTTATTGCTTTTTACTTTAATGAAAGATGGGGTTTTGTGGGCCGAAGGGTTTTCTAGCACATAACTGCCCTTCCCTTCTCCTACAGAGTGATGATCACCCTTGTCTTATCCTCCGGAGCAGACTGTCTTCTTACCTTTGCTCTTGCTCATCTATTATTGCATGTTTGACTGATTATTTTTGCTCTCAGATGGTCAAACTTTTCAAGTATTAGAACAATTATTTTCAGCTTTTAGTTAGCCACGAAGGTTGGTGCTTCTTTTTCAGACCTGAAGTACTTCTGCCGGAAAACACCGGTCTGATTTTTTTCCCCGAAGTGTTTTCATTTCTGCTGAAAAAAGACACGTCCTCTCCTCATGGCTTCCTTTTCCTCAAGAAAATCTTGTGTGCGTTTCGGCCTGATGCAAATCAGATCTTTCTTCTGTCACTCACGAAGCGCTCCTCTCCGAGTGCCAAATTCAAGCAGGGCCGATAGCCTCAAACTAATGGAAGGCAGGACTGATTCCTCCATGTCTTTCTGCCGTAAGCTTCGTGATTTCCCTCTTCCCCCTCCAGGCGACGACCGGGGGAGGGGGGCGGGGCTGCGCGAGAACGGGAGTAGGTGGAAAAATGAAAGAAAGCCACAGCTGACAGGCAGTTTCGTGGACGAGAGGGACACCGAGGGGTGGCTGTGGGGCCGCGCGGGTGCGGCGGCGGGAGGAGCCGGGCGGCAGAGCCGAGGATGCCGCGTTTCGGGGCCCACGGGCGGCGGGGTCGGGCGCGGCACGGCGGGCGCGGCCGGGGCCGCCAGGGGGCGCCGGCGCCACGGGCGTCGCGGGCGGCCGAGGCCGAGGGGCGCGCGGTGCTCGCGCGGCGAGGGGCGCGGCGGGGCCGGGCCGGGCCGCGACGCGGGGCGGGCACAAAAGCGCCGCGCCCGCCACGCCACCTCGGAGTCGGCGCTGGGGGCGGCGTGGGCTTGGTGGGCCGGAGATCAGCGCTTAGTGGCGCCGGTACGGGCGGCTGTCTCGGGACTCGCAGGATGCCGGAGGCGCGACAGCGCGGAGCGCGGGTGCTGTGGACGCTGCTGTGGGTGGCCGCGGTGCGCTCCTACAACGTGGACGTGGGTCGCCCCGTGATTTTCCGGGGTCCCAACGGCTCCTTCTTTGGGTACTCGGTGCTGCAGCACTACCACGATAGCACGCGGTGGTGAGTAGCGCGGCCCCTGTGTGCCCGGGGACGGCGAGGGCGCGGTTGGCGGCGGGGATGCGGCCGGGCGGTCGCTGCCGGGCTATCCATCCCTCCCGGCAGCCGCAGCTCCCGCGGCGGGGCAGCAGGAGCCGAGCCCCCTCGCAAGTGCAGCAAAGGGGCGCCTCCGCCCTGGCTGCGGGGCCTCTCCCCGCGCTCGGTTCACCTCTTCGTGTGGGTGCGGTGGAGTGAGGAGTTGTGGGCTCCGCGCCCCTTGTGCACGAGGGATTTCCCTGATGTGAGCAGGGGGCCCCGCACTGGGAGGCGTTTTAACACGGGGATGTCCTTTCCGGGCTGGCAGCCGGCGCTCGGCATTGTGACCTAACTGTCCTCAAGCGCCAGCCGGCCCGCGGCCGATGTCTCGACGCTGTGTTTGGTCCCCCTTCCTCGCGGGAAATATTTAGGCAGCTCATCGTCTTGACTGGGTACAAAAAAGCGCACGGGGTACGGAAGATGATGGGTTTTGCCGTGCTAATGGGAAATGTTTCTAATAGCGGTGACCTCCAGCGAGAGCAGCGCGCTCAGCGTCCACGGAGCTAAACTCCCCACACTCTGGCGGGGGGCAAAATTCCTTCGGAGGCTGAAGAGATGCTTCCAAATCGTAGAGGAAATGTCTGTGTAACTTAAAAATAAAAAGAAGGCCGATGATAGAAAGTTTATCTGCATCCAAAAATTTGTGAAACTGACAAGCTTCTTGTTTTCCCGTTGACTGAAAAGAGCATTGGACCATAGTCTGTTTGTTGTCTGGGTTAGAGGCTCTTTGTTAGAATTAAAAGTGATTTCTCTTAACTGGACCTAGCTGATGTCATCTGGTGCACTTCTAATGTGAGTAGGAACCACTGCTGCCAGTAAGTGTCCACAAAGCATGTCTTTATCTTTTTATACTTAGATATTCAGCTGTTGATGTTAGAACTTTGGTGCACTGTGGTTTAAATAAATGTATTCATTCTGGCCTACAGTCCTTTAAAAATGAATTTCTTTCACACCCTTTAGTTCACAAGTAGTTCTATGCTCTGCCTTTCTACATAGTGGCTTCCATGGAGCATTCAAATTTACGGACTTATAAGAAGATTTCTTAGAGGAAAAGCACGCTGGGAGAAGAAAAGCTCTCAGTTTAAAGCAATGCTTAACTTAGGTCAGGAGTCAATGAAGGGTGCGAAGGCTGAAAGGAACTTTTATTCAACACAAGTTTCTGGGGATTCACAATGGTGTGAATGAAGTGCTGACCTAGTGCAGTGTGGTAGGACAAAAGTGGTAGAATTTGTTTCTTCTTATCTGTCATTCTGATCGATAATATGACTTATCTTCAGATAGCACCTGCTGGTGTGATATTTTTGGAAGGGAAGGTGGACTAGGGAGGATTCTTGCAGATATCTCCACTTTGTTTAGAAACATGCTGGACTTTAAGTGTTGGGCATCTGTCTGAAGCCAGGGATCTGTTAGAAGTCTGGTGCTCAAAATTAAAATCTCAAGTTACATAAACTCCATTTTTCTGGAAAACGGAGCTGATTCATGGCGCCTTCGCTGTAGCACCCAGAAGAAAAGAAAACCCAAACCAACCAACATCTAAGATCATTAAATGCTTTTAAATAAAAAAGTTGTTAGGCCTAAAACCGAGAAGGCTTAATGTGGTCAGCCATCAGCACTGTCAGAAATCATGAGGGTGGGATTGTCACCACTGGTGGGAAAGGTCCTCTTTCATTGTTTGACCAGGGAGCAGGAAGTTTACTTCAAAATCCTGTTTCCAACAGACACTGGGATAAAAAGTTTGGGAGAAGAGTATTTTTACACTCTCCTTGATTCTAGTGTGCTATGTGCAGTTGTGCTTGTAATGTGTGTGTGCATCCTAAAGGTCAATAATGAATGTCTCTTAAAAGTATATGCAGCCTGCTTCCAGTTTTCTGAAGAAGTTTCTCTTAAAAGTCAGGGTTATTGTTTGGTTTTGTGTGTCAAGTTTTTTTTCTTTTTTCTTTTGACTTTTATACACCCAAGGAAGAGCTGTGATTTCAGTTTTCTCATGTCCATTTGGTCTGTGCACTCCAATGGGAAGTAGTTAAAATAATTTAACTTTAGACAGTTGTATTTTGCCATTCAAGGCTTGCATGGTGAGTTTAGCACTATGTGAGCCTGCAAAAATGTGATTGATCATATCTGAGGCTGATAGGGCTCCTGCCCATCTAAAATTGTTTAATATGTTAATATGGTCTCAAGCATTTGAAAGTATTCAGGAAACTCTTGCTCTTCATTGCTTGAAGGCAATACTCACCTAATGTACTTCTGATCATGAGAGCTGTGTTGTTTTCGGTAGCCTGTCCATGTGTTGGTGTGTGTGAATCTATTTGTGTGTGTGTGTATATATATAAATATATATAGTCACTGATTCATATTAAGATGGTATCTCTCATAGCCATGTCTTCCATATTTCAACTCTGTTTTCCAAGACCACAAAGGCACTTGTCTGTATTGCCTACATTAGGCCTGCAGGTTTCCAGTAAACTGGTTCAGGGTTTGGTGATTCTTCAGGATTTATGTGAGCCAGATATTCATGTAGAATGCAAAAAGAAGCGGGGGTGGGGATATTTGGTATGAAATCTTACACCAGATAAACGTGAATAGTCAGGCTGCTGCACACAGAAATTATAGTGGAATATGGGTGTTCAGCCACCACTACAATAGTGAAGCAAGTCAGTGCCTTTGATGTTTTCTGCAATAGTTGATTGCAATGATGATTCCATTGACCTGTTTTTGCACATTTTCTTATCTCAAGAAAGGTTTCTCATCACAGATGCGCTGAGGTTATTGTATTTCTGACTATGTCGTCTTTTCCTTCCTTAAGTGGGTTTTATGGCTGTAAATCTTGACAGGTTTTCTCAGTTACCCATCATTACCATTTTCAGCAAGAAACCAGGTGGCTGGTTGCTTTGGAGCAGGAACAAGCTGAAGTGTTTCTGCTCTCTGGATATAATTTTGAAATTTGGAGTAAGGACTCAAACAATAACCAAGAAACGACCCCAGACAGTTAGAAAAAAAAATCAATTTTTGCCCCAATAAAAAGTGTTAATAATTTGAAATCTATGATTCTTCTTTTTTTTTAAAATGAATAAGATGTTACTTTAGTCTCTCTCCCTTTCTGTCCTTATGACCCCTTCTTGCTGATACCTTCCCATCTCTCAGCAAGTCTAGGGCGACCATTTCATCTTGTCTGGCAAAATGATCTGGCATGAAAAGGTAATGAAGTCAGTTTAGTTGCATGGTGTCCTCTTGCCAGTTTTACAATAAAGAATGAGTCTGGCCTCTGTCCTGTTGCATCATTCCTTCAGCCCTGCTCTTCACTGGTTTGCACTGCTGCTGAAATAATGAACATTGATCTGCGTTTTGAGCCGATGGGTATGTGTCGTTGGCATGTCGCGTAAACTTGTGTGCTAGCAGAAGGAAGGTGATTCCAAAATCAGACAGAATAAACTTTCTAATACAATTTGAAGCACTAGAAAGCAGGCATTCTTTATCTGCGCAGGACACGCAGCTGATCTCTCCTTGTTCTGCATGTATTGTGAGACTTTACAACAAGGTATTTATCATAATCATATATATTCATTAAAACATGTTTCTTATCTAATACATAAACATCACCTTCCTAGAACTATTTTACATGCATCTGCCTCCTTCTGAAAGTCCTTTTATGATTCTGGAGGTTTATTAAGAGGGGTCTCTGGTGGTTGTATGCACTGAATGCTTCAATATTAAAGGTGACCTTTCCTTGAACTTTTTCTTTGGGCACGTGCTGTTGCTTCTTGTTACATAACTTGTCCAAGAAAACACTGTAGGCCTCTTTATCTGTTTCTCCACTGGTTCCAGCCACATTTATCATCCCATGTGCATACCTTTATATCCTTTCTTCTTTTTTTTTTGCCGGCTTAGTCTTTAAGCTCTATTCAGCAATTTTAGGGGAGCTGAACATTTTTATTCTCTATGTTATTTATCAAAGGTGTGGTAACAGACTGACCCAGTGAAAACTGGGTGTTGTGTGCATAATCTAAACAGTGATACTGTAGATCCTGCCATGGAATTTCGAGGAACCTGAGCTTGCTGTCATTGGTCATGGATCATCCAGCCCTCCCACTTCTTGCTCTGCATGTAATGGATCAAACATGGGGTTTTATTACAAGTAACTGGGGGTTTTTTTGCAAGTAACAGAGACCTTTCTAAAAGGGAGAAACTCAACTGGGATATGATGGTAGGGCACCCTTCTCTGGTATTGCTTTTGAAATGAGCTGTGGTATGTGAGGATATTTAAAGACTTTTTTCCCCTGCCACTTAACATTGCAGTGAGGTGAGGTACCTACAGTCCTCAGTCTTTAAACTGTGATTGTCTAGTCACTGCTGACGTGCTGTACGCTGATGCTTAATGTGCTTGGCATCTCTAGCCACCGGTCAGCTCTGCAGTTTTGCTCACTATTCCTTCTGTTAAATGCAACACTTAATTTCCAAATCTGTATGTCCTGGGGGCCAATCACCAGGGAAGTGATTGGTACTGTTCTTCAGGAAGTAATTTTAAGGAGGTGTGAATTTCTCTGTGACCAGGAAAGCTTCTTGTCATCCAATAAAATTGGCTGCTGCAACTCCTTCAGTGGTATGGTTTCCAGCCATGCAGCTGCATAGTTTTCTCAATACAGATGAAGACGTTTGCTCTTGATAGTATGAGTATAATGCAAGAAGAGAAAGTTAAGTGGCCTTTCTGCTTACTGCTCCCTATTTTGGTTTAAAGCCCAATGATTTTTTTTCACAGAGCCAGTGGGATGAGGCTGTTGCTTACAGATTTCTGTGTACCTCAAGGAAAATGGCTAAAATGGCTCCAAACTCCACTCCTCCTGTTCTTGGTTCTCTTCCTTTCTGCATAGAAAGTAAGCTCTTTTCTCTTGATGGGGTTTCCCCTTCAGGGAATCTTCATGCAGCTACTTACTAATATTCTAGGGGCTTCCCACAGAATAGTATGGTTGTGGTGAGAAGCTGCACTTACCAATAATCTCTGCAGAGAGTATTACTCACACAGTAAGCCTTTTGGCAAAAGGCTGGAAAACTGCTGGTGCTTGCTTGCTGACAGCCCAAGTAGTCGTATAGTAACATTGGAAATCTGTACCACAAAAATCAGTCATTTTAAACAAGAGGTGTTTAAACTATTTGGAATATGTTGGAAAGTTTTACTTCAGCTAGCTGTATTTATATCTTCTGTGTTTATGCCAGGCAAGAATCCACAGCACTGAGATGAAAGAAGACTGTATTAGACTCTAAGGCTTTGTTTTGAAATGTATTTCTGATTTGATATAGTAGCAGAGAAAAAACACTTTCTCTGATTGCAGTGCTCTTTGATAGACATTGCAAAAGATTTCAAAGGTGTTTTAAAGATGCAGAGGAGATAAAAAACAGGTGGGTTTTTTTGCTCCAGGGATCCCAAAGTATTTAGATGGAAATGAGTGTTCTATCCAGGTCTGCTGAAAAGTCTCATGATAGTTAAACGGGTGACTTTCTTACAACAGTTAAAGCATTACATACAGAAGCTAGTGAAAGAATGAGCAAGTCTTTTTGTTGACAAAGGAAGTATTCTGGTCTCAAACCTTTGAATAAAATTAAAGTAACTGATATGTAACAAATACCAACCAAAACACATGTGAACCAACAGAATACCTCCTGTTTCCCTGAAGGTAACCATCTTAGGGCATACGTGAGCATGGATCATGCCAGATGAAACAGGAGCTCTGCAAAGGTTTCAGCTGCTGGGTGCTAGGTGAAGAGTGAAGAGTGAAAGAATGAGACAAGATCCTAAGATGACATACTGTGTGCTTTATGTGAAATATCAAATTAGAACGCATTCAGGACAATCCAAAATAGATTTGCCTTTGGCACATGTCTCTGGCTGCTTCCTTCTGCTCAGTCCACACGAAGAAATGGCAATGGACATTTTCTTTTTGAAAAGTACAATTGCTTAAGACAGCAATATTATCTATGCCAGTAGCCTACTCAAATTGTTAATTACCAATTTTTCCCATTCATGTCTTTAAAGAGAAATGAAAAGTCTTTGTAATTTAGGCTCCATTGTGTCTATCTTTCATGTTGCAACCCAAGGAATCTTGTGCACTAGTTGCTAAATCATATTTACTTTTCTTAGGTTAGAGCAAAACCTCTTTTAAACTGGAGGTCAATGTGACCTATGTTATCTTATTGTTATAACAGGTCATAGAAACATGGTCTTTCCTTTTGCAGTTTGAACTGTAACTCTTCAAGCTAGTACTGTTTATTTTTGTTAGACCTCATGAATGTCAGTAAGTGAATGTTATGCATTCATTGCCTGTGTAAATGAAATGACTGGCATTTGATTTATATCTGCTGCCTGCCTAGTAGGATTTCCATTTAGAGCTATTTTTCAAGCTCCTTTGCACTTGCTCCCCAAGTGTGCAGCCTTTGTAGGTTTTAGCAACTTAAGTATTTTGGACATTAATTCTTTTCACTTGTGAAAACATGATGTGTGTTGTAGAGTGCCAGAGTGCAATTCCATCAGAATTCTCCAAATGATACAGTTTAGCCTATAAAACTTCAGAGAAAATGGTCACTTAACTTAGGGGTTTCTCATATTTTTTAAGTGTATCAACTGCCACAAGACAGTTTTGTTGCATCCAGCGGAGTGTGTTGGGTGGAAGATTGGCTGCTGTTGTTTATAGATCAGGCTCTGATGCAGGAGAAGCTCCTCTGGATGACTCAGGTTGAACCTGGACAGGTGCACACCTTGTGCCTTGGGTCTCCCTGTGTGTACTGGGATGGTGGTGATCAGTGGTGGCTGGTATGGAACTTTAGACTGGAGGGTGAAGGAAACGTTATTTAACACAGGGAAAGCATCCATTTTGGGGTTGGTGCTGGGCTGTCCACCTGTGAATGGGAGAGTTGTGTATGCAGACTGACTTTGTACCAGTAACTCTTTAGTGCCTAAACCAAGAGCAGTGTCTCCTTGGTCAGCTGCTGCCTCCCAGGTAGCAGCCTGGGTCTGCACAGGGGACTGCTGGAGGCTTAGCCTTTTAGAGATGGTTGCCCTTAGTTCCAGCCCTGGGCTTGATTTTAGTGGGGATTTTTTTACATTCAGAAGCTCTGTCGTGATTGACAGTGCAAGAGCATTGCAGAACTGTTACTTAGTTACCTGGTGTTCCCCAGTGCCCTCCTTGGAGCTGCTCTCCTCCTGCTTAACCTCCCTCCTCCTCCTCACCTACCCAGGTCTGGGGTCACAACCACTTGAGAAAGATTGTCCCTTTAATGAGGAAGCAGTGAAAGGACTCCTTTAATACTTGTGCTTCCCTTGTAATCCTCCTCAAAAAGCATCCCTTAGGGCATGAGAAGATAGAAGTCTGTTTGTTAAAGAGTTTAACTAGATCCTAACACAAGTGATTAAAAAGTGCTCACCATCTTTCTTTCAAGGGTAACCCTATGGTCAGAGCAGGCCATTGGTGCTTCCCAGAAACAGTAGATCTCATGTGGGATAAATAGTCCAGGTAAAGTCTTCACAGCCTTAAGGATAAATATTGGGTGGTAGCAATGTATTGTGGAAGAGATTTGCTTGTATTGTTGGTTGGGTTTTTTGCTGTTGTTTTTTAAAGACATAATTATATAAAGTGTTCTGAGAATGGGGTGCCTCTACTTTCTAAACAAGCTTACACATCTTGGGCAGGCTGGCAAGAATCCAGGTTCAGATTTTGTCTGCTTGTGGGTGTATCAGTTCTGGACTGATAGGGATGTAGCTAAAACTGAGAAAAAATGGATGCAGATGCTGTTGTCCATCCTAATGCTTTCCTAAATGCTTTTGGGAGGTGTGTGGTGAGGGTGTGCCATTTTAAATGTGGTGCAATCCTAATGGAAATCTAATTTGTTAAAAATACTTGTGGAAATTCCTTCACTGTGGAAAAACGCCTTTATTGTGTGTGGTGTTTTCAGTTTGTGAATCAGTGTCATTGTTTTACAAGGTTGCTGAGAAAAGTGCTTTTAAGAAGGAAGCTCTGGCAATGTGAACCTCGGTGGTGTTAGTTGGTTTTTTCTTTCCACCTGAAATTAATCACTTATTGCTTTGCTTTTGGTTTTCAGGGTCTTGGTTGGTGCTCCCAAGGCAGAATCTAAATACAGCACCTCTGTTCAGTCCCCAGGAGCAGTGTTTAAATGTCGAGTCCATACCAATCCTGACAGAAGATGCACAGAACTGGATATGGGGAGAGGTGGGTAGTTATGATGCTTTGGGACAGCAGGAGGCAACCAAAAAAAATCCAAACCACACGGCTAGCAATCTTTCTGCCAACTTCAAATTGGCCCCGAAGTATTGAGAGGGAGCCATCAGCCTTTCCTGTTGGATTTTGAACACTAGTAGCAAAAGTGTCACATTCTCTTCAGCATTACAAAATAACATCCCATTTGTGCCGGTGTCCTCCCAGTGGCCTTGCTCGCTCTTTCCAGGGAGCAACCAGGTAAATGTGGGTTTTTCCCTGCTTAAGCTAAGCTGCTGTCTTTTCTTCACCTGCTTCAGTGTGACTTTTCAGCATGTTGGTGAGTTTGTAAGTGTTTTGGAGTGCTACTGCCTGCTCCAGGCAGTGCTGAAGTAAACAGTGTACGAGATAACTCCAGGCAATGCAGTGATGGGCTCATGATATGTGGGGTTATTAGTAATGTGGTGATCTATGGGTTCCCTCATAATGCAGCGAATAATTTCTTGAGTTTACTTTTTGTGCTAAAGTGGTCTCAGTGAGACCATGGGTATGCTATTGAATGGGATCAGGGTTGACTTCAGTTACTCTAATGTACTGTCTGAGGCAGGGGAAGGTGGACGCCTAAAGTCAAATTATGATCTAAAACTTCATGCTGGATAATGATGATAAAGATCGAAGCATTTTAATATTTTGGTTTTCTTGGTGACATGTTGCTTTCTCTGCCTGTAAAAAAAAGGCATATTTGTATTGTTCATCTTTTCATACCTACACTAAGTAGAATTTCTGTTTATGAGGCTTACATGTGTTAAAACAGGGTTTTGGCTAAGTGGTTTGTCCTGCTACCAGATTATAAATTGTCATGGATTCATGAATGCTGCCTGACAGGACTACAGATTTCAGCCTCATTTTTTTTAAGTGTCCCCAATCTCATTTTCAAGATTGCATTTAGGAGGCAATCTGATACCTCTCCCACTGACTTGATCGTTCATTTAAGTAGAGCTGTGGACATAATGTAATAGCTGCTGCCTGTTTGGAACAGGGTCTGTCCTCAGCTGTGTATGTGTACTCTGCCACTTAAGAGTGAGAACATTGCCCCAGTTAATGCATTCAAGTACTAATAATCAGGATGCAGGGGAAAAGAAAAGCATTGTCAGATGTTTGATGGGCAATCTCTTTTCTTGTCAGGATTCTTTGGTAGGTATTTAAAACTCATGTCTCCTTGTCTTGCTGCCTTTCCCTTTTTTTCTGTAGGCAATTCTCGGGGCATGCTCTGTGGAAAGACCTGTAAGGAAGACAGAGATGATGAATGGATGGGTGTGAGCCTAGCTAGACAGCCAAAGGCTGGTGGAAGTGTGCTGGTAAGTCCGTGCTTTTCTTTGATCGCATTAAAACTGTAGCTGCTGCCTGACTAAGCACATCAGGATTGTGTTTGGCAGTAACTGATGGCGTCCAGAGTAAGAGGCAGCAGATTCTGTAGTCCATTTCTTCAAGCAGAAGTGAGCCCCAGCCAGAAGACGTGATTTATAGAGGGAGGATTCCAAGCCATCACACCTGACTTGCGTCAGCCAAGGACTTCCTCCTAAATCTGAGGGTTTATATCTTTGAACTGAATAAATACAATTTGTCTGGGAGGTATCTACTAATTTGTTCTTTTTGTAATTTGCCTGTGTTTAAGTAGGAATTATGAACGCAATAAATTTTCCTTGAGCACATGAATTGTGTCTCAAAACTTATAAGGAAAAATGTAAAATTAGTCTTTGTTGCCATATTTTTCATTTATTTATATTAATTTCCTATTAACAAGGTAGAAGAGTTGCAAATAGAGATGTCTTAATTGTGTGTGGATTGACTTATTGTCTTCAATGTGGTTACTATGCACATAGACAAGACAAGGGGAGCGGATGCAATCCTTAGCATGTACAATATTTCTTAGCAAAACTTTTTCTGTGTTATCGTAAAGAGTCCTGGGCAAAACCCTTTCTAGAATGCATGGGTATTTTACATTCTGACCAATCATTGCCTGTATATACGTCCATGGTTGGGTTCTGACTGTCTGCCTGAGTGTGTCTGCAGGGAAGTTAACAGAAATAAAAAGAAATTTGCAACAAAATGTTATGCGTATTATATGTGGCAGGCAAATGTCAAGCTTGTATCAGGGTAACCCTGACAGCAGTCTAATTCTAAACAGCCCTGTTCGTGAGTAGGAAACTTTCAGTTGGCCCTATCCTTCCAGTGATATATAGGACTGCCCTTGTATGTAGCATCCAGCTGTCAAAAAGTGGCTAGTGAGAAAGATCTTACGCAGTGATTACTGTGCCAACCATCTGTAAAAGGCCAGAGGACAAACCTGTTTCCCTCAAAGACCTTTTTATAATATGTGCTTAGAGTCCAGGTGCTTACGCCCCAAATCCTTGTGCACCAACTTCCCTGTGGGAGAACAGGTAGGTTTGATACCTTTCTGTCACAGTACTGTGATATTTTTTCCCCCTGTCTCTCTTGTCAGTGTTATAGGGGCTAGCTTTACTTTTCTTGGATGTTTAAAATGTGTTCAGGACTAGAGGAGGAGGGGAGAAAGAGGGACATAAATAAAATACACTGTAAACATGTACAAAAGAGCACAAAATTAAGGCATTCATGATAGTGCAAGCAATTAATATTTTCAAGGTGTATCTTGAGCTATATGTGTGCTCAGTTGCATGTAACAACTGAGAAGTAACTTGTATTGATTGAGATAACACTACCTTGAGACACAGCATCCTTTTCACTGGCCAGTATTCAGGCTCAAATACACAAATTCATCCTAATTAATTTTTAGAAGGTTGTTCATACATTTTTAGGCAAGGCTAATTTTTTTTTTTTTTTTTGTAATAATATCTTAAGAATAGTGGGTTTTTGTCTTTTGGTTCAAAGGGAAACAGGTTGGGGCTGATGCTTAGGGGTCATCTCCCTAGATAGAAGCAGTAATTGAACAGAATGCTGGTGGGGCAAAAAGCCAAGCAACTGCCAAACTGGATGCTGGCTGGCTGAATGGAAGCTACAGGGGTGAGAGACATGGGTGGTCTTAGATTAGGGTTGAGGGAGTAGAAATTTCACACATAAAGCAGGTTAAAAGTGAAATGTAGGTAAAGCAAAATGTGCACCTGGTGGTGTGCTTATTTCAGTGCAGCTTAGGCTGGTAAAATGTCTCCACAAGTGACACTGATTTAAAACAATCCTAACCCAGCCATCTGACAAGATTATGCTGGCCTCACCAAGTAGATCATGTCCAGATGCTGGAGGATATTTAATTATATAATTCTCATTGCTATTTATTACCAAAGTCACGCTACTAATTATATGTCTGTGTGCATCTGTGTGTAAACAGAGCCTGAAATGAATGCATACAGATTCCTTTGTGGAAGGATATTACCTGGATGTTTCAGGTCATTGTTGCTCTCTGTTCTGAGAACTTTTAACTGAAAAAGTTTCATGACTTTGCCACAGATGGTTTTCAATACATGTGGACTTCTAGTTTTAAGGATTAGTATTTCTTTAAAATGTAGCTTTTCTTTGAAGCCCATTTGAAAAACTGGTGTTCTGAGATGTGTCTGAATATTTGTTCATAGCTGTATTTGCCAAATTTTTAGGTTGTTTTTAAAAATTGCAAGATAGCATGAGTGTGTTTCTTTAGTTAGGAGTGTGTAGATACTGTCAAACATTACAACTCCATTTACTGCATCTCTTCCAAGGATTCCTTTAAGTCAGAGTAATATCTTTCTGGTCAATAGCCCTGGATGGATTGGGTTTATTTCCATAAACAAGTGTAGTTGCCTGTGGGAAATATTCATGCTCTTGACATTCTGTGTTAGATTAACTAGTCCCACAGTTTAACTGCGGGTTGTACAAAGAAGTTGTTACTTTTGCTTTGAAGCTGCTTTTAGTGACCTAAATTTTTTTCTTATCAGCGTTCCCCAATTGCCTTATAAGAGTACCAGCTTCAGTGGCAAGGGGCAGTAGGGAAGGTGAGGAGCATGCCAGAGGTCTTTAGCTGGTGTTTGGTAAAATGTGGATTTTGTTTGAGCCCATATTGTGCCAGGATGTTGCTAAACCAGAATTTGGTGTTTGTGTGACGGACTAAATAGTAAAGCATCAAACAGTGAGGATATAAACAAATGGGGGAAGAAGATTAAATAATAAAACTTCTTGTCCTTAGATATATGATCAGTCAGTCTTTGCATTAATCTCAGTACTGCAATAATACACCTGAGATTGCCCACTCTTTCCAAACTGAAACAGTAAAATTCCTCCTTTTACTTTTGTTGGGAGAGGAACCAGGGACAGCGCATTGTGATTTAAGCCACATCCTTCAGTCTTGCTGTTTCTAAATACCTGCCACTTCTGTCATTGTGTTGCTTTTCCTGTGGAGCAAAGCCTGTGGCTGCAACAGTATGCAAAAGAGCCAAGTGTCAGCAGTTCTGAAATGGCCTATTCATTATATTGCGGTAATGCAGTGTCAGCCATCAATAGATATCTCATCTTGCTTTGCTCAGAAGCATTTTATTTTTCTTCAAGGGTTTGCATCATTTCTCCCTGTTCTGTGGTAGAGCTGGAACCTGTACCCCAGCAGCAGCTGCTGAGCACCAAAGTGTACTGATGGTTTCCTTATTGCACAGGGACCTACCTATAGCTTTCATCTAAAGTAGGGTGCATAGGCTGTCAGTTGTTTGCAATTGCCTCAAATTCAGGTGAGTCATTTCTGTTCCAAAGACCTCTTCAGGTGTGTGCTGTTGCTGTCAAAGAAGGAAGCCTGCAGCCACCTTTGGTAGCACATCACCTTGCCCCGGCAACATACAGCAACAGTGAACTGTAATTGACTCTAAATGCTTTTGGGAAGACAGAAAAACCAAAAGCAGATGCATCGTGGCAGGGAGACAAATGTGCTGGTTGTCTGGCTGCAGAGAAATGAGTGTTGAGGAGAAAGAGGAGCTGCTGGACTCCGTCCATTGGGAAAATGTCAAATTCTGTAGCTTTGGCACAGGGAAGTCTGGGGAAGCCCTGACTCGGGTAACCAAGGAGAGTTCATCCCTTGAAGGTGTGCAGACTGAGGCAGTCAGTGGTGAACTACAGTGTGCCTGAATACACATCATGATGAAGGTACAGAAGAGTGGTCACTAACCCAAGTCTTAACAGATTGGTTAAGTGTGCCCAGAATTGCTAGACTGAGCCCATAGCTTCCAGCTGATTTTGAACATACTTCTTATCCAGCAGCAGCTTTTTCTCTCCTTTTATTATTTTATCTTTCTTGGCCTCTGCACCTCACTCCTGAGCAAAGCTACCTGCTTGTGATGAAATGCTGCTGCTCTCCCTGACTCCATTGTTTGTACTCTTCTGAGAGAGATTAGTAGGTTAATTTACATGAGTGTCTTGCAGTTTCTGAGATATGAAATATCAAGGAATTTACAATACCACAATCATTTATCTTTCCAAAATTTTAAGAAATACTCTTGGTTTGTTTCCAGTTGAGTTTATATCCAGAGTTGGGATTGACTGTTGCTTTAATTGTATGTGTCTTTATGGCATTGTCTTTGCAAAGGTTGTGCATGTGTATATTTGTGCTCACAACATGGATCCATCAGGAGAGAAACTATTTCCTGGTTTTGCTGGAAATGAGTGTTTCACATGTCAGGTGTCTGTTACCATTGAATTTTGAATGAGTTGTGCATGGGGATAGAAATCATAACTGAACCTCCTTAAAGTGCATACTAGAGTCTCCAAAGCTGCTTTTTGTTGTACTTCTCACATGCATTTGGCTGTGGAGTGGAGTGCCCTCGGAAAGATCCTTTGCATCACAGGTGGCAGCCTGCAGCATGCAGTGTTATGCAAAACTTTCTGCGGCCCCCAGAGTCCCTCACAGTCCCTCTGTGATAGCCATATGTGGAAATATGTGCCTCTTCTTGAGCACATGAAATTAGGAAAGCAATAAATATCAAACTCCGAATGCAGCACTGCTAACAGTAGAGAGGCTTTTGCACAACTGATTTTGCTCTGTGAGAATAGTATTAACTATTTATGTCTTTCTGGACATAAGTATATTGAAATCTATTGATGGCTGGATTGAATTTTGAGCTTTCCAGTGGCTGATACACTTCCCAGGTCCTTTAGTGGAGAGGTGACACAGCTGTGCCTGCTTTATGGATGGATATAATTTTTAACAATGTTGAGGTTCTCTGATGGGCAGCTCTGAGGTGCTGAGGCAGAAAAGTAGGGTAGCACACAGAAATGGAAGACAGAGGGTATCTCATCTGGGGAGGATGGGGTCAAATATGGGATTCATGAGGGGGGTTGATGCAAAGCCTCCAGGAAAAGTTGAAAGCATGTGGAGGAGATGATTTGTGGCATAAAGGCTTGCTCTGTTGGCATGGGGTTAAGCCTTAAATGACATAAATTGACACATCTACAGTGACTTCAGTGTAGACTCAGACCAGCTGGAGATATAGTCAGGCATGTGCTAAGTTCAAAGCCCTTGCTCTTTCACATTTCCTTTTCTTTTATTCCAAATAAATCCTGAGCAGAAGGCAACTTGTGGTTTGGCTGGCAGCAACGCAGTGTTAATTTTTGGAGCAAATGGGTTCTGGGAAGGTGTGAACCAGGCTCTACATTGCTTGCATATGTGCCTGTGTGTGGCAGTTGCACTGAGCAAGCGTCTTGGTGAGTCTGGCTTTTCAGGATGATCTCATTCTTCACTATAAAGCTCTGCAGCTTGTCTGCACATTGGCTAATGTTGCCACTCTTGCTGCTACAAAATCCTTGGCATTTTCACTTAAATTCACTAGCAGTAAGCAAAGCTCAGCACATCTGTCACCAGAACACAGAGCTGCCTTTCCCAGTGGAAACCAACCTTTGACTCACACATGCGTTCTCTGGTGGTTTAACCTTCTAATATGGTCTTAGTAACCTTCTAAGTATTCTCAGTTTATTCCTGTTTTTCACCTTTTTCTGGCTTTGTTGGGTTGTGTCAGTGCATCTTAAGTCAGAAAAGCTTTGCCGTCTGCGAGGATTCATGCACAGTCAGAGATTTTGAAATCTCCAGCATAGGCTCTGAGACCTCTTGTTTTTCTAGTTATATACATGTGAAGGCTGAGATCTGAGCTGCCAGGTTAGACAATGGCCTGAGCTGCAGAAGCTGACAATGAGAAATACTTTATCTAGAAATGGTGGAATGTAAGGAGAATACAATGGGTTTGTGGGGTGAAGGTGGTGCTGACTGGTCCTGTTCAGGCATGCTCTGCCTTGGTCTGAGTGATCTCCTGTGTCTCTGGGCCAATAACCCATGTTGTATGATCTGTTTAGGCATGTGCACACCGCTGGAAGAACATCTACTATGAGACAGAGTACATCTTGCCCCATGGCTTCTGCAACATCATTCCTCCTGACCTGCAGTCCAAAGGGAGGAAGCTCTTGCCCTGCTATGAAGGTAAGGAGTCAGGCCAGCAGTGATGCTTATAATGTCCCTTGCTACACTTCTACTACTACAGTAACCTTCACTACTGATTTGGTTTTTTCTTTTTTCTTTTGTAACATGTGGCTGCCTTGCAGCGCAGCTGTGGTGGCAGTTGGGTTTTGGATGAAGTTGGGAGAGTAGCACAATGACTGAACAGGTTCTGTGACTGCTAAAGTGCATGGTTGCACTTTACTGGAGGAAGAAAAAGTTTCTGAATTGTGTTTTGAGGCAGCAGCTCTCCACTTAGGTAAATAATGAGAAGATATTTATATGAGCTTGGCCTCTTATGCCTCACTGTGACATGGAGTAAAAATCCTCAATTATATTGCAATCATGAACCAATTTGCCTATCTTATGAAAACACTTTCATTTTTATGTTGTCATTTATCTGAGGATTTGGATGTGGGACAGGGAAAAGGGTTACTTTCCTCACTTTGGGGTACTTCTGCAACAATTTAGATTAAATTGCTGCTGTGTTAAAGTCTGGGTTTGAGGTGGATACAGAGGGAGGGCTCCAGCTCTGAGCCATGGGTGGCTGTGCCTTTTGGTTCTGCACCAAATCCCATGTGCCATCATTTTAATTTCTCCTTCTCTAGTGCATACATGAGACTTTTATATCATGTTTCTTTTTTTAAAGACTTCAAAAGACAGAGTCTCCTTGGCCAAGAGCAATTAACTGAACTAGAGGCACAAGTGTATTGTTTGGTAGAAGATAGGGCATCTCGTAAGATTCTTGGCCTTGAGAGGAACATTTTGGGGAAAGCACCCGTGCTTCCTCCTTTCTTTCATTTCTTCACTGTAGGAGCCTAAGGAAGTGTGGGACTTTGGAGGACAAAACACAGCAGGGTTTGTTGTGGGCAAGACCTCTGATTTTACTTATTTGCTTTTAACTCTTTGCCCTCCTGTCCAAAGCTGGCAGCAGCCAGCAGCAGGCTTGCTGCTGACATTAGTAAGTTGGTGAGGGATAAGGCAGTGAATGTCCTGGCAAGTTTCTCTGTTGCTGTTGAATGGCCATGTCCTAGCTCAGCCTGTAAAGCCAGCCCTGTGACAGAACTGTGTCTGTCTCATGCTCACTCTTCTGAGGTCGCTCCTCACCTCCCTCTGGGCTTTACTTGGGAATCTGCCATTGCAAACCCACACATCTTTGGAGATGGCATACACTTGTGCACTGTTTCCCTGCCCTGAAATTGGTCATTATTTCATATGTGAGAAGTTTTGAGGGACCTGTCCCAGCCATGCTAGCTGCTGTGCAGCAGAGTACAAATAAGCTATGTAAGCCTTCCTGTTGTGAGCACTGTCTTACTGTACTTGTCCTTCCCTGCCTCCCTGCCCTCCTTGCTACTGTCAGCAAAATTAGGATAAGGCCTCACACTGATGTCATATACCACAAATCATCTGATATTAATTTTATGGACAATGTGCACATGCAGGGATGCTGATGGGGCTCCCTCTGAGCCTGTGTTACTGCTCCTGCACTGCCTGAAGCCATGGTGGGGATGTGGTTTCTGGAAGGGAAGAATCACTTGTGTTTATCTATGCGTCATGTTTTTGGAGTAAAACTGCTGTTAATCTGACAGGATATTTGCCAGGAATTGCTAGAAAATAGAATGTGTGGGCCTAGTACACGTAAAGCAGCCAGTGGAAAGTTGGCAGGGTTGATGCAGAACTATGCTGGCTTAATTTCACTGCTTGGTAAAGTGAAAATTGAAAGTTTGGGACTGATTTCCACCCAGCCCCCCCTGCCCCATCAGACAGAAATCACAGTGTCACAAGGAATGGCTGCATTTGTTTACTTGTGATCCTTTAAATTTAAATAAAACTAGCTCCAAGAGAGATAGCTGTGGTGTGTCACACAGAGGAGTTCATTGTTTAAGGTTTCTATGAAGTAAGTTTTCAGTCATCCTTGTAACTTCTTTCCTTCAGTTTCTGGAATGAGCAGAAGAAATTTTCCTCCACTGACAGTGATGAATGGCTAGCACAAAGCATCGAGTCTGAAGTGCTTCTACACTGACAGCCTCTGTGGCCATTGCTGGGAGGCTATCAGACCTGTGGCTGCAAACTCTGCACTAGGATGCATGCCTTTGCCTGACAAGATTCCAGTGTCTCAGCCTTCTCTAGATCACACCATGTGCAAATAGGGGTAGGCAGTAGCATGCTTGCTTCCAGAAGCCCCGTTTTTAGTGCAGCTAAGGTGATAACCCCAGCTGGTGAAGGGTGCAGCTGAGTGCACATCAGTCTCCATCCATGGAGAAAATGGAAATTTCCTGACTAGATGGTACTGGTGCAACATCATAGTAGTCTCAATCCATCTTATTCTTGCCTGGTTTCCTTGAAAGGGCTGACAGAAGTCTGGAATTAAAAGATAAATTGAACACAGCAGCAAGCCTAATCGTTAAATACAATCTCTCTGAGTAGGTACTAATCTGGTTTAGATGAGCTGGATGTCCTTTGTGGACATGGCTGACATATGGAGCCACGGTTTTCCAGGCAATACTTTCAATTGGTTATTTTTCCCATAGTTTTAATGGGTTTCCAGAAAAGGGAGCTGCCTCTTCATTCTCCCAATGCATTCAGTTTGCAAAGAAGGATGGCTCTGTGTACTGTGAGACAGTTCAGCTGATGGGTAGAGCTGGAATGCATTCCTACTCCTCTGTGGTAAGAATTGGTGGTAGAAGTGGGGAAGACTAATGGTCCCTTTGGTTAGTGAATAAGGGAAACAGCACATGCTCATATGCCTTGCCTCCAAAGGGAAAAGTAATTTTTCCCACAGGTCCAAACCACATTTGGTTTCCGAGGAGCCATCAAAACATCCCTGCTTTGTGGTGGAAACTCAGTATCACAGTGCTAGGTCAGAAAGATTACTACTGTTTCTTCCTAGAATAGTGAAACACTGTAAGATAGGAAACAAAAAGCTTTCAGTGCATGTGATACTTGATGTCTTTGAGGATGATAGATTATTTTATTGCACTCTGTAGCTTAGCTTATGTTATGGCATTGAAGTTTGCTTAGAGACTGGCAGAGAGTTTTGTTCAAAGAAAAAGTTCAGGGGTGTTTACCTTCAGAATTGTCCCATGTCAAAGCTTGTTCTTTTCGTTTATGTGTTGTTTTATTCAATTATTCCTTCCTCAGTCTCACTCCTCTTCTAACCTGAGATCATCCTGGCTACAAACCACTGGCATCTTCTTCTCTTTTTTCTGTATGTGTTATTCATGGGACATCTTCGAAGTTGCACAGGCTGCAGCCTCCTCCAGACTCAGACTCATCATGCTGCTTTGCTGTCAGCTGTTGCTGCAGCAGTTTCGTGGCCTACAGTCTCTGTAATCAGGAATGCACAGCAGTCAGCAGGCAGACAAGAAAGAATGAAGAAGTGTAGAAACAACAAATTTGTCCTTGACTGCAGTCATTGCCTGGAGCTATGCAGAAACAAATTAATTTAACCTCATGCAAAGGTTGTTATTCAGGTGTACAAAAACTGTAAGCTGATGCAATAACTGCACAATTTCCATCTAATTGATTGCTTCACTGCATGGATGGCTAGCTGGCTATGTTGTATGAGTGACAGGTGTCACTACTGTGCACTGAAGTGGAAGCGAGGTAGAAGCAATCTTGGTTTTCATCCCTTTTGGACTCATCCATTGCTTGGGAGGAGCAGACTGGCTCTAGGGAGCAGACAGAAGTCTGTGATGCTGGGATGTGACCATCCAGGACAGGTGGCACCCCTTGGCCATGGGTGCATGTGTGGAAAGGAATCTTGCTTGGGTGTGGAGGCAGGTGTACATCACTGCAGATGGGAGTTAGGGGGGCCGACAGGGAGGGGTAGTTTTGTGCTGAAGGGGTTAGGCTGAAATCCAGGAGCCCAGTGTCTGTCTCTGCTGGGCTGCTGGCTCCTTGGGGAGGACTACATCTGTCTTGATTCCCCCTGAAATGTGGTGTGCTGATCTCTCCTCTGTGTCACTAGAGCTTTAAATTCTCAAACAGCCCCAATGTCTGAGGTGTTTGGGCCTCTGTGCTTACATTTCCATTTGTGAAATGTCACTGGCCTTGGCAGTGAAGACTGAAGCAAAGAGAGCCTGAAGACTGGAAGAAAGCAAATGTCACCCCAGACTTCAAAACAGGCAGCCAAAGAAGCCATTCAGTATTTCAGCCTTCTCTGCAATTTCTGTTGCAAGAGGTCACTGTTTCCATTCAACAGTGGGCCCTACATTTTCCTTAGTATCCTTTTGTTAATGTATCTGAAGAAGCCCTTCTTGTTAGCCTTTATATCCTTCACCAGATTTAATTCCAAATGGGCCTTGACGTTCCTCATTTCATCATGCAAGGGTGCGGATCCTACTGTAGTGCAGGCAGGGCTTTTAGGACATGCACAGAATTATTTTTCAGGAAATGCTGGAGGGAAGAATCTCCTCTCCTTGGCTCTCTTAATGAAAAAAATGTTCACATTGATAAAAAAATATTATCTCCCAGGCAAGTACTGCCTGGAGAATCTGTATATGGAGAGTTAGCAATTCAGAACCCCAACACTTGCTGAATACCTATAGGCTAATACAGGCTTCAGTTCTCAGTGGAATTGTCATGCATTACAACTAGGAGACCCAACTGTGCTTCTGGTCTGCTGGGATGCACATCTGCTTTGGCAGGACCCTGCCTTGGCCAAGAGTGTTGGGCATTTGGACTGTAATTTATGGATCAAGTCTCTATTCTGCATGGTCTCTCAAACTGAACCTCTCCCTGTGCAGCTGGTATGACCTCAGCAAATGTCTGAAATTCTGAACATCTTTATGATGTTAGGAAGAGACTATATGTAATACAAAAGGGAGAATGGGGTGTGTGTGTGTGTATGTATGTCTACCTAAATATTTTGAAAGAAGGCAGCAGTTTTTATAATTAATTCCTTCCGATCTTCAATAAGATAAAATGCAACTCCAAAGGAACTTGCTTGATTCCAAGGAGGCAGTTTGCTCATTGCTTTCATTAAAATTTTCACCATTTAGCAATGAGTTAATGGGGCTTAAAATAAAAATATAAAGAAGTTTCACAATTATCAGGTTATATGGTAAATTGTTTTTGAGCATGAATTACTGTAGTATACAGGAAATAGTGATAGTATGGTAGATATTTGAAAATAATTATCTGGAAAAAAACTGCAAAGGCTCTGATCGAGCTGTAAGTTTCAAATACTTCTAAGATGAAAATATTTGGATTAAGGCAACGTGGAAAGTTATTTTCTTTTTTTCCTCTTTTTCCTACTCCCCACCCTGAACTTAAAGTATTCCTAGATATATTTTTTTCCTCATCATCAAAAAAATAAAGTAAAAATTCCTCAGGTTTGACAGGGCAAATGATTGTTATGTAAAATCCATAAACAAAAGCTATAGGATGCTGGTTGAGTTCCCTGTGAACAGGGAGCTCTGAGCATGTGGCCATGAAAAGCAGCAGATCTAAACATCCTGCAAAAGAGACTGTTGTCTGATCATGTAGAAACACATGGCTTTTCCTCAGTCAGTGTCTTATTCCTGGAGCTTGTGTCCTGAGGTACCCCTCTACCAGAAATATTTCTGGAGGCCTTGATGACTGTCATTGTATGGGAAGATCACTTTATTTCTCTGAGGTAGTAATGGGCCTGAGAGATAAATCTCTTACTTACCTGGAAAGAAATATGCACAAAGTATCACTTTTTGCTCCCCCCTTCCAAGCTGTGGTGATCTCTGCCACAAATAGAAGCCTCTTCTAATGCACCTCTACTGGAGTCATGCTGCTGCATTTTCATGCTACTGTGGTAATGCTTGTTTAGTGTCTCTGTAGGCAGCACTCTGGCTTGTCTCCCCAGCTGGCTCCTTGCTATACTCCCTGATGTGGGTGAGTATGCTGCATGGTGCACACTGGTGGCTGATCCACTGATAAAACCCAGGAGCCCTGCATGCTGATGTCTCTCCAGGCTTTGTGAGTAGCAATGCAGGTGGCTCAGGTGAAGAGTGTGTGCTGTGTCAGGGATGATCATGGTTTGTTTTCTTCTCTTCTTCCATCCAGAGTACAAGAAGAAGTATGGGGAGGAGCATGGTTCATGCCAGGCAGGGATCGCAGGGTTCTTCACCGAGGTGAGCCGGGGCCCATGCATGGAAGGGTTGGGGTTGGTAAGTGGCTCTACTGTTGCATATCCCAGGAGGAGATTCCCAAGCATGGCTTGGACAGTGGGCTGAGCACTGAGAATGGTCCCTTCCTGCTGGCAAACACCCTCCTGCTTCGTCTAGCTTCCCAGGTGTCTGTTTCTTGCACAGTGACTGCCCAGTGGTTCATACGTATGTGTATGTGTCTCTCAAGGTCTGTAGACAAGTCTGAATGAATTGACTCTGGGAAATGTCCTCAGGGAATATTCTTATTATTTTAATCCCAAAACTTGCATAGAGGCATTTCTCTGTCTGTCATTAACTCTTTAATGTAAGCAATGATGTAAAGTCTGTCGCTGTTGCACACAGGGACGGTGAAGAACGACATGCACTCAGGTCAGAGAAGATGGTCGAAGCTGACCCTTTAATGCCCAAATCCCATCTTTTTGTAGCATGGATTGCAAAAGAGAAATTACATGATTGACCCATCGGTCAACCACCTACCAAGGTGATAGGCTAAGAGGTTGTCCTGGGTTGCAGTGTATTCTATTACCATCCTCAGGAGCTGTTGAAACCAGGTGGGGCAGTGTTTCCTTGCCTCCTCCTCCCAGACTATCTTGCTGTTATTGGCCCATCATTGTCCTGCCGCCTGACTCAGAGATAACTCCCTCCGGACTATCTTCTGTTAATGAGCCTAATCAACACTTGGCCTCATGACTCATCACCCCATTGTGAGATGCTCCACCCAGAGGGAGGAACCAAGCATTCCATCCTGGATATAATCTGAGACTCTGAACACCAGAGACAACCTTTCCACTGGATTTCCAGAGGACAGGAGCTACATAACCACTACTGGACTTTCTGAGGAAGAGCAGAGCCTTTTTTCTACAGGATCATTGCTTCAGGAGGACTGCAGCCACCATTGTACCGGACTGCTACCACCACCCTGACTAACAGGGTGTCTGTTTGTATCCTGACTCTGTCAGTTTAACCCAGTGTTTTCTGCCTTTATTTTTGTTTTTTTTTCCCCTTATTTTATTTCCCTATTAAATTGTTATTCTGACTTGGTGTCTCCCACTAGTTTGTTTTCAAACTAGTACAAGGTATAACCACCCATTTCAAAATATTATTCCCAGTAAACTAAAACAATTCCACTACGTTCTTACAGCAGCCTTGCACCCGCAAATGTTTACCAACTAGCAAACCATCAGACAGCTAGCTTGCGTGAGAAGGGAGACTTTCACATGAGACAGTAAAAAGTGGAGAATTTTTCTCTGCTAGCCTTCTCAGCAGCTACAAAAATCTTCCCTGAATAATTTTGTTTATGTATGTGTACATGTGCATGAATATAAGGCACATACATACATGTACATACATAAGATAAACACTTTTTTTTTCAGTTCTGCTACAGTTCTTTGTTTCAGAAAGATGGAGAAAAAAATAGTGTGGTAGAATATATGCACCACAGCCGTTCTAAATACGTGACCACATTCTTTCCTGGGCAGAAGTCTATCATCCATGTTTCAGTTTTATCAAGAATTAATTTGTTCCTTTACGCATGGATTATTTTTTTGATTAATATTTTGGGGTTGTGGCTTTTTTTGCTTGTTTGTTTTGGTTTCATTTTAAATTTTTTAAGAATCTATACCCACTCCTAATTATATATGCACTGATCTATAGAATGTATTGTTCAGTCTGATACAAATAGAATAAGGGTTTTCTCTTTCAGAAATTGCCTTCTGCCATTTCAGTAAACTGGAATGGCAGGCAATGTTGCCACAAGGGCACTGTCTGGTAACTGGATGTTCAGCCAGCAGCAGCTGTTGTCTGCTCTCTCCAGCCTGTTTCTGTTTCCAGGCTTAAATTCTCCTGTGCTACCCTAGTTCAAAAGATATCTTTGAACTTTTACCACTTCAGCCTGATGGCAGCAGAAAATGCAGATAAATGCCTTTTTAGGTCAAACAGGCAATCCTCTACTGTATATTCAGTGCTGTGGATGGTAGTTGTTCCTGTCAGTAAATGATCCCTTGACCTCACAGGTATGGCCCGTAACAAGGAAAAAGCTATTTTTAAGCATGTCCTGCTCTTTGGTTGGTTTTGAAGTCTTGTCCCTGTAGTCTTACTAGGAAAATCCCTTGTTTAACATCTCCCTCCCTCGACTGGAACTGGTCACTTGAAGGGGACTCGGATATGATAGCAATTTCCCACAAGGATGGAGTCCACCCATGGCCTTGCATTGAATGGAGATGTGAGGAAAACAGCTGTTCACATGTCTTCTTCAGGGATGGAGAACTTCCTGGGTTTAATGCTCCTCAGGCTTAATTTGGTCCCTTGCTGGAGATATTTAAAAACACATCCAGGAGCAAGGTTTTTCTGCAAGGATGCTGGATGTTTTGAGACAACATTTTCTGAATTTCTCTTGAATGTAAATGTACCTTGGATTTTGACTCAAAAGCATTATCCATGACCATCTACCTCTGAATGCTGGATCAAACTTTGATTTCTACGGTCTTTTAAAATGCTCAAGCACTCTGGTTGTCTGTAAGGATCACAAGCCGTTTTATGATTCTATGATGACACTATAGCCAGGTTGTGTCTCAAAGACCAAAGTGTATCTGTTGACAGAGCTGGGCAAAATGTTCCACCTAGGACATAACACACATCATGCTTGTTGAGTGCATAGCAGCTCTTTAGCTTCATAGTTGTAAAATCAAAATCCTTTGTGCTGTTTCCATCATGATTGTTTGGTATAGCATGTCAGCCAGCATCAGAGCATGATCTGTAGCTGAGTGATGGGTTCTGGGTGGGATTTTTTTGAGAACTATGTTAGCAAGTTAGTAAGGCTGAGGAAAGTCTGTTGCAGAAGAATAGCTGAGCAGAAGTGGACCATGAAAGAGCAATGTGTCTCTAGGGTATATGCAGTGACCTTGATGCTTGGGAAGAAGGAAGGATAGTCTCTAAAAGCACACAGAAAGGGGATTGTTATAGATGGACTTATTATTGGTGTTTTAAGTAAATATCCTGTCCTTTCTCCATTAATGTGTAAAGTTTTGATTGTTATTTTTTCCTCCTGCCCTTTTCCCCCCACACTTCTGTTTTTCCTATTGTAGGAACTGGTAATCATGGGGGCACCAGGATCTTATTATTGGACAGGAACTGTCAAAGTACTGAATCTCACTGACAACACATATTACAAGCTGAATGATGATGCTGTGATAGCCAGGAGGTACACATACCTTGGTAAGCAGCTCTCTGGTGCTCACTGTGAATAGGAAATTGTCCAACAATGTATTTCAAGGCTATGATGCTATAAAGTTGATACTGATTTTTTTTAATGGTGATGTATTTTTATAAAAAGTGTGAAAGGAAGAATATTTGAATTAAAGTGATACTTACCTGGAAAGAAATATAAGCAAAGAAGCATTCAAAATACTCCATTCTTCTCTCCTTGTTCTGAACCCCTTCCTCCCCCCCTCCAGCTTGCTATAGTTTTTTTGACTGGTATAGAAAAGGCATTTTAACTGAACAGCACATTGGATTGTAGTGGGCTTCTTAACATTCCTGTCTTTGCCCTGTGACAGGCAAATTATTTGTCACAAGTTAAACTGCATGTCTGCTTACATGTGCCTTTAAAATGGGTGCAACAACTAATTACAGAATTTGTACTGCAGATGCATTTATTTTAACAAAAATAATGCTACCTAAATGTGTCATTGGCAACAGAAAGAAGTTGTGAAAGGTTTGGCTATAGGTGCATCTTTAACTCAATTGGTTTTACTTCCTCTAAAACCAGCTAATGTCCCTAAAATGCTTAATTTAAAGGCTTCCACCTAAACTGAAGTGCCTAAGATTGTTGAGACCTAGAAGGCATTTCAAAGTTTGGTACTTTTGACTAAAGTCTTGCACTGATCTCTCATTGTCCCCTTAACCTTTAGTATTTAAAAAACCACAATTTGGGAGATACTGCTTGGTGATAGCTAAATGAAGAGTAAATATTTACCTGTTTAGAGACATAAATAGGTTTTGCCACTGATAGACATGAATTACAGGGTTTACCATATTGACGAGAGCCTCAAAATTTGTAGCAAAAGAGCAAGGCAAGTACAAGAGAGCCTTAGAAGGAAAGCTACTCTACTCATCTTTAGTTATTACATATTATTTTAATACATCAAATAAAGCTGAATCTTTGATATTTTTCTTTCAAATACGTGCTTTTTTCTTTGATATATCATCTCATTTTTCTTCTTGCCGAGACAAGTCTTTTTAAGCTATTAACTTCTATGACCTCTGCCTACTGTCTTGTTCTGTCTCCCCAGCCAAAAAGGAACATGATTTTCCAAGCCTTCTTGGGCAGTGATTTTAGCCAAAGGAGGACACTTCTGTCTGATCCAAGTGGGACTGTTGCTCTTTGACATGATACTTTCGCTGTGGTCATGTGATTGCTTTTCTCTGTTTGTGTATGCCTTTTCCTGTTTTACTGCTTCCCTGTCTTGACTTGCAGTTGGCAAACTGCTCCCACTATGAGCTCCTTGTGTCCCTTGGCCATCTCCACACACATGGCTTTCTTCTCTCAGCTTTTGGAAGGGTACTGAAGGGTGCACTCTCACTTCCCATCCCCATGAGCTTTTGAACAGAATATTGGTGCATCCTGAGCAGAATGGTTGTTGAACTCTAACTAAGTGCAGCCCAGGAGCAGTGAAACCCTATAAGCCTGATCTGGCTGGCTGATCTGTTTCTTAGGCTCTTTCCTTTCACGGTTGGTTATTTATTTATTTATTTCCTTTACCACTCAGGATATGCGGTGACAGCAGGTCATTTCTCTCAGCCGACTACCACTGACATTGTAGGAGGAGCTCCCCAGGACGGAGGCATTGGAAAGGTGTGGCTCTTTATTAAACAGTAATGTGGTTGGATGTAACAGTGCATGAAATGTAATACTGATGCAGTTCCAAGATGTATGAGAAGACAGGAGTTTTTTTGTCTGCAGGGTAGTTTTGAGCACTGAGAAGGGGAGAGGTGAGGTAGTTTTGTGAAGTTGTCAAATTTTCTCGACCTCTCCCTCCTGATGCCTTGTATCCTTCTCCCCTCTTCCCTGTCTTTCCCATCCAATCCTTACAATACTCATTTTAATGAGACACAGACACGATCTCTTTCACACTGCTTTTGCTTAGGATTTGTGACATTTAGGTATTACTTAAAACTTTCCTAGAAATGAAAATACTTGTAAAAGAGAATTTGTCTTCTGCTGGTTTTATTCACACATTTGACTATTTCAGCATTTACTTCAAGGTAACATCTCTAATAGAATGAGATTAGGCGATTTGATGCCATTTTTAAAACTTGATAAAATGTTGATGTTTAGTGTATTAGAGTCTGGGTTTTTGCCAGCTGTACTTAAAAATCTTGGTGATAGTCTCTTAAGAAGGAAGGAAACAAAAAAGAACTTCCTGTAGGCATATATATATGTTCAATGTCCCAAAGATGTAAACAAGTGAATGGCTAGATGGAAATGGCTAGTGGCTTAGGCAAGCCTGGTTCTCCTGTGCTGAGTATCCATGTGCTGTTGGAGAAACTGGTTGAGGACGAGCACTGTGACCTCTTATACTCTTCTAAACCAAAGGTGGAAAAGTGGGAGTTGGGGAGAGGGAGGGAAGGAATGTAAAGAATCTGCTTTTGTCTCTCTTTGTTCAAAATCCAATCCTTTCGGGACCTGCTGCCACCACCTACTTAAGAAGACATGTCCTGCAGCCCCCTTCCATCTTCCTCCCTTTGGCTCTCGTGCTCTATACTGACATGAGTTGTAGCTGAATCATAACAAGCAGTGAAAGGTCTTCACTACCAGGAACATTATCCTGTTTAGGCAGATTATTTTTGATAGTAACCATGTCCCAGGGGTAGCAGCGCAAGTGGGGAAAATGAGATAAAAGTAGAGGATGAACTTGGTACTTATACCTGATCTGGCATGACTAGAACATACAGGATATAGTAGCAGCACAGTTGCTACTGAGAGGACATGTGCATGAGAAAGACATAGTTTCCTTATCCCAGGTGTTCTGTTATGGCTGCTGCAATGCACCTTCCTTCCAACCTGTTTTTTCTGCGGAACAAATTTTGTTTCTCTACAAGGAGGGAGGTGAGGGGACACAGCTGCTAGCAAGAGATCCACAAGAAAGCAGCTGGCTCTGTAGTTTAAAGACTACTGCTCTTGTTGTAAAAGCTTATGTTATTCTCCCTTGGCATGGGATGTGGGTAGCAGGAACACATGGCAAAGTGCTGGTAAGAGGTGCAGAATACAGAACATTACAATGAACTGTCCTGTTGTGCTTTCCAAACACTCTAATAAGCTGATCTTTTCCACTTCTCTGATAGAAAGTGATTAACATCGTTGCAACTTTTCACTTAAGTTAAAGCCAAGATGAGACTGGGTCATCTCTCCAAAGACACAAAGAGTGTCATTATTTAAGACTGGGTTTGGAGTTGGGACACCTGGCAACATGCTGTCACTGCTAAACATACCACTGCAAAGGCTAGGGAGTCCTATGTATACAGAGCAATTGTCCACAGCAAACCTGTGCTTTTTTCTTGACTGAAAACGGCTTTGAGCTCTGTCTTACCAGCTGTTAATAACTCATCACATATTCAACTATGTCCAGTGCTTGGCTCTGCCACATGGCCTTGGAAGTAAAGGATCCTCTGTCCTGCAAATTGTGTGAGCACCTGGTAGGAGGGAGCCTGTCAAATGCCAGAGGAGTCTCAAAAACTGACTGAGCCAGCCTTTCTGTTGAAGGGAATCCCTTTCTACAAACCATGCACTTTACATCTTACATTTTGGTACAAGATCTGTTCTTGAACTTGTATCAAGACTTTTATCCCTGAGGATTCCAGATTAAAGAGTTTCTCCTGTGGAAATGAGCAATGGGTAGGCTGTGTTTGAATAGTTTCTGATTTAAAAATTGTTTCAGACAGAAACAGTGGAAATGCTGTGGGTGATCTGATTGGGATTTCTACTCTGACCGTTGCTACAGCATCATGAAGTTTGCAGTGCAGTACATGCAGGCACATCGTCTTGATAAGGGAATACTAGATAAGGGAAGGGGAGCAGGGTTATGCATTCTCAGTCTTTTCCCCTACTTATTTCCAGACCATTTCCAGATGCCACTTCTTTGAGAGTTGGAAAGTTGCTTGGCTAGGTGCTTTTAAATGCACACATGTGCACATATATAAGCATACCAAAAAAAGTAGGCAACAAGATAATATTCAAGCGTTTCTTATGACAAGCTTGTGATTTTTCAGGACAGTGCAGAACTGTGTCTTCTTCTAAAAGAAGACTGACCAGTAAAGTGGTCATGAAGTTGGATCCTGACAATAGCCATGATCATGATTTAGATATTATTTAGAAAGCACCAGTGCTTCATATTTAGTATTGGTTAACTTTTTTCTTTTTTTACCTTAGGTTTATATTTTCAGAACGGACAGACAATCAGGCTCTCTAATAAAGATTTTTCAGGCTTCAGGAAAAAAGGTGAGCATTTACATATGTGTATATTCTATTAAGAGGTAGAGAGCGGGGAAATAATGGCAGAAACATCCTGGAGCATCATTTTCATTCTGCTCCTTCATAAGTTGTCCAGCAAATCCTGTTTCTTCTTATCCTCTCAGAAGAGTTAAACCTGTTTTACAGATCATCTGTATGCCATGTCTTCTGTTGCAGTCATGATTGCAATGTCTGCTCAATGGCCATGTGACTGAAATAAAAGGTCTTGCTGGAAATTGTAATAGTAGTTCTCTTTATTTTTATGTGACTGTAGCAGTCCCTCTGAGATGTGGGACATGGGGCACCAGGTGAGCCTAGATGCAGTGATTTCCTCTTATTAGATGTTACTGGGAGCTGTGGGTAACCTGGAGTTTAGTTTAATATGCAAAGCCCCAGTCTATTTCCCTGTGTTGTTCTGTGACAAGGTGGATATTGCAGTTATACTGCTTTGTGGAGCAGCAGTTTCATTGCCTCGACAGATGATGATTTCCCCCTTCCCACTATGAATCAGTCTTGCATTCTGTTCTTGGGACTGCTGTCATAAAGCTGAACTGCTCTCCCCTACCATGAAATTTAGTGAATGCTAGGGAGATCTAGCTTCCCTAGTGTGGTGTGTTTGAATGGGGAATAGCTTGTGTTTTTCATTTGGGGGCTTGCTGGAGCTGTGTTGCAGGAGGAACAAAGTGGAGAGTATGTCTAGCTATAGGTAACAACAAAATTGCTTTATTTGGGAATAACTCAGTGATGAAATGATACCTCTTATCTGGGGCTACCTGTGTTCTTCTGGAAGGAGAGGAAATGCAGAAAAAAAATGTTGCTAGAGGCTTTTGGCTCTGGGAGGACCTGCTACCCTCAGAAAGTGTTTGCCTGTATCTTCAAGTCTGGGAGTGTTACCATATTTTGTTATTTTTTTTCCAGCAAGATACAGTTGCAGTATTTAAAAACTTGCCTGGAATAGGGGATGTTAATTTACTGAATTTAATTAAATAAATTTAATGAAATTTAATGAAATAAACTACAAGGGTTTAGGTGGGTGGTGTGGCTTGTATTTTAGGGCCTCTCCAAAATTTTACTTTCTCTGCACTAGCAGATTACAGACATCTTGAAAGGAAAAGATCTCCCAGTTCATCCAGGGCATCTCCTGTGTTTGATTGCTTCCTGTTCATTTTTTTCCCTGTTGAGTTTTAAATGTCCCTAAGGATGTGCTCCTGACTACTCCTCAACTTAATGAACAGAGCCATCAGGAAGTTTCCAGGTCTTAGCCAAAACATTTCCCTCTTCAATTTAGTTGCTTTACTGTTATATGTAACTTAACTAATCAAGTATTTACATCACTCAAGTATTTCTAGGCTTCTTTTTCATTAGCATCATCTTCTACAAATTCTCTAAAATCCAAATGAGAATTTTATTTTAAAATTAAGGCTGAGTTAAATCACTTTTTTTGTTTGGTTGTTGTTGTTTGTTTTGTTTTGTGGTAGAAGCAAAACCAGACCTGCTCAGCAATGAGCACTGCTTGGAAATGAGCTCTCACAAAATGCTACATCCTTTCCAGTGGTGTGAAAGTTCATTGCTCTGACATTCTTGTTAGACAGATGTGAACAGCAGGCCAGTTTCTCCCTTCCTTTTTTATTAATGAAGGCTGAACCAGGAAATCAAATGCAGACAAGAAAAAGGAAAATTCAGTACCTTGTTACAAATGTTAAGTGTGCAAACTTCAGGTTCTTACAGCACTGCAAACTCACCCATGCTGCAGACATACCATGTTGCAGTTAAGTAAATAATAGCCTTTTCCTGAGAACTGTCTGAATACATAATGAAATGCTTTTCATAACTCTTGTTCCTTATCCATGAGAAATTTCTTTTAAAACCTTTGTGGGTTAAAGAAATAAACAAAAAAATCCACAAGGGAACTTAAGCTACAAAATAACTGGAGTCAAATGATATTTGAAGTCCGACTTTAAACCCACACAAGCACAAAAATCTGCATTAACAAACTGAAATGCTATCCTTCAGTCACCCCTGCATTATATATTTAGCAACTTTTAAATCTTACATACTGCACAGAATAGAGTTGCTGCTGCCCATCTTCTAGCATGCCCAGTAGTTGTGGTTCACGCATGTTAACCTACAGGCACGGAAGACAGTAGGTCAGAGATCTGCAATGAGGAGTGTAAAAGCATTCAAGAAAAGTGATAAGTTCTTTTTAACTTAAGTAATTATTTATTTAAATTCAGTTTTTCCTACTTTGGAGGGAACAGCTCTCAATTTCAAATATGAAGTGGTATCTTACCCAGTTTACTGATGAAGCAGCTCTTAATTTTGAGGCTATAGTTTGTAGTTGGTTTCAAAGAGTATGCCTTTTTTTACCTTAGCAGAAGTGAATGAAATAAAGCTGAAATATCATTCTTGCTTTTGGTTTCCTTCTTGTGTTTAAATGTGTTTTGAAATTTGTAATGTGGGTGCCGGTTGGGAGATAGTTAGTTTTTAATGTTCACCCATATAAAAAAATAATGAAGTGAAATAAATGTATTTCTTTATTTTAAGCAATTAAGTTTATCAAGCAATAATAAGTGGAGATTGAAAGTGGCTTACATTTGTTGTGTATCAACTGAAAAGCTTTTATTGAATGTCTTGGTTTCTGTATCAACTTACCTGCCTGTACATGAGAGGAAAGGCAATGATTAAGACCCACAACCAGTACACCCTTTGATAGTGATTGATACAAATAAATACAAATAGAACAGGGAAAGATAGTCTTACAATCAAGAGGTAGTCTTAGATACCTGTTTTCATGGCCTCTTGCCTATTTTTCTTTTTTTCTTTCATTATTTCTTTAAGGTATCCCCAGTTGATCTGTGTGGTACCCAGCTTCAAGGAAGTTTGGCACTGGGCATGAATAATCACTGTCCAGCTCTGGTTTGGGAAACTCATTTCACCCCTTCCTAGTTTTAAGCATTTGACAAGCAAAAGCTTGTCTAAGAAAGCTCTTTAAGTGTCTCACTTAAGTATGCCCCAGAGTATAACTTCTATTCTGTTGGTAAAACATCAGGCTGATGTACTGTTATAGTAAAGTGTTTTAATTTCTGCCAGAATTATTCCTAAAGCTTTCTCTATAGGAGTGCTTGTAAGTGATGAAGCATCATCATGTGAAATTAAAAGAATAACCAAACCAAACAAAAACCATGCCTTTATGATTTTCTCCTGTGTGTGGGCAGATACTGAATGCTTTGTTGTGACTCAACTTGGTTACAGATGGGCTCTTACTTTGGCTCCTCCTTATGTGCAGTTGACCTGAATTCCGATGGGTTGTCAGACCTGCTGGTTGGAGCACCTATGTTTTCTGAGATCAGAGATGAGGGTCAAGTCACAGTCTTTATCAACAGAGGAAATGTGAGTATGTACAGGAGATTACTTGGTGAGGGATGATGGTGAGGGTTCCAGGCAAGGTAATACTTATGTCCTTCCAGCACTGCATGGTGAAACTTGGTGTCTCAAATAAGTGGGGCTCTGGATGTCTCTAGAAAAGCATGAAGTCACAGGAAGACTCATCTGGTATTGTAGTTTGCCAGACACTAGCCCATATTCATAACAGACCAGTGACTTTTTCAAGGAGGTCTGAGAAAGTTTCTGGTTGTATGTTGAAACTTGGTGGTATTTGTGGCTTTATGTGGATTTGATGCCAAAAGCAAGTAAGAGTCAACAGCTTTGAGTTTCCTTTGTGTTTTGGGTGGTCGCTAAAACCTAAAACACAAATTAGAACACAAATTTCTGAGGATTGAGGAAGAGGAGAGAAAGCAGAGATTGAATTCATGTTACTTTTACATTATGCTCCATATACAGATTTTAAGGGAAGTTCTTAGCAGCTGGTGCTGTTGGATTTCACATGACTTAACAACAGTCTTGGAAAAGTCTGAACTTTGTTGCATTGGCAAACCAAGGCCATTCTAATGTTTTATTTATAGGAAAACAATGGTTGTTTATGTACTACTAAATATTTAATATTCAGGTCCTAAAGCTGCTGTCTTAAAGGAGGAGTTGTTATGGACTAAAATGAAATTGGCTTGTATTTTGGGAACTTTGAGTTTATTTGTGCTAGACTTCAAATTCATCAGGAGTGCTAGCATTTAGGAGACTTCAGAAGTGTTTTTGCTGTAATTTTATTTTATATTACTGCTCCTTTAATTCAGCTTTACTTTTTCAGTTTTATCCACAGGAGGTTCCACCTATTCTGAGGACCCAATATGTTGCAATGTTGCTGTTGAGTCCTCAGAATAGGGTCCAGAATGTCAAACAGATAGACAACATTTCCTGCTCACACTGAGAATATACATGAGTTAATTTTTTTTTCTTCTATAAAATAGTCAAGAAGCTAGTATGAGTTTCGTATACTCCTGCACCAGGAGTGTTAGAATTACTTGCACAAGCAATGGCTTGCAGGATTGTGGGCTTTATTTTGGGCAGTGGACATTTTATACTTTGTTTCATTCTGCAAGCATCACTGCTTAAGAGGTTGTTGCAGAGGATCAGAGAAAACTGTATTATAAAACAAGCACACATTGTGATGCTACATTTAAAATGCTTGTATTTTGTCCTTTCTTGTGACATCTGCAACGAATTGAGTCACAGATACAGACATGTCTGTCTTCTCTCTGTTGTGTTTCAATTTCATTATGGGATTTTCTTGGTGTCAGCAACTCCTTGCAGCTAAGTAAAAGATCTTAGTACATGTCCCAGAGGGTAGCTTATTCTCATTCACAAAGGAAGCAAAAACAAAACAACCCTGAGGTGGGTACAGACTTAGACTGCGTAACTATTTTTTTTTTTTCTTGTGGAAATGTTCCTTTCCCCTTATGGGAAGACTGCAAGAAAATAAAACTTATGTATCTGACCAGAAGGCGGGTGGGCAAGAAGTACCATAGCCATATAAGGCTTCTCACAGCATAGTAGTGCAAAGCTACTTAATTCTGAACTTTTCTTAGTTTCTTTATTTCATTAAATATCTTTCCTTATTCTTAATTTAAGAAGGCTTTTGGAGGACTTTGCTTTAATCCTTCTGTCGTGTACTTAAAATGTTTTCAAACCCAATTATCAAATGTTCTTTGCTTAGGGAAAAATACTCCTTAACTCACTGGAGTTTAGCTGAATAAACTTGGACCGGGGATTTCACTCCTTGGATGTAATCTGCCAGTAGAGCAAACTCTGGGCTGTTACATTTTAGGCATCTGAAAACTTTCATGATTCACCAATCCCTGTGACTGCATTTAATTACATCTCTGAGTTACTGTTTAGTTAATTTAATATTTTGGTTAAATCATTCATGCACTCCTTCCCTTTTTCTTCCCTTCCCCCTTTAAAACTAAAACCCAAAAGGTTTAAAACACAAGTAAATTCAATTCCTAGAGCCCAGGTAATCTGACTGCAATAAGAGCAAGAGGCAGGTTGCAGCTCTGCCCCAGCAGCACATGGGCAGCTTCCGTGGGGAGGTCTTGTCTCATCCAGGGCTTGCACCATTTCCCTGATGCTGTTTTATTTCTTGCTTGCTAGGGAGTGCTGGAAGAGCAGCTCACCCTGGACGGTGACAGCGCCTATAATGCACACTTTGGGGAGAGCATGGCTGCCCTTGGTGATATTGATGACGATGGCTTCCCAGGTCAGTGCAATTTCCTCCATGGCCATTTCTCCATAAGTATGAGCAATGCTGGTGATGCTGTCAGTCTTGCATGGCATGCATTGCTTATCCAGACCTGACTAGCACCTGAATTCAACCTAAGGATAAACCTGCTTGAGTAGGATGTGTGTGCCAAAGCCTTTTGTAGCTGATCGTCCTTGTTGTTGGTTTAGTTTGTGTCTGTGCAGGTCATACCCCACTCTCATTAACCTTGCTTTGCTTTTCTTGCTGTTGTATTTTCTTCTTCCCTGTATGGTTTATAAAAGGCTTTAGATACTATCAGCCTGAACAAAACAGAAACCTATGTCTGACTTCTTTCTTTTTGCCCATTTCCCTATGTTTCCAAGCCTTTCTGGTTTCATTGACATAATCTTATTTCTTATCATGAAGTGTAATTCAGAAAGAGTTTCTCAATCCTGATAGCACATAGTCTATTAATTTCTCTCTTTTGCTTTGTTCTCCCCCTGCTCCATTCTCAGGATGCTCAGTGTGAGACCTTATGCTGTGAGAGCAGTAGGTGAGAAGAAAATGTCAATGCTCCTTTTCTGCCCTGGTTTCTGGAAGTGCAGATTTAAGGCCTTCTAAACAAAGGCCAACTTAGTGTGTGCTTGGATTTATTTCTTCCAGGCCACTCAGGACACAATATCCCATTAAGCCTAACGCAGCCTCATTGCAGGTTGCCCTCACAAATCGTGGGCATGCTCTTCCTCTGCATTTGGCCATGCATTTGTGTGTTCTCGCTAATGCTTGTAGGTCAGTCATGGTGATGGTGAGACTGCAGAGGGAGTTGGATCAGTCTGTGGGTATGAAGCAATCATGAAAAGCTTAATTTTAGCAGATGCACAGACACTAGATCCAAGTAGGAGAGAAGAATGGGAGGTGGGATCATGCTTTCTGCAGGAGTTTGCAGTTAAACTGGATAAAATGTAATTTGAAAGTTTACTCTCAGCAGCCATTTTTAAATTCTTGCCTATCCATTTAATACACCGAGCCTCTTTGTGGAGCCTTGGATTTTCAACCAAGCTTAATGTACTGCTACAGTAAATATTTTGCCAGTCTCGTCTTGGTTCACAAAGCTGATGTTCTCATGGGTTGAAGATTAGATTATGAAAGGATTCTAAATTTACTTTTCTGAGTATGGTTGCTAGTTGATAAACACATGTTCATAATAGTACGTGTTTCTAAGTAGGCACATCATCTGATTCTGTGAAACATACATATGTGTACAAATTCATATGCCTTTGTGTATTTTTAAAGTTTATCTTAACATGAGCTCTTAATTAAATCAAACAAGTTCCTTCTAGCCAGGTTCATATAAGCTGCTGATCATCTTTGTCATGGAGAGCTGTTTTCCTATGGATGGCTGCATCCTAAAATTAGGGAAAAGTTGGATTAATGGAATGGATTGTGCAGTCTGTGCTGTTTTACAGATGTTGCCATTGGAGCGCCTAAGGAGGATAACTACATAGGAGCAGTGTACATTTACCATGGGGATGCCAATGGTATTATACCTCAGTACTCTATGGTATGTGACACTATTGTTTATGATCCCTATCTGAAAGTCACTTTTCCAGGACATGCAGAAATAAACCATACTTAAGCGTCCCTTAATAGGTAACCTTGTCATAGCTCTACATTCTTTTCTCAGTCCTGGCTTGAAGATGGTTTCTCCCAAAGTTTGTCTATACCTATGCTGAAATGTTCGTCAGGAGGTAATTTTTACTGTCTTTTGTTACAGCTGTCAATTATACCTTCTTGAAGCAAGCAAAGTCTTAAGGGTTGAGTGTTAGTTTTTAGAGATAGTACTGATCCAGAGGAGAAATGAAAACCCTGGAAAGGTTGAGCATACAAATTGTGGAGAGGCCTGTGGGAAGTTGGGAGGTTGCACTTTCTTCCTGTAGAAGCAGACTTTGTGAGAATGCAGAGGTACTAACTGTTCTTTTGTGCCTCTTTACTCACCTTGTTGGCCTTCTTGCATTCTGACAGTATGTGAGAAGACCATTCTTAGGTGCCATCCCCCTTACCCACTTATTATGAAGTAAACCCTTGTTTGGGATATGCTATGGTATCTTGTGCAGAGATGACACAGTGCAATTTAACTGCTGTAGCCAGGCAGTAGGGAAGAAAAATTTATGCTCATGCTGCCCAACATGTGTCTCCTAGTCTCTGTCTAGCACATTCCATTGTTCCGAAAGTCTGACTCTTCCCTTCCTCTGTGTGTTTGAAGTTCTGGTTGTTTTGTTTTGTTGCTGGGTGGGATCCTTCACAGTAAATCAGTTTACACAGAATTAAAGAGTTTAGTGGTTATATTGGCAACTCTTAACAGACTATAAAAGTTTAGTCCTTCTTCCTTTGCCATGTATATGGCATGCACTGCTTTTGAGAAAAAAGGAAGTTAAGTGACTCTTTAGTGCATTTTAGAAGAAGTAGTCGTAATGTGTGGCATGTGGAGGATTCTGCCTGATTTTTGCCAAGAGCCACTGGTTGGGAGGTTCTCTGAAAAGCCTAGAGCTTTCCAGCTCTTGCTGAAAATGATCAGATTTTTTCTTCTTTTTTTCTGTTTGTTTTGTTTTGTTGTAGTTGTTTTCTGATTTTTTTGTTTGGTTTGGTTTGGGTTCTTTTTTTTTTTTTTTGGTCATTCATGGGAAAATTTTACATTTTTTAAGGAGGACAGATCAGCAGGGTGGGAAGGAAGGCATCCTGTTTGTGATCTCTCCCTCCCCATTGGATCAAGGCCAGCAGCACATGTCTCTCCACTTGGTCAGTGGGAGAACACCCAGCTCAAGAGTGTGGCAGGGTATGTGGTCATTGACTCTTGATAAACCGTTCCTATCATAGTCCCATGTCCTGAGGCAGCCAAGGAGGCACCACTTACAAGCATTTCCCAGTGCCTGCTGCAGGGCACTAGACACACCACTGGTTCAAGTCCTGTGTGCAACCAAAACTGTGTAACAACTTCAGCTCTTTACCTATCTGCCCTGGATTTGAACCTGGATGTGGAAGACATTTTATATCTTATTACTATATTCCTGATCCATCTTAATGCTGTGGAATTTCTTTTTTAAATAAGCTGTGAGAGGTGGAGGGGGTGTCCAGCAGGGTATATATTTTCACCCTTTTCATTTTGTTAGTTCTTTCTCCTCCCTTCTCCTGCTTTCTTCATTTAAAATGCTGGTAAGTGTTGTTCGCTGATATCCCTTCAGCAGCTTCAGTGGCAGCAATTAGCAGAAGCAGCTGACTTGGCTTTGTGGCTTGCTATTTTCATTTATGGTACTTAAAAGCAGCATTTTTCTTCTGTCTTGCAGGCTGAAACAACACACAGATGTCTTTTAGGTGTTTGCAGGTGGGATTTACCACCCTAATTGGGACCCCCAAAAATGCAATGCAAGTGTGATGTGGGGATCAAGTTAATTCCAATTGTCTTAAGCTTACCTGCCCACAAGTAGGAAAAGAGACCTGTACCCAGAGGAGCACTGTTTTCCCTTTAAACTAACTGTCAGGATATCTTTCTTACCTTCAACTAGTCTTTTTTTCCATAAATTTCTTGCCCGGTCTTTTGTCCAATAGTACATTCTTTTATGGGAGGGCCAGGAAAAGTTGGTGACATGTCACAAACAGTGAAGCACCTCCAACAGATTTAAACTTACATCATGGTTTCCTCTGTCTGTAACTTCTGCAGTCAGAAGTTGATCTGAGTTCAGGTCTTGCATTGGTGGCCCAGCAGAGTGATGGAAAGCTGGGAGACTTGTGATTGCCTTCTTAGAAAAAGAGATTTCAATATATTAATTTGCTTCAGACAAAGCCATTTACAATGCAAATAATTTAGGGAAAGTTTTGTGTTAGTAATTAGAAAAAGAAAGAAACTATGTTAGAAGTCAATTAATCTTTGTGTTGGGGAGGGAGAAATGAGATACAACTTCCAAACTGACAGAAAATACTCTGTAATAGATGATGGAAACCAGAATTTCCAAGTGGGATGAAAATTAATTATTTTGACTTTGAGTGTGCTGGCAAACTTGGTGAAAATAAATGGTTGTGCAGGATTTTCTGTTTTAACTAATCATTAATTTTGTTAAGATGCTTTTTAAAACTTTTATTCACAGAAATTAAGGTAATTAAAAAAAATTAATCTCTTGGGTGCAGTTATATTTTTTCCCCCTGCAGAAATCTGTTTGATGTGTTTCTTATTTTGCTTGGGTCTGCATGAGGATTGTAATGCAGGTGTGGGTTTTTAGTCCAAGTCAGCATTGGTCGCCCACTAACTGAGAGCAGAAGGGCAGTCGACAGTCTTCCTGTTAGGGCTGTGTGGGTGAAGTGCAAGACAGCAGGTGCGTAGCACTTCCAGCCCATTGAAGAGAGACCCAGTGGCCATGAAAACCATGCTTGAATGTTTTGGGATTTTTTGTTTTGGTAAGGGTTTTTTTTAGAGGATTCTTTGTGCTATTGACTAATTTCACTTGTGTGTTTTCTACTGCAGAAGCTAGCTGGGCAAACAATAAACCCAAAGCTGCATATGTTTGGCCAGTCCGTATCAGGGGGAGTTGATATGGATAGCAACGGTTATCCAGGTATGTTGGCTACTCTGGCAGTGAGAGCATCAGGAAAATACAGCAGCAGGCTGAGAAAACAGCAGAGCTGGTTGTTTTCAGGCTGCTAGTTCCTGCTATTGCAGGTGGTCAGTGAAACTGAGCTGCTTTTTCTGTTTCCCTTCTGCCACTCAAAGCTCCTGATAAAAATTTTTGGCAACTGCCTAATTCAAGTGTTTAGACAGTCACAATGATTGAGGATTCAGTATATTGCCAAGGTTTTAAGTTTCTGGGAAGCTACTCTGTGAGGATGGCAATCTTAAAATAACCCAAAAAGTAGACAATAATATAATAGTAGTAATAAAAATCAAACAACGAAGCAGAAGTGAGCATTACAGAATGTAATCCTCCAGCTACAAGACTTATGACATAATGATATTTGAAGGGACAAACAGGCTAAGTCAGAAAATGCTTTTCTTAGATTCGTGCTCTGTAATTTAGCAACTGATTTGGGAGAACTAATTCTGTGCCTCCTTTGTAACTGCCTCAATGTTACAAACTTTTCAGATATAACTGTTGGAGCCTTCCTGTCAGACAATGTGGTACTTCTGAGGTGAGATGAATGTCTTTTTTATTCATTGTTGTCTTCTTTTGTTTTCTGTTTATATCTTAGGTGGTCTAAAACCAGTTTCCTCCCTAGTTTATTGTGGCCAGAAGAAGCAAGCTGGATTACTTTTTTAAGCAAAACCTTAGACATGAATGGTGTTAAAGAATGCAGTCTAATTTAAACAGAATAGTGGGAGGGGATAATACCAGGATAATACCTGGTCTATGAAGAAAAACAGTTAGAGCCGAAAGGAGATGTGTTGCATCTCAGCGCCTCTTTAGAAAGGTTTCTCCTGACTTGTGACAGGGCTTTTCTATTATTCTGATGATTACCTAAAGTAAATAAATTGTGATTTAAGGGAATGTGGTTGAGCAAAAAATGAGCTGCTTAGGATGCCAGGATGTAATTTTGCATCCATATATATATATATACACAGTTTTGTGTAGATGTAATTTTATAATGGGATGCAGAATGAGTCTTTGAGGAAATGAAATATGGATACATTTTCAATGCACACAGGAGCTGGGCTCCTGTTTCAAGTTTGTGAGTTACGTGTAATTGTTCCATCTGATAGAGAGAGGTGGGACAGCTTGGTTCACCAATTTATGCAGGTGGAGAGTTAGAGTACAAGTGAACTTGAGATACACGGACCTGGAGAACAGAGTGGAAGGTTTGAACTTTGCCAGTAGGTCCTTTGTTACACTCGTTAATATTAAGTTAAAAAATCCTTTCAAAACAGATATCTTTAGGAACTCCTGCATCTTAATGGAAGACACAGGGAGGGGGTGACCCTGGTAAGACAAATGCTGGAGCTGCAGAACAGATGTGCCAGCCTGCTTCCTGTTCAAGGCAGGAGAAACTTGGCTCTGTTTCCATTTGAATCAGTTACAGTGAAGAAAAAGGAGAGGGAGGGAAGAAATACTCTTGATGATCAGCATGGCAGGTGGTCAAGTCTTTTGAAGAGTTTTCTGTTTCTTCATCATACATGCAGAGAATGCTAATAGTTGCTTCTGTGAAAAGGTGTGCCATGCCCCAGATAGGAATTTGCAGTCTCATGTGTCTGATGCTGCTAGAAAGAAAACAGCATTTTTCACCTACATTTCACCTACACCTACATTTGTCGGCGATTGAGATACAGAGCCAGACCGGCAGGGAATCCGAATCACTTCTTTGAAGAAACGAGCTGGTTTTATACACTTTTCTAAGGCACAGTATTTCCTTATTTGGCAATTCTTGCTACGTGACCTATCCCGTGTTGCCACATCAGCAACACACTTTCTAAATGTCCTTCTATGGGGTGATCACTCGCTGTTCACTCGTCTATCAGCTCCTGGCAGCCTCCTCTCCGTAGGGGTCTGCCGTGTGACACCTCCTCCCCCCAGGGTCCGGTGGAGACAAGCTCCTTTGTGCTGCCATGTGCTTCTTTGTGCTGCCACGTGCCTCTGCAGCCAGGTTTTACAGCTTGTAACTCAACTTTATTCCATCTCTTCCTACAGTCGTTGATGTAGACATTGATTACTGAGGGGGGAAGACAAACTGAAAGGCTTACTGTGATGTTTAAAACCACATACATCACAACAGCATGATGACATCTGTCCATGCATTCAGTTATGCTTGTGCTTTTCAGAGGACACTAGTACATTACTGACTAACTTTGTGAGCAGCTTGATTAATTGCTGCTACTGCCAATCTACAGTGTCCCTCTTGCTGTTAGGATAAAGAGATAAACGTTTTCTCCCCTATGCATCCCCTCACCCTTCCCACTTTTGTGAAGTCCTTTAACCAAAACCAACAAATGTTTTGCCAAGTGATATTTAATGGCTTTGGTGGAAGCCTTCATTGACTTGCGGCAGATGCATTCTGTTGATCATGTGTGTGTATGGCCCTTTGAGAGACGCATTGGGTTGTTCTTCCCCAGTGTATAACCAAGTGACATAACATCAAGGAAAAATCATGGCGTGCATGATAGTTGGAGAAATACTTTTTTGAAGGAGAAATATTTTTCTAGATCAGTTATAGCGTTTACTCTTTTATGTCTCCCTAAGCATTCAAAAAGAGTTGTTTTGTCTGAAGGTGTGAAATGATCCTAGGACACTGACTCTTTTTCCTCCCTCCCCCCGTATATAATTCTAGGGCTAGCACTTATTTTTATCCTCCATCTCAAAATGTGAACTTGCACTGTTATTTCAGGCTGTGGTAAAAGAGTCTGAGTGGCTGTATCAGAGATTGATGTGAATTTTGTTCCAGTTCATATAAATTAGGTGTAACCACAATCCCTGCTCTCTTCTCCTTCTCCCCTACCTCTAAATTTAAGTGGCTTATGGAGTGAGAGTGCTGAAGTGTTTTACAAGCTCTGGCCTTGCATGGCTGCTGAGATTACCTTAGAACTGAATCTGCTGGTTGCTGCACATTTTTTTTACTACTGTAGTTGATTTCGGAAGAACATGTTCATCTTGAACATGTACAGAATTGAAAACAGGAAGAATAACACCCATAATTTTTGGGCTCAAGTCCTGCACTGGAGATGGCTCAGGAGTGCCTGAGTTTCTGGGCTGCTTTTCCCAATCAAGCTGCTGTGGTTTCTGTGTTGTGTGAAAAAGCAAACTGTTGAGGAATGCATTCAGTGCAAGTAGCTTGGTGTGTGAACTGCAGATTGAGCCCTGGGTGGTGGGAGCCCAAAGCAAGAGGACACTTGGGGACACTCTGAGACATAGCGGGAGCTGAGGACTCAGGAGGAAGAGCAGAGACTTTCACATGCTTGGACTGTGAGGGTATAAAAGCCCATGGGGTCCTTTCTTTGGGATCCCTCCTTGGATCCACCTTGAGCTGTTTCTGTGTTAACTGCACTGTGAATAAAAGGCTTTATGAAACTATGGGAAACCTGGTCTGACTATGTGAGTGTGGTGTGTGTAGGGAGTCAAGGGGGGCACCTGTCAGCTCACTGGAGCCACACACTCCAGCAAGCAAACGGGCTTTGGTCCCAGCAGGTAAAGTCTCTGGTGGTGGGAGTGTGACTGCCTGAGTGCCTCCTGGATGGTCAGACAGGGAAGTTTCCATAGCAAGACACCTGTGCCTTAAGGTGCTCAACTTGCTCTATGATTCTGGCTGAGGTCTCCGTCAGACAGGAGTAGTGACAGCAATAACCTGGTGCTGGAGTTGCAAGAGTAGGAAGCTTTTGTTCACAGTGCCCTGGGTAATTCCTGAAACACAGTTCAGCAGCCTGATAAAAGTATTCAATCCTTGCCACTTGGCAGGAGGGAATTAGCCAAACATTTCCTCCTCCAGAAAACATGAATGTGGTGTCTGTTGTCCCTCTTATATGGTCAGAAAAATTATGTATGAATCCATGTCCTGTGGAGGACTTCTGTGCTCTCTCCTTGACTTTCGGGTCACAAATTTGACTATAGACCATTCTATGGAAACCCACAGTCTCTCCGTACCTGTCCCTGTTCATCCAAGATGGTTTGCAGCCAGTCTCATTTGCATGAACTTGTTGTTCTTGTTTGCTCTTCTGCTGATTTTGTTATCCTCTTCAGTCATCAGGAAGGCTTTATGCAACATTTGCTGGAGATGATTATCATTATTACATATTATCAGTTTCCCCAGCTGCCTGCCTGCAGTCTGTGTGTGAGCATTGAATTTCAAGCTGACATTACCACTTTCATTTAAATGCTAGTAGCCCTAGGTAAAATGCTAGTTTATTTTGCAATTCAAATGTACTCTCTTATTTTTCCTGTCTGCTTGAAATTGTGCAGTTTACCAAATTTGCTTTCTTTTCCTTTGCCTGAGAATTTCCCTCTGAATGGTCACACAATTCTGCTTCTCTGTTTTCTCCAGATCCAGGCCTGTCATTACCATGGACATCACCATTTTCCTGCCCACATCTATCAATATCACAGCTCCTCAGTGCCATGATGGTTTGCAGCTGGTGAACTGCCTCAATGTGACAGCATGCTTTCGTTTCAGTGGCAAGCATGTTCCTGGAGAAATAGGTAAGGTACCTGTGCCAGCCTTAGACAGGCGCGCAGTAACACGTTGACCCAGAGTCAAGGTCTCTTTTTGCAGTTAGTAACAGAGATTTTTTGTGAAATAAGGATTTTCATCATGAACATGGGCCATACAATCACAGAAAGCTGGAGGCTTGAGAACTTTCTTGGGCATGTTTTTACCTTCTGATGAGGCAGTTTCTTCCTGAGTGAAATGTCTCCTTGGGCTTACTGCAAGGATAGCACAGATTTCTGGGTTCGTATTCCCTGTCCACCTCTTGATAATACATTTCTGTATCCATATCCTCTATCAATGTTATCAGAAAACAGGTATGATTTGCTCTGGATTAATAGAGTTTGAAAGTCTGCAAGGAGCTCTTGAAACAGACATGAGAAGATCCTTTTCTGTGCATCAGTTTACCTCTTTGTAATACGATTATAGGTAGCCCAGTATTTTACTGATTGCAAGAATATCTTCCAGATTAGTTAGTCTCTGTAAAACACTTAGAGAGCTCACTCAGGTGAATGCAATTGTGTAACATGTAATTGTGCAAGCCTTTACATCTTGGCTCTATTAAAATGCTACTTATGTCTTTTACATCCCAATGCTTACAAGTCTTAGCTGTTCTATGGAGTGGTATGGGACAGATACAGCATTTCTAAATATTTAAGGCCTGGGTTAATTTTGTTCATGACATTTCACCTTTGTCATGCTTTAAGAATGGCAGAGGACTTGCACTATGCTGTTCAGGGAAGATGCCTCAGCCTCACAGTGTGGCTGTGTCTTGACAGGGAGTCTGGTGAGGAGCTGGGAAAGCACTGCCTCCTCCTGCTCTGTGCCCTAAACGTTTTGATCAGCTAGCTGAGAAGGGTGAGTTGTATCTGTGTATCCTCACCTGAGCCTGCTGCAGTATTCTGTTTTTAATTAAGTCAGAAAAGGAAAAGGCTTCTTGCTACTTCTTCTTGCATTCACGTGAAGTGAGAACTAAACCAGCTTGTCACTGTTACCTGAACAGCTCAAAACAATGGAGTTACTAAATTTAAGATTCCTCTGTATTCTGAAATATTGGTGCAACTGAGACTTCAGTTTCTATTTTTGCTTCCTCTATATGATGACTTTTCCATTCCTGTAAATGATGACTAAGCAGACAAATACATGCTTTGATAAAGTATTTTTTTACTGCCCACTACTTTGTTGTTATGAAAATGCATCTCTGAGGGCTCCCGAGGGGTTAATTCCTCTCTGAAAAATCACAAATAGGTTTTCTGAATATCTAGGTGTTCTTATGTTCCTGGGGTACTATTAAAAATATTTCCTTTGCCTTAATTTCATATCTCTGGACTTGCGGCTAAGAAGTAAACTGCCTTTTTTCCAATCTAAGTATCAGTTTCCCTTGTTTGCAGAAGATCTATCTTCCTGTTCATGTCTTGTAAGAGCTGGTTGAATTCCCCTCTGTTGTCATACAAACTGTACTTCCCATGATTTATCGTGGTAAAAGCACATATGCATCTTCTTCAATGACTAACATCCATCATGTTACAAGGAACTTTTTTATTATTAAGTAGGTTATTATAAACCTTCAAACACTGTCCTTTCATACAATGCTTCTAACAAAGTGATTTTCTTGAAAATATTACAGCCAGAACTATCCAACTGAAAAAAAGCCCTTTAGGATATGATTTGAATAAAATATCTCAAATAAGCTTTCACCTAGTAATCTAGCAGTCAGGCCATTTTAATTATGTTGCAGTTGAAGAATATCAATTAACGGATGGAACAATTAAGGGAAATATTGTAGTGATTCCTTTCCTGTGTGGTTAAATGTAGGAGAAAAAAACCCTAGAATATCCCTGTTAATGCATTGTTATGCAGTTCAGACTTTGAAAGGCATATGGAAGTGTTAAAATGCTATGCTGGAATTTTGTGGCTGAAAGTGTTGGGATTGTCTCACCCTCAGATGTCTGGGGGCATTTTGCTAAATCAGACTGCAAGAACGCAGTACTCATCTAGAGTGGCACTCCCCTAGGGCTTGTCAGTGTGGATTCTCAAGATTATTGCTTACTGGTGTAAAGTTGAGCATTTCTCCTGCTTTTGGGCAGCTGAAATTGGTAATCTACTACATAATGTTCAGAAAATCAAGCTGAACATGCACACAGCATGCTCCTGTGGCAAATGTGTGTCTTCAATATTTATTTGAATGTGTGGCTATTTTGTTAACTGGAATGGCAAGGAAAGTCATCTTCATCTAGCACTGCCTCACACTTGCACGTAAACATTAACTACCTTTTTCTTTTCTTCTTCCTCTAGTGGTAGTTGCAATGCTACTGGTTATGAAACAGCTGTCTGAGGATCTGTGTTTACGGATACTGCTTAATACTGCAAATGACAGTAGAATTTCCATTAAATTGTTTCTTTCAGACTATAGTTTTCAGAAGTATGAATTTATTGCTGAAATGTTTTTGTCTGAACAAAGAGCCATGGCCAAGTGAAACATGTGCTTTGCACTTTGTGCCGTGCTCTGTCTGGCTGTGCACTCTGTCTCAGTACTTTCTGGAGAACTGAACACCTAATTGTATGCCTCCTGACAGAGACAGCCTCCAGTATGTTTTGGACATTTGAGAAACATGACATTTTAAGTTTTCACTCTGTCATCTCAGAATCTCACTTAGACTGTTCCTCCCTCACTTGAGGGGTCATTGCTTTGTCTCCCCTGGAGTCTTTTTATCTCCAGGAAAGGCAGAGATTAGAGAAAGGCCTTTCCTATAATGGATGAAAAGGTTTCAGCCTGTGTACTTCTGGGTGACCGTGACAAGAAAGAGGCTGCTGGCATCTCTGTGCATCAAGTGCTGCTTCTGCATTCATCCCTGAATGAAAATGGAAGTAAACTAGTGTCCACAGTTGTCAAGATCCAGTTGTTGAAGTTATTAGAAATGCCTCTGCCCGAATTAAGGTGCAAACGAGACCATATGCCAGTGACAATAGTATGGGTTTTATTTCATAGTAAATAAGAGAGAGGGAAAGAAAGAAAGAAATAGAAAATAGGTGGGGGTTGGGGGGGGGGGCAGAAAGAGCGTGACAGAGACAGAATAAAGAAATATCACCATCTGTGGATCCCAGCAATGTTCCATTGATCCTCCCCAGCTGGTCTTCTTGGTGGTGTTGGTCCCCCCAAAAAGCCTCTTTAGGGAGGCATGGGCTTCAATAGCTCCTTTATACAGTTTTGCTATAATGAGTAAAACTTTATAGCAATGTTTGAGGCAGAAACTATTTCAGTCTCTGACAACAGTCTAGATAATTTCCGCTACAATAATAACAACAATAGTAATAGTACCAGTGTGAGAATTAGGTGAATTTTAGTGGCTCTGAAAATGGAGGGTTTTGGTCTTTTGACTAGAGTTAAGAAGATATGATAGAAATTGCTCCAAACTTTCTCCCGTACTCTTCATTTCAGATGTACATTGCTTGTGTGTTGATCCATTTCTAGAGTAGTCCTCATGTCCCTAATACTGTTGCCTGAAAGACTGGCAAGATTTAGTGTAGGATAATAGTGAATAATTTTCGCCGTTTAAACATGTTCCTAGGACTGAAGAAACATACCTAATCCAACACTTTTCAGAAGTAGACTCTCATCTTACCTGTATGCAGCTATATTTTGGTGCAGGGGTATTATTTCTGTCCCTCATTTTCCCAGTCTTTTTGGAGGCAGGCATGAGTCAGAATGCCTCAGAAGCAGACGTGCTGTAGGGATGTGTTGTTCAGTGTACTGAGCCACATGGATGGCTCACTACTTAGACCCAGGGACAACACTGTGAGAGTGGATTTGAAACAAGTACTGGGAAAAAAAAGCTTTTTGAAAGAGGATGGAGGGAATGTCCTATATGTTCTCATTTGCTAACACTTTATTTTAATGCTTTCATTACTTAAGAATTTTCTTTGCAAGCAAAGTTTATGAATCATTTTCTCCTTGTAATTACTGGCAGAGACAGCAAAGAAACACATTCCTTTTCCAATGCTTTTTGTTATTATTTAGTCAGTTCTTCATTTTTTCCATGTGGTGCCTCTCACCCCCCTGCAAATCATTACTATAGCTAGTAGCTTAGCAAGCACTTACAGATGTGCTTATTCCTGATGAGCATTTTGCCTCCTGCTGTTTGTGTGCTGTGTCATTATCTGAATGGGTGAGAAAGGGACGTTCTGAGTGGTTCAGAGTGTGCAACCCATACATTAGCATACCAGCTGTGATTCCCGTCTTTTAGCTTGTGGGATGCCACGGCCTGATCTTAATCTCTTCTCACTCCTCCCAGCTTCAGGCGTGCCTTCAGCCCTATGGGATGATTCTTGCATCATAAGTATATATATGCTATTTAGGATGAAAATCCATTATAAAGTGTCTGCTGCTACTTACTTGGTGCATCTCTTACTGGCTGGAATAGTTTACCCGGTCCACTGGGTAGCGGCCGTCTTGAAGATATAAGCAAAAATTTCCCAGAGGGAGCTATTATCAAAGCTTTTGGGCATATAACTTTAGTTATGGAAAATGAATAGTCATTAGAAGAATTGAGCCTTTCTTCTGAGCTCATCAAATTCATACCAGAGTTTTATTTTCATTGTGTGATGTTGGGTGGGTAGATCCTCAGTAGAAAGAGAGAAAACTCACTTAAAGCTGCTGGACAAATATTTGAAGGCATTACTTGGAAGAGTTAATTTGCTAGTGAAAATTTGCCTTCCAATCTCCTACTGGAGTGAGCAGGAAGAACTTACACTACCAGCAGTGATAAGTTTGGCCAGTTATCTCCCCAGCCCCTGCTGCCACGGGTTGCTTTTTGGAAGCAACAAAGCTGTGTGGGAGGAAGTAGACTATCGTTAAGGTATGAATGCTAAAATGACTGCAAATCAAAGAAAACAATTGTCAGGAAGTGCCACATCCTGGTTGACATTTGCTGTTTAGAAGGAAAACAGAGTTTGAGGTTGCTGCTGTTGTTTCTATTGGTTTTTTGATTTTTCTGTTAGGAACACAGTTTAAGTATCTTCTGGGTTTTTTGTAGGGTTTTTTTGTGTATCTCTTTTTTTTTGCTGTTAAGTGTATGTATCTAGATGTATTACACAACATTTCCTGCAGGAAAGGATGGGCTGGGAATAATAGTGACGCTAAACGTGGCAGTATGTTAGTGATTGATTGAAGGCCCTCAGGGGTTGACCTTTCTTCAAGCACAGATGCCCTGGAGGCAACAGGATCCATTGATAGGTGGCTGGAAAATAACTATTGTTCACTGACATCCTTTGTTTTCTTCTTCTTTTTCCTTTTTAAAACAGGTTTGAATTATAACTTGACCGCTGATGTGGCAAAGAAGGAAAAGAGCCAGCAACCCAGGGTTTATTTTGTGACTTCTGGAGAGACAGCAGGGCAGATCACAGAAAAGTTACAACTGTTGTACATGCAGGAAAAGTGCGAACATTACCTAGCATATGTCAAGGTCAGTTCATTCCTGTCCTTCCTTACTTTGGCCTTACTGCATTTCACTCTTTTAAAAAAATTATTCAACCAATCAAAGTTGTGCTGCTTAGGTTTCAGATGTTTGATTTCCTGATAGGTAGAAGCTCAGAAGTTCTTGCTTGGCGTGATTTGTCAGTCTGAGCACCTTCAAGACCTGGTGCCAGGAAAATACATTTTATTTATGTTTGATCAGGCAGATTCTCTCTCTTTCCTTCTCTCTCTCTGTTTCCTTTTGCCTTGGTTTGTTGCTACAGTTATTATTCCCAAGGAGACAACATCTCATTTTGGTAGGAACAGCAGCTTTAGTGTTTTGTTTTGTTTAAGGTCTGACTGCACAAAGGACTGGTGATAAAATCTGTGTGGGAATGGCAGGATAGCATGAGCCCTACAATGAAGTAATTGGGCTCTTGAATTTGAAGAGCCCTGTGGATTTCTTTTGGGCTTGAAAGCAGCAGTGGGATGACTAAATTTCACATGTGTCATGGTCCTAGGGATACAGAGACTGCTTTCCAGACTGAGACATAGAAAAGTGTCGCAGTGACCGCTACTGACCACAGCATAGGCTAGCTCCAGCGGTGTGTGGCAGGAGTGGGGAGCAGCCGGAGGCACGGAGCTTTAAAGCTGCTCCTCTGAAGCCTCAGCTCTACCCTCGGGAGCGAAGGCTCCAGACGCTGTAGCAGCCAGCAGCCCTGGAGGAAGGGAAAGATAAAAAGTAGCAGGGAGGCTTGCCACTGGATACAATCCAAGATTCCTTGAAGGGGATCCACGGTGAACAAGCAACAATTGCCAGGTGACCATACCTTATAAAGGGGGGGTTGAACAGGGGGAGTAACTCGACCAGGGACCAATCGGAGGATTAGGAGGGAGGGGCACAAGAGGGGAGGACCTACACCTGGTCCAATGGTCTTGGTGGGTGGAGGGAGAGGGGTCACATGCCCCAATGGGGGGGGGGGGGGGGGGGGGAGGTTTAGGGGATTTCCTAGGGGGGAGGTATCTGAGGGGGCAGGGTCTCAGGGGATTGATGGGGACCCTATAAGGGTAATTAGGGAGGGTTTGGGTGACAGACACAGAACAATCCAGAACTTCGGAAGGGGTTTGGGCGATTGATAGGGAAGGTGCCAGAACAAGGGGAGGGGATAACCATATTTGGGAGCACCGGGGGAGCGGCTTGAATCTGGGGCAAACCAACTGGGAGTAGGAGTGGGGAAGGTAGGGATGAACCATTAGGGTACAAAGAACATACAAAAACACAATAAAACATTGCACCACCACAGAAAGCGTCTGTTTTTCCTGTGGCAAACTCTTCATCTAGAGCTTGCTAGGACTGTAGTTATCCTCATTTGGTAGGCATTGAAGAAATGTCACCCAGCTGACATTGTTTTCAGAGTAAGCACAACAATTTTATTCTATGCTAAAAATTTATAGAATGGATTTTAAAATTGCGTGGGAAGGACATTTATCTTTTAAAGCACATATGTCTTACAAACACTGATCATTATCACCAGTCCTTACTTGAAGGACTTATTGAGTGTGACCTAAATTTGATGGATATCACTTGGCACTGTCTTGTTTTGAGAATACAGCACATCCAGATTTTTCTAAGTGTATAAACTTTTCCAGGAAGCCTTTTTGTACTTAAAAACTGTGAGAAGGGTAGATAAAATTAATCCTTTGACTCTATCAACATTTTGTGCATGGCCGTTGAGAGAAAATAAAATAAATAAGGGCACCAAGGAGTAAATGCTACCCTGTTAAATTGTGTGGATCTCTCTGAAGAGACTATATACCTTCCACATTTTTTGTTTCTGGGAGAACCATTGCTTTCTGCTGTGGAAAAGCTTGTTAAAGAAAATGTAAGCCTATAAGATAAACTTTACTTAGAAAATGCATCGCTGAATTTACTAATCCTGGTTTTTCTCCAATGGCCACATCTGGTCAGACTTCAATTTATTGAGTTTGGATCAAAAGGAGCCAAGTGCCTATCTTAATCAAGTAATGATTTCTTTCACACCAGCTCCTGTAGTTTTTGGATACTACACAGAATTCATTGAAGAGCTATATGTGCCCAAGAAACTCTTTAAATTATTGTGACATTTCTAGCTAATTTTGGGAATGCAAAGGTAAAAACTGTTCTTCTGGAAAATTCCTGGGAAATTGGATTTTTATAGGCAAGAGAAACATTTAAACATGTTTGAAAATACCAACAACTTAAAGCAAAACAGCTGGTTAACAAACAAGACTACTAGTTTTCCATGTGATATAAGCAGCCATTTTTCACTGTTGGAAGAATAGCAGGTAATCTTGTAAGGGTGAATGCAAGTAGTGGAGGAAGATAATCCCTGTACTTTTCTGGAAAAGATGGTATGATCCACAAGACTACATGACATTAGAAATATCAAGGAGAGCCCTTCCTCTGAAGGAGTGGAAATGGGGTCATGATCACTGCTATCCTTAAGTAACAGCTAGTAAAACAAACCCCCTGAAAAGCAAACAAACAAAAAAACCCTCCACAAACTCCAACCGGAGTTCTCCTTAATTGCATATATTTGTGATGGAATGGGTTATAAAAATATGTGGGCTTAAAATATACAAATATTTCACTTATGCTTCCCTTTTTCCTTTTATTTACTGAATGTCTGATGAATTCTCCTGCATGGCAAATTGAGTTGTTTGTATGCATTCTCTTTATTATTCTTTATTTGTGTCACTGGTCACAAAGGGGTTTATGTGGCATAAGGATGTCAATTCTGGACTGCCACATAATGAAGGATAGAGAAACTGTTTGGACTTGTGTGTGACCTCATGTGCTAACTTGACAAACTCTGCTAGGTACACAAGGTCTCCAGTCCAAATGGAACATGGCAGAACTTTGTGGGTTAAGTTAGTTAAATGAAAGCCTGTTCCAGGCTTTGCTGGATGATACTGTCTTATCAACATGTAATTCTAGTGTGCTGGAGGCACAAAATGGAAGGACTATGAAAAGCCATTGAAAAAATAGATCTCTACAAGCTGCCTGCAATTTTTAATAGATTTGAGCTCAAGAAACCCCAGCAAAACTGAGCACTAAAAGAGTTGCAGTCTGCAAATAAACTAGCATTTAATTGTTTTGCAATTGATAAGTGTCCATGTTTTGAGCATGACTCATTTCCTATTTGTGATTCCCTTTCAGGACAGTAGCTACTTTTCTTATTGCTGCTACTGAATTTGACTATTAAAGTCTGTATTTCCTCTTACCGGTGCGACTAAGTGGATCTCAGAAGGTTTATAGGACACGTGTAGCTGGGAGCTTCATCTTGTACAGGGCAGGCTATCAAATTACAGCTCAAGTTGCTAGAATTGTGGTAGTTGATGAGAAAACATGGTTTTCTGGTTGAGAACAGAGAATGAAATGGAAACACTTTGGGACTTCAAAACACGTTGCTTTTGGTTTTGTAGTGGGCATACAGTTGTAAAGGAGTGATATAGTTTTATGACTCTTCTATACTTTGTTTTAAAATTGCCTATTTTCACTGGAACCTTTTTGATGATTATTAGTTAAGAAACTTTCTTTAGTATACATAGGTAGTAAACCCAATACTGACAGAGCCTCACGCGTCATCTCCAAAAGCTGTATTGTTTTAATTGAAACAACTTTTGAAGGTTTGACTGATACATTCAGTAGAAAATGGCTGTTAGCTGAGAAGTTCAGGAACACCCCTGGCTTTCTCATGTGAATGCGTAGCTGATCCCTTGTGTCTCTCAGGAGGTGCTTCACTGCTGGACCACTCTTCTTCTTCCAGCCCTCTGGGGATGATGGTGCTGCCATTAAAGATCTTCTCTCCTTCAATGGTGAAAAACCTATTAAGAGCAGATGAGTACCTTGTATGACAACTGTCAGTCAGTTTTGCTGGAGTACAAGGAATCAAAGTTTAAATCTGATTAAATCTGATTAGCTTTTTTTGCTTTCTTTTGTAAAAGGATTTGGGGTTTTTTTGTATAAGGAATATTGGGAAAATAGAATGCGGTACTAAGAGGAAAAGAAGCAGAGTTTGCAGAAGGGTATAGAATTAGGAAAGACTAAGAAAACAAATGGGTTTTGAGGCTTTAGAAATGTCTCCTTAACGTCTGAGCCTGAAGCTGAAATGTAGAATTTTTTCATGGAAACTGCACTCATTTGATGGTGCTCAGAAGAGTGGGGCAATGGACTTAAGAGGTGCTGTGATCAAGGCAGTGACTCTGAGGAAAAATTGTTTCCCTTCTCTGCTAACTGCCCTGGTTGTTTCCTGGTTATGCAGGCTGTCCTAATATTTAGAATACATTTATCAGTGTATAGGATGAGAATGTTATAGAGACACCAAAACACATTGTGCCTGCAGATTTATGCAGGATCAAAACACATCTTCCTTGATTTACCACAAAGGTGTAATGGTAATCATGTTGAAAGGCCTTTGAAGAATTCCTTCATTTATTAAAGAAGCACCGTCTGGCTTCTTACCCCACTGTAGGCCAGCCAGCTGGGCTGCCTGTTGCTACCAGTCACTGTTGTCTGTGTGCAGAGTGGATGTTCTGATAGCTGCAAACACCATCAGCAGTGCTGACACATGGTTAAACAGCATTTATATTTTCCAGAGATTTTTTTCTTGGTGAGGCTATGGTTCTTTTAAGCAGTTTCATGTAAGTCATAATATTAATTCTTAATGGATCCAGAAAGTGCTTATGGGAAAAATGCTTATGGGGAAGATGGGGCTGAGAAGTAACAGGCTTTGCATAAGGGTGTGTAAGTGAGGAGCTAGTGTTTGTACAGACAGGTTTAGAAAAAAACACTGACTTTTCAACAGAAATTGCACAATTGTGCTTTATTTGTTGCTGAGTTCTATAGCCAAAACTTTGCATTTTTATAGGTATGTCTCTGTTCTTTTTTTGCCATGCATCACCGTTGCTTTTAAAGATACTGTGGGCTGCTGATCTCACACAAACTTGGTCTCTAGTGCTCACCTATTTCAGTCAAGGTCTGTGGTCATGTTTGTTTCTCCCTCTATAACTGTTTGATCTCATCTGAGGGGGTTGCATGTATTGAAGTATTTTCTTTTTGATTCATAATACTCTAGCTTTTTTCTAGAGATTGGGTAGCAAAGCATTTGATGTCAGTCACATGAGATGTAGAGATGGTGTCACCTTGATGAGATGCTTTCTTCTGAGAGTTGTCTGCCTGTGAATTAATATCTCTATGTAAAGGTTTGGCTGGTAGTATTACAGGATAGAGATAACACTTTAAGCAGAGACTGCTCTCCCAGCAGCAACAGCTATGAAAACTTGTTCATAATTATCTAGAATTTCACAGGGTTTGGACCACTTGGCAGGCAAACGGAATGCTGAGCTGTTCCAGCCTGTAGTAGAAAGTTTATCATCACTGCAAGACTAAAGCTGCTGTGTAGTTTTACCAGGAATGATGACTGCAGTGAGATTCAGTGCTAAGACCAAGAGCAGAGTTGATGTCTTTGGGTTTGTTCCTTTTCCTTATTTTACATAACTTTATTTTACCCTTTTGTGGAGCCAACTGGAGAAACTGTTAGGTCCAGCCAGATGCAGTCATAACATGTGTGCAGCCTTAAAAGGCTGTGGGATAGGTGGGGTGATCATGAAGCACAGACAGGGGTTTATTTACAAGAAGCATGCTTTCCAGAACAGTTCTGTTTTCCAAAACAGTGCAAAGTCCACTCATAATCTATTAGGACAGACTGCCTTCCCTCCGGCAGAGCAAAATAAATGTGTTTTAATAAATAAATACAAATAAAAATAAGTAAGTAGTGTTTTCTGTTGCCTTTTTCTGTAATCAATCATATCATATCTTTTTGGATAAATTCTGTCTGGCACTGAGTAGAGCTGATGTCTCACCTTGAAAAATAAGCCAGGGAGAAGAGAAGCTGCATTTTTTCCTGCACAGCTCATATGGGCAAGGGAAGAACAGTGGTCAGCTGCATAACTCTTTTCATCACCCCTTAAGTAAAGGGATTTAGACGTACCAGAAGCAGGATTAGGAGTCAGTGACATCTCTGAGCTGACCATTAGCTATATCAAGATTTAAATACTGTTGATGACCATGAAGTTATCTTTGGCTTTTTCAAAGACTTTTGTAAGGTTCACCAAGAACAAGGAAGATTATCTTTCAGGGGTCATCTTATAGTCCAGTTCAAAACTGTCCTGCACAATATGACCAAAATCAAGCTGCCAAATATGCCTCCTTTCAGGGGGGGACCCATGCTACAAGTAGTTAAGTGCTGTGAGGTCTGTAAGGGCTGGTAGTGCAGCTAAGTTGGAGAGCAAGTTGTATCAGATACTGTACTGTTAACTGATTGGGAGTTTTTTACTGGACAGTGTAGCTAGAGAGCTGTGTGGTAGCCCAGAGGTGCTTGTGTCCTGAGGCCACTGTGAGGTTTTCAGCTGTGAGCTGAAGGCAGTGGTTTTGCCCAGAAGTCCTCCTCTGCCCATCCTCACAGGTTTTTAAAGAAATTACTTATTTTTTTCCCTCTTCTCACATTGTTAGGTGATATAATTGGGTGAGCGACTGTCTCCTTCTTAATAGTTGAAGAGTGTCTTCGAATTTTTTCTGCTCTGTACAGAGCTTATCCATCATAAAATCTACAAAAAAAAAATCCCATTTAAAGTCTTAACAAGGTAATTGATTTTATTGAAGTTCACTGTTGCTCTTTGACTTTTGACATTATGTATGAAAAAGCCAAAGACGTTGTTTATGGCCCAGGCAGAAACTTGGTTGCTGTGGTGAAGTAGCTGTCAAAGTGCCTGGCTAATCATATTTAAGAATCCAAGTAGAGATTTTGTAGCCCCCAAATGAAATAAATGGCATTTTTAATGAGGCTCAGTTAGTAGACTTACAGCACAGTAGCTGATTAAATTCTACTTTGCCTCCCTTTTTTAAACTGTAGTGTACCCTCCTAAACCCTAAAAGGATGCAAATCTTTAATCTTGAGCCCTTTGATGAACTCCTCCCTGTAATGTGTTCTGTAATGGCAAAGAAATATGATTTATTTTTCAAGTAGAGTATCTCAAAAAAGCATATTTCTCAAGTTTTGGTAGAGTTGAGAATTACTTTTACTGCATGCAGACTTAATGAAGCATGACACTTCAGTGCTGCTTTTAGATATTCAGTTGCAGGCATATGCCTGGCTTTGCCATCTGCCCACTGATGTATTTCTGTCTGATACTGTAGTTTCTCAAAAAGAGATTTCATTTGCAGATAAAAGCTTTTGGAGACTCAGGAGAGGCAGATTTAGACCTGGACAGAGCATGGCACTTTCAGGGAAGAGGTTGATCAAAGGGCTGGAGCACCTCTTTTACAAAGACAGGCTGAAAGGTTTGGGGTTGTTCAGCCTGGAGAAGAGATGGCTCTGGGGAGACCTCATTGCAGCCTTCCAGGACTTGAAGGGGGCTTATAAAAAAGAGGGAGTGACTTTTTTTAAACTAATAGATAGAAGGTTTAGATTAGAGGTTAGGAAGATCTTTATTCAGAGTGGTGATGCACTTGAACAGGCTGGCCAGAGAAGTTGTGGATGCCCTGTCCCTGGAAATGTTTAAGGCCAGGCTGGATGGGCCCCTGAGCAATCTGGTCTAGTGAAAGGTGTTCCTGCCTGTGGGGTATGTGGGGCTGGAATTAGATGATCTTTAAGGTCCCTTCCATCCCAAACCTTTCCATGATTCTTTGATACCAGAGTCCACTGTTTTGAGAGGCAGTCCGTGGGACTTTTATCTGAAAGAAGTAATTGCATTTCCCAGTGATGGCACTTTAGAAACTTAATGGCCAATCAGAGATAAAGCTAGCTTTGTACTAGGAAACAAATAAGGAAAGTAATGATAGATAAGAATATTTTTGCTTTCTCTGGCACTCCTGGTTAACCAAAGAGTTTTTTTTCTCAGGTGGAAAGAAGCAGCAGTGAAGGCAACACTACCGTTTCTGAAACTTTCTAACATGTTTTTTGTAGAGTTATATAAACTAAATACATGATGGCAAATTTTGCTGTGAAAGTTTATTACTGCTTCTTTGGGATAAATTTACATTTAAGAGGAATACACTTAATGCTAGAGCATTGCTGCAGAAAACTGCAGTAGAGAAGAGCTTTTTTGTCTTAGTGGTTTTCCTGTTTAGAACACATGGAGGAATATCAGAATGTGCGCTAATCTCAAACACACACGTGCACTCAGTCACCTTATCCTGTCCAAACTGGGGAGTGCCTGAAATTATTACCTTTTCACTTTGCTACCCTTAGGAAAGAATGACCAGGGCACTTCACTGAAAGCAAATTCCAATAGAAAACTCTCTAGGCTAAAGAGAAAGCAATTACTTTTGCTGGCTGTGGCTGCTGGGTGTGTTCCAAACCTATAGCCTCCTCTTAGTCAGAACAGAGTCTCCTGGGAAACTCTTACATGTGCTGCATTTAGTTTGGGTGGCAACACATAATGCTAATCCAGTGCCCTAGTTCATAGCAAAAGTGCCTGCCAATATGTTTGAAGAAATGTGGGAATAATAGGTTGCAGCATAGAGCTTCTTTGGCACAAAATGCCTTTTCTCCCTTTCTCTCATAAGGAGATACTCACTACATAACTTCAGGTGTGGAACTGAATTAATCTTGAGCTCCTAAGGTCCAGAAATTGAGGAAAGGTACATACTCTGTCATGTTATCTTCATCCGCACATACCCACCAGCACTTACATAAGCAACAGGGTAGTTACAGTTGGTATGGTTGTGCTGGTGATCGGAAGCTAAATCCCTGGTCATAGACTTCCAGTTTGTTGCATATTTTTATTTGTCGATTCATCTTATAGAGCTCTGTGACCTCTCCTGGAATCCTAGTTACTTCAGGGAATGTTTAGTATTTTGTAGTGTCCTCCATTAGCTGTTCTCCAGAGATTTGAAATGGATATTTATCCAGGAATTCAAATTATTTTCCCCTTGCCCACAATATCTTTGACCTGATGGCATATGCTTAAGCTTGTTTCCTGACTTTGTACTAGATGTTCTTATAGATTGGATGCATTAGGCAAATTAGATTATGATTTTGCAATGGCCTTTTCTCCCATCAAATGTTTATGTCACCAAGTGACCACTCTGCTTGCTTTCAGTGTTCACTTTTGCTTGGAAAAAAATTGTCATATTTAAAAAAAGCATACTTATGAAAGCTATCCTCAAAGCAGTGAATTTTAGGAATTCAAAGCTATCCTCAAAGCCAAATTTTAGGAATACATGCAATCTTGATTTGAGGGTTTATTTCATCCACTGGTATCCTCTGACAGGCTCAGTGTAATATGCCATTTGTTTTCACCTTCTGTTAACATTTGTATTGCTGCATATGAATTCCACAGCTTCAAAAGGAAAATCTTCAGAAGGAGTTATTGTAAAAGCTGTGTAGAACATATTTAACCAATTGGTTCTTAAGCAAAAGCTCAGTGTTCCTGCATGAGAGAGATTTCTCTGTTCAAATTCCACTAAGAACATCATGTAGCAACTTCAGAGTTGCAAAGAAAATTTCACCAGAGGATCTTCTAGTCTGTCTTTATTGTAAAGTAATTGACCACATTTTCTGCCTAAGTTGCATATGTTGGTGTTTGTTGTTTCTCATATGTAGCACGGGAAGTTTCTTGTAAAAAAGTCTTCCTTGAAAGTATTTGTGAACACTTATCTCCTTTGTGAAAAACTGAAAAATACTTAATAATGAATGGTTTTTGCATGCTGTTTATGCAAGTTGGTTTATTTCCATCTTGTTGTTCTAGTTATTTTTAATCTCCATTTATGAGTGGGCTTTAAGGCCCTGAATATGTTTTACTCTGTATTATCTGACTGTGCTTAATACCATAAAGGTAGGATTGGGTGATAGTCTGACTGTAACAACAAAATACAACAAAAAAGGGAGAGAATCCTTTAATAATTTATATTGCCTTTTTTTTTTTTTTTTTTTTTTTTTTCCCTGGCCTGGGAGAAGGCCCAGATCTGGTGTTAAATTCTAGACTGAAGTGTGAGAAGTTAGTGGTAAGTCTAAGGGAATCTAATGTGAGAGTAAAGTAAATTTACACTTCCTCCTTAGATGACAGAGTAGTTGAAAATACAACTGGTTAAACTTGTCACTTGGTAACTTTCATCCTATTAGCAGACTTAGAGCTGCTCATTTGGCAAGATTGACTAAAAGGGAGCAGACATTAATAACTTTAGTGAGAAGAAAAGAGAGTAAAAATAGAAACAACTAACAAAGAGTGTAAGTTTAAACAGGTTGTCTTAAATTTATACCTTCTTTTATGTGTTTTTGACCTGCTAGGATCTAGATAGTAGCAAGTGAAATGTACCATTAGCCATAAAAAGCAGGTTTAGTAAAGACAAAGTGTACAGGGACAATGATCTGATGAAAAGGCTTTAAAATTCCTTTCTTGTGAGAGACTAAGCTCTATCACTTGGCATGCAAATCTGGCTTGTGTGCTCTTACTCAATGAGCTGGAAAGGATGCCAAAATCAAAAAGCCAGAAACTTTGTAATGTTAAGGAAAGTTTCCTCTCTGACCATCTAGGAGCCACTGGCAGTTACATTCCCACCGCTCCAGACTTTTGCTGCTGCTACAACCAAAGCCCCTTCACAGTGGGGTGGCCCTGCTTGACTCCCCACACACACCACTCTCAAGCAATCAGACAGGTTTCCCTCGCGGTCTCGAAGGAAGGTTTCCCATAGCTGAGTCTCAGACGTCTGGTTCTTTAGGTAATTTAATCATGGTGCAACATGATAACAGCTCAAGCTGGGTGCCTCGGGCAGGAGGGAGGGGGGGACCCTGAACAAAGGAATTGCTGGGGTTTTGTACCATTACAGTCTGTATACCAGTTTGTCATGTGCTTTTCACACCCCTTATGCTTGCCTTTTGGTGCAATAGTGATATTTGGTCTGAGAATAGTGATATTTGGTCTGAGGCCTTGCTGTTGTTCGTTGGGTTCTACATATGCCCCTCCATGGCCAGCACGGCAGTCCCTGTGCCCTTTGTTAGGCAAAGGGTCCTAACAAAGGGCCGCTGCCAGTTCATGGCCTCTTGGCTGGGACTTCAGCCATTTCCCCCCACCCAGGACACAACTGAGCTACCTGCACTAGATGTACTCCTTAACAGGAAGATACCCTGAATGTTTTTAGGAAGTGTTGAGGTTTTCAGTCTTTATGTAAAAAAATGTGCCAAGTGTTCCTGCAAGTGCAGAAGCAGCAGCAGATTTGGGGTGGAATGACCTGGAAGCTTTGATTTTTGCTCTGAGAGTTCTGCAATGTCTTCTAGGTACAAAGTTCAAAGTGAAAAATTGTAAAGAGGAACCCTTTTTTTTTATTGTTTACTCATAAAGATTTTTTTCAGAGAAAACTGAAGAACTGAGTGTTTACATGCAACTGTAATAGCTATTAACTACTTTTAAATCATTAAGTGGATCACTGAGTGTTTTGAAATCATTCTGTCAGGTATATGCCACCAGGAGAAACCATTGCTATGTGCCCTAGTAAAGGATAAACTCTGACAAATTAATACAGTAACAAACCCAATTTTTTAATGAGAAAATATTACCCCTGCGGAAGAGAGTAAGTTAAATTCCCATTTGGGGTGCATGACCCCTCATGACAGAAGCAGCTTGCCCAGGAAAGGCTGCTGGTTTGCCCCCCTCCATGAGCTCTGCAATTTACTGTGAAGGGAAGGCTTGAGCCCTCTAACTGTAGTTGACAGCCCACAAACTCCCTGTGACTTGGACATGTCAGTGGGCACCAACCCATCCAGTGTCTAATTGCAGAAAGGCAGCTGGAGAAAGTGGTTTCCATTTTCTTGTGGTGCCCGTGTGATTGTTTCCATGAAAGCTGCCCCTGTTTGCTCTCAAATTGCAGCAGCAAAAATCATAAGTTGACTTAGAGAAGCTGAGCCCTGGAGTACAGCCAGGTTTGAGAGCCTGATCTGCAGTCAGTTCTGTGACAACATAAAACCTGCAACCCAGCCCTGGCAGTAGCAATCAATGGCAAAAACTAATGCAGGCTTCAGTAAGGGATGAGGATCTTGCCTGGGGACCCTACTCACTTGAGAAAGCATTTTCAAAGCCTTTCCTGAATCCACTAAGTATTTCTGGCATGGGGGAATGGATGAGTGTTTAAGGCAATTGGGATGGTGCTTCTACCTCTTGTATTTTCATTCCTGCTAAATGCACTGGGGCAGGGTGTGCTATCTGTATCTCTGCTTGACCCATACATATACAGTCAATTCTGCAAAATGCCTCCCTGAAATAGAGATACTGCATGCAAGTGTGCTATGACACTGGTTTTAATTTGTACCTTCCAAGAACTTGGACAAATGCCAGAGTTTATTTTTAATATTTTTATATTTCGTAAAGGCAACATAAATATTTGTGATGGCTCTTTTTTCTTTCCTTATTGTTTCAAGAGCAGTCTTAATTTTGCCCTGCATTGTTGCTGTTGGTCTTTTTTGACTTTCTCTTTCTCTCTCTCTCTCTCTCCTTCTCCTTCTTTCATAACAAAATGATCTAATGTCCTGTGTTGGTTGAAGGCTGTTAGGTTCAACACAAAGATGCTTGCTTCAGGGAACAAGCAGAATATCTTTACAGGGCTTCTATGTTCCCCTTCTGCCTACCAAGAGGGCTACCTGAAAATCTAATGTTTCTGACTTCATAATCTGTATGTATCTTATTTTGGTGTTAGTGCTGTCTTTTTTGTCTTTAAAGGAATACTCCTGAGTGTGACTCTGGAAAGCTGCATGGTGGACAGCTAGTTTAACGCTCAATACTTATGTATTATTACTGTTAGTCACTTCTAAGCATGTACCTTACTCCTGTCCCTAATTCTTTTTTGCAGCAATTCTTGTATTGTCAGCCTTGAAAATCCTGCAAAGGCAATAAAAGTAAAAGGCTACTTAATAAGGTTCTGTAGGTCTCCTATTATTGCTTTTCTGACTATCAGTAGTGTTTGGGAGCCACTGCTCCCACATATGCCAGAGACACAGAAACCACCATGATTCATCTTTGACTTCATCCAAGAAGTCAGTGGGATTATTGAAGTGCAACAACTCATCTGTTTTTCATGTTGATATTTTCTAAGACCTAATTGTCTCTTTAATGAGTGATTGCATCAGTCCAGGATTTTGGATTGTGAGCTGTTGTGATCAGGGACCACCTCTGGTACAGTCGTGTGTAAACCATAGCAGTGCTCATGGCTTATAAACAGCTAGGGGGACAGTCACCATGATGGATGAGGAAATTGTAAGGTTTGGATGTTTGAAGGGTTGTTTTCTTAAAATAGACATTCCCAATATAATCTAAAAGAGTATAAAAGGTGTCTAAATCTTTTTAGAAAGCGAAGTTTAGACTGGACATCCTAGGAGAGGTTTTCCTCTCTTGTACTTCTGAGTTCTGGCTTGCCTGCAGATGCATTGTAGGAGCATTTCTGAAAATGTATGCAGGTACTGTTGTCCTACTAGTTCTAGTCAGAACCAAGAAAAAAAAAAGTCAGAAATAATTCATATCTTATTAAGAAAAAGAAAAATCCAAAGCTTGAAAAGGCTTATGTAAATGTGTATGTGCTATATTTGATAATAGCTGCAGTCTCTGCCATCTGAGCAATGCAGAGTTCTGAGGTGGCTGAGAAGCAGGAAATGAAGTAAGTAGGTGTGAAGAAGAAATGAAGACCATCAGTTGTGTGTATATATATGTATCATATGCTTCTGATGTCAAGTTGCAAGGACTGTTTAAATGAATTTAGGATCTGATGATGTGTTTTTAAGTGTCGTATTTCTCTCGTCTTCCTTTATTTTCCTTTCCGGCTTGATTTTTTTCCTACTTAGAGATGTGTTAAATGTGTGTTAGAGGAAAATAAAGTCAGACAGATGTTTATGCTTTGCGATGTATTTTGCAAAGGACAAAACATGAAAGAATGATACCTGGGAGTCTTCACAACAAAATAGATGTTTAGCATGTTGGTTTTTCTGCTACTAAATTACTTCTTGTTCTGCTGCACTCCTTCCTCCAGTGCCAGGCTGGATAACAGGTGTAGTCCATGAGACAAGTGTTGTGTAGCAGTTTGCCAACAGCTCAGCACTAAAATGAGCTTGATTTATGATCCTTGGAGAGGTTAGCTTAGATTGCCATGATCTGGCAAGCATACTGACAAATTTACACTCTACCTAGGAGGTCATTGGTCTATGCTGGACCTTCAGCTGCCTCTAGGCTTTGGCAGATGAATTACCATACCTCTTTTGCAAAACACTTTTCTTTTAAAACCTTTTTGTCTGTAACTACAGGTTGCAATGTTTTAAGTGACTGTGCTAATTTTCCTCATAGTTACTTAGTTGGTAATAACATAGTTAAGGAGCAATATGATTGGGATTTGCTCGTTTGTGTACCGCTTGCAATTTTTAACAGATGGAATACTCTTATTCAGTTTTGTCCTCACCATTGATCTGTTCTCCACCCCCAGAAAAGTTTTTCCTTTTGAGGTGTTGTAGGAACTTACTTTTGTGGATGCATATTACTGAATGTGTCTATGCAATACAGGACTACATCAAGGTGTGGGCTGCAAATAATTATTTTATGTAGACAGTAAACAGAAATGATGGAAGTCTTCACTGGTAAGACTGATGCACTGGACAGATGGATAAGACTAACTCAAAATATTCAAGTTATTTTTATGCCTGTGGGAAAGGACCTTTGGTCATAAAGTGTCTGCACAAACAAATCTCTATTTTTACTTTAGTATTATTTCCACTAATTTACTAATACTTTGACTAATATTTACAACTTTCTAGTATGCACTTTCACCTTATCCTTCATTTCAAACAAACCACAGATTTCTAAGTAATGAGTGGGGATAAACTCCAGTCACTTATATAACTAAGCCTTCTACTGTTCTCTTTTTCTCTTACTTTGGAGCATATACTTCATATGAAGAGAGAGGGAATGGTGCTGGGGTTCATGTTATTTTTCTATGTATATTAATGTATATGTGTATTTACGGTGTAACGCCTATTTAAATAAATCACCCCAAATCAAAATTTCTTTGAAAAACAAAGCCTGTTTAGAAGGAATTTTATAAGACATCTTCTCTAGGAAAGGAGAAACAGTACTGGTATATTATAGTGGCATCCAAAAATGCCTAACAAGACACGAACTTTTACTCTGCTAGTCATGAACAAAAGGACATTTAGGAACAGGCCTTTACCCTTTGCATGTGATAATCTGTCCGAAATGCTCTTGCTCTGCTTGCTTGAGAATTGTTGCTGGATAATCCAAGGAAGGAGAAGTCACTGAAGGAAATGAGAGATGCCTGCAGCTCTTGCATATAGCTTTCCTACTTATCCCAAATAGATCCCTTTCAAGCCTAGTTTTTATAAACACAATTGCAAGGGGTAAAGGGATTCTTACTTATCCATGATTTTTACTAGTGTTGTGGTTTGACCCTGGCCAAACACCAGGAACCCACAACAGCCGCTCACCCACCCTCCCCTGCTACAGCTGAGCAGAGGAGAGAAAAATGTAATGAAGGCTTCATGAGTTGAGATAAGGACAGGGAGAAAACACTCCAAGGGCAAAACAGGCTCAACTTACAGGTGCAAAGTGAATTATTACTAACAAAATCAGAAGAGGATAATGAGAAGTAAAATAAACCCTTAAAAACACCTTTTCTTTCCCCAACCCCTCCCTCCTTCCCACCAACAGCACAGGGAGACAGGGCATGGGGGGTTTGGTCAGTTCGTCACCCGAGGTTTTCTTCTTCTTGGCACAGGGAAGGAAGTCGTTCCCCTGCTATGCCATGGGGTCCCTTCCCACGGGAGACAGTTCCCCGTGAACTTCTCCAATGTGGTTCCAATCTCACAAGCAGCAGTCCTCCCAAAACTGCTGTGATGTGGGTCAGTCTTCCATGGGGTGCAGTCCTCCAAGGACAGGCTTCTTCAGCCTGGAAGCAGGGGCCCTCTCTCTCCCCTGGGTCTTCCACTGGATCACAGCCTCTTCCAGGCATCCACCCGCTCCAACATGAGCACCTCCCCCACGGGCTGTGGGTGGATCTCTGCATCCCCCATGGACCTCCATGGGCTGATGAGAGGAACCTGTTTCAGCATGGTCATCACCATAGCCTGCAGAGGAATCTTGGCTCCAGTGCCCAGAGCTCCTCCTGCCCCTCCTTCTCCACTGACCTTGGTGTCTCCATGGTTTTTTCCCTCACATGTTCTCACCTCTTCTCTAGCTAGAAAAATCTGTGCCCCACTTTGTTTTGATTTTCTTCTTAAATATGTTATCACAGAGGCGTTACCATCATCTTTAATTGGCCCAGACTTGGCCAGTAGCATGTCCATCTTCAGAGCCATCAGGGACTGGCTCTGCCAGACATGATGGAAACTTCCAGCGGCTTCTCACAGAAGCCACCTCTGTGGCCCCCCTGCTACCAAAAGGGGCTGAGCAAAACCAGCACGATCAGTCAGTGGCTGTGTACTGTGGCACTAAGCCAAACCCCTAGAAGTGTTTACCACCATATAAAAGAAGAATATACCAGGCCCTTTCTTACGCAGGTGAGCAAGAATGTGAGTAGGGCACTGGGAGTCAGCACTGCCCTTCAGCTAAAGGGCAGCTGCAGTGTTTACCATACCACCCCTGCAGCTAGATAATACAGGTGGATGGATTTTATGAGTTGGGTCTATACTACAGGTAACTGAAACTTTGTTATCTTCTCTATGTTTTTAGTTGTGACTTTTATAAAAGGTGTATTGGTGTTTTAATGTTGTATTTGCAAATGGATCTTTTCAGTTGACAGCCCTCAGGTTTTTGTCAAGCAGGTAAAATATTCCATTTTAGCCTACAAGAAAATGTTTTTTCTTTCCATGTAATCTCTTTCCCAAATAGTGCGAAGAGACTAAGCTATGGTGCTGAGCATATTTCATTCCAGCTTGGTTATTAAAGTTTCTTACCTCATAGTACTTTTGGCCTTGGAAGAAACTAATGATTCTACTTTCAGGGGAACATAGCATGACTTAAGACATTTTCTGGGGAGCATGTCTGGAATAAGATGCCAACACTGGTCATCTGAGAGAAAAAGTGACAGCTGTACTGTTAATAGGCTGATATGCATAATGGGTGATACTTATCTTGTCACTCATCTGTTACTGCTCACTTTTGGTTGCCCTTGCAATTAGTGGCAAGAAATAAACAGTTTTAGGGCATCATTCACTTGGGCCACTCCCTATGTGTGCTTTAGGGCAAGACAAGTAAGACTCCGTTGACTAAGTCTCTACTGGCTCACAAAAAAAGCCAAAAGCTTTTTATTTAATGTTGACATCTAATACAAATATGTCAACATTTAGCCAAATGAATCCCACTCAATCCAGTCCAGTGTTGTCTAATATTATCTACAAGTTAAGAAGGAAAAATGCCCAGTTGGTAATGATGCTCTGATCTGTTTCAAATATTCTGTTTATTAAGTGAACCAGATTGAATTTTAGCCAAAGGACTGGAATAGAGAAGTGGTACAGTCAAAAACCCATTTTTCACTCTGCCCCCACCCTTTGCAGTCAAATAATAAGAAAAAAAAAAATCATTCTTTTCAGCTATGAATTTGAACTCAGCTTGGGGACATATACAAGGTCTAATTGAGTGAAAAGAAATTAAAGCTAGCAGAGTGTAGTTTTGTTACCAGATGATAAATTGTCTATACCTGGTGAGTTAACACAATGCTTATTCTTCAAAAACCACTGGCCTGTGGAACTATGCAATGTCCATGGTGTAAGAAAGAGAACTGAAAGTTCACCAGCCCCAGTGCCCTGGTAACTTAGTAGGTTGGCTGTAACGTTGGGGTCCCTGATCACTAGGGACCATCAAAGAGACCCTCAGGAGAGAGGAACTCATGCAATAAAGGGGAGAGAAAATATGTTAATGATTTTGGAGAAATTATTATCATATATATGTTTATTCTGGGACATCAATGAATATGTATGTAAAATACAGTATATAAACAGAAATTTTCCTGTAACCAGCATGCACGGCTTTAGGAAGCGCTATCCCCTTGTGCATCCGGCCAAATAAAGAATGCCTTCTTCTTAATGCTACATTGGTACTAAGGAGTTTCTTGTTTTACCAAATTTTTTGGTAACAACTCTGTCCTGTTCCTGTTTTTTCTGTCTGCTAGTCATGGGATAAAATATGTAGGAGTCTTTTATGCATCTACATCCTAATTTTCTTCAGCTTTACTGAAATGTGATATGATGGATATCCATAATCATAAAACTTGTGTTCCTGTATTACAGCTGGGTATTCCACCCTGCTTTTTAAATGGCAACCAATGCATGTGAGAGGTTATCATAGCCTTTTCTGTTGAGAGTTGTAGTAGCAGTCGGATCACAGCCCCAGCAAACAACTCAACAGCTGTGAAAGATATTAGTTAAATGGTTAAAATATTTTATATTACTTTCACTGAAGAGCTTGGTGGTAGCATTATTATGGTCTACTTCTTTTTCATGTTTGAAATGCCCATAAAATTTACCTTGTGTTTGGATCCTGTCATATTTTAGACCTTATCTTTTGAAAATTGAGTGGACATAGGGGTAAAACCTGCTTTGTTGGAAATGATATGTGCATTCAACAGTAGAACTCTCTTACCGTTTTTGTTATTGTTTAACAATTTGGAGAACAGTCTGTGGAGTGTAGAAGGCAGATGGCATGGCATGGGAATGCTAGTGCAAGGGGATATCTGAGGTTTGTGTTTGAACTCTATCAGGATCAAGTGCCACCACCTTTTTCTTCTTAGCAGTGACCACAGCTGCATTAAACACCTTGGTTTTGTTGAAATGTTGTCACCGATTTTGTTGAGCTGAAAGAAGTGACTGTTGAAACATCTGCATAAAAGTAAAGCAATATTGATGGTACACGTGAAGGCTTGTCTCTTAAAAGCTTCTGTGGGGAGGTTGATTCAAAGTGTCAGTGGAAAGAATTGTGCTAATCTGAAATGGCTTTTGCTGAGTACTGTGACAAATTGGTTGTACTTGGTGGTGGAGAGGAAGGCATCATGGACAGTAAGGAAAACTCATTGCTGCTCCATAGCAAACAACATTTTTGCTGCAGCACATATACTTCAGTCTCAGTTTTGTTGTCCCAGAAGTGAAGGACCAGGTTGCCTTTGCCATGGGAAGAGGACAGAAAAGTGCTGTAGAATTTTTGTCTTGCTGTCAACGGGCGAGCAAAATAATAAATAAGCTGCAGCAGTGACTTCTGGTGTAGGCAAATTTGTTGGTACAGAGCTGCAGCAGCCTGGATTTCAGTGATCAGGAGCACAAAGAGGGACCAATTCGTTGCCTTAGTGGTTACCAATTTGCCAGCACCATCTTTGCCCACCATCTTTGAAGATCCACAGACTTGCAGCACTGCATGGCTTGTGCACTCTCAAGCTCCTCTCCTCTTCCCAGGAGAGAGCATCCTCTACTCTTGGGACCCATGTCAGAGGGGTCATGCAGTGCCCATGTATCATGGACCTGGCATTTCAGGCACAGAGTAGCAGATGTGAAAATGACTACTGGAAAGGTAAGCCTTGGCCTAATTCCAGGGTTTCAACACCTTGGAGATGTTTTTGGTATTTTTTTCCCCTTTGTGAGACGTACCCATGCAAATATTTTGTTACATTGGGCTACAGTGGATGTTTAGTGTTGTTTTGAAAGTTCTGGGTCAATAGTCATACCTGGTAGCCATGTTGTATGGATTTATTTTTACCAGGATTTCCAGTGCTTTTCTTGGCTGATGTGGTTCACAGCCCTAAAAATTTATCCTTCTCTGGCAAAGTTTGTGTACCTAAGGATTATTGGCAAGGTTGAAAGTTCTCGCATATATTAAAGTACTTTACCAAGTAGTGCAGAAAATTTGTAAGAATTACATGAAGTTAGGTGTGAACCAAAACTTCCCCTAGCATAGACAATTGAGACAGGACTACTTTCTCTCTGTCCCAGAGCCAGACCCATAGTGCCCTCTTCATCAGTGAAGCCTTGACCAGCCCTTCAGGTAGAGGACTGTATTAACCAGGTTTTAGAATAAAAATGTGGACTCAAAGAGATTCATTACACACTGAAGTGCAGATTGGCTGACAATAGATAAAAGCATATGTTGGTTTAATATCTAACAGAATCTCAACATTTAATTCAAGTGTCTTTGTTTCAGGTTACTGCCTTGCATCCTGTGGGAGGTAGGTCTGCCTGAGCTGTCTGTAGTGTTGCCCGGTTCCTTTTCTTGAGTGGTACCCAACAGTATAAATTAAATTATTCCTCTAAAGTAGTTACTATCCTAACTTTATCAAAATTAGACTATATGTGTCCCAACTATCTTTTCCATTTTTATGTGTTTCTGAATTTCATCATGATCTTTTCTAGTTTGGGCTAAACTTAATAAATTGGCATAATTTGCCACTTTGGTGCCTTGCTCATTTTACTCAGTCATTTAAAATTGTATTAAATGGTGGTCTTCACTCTTTGAATGCCAGACTGCACTCTTAATCTCTTGCAATGTCTCTAGTGTTAATGGTTTAAGATGATAAAAATTCTGATGTGAATCATCTAGGGAAGGAGAATGTTCATGTGAAAGACAATGACTAGAGTGTGACCTTGAGGTTCATAGAAATTAAAACTTTTAGAAATAGTATCCTATCACTACAATACTGCCCTCATTAACCTCCCCACCCTGAAAAAAACCCACTACCTGCCACCGCTCTTACCCCCAAAACCTGAAAGGAAGCCAATAAAAACACAAGAGATGCAGGTAAATGCTTAGGTTTTAAATTTAATTTTTAATTTTTTTTTTTTTTACACAAAGAAGTTACCTTCTTACCAGGAAATGGTGACTTAATCACATTTTCTCCTCTTAAATAGTTTCTATGCTTTATAAATTATTTTGGAAGCACTGAAATCTCATCACTGAACTTTTAAAGATAGGAAGTTACTGCTTGTCTCCATGCAATAGGGTAAATTCAGGTCTGGTCTGATTCTTTGCCTGGTCTTCCTCAGTATAAAAATAGACTCCAAAGTGTTCAGTGGTTTCTTCATGGGCCCACCATGAAACACAGTAGTCTTCCAAGCATCCCCTGTTTAACAAATGCAATGCTAAACATGCCTGAGTAGTTACCATCTCCAGTAAAGAAATCCCGATGTTTGATCTCCAAGCAGCCATACCGTTTGAACTGAAGGGATCACTTTATTAGCTGCTACCATTAGCAGTCACCATCTCCTTTGTGAAGCAGCAAGCAGCTAGCCAGTGTATGGCAGGCACTCCTGACCACCCAGTTTGTTGTTTAAATAATCCAGAGAGTTGAAAAAAACCTGAAAAAACCCTTACACCACCACCAAACTTGGCACGTCCTAGAGAGCTTTGCTTGAAACTTGTTATTTCGCTAAGAGGAAAAATGTTGTATGTTTGAAGCTCTGGACTGGGAGTTCGAAAATCTGAGTTGGATTCTCAGCTGTAAAGTAATAATCTGGTGTGAAGCTGGGAAGGCACTTAACAATTTTTCTTTTGGTTTCTGATCTTTGTGTTGCCCTCCTGTCTTGCCTTTGAGTTGTCACGCCTGTTTGCTCCACAGTCTCTTTGCAGGACATTCAAGATTTAGGGTAATCATTTGTTTTATGTATTTTTGTATTACTGTAACACCAATCCTCTGGATCTGGCTCAAGAGTTTAGAGTGGTTCTGCCACAAATTCATTTTCTTTTTTTTTTTTTTTTTTCTTTTTCCCCTTGCATGCTTTTTTTCCCTCTCTTTGTGTGTTTGGGCAAAAGCAGATATTGCCAAATTTCTACTCCATATGCTGTGGTGTGGAAAGCTTGGGTGCAAATGTACAGATTGGTTACTCACAACTGCTAATGATGTAAGAGACAGACCACTCCAGAATCAAAGCCCAATGCACTTCATCACAGGAACATTTTTAAGTTGGAAGCATTGATTTGCTTTCACATTTGAGTTCGCTTTAAAATTCTTCTCATCTTCCACACATTTCATGTACGTATGCTTATCTTCCAGCTGGGCTACATCAGCCTCATTCTGTAAATTTATTTTTCACAATGCTCTCAGTCATGTTCTTCATTTGGCAGCTTCTGTTAGACTCTTCTACTCAGATCTATTTTAGTACTTCATACAGCCACAGCTTAAACCTTGTAAGCCCCATTACAAACATCTATCAATGTAGATTTTTTTTGGGAAAAAAAGCAGGATTAGCTGTTATTTGGCCTGTTGATAGCAAAGAATTGAACTGAGGGCTCCAAACTCTTAACACCTCAAGCTGTGACCTTGCTATATCTCATAATAAAAACAAGGCCTAGCAAGCTGGGAAAGTTTGAAGACCAAAAAGGTGTAGCAAAATGGGGCTTTGGGTTTTGGCCTTCCTTCCTCCAACTTCGCAATAAACCAGTTGCATAGCATGATGCTGCTCTGCTATTGTAGGGGCTTTTATTTCAAATGGACTGAAAAACTTTAGGCTTAGGCTATCCTTTATGACTTAAGGCAGTTAACTGTTGTGAAGTGAGGGCTGCATTGCTGTAGTCTAGCAGTGTTGCTAAATGAGACCTATGGCTCCAGGAGGCAGCTGTCTTAGGTCTTGGTGACCAGAGAAAGTGTGAATGAGAAACACCTAAGCGTCCAGTAATGAGTCTCAGATGAAATGTTGACCTTGGGATATCTCAAGCCTTCTCAAAAGATAGCAGCATGACAGATATTGGTGCAGCCAATATTTCATTTGCTTTTTCTTGCCTCCAGCAGCTGGTGCTAGCTTAGCTTCAGAGAACAACCAAAGGAGGCAGAGATGAGGCTTTGGTTAAAAGACGAGCTGGGGAAGCATGTGTCTCACAGCTTTTTCTCTGAATGACTCTGGGTAACCTGAGGGTGTGTTTTGGGAAAATCTTAACTGAGTATGGCAGAATTACCAGTATTGCTGGTTAAATTTGAGTTCCTTTTGAATGCCAAAAATGTACCTGGGTTCAAAACTGATCACAGGAATCCGTGGCATAATACTTCAAAGATAAATGCAGAGATACAGCCCTGGACTCAGAGAGCCTTTCCATATTGCTGGAAGCTGGGACAGTGTGACAGGGATATCACTGTGTAACCCTTTGCTTAGGATTTGTCGTTGGCTGTGGTTAGGAATGGACACAGACTGAGACAGCTCCCTGTTCTTAACCACTATTCTTACCCCATATTCTCACCCTCCCAACTGTTTTAAGTTAATTGTCGTTTAAACACCAAGGTTTAACACCAAGGTTAAACACCAAGGAGATCCTTAAAGAGGATTTTAATGAATTTAACATGTCTGTTGGTGCTTCAGTTGGCTAACAGACATTTTTCAGTAACTGGTTGCATTCAATGTATTTTACAGTGACAGGTAGAAAGATACAGAAGAGCTGTGCCTGTAGGCACATTGCAGGCAGGATAACCTGCAAGTGAGTAGACTGTGGCATCAGAAGGGACAGGGTCTGAGCTAGGAGGAGAGACTGAGTCTGTACTATAACCTGAGAAACAAGATGTTTTAGAACTCAGAAACGTAATTGTCAGTGGGATGTGAGACTCTTAAGAAGAGTGAGTTAAAGCCAGAATGCTCTTGGAAAGGGCACTTCCTCTTACTGTAGGTCATCTCTCCCAGTTTTCCAAAACGTCTCATTTCATAAAAAGAACACAGTGGCAAGCAGTTCTGCAGTGTTCATTTGCAGGTGTGTATTTTCCTCCTCCACAAGGGAGGAGGAAAAGGTTCTAAATTGACCATACCGTTATTAAACAATCATATTTTTTATCACTATTTGCTTTCAAGAAACCAGCTCTTTGCGCTGCTTCCTGTTTCCATAATCAGCTGGAAGTGTTCTTATTAACCAAGCAGGAAGCAAGTATTTAATTTAGTTGCAAATGACATGAAAATGAAGCTGTCTTGAAACTCTTCTTCTTCTGCCACCTCTTGGAAAAGAAAGAAAATGTTAAACAAATTATCATTGCAATGTCCCAGGATTAATGTCTTGGCAACTGTCAAAATAATGAAAAATATGTAAGCTGTACTCTAGTTTTAGTTTTAAAAATAGTGGTTGTGGTTATTTTTGTGTCTGGTCAACAGGTTCCTTGACAAGCCAAACAAATTATTTTCTGTTATTGGATCTAAAAACAGTCTTGTGATTTAATAGAAGTGGCACAGAAGGGTTGCAAAGAGAAGCTGGAACAGCTTTGAAAACCCTTTTTGGGTTACTATGTTGATTTTTTTAAATAAGGGGAAAACTTGAACTCCAGAAGGAATGACTGGGCTGGGGAAGATTGTTTTCAGATGATATCATTAATCTCTGGCAGATGTGTTGTGTGGTGTGTTGTATGATGGGTCAGGTGTCTGAGAAGTGCTCTAGAAATTATGATTTTATATGGGATAGCAAAGAGCAGCTACAGCTTATGGCTATATTCAGCTGATTCTCAGAACAGAAAGAAACACAGTGACAGTGACAGCTGGCAGTGCTCAAACCTCTGAGGGTGTTTGGTTCCCTCTCAGATAATGCTTAGATTATTAATGTTCTCCTTTCCTGGGTTACACAGAAACACTCATGAGAGTATCTTAGGGATTCAGATTACTTTTATTGTTTTCACCTGTGGAACCCCAAAAGCTTTTGTGCAGGTTCATTGGCTTGTGGGGCTCGCAATCCCACTCATATGAAATTTTGTAAGTCTACCTTGACATAAGTAAAAGGGGACATTTCCTTTCAACTCAGGGACAAGTGTGCCTGACAGCAGATGAAGAACATTAGTTTCATTCTGCTTGAGTCAGTTTGAGGAGTGGGAGTTCGTAAGCAAAGAGGAGTGATGAATCTTACAGGGATTATTTCAAGAAGTACAGTGCTGGAGGGGAGGAAGATTGTGAGGTCTTAGTAGTTTTGCATCTTGGAGTCATCATTGTTGTATCCTTCCATGTTCCTGGAATTACACATTCCAAAAAAAAGAGGCGTTCTTGACCCATTGATGGTCCAATTCTGAGTGCTGCATAGGGTTTTACTCCCATTGGGACTGTAGCTGTATATGAAGTATATATATGGGCTGAAACAAGGGGCTGCTCTGAAAAGAATCCGCTAACATCTAGCTGGAAGCAGAAAAGATGCCAGAACATGGCAGAGAGGAGGACTTGCTGTGTTTGTACAGCCCATGAGGACTGATTCAGGAGCAGAGAGGAAGCAGACTATGGCTTTAATGAAAACGTTGGTGTTCTGATTCATTTGCAAAATAATACTTAGAGCATGATATCATTTCCTTATCTCATTACCATTAGTTAATTAGAGGCTATGTGAATGCTAAATGAGTTTTGGCTTAGCCCTACACTGTAAAAAGTGGGACGTAAAGGAGAAAGAAAATTAAAAGGGGTATCAATGGCTGGATTAAACAGAAGCATTTTTGACAAAACTGCCCATGAACAAAAAAATCCACCAAAGCAACTCAGTCATTTTCAAGTTAAATATTTCATTCTGGTGAAAACAGTGCTTGTTTTATGAAAGAGAAGTAGTAGAAACAAAGACTTCAAAAGCACTTACAAATCCAGTGAAAAAAGAGGTATGTGGTGGGCTGGTAGTAACAGCTGCTAACCAGGACAGTGAGCAGTTTCATATTAATCCTGGATATGAAAGGAATATTTGCTTCCCTCTGCACGAGTAGAGGAAGAAGCCTAGGTTAAAATCCAGAAGATTCACAGATAGCAAAACCATGACAGAAAAATCTCAGTTAATTCTTTTAATTGAAATTTCTTCTCCAAATGTTTAGAAGGCTTCTTACATGGTGGGAGACAGATCAGGTGAGTTGTCTCCAGGCAAAATGGCAGCAAAGAGCTTTTGTGACCACCTGATGCAATGAATAATTGTGTATGCATTTTTCAGAACCAGATGGTTTTCACCCAAAAGTTGTGAGGTAACCCTAATAGTAAATAGTGAACTAACAACTCCAGTTCATAAGCTGCTTGCTATTTGGTACCAAAGCAATGGCAAATGTGATACAAGTGTAACAGAGTTCATTGAGTCGAAATACTGTTTGTCTTCCTTACATACCAAAGAAACTGATAGAAAGTGTAGAAAGAATAGAATTATTATGTCCATAAATCATATGATAGAATGAGGGAAAATCAGTGTGATTTTCTTAAGGGAAAATCTCTTTTTCACAAGTCTATTTTTATTCACTAGAAAGAGTTGATGAAGATACTATTGTGGATATTCTGTAAATGAATTTCTAGAAAGGTTTTACAATCTCTTTCATTAGGTAACTTTGTTGAAATGAAGTCTTAAAGATGAAAGGTACTGTTGAGAATTAGGAGCTGATTGAATAGTGGAAATAATAGTCTGATTTTGTAGTTGAAGATGACTGGGGTGTCACTGAGAGCTCCATTAGCCTATGCTTCCCAAGTGATACAAAGGGATGAATGGTGAAATGGCAAAGTGTGCTGATGATGCAGTAGAACCCACAGTAGGAAAAAAGTGCCATTGATGTGGTAGTATTCGGGATAGAAAAAACCAAAAGATGTTATTCCAGGTTTACAGAAAGATTTTTGTAGCGAATAGGCATTAAAATGGCAGATTAAATTCCCAGTAACATTCATGGCATAAGCCAGCAATATACACAAAACTATAAGGTTTTAACTGGTTATTACAATTCAATATAGAAATACTGAAATTATTATAGCTACGTCTTTGAAAACATCACTTCAGGTGGCAGCCAACATGTCAATTCTTGATCAGAATTAGGAGAGAATGGAGAGCCAAACTGAAAATTCATTTATGTTCAGGATATCTCTGGGGTGTATGCATATACTGAGCACGGTCATCTTCCTTTGCTTTCAGAGGAGTATGACAAAGCTAGGAAAGGTATAGAGAAATAAGGATAGTTAGACAAGTGAGGTGACTTCAAAAGATGAGTAGGCTAATTCAAGGAAGAAAAGCCATGAAGGATTAATAACAAACATTTTAGGTAAAAGATCAAGTGTATGAACAGAAATAGCAGAAATGGTGCTGTTCTCTTTTCTTGGCTCATGTAATTGCTCCCTCAGTGTTCTTTATTGACCCATATCGTATGTCATACCTAGTGGTTTGTTTGATCCCATACAGATAGTATGGGCTCCTAGTTGAAGCTGTTTCTCACTGGCACAGGAAGAACCGTCATCACAAGGCTGGCTGTGTGCTGTTTTGCTCTTGGCTTTGTGGTCCACTTTGCTATTTCACTTCTCTGTCAAGTGTTGTAATCTTGAGGAAGAAAAGTAAACATTTGACCAAAACCTTATTGTTAAATCATATCCTTGGTGGCGTGTCCTGAATCAGGGTTAGAGTAGGTGTAAACTCGATTTGCTCAAGTTGCTCTTGTCCTGTGTTAGAAATATGAGTGCTTTGTGGGAGAGCAGGATGGGGAAGCAGTTTGAGATTTCCCGTAGTAGTTTTGACTGAAAAAGGTATTCTTCTTGTATTCATAGCAAGATGCTGTGAGCCTCTTTCACCTTTTTTTATGGTAGAGTCTGTGCATTCTTTGGCAAATCCCAGCCTGAGGCAAAGGACTTGTAGGCATTATCAGACTCCCTCACAGACAATTATGAGGGGCTGTGTGTTTTATGCAGGCAGAGCACTGTCATAGGAAAGGTTTAAGAAATCATGTCTCGGAACTGACTGATCTCCAGGAGGCTACAGAGCACTGTGATGTTGATTGCTTTATAAATGTGATGGAGAGGAACAAAGAATCTATGTAAATACTTGTGAGTCTAATTTCTGTGTGTTAGAGGGTAATTAGCTACCCCTTATGATCACAGGGAAGAAGTTCTATGTTGTAACTAAGACTTCCTCGCTTTTCAGAAATTTTCATTCTTATTTATTCATCTGGACTTCTCTTGTCATGCCTTTCACAATCCTGGCAGAAAATGTGGAGAGATTCAGGTTTGTTTACTCTTTTAAAGAAGAGAGGGGAAACAGAAAAAAAAAAAAGAGAAAAGAAAAGCAAAAGTCTGGTAACTTAGTCTTAAATGTTTTAATTATGGATTCAAATATATTATATTTTAATATATTCAAATATATATTCAAATATTCAGTGAAACAGTTAGCAAACTAAACTATAATCAAGCCATGTTTTGTTTAAAAATAACCCAACCCAGTGTGCATGTGAAAGGCAAAAATGGGTATGTTAGTGAAGACCCACGACCTATTCCAACAGTCTGTTAACATTGCAGGAAACATGGTTGTTTACAGTATTTGGCAGGGGATTTTGGAGTAGATTTTTTGGTTTTGTCTGCAGAGGGTAGGAAGTGCTCAGGCACTTGCTTGAAGTAGTTATAAACATTAACGTTGTTCTCCTGCTTTGACTCAGGCTTCTTGTGTTAGGGTTACACTCCTACATTTGATTATGGCAGGAAAATGCAATCCTAACATTGAATTAAACTTATGTATGTGGGCTTTCACTGCTGGGTATCTGAGAGGGACCAATCTGATTTTTATTTATGCCTCAACATTGTCATACGTGAGGTGCAAATTACTCTAGGGGCCGTACACGTGCTGGGAGCTCTCTCCCCAGGGAGGCTTCTCCTGGCAGCCAATCTGGGCAGAGAAAGCTTCCACGACTGGGCTAAAAGTGACCTCCCACTTGCTGGTGGGACAGAGACCCGAATGCCAGCGAAAAAATGCCCAGGAAATCGGGCTATGGAAGGAGCTTTAGCACTTAAAAGCGGTTAACTGCAACACAATCAGGGGCTATTTTTCTTTGGGTTTCTTGGAGGGAGCAGGGGCTCGCCGGGAGGGTCAGCTTGGCCCCCCTCCCCCGCCCCCTCCTTTTTCTCTCTGCGGTCGTGCTTCCCTGTCCGCGCCTGTCCTGCCCGGCTTTGCCGCTTCCCCGAGGCAGCTCGTCACCACGAGAACCTAGTGCTCTAGTGCTCCGCTGTTTCCCGACGGAGCAGCTGCCTCCGGCCGCTGCCGCCGCGCCCCAAGCCAGAGAGAGAACCCGCAGCTCCTCCGCGAGTGCGCCCTTAGCCACAGCAGCCTGCTCTTCACTGACGGAAGAGACACGCAGCCGGCTGCTGTTTAGAAATCGCGCCTAGCCGCCATGGGAGCCACGCAGACTCATGGCAGCTTGCAGCACACACGCTCCATCTGCCGAGCTGATGCTGATAAGGCGCCCGGGGTACAGCGGTAACGATCTATCCAGGTATTCCGTTTTTCTTTCTGTCTCTCTTTTCTCCTCTTTGCTCCCTTTTCTGTCTCCCTTCGGTAGGAATACTTATCTTTCTTCATCAATAAGCAGTTCTCAGATATAATATTGCCACGTTTGCGCCTTATTTTCATCCGAGAAATCTATAAAAAGAATCCTTCCTGACTCCCCCTTTACAGTGGGACGGGACAGTATCAAAATAGCTGATTTCGTATTTGCTAATCTCCAGAGGCATAGAACTCAGGAGACTACTATGGAAGAGTGGGAGTGCAGTGTGGTGATGGCTTCGTTGCAAACAGACTTTGTGTTCCACTCCATATCAAGATGAACTGCAGAACACAATGTCAGGATAAAGAGAACCAGATATTTGCATTGTTATGAGATAACGTAGTGACTATGTTTTACTGAAAGGAACAAAGTTTTAGTGGCTGAACAAGTCCTCTGGCAGCAGCTTCATTTTCCATTCCAAACACTTTTCCCCCCTCAAACTGTGAGGAAATCTTGCAACACTGCTTGTAAAAAGTAACACCGGTGAGTTGACATTACTTTGGGGACAGGAGGTCACGCCAGCTGCTTCTCAACCAGTGCAACAGATGTTCTTTCCTAAAAAGGGCATACTGTACTCTTTCTTCAGCATTCGGGTGTCTCCAAAATACTGTATAACAAGTGCTGCAGCTTTTGTGCAGAGGTCTTGGCATTAGATATTTATAGTTGCTCCTACGTGGGATGACTCAGCCCCTCTTTTACACAAAAGAACATGGATCATTAAAGCCTTCCAAAAAGTGGGAAAACTTTGCAATTGAAATAGATCAGATGCCTGGGGTTTCCCCACTGTATATTTTGATTTGCTAGTGAGGTCCTATGGTGGTCTTGGTGCTTTGGTTCTTTCCAATGGAAACAAACAAAAAGAATAAAGGTGTACTCCTTTAATGACTCTGCTCCTAAAAAAGCCCCAATTTGACCTGAGGATGCACTAGGTTGATTTTAGGCTGCTCCTGATTAGCATTCACTGCTTCTTATGAAATGCACTAAGTCCACTGGGAAAGAAAAATGTTGTAACTGTCGTCAAGAAAATGTGCTCCATTTAATTTATTTTGCATTCCAACGGATATTGTAGATGCCCAGTCTCCTTTCTAGTGTCCTGGGATTCCTGCTGTGTTACATGATGTATTTTTATCCACTTGCTTTGATAACTAAGTATCAACAAGTTGTTTAGACCAAAGTCCATTAGTTTGATGTTTAGCACTGATTTGGCCAGCTACCAAGCAAGGTGATGCTGTGAAACAGCAAGGCTACCGAGCAGTTGTAAAAGTCCCATCTATATTGCTACTCCTGCTCTTCCTCTGACACTTGGGATAGAACTTGCTGTTCGCAATCCAAAGCGAATAACATCTAGCTAATAATACTTTGATTTACTGGAAGTTGGAGATAATAGGGAGGTAATGTCTTCTTTTTGCCAGGAATCTAAAAATGTCAAGTTTTTGGTTAAAAGACCAAGTCTCCAGATGAAGGGTTGATGGAACAGGCTTCTGGATTGATTCTAAAATGAAACAAGTAATTTTCCATCTGCTAATTCTGGCGGTAATATTACTTTTTTTCTTATCTCTCCTTTTTTTTGTTTATTTTGTTTTATTTATATTTTTAAATTTAAATAGTACTGCAAGGACTATGCAGTCCAACCACAGCATTCAGTCGCTAATCCTATATGTTTGTACACTTGTTTTCCTGAGACTATGCTCAGATTATAACTCCACAGGATGCAGATGTTGCATGAAGCCACTTTCTCTCCTGAGGTTCAGTTCAAGCACAGATTGACAGTAACTCAGAAGACACTGTGAATTAGCAAATTAAAGCACTACAGCAAGAGTCAAACTCTAAAAACTGAACAGTCCATAGTCCCCAGTCATGTCAAGCAGAGTTCACAACATTCTGTCATTTCTTCTTTACTATAGAAAGTTCACAGATCTCACTGGAGCTCCTTGATTTTCACATGATTTCACATGACTTTAGGTTGCACTGGGACAAATATAACTTCTGCTACTATGCTTGTAACCATTCAACTTCATTTTTGTTTGGGTGAAATAAACTGGAGAAAGTCAGTAGGAGAAGAATGACTTGTAGAATGACAAATATTTAATAAAATAAAAATAATTCTTTTAGGGGCTTTTTGGACACACACACAAAACCAATGATGATAGCTATTGTATTTCTTAAAAATTTCTGTTGATTGGATTCTGGTGACAAATTGGAAATAGGGGAAAAGGTGTCAGAGATGAGTTTCTCATGAAACCTGTAATCTTTCCCAACTGTGTCTTTTTAATCTGAAATGTTTCTGGGTTTTTTTGGTATTTAAAAAAATCCCCCAAGAAGAGGAGAAACCCCACAACCCATCCAGTAGATATGCTGTTTCCATTCATGTTAGCAACAGTGCTGAATATCTGGTGAAAGTCCTGTGTTTCTTCTGATCTAATGTCCCATTGCAACTCTAATTTTAAAATTGTTGCCCTTTTTTAGTAACCACTCTAGTTTTCTTGCTGCTTTTTATCTCAGTGATTTTTCCTATGCTCTATATTAGCATTTATGTCTCGTGCCAACATTGCATCACCCATTATGCAGCTGAATCTAAAAGCAGCATCATCACACTTCTTGGTTTCTTTGTAATGGGAGCTGCAGTGGTTCTGAAAACTCTTGGTCAGGGAAATCTTGCAAGATTAAATTCTCCAGTACAGCACAAACTATGTAAATGGCAGTAAATTTTTAATATGCTCAAATTAACTTCCTCCCCTCCTTCATAGGGTTTATGTGAAATGACAATATATTACACAGGGGGAAAAAAACCCTGTATCCTATTCCCCACTTCCAGAAACAGCATGTACCTGGGTTTTAGTAAATCAGCTGCACTGATGGCCATGCTGCTGGTACACAGGGATTTGGCTTCAGTCCAAGAGTAGGACTGTCTTCCTACTGGTCAGATGAAGCATGTGGTGCTGAATATGCAGCGGGGTTGTGGGTTATTCACCCAAATGCCTTGTTTCTGTTAGCGCAATTGGTTCTGAGTATGGTTTTATAGGGTTTTTTTGTGAGATATGATTTAAGTGATTTGTGGTTATCCTGGACACAATTTAGTATTTCTGTGAGCCTCATGGGAAACAGTAGCCTAGTGCCTTGTTTTTAGCTCAGATATTTTCCTCCTGTTAATAAACAGGAGCAATAGGAGCTCTAGTTGTAAAACATTTTGCTTTGCATTGTAAAGTGTTTTGCTTCAGGCTGTCTTGCAGACAATTGTTGGTCTCAAGAAGTTCCTGTAAGATGGCTGAATAGCATTATCTCTGCTTTACAGATCAGAAAGTGAGGTAGTGAAACAAAAAAATTTGCTCAAAACTACAAAGGAAGCTTCAAAATCCTGTGTAGCTTTCGCTCCTTTTCAGGTAAAGTCTGAAAGATGAATTAGGGACAGGTCAGGCAGTGCATTAGGGGAACTTGCCCACATTGCACGTCATGCAAGCTGCACGTAAGCATCAAAATTAGGTTCATTGGAAGTAATTTGTGTGAAAATTGGTTATATTTATTTAGTTGAAAAGTTTGTGAATTGGATGTACTGGAATTTTTTGTTGTGGGAGTTTTCTGTTTAGCAGTTTAGATGTTACCAAGAGGTCACATCTATGTAACCTTCAGAAATGTACAGATCACTTAAGAAGTAATTTTTGATGTTTTTGACCTTTCTTCTCAGTTTTCTTGTTCTTTACTAGAATTTGGAAGATACTGGAGTATGGGTTTGAAAGAAAAACCAGTCATAGAGAGAATGAAGCAAAATGTTTCGCCCAGAGGTGAAAGCTTCCTATACCTGTGTTTCTCCTTGATGTAGGCTGCCTTCGATCAGTAGATTTTGGTAGTTTTGGTAGAGAAAGATATTTCTATTCCATGTGCGATACCGTTGATATTTTGAAACTTGAATTTGTTTCAGGTCTTCTTCTGTTACTGATTTTTCTTAAAATACCTCTTAGAGATCCAGTGTCATTCTGATGTGACTTCTTTTAATAGGACATTAAGTTAAAAAAAGCTCATTATACTAACTTCTGCTGATGTCTTAGTCCCAGAGGAGCCACCATAGCAATCTGTGGGGCAGTTCACCACAGGAACAGTTTTATTTGGCACTCTGCCATCTCCTTTTCTCTGTCAAACTCCCCTGAAACCACGTCATGATTCCCCAGTGGCAATTCAGAGAGCTGCAGAAGCTCTGGGGAATGAACACTGTTAGTTCACCCTTCCTTGCAGTTAAATGGAGTGAAGAAGGGGAAGCAGCAGAAACAGTGTGTATTGCCTGCAGCCAAATCCTGATGCCACACTGGCACTGCAGCTTGTCCCACCTGGCCCCAAAACACATGCAGCCATGGCATGTGCCAGCCTTGGGTGCAGAGAATTAACAGAGGTCAGTAGAGGGTTTTGGATTAGATTTGGCGGGTCTGTAAAAGCACATATCCTGGCCAGGGTGATTTATGAGGGCGCCCATCTGGATCCATGGAGGGACTTGAAGACCCATGGCAACCCACCTTGATTTTCCCTCCATAGTCTCTTCCACCAGTGTAGAGACACCCTCTACCCCTCTCAGGGGAATTATTTTCTGTGTCCAGCTGTGTTTGGGGTCTTGGTTTATAATACTGAGGATGGTTGCTTAAGCAGCAGCATTATCCAAGGTGTGTTTCTCCATCCAGGGGAGAAGCTCTGTGGAACTACTTCACATTACATGTGAGAGCCTTTTTTCTGTGTTAGTGAACCCATTTTTCCACAAGCAGTTGGATCCAGCCCTTGTCCTGGTGTATAAAGCTGCACCCAGAAGGGAGCCACTTCTTTGTCCCCAACAGAGCCCTGGTGGCATTGAGCAACAGGGTCCCCTCTACATATTGTTGTGTCACGTGAAGCCTCTCTGCTACACCGTTTCGATAGACATTCCTGAAGGTGGGGCTGTATTTGGAGTTAATTTAATCCTCCAGCTGGTTTAATAATCATTAGGGTACATATAGGTAGTGGCCAGTTCCCACAGACTTGGCAGAGATTAGGGATTAATAAAATACAGATACCATGATTTATCCTTGGACAGGAAATGTATCCCTGGGAATTTTTTGGTCTGTGGATTTGGAGGATTTCAGGGTGGAAGAGTGCAATGACTCTGACGATTTCAGAGGGGAAAGACAGTTGTGGAGAAAGTGCTGATATAAGCACGTCCCCTTAGCACAGTGTGTCTTTGATGGGGGTGGGTTTAATGAGATAACATATGATACTTTCAGTCAATAAATCAAGATAATTAGATAATGATCTTTTCCAAATCCTGCAGATTATTTCCATTTATTTTATTTTGAGTGTTGTTTGCTTTATCTGCACATTTAAGGAACTCTATTTTCCTACTTTAAAAGTGTGCCTTTCCATGTCCACATTTTTTATTATTTGTCTGCACATTCAATTTGCAAATAAACCACTTTTCTTAAAGTAGTTTAAGAGCTGATCAAGAAGTTTAAATCTTTCAGTATTATTTTCCTCTCCTATGGTTTTCCTTATATGAAATGCGATTCTTCTGAAATGCATTACTTGGAATAGTTTAAAAACTGTTTTCTTTAAAGTATAAAGGGACTACTTCTTATGAATACCATGCCAAGGAGGGAAAAGTTTCTTCATTATGATGATGCTCTTCAGGGTTTCATATTAATAGGTTGAAAGGAACTTGACATGATGTGGTGTAGGAGATAAGAAGTCCTGTTCAGTTCTGTTCACTCTCGCTCAACAGAAAGCACTCTGAGGAAGGTTCGGCTAACAGCGAGGTAAAAACCAGGTCATATGACCAGAGATCAGGCTGTGTGGCTGGGGTGTGCTCACCTCGTGCGTGAGGCAGTGACTGGTTGGGGAGACGTGTGGACACCACACGATAAGAGAGCTGATGGGGTAAAAGGACGCGTGAATAGCGACACTGCAGTGGCAGGCAGCCAATGCGTGCTTTTTTTGGTTAAGTTTAGAACATAAAAAGGCTCGGTTTGTTACAATAAATGATCTTCTTCAGAGCAAGCAAGGAGGTCCGTGTGTCTTTGTTCCCCATTGCTACAATGTAGCAATATATGATCCTTCCTCATTAAACCCTCAATACCCAAAACTGAATCAATCTTTCCATGCCGGCCCTAGAGGAGTACCGAAACTATCCCAAATCCAAGCTGCTTTTGTCATTTGAACCAATCAACATTGGATGTTTCGGTGTCTTTTCAGTGGGAAAACATTGTGTTTTAAACAGAAGCTTTGTTGGCAAGTATTATGACTTAGAAAAATAAAACTGGTCTCCCATCATGGTCAACTTGGCACAAACGAAAAAGAAAATATGTTTTTTCTTATTCTGCTGTGTAAGATCAATTGCATGGCACTTGCTGCTTTTGGGACAAGAATAGTCAAATGTGTGTGGCAGACATTCATATGGCTTAAAATAAGAGGAATTTTTATGATAATAGTGGGATTATTGTATGTAAGTGGATTTGCATGATGAAGAAATGTAGAGACACTCTGACTTACTTTGAGAAGAGTGGACTTGGTTTGATATAAGAACAAGTTACAGTAATTGAAATATGCATTTTCGCATGATTCAGACCCCTGGAAGGAAGAATTTCACAGTAAAGCTATGTAAACTCTAAACAGCTTCAAGTAAGCAGTCAGTTGTATTGCCAATAAGCACTAATGCTTTTTCATATGAATTCCTCTGTGAATTTGTACAGCTCCTAAAATACACTTTAAAAATGTATTTATTCATTGTAAAATTTATCTTTGGGTTAGAATTTTTTCTATGCTTATCAGAAATGGAGGCTAATTAAAGTCGTACTGCCCGTGGTGAATGATGTTTGCAAGTGAGAGACAAATTGTAATGTAGGAAGGTTAAGCATTATACCTAGAAGGTACAGGGAATAAGGAGTGACTGGGGTTTCCAGTAAAGAATGACTTATATGCAGACATTGACGTGGCCTTGAGAAAATACAGTATGTACAAGTGGAAAAGATAGGCCTTTTATAAAGTTATGTAAATACTCAGAAATTTGAAGATCAGAAGAAAATCAGTTTTTCAAACTTCGGACATTTCATACTACAAAAGTATATTTTTTAGAAATATACTTTTAGAAAGTATATTTTTTTTCTGTTCGTATGCTTGTGTGGGAGAAGAGACAGTCTAGAACAAAAGGTTTGTTTTGTCTTCCAGATGTGGTTGGTGTTTTTCTTTCATCACCTTATGCTCAACATTTTTTTCTATTTAGGATAGTAATTTCTATAGGAAATGATTGTGTATCATTTCCTCATTTTTATTTCCATGTTTTTTTCCCTCAATTTCAGAATTATATCTTTCTAAACTTAATTAAAAAAATTTTGTAAATACTTTCAATTGTTTCTTTACAGAGTCAAAAAGAGTTTTGAGAGTGTTTTTTGTCTCTGAAAGAACTTGCAATTTTTCTCCTTCGGTTTTGCAGAAAATTTTCTGAACCTTGAATATAGCACTGTTTATCTTTCTATCATGAGAGAGAGAGAGAAGCAGTCTCAAGTCCTGCTTATCTGTAGGTACAACCATCATCAGCAGCCTTTTATCTCAAAGAAAATTGGTATATTTAGGGAAATGAAAATCTATGAAAGAAAGGAATATAAATATTGTATTTAAGAAACTGGCTGATAATTCAGTAGTTTGGAAGAGGTCAACCATTTTTTTCAGTAATACCTCAAAGATCATGTGACCAAAAGTAGCATTGATTATTCTCTTGTAAATGGGGACAAAATAGTTACAGGTACTTTGCTGTTTTTTTTTAAATGTGACCATGGTATGAAGTGATTTATGTATATTTTTACAAATGTTTGTTCATTGGCTAAACTAGCAATTATCTCAAATACAGGAAAAATAAAAACATTCTCTTTTTATAGAATTTTTATAGTTTGAAAAAAAATCTAAAACTCAAACCCTTTAACCAGCTGCAGAAGATACATGAAGAACAAATAAGGTGGCGCATTCAAAATCTGTGTTTAGTTAAGTATGATCATATATAATATTTCCATATAATTTCCTTTTTGAAAACTAGTAATCCTCAGAGCTCATAAATTGAGCCATGCAGTTCAAATGTAAAATGCTACTTGATCATGCAGCAGTGCTGAATTCTGTGCAAACAGTCAATCCTGCTTGCTTTAGCTGCAAACATAAACATGTTTTGAATTGTCTCCCTGAATTGTCTCCTTGAATTGTCTCCTTATGCTTCAGCTGAACATATCCCATACCCTCAACAAATAGTATAGGAGCTGAAATGTCCTTTTTGAAACTGGGAAGTAGAGATGTGGATAAAATTTTTAAAGCAGAAATTCTTGGATTGATAATGTATCCCCTAACCCTAAGAAGGACTGCAGCATAATAATAATAACAATAAAAACAACAACAATAACAACTTCAGTTGTTAAAATCCTTTGGTCTCTATTTATTGTGCTGAAAAGCAAAAATAAAATCTTGGCAAAAAAAGAAGATCAATGTAAATTCTATAGCCAAATAAAGCAAAACCTGTTTTCCAATACAAAGATTTCAATTCTAGCTGCGTTGCTGGGTTTCTCTAGACCATGGTGAAGTCTGACAGGTTCAGGTTGGTTGTGTGCATACTTCAGCCTGCATTTTTCAGTGAGGACACCTTACAACTTTGCTTTGCCTGACTGATTTGGATGGAGTTCTTGCTCCTGCTTCTTCTCTTTTTCATTAGTTTGCAAGCCTTTTCTCAACTACTATATGTAAATTATTAGCTACTCTGTGGCCATAGAAATTTAAGCCATTATGGAGCCTATTGCAGGATTGGGACTTGAATTTCTTTGCCCCCTTTTTTTGGGTAATGTTCCAGATGATTTATGAATATAATTTAATTGCGTTATGTTGCAAAAATGTGGAGAAGCCTGGATCCCAGCGGAGAACAGTAGTACAGCTTTCATGATTCTGCATGACCCCAGTCTTCACTACTTTGATTAAACAGCAGGAAAGAAAACCTCCCTCATAGCTTTCAAAAGAATTGCAGTACTTTTGTTCTTTTTGCTTTAGTTTGGGTTGCAAAAATTACAGCTTTGACTTCATAGCAACTGCTATAATTACAGCTGCAAAAGGATTTCAGTTATGGCACCCTTTTTTCACACTATTGTACCTTTTTGGTAGGCTGCTGTTTGAGGATGAAATTTTCCATGTGGTGTGGCTGTGAGATGTAGAGGAAATAAGACTTTACTTGTCCTTGGGTTCGGGCAAGGTTGGAAAAGTACATATTTGAACCACTTTTTTTTTTCATCTGTTTTACATTTACACAGGCAGTTTGCATTCAACATGACGTGTAAATGCAACTAGTGAAGACAAAATTAGTCTTTCACAAGGAGTATATTCTAAAAGTTTGACAAATAAAAATACTTACTAGTAAGTTCATAGTAATAAAATAAAGGTCTAAAAGGGCCTTGGGTGCTTTTAAGTGAAGGGCTTTTGCAATCAGAGCCTGAATCTCTGACTGACTGTACCTAGGGGCTGACACCACACAATGAGGATGCCCCAGGGACAGTGTGGTGGGAAGAGACAGTGTGTATCTTCCTCTAAAGGTGGCAGGGAGCTGCCATGCTGTTGGGATTTGGGTAATGTCTATGAAGATGGTGATGAAGGTATCACAGTAGGGTAAAATCTTTCAATCTTTAAATGGCACTTGCAGTAAGCACCCATTCTATTGGAGTGGGGGGGAAAGAGGTTGTGAACACTGTAGTTAATAAAATATGTATTTGAAAGGAAAAGTATCTGCAGAGAAAGCAAGAGTGGACATCTGGAAGGATAAGTCCCAGGCAAGCTGTCCCTCTGCCCCTCATGACAGGCTGTCTTCAAAACAGGGATTTACCTCAGCCTGTGTAGCTCCTATGGAGAAACCCACTACTCTGGTGAGGGCTGCAATGCAGTTTGGATGGCAGTGCACACAGAGAACATGCTCTTGTGAAATCCCTCACTAAAGTCTGGTGAAGCCACAAGGCCCAGCACAAGTCCTAGTTTGAAGCTGAAGCTGAGAGCTAAATACCCAGCTCTGTATCAGTGGGTCTGACTGGAAAGGAGAAGCAGCATATAGTGATATTCATGAGCTTTTATTGAGTCTCTGGTACATTTTTTTAAGGAATCTATTTGGTTGAGTTGGTGGAGGGTGTTTTTTGTTTTGTTTGTTTGTCTGCTTGCTTTTGTGGATTTTTGTTTGTTTGTTTGTTTTTAATCCACATTGCCAAAGTAAGGTTGTAAAGTGCCATTAGGTGGTTAAAGAGGCAGGTATCTTTAAACTGACTCTTAACAATATTGGGACTTGTTTGTGACATTAGTGAAAAAGAGTACATATATATCCTGGAATAAAAGGTGAATCTGGAAATACAAACCTGTCCTCCACCAATGTGGCTTGGCAATGTCATCATTCCTAGTGCATGCTCTATTGCTCATGGTGCACACACTGAATGTGAAGATGATGGTTTCCTACAAGTCCTACCTGGTGAACATGCCCTTTTCAATAATTTGGAGCTTGGAAAACCTACCAAAAGGTTAATCTGAGGTTTTTTGGCCTAAGTTGGAGTCTTTGGGTACTATAAGGGAAGGATGGTAGAGCAGATACACTTTGTAACTACAACAAAAGTGAAACAAGATGGTTATCAAGAGTGCTTCTTCTTAGAGAGGCAGAATCCCATTTGTGTATTTCCTTTTCCCCCCACGTGCACTTACCCACGAGGAAAAGGTCAGGTGAAAATTAAGGTAACCTATAGGTAGATAAAAAGGATTTGATTCATTGTTCATGTAGCTGGAATTAGATCTCATGATCTGTGTTCCATTCACAGACCAGGTAGCTGGGCTGTAGCCCTATTTCTGATCTGCATGGTGCCTGAATGGTCTGCAGCAGGATTCCACACACACGGCTCTGAGGCTGCTCTTCAAGTTTGTTGAGAAAAATGGGTTTGCTTTTCATGCTGAGTTTTCATATGCACTGTCTCCACACATACTCTCTTCAAAAACATTTCCTTTCTCCATTGCACTTTGTTTGCTTTGTGTCTAGCCAGATATTTGTGTTGTATTAACAGAAAGAAGTGGATTTAAGAAAGCAAGGGTATACTTCACACTTACTCCAGTTCAGAGACTGCTGATCTAGTTTTAGATTGCTTTATGTCTGTCTTCTGAGAGAAAAAAAAGGCTGAATATATAAGTTTTCCAGCTAGCAGATGGGTAGAAAGTAAAGAGAGTTAAAAAAATACCATGAGTTTTTAAGTATAACTTCCAAACCAAGAAAGCATAGCATCTTCCTTTTTTGGTTTACAGGATATGCAGTCTATGTCTGACTACTTTGTATGTAAATGACTTCTGACAGTGTTATTGTAAATGGCTGTGGAAGTGTTCTTCAGGCTGACCAAAAGCCAGGTGGTTCCTTTAACTACTAAGTGCCACAGAAGTAATATAAAGCAAAAATGGCATCTGTCTGCCTTTCCCACAGCTGTCTCCATGCATACCTTCCACAGCATACCTTGTCAAGGCCTTATGACATGCAGTTACCTCTGGTGGGGTTTGCAAGGTCTGAGCTGATGAACAGAGAGTGAATTGAGGAGCCATGGGATCAACCAGTTTAGGCCTTGCTCTGCTCTTAAAAGTATGTGTATATCCTTACCCCTCAACAGTATATGAAGGTAGCAATATCATTTTGCCATCTTAAAATCATTGGATATTGTTGCTGCATTTTATTCAAGTGGCAGTGATGGACACAGAGATTGGTCTACATATCTGGGTTATACACAAACCTGAGCTCACAGGAGATGGCAGCAGCAGTGGTCACAAGGAAGTACCACAGACCACTGGAAGGACAGAAGTTCACCTTAAGAATAGGCTAAAGGAGCTTGGGGACAAGCAGTGCTGTACAGAGGACCCTGAAAGTAGTTTCTTGATCTTTGTTACTGCTGTGTTCAGAGAACTGGGACTTTGCATGTAATCTTCATGGGACAACAGATGTTCTTGATAGCAATTTCAGTCTTGGCTCATAACAGAATTTGGTTTTAGGAGTATTAGTTAGAAGGATGTCCAGCCTTCATTTTCGTTGACTTAAGATATTCTCCCTTCCCATGTCATTCTTTTCAAATGGTCTGTAAGTTTATGTTGTCGTGCATTTGGGGTCTGTTTGTTAACGTACCACTTACTCTCTCTGGGGATTGCTCAAATCAATTCCTAAGTAATACCTTATGTTCAGACCATACGTTATGTTTATCTAGAGAGAAAGTAAATTTTAATTGTATGTGGGATTTGTGTGTGTATGTCTAAGAAACAATTTTAAAGCAAGCCTAATGGGGCTAAGCTTGAAGTTTGAAAATGATTGCTAATGGAGTAGAGGTCCTTCAGAAACTTTCAGGTCTCATGTTTCTGTACAAAGGGTTAATGTATTACAAAGTAAGTAGGGTGTAAAACGTAAGGTGTAAAACACAGACAAGAAGCAGAATATGTTACAGTTCTAGTAAATGGAAAGAAAAATGGGCCTTTTTTAAACTCTTATGCTTTTTTATAGCTTTTTTGGGTCCCTCAAGGCTGGGGTGGGGCTCAGGATACAACACAAGAGTTTTCAGTGTGTAGAAATTATCAGCCCAAGGGCAGATTTTTGAAAACTATGCATGCAAACTACATCTGCATTAATGTATAAACAAAATAACAGAGAATCACAGAATATGCTGAGCTGGAAGGAACCCAAAATGATCAATGAGTCTAGCTCCTGGCCTTGCACAGGACCATCCCCAGGAGTCACATCATGTGCCCAAGAGTGTTGTCTAAACGCTTCTTGAAGCAGCTTGGTGCTGTGACTACTTCCCTTGGGGAGTCCAATCACCCTGTGGGGGAAGAACCTTTTTCTACTATCCAACCCAAACCTCCCCTGACACAACCACAACCTTGGGTCCTGTCACTGATCACCACAGAGAAGAGATCAGTGTCTGCCCCTTCTCTTCCCCTCATGAGGAAGTTGTAGACTGCGATAGCTACATGCAGGGTCACTTGGAAGGGTAATCATTTGATTTGCATGTCAAAACTGCACATTCATGTATGCAGAGAATGGAAATGGGCAGGTGCTATTTAGGCAGGGATTTTCAGAGAAAACTGGTTTTGACTAGCTGTTTAGCTCACTGTTTGGATGTGACAGTATTGCAGTTGAAGGTTGTCATCTGAGATATCAGTATGAGAACTCATGATGGCAGGAGTCACTATTTGAAGAGTTCAGTAAATTTCTACCCATCAAGTTGGAGAGTTATAAAAATGTTTTCTTTTACAAAGTGTTTTAAAAACTATTAAAGGTGAAAGGAAGTGAAGGATGTGTAAAATACCACTTTCAAAAGGTGTAACCTTTTGGGTTGTGTCATGTCACAAATATGTTTCAGGATTGCATGGCTGCAGTGATGTTCACCTGTGCTTCACCTCCGAGGCAATGGTTTCATCAGTTGGGTGTGCAGGTTTTCCTTTCTTGCAAAGAAAGATTTTACTTTGTTTCAGGGGAAATGACTTCTGAACTTTTTGAGTAATCCCGATTTTGTTTGAAAATGAGAAAATTTTCCTCTCTGGGTTTCCATAGAAGGAGATTAACAAACCTTCATGAGTGTTATTCTGAGTCTTACAGTAGTCATAGCTTCTTCTGGGTAGCCAATTTTCATTTCATATTCCATTTACACTAGCCAAGAAAGTAAGCTGTCAAACCTTCAGTCTTTACATAGTTTCATCTTTGCAAAGCAGATAACATTGTTTATGTTAAACATTGTGGTTTATGTAGTATACACAGAGTACCACAAATATCTCAGTTACTGTTTCCTAAATCATTAAGGTGAAGCAACACTAAATGTAAGAGTGTTGCCCAAGGATTTGAAGTTTTAGGAAAATATTTCGTTCATCTACCACAAGCTAGGACTTGCTAGCAGTGAGCAATTGCTACTTTAGGATCCTCTGGAGGATTTTTAATGTATTTTTATGTTGATTTGGTTGTTGGGGGTTTTTATTATTTTTTTTAATGTCCTTTCCAAGGAAAAGATGTGGTCCATTGGTAAAAGGTAGATGTAAAGGTAGACCTTTGAGATGACATGTGCTGCAAACTGGCAGTTTAAGGAGTGGAAAAGTCAAGTGAGGTTATTTCTACATAATGGAAAGGGTTCTTCTCTCAGAGGCCTTGGAAAAACTTGCTGGAGGTGGATACCTACAACTGTAACATGATCTTTATTTTTTCCTTTTTGTTTCCTTTTTAAATGTCATATGCTGAGAGAAGCCTCTTCTTTTCAGATGAGTAGTGCTAAAAACAGGTTTCTGTGGAAAGAGAATTCCAACCACTTTAAAGAAAAAGAAAACCTAAAAATCCTTCCATATTTTTAACAAAATTGAACTAAGTAAGCCTTTTTTTTTCATCCTGTTGCTTGTGATGACTCATTTTATTCTTCCTCGCCTGACTGAGGTATTTTTAAAAAGAATCAGATTACCTGTGGGCAGAGGTGAATAATTTCTGCCATCTAGATTTAAATATCTACTGTGTTGAATGGAGCTTTTTACAGGACATTTTTCCATTTAAGAATGTAAAATGCTCTGTGTCTATTGAGACACACTATGCCAGTAAGTCTAGCATATAAATTTGCCTTCATGCTCTCATTTGTAGGTGTTTTCAGGATTTCAGGTTATGGACAATTCCAGCTGTCATGCTTGAAATCATTCTGGATGGTGAGGAAACTGAGTGTAGTTGTCTGGACCCATGCATTTATCTTTGGAGAGGAAAGAAAGAAGTGCAGTGCATTTTTAGAAAGCTTTCTCTACTCACATCCCTCCCTATGTTGTTCTCTAAGATGACAAAACATTTCTGACCTATTGCTTGGCTACTCCATGATTATTATAACAAGGCCATCAGTACTTGTGGTACAGCAGCTCTCCCCTCAGAATGTGTGTCAGAGTCTTCCCTCTGTGATTATAGCCTCTTCAGAATAAAGCTGTGATGCATTAATGAAATAAATCCTAGCAATAATATTGGCCCATGATTTGATTATGCTAATAAAATCGTTCGTACATGGAGTCAAAAGTGCTTCATTAAATACTTATGCATTTTGTTAAGGAGGACAAGAATGTATTCATCTTTTATGACATTTATTCTGTGCTTTTAATGCATTTGTAAATATGGACAATGTCAAATATTGTTTACCAGAAATAAACAGACTAAAATGGTCTGGAAACTTGAGAGTCCCAAAAACTTGCTGAAGAGCTCTCTGGCTCCATACTGTAAACTTTTTCTAAATCTTGCAATGCAAGGGAAATTTCTGGAAGCATCGAGAGTTTTAAAGTGTCAATATACCAAAAAAGGGTAAGAAAGCTGATCTAAAGGGCTGTAGATTGACATCAGCATATAAACAATACAATGGAAATGCAAATATGTCATGCTCAGGAAATTAAAGGAAAAAAACCAGCTTGATTTAAAAAAGAAAAAAACCCAAACCCTGAGTAATGAAATAATGAGTTTGATCAGTGAAGGTAGCTATGAAGATTGTAATAGAATTTTAGGAGCTTGCAATTTCACTTAACATTTTAGGCGCTATGATTTCTAAAAAGAGAAAATAAATAATAGCACAAAATTTGTACATATAAAAGTTAATACTTAGCAGACTGATGTAGAAAGGAGACATCTGTGTAGGGTTATTAAGTGGGTTACTTCTAATTATGTTCTTCAGAGATAAGTAGAAAGCTTAAAATTAGTTATTAAAGATCTGAAAATAAATACAAAAATACGTTCACATTTTGCAGATAACACAAAAATACTTGGTTAAAAGGGGAGGATTGGGACTTTTTTATAAAGTGCTTTGAATCAGCTACTATGCTGAGCCACTTAAGTAAAATTTATTTTAATCCACCTAAGTGTGAGATCATTCATCCAGGAGCAAAGATTGTGCATCCTGCGTACAAAGGGGGAGAAGGGGCTTTGTCTTTGTTTGAGACAATTCAAAGAAAAACACTCTGGAATGAGTTGTCTCCTTTAAGGGTTCCAACAATCCCTTTCCACCAGTAAGAAATGAATACTAACAGATGAAACTGGAAAAAACCCTAGTTTATTAACAAACAGAATGTCAACATGGAGGGGAAAAAAAAGTAAATAACTGCTAGATATCAAACTGTTAGACCTCACCTCCCCACTGGAACAAAGAGAAACCCAAAATGCTGGAAATACCCATTCCGAATACTGGATACAAGATTGCACCGTTTTGGGAAGGCAGGAGCTTCATGAAGCAGTTCCAGCAGCAGACGAAGACCGGACGCCTTGTCCAGCATCAGCCTCCTCCCCGCAGCCAGGCACAGCACAGTGGGCGTGGCAGGTGAAATGGCTGGGCTGGAGCCACTCTGTCTTCCTCTCCCCAGCTCAGGGCATTTAACAACAGCTTGGTTTGGAGTGAGGCAACTCTGCTCCACTTCCGCCAGTGCGATGCCCCTGGTTTTTTTTTTCAGACAGGCAGCTGTGGAATTTGTCCTCAAGGCAGCTCAAAAATTGCTACTGCAGCTTCTCTGAGCCAAGGAAAAAAACAAAAAGGAAAGAGAAACCTTTGCCTAAGCAAAGGTCAAGTAGTCACCAGCATAAACACCACACGAATGCCCACACATGAGCAGCCTCCACACGCATGCAACCTCTACACACACACACACCCCCCCACCCATACATGAGGTCCCTGGCTGCAGGATCTTAAGTATACAGTAACAGTTTTTGGGCACAGATGTTTATGGAATACAATATCACAATTAATCACCCCAAGACAGGATTGTCTTCTGCAAAGCGCGGACCTTGAGAAAGATTTCAGGGCCATAGCAGACCAACAATGGAACAGGACTTCTCAGCATGACAGTTGGCAAAAAGAAGCAATGAGCTCTTTGGGTATACCTACAGAGAGAACGGTGCCTTGCAGTGATTCTTCTTCTGTATAGACTCTTACTTTGGTTGGGGGTAGAATTGTGTGTTCACTGATGAGATACTTCCTGTTTAGATGATGTTGTAAAGAACTATAAAACCTATTCAAGTGTCCAAGGGAAGGCCTTGCTTAGAAATCTGAACTAATCACAGCATTTCTATTTTAATGAGGGCCAAGAGGCACCTAAGTAGCTATTTGTAATCTAGCAGAGAAAGATATGACAAAAACCTGTGACTGAAATGTGATGTCCTATGCATTAAAAGAAGCCAGACCCAGGACCTTTTAAATTCAAGAGGGATTACTGTAGGACTACCTATATGCATTCCTGGAAAATACACTGTAAGTAAACAAATTATTTCATGTGGTGGAAGATTAACAAATAGCTGGGATATACAACAAGGTAGACTAAATGATACGATCTATTTACTGCCTCTTAAGATAATATATTTTTAAGAAGAAAGAATTTTAAGAGTATCATTAGTACCACCATATTTGTTTCTAAGATGTTTCTGTTGATAAAATAGAGACAAATTATAGGAAAGCAATATCAGTTTCTCCATACAGGAGTTTTGAAACAGTACTAAAGCAAAGAGATACTACGAAATCCCACAGCCAGTGGGATAAAGAATGGCAGAATGTGGTTTGTGTCTGGGAGTGAAGATACAATTTTTGAACAAATAATACAGGAATTGAGATAAAGTTCAAAATACTGCACTTTGCCAGTGTCAGTTTGTATTCAATACCCTCACAGCACAGTTTGGTTAATTAAACACTCCTGGTGTTACGTGTCCAAGGCAAGGCAAAGGTCAGTTGGTGCTTGAGCAGGCTGTGCAGGGAATCTGATACATGCTTCTGATCTGTGATTCTTTTGTGAAAGACTGTCTGTGTCTACTACTGAAGCTCCCTACACAGCTATTTTTCTTAATTATGACTAAGCATTTAGAGATTGCTGGTGGTGATTTTCAGGATTTGGTATGTGCTGCTTGTAGGGTCAAAGCTCTGTCATCCCAGTCTGTAGCCTTGATATCCTTGTCTTCTCCATCTCCTCTTCACTTTGTCTTTCCCGAGCTCCAAGTACCATGCTTCTGATGCACTTGCACCTCTCTGCAGTTACTCCTTGCACTGTCTGATATTTTTCTTCCCATGCACTTACTGTTCTCTGGTCTGCTCATCAGCACTGCATTCCAGCCAATTTGGAAATTAACAGACCCTGGAAAAATATGTTCCAAAGTTTGTTCAGTAGGAAAATTGAGGAAAGACTTCACTCCTGAAAATGAAATAACATCAGCTTTGACCTAGTTTGATAGCCAGGGCTTGCATATTTATTGTGGTTGATGCTGTTTCCAAAGCTGCTTCCAATCCTAGTGCTGCTGAGCACTCAGCCTTTGAGAACGTAGTTACCCGAGGGCAGTGTTGCTATGCGACGTACACTCAAACTGGAGGGCAACAAAGGACTCTTTTCCATTTGAAGCTGGGTCTGCTGTGGTGAGTGTCAGAGGTGTTTTCGGCATGATGCAACAGGTTCCAGTCATCTTATGCCTTAGACCTGAGAAGATGCCTTACTCCACAGGATTGTCTCTTGGTTTTTAGTGGGTTGTTGTATACAGAGGAGGTCATTTTGTATCACAGCCCTTCACAAAATATCTATATTGTGCTCAGGGTACCATGCAAATGATGATAATCAGGAGGAAAGAAGTGGTTATTTCTGGGACACCCAAAGACCCAAGGAGAGCAATCTGGACAGATCAAGATTATTTTACAGCTCTACAATGCAAGATACTATCTAGTGCAGATAAACTTGTATTTTAATGACTTCTTGTTATATCTTCCTGAAAACTGAATTATTAAAAAAATAAGCCAATCCCCAATGCCCCCTGCCCCCATGGCCTCCCTCTCCCCCCCACTTCTTCTGATACTTTCTCCTTATGACTCCCACTGGTTATAATATCTTTCAGACCTCTCTGCAAGGATTTGTGTGTATTTAGCTGTCCGGGCCTGCAGCTGGGAAGAGGCTAATTCTGCCCTTCCCCAGCTTTGCTGAAATCTCTTCTCTTGCCCCAAATCACAGCATATTCTGTTTATCCATTTAGAGTCACTGCATATCATCTAGAGTAGTCTTCCATGTAAGCCACAAATTTATGTTATTTACAATTTACATATTGTGGAACAGAGAGATGGGGATTTGAAAAAGTGCTGCTGTTAGGATAAACACACTTGACCCATTGGATAATGTATAAAATAATCAAAAGGACTCAAAGAAGAACATGTAATCAAAGGAGTTGTGTAAAGCGGTAATGCCTGCACCTAGTCATACTAGGTTAAAACCTTATTTCAGCTCATGCAGTATTGCTGTTGTAAAATGTCATTTTTTGTATTCCCTGTGAATGCATCTCCCACATCAGAGTAGAGCTCTCAACTTTGATCTGAGGAACTTCTTTGCACTTATTTGTGGAAATATTTGCCGTGTTTGTTTTTAAAGCCCACGGAACTTGAAGGCAAAGTTTTGGTTTTCCTTGGTTCCTCTGAGAAACTCTTGTTTGTTTTGCTCTCATCTGTGGGGATAAACAGTCTCCCTTTATCATTGTACAATATCCTCATATCCTCCAGCCCAGCCATCTGAGAGCTGGGCAGCTGTATTTGCTGATGTGGCTTTTAAGCTGGAGGCTCTTGCCTCTTCTTCAGTGATCGATGAAACAAGGGGAAAAGCTTTATCATTGTTGAAAGGAATGGCAAGCTTTCTATCCATTTGTGATTTCAGCTGTAAATGGACTAAAATGGCCATAAGATTTCTGAAATACAGATGTACTGATTCTTTCCTGTTTTTCCTTTTGGTTTCATGTAAGTTGTGAGCAGAGGCTCAGAGTCTGAAGAGGGGAGGGTGTTAGCAAAATAGTGCCTGGATGATCAGAGGAGAATGGAAGAAGAGGAGAAAAGTGGTGGGGAGGAAGACAACATGAAGACAGGGTGTTTCTGAGGTGATTGTCAGCATTCTGATACATAGATATGTGCAGAACAGGAGAACTAGAGGCTAGCAAAATGTCCCTGGCATCATGCTTATGAGGCTTGTGCTATGTAATGGATAAGTTTCCTTTGACTCTTATTCTCAATATTTCTTGATTAATAATATTAATTCCTATTAGTTAGAGTGTTATAGAATAGTGAATGGGAATTTGTCATCTTTAGAGACAAATATTGCTTCCAGGATAATATGGTTCCCTCACCGTCTTCAGATATCACAGCTCATATCTGTACAGAAGCCATGGCACAGGGGAGTAAAGAGCTCAACCAGTGGGTCCTAAATGGAAGAGGAGTCTCTCTGCCTGCGTGTGAGTCCCTTCCCCCAACTTGCAGCTTTTCCTGCAACTGCTTTCGAGGGTCCACTCTTGAAGGTTTTTGGGGTACAATTTTAAGGTTGAGCCGTTCAGAAACAAAAACAGAGGCCCTTCTTCTTCCCTGGGAGCAAAGGGTCTTCATCATCTTCATCGTTAGGACTATCTCTGGGAGCATCTCTAGGAACTGAGGTTTTCTCCTTTCCCGTTTGGAGCAAAAGTCCTCATCTGGTTCATCTCTCCCTGTCCAAACCTCTCATGAAATTACAGCTGCGTCAGCATCTGCCTATCTCAGCGCAGGTGCTTTTGCTCACGAGTTGAACACTCCACCCCCCATATCTTCATGAAATTACAACAGGATACTCTGATATATCATAGCTTCACAACAGACTTTCAGCTTTAAGCATCTCCTCTCTCTCTTCCCTCAGGGTTTCAGCTCTTCACAGCAGTAAAAGGGTTACTCTCACCTCGGCCTTGCAGCTTTGCAGCTGGAATGTTGAATTTTTCTTATCGAAGTGGAAAGGGGGGAGAGCCGAGCCGCTCCGGCTGCCCACAGCAAGGCAGTGGGGGGGGGTTCCACGGCTGGAACAGGTCCATCGGCTCCAGAATGGCCGTGGCCCGGCCCGGCCTGGCCCAAGCAGGGCCTGGCCAGGCCCGCTGGCCCCCGCACGGGGCCCCGCAGCCACCTGTGCCAGCACCGGGAACAAGAGAGAATGAGCTGTGGGGAGTTTGCCTATTCTTAAGTGTGCATCACAGAGGTGGTCACAACTTTAAGTGGCTTAGAGAATTGTCCATATTCAAACTGGCCAGCTGATAGGTTCTATCAGTTCCCAGAGGAAACTGTGAGCCCCCCTTAGCAAGGACGTCCCTTCCGGGACTATGCTTGCTAACCTGTGACAGTCACTCTGGTGGAGGAGGCATAGCCTGGGAAGGAGGGAGGGATGGAAGGAATGTGTTTTTAAGATTTTATTTCTTATTACCCTGCTCTGATTTTGGTTGGAAATAAATTCAGTTTGTTTCCCCAAGTCAAGTCTGTTTTGCCCATGATGGTAATCGGTGACTCCTTATCCTTGGATATTATTTGATGTTCTTGTCCTTATCTCAGCTCATGAACCTTTCATCAAACCACTCCCCTGTTCAGCTGAGGAGGGTGGTGATAGACCTGCTTTGGTGGGCACCTGGCATTCAGCCTGGTCAAACCACTACAGCAACACTCCTCCCAGACTCCCATTGTGTGTTATCTGTTCTCCTGTTACCAAAAAAAGGATTTATATTTTTGTGTGTAAATACCTCCAGATTTCCTAAGTAGTCTGTTCTCAGCTCAATAGTTTGTAAATTAAAGTATAAGAACATCATTCTTCTTATGTACTTTGCCTCTCTCTTTCAGATGCATGCAGACAGGAAAGCATGCTGAATAGTATGTTGTTTTCTTTGCAAGAGTTCCAAGGACCATTTCTATCACCTCTTCTTTACTGAATTAACTGTCAGTAAAAATACTGATGTTAACCAGAAGGTCTAGCTATCCTCTTCTACTCAGGATGATTCTGCTTACTTTCAGTCTTGACACAATGCTATCTTTTTTTTTTCCCTGTGCATTTTTGTAGGAAACTGGGCTTAACTAGAATGTTTCTTTGTTTCATACATGTACTTTTTTTTTTTCTTGTGCATTTTTATAGGAAACTGGGCTTAACTAGAATGTTTCTTTGTTTCGTACATGTATTTCTTATAAAGCTGTATTGATGAAATGCTTTTTCTAGCAACAGCATTGAAAGAATCATAACAACATATTGTCAGGCCTTCAATTCAGGAAAAAAAAGGTTAAAATAAAGTATCCATCAAAATATATTTTCCACTGCTACTATGATGTTTCAGAACCATCCAGCCTTTCTGTCCACTGCCTCTTGACTCTTCTAGCAGATCTTCAGCCACCTGGACCCAGGGTTAGAACTAAAGTGACATCTGGACAGCTGTCAGTTGGTACAGACTGATGCTTTTCTCAAACAAATCTGTTACAGCGGGGATTACTGTAACACGCATATATCGAACCAGGAGTCCCGTGGAAAAGAAGTATATATGGACAGATTCGTGGTAGATGTTTCAGAGATGTTTATTTCTCCAGCCGCATGGCTGGGGCTGTGCTCAGGAACTCCCCAGTCACGGGACCCGAGGGTCCTTCCCACACCGGGGAACACAAACCAACCAATGGGGAATGAGGCTGACCAGGGGCAGGGAAACCCCGTGTTTGTCCCCTCAAGGCCCCTCTCCCAGGGCTACACGGCAGGGGGCGAGACCCCAACACAAATCCACTGCAATTCTAGGGAATGTAGCAGGATAATCTTATCCATAGATGTTTGACCTACTGATAATAAGGTGACCTGCTGGATATGACATAGTTATACTTTAAGACAGTGTGAGAGAAAATGTGCCCCAGGATCCTGTCCTGGTACCAGCCAAGACAGCGTTAATTTTGGCAGTGGCCGCAAGGGGCATGGCTGGAACCTTGAGGTTATTCTATACCAGCTCATGTAATTTTCCAGTAACGGGGGAAGGGGTCCCTTTTCTGGGTCACGTAGTGTGGCGGTGGGAGTGGTTGGGTATTGTCAGGGGTTTTCCTCATGGTGAACGTGTGAATCATTCGCGTCTTTTTTGTACATATTCGTATTGTTGTTACTGCTGTTCATTGTCTTATTTCATTGGTGTTTCCAGTACACTGTTCTTATCTCAGCCCTTTTGGGCCTCCAATTCTCCTCTCCAGCCCACTGCAGGAGGAAGAAGGAGAGGAAGAGTGGAGTAAGCGAGCAGTGCATGGTTTGGAGTGATTCAGTGGGAACACTAAATTGGAGAATACCATTCTTAAACTGCCACAGACTCATATGCATGACAGGGTGGGGAATCCTATTTCAATTCATATAAATCTCTCTTCGATGGTTATTTTTACTGAGAAGTGACAAGCACCTTCAAAAGGGAGCAGGCATTTAATCAGCTACTTTGTGGGATGTTCAGTGGGAAACACTAAGGAGAAGAGCGTCCTTCTCCTGTGTCCTATACAGATATTCTGGGAGAAGCCTTTTGATTACTTTGCTGTTGGCTCTTGAAATGTGCCCAGGTACTTCCGCCATATTTTTTACAAGAGAAAGAAGAAAAACCATCATGAGAAGAAGAGAATGAAGGAAGGATGGCTGCTTTCTCTTACAGAGTAGGTCAGGGGTTTACTCATGGTTGTGAAGAAGCAGATAGAACTCAGGCCAGGACTGGGGGGCACAATGCTATTCAGTGTCAATCGAAAAGCAGTCATCAGCTGCTGAGCTGCATCATGCCATCTATTTGAGCTACCACACAGCCAAAGGGGCATAGGACAGCAAGGAGGGCTCCTGACCACCTGACCCCCTCAGGAATGGGCTGGGAGAGGCGGTCCTTACCCCAAGTCCTTGGCTCTGAGGACAGCTTGTGTGGGAGATTTTGCACTAGAAGTTTGTTGGATAACACATACACACAGCTGGTTTTATCCAGATGTATATGGGAAGAAAGCAAGAGAGTGAACAAGAAAATACAGTATATGAATGCTGAAATTAACCATGAAGTTAACAACACTTTCCCAGGTCCGTCCATTGGTGTGTTGCTCTTTTAGCAGACCTGTTACCGTATATGATGGCTCAGGGGCCAAGGATCTTAAACTCCTTCTCCTCTAACAGCTTCATACACAGGTCCCCTGTGTTTGACTTCTCAGTCAGGATTGGAGGCAAATGCTGTATAAAAGGAAGCAGGTAGTTGGACTAACTCTTATTCTGCATTCAGTGCAGTTTAAGACACTGTTAAAGGAAATCTCTTTAAAGCTTTGTTTTGATAAAACATTGTATCAGCAAAATATGAAATGCAGAAACTCCAGTGAAAAAAAAAGAGTATACAACAGGTTACATATGTGCAGGAAGAGTCTGGATTTAATTATTGTCTCTATTCTGTATATTATTCCCTGCTGAAATACATGATATTTTCAGAAAGATAATAAATAAAAGTTTGAATTTTTATCCCTATTCCTCCTTCTTGGGTTCTATTTGTTCATCTAAGTTCACATCTTCATTTCATAAATACCCATCAGCTCCTGGGCTTTGTAAGGGTTTGTATTTTTGCATTGTCAGTATTGCAGGTGTCTTGTCATATTTTGCAGATTGGTTGTGCTTTGCCTGGTACCTGGAAAAAGCTGGATGTTTTAACCCAGCAGGTCTGTTTTCTTCAAAGGGGAGCAACATGATTTTAGATAGTCAAGGAATTTTCTTTGGTTTTCATCTAAAAAACCCCAATGAAAGACTGAAAGTGAACTATAAAAGAGAGAAAGGGAATGGGTAATAAAAACATAACTGAAAACAATAGGTCAAATAAAAGAGCTGACTTTCAAATGTATAAATAGAACATGAAACTGTATTGTCATAATGCATTTTAGTCCAAAGGTAGAACACCAAAATCTGGGATCACTAATACATAATATCGAATTTGGATGGCAGTCACTAACTTTACTTACTGATTACCATGAAAGGATTATCCACAGCATATTATTGCTAAGCCGTTGTAACCTTTGACATGGAATATTTGTACTATTGATTGCAATCTCTCCTATGGCCACATCAGTAATATCTTTATCACTCGCCAGCTGATAGCGGGAATCCAGATGCACAAGGATGGTGAGCACATAGACTCACAGTGAGACTGTACTCAGCTTGGGTTTCGACTTCCAGCTCTTCTTTTGGTGTCTCAGGGTGTTCTCTCAATGCATACAGGCTCCCAGGCGCCTGGTGTTTATTTAACTAGATTTAGGATTTGCTGTTTTCTTTCCCAGGACATCTTTTCACTTTTCAGTGTGTGTGCCAAGAAGACTTGCTGACCTAATGGAAACAGTTGTGTGCTGGAGTAAAGCATTTAGGAAGAGGATAAAGAAAGCACTCCCCTTCTTTCGAACACTAACCCTAAATAACTTTAGGGCATGTGATACCCTGCAAATACTTTGCTGCTTTTTTTTCCTGTTCTAAACTTTGAGATTCTTCTGAAGTCTTGTAATAGTTGAAGTTTAGCAACAAAGACTATTCACCTCGTTGTTGAATTGTAGCTGTCACAAGATCTTAAAACAGTAGCATGTATGATTGAAATGTCAGACCTCTGATTGCCTTCACATACTATTAATTTGACAAAAAACTCACCAGTAACTGTGTAAATGAGCTTTTACCAATCAAGTAAACTTTTAATTTTGTCTATTCTCTGGAAAAGAGTTTGCAGTTGGCTTTTTTCCCTTCTTCAATAACATCTTAAAAACTTCAAAAAGATATGTTTTAAAAAATCCCCAACTTGTGTGTGGAATGGGAACTAGATCTTTTCTAGCTGATTTTGTCATGACCATGTTTTGTATGCCTTTGCAGTGGGGAGACATCAACTCTAAAATTATGCCAGTCTGAAATAACTTACTACAAGTCTAGACTATCTTTATCAAAGTAAGTGGAGTACAGAGGAAAGCTCTTGCGAGGACAAAGGTTGTTATTCTTTTGCATAGTAGGAGACTAAAAGTATTAACTTGCACTGGGACTTGACACCAAGGTATCTAAACTTGGAGTTGGTAAGTGTTGCAAGGAACAGGGCAAGGAAGTTTAGTTGCTCCTTATTAATTTTCAGGTACTAGAATGACATGTACACATTCTTTCATTTGAAATGAATGAAAATTTGTCTTCCAGTTAAAAGCCAATTTGTCTAATTAATATTCTTACTGAATTGCATGGCTTTTAAACCTTGCACTGTGGGAGACTGAGATAACTGGAGAAGACAGTTCCTTTTAAAGTCAAGCATTGTCATCTTACTGGTTCATAAGCTATAATGTATGTTTATTAAGACCTACAGCAGCGATTTCATTTGATAGATTGTGCCAGTAGTGGCTTTTGTTTCTGAAGGCTGGTGGACATTTGAGTAATTTTTGAGATCACTGGTCAGGGAACTATTTATCTCTTGACACTGAGTTGAGGATTTATGTGGTAGTGACCTGTGAGCTGATTAAAGTTGTATGCTGGATTAGCATTAGCACAGTGTTTTTCATACATTTTGCAGCATTAATATGTTATCTGTTAAACTGGGATTGTCAAATTTATTCTGTGTATTTACGCCTGTAAAAATTTCTAGTCTATTATGAGCGCTTGCTATTTAGCACCTGCAATAAATACATTTAGACTAAAAGTTTCAAGTTGAGTGTTTTAAAAAACAAGTCCTGGAATTCATTCTCTGTCATTTAACTAAACAGAACTTGATTCTCAGAAGTACTGAAAAGCTGTTCTGAATTCAGTAAAAGCGCTGAAATTCATGCATGGGTTAAAATCCTGAGGATCAAGTCAGAGGGAGTAGAAAAAAGGGCAGATCAGAGAACTTTCCCACAGAGAAAGAAAAGAGAAATCCAGAAAGATGTGATCAAGAACAAAAGCACCAAGCAACTGTATAAGTCATCCTGATGATTATGTGTATTTCTTCAGATGATGCTGCTGAAAGTTAGTTCATATTCATTCCTTTAAAAGGCAATGTTTCATCCTTTATTCCTGCTGTAGATTGTGGGGATTATTTACATCTCAATTTATTTCTCAGCTCATTGGCCATAATTAAAAATGGAATTTGGTACTCTCCAGAGTCCTTGCTGGAGACTTTCACCTTTTAGAAGAAAGGGGATTAAATGTGATGATTTATTGAGCTCATGTACAGCCCCCTGTACTGTGGCACAGAGCCAAAAGAAAGCTGAAATTATATCCAGTCCGGCATCCACTTGCACCATGAGTAGAATAAATCCTATCCCTTGATGAAAACTCTTTCTTGTTCCAGCCAAATTTGCTTGAATTCCTGATGTGTGTGGGCTCTTGTTAGCTTAAGGTTAGAGAAAGCAGTGGCTGCCTGCCAAGGCAATGTGCCTTTAGGATGTTGGACTTGATATTTGTGTGTTGTCATGATATGCCTTAGGCCATGCCTATGAAAAGTGCCAAAAATTATTTCTTACAGTTATCACACTCCATCTTCAAGAGGGAATTGGAAATGATGTTCAGAATCACAGATGTGACATTTGATCACTGCTCTTTGGTTACTTTTCAGATTTTTAGGGCTTTTTGGTACTAAAGTCAAACAGAAATACAGTCATAAATCTGGCAGAAGCTTTGCTTTCTTACTTGTTACTCCTCTGCTAAATCAGAGAAAAAAAAAGGAAGAAATATGTGGCCATGTACAGTTACTTCCACAACATCCAAAAATTTCTTTGAGATGATTGTTCTGTGAGAGGAGATAGCAAGCCTTTGTTATCACATTTGCTAGGATAAGCTTTCAGGACCATGATATGTCTTAAAACATTTTTAGGTGCCTTGTTGCTTTCATAGATGCTCTTAAAAGTGTGCTGTTTTTTGACTGTGAGTTCTTTGTCTTTGCTAAGTACTAATGAGGGATCATCCTGTAATACTCTTGGTAAAAACCTAGCTTATTCATACCAAAGCACCTTTGTCTTCAACTCAGAGGGATGTCATGCAATGTGCCTCAGAGGAAAAGAGAAAAGATCCTGATGAAAGATGCAGATGGCTAGGTCTCTTTCTGTTGCAGGAAGGGATACTGGCAGAAAGGACTAAATGTATTGATTTCTGCAAAAGCCTTATTGCAAAAATTTCTGATGTCCAGAACGAAATCTGGTCTGAAAAAGAGAAGGGAGAAAACCCTACTACCCTAGAGAAAACACTTGTAAGAGCATAAGATTACTGATGGCAAACCCAGCTTCAGGACCCCAATTCCAATGCAGGCACAGTGAAAACTTGCACCAGTTCAGTGACTCGAGTCTGTACAGATTGGGTATTTATTACTATTACTCACTGAACCCTAGTTGCATAGTTGTTTCTGTTCATAATTTGAACTCCTTGTATATTACACTTGTTGTAGTGTCCTTCAAACATTTTTTTCAATTACTGAAGCTGTGCTATGATTTGCCAGGTTTGTTTTTTCAGGGCTCAGAAATGTCTTTAGCCTACACCACTTCCTCAGCATAGCAGCCTTGTGGTGTCAAACGGTGATTACATGTAAAAGCTGCTTGTGGAAATCAAATCCCTTGACAAATCCAGTTCACTAGGGTCATCCAACTTCTGCAAAAAAAATGTATAGTTTCCTTGATTTGAAGGATTCTCATTGAACCTTTTGATTTCCTCTTAGAAATCAAGAATACTTAAAAGCAATATGTGGGCTGTGTCATCAATATATGGTTCAACACAGGAAGCAATACATTTGGGTAGACTGAAAGAGAAAGAAACTGGTCATATTTCCAGCCTAAAATAGTACTTCTCCAGATTGTGCTTGGCCAAATATTAATTATTCTCTTTATGTGCTGACATCTCTGACAGTCTGTGGTGTACCTGTGAGACAGAACTGTCTTGCCTCTGTCTTACTGAGGATAAATGCCACAGACTGTTGCCTTCATTTTTGAAGGATGTGAGCAGAAGGGACTGAACATGTAGCAAAATTAATAACTGGGTATCATTCATAATTTTATCCTTACTTAAAGATGAGTATGTGAAATGTATTTCCCAGGGCTGTGGTGATGGAAAATTCACAATTTCATCACTAAAATGAAGCAGAACACCAGCAAACCATAAAGGCACACTCCAACCTTCATCAAAGTCAATAGGAAACTTACCTTTCAACTTTAAAGGGCATTGGACTGAACCCTGCAAACCATATTAAAACACGTAGAAGTGATTAAGTACTTATTCTTCCCATACTGCAGTAATAAAGCTACAAAAATGATAGGTGGATTTTAATTTAACCCTCTGCGTACATTTTTATTGTTCTGTGTTTACATAGTTGGTTGCATATGGTTGGATGAGGTGGCAATTTGCCTGATGATTTGTGTTTGACTGTTGCTGTATGGCATGCTCTTTCATAGTCTTGTTTCTTTGTATATGAAGTCTTCTCGTAGGCTGTGCTTTTCTGTGAGAGCAAAGCTAGCAGCTTCTGTGAGTTGTAGTGTTGTTATGTAGTAGTCTCAGTATGGTACGATTCCTACCTGGGGATGGGACTGAGGAAAGGGGCTGCAGGCATGAGTGTCTCTCCTGCTGAGAGGACTAACAGTGCTGCAGAACATGCATAGTTCTTTTTATGGGACTGGGAAGCAGTCAAGCTATCACCACTGCTGCTGTGTCTGTAGTTGATCGGTGTTCTTTACCAAGAAAGCACAAATCGCTCCAAGCAATGTACAGTCTGAACTTCAGAGTACTGGAAGACACTGGTATTAGGGTAGGGAATTTAAGGGCTGGCTGAAGGTGCAAGAGGGTAAATGTCATCCAGCCCGACATCTGCTATTTTTCATCCAACTAACCGATGATTTTGGTTAGCCATTAATCTTTGACTTCAGAGATCTGTGGATAGTCAACATATTGGAGAGAGCAAACGGTTGTCTTGAAACATATCAAACAGGGTGGTCTGAAAGCCAGTTAGTACCCAGGTTTCCCACATCTGGAAGGTGTAATTTTAATGGCATTGCATCTCAATTGCTTCTTGTGGTTGGTGGGCTGTGTTCAGACAAGCCCACTAAGCAGTGCAAGGTAAAGTTGAGAGTTGGCCCATTTGAATGTTTGATTTGCTTACTTATGGGATTTATTTATTGCCTCAATTTCATCTGTGCTGAATTCATGCTATGTTTTTAAGTAACTAAAATTTAAGAGGAATGTTTGCCTATGAAAAGGTAGAGCATTTGCACTTAGGTTTTCTGGTAGATTGGATTTTGGAAGTCCAATCCAAAGTCTGTGAACAGAGCACAATGAGCACTTTGTCCTGGCACAGCAATCTGGATTTAGGCATTGCATGTTGTGACAAATGGTATGAATTTTGTGGCTTGGGCTCCAGCAGCAAGAAAAGACAATCCTTTTGTCCCATTGGCCAAATAATATAGCACCATTTTATACATCTGGTATGAAGCCTACAATAAGCAAATAAAGAAACTGAAAAACTTTCTTCTTTCACAAACTGAAAGTGTTACTGTGCTGAGGATGGGGGAAACTGTCAATTTCACTTTGAGAAACATACTGGAAGATGGATTTTCTTGCCCCTGCATGTCTGTACTCCTATTTTATAGCCACATTAGTACCTTTACTCATCCATTCATTTCACTAATATTGCAAAAAAACAAGAGAAGATGGAGTTTTCTGTTCTTTTAATGAGTGGATCTCACTAGAGATGATCTCAGTCAAAGTCTAGGATTTAGAAACCCCAGAGATTAAGATTATTTGCTCTTTGCTTCTGCAGGAAGAATTTAATTGCTTTCTAATTTATTTTCTTTTTAAAGAAAATATTTTTATTGAAAACCACTTGATTTATAGGAGGGCTAAATATTCCACTGCTTCTGTGTATTGAAAAGTAGGTCCCAAAAAAATAACTTTAAATTTTTTTTTTTAAACTTCTGACTTGTTCATTGTAATGTGCTTATTCCTGTTTGACCTGGAGAAAGACAAAGGAAGTAGAGAAATCTGTCTGCAGGTTGAATCTGGTTTAATTGCATATTTAATTAAATGATCTAGTTTAATCAAATGTGTAGTTGTAGGTAGAAACTTGCTTGCCTATACACATAGGTGAAATATCTATTTGGTTTCTTGTACAGAAAAGAGTTGAGGACGTCATCTCTCCAATTGTGTTTGAAGCTTCATACAGCCTTGGGGAACATGTGATAGAAAGAGGAAAAGAGGACAAGGAACTACCTGCACTGAAGCCCATTCTTCGCTGGAAGAAAGGACAAAAGATAGCACAAAGGAATCAGGTCAGATTTTGACTACATTATTTCCCAAGAAGGCCTGTGGCTGAACTGACAGCAGAGGTGGTTCTCAAAGTGGATTGCCAAGCTTTGGGTTGCTTGCATACAAGCAACCCAGAGCTTGGGTTGCTTGTATGGGTTTTTGGGTTTTTGTACAATCTCTACTGTTACTAACTTCATTGCTGCTCTGTTATGTAGTAAAGACTTGTGCCTCCAAGGCTGGACAGCACAAAGTGAGGTCACTTTCTTGTTTCAGGGTGTTTGTGCTGGGAAGGGAAAGATGAGAAAGGTCCTACTCCTCCTGGCTCTTCCCTTAATGTAGGAGGTTCTTGTGAAAGGCTTGGTCTTGGCCTTCTTTCTAGATTAAGCCTTTATTAGTGCAGAAGGGGATATGGGAACTGTCTGAGGGGAGAGCTATGGGCAGAATAACAAAAAATTTGCCTGGCTCAGCTGTCCTCTTCTCTTGAGGACTTCACATATCCAGTCATGTGGCAAGGGAAACCTGCTCCTGCTGTTATTGTAGGACATACCATGTTAAATAGGATGGTTTTATTTCAGAGAAAGTAAAGTGTAGGTGAAGCCATGTACTTATTAGGATCCTATTTCGCTCCACTGCAATGCCGAGAAGCCCTTCTATCTTTAATTTTGGTGAGAGTAAGAGAATTCCCTTAATGGTGAAACAATTCTCATGTAACAAGTAAATATATTATTATTATTACTATTATTATACTTCCTTCTCTCCCCTTTTCTCACAGATTTCCTTCTCTCCCCCTTTCTCTCCCTAAGGGAGTAAAGTGTATGTGTTTATCCCACCTCTCTTGTTCGCCTGTCTTGATCTCACTAGCATCTTTGGAAAATGCAGGCCAATGTTGTGAGGTTTTGACAGCAGTGATCAAGACAATACTTATGAAGCTAATAAACACTTTCAGGGTTCATGAAGAAGGTGCTCATGTTGAGGTGAGAGACTCTGCTAGTGGCCTTTTGAAAGGTTCCCTTTTTAGTAGATGCAGAACTGTTACAGTGGGGATACTGTAACACAATGTATCAAACAAGGAGTCCCGTGGAAAAGAAATATGTATCGACCGATTCTTGATAGATGTTTCAGAGAGATGTTTATTTCTCCAGCTGCATGGCCGGAGCTCTGCCGAGGAACTGAGGCAATCATGGGACCCGAGGGTCCTTGCCCGCGCAGGGAACACAAAACAACCAATCGGGAATGAGGCTCCCCAGGGGCAGGGAAACTCCGTGCCTCTCCCCCAGGGCCCCTCTTCCAGGGCTACATGGCAGGGGAGAGGGACCCCAACACACAACAGTCTGCCAAGGAAGGAGCCTGCAGGACAATTCAGCCTTCCACTGTGCCAGCACTGGAACATCCAGCCATGAATTCAAGGCTACTCAGTGAAATCAAACTTCTTCTGTGGCATGCAAAGCTTCTTGTGTGTCAGAATTGCAGGGTAGTTTAGACTGGAAGGGTCCTCTGTAGATCTAGTTCCTTGCTTAAAGCAGAGCTAACTTAAAAGCTAGATTGAGTTGCTTAGGGTTATAGCCATTCAAGTTCTTTTTCCAAAGGATGCTTATACAGTTATGAGCTACCATTGCTTGTGAATATGAAACTCCCCTCCCCTCCCCTCCCTCCCCTCCTCTCTCCTCCCCCCTCCTCCCTGCCATTTTTTTAGCCATGAAAAGTCTGTCTAGAGTAAATGGTTTGATCTGGTTTTTAACCTTAAGTTAATTTTCTATTGACATGATAGCATCATCATTTGTATCATTACTTTCTGATTCGTCTCATAAGGTCCCTGAATACTACTTTAAAAAAATAGTAACTGTTTTATTTGATTCATTATATAACCAAGTGCTTTGAACTGTATTGGGTTATAATCCTTGTATTTTAAGGCATGATTTTTTATTCAAGTATGCTTTATTTTTATAAATTTGTGAATGAAAGATGCATTCAAGAATGACTTATTTTTATGAAGAGGGATTGTGGGGCTGTTGTGTATATGAATTTTGTATTGTTACAACAATATGATGGGAATTTGTGGAGAACTTTGGAACTTGCACACTGCTGTAAACCTGAGTGTTACATGAACAAAGCTGCTTGTATTCTTTACTAATCGGCTTCAACTCAAAAGGTCACATCTTGCCCTGCAGGCAAGTCTCAAATCAATGTTAAAATACCTAAATACTGAGGTTATAGAGCAGGGACAAAAATATGTTGAGAATTTCTCTGACTTGTTTTCTTTTGCAATTTGGATGGGAGGGAACCAGCTTAACAATCCCTTTTCATTCCTTTCCCAGATGTTGTTCACTTAGCTTAGTAAGAAAAGGATTTTGACACTGGGTGTGCTGGCAAGTGTACTTTCAGCTAAGGAAGTGGTAAGAGCTTCAGAGTTAGTGTGGCAGTCATGGTGACAAAGCCCACATGGAGTAGCCTTAGGGCATGGTTCTGGTGTCCTCAAAGACTTAAGTTCATGGGAAAACTGGGACGTAGCGTTCTCTTTCAGCAGTCTTATTATCTTGTAAGTAAAAATTATTTTAAAAGGCCAAAAGGGACAGTAGGAACCAAAGTTAATGCAATAAAGGATTTACATTTTCAAAGAATCTAATGATTATGGAGGAACCTTACATTTTGGAAGTCCAATTCAAGATTCTTGTGTTTTCTGTTTTCAGAAGATATGACACAGGTGAGGTCAGGTAGACAAAATTAGTGTTAATGTTAGTACTAGTGTCATTCAATATAGCTAGTTGTTGTTTTCAAAAGCCCTAGATCTTGTTGATTCAGTAAGAAGTGACTTTCCATTAGTCTCTTTGTTCCCTCCCAAATCGAGTTTCTACCTTCATCCACAGGAAAAAGCTAGTAAGTCTTCTTGCTTCAGGGAAATTATTGTGTGTTTAGAACTTGGTTTGGCTTAGTTCTTTGTAAATGGTTTGTACTATAACATTTATTTTTATATACCCACTGTATAAATACGTGTCAACCAAGAAGGAGAAGGCTCTCCCGCCAAATACAGTGGGAATTTGTTCTTAGTATTATCCAGTAATGTATCTTAGAGTTCAAAACGTGATAGGCTAGAATTATGCCTGTTCTAAATACTGTAATAAAATCACCAGCTATTATGCGGATGAAGATACCATTTTGTTTTAGGAACATATCCTGAGTAGATTTAGTTGTGTCACTGTCTTCAGGTCTTTGTGAGTGCCAAAACTGTTTGTTAGTTAAAAGAAGAGACGGAAAATGTCTACAACCTTCTGTTCCTACTGTGCCACTGACTTGCAGTGAAAATTTGTGTCCAGTGTTGCACTCCTGGGTGAATGAGACTGCATGTTTCTTGGATGAACTTCACGTTTTTAAAGCAGACGTCTGTTTTTTTGAAATACTTGTGTTTGAATAGCTGGTTAAGTAAATAAATTAGCTTGGTTGGCAGGCATGAGAGAGTATAGAAGGATTTTCATGGAGCTGATTTATGGACACATCTAGTGATTTTTGGTTTGCTGCACAAATAATGTTATTCTGTATTTTAAAACATGCACATGCACCTCAATCTCATATTAAGAACAAAGAAATAATAGATCTGGACAGGATGAAATACAGTGTCCATACACGCAGCATGGTCCAGTTCTGTCAGTGGTGTCTTCTCCAGAGCAGAGATCCCTGTATGCTTTCTTGAGTCAGGTCATGTCACTGTCTTCAAGCTGAGCTGTGCCCACGACATTTCTTGGCATTGGAATGACATCTTTATTCTGCCAAGCTGTTGTAATGGCTCTTGGCATGATTTTAACCTATGCCAACTACTGCAGACCATTCCTACGCATGCGTCAGGAGTTAGGATGCTCCTGTTTTGGAGGCCAGGGCAATTCAATTTACTGGTGCAGCTGAAGCCTGAGTAACTTAATACAGCTGTCAGTAGTTGGGTAGGTGGTACATTTGAAGATTAATTGGCTTATACCTAGGCACACTGGAAATCCCTGGGAGACTGAGTTCCTTATGACATATCTTGCCACAAAACTCCTTCCTCCTTGGCAGGGCAAGATCCCAAATTATATTTTGCATTTATTTTTGCAGAGATCCACCATGGGCTACCCTTCCTGCCTAATTGCAATTATTTGGTTGGAGTGGGATTGCTGAAAGCAATTTATATTCCTCCCTCTGCCATCCCTTCAGTAGTGTCTCTTTTGCTCTTGATGAATTTAGTCAGCTCAAATAGGAGACAAATGATTACATTCGGCTTAGATGGCTTGAGAAGTGGCAATGTGCTAGTCTTGAGCTAGCCCAGAGTCTTCCTCTCAGTGAAATGGATGAATTCTCCTGTAGTTTTCCTCAGTTGGAGAAGTTTGGTTTACAATCTTCCCCAGCCTGTACCAACTGCATGGGGTTGTTCTGACCAAGGTGCAGGACCCAGCACTTGGTCTTGTTAAACCTTATGCCATTGGCCTCGGCCCATCGATCCAGCCTGTCCAGATCCATGTGCAGAGCCCTCCTATCCTCTAGCAGATCAACACTCCCTCCCAACATGGTGTTGTCCACAAACTTACTGAGGGTTCACTCGATCCCCTTGTCCAGATCATCAGTAACTATATTTAACAGGACTGGGCCCAATAGTGGAGACCTGGGGGACCTCACTAGTGACTGGCCGCCAGCTGGAGGCAGCACCATTCACCACCACTGTCTGGGCCTGGCCATCCAACCAGTTCTTAACCCAGAAAAATGTGCACCTGTCCAAGCCATGGGCTGCCAGCTTTTCCAGGATTATGCTGTGGGAGACAGTGTCAAAGGCTTTGCTGAAGTCCAGGTAGACAACATCCACAGCCTTCCCCTCATCCAGCAGGCAGGTCACCTGGTCATAAAAGGGGATCAGGTTGGTCAGGCAGGACCTGCCTCTCCTAAATCCATGCTGGCTGGGTCTGATCCCCAGGCTATCTTGTATGTGCCATGTGATGGCACTCAAGATGATCTGTTCCATAATGTTGCTGGGCACTGAGGTCAGGCTGACAGGCCTGTAGTTTCCTGGATCCTCTTTTTGGCCCTTCTTACGGGTGGGCGTCACACTGGCCAGCTTCCAGTCATCTGGGACCTCTCTGGTTAGCCAAGACTGATGACAAATGATGGAGAGCAGCTTAGTGAGCCCTTCTGACGGCTCCCTCATCACGCTGGGATTGATTCCATCTGGTCCCATAGACTTGTGAGTAGCGAAGTGGGTCAGCAGGTAAATAACTTCTTCCTCCTGGATTACAGGGGATCAATTCTGCTCCCTGTTTCTGTCTACCAGCTTAGGGAGCTGGTTGCCATGAGGATAACTACTCTTACAGTTAAAGAATGATGCAAAGAAGGCATTAGGCACCTCAGCCTTTTTCTCATCCTTGGTGACTATGATCACCTTGCATCCAATAAAGAATGGTGATTCTCACTGGCCTTCCTTTTGTTGTTCATGTATTTATAAAATCATTTCTATTATCTTTTACAGCAGTGGCCAGATTAAGTTCTAGCTGGGCTTTCACCTTCCTAATTTTCTTTCTACATGACATAATGACATTCATGAAGCCTTCCTGAGTTGTCTACCATTTCTTTCAAAGGTCATAAACCCAAGTTCCAGTGAAAGCTCCCTGTTCAGCCAGGCTGGTCTTCTTCTCCAGTTCGTCTTTGGGCACATAGGGAGGGCCTTTTCCTCTTCACCTTTAAGACTTCCTTCTTAAAGTATGTCCAGCTTTCCTGGACCCCCTTCTTATTAAGGATTGTTTCCTAGGGGGCTCTCTGAACCAGTGTCCTGAGTAGGCCAAAGTCCATCCTCCTTAAGTCCAAGGTAGCGGTTTTGCTTACCCCATTCCTTACTTCACCAAGAATTGATTACTCTATCATTTCATGGCCACCGTGCCAAAGATGTCATCTGACCACCACATTTCCCACCAGCCCTTCTCTGTAAACAGCAGGTCCAGCAGGGCACCCCCCTTGTTAAGCTCACTTACCAGCTGTGTCAGAAAGTTGTCTTCCACACGCTCCAGGGACCTCCTAGACAGCCTCCTCTCCACTGTGTTGAGTTTCTGGCAGACATCCCACAAGTTAATGTCTCTCACAAGAACAAAGGCTAGGGATCATGAAATATCAGTCAGCCTCTCACAGAATAGTTCATCCATCCCTTCATCCTCGTTGGGCTGTCTGTAACAGACTCTCATCAGGATGTCTGCCTTGTTGGCCTTCCCCCTGATTCTTACCCATAGATTCTTACCTTGTCATCATTATCCTTGAGCTCTATACAGTTGAAACACTCCCTAATGTACAGAGCCACACCATCATATCTTTTTCCTTGCCTGTCATAGAATCATAGAATCGTCAAAGTTGGAAGAGACCTTTAAGATCATCAAGTCCAGCTATCAATCCAGTACTACCACTGTAACCCCTAAACCACTAAACAACATCACCCAGTGCCAGATCCAGATAATTCTTAAACACCTCCAGAGATGGTGACTCTACCACAGCCCTGGGCAACCTTTTCCAATGCCTGACCACCCATTTTCTAACATCTAATCTGAATCTCAGCTGTCTCATCTTAAGGACATTTCCACTGCAGGCACAGCAGAAGAGACCAGTCCCCACCTCACTACAGTGTCCTTTCAGGTGGTTGTAGAGAGCAATGAGGTCCCTTCTGAGTCCACTCTTCTGGAGAATGAACAACCCCAGCCCCCTCAGCCATTCCTCATAAGACATGTTTCCAGACCTTTTACAAGCTTTGTTGCCCTTCCTTGGACATGCTCCAGTACCTCAATGTCCTTTCTAGAGTGAGAGGCCCAGAACGGAGCACAGCACTCGAGGTGTGGCCTCACCAGTGCTGAGGGTGATCACTGCCCTGGTCCTGCTGGCTGCACTGTTCTTCACAGAGGCCAGGATGCCATGAATCTTCTTGGCCACCTGGGCACACTGCTGGCTCATATTGAGCCAGCTGTTAACCAGCACCCCCAGGTCCCCTTCTGCTGAACAGCTCTTGAGCCTCTCCTCCCCAAGCTTGTAGGGCTGCATGGGCTTGCTGGGACCCAAATGCAGCACCCAGCATGTCCCCTTATTGAACCTCATGCCATCCTCAGCCTGTTGATTGAGTCTGTCCCCATCTGTCTGCAGAGAGCAGATCAGCACTCCCACCCAATTTGATGTTTCCTGCAAATTGACTGAGGGTACATTCTATGCCCTCATCCAGATCATCAATAACTATATTAAGAAGGACCGTCCCTAAAAGTGAGCCCCAGGGAACACCACTAGTGACTGGCCACCAACTGGATTTAGCTTCATTCACCACAACTCTCTGGGTCCAGCCGTACAGCCAGTTTTTTACCTATTGAAGATTCCACCTTCTGAAGTGCTTGTAGCCATGAATTGCAGCACTCCAGTCTTGTGAGTCATCCCACTTCATTTCCGTGATGGCAGCTACATCATAGCTTTTGTGCTGCACAGTGGCTTCCAGCTTCTCTGGTTTGTTATGCATACTGTGTGCTTTGGTGTAGGTGCACTTCAGCTGGGCTATTGATTTCACCTCCAGCAGTGGTATGCTGCCCCTAGGCTCATCTCTAATGAGCCTGGTCTTATTCCCTTCCTTCTTCAAGCATCATGCTCTGATGAAGTCTGCGTGGCCCTGAGGGAGCCTGATAGTTAACCTTCATCCCCTGCACCATGTGGTGCCAGCACACTCGTTTCACTCCCCTAGTATTGCTGCCTTTGTCACGTGTTCACTCCGCCACTCAGGGATATTGTGGAAATAATGTATTCTCATTTTATCCGGCACATCTGATGAAATCCTGGAACATTTTTCACAGTAATAATTGCTCTTCTAGTGGGAATTTAAATCAGCCATTTTGTGTTTGGCTCAGCAACATATGTAAATGAACTGTTTCCATGAGTAATATAGTAAAGCATGGCAGGCCTCAAAATAATCGGTTTATGTTTCTTAATCTGTGGTCAGTAGACATGTACGTAATAGCTTTATTTTTCAGGCAACTTGAAGGTTTAAAATCAAAATAAATTCAGGTCTAAAATCAGGCTCCTGTATTTATGCGCATTGATGAAATTGGTTGTAAAGCTACAAACAGAAAATACTTCCTAGAAAAGTTAGTGAGATTTGCTTACAGCTCAGCATTTGAAAATTGGATCATAAATCCTGGTTTCTAAATAAGAGCCAGGAATCCAACTTTACCAGATAACATGTTTATAACCAGATAGCATCAATATCTAAAAAGTAAAGAATTATTAGAATAACAAACCCCCTTATTTGTTTTTGTGTTACTAGCATGATCTAATTGCTAAATCATCTCTGCACATACCATAGGGTTTGGTGACAATTTACAGGAAACCAGTGTAGAGATTGAAATACTATATTCTTAATCCAGATTATTTTGCATAACCAAAGTATTCCTGCAGAAGTTCATGGCACAATTTATGAAATTAAAGGAATGGATCCTCAGATACCAAAGACTGACTCTGCTACCTTTTAAGGGGTGCTATCTGAACCTTTTGTAGACTGATGTGTGAGGAAGTTGTTAAATATCTGATCTAGAGAGAATCACTGTTCTCTTTTCCAGTCCATAAAATATTTTCAAGGGTTCTTTTGAGAATTCTGTTTCTCCCCTTCTTTTCAAACAATGACCCTCAGCTGTCACTTTCCTTTTCTGTGAAAAGATAGGCAGAACTCTCACTAGAATAGTGCTGGCAACCTCTCAAAGTCTTGATTGTACATTTTGGCTACAACCTGAAATTTCCATGTGCTTTCCTGAATTTTGGTAGGTTGGATATTTTGAAATGCTTTTTCCCCCTTAATTTATTGAAAGACTTCCAGTATTTTCTATGGGCTGGAGAGGCACAGGAGATTTTTATTTTTTATGTTTCCTGTTCTCTTCCCTACTTCCAGAAACATAGATTTGTTTAATTTTAGATAGCCATTGAAAGACAGTGAAAGCAGCTTAGTAAGCCTGTTTTGAAATCACAGATCACCTTCCTCAGAGCACAGGGCTCTGACCAGCTAAAGCCAGGCTCTTTCTTACTTGTTTTGCCTCCTAGCAGCTTTCAGTAGAGTCCACTACCAGCAAGAAGGAAAAGGAGATTATCTACATGCCCAATACCCAGCAGCTTTATGCTTAGGATACAGGAACTAGAGATTTATCCCTCTCCTACCTTCTACGTTTAGCCCTGGCCTTTACCACAAGATGTGGAATTTAGTCCTTACACCTCTCTTCAAGAGCCATAATGAACACAAAGGTACTTCCTTTGAGGCCCTAATCTGACTATATGTAGACATATTCCCTCCCTGATCAGCTCTAGATCTCTCTTTACTGTATGTTTGATTGTGTACAGATATGTATATTCACTTTTTATAATGAGTGTACTTTAATGTAGGCTTTTTGACCTACCCCCTGGAGGACATGGATGCCATCCATCTTTTCTAACCCCTCAGGGTTAGAAAAGAAATATCTGTCACATTACTGGACCTCCCAAAGAGCACAATCTTTTTTTACTCAGAAATCTCGCCACGCAGAATTTGAGAAAACCATGTTTGTTAAGGAGGTTTGGTGACTTGGTGCGAACTGCTCTTGAACAATTTCCCATAGCTGCTGGGTTCTGTGCAGCAGTGGAGAGAGTGCTGAGAGGAATCGTGAACCCTGGAAATGCTGGGGTTTGTCTCTGCTTTGCGGTACATCTGGTGATAGCAGGAAGTCTGACAGACTCATTGAGAATGCACTTTACACTAGTTTTGTGTTTATACAGTGAAGATGTGTCTTAGAAGAATTGAGGTTATCCTGTCCCTGTTATTGAGTACACAAACACCTATTTTTCTTGTGGAAAGGCTAGACAAATATGTGGGGGCCTTGAGATAAGAGATGCAGCTGTGTTTCTCAGGCAATTTTTGCCCTGAGTTCCATCCCCCTGCACCATCCTCCTCAATTTTTCATGTATGTATTTCTTATGTAAGGAAGCTTCCTGGCCATCTCTGATATACGTATTCAAATCTGTGAGGTACTTGATACAGTGTTAGTGGAATACCATTAGACTTCATAAAACCACTGTTCAGAATTGCTCCTCTTCACTTTGGGTAACAGTAACAGCAAAAATTCGGAATTTCTTCCACAGTTAGTTTCACCCTACTTTCTTTTTTCAGTTATGGATAACGCATACAACTCATGGGTTACCTTCTTCAACAATTTTAATATTTAAAGAGCTCTATAAATCCTCATAACTGGTATTGCAAAGCTGCAACCACTTTAAAGATTGCTTAGAGTTAAAATTAGTGGTGATATTGTAGTAGGATCTGCACCGTATCCCAGGAATGAACTCCTGCTTTAACAACATGCAGTGTTGAGTTAGGTATGGTGTCTGACCCAAAGAAATTGCAGCTCAAGTAGACCAAGTAAGGGCACAGTAACAATATATAAGCAGTGTTCACAAATGTTATGATGCCTTAAAGTGTGTTTACTTCTTAATTGTTTAGGAGGGATTTAAACAGCCAGAAATTAGTCAACCTGAAAGGTAGAAGTGACAAAAGGGTGGGGAAGGAAAGGCTCAAGTTAGCAGAGAAGAAACTGGAGGAAATAGACTGTGAGAAGATGGAGGGTTGAGACTCTAGAAAACATAGAAAATGGGAAGGTGGAGTAGAGTCCTGGTAGACCACGGAAATAGTGGAAAATAGCAAAATAGTCCAGAGATGTCATTAGCCTGGAACTGGGCTGCTGAATCAGTTGTGCCTCCATCTGTGGGTCCTAGGAGCCTGTTGGACTGGAAATCCAGACCAGCCAGCTGCTTTGAGCTGAGAGAGCTCCCCCCAAACCTGAACAGGTTCAAGATCCTCAACAGAAGCAAACAGTTCACATCTACACAGCTGCAGATCTTGGAACTCACCATCCTTATTTCTTTCTCCCAATGCAGTGTTCTGTAGAAACCTGGGTGTCTATGACATAAGGAAATACACCCAATGTATTTCAAAGTAGCTTGCTCTCTAGTACATGTTATGCTGGAAGAGATACATGCTCTGCAATTTTATAAAATGAAGTATTTGTTCATTCTTTCTGAATAATGATAGCTATAGATTTAGTAAGAAAATTCAAGGATTATTAGGTAGTTGCTTAAATGTACTTACAGTATTTTTTACTTTGAAAAGTAGAGATATTTTGTTTGCTGTGTTCACTTTGCCAAGATTTCTGCAATTCAAACAGAGAAACTGACAGATCAGAATTTTTTTACAGTTTATTATTCTTTCTCCTCTGAGGGTTACCAAGCGGTCTTTCCTATGTATAACTGCTACAGTGGCTTGAGGATTAATTCTGAGGACTTTTGAAACTATACCTCTGAAATGTGCCATGTTTGAGAGGGAAGCCTAGTGCCAGTTCCTGTCTTGGGCTTGTTCTTGTCCTTTGGCTGTGGTAGTCTTTATTAAGGAGGAAGGGTAAATTCAGTCCTCGTTTGTAAATGCCCAAAGAATTCCACTTCTGAGATTCTGAGAAAGCAAAAGGTAGGGAAGAAAAATGAAAGAGCAAAGTAAATAGCCCGGATGAGCAGGCCACCTTCTGCCTTCTTCTTTTGCAACACAGTACAACCTACAACATGGTATGATATCTGTTAGTCAAACTGATGCCTTAAAGAACCTGGAAATAAAACAACATGCTTTTGAGAAAATATTAGTATAGGAGGTAATATGAAGGCTGGCCTTTATTGGATGCCTCCAGGGGCAGGTATGGAAAATGCCCACCCCACCATGGGGTGAAAACAGTTTTATAAGTTTAGCAAATTAGCCTAACTGACAAAATTTCCCAATTAGAGACATAAGTGGTGAGGTAATTCCCCTTCAGTTCAACCCTTTTCTAAATCCTCCCCGCTTAGATAGGAACTAAACTTTGTTTATGAAAATGTGTTTTGAAGACCTGGTTTCAACCTTTGCTCCCTGGAAGAACCAAGATAGGATAGGGGCCTTGGACCCCCCAGCTTGGAGCCTCTGGAATGTGTTTTGTCTTTCTGCCTATCAGGGAAGGGAAAAGGTAAGGAAAAGTACTGGGGCTAGCTAGGAACTATGTAACTATACAACAATAGAGCTATATATATATATATGAAGGAAATAGAAAAGAGGCAAAAATAATTTCGGCATCACAACAACAATTAACTTCATAAAGGTCCACTCCTTTTTGGGGAGCTCAAACAGCATAGATAAAGGAGAACAAGCTGCCTGCTTAGTCAAGAACCTTCCTGGACAGCAAAGGACTAGAAGTCTCTATGCCCTCTGGGCCTAAGATTCAAGTCTTTTTCCAGTCCTGATACAGTTGGGCAGAGCTCTTAAAAAATGTACTAATTCAGTATGGTTTGGATTTTTTGCCTTCTCAGTCTCTCCAACCCAATCTGACCATTGTGTGTGTCCTGCACAGATTTTCCCTGTCCTTGTGTTTATGATTGAAATATATTTACTTTGGTAATAAAAGTCATGAAGCGTGTAGAAAGGAATATTCACATTAAAGGAGAAGATCAGTGTATTGTCAGGTTTCCTAGCTGAACAGTGTTGGTAGCATTCGTATTGGGTGTTTGAATATTTGGTAAGCTGAAGAGCATTACAACTCTGAAAGAATGAGTCCTCCAGCCTGAAAAGTCTAGCCTTATGTTTAGAAAGGTATTGGTCTGTGGTCTAAACAGCAGGGGAAAGTAACCATGATCTTGATGGCATCTGGGTTTCTTCAATGCCAGGAGCATGTTCCTGTTCTCTTCTTTCACTTTCTGGTGGCTGCCTTGTTTAGCCACGGCAAACTACTGCAGTGATTTGCATAGGTTCATAGACTTTTCATGTATGCCCTTTCTTTTTGCCACTTAAATAGTATGCCCATATGTTGTCCCTTAATAGTTCCTAGCTTTATCAATCTGTTACATTTCCTCAGTATTAACAGAGTTCACAAGATTGACAATGATTTCATTATTTGAGAGCATCACTGCTACATAACAGTCTTTGTAATTTTCTGTTGCTTGCACGATGGCAGAAGTGTTTCCTGCTGTATATAAAATATAGGGAAAATGTTTGCTGCATGATTTCCTTACTTGAAATCCTTAGGACTGAAAATAGTTCATAAATACTTTATTTTCTGATTCGTTTTCGTGCACATAGCTGAGGAAGAGAAAGAAGAATGACAGAAATATTGTATGAGCAGTTATTCTTGTCAGATGAGGAGGCAGAATGGATTGAGGAAAACCTCTAAGAAAGAGTCTGGTTTTGATGAAACTTCTTGTTCAGTTAGAAGAGAATAAAACCAGTTCTGACATTCCAGAGATAAGATTTGCCTCATCTTGAATTTCCTTAACACACACCATATATCCCTGTATTATTATTATTTTGGTGTTATTTTTATTTCATCCAAACATGTTCCTTCTTTTAATATTCATCTTACTCTTTTCATGTTTTAACAGTTCTTTCCTCTATTTTTCACAGACTGTTTTTGAGAGGAACTGTCGATCTGATGACTGCGCTGCTGATTTGAAACTTCAGGGTAAATTACTGCTATCTAGGTGAGCAGGTGAACTTTTTTCTTTCTTGGACACTAGTATGCCATTCATTTTATGTAAAATGACATTGAAAAATCAAAATATAAACACAGATATTTTAGATCCAGACTAGAAAGGATGGTGAAACTGATATCACCTTTAATGCAAAAGGTCTTGAGAGGTACACAGAATCTGAACTCTTGTGGTGGTGTGCTCTGGTCACATAAAGTGCAAGACACCTTCACCTTAACAGTCGCAATGGACAAAAATAGAGAAAAGAAATAGAATAGCAGAGAGGGGCAAAGAAAGTAAAGATGCGTGCTCAAATCAAGTACCAATGTGGAAAATGTAATTTTTCAAAGAGAATAAAGTACTGTTCCTGACTTGGTAGGAGTAAAACTGCCTGTAGAAAAGCAGTTTGTTCTGTCACATGTAAGGTTAAAAAAACCCCTCTGAACATTGCAAATTATCTTCAAACTATTGTTTTCTGTTTCTCATCTTGTAGTTTTGCAAACTCTTCTAAATACTGCTCCTTTCAAATTCTTCTTGTTGCAACTTGGGGATGAGTGTCTGATTTCACTTCCTTCTGGGTTAGTAAAACTCATCAAATAGACCAGAAGTGAAGTTTATGTACTGCCTCTTGTGACTAGTGATCCAAGGAAAATGCCTGTTGTTTTGCCTGGATGTGTACTCAATTTGGGGATAAGTCAGGCTAAAGGTGAACTTCACATGACTTCTGTTTCCTTTTTTTATTTCCAGTATTTTTAGAGATGGAAATGCTGATGAGGGTTATTTAATTGTGTGCCAGAGATTTTGCTATTTGATGGAGAATCTGTGAAGTGCTTTGCTTTCAGGTCAGGAAAGAGAGTGAAAGACAAAAATGAAACAACCAAAAAACCCCAAACAAAACAACAAAAATAGAAGCGTAATAGTCACAGACATGTTTTATATAAATCTACAGCATGCTGTAACAGTACTCGGAGACAAAACTGAACCAGAGTCAAGTTTGAGAAGTTACAGACTTCTCCAGACACAACTGAAATCCACATGAATGTTTTGGGAGATTGGCTGGGAGCAGGGTTAGGTCTCAGGCTACAGAGTCCAAGCTTTGACTGCAGTTAGTCTGGATATTTGACTTAATCTCTGTGGTGAGCAAAATCTGTTGAGAGCTAGATATGTGTCTGTTAGAGAAACTAGTGAAGGATTTTGTCCCATAGTTGAGCAGTAGATAGCAAGGGACAGATCCTAAAACTTGTCAGTCAGTGTATAGTAATCATCACAGTAAGAGCTGCAGTTGGGATTGGACCATTAGGCTGTTTATATTTATGGCTGTTATTTATGTTATCTTGGCAATTTAGAAGTCACACCTGTCATAAGAGCTTAGGATATTCAAATACGGTTTCTACATTTGTATAGCAAAATGTTCAACAAATGCTCTCCAATTTTCTTTACCCAGTGACAACCTGAAGTCCTTTTTGAAGTAAACAGGATGTTATCAAATCTCTCTGCACTGTATGGGCTTTCTTTAGCTAAAGGGCTCTGTAACCTTCAGTTATTAAGAAATATAGCACAATGAATATCTCTTACAAAAACAGATTCTTGTTATTATTGCATGTAAAATTACCAAGAAACATGCTATGGATTCTGATTTTAAACAAGTGTTGTCTTGAATTTTTCCAGCCCCATGTGTTTCATGCAAAATAATCCCATCTATCACAATTTTTCCACATTATTCTTGATTGTGGTAAGTCTGTGTACAAAGCAATATTTTTTTTAAAGAGCAAAAAATGTGACTCATTTATTACTATCTGCATGAAACATTTGACTTCACTGTTAGCAAGGTTATGTCAATACCTTTGTCTAAATAATCACCTCTGACTAAATTTGATGAACTTATTCTTGGAAAGAATGTAATTAATGCTGCACAGATACATTGAATTGAAATAAACAGGATGTTTATCAGAAGGCAGTGGTAAGTGCTGTCTCTCAGATCTGCTGTAGCTCTTTGAGAATGTTGCTGGACCTGTGGATAGGGTGGTTTGGTTAAGATCATCTATCTTGGCTTGCAAAAGACTTTTTCACCAAGAAAGTAAGTTGCCCAGATCTGATAGAAATAGTGCCCTGAGTATTACTACCTAATTAAAAGACAGTCAACAGAGAAAAGGTGTAAAGAGTTAGTTTTAGAGGTGGAGAAAGCTGTGCTAGTGGTATTCAGCACATTCACAAATGATATGGGAAATAATCTGCTAGAATTGAATAGCAAGATGATACAGTTTGCTAATCCTACTAAACTATTCAGAGTGATGAAAAAACAAGCGAGGAGGTATGCTTTGATGAAGTATATGGTTAATCTGTGGATTTTCCTGTTTGAGATACTGTAAGTGCTGAGACTGCATATAGTAGTGAAATGGCAAATATGAATTCTGGAAGCTGCAGAAATATATCAGCAAAATGCCACTCTGTACTTTCCTTGTTCTTCCATAGTCCTCTTGCTTTTAGACGTAGTTGGACACAGGGCTCTCTGCTACATGAACTGGCTCTCCTTACACACTTTTCTTAAATTTGTAGCATGTTAGAGCCAAAAGCTGTTCAGGGTTCAAACTATACCTTTCTATATATGGCAAGGTATAGTTTTGTTCATTACTATATATGCTTTCAAATGTGTGCTGGTTAGAGCATAAATGTGCATAGGAAGTTAGCTCAGATTACGTTATCATCAAGAGAATTGTTTGCATTCTTATGAGCTCAGGAACTGCACAAGCTACTGTGATACAGAGTTCACCCATGATGCATTTGAATCATTAGAACTACCCAGTTAAAAGATGGCATCCAGCTTTGAAGATTTGAAAACCCAGTCAGTAACCAAGCACTATGCAGCCACTCGCTCACTCCCCCACCAGAGGGATTGGGGGAGAAAATTGGAAGGGCAAAAGCTAGAAAACTTGTGGGTTGAGATAAATCCAGTTTCTTATGGGAAGCAAAAGCTGTGCACGCAAACAAAGAAAAGTAAGGAATTAAGTCACTCTTTCCCATGGGCAGGAAGGTGTTCAGCCATCTCCAGTGGAGCAGGGCTCCATCGCACATAATGTTGACTTGGGAAGACAAATGCCATCACTTCAAATGTCTCCCCTTCCTCCTTCTTCCCCCCACCCACTTTATATACTGAACATAATGTTATATGGCATCACCAGCTGGGGTCACCTGTCCTGCCTGTGTCTCCTCCCAACTTCCCATGCACCCCCAGCTTCCTTGCCAGCATGGCAGTATGAAAAGCAGAAAAGGCCTTGGCTCTGTATAAGTCCCGCTCAGCAATAATGAAAACATCTCTATCTGAAATCCTGTGTTGAAATACAAAACACAGCCCCATACCAGCCACTGTGAAGAAAATAAACTCTACCCCAGCTGAAACCAGCACACCTGCATACCAAATGAATAATGGGAAAACCAGCCTCTGCTGGCAAGAGCTAACCAGGCCTGCTCTGATTTTAATTTTCTTGGGATATTCCTTCTTTCCTGAAAACTTATTTGTGTGCCCTTAAATTGGGGGCACTTCATTTTGATAAATAACAACTAAATAGCCCAGGATATTAACACTCAGTCTAAGTGAAAACATAATAGATGGTTATTTATCCAAAGTGCTAAAATTAAGCAAATCTGCAAGTGTTAGTTAGAAACTTCACTGCTATTCTGACCAGATATGATTGGGTTTGCCTTGTTATTTAATGTTGTTGAGGTACTGCTGCATGTGGAAATAGTGCTGCTGGGCAAGCTGAAACCCATCGCTGTGAATTCATAGAAGAGGACAGGGTAGGACTGTTTGGAAGCAGGCGATGACAAAAAAAATGTTAAAGTGATGCCATGAAGATTTTTGCCTTTTCTTTATACCCCTGTTATACCCCTGTTATACCTTTTTACAGCTTCTGTATTCCTAGTGCTTTTTGCCTACATTCTTGGACTTGTTTGTTAAGCTAAGAGACTAAACATTTTAGAAGCTTCATAGCTAGGGATCAGTGTGCCCCAGACCCCAAGGTCCTCTCCAGAACATATTCTGTAAACCAAGAGAGAACCATCCAGGGGAAGGTTCCTTGGGGAGGGGGGGCTCACTTGAACCTCTCATTGGGGAATCTTTGATAGATATGCTAATTAGTAAAGCCTATAATGATATACCCAATGTTGGGGGGGAGATAGACACGGGAGGAGAGAGATACAGAGACACAGGGAAAGACTCGGTGGGGTACATCTTGATGCATATGACCTGGACGTGTACACCTAAGGATCCTTAAGAATAAATACCAAGGTAAAATCCCTTTTCCCCTTCTAACCATGTATGCCTCTTGATTTTAAGACCAGGCAAAGGCATCAAAGCCTTCTAACTTTATCTGGAAGCTTTTACAAAGATATAGGAAGCTAGAGATAGGATGTGTTCTTCTTTTGAATGTTTCTGTTACAGTGAAAGGAGTCCTTGGTGACTTGGGTTGAAGACCAGGGTTATATGCTGTATTGGATTGAAGAAGAGTTAAGATGTATTTATTCTGGAAAGAAAAAAGATTTCAGTTAACAGAAAATCTCTTTAAGGCTTGTGCACCTTCGTTAGCATCAGTTTGCATGCAAACCCATCCCTGCTTCCTGAAAGGATTGTTGGACAACGGAGCTGAACTCTTGTTGCTTGTGGCAGATGGTAAGGGTAAGGGTCATGGACTGTGGCTTGACAGGTTCATACCAGAGATTTGGAAAAACTGTCTTGCATAGGCAGTTCCTGCTGCTCAAGAATGAGATGTGCTGAGATGGTGTACTCTGCCATCCTGGGTTTTAGGACTAGTTCGGATAAAGTCCCTGCTGACCTCATCTGTTGCTGGCAATAGTCCTGTGTTGAGGATGATCAGAATGGTTTTCTGACCATTAGAAATCCCTTCCAACCAACTTTTCTTTAGTGTTCTGACTTGTCTTGAGGTAAATCCTCTCTGTAAACTAAGCAAAATTGCTTCAACAAAACCGGCTTTTCTTCAACTTGGAAACATCTGCGTGGGGATGGTTATGGCCATGCTCCAGCACTGTGGCTGGAAACTTGCCAGTTGGACTCCATGCCTCTCACTGATGCCACCTCTGCCAGTAAGAACATGCAGCTTCACAAGCGGGGAAGACTGGACCTGGCAAAGCAAACTGTGAAGAATGAACTCTCTAAGGTAGACGTTATGAGCTAGCATGTAGAAACAGCTACAGTGGTGTGTGCTAGTATTGCTGCAAATGGTCTTTCTAGGGGTTGGCCTGCACTTTCTCACAGGACTACGAGTGTTGTTAGCCTAAAACTACAGATGGCAATTAAGACTAAGGAGAAAATAGCCATGGAGTGTGCTGGGGACTTGATAAAGGCAGTGTTAGGAGAAACTGAAGGAGCAGAAGAGAGGCATTTCATCTTTCCAGTCGTGACTGTTCTCAAAACTGTTCTTAAAGAATAAATATATGAAGTTTTGAAATTTTGTTGAGTCTTGCAGCTGTCATAGGAGGTGGCAAAATCTGGCCTTATCCATGCTGTTATACCCTGTGGATAGTGGTGTTGGTGATTTCTAAAGGAAGAGACTTGAAAGTGACTTAGTGTAAAGAATATATGACGTATTCCGTATGGGTATCTTTAATGGCACAACCTGAAACTGTAAGAGAAATAGGAATAGAATATTTTGCAATAAACTTTATTCTTTTGACCATAACTTGGTTCATGTTTCTTTTTAGCAGTTCACTACTGAAAAACAAAATGTTATGTTCATTATTATTGTCAAATAGTTTTTAGTGTTAAAATATATATTTATTACCTATCATTTGACTTTAATGCCTCACTCTGTTCTCTCAGCACAATAAATATCTTTCTATCATGTTTCTGCAGCAACTAGCACATTTTATTGAGCCTCTCATAGATGCTTATTTAGAAGCTGAACTGCATCTGTTTCCTCAAGGTGTGCGTAGGTAAACTCTGAAGTAGGTGTTTTTGCAGAAGTTTATATCTCCCTAGCCTTTAAAATCTTGTATCCATTAATTTGGTACTTTATGTGGGAGAAAAGCTCTCTGGTCTTTTAAGAAGAACCTGAAATTACTGAGGAAGGTCTTGTCTGACATACCAATGCAGTTTCAGCTCCTGATCTTATGCCTTTCCATCTGACTGGCTCTCTGCAAAGGCAGTGGTAGTTATTATGCCTTTTTAGGTTGTAACAGGAACCAGGTGAAAAGTGTGAAGATATTTGAGGAACCATGAGGGTGTTTGAAAAAACAGACTTTCTTCCAGCCATAATAAACAAGCTAGCTAAAAAGACTAAAGCAAAATGCGTGGTTGCTTCCATGTGAGATACAGCTCGGAAGCAAATCCTGTATGGCTGTGTAAATACGCTGACTGCCTGTGTGTTGCAATGAACAGAGCAGCTTTACTGAAAAACAATACAAGAAGAAAGAGAGATGATGTTGTGAATGTCATGTAGCCACTGTGTTCCAACACAAGCTGTGTGTGTGATATGTAAGTCAGGTTGTAAGCATAGGACTATGAGCCCCCTTGGATAGAAAATGCTGTAATAAATATTGCAATTCTTAAGAAGGTTCAAGAGGACGTCTGTCTTTCGTGTATTTATTTGACATGAGGTTACCTTTTATCTATTATTAGAACAGAATTGCGTATCCATCCGAGTGCTTCTGATGTTTGGCTATTAGGAAGAAACAGCTTGCTTTTATGTGTTGGTTTAGAGCATTTTCAAAGGCCACTATTCATTAGGCTTAAATTTATGTTCTTCTCCTACAGACTAGCTGGAGTGGGTTCCTGTATATACTGCATAAAATTGGGGTTTTTTGGAAATGTGAAATTGGAAGCAAAAGTCACAGGAAGCCAAAGGAGTGACAGGTGCATTTTGCAGAAATTTTCAAGTTTTTCCAATTATGGGTTTAATTTAGTTGGAGTCAACACTTTCAAAAATTCTCTTATGAAATGGGATTTTTGAGAAATGTCCTTTTCCATCTGAAAGGTCAAGTTTGTGGTTTGGGCTGCTTCTCCTTCCATTAGTTCCTCTGGAATTAGCCAGAGAAGGGACAAAATTCCAGTCTGTCAAAAATTTCATCGAGCTCAAAATGTTTCCATTTTAAGGAAATAGTAATTTATGAAGAAAAAGTATTTTCCAGTGTCATCTGGTCAGTTCCTCAGAAGATTGTTCTTGCCTTTTTTCCACATAAATTCCTTCTCTGACTTACTAAAGGATTAACATTTTTTATGCCAACACTTATTTTATTTTTATGACCTCTTTTTTCTTATGTGTTGTTCTATATATGATAAGCAGGTAGATGATTTGATGTGATGTTTTAGGATGTAATATCGAAGTACTTAACCCAAGCCCCTCTGAAAAGACAAAGGAAAGTGTTCATCACTTCCAGACTTTGAGCTTACAACTCTGAAGTTTATAAGCATATTATTTGTATTATTGAAGAGTGAATAATTTTGTATAGGAACTGTCTATGCAACTGCAAAACTGACTGTTTGCAATTGCTTTGTATAGATACAAGGATGAATATGCTTCTGCACCTATTAAAATCAGTGGAAGGACTCCCTCTGGTTCAGTAGGTGCATTATCCAGATATTAGGTACCTGATTTGAAAAATGAACCTCAGAAGTTTCATATTGACTTGTCAAATTACTACAGAATGTGAGCTGAAAGAATCCAGACATCATAGGTAAAAACGTGTTATGACAGCTTTGTCCAACTTGCTTTTCACCAGCACAAGACGTAATGGCATAGAACATGAGTTAGTGTTGTAACAGTGCAGAAAATCAGTGTGTTCTGAAGGAAGGAGCAGTAACAAAATTCTGATCAGAAAATTCAAAGCTTTTTGAGTGTATCTCATTAATATAGTAATGTTTATTTAAGAAAGTTAGTAAAGGTTTTCACTGATCATAAACTTTTGCAAAGCCAGAAGAAAAGCTGCAAGCCTGTGGTTTAGTGTGGGAAGCAAAGCTCTTTGATAAATTTGCCCAGGCTCACACCTCAGCACTTACCCTCATTTGATCATACAATGGAGATTTGTTTCCAGAGAAGCATCATGTTTCATAGTATTCCTATTGAGGTTTTATGCCCCTGAAGTGCATCTTAACAAAACAGTCATGATGAGGAAGCATAATATCCTTTTATGTGGAGCTTAATTATTTGCTCTGGTAATATCTGTTTTTCCCTTCCTCTTCGATCATAACAGATGAAGAATTTGTTTTCACTTATTTTATCTTTCATTGAATAAACACTTCTTTCAATAATATTTCTGACATTCTATTTAGCCTGGACAGTCTACCCTAAGTAGCAGAGCTGTTCAGATGAAACTCGTATCTGCTTTACAAAAAACAACCAATTTGAAATCAGCAAATGTTATGATTTAGCATTTCTAAATGCCAGCGAAGTGGTCTTGACAGTCAAGGCCCTATGTGTATAAAGCTGTGTGTGCCAATATGGATATTCCCAAGTCTCAGGGCACAAATACAGAGCCATGACTGCAGTCATGTGCTGCCCAGTGGTTGTTTGGTCACACCCAGTGCTGTCCTAGCTCATGAACTTTTAAATTACCAAAGATGTTCTAATGAGAAAAGAATGATGAAACATTGGTAAAATGGATATGAGTAGATTTCTTTCTTTTTTCTCAAAAAGTCATACGAAGCTGTAATTTAAGTGCTTTCATAAATTGGAGCATGGTTTAATGTTATTTAAAAGTGATTTGCTGCACTGCAAAGGGTGCTATGAAAAACTACTTACTACCATTTCATGTATTTTAGTATATTTGTAATTGTTGGGAATTTAGCTTTTTTTGGTGAAGCTATGACACAGAGTTCCGATTTCTAATTTATTTGTCTTTTATTTATCTTTTACCTACAGATAGTTGTTAGTGTATTGAATGCTGAGTTTGTGAGGCACATGGAAAACTCTGTTGTAACTCATCTGCGGTTGGATTTGCAGTTTCCTGAAAGGGCAGAGCCCATAATTAATCAGGATGTAGTACAAATTGCAGTGGGAGCATCATCTCAAAGCATAAGTGAATGTTTTCTGGTTTTGAGGATAAATGGGCATGAAGAAATGGTTTCTCAGTTTCCATCTGGTTTGTTATGTTCAGAGCTTCATAAATCTCTCCCAAAATAAATAAGTCCAGCATGGTAACAGTGGACAGTCCTCTTCCTTTTGAAAATAGAGTGATGGAACCCATAAGGATGGTAATAGAACTATCAAGTGACAAGTGCTAACAAACCAGAGTAGTCCATATGTCTTGTACAAGAATACAGATTCCTAGTCTCTATTTTCTAGTAACAGGTCACTGATGATCAGTCAAGAATATTGTATAAGCCAGTCTTGTCCCTTTGTAAACACTGGTTTTGTTTTGTAAGGATCATTTAACTGTATCTACAGAAGCAGGATTTTTTTGTTTGTTTATTTTAAACCAGACGTTGAAGAGATGTTCTTTCATATAATTTGACTTCATTGCTGGGCTACTGTGTAACCCAGCCCTCCTTGTGAACATCTCAACATCACTGAGTATTTTATGGGCCTAAGATTGTTAAAGTCACTGTTGCTCTAGCAACCAAGGCATAAAGCTAACAAAACAAAAGCTTAACCTCAGGAAGCACTGTCATATATCAGCTGCCTCAAGAGGTGGAAATTCTTGATAATGTACAGACCACAATAAGAAGCAGATGCACTTCTGTTTTGCATTTGTAGTGTACATCTTGGCTGGTACAGATGTGCACATGTATATACATATATATATCACATATATATACATACATGTATACATCGTCTTTTGTGATGCAGCTACGTGAACTTTTTCTGTATTACATCTTGAAATTGCAAAATCTGGTAAGCCTGAGGTTCTTCATAGGTCACCAGGTAAATCCTCTTGCTGGTTTTGTGTGAGATGAAGAGGAAATGTGCTGATATGGGGATATGTTGCTTATCATGTTTGACATTTAGACATAGCTTAATCTTGGAGTATAACACCTGCTACTGCAAAACCAAGTGCCTTAAGTAACAAAGCTATACTGTTTCTAATGTTTTCTCTCTGTTTAACTGCCTTTTATTAACCTCTGAAAGTGACTGCTGGATAGGGCACAGTTCTTCTCTCATCAATGCTTAGTTGAGTATGGTTTTTAAATTGCTTATTGCACCCCAGCATTCCAGGAATAGAACAAGCAGTTTAAGCTATCTAATAGCAGGAAATCTATTTCTGAAGGCATAATTTTTATGGTAAACACATAGGTTTGCATGATGACTTCATTAATTATCTAATTTCTAGAAACAGTGTGGTATAAAGTGCTATTGATTCAGCTTCAAATTTCAGATCTATGGTCAACAATCATGCACTTAACAGGGCTCTTCCAATATTTTAACAAATAGGGAAAATATAGAGGTGGTTTTTTTCATGTCAGGCTGGTGTGTGCAGCCTCACCTATGTGCCTGATACCATTTATCTTTTGCATTTCTTTCTGCTACTAGTAACTAGTTTTTGTCTGCATTGCAAGCTTAGGATGCTGTCTTTCACACATGGAGGGATAGGTTTGACCCAGAAACATAGTAACATTGATTTCAAGGATAGCTTGTAAAGATGTTTGTTCATATATGTGACTGCAAGGGTGAAAGATTAGATTAGGGCTTCTGCAGGTGTTGAACCTCATCTTGCTTTCATGTCACAGTTTCATAAACTAGAGCAGCTTGATTCAAGCCAAAAGCTGCTCCCTGGAATAAACATTGTGTGGAAACAGAGGCTGCTCATTCGCCATTGATTCTTCAATTCTGTTTATAAAGGGTTGTGAACATCTGGGTGTAGTTGAAATTACTGATAATAATAAAAGGGCAGCAGATTTCTGTAGGGTGATAAGGGGTATTTTTATAGGGATGTTATGCCCTGTTCTGTCTATTTTATTTAAAAGTTCAAAGGTGCACATGGATGGGATTTACATCTGTTTTGTACTTAAGGGGAAGAAACTACAGTTGGGGAAAAGAGGACAATTTCCAGAGAAGCTTTGAATATATGGTAACTAGGCAGAATTAGAAGTTGCTGTTGTTTCAACACCATAATAAAGAGTGGTGTGTGATGTGTGTCTTCCCCCCACCTCCAATTCCCCTGCCTTCTCCATCTCTTGTTTACTATTCAAATGCATTCATTTTTAACATCAAAGTATAGGAAAGATGGAAAAGGTAAGGTCTGTGCCATATTTCTGAATTGTAGTATATATGGGAACTAGAGCACTAGAGGCAGCAGCCCTGTGCCAAAAAGGTGCTGGCACAAGCAGTTCCATGGCCATGGCCCTGGGCTCACCACCGTAAGCACTTTTTTTCATACGGGACATTTAGTTCCTTCCTAAGGGGAAACACTGGAGCATTGTTATTCAGTCTCCATTAAGAGCAATATTGTTATGGTACTGCTCTTAAACTGTGCCCTTCGGACACGAAACCTTGGCTGACCACTCATTGAATTCTCAGTTATGTTTTTCCTATCATCTCATGTCCTACTCAGGGCACACTGCAAAGTCTCTGCTTGAGAAATACAGAAAAAGATCATGAATGATATGATGTGATGGCCTCAGTGCTAGTTTTCCATAGCTGGCTTAATGTACCTCAGATAGGCTCTGGTCATCAGCTGTGTAAGGTCTCTTTGCGCCTCTGCTATCGTAGACTTGAGAGTGAAAAGGGGAAGGCAGAAGCTCAGTTAATGCAGAATAAGCCATGGTATCTTGAACATTTGGCCCAGTTGTTAGCGTGAATTGGCTGTGAACTTCCCAGAGAGAATTGCAATGGAATCCTTTGGAATGCACATGCAATTAGAAAACAGTGTAACCAAACAATGTAAAATCCAATAGCTTTGCTCCCTGGGGGGTGTTTAAAATTTTTATTTGGTTTATATTTGTTTATGGGGCTGCTACCTCTCAGTTTTGCATTGAGATATCAAATGAATTCCCAGGTCAACTGAGGGTTTCAGCTTTTCAGTGGCCCTTGAGGTTTAAGTATTTGCAAAAAGTCCTCCTGAAGTTCAACTAACCCTGAAGCCTGCAATAAAAACACCCAACAGAAGAAAGGTATTCAGAGCTGGTGTAAAGCGTCTGTGGAGACAAAATTAATATTTAAGTGTCCTAGTAACTGCAAAGACCAGCTGCAGCGCTGGTTGGTGAAGGTAGAAATCTGTTTGGATCTGTCACAGCACCAGTTTACACCTTTTATTGATTTCAAAGCAAAAGGTGGGGTTCTTTAATTTCATCTAGTGGAGTTGGAGGACAGATTGGACTTTAGTTGTTTGAAACATTTTTACCCATTTGCAGTCTAATTGACCACAGTAGTAACTTCCACAGTCTATTGAGCAGTAGTGGCAATTCATCCATGTAGTTGCTAATTTGCTGCAAGGAAAGAAAGGTTCCTAATAGAAAAGGGGAAGTTAGTGACCCAGATAATAGGGTAAGTGTGACCCTGACACATTCCTTGCACTGTGTATGATCTGCACAGGCTGAGAAGAAGTGCCGAATGCCTTCTCACTTTTAAAAAAATTCATCCTGATGAAACAGGAATGAAATATGAAATAGAAAAAATGTCCCTGCACACCATCTGGAATGCAGATTATGCCTTCACTGACCGATGTTAATAAAAAGCAGCATCTTGAGGGGTGGAGAAATGAAGATTGCAGATCTTTTCAATTTTTCTTCCTCAGATGGTCTTTTGTCCCACACTGACCATAATGCAATGATGTGATGTGTACATTAACAACTAGAGCATTAAAGCTTGCAAAAAAGGTATTTGTCTTATCCTGGAATTTGCTTTCCTTTTCTTAATCACTTAAGAAGTAAACCTGAAATATTTCTATTTACATTCAATGTGTATTACCATTGTCAGTGAATTCAAAACTATAGCAGAAGTTTGGAGCCTGATTTTTAGAATTGCTTGTTACTTGCAAGTTTGGGTGATGAGAATGAAAGATGGAGGTACTTAGTACTTCTGAATTTAAAACTTTTTATTTCTTTCCATGCAAACGTTGATAACTTGACATCCTTCAGGTGTCTGTATGTGTGTACAAATGTGTTTGCCTATATATAATATATACATACATCTACAGTCTACCCAGAACTTTTACTTAGTTCATTTTTTGGGTGTAGTACCTAATGTAACAAGATGGTGGTATTCTGTCCAATTAACTGATTATTTCTTGATATTTTCCCACTTGTTTTATTTCTTTACATTTCTTTTTCCTTTTTGAGGTTTTTTTTTTCTGTTTTGTTTTAGCCTTTCTTCCTTTATGTGAGCAAGGTTACAAGGGTCATGTTGAGAATGTTGGCAGCTTTGTAGTTCTCATGAAAATATAAACAGAATGAAAATATAAACAAAAAGTCATTGCTTGATTACGTTTCGTAAATTGTTTGACAAACCTCTTTGAGATGAAGGGGTGGCTTTAGTTTGTTTTCTTGTTTCTGAGGGGTGACAACAATTCTTTAGTTGACATATTTTGACTTGGCATCTATAGTGCTTAATGTGTGGCAGGTGCTGGAGGAGGATGATCCCAGGCTGGCAGCAGAGCTGTTCCAGCACCACAGGAGGCTTCTGCACTCATGACATTACTCTCTCAAGCAGCAAACAGGGCTTGGCAACTCCCCTGTAAATGGGAAGATTCCTAATCCTCTTCTCACTGCAAGTGAACCTGATTCATTCCAGATGTATACAGATTCAATGACTCAGAAAGCTGCTCTTTTAAAATGGGACTTACAGCACAGTCTTATGGGACTTACAGCCTTTCAGAGGGAGAGCTGAACTCACCTGCCAGCCTAAAATCAGTGAGGTTTTTTGGAGTGTATTAGTGTGTGAATGTTGTGTAGGAGCATCTACAGTGTGCTTTTAAAAGTGGGTTTTCTTTCTCTGCTGAGAAAAATGTCATTTTGGTATGATACATTTTTAACAACAGAGTGGTAGCTTTAGAAAGGAGTGACACAACCCACTGGTGTTAATTTTTGCATTATTTTTTGTGGGGTCCATTTTAAGTGTGATTTTATAATGAGAATTTTTAGTTATTTATTAGGAAGGAGAGTATTCTCAGTTGTCTTCACTTTATGTTAAATCTTGAAGTTATGCTACTACCAATTCAGAGAGCAGTCTGTAGCATACATTGCATTTAGTATCAACTCTACATAAGATAAAGAGCTTGTAATGATCCTTTGCTTACTGGAGTGATACTTCCAGATTCTCCTAATGAGTATAACATATGCTGATTAAGTTTTGAAGTGTTTGCAAGAAGCGAGATGATAAAGTTAATGAGAAATAATTCACAGTATGAAATGTTTGTGGGTTTTTTTTGCTTCCACGTATGCACTTTTGATTATTAGAAAATCCCAGCAGATTGTTTCTCATCTTCATAATTTGTCTGTTTGTCAACAGTAAACCTTGGAATTGGTGCCAAAAGGTTAAATGCTTTCAAGTATTCTCATGTAGATGAGCCATTAATTTGGTTTATAAGAAGCAACAACTCAAATTAGTTTTGCAGTCAATCCGGTACTGCATACACTTTTGCAAATCTTTATTTGCACTGATAACTGACTATGAGAATAAACTAATATTTTGAAAGCAAAATGTCAGTTTATCAATAGGATTGGTCAGTGTCTGCAGTTGATTTTAAATGTGAGAAAGCAGACACGTTTCCTGGATACCTACATCTTCCTCATAATAAGCTATCATTGAACTGTAAGCCATAACTTTAGGCTTCATAAATGAAGATCATCATAAATGAAGTAAGTACAGGAAAAAAATATTCTACAAATATTGTTCACATTACATGGTAAAGTTACACTCACAATCCACAGCCATTAGCTTTAAAGCCTGAGTCTAGACCATCTTCTTCCAAGCTTCTCATTCACTAGAGCCCCTGGCTGATTTGGTACATATAATCAGAAATGCACATTTAGAAACTTCTTGTTGAACACCGGCAGATGGAGTCCGGCAAGCTCTGCCTTTAAATGTCTGGTACAGCTATGACTGGCAGAAGATGCTGAACAGTTTATAAACACTCCATTTCCAGAAACTCCGCTTTTATGCAAATGCCCTGGCTGCAGTAACATGAAGAAGGCTGTCAGAGGAGGACTGGTAGCAATGGAGGGTCAGCTGCCTTTAAACACAGCTCTTGGCCTGCACACCAGCCATCTTCAGAGAATTGCTGATAAGCAGAAGAGCAGTGTGCGCCAACATGTATGTCACTGGAACAGCTGTTCCTTTATGGAAATTGGGTGAATGAAAAGTGGTTCCTTCTTACTTTTGGGCTGGCTGTACCCTAGAGGAAATAATTGTGAGCATCTCCCTGCTATGTGGCTGGAGGTCTTTGTCCTTTTCTGAGCAGCTACTCAGTGTTTTCTCTGTGGCACTGCCTCTGTTTCTTCAGGATTTATGAATGGTTTTAGAGTCCAGTTATGATAACTACCAAATTTAATATTTGGCTATTTTTGCTAATTTTTAAATTAATACCTGGTATATTTCATATTACCTTTTACTGTTACTTCTAAGACCTGCAGATCTGTGCATTGATACTGTATTTTCTTGTGATTTGTCTTTAGCCTTTATTCCTACTTGTTAGCTCATTTTCTGAACAGCCTAGAAGGATTAAATACCAAATGATAAATGTGTGTGCATGAATATCTATATTTACCTCTATGTATGCATGTCTGTGTTTGTACATAATCTGTGATGCCATATTGCAGCAATGTGTTGATTCATGATATATAGCTGTTACCCTTGGTATTCCACTTACAGAAGGTGACTCCACATGTTAGGTCCAGCATAAACATGTAAAGAAAGATTAGTTTAATTCAGTGGTAATTTGTTGCAATTTCCACTAATTTTTTTCATTTACACCAGTTTCTGGATTTTATTTGAGCCTGTTTTAGGTTTTTTCTATCCATAGCACAATTCTAAGAAGATGTTTCAGAGAGTTGCTAGAATAAGTCTGAATTATTGAGAGACAAACTGAAATAGCTTGTGTATTTGAATGCAGGCATAAAACCTTGCACTTGTTACATTTTCCCCGTCCAATTACTTTACAGTTTTCAACTAATTTATTATCACAAAAAGTAGGTTGTGTGAAATAGTTTCACGTGGGGATCATGGGGTTTTCCTACCGTCCCAAAAGACAGTGTCAGAACCCTGAGTCAGGAGCTGTTCGTTCCTAGTATGGCCCTCTGCACTATGCAGTACAGCACATTCCTGAACTTCTGACTGCTAAGCTTTTAAACAGTTGAGTTGTGACATTTCTGTAGCAGGAAGAAAGCAGGATCAGAGTGTGAAAGTTGACCAGGGTTACCAATGTAACTGTTTCTGCCTACAGTGTTGGTGACAGAACTGACTACCTGGCCCTGGGAGCAGTGAGGAACATCTCACTTAACATTTTCATCTCCAACATTGGTGATGATGCCTATGACACCAATGTTTTCTTCAATTTTTCTGGAGAGCTCTTCTTCATCAAAATGTGGCAAAAGGTAAGAAAGGCTAATCTCACTGTGAGCTAGTCTCTTAACTTTAAGCCGATTTAATTACAAGATGCAGATACAGGGGATGGCCTAGTCCACACTGCTGAGACGCTTGGAAGTTGGTTTTGGTTATGCTGGACTTTCATTTCTTTCAGGCTCTTTAATGAGATTTTTTTTTTATGGATTATGTGTGTATAGATTACACTCTCTGTATTTCTGTAGAAAACGCATGCCTGTTATTTGTGGTGCACTAATGAAAAAGGAAGACGGTTTGTTTGAGGTATTAAGAGGTAGAGGGAGACTTGTTGGAAACTGATAAGGTACCAAATGGCACTGAAATACAAAGTGTGCCTCTTGTTTGAGTGGTGCCACACTGCACTCAGCAGTCCTGGTTATCTCTTGACCTGGGCTACTAGACTTTCTCCTTGTTGAAACCAAGATACAGGGCTTGTTCTTTGCTCATATCCTGATGCAAGTTTGGGTGGTGGTCAGGGCACATCACCAGATCCAAGAGGTCAAGACTACTTTTAATTTCATCCACACGGAGTCAGGTGAATATTTTGAGTTTTAATCCCTTTTTATTTAGAGAGAAATACTTGGATATTTTCATTAGCAGGAGTTCATTTAGAAATGAAGGTGCTGTAATGCAAACACTGAATCAAGCTTTTTGCAAACTGATGGCCATGAAAGCTTTGTGAGTGTGAGTAATGTGAAAATAATTGTGCAAAATGGGAGCTGTATAATTGTGACAACATGCTCTGTTTGTTCCTGCTTTTCACAGTTGTTTGTCTCTCTTCTAGAGCTTTGCTTTGCAAGCTGTAAGAGCAATATTAAAAACAGTAATACAGCTATAGCAAAGTTCAGGATTAACTTGGTCCACTGAACCAATGAAATTTTACCATTATTTGTCATGTTTTATGATAGGCTTAAATTATTATAAACCTCTAAAATTAACTCACTGCATAACAACAAACCGTAATTTCTTGTGCATGTTAATTCTCAGTGTTCAGTTTTGACTACACAGTTGCAAGCCTCAGCGAATTGTCTTTTTATTATAAATTTCATTTTCAGACATTATGTGCTGCAAGTGTGCAATTTATTAGGAGGAAAAAAGCAGGGGATAAAACAGAAATGCCTATGCCAATTTACAACTTCTCCATAGTGAAAGTTTTATGGCAAGACTTTCAGGGTCTGGCCCAGTTCTCATTGAAGTCAGTGGGAGGGTTTCCATTCCTTTCCACTGGAAAAGAAACAAAGCTTGATGCATGTTCTTTTAAAAGATTGTTGTGGTAATTTTTTTTGTTTTTGTTAACATTTTGAATATTTTACACACACAAGTTAACTGGAACACCAATTGCCTTCATTGTTTTCCTTGGCCAACACCCTGAGGAAAGAAGCTGATATGCTGTTTCTCCTGATATTTTACCTTGAGCTTGGGTCTATAACAGACTTGAAAACATCTGTGCTGAGTGCTGCATAGAAGGACCAGTTTCTGGAAGCAGATGACATTCTAATATTATCTCACTACTCAGTGTATCTTCTTTTAAGAGAAGCTAGTATTTCTTTAAAAAAAGTACTGCACACATCTTCCTCAGGTCTTGCAAACAGCATCGAAGTATAGTCTGCTATTATTCTAGCTGTTCCAGTGTTCTTATGATTAATTTCATAGGGTTTGGGGTTTTTTTTCTGATAATTATTTCATTATTTCAGTAACAGTTTTGGAAAACCAAGTTACAGGATTATGTTAGGCTATTTTACTTTCTCTCATTCAGCTTTTGCTTTAGGTCAAACTAATATAACATTGGGTTCATCATTTTTTCAGGTGGGAAACTGGATAATGACCTCATAGCCTCAATTACAGTGTTACATTTTCCCTAAACTCTTTGACAATGTGTGGGTTTCTTTTGGTAAAATACCACAGTTTCCATGTTTCATAACCTACTCCCATCCTTTGACATCTATGCAGATTTTGTTCCTTGTTGAATGTTGTCCAAACAAAAATCCAGAACATAAAGCCAGAATAAAAAAGACAGCACCTAGAGTTTTTCCTTAGTGGAACAGTTTTGTAATCAAAAGAGCTTTGTGTGGTTGGAAGCATTAAGTATCAACTGCCTTCTAATGAATAGTGCTAAAGTGAAACTGAATGAGATCTTCCATGTGGTTGCTTGATTGTTTCTCTGCAAGGTGATTCTGAGAATGATGATCACGTGTTTGGCTTTTTTAACCTGTCTCTGGAGTCCATTCAAGATGCTCTAAGTCCCCTGTGTGTTTTTCCTGTGACCCCGCTAGGGACATGTCTAGTGAATTCAATGCAGTTTTGTTTCTTTCTTTGGATTGGTTACAGTGAGACCCAATAGTGCAAAAGTTTAATGCTGCTTTTTTTCAACAGAGTTCCTGAGACAAAATGCCACATCTTGTGTTTGAAAAGCAATGGGGTGGCCTAGTTCAGGGATGATGATGGTACTGCTCCCTAAATGGTCTGAGTGAAGCTAGCTCCTCTTTCCTTCCTGAAGATGGAGATTTCATGAGACTTTGTAAATAGAGACACCACCTAGAGATCAGTCATCTACTGGAATAATTTCACCAGGGAAGTGGTAGATCGCCCAGTGCTGAACACTTTTAAGATTCAGCCGGACAGGGTGATGGGCCATCTTGTCTAGACTGTGGTTTTGCCAAGAAAGGTTGGACCACATGGTGCTTGAGGTCCCTTCCAACCTGATATTCCAGGCTTTGCCGCATCTCTGCAAGTTGAAAAAGCATTTGCTGATTGATATTTAGGGGACTCTACCTATTCCACTGTCAGATTTTCCTATTATGCTGCAGCCAGTCCTCTCCATTTCATGGATGAATCCCAGCCTTTTCTTTACATCACTCCTGAGAGAGAGTTCTTCTCTGAAGAGGCACAGTATGTGGCATGGGCTGACTTCTCCTTCCTCTGTGGTCCTGTGGATACAATGCCTGTGCAACATTTCAATATCTCACTGTATGAGATAGGGTTGTTTTACAGGTGCATGGAGTACTGCACTGCAGTGAATTTCAAAATGTGTCCACTGAGAAAAGTGATACTTTTGAAATACATATCCTTTATAAAAATAAGAGAGAGGGGAGAAAGACACTTCACCTGGGTGCTTAGATTTTTCCTTTACTGTGTTGGCAAAGAAATCTTGGTCCCATCTTCTGTGTAGAGTAGATTTTTAAATGTCTTTTATTTTAATCTGAAAGCTTATTGTTCCTTAATTTTAATTCAGCTTCAGGAAAGGCATTCTATTTCAGAGTCTGAGTAATCCACTTAACAGAGCTGATACGACTTTCCTATCAAAGAATGCAGAGTGTTGCAGTGTAAGCAATCTGGAAAAAGAATAAAAAGCTATTGCTGCTAGTTTCTACACCATTTTACTTCTATTGGAATTATCTCCTGGCTTGTGTTGTTTTGCTGAAGATGCACGTCAGCAGTAGGCACTTTGCTAACCGTTGTTAGCTGCTGCTCACTGCAGAGGGATATTTTCAGTACGGTTGCAGAAATAGCACTGTAAGCTTGCTGGCAGTGGCAGTAAATGTGGTGTAGGGCAGAGCCATGTCTCTGTTAAATGAGCTCAGCTATGACATGAGACTTTATAGCAATAGTACAAACCCAGCATATTTACCATAATAACAGTAGAAGAGTGATAATGTATAGCATTGATCTCTCCCTGTTCTGCAAGGGCTAATAGGAATCTCTCAGCTAACCCAGCACTGGTTTTGGAGAGAGTAGGTCAGGAGATTCCATTGCTGAACATAATTTCCAGCTGTAGATTGTTCCTACATTTCAGACAGGCTTCCAGTGTCTGAAGCCAGCTGTGTGTAACATTCCTGTTGCTTCTCACAACAACTTTTGCCAAGCAACAGGTGAGTGAAGTTAGCAGGGCCAGACCAAGGCAGGATTAATAGTGAGGTTAGGGTTTCTTTGGATGCAGTAGTTGCCCATGATTCCTTCATGAGCGTGTACCTGAAACACTGGTGTGGAGTATGAATACTGCTGATAACCAGAGTCATGCTGCTTTATGGGCTCTGGGGTTTTACTTCTGATGAGTAGTGCGTTACTCTCTGTGTTAGCAGGGAGGTTATGCAATTTGGATATGAACTCACTCTTCTTCGTCACTCCCAGAGCTCTTGCTGACATCTCTTGACTAGGATTGCCCAGGAGGGCTGCAGAAGCAGGCAGAGTTTTAACTTTTTCCAGACTGGAATTCTCTTGCACCAGATTCCCACACTGACCAAACTGTCTCCAAGTCTTAAGTCTGGCAGGGAGAGGATAGGACACAAAAACCAAAGACACATGCTTACTTTTGGGACACTGGAAGAAAATTTAGGTCCTGGGTATTCATGATCTCTCTTTTTCTAGCAATTGCTGCCTCTTTGGGTTGATGCCTTTTTCTGAGCCCTAAAATCATGGTTAGGATAAAACGCGGCTAACTTTATAAAGGGTCCCCTCAGGTGCACAAGATGCCTAAATGCGCTGAAGATGCACATGTGACAAAAAGCGAGTACAGTTTTATAAGTTTAGCAAATTAGCATAATTGACGAGAATTCCCAGTCAGAGACACAAGTGAACCCTTTTGGTTCAACCCTCTTTTAAAGTCCCCATTCCTTGTTAGTTGTTTATGGGAGAGTGGCACTCGACCTTGGTTCTCAGAAGAAGCAAGATTAGGATTGGGACCTAGGAATGTCCCAAACTTTCTGTCTAACAGAGTAGGTAAAATGCTAGCTACAAATCTATTTAGTTATACAAAAATAGGCTACAGAGCTACAAGTATATGTGAAGAATATATAAAAGCAAAAATCTGTTTGGCATCAGGGTCCCCTGACAGACATGTTAACCTGGTCGATCTCAATTCATATCCAGTTTGTTAGCAGAAACCTTTTAAAACTTGCTAGAAGAAATCTTTTAAATTAGTGTTTTGTTTTAATCCAACTGATTTTGCATGTAATGTGTTGGACTAGCTCTTGTAAACCACTCTGACAGAGGGTCAGAGGAGAGTGTTGCCAAGCAGTGTGGAAGCTCTGACCCCTTGCACAAGTTCATCTGGAAGATTTCCCAAGCCATATATCACTCACATGAAGAGATTTGAACCCTTTGGCAGGAAAGAAAAAGCTTTTATTGCCAGGGTTTGGGAATATGAATAGTGTGACAGTAGCCGTGCCATATGTTGCCTCTCTGTTTTTGCAGATCTAATGGTCAACTATTGCTCCAGAGTGCACCGAAATGTTTTGTATCCCTGTGAGAAAATTGTCCACTTTCTTAACTGGGAAGAAAAAAGATGTGCAGCTCAAGCCATCAGACTTCATTGTTTATTTTTGGTTTTTTTTCTGTGGATACTCAATGAAACCCACAACTTTTCTGCTTCCCTAGGGATAAGTAAGGAGCAATGCTTTTTCATATCAGGGGCTATTAGAGTTATGTAATATCCCCCTGCTCACGGCAGGCAGGAATTGAAGGCTAGACTGTTGATCCAAACTTTCCACTCAGGATTTGTGTATCATTCCTATCATCAGGGAATGATCATTCTAGATTTGGTTTATTTGTGTAGTTAGTAGGCGTTTGAGCCTTTTAAATTTTTCTCCTATATTATGATTTATCATGTAGATCTGAGAAATATTGATATTTGGGGCTTATATGCGGGGTACATATATATAAAAACAAATTAACGGAACGAATAGAATGAAAAATCCCCAAGTCTTCTGGGATAATCCTGACTGGAAGTGGTTTAGAAGCTGTGATTTTACATTAAATCCTGTTCTGCTCAGTGTTGGAAGAACCTGTGTGAGTTTGATTGTTATACACATGGACAAGTTTTATGCTGATCATGTGGGGCTGTGCTTTGGGTTACAGTGTGGAAAGTGTTTGTCCTGGAAGTAGCTCATAATGATTTTTAATTTGCCTGTTTATCTTGGACGTCTTTTCCAACTTTGACAATTCTATGGTCCTATACATATATATATATACACACGCACACACACACACACACACACACATATATATATATATATATATATACATATATATATGTAGTGGTTTTGAGGAAGATCCTGGGATGCTTTGTGTGGCTCGGATTATTAAGGGAGGTTTTATGTGACTGCCTAGTTCTGCCCTTCTCACAGGTCTGCCAGGGGAATGATTTTCTAAAGGAAGAACAGCTGTGTGGATGAATAGAGTCATGTGAGATGTACTTTTTGTAGGGGTTCAGAAGCCTGTGCTATAGCAAAGACCATTCACAGTGAATCCTGACCTACCTGCTGTGTACCACCCAATGTGGCATTTCTCCATGTCTGGGCATCAGCAGAGGTCCTGGTTTCCATCCAGATGAGGGAGGGAAAAGGACATCCAAAGCACTTAGCTTATGGGACCTCTTCAAGGAGGTGGAGAAGGGCTCTGTGAGCCACAGGCAGTAGCTGTTCACCCCGTTTCAGTCTCTGAGTGGCCCACAGCTCATCAGCCAAACTGCTTCTCCCTGCACATTTTCAGGAGCGGCACAGAGCTGGGAGCCAGCATTGCCAAGTCATGGCAGGTGGCTTTGGCGAAGGGAATTATCTGCCTCTGTTGCTGAGATCCATCCACCCCAATTTAGACTATTATTTTGATAAACTGCATTACTAGGAGAAAGGTAAAAACCCTTCACAAAGGATAAAGCCCAGTATATAGTGAACTGAATATACTTATCTTGGATATGCTTATTTAAAGGTTATGCTGTCCCTATGGATCCCAAAGACCACCAGTGACTTTCCTGTGTCCCAGTGTCTCTCTTCATTATCATGTTTTGCTTTTAAACTCAGTGGACAAAGACTTGCCAATGTTTGAAGTGAGAAATCTGTGGGACTCATCTCCTATGTTCTTAGGATGAGGCTTAGAATTGTCTGAACTTCAACATCTTCTGCAAAAGACCTAAATAAGAATTGAATTGCACAGCTTTCAGTGGCTTTCATTACAGCAAGAAACGGGGGGTTATTTTTGTTGTTACTTGAAGCCTAAAGTTTATTGAGTTTCTGGTATGAAAGGTTAGTTCTGTTTTGGCAGGATTTTCTCTTGGTCATTTTTCAAATAGGCATCTCAAGATGCTGTCAGAAGATAAGTTATACCCCTGGTGTAAAACCCAATAGAATTGTAAACAAATATATTTCTCTATCTTTACAGTATATATAAACATGTATATTATATGGATAATATGCATGTGTATATATACATATATATATTTGCATTGCTTAGTCCTTTAGAATGTTGTAGTCATGGTCTTCTGTGGCTGGAAGTAGTGCCAATTGTTCTCTTTCACCTAGTTGTTTAGTTTTCTCCTGTGAAACTGATAGGATAAAACCCAAACCCTCTTTAATCTTATTAAGCACAAGACATGATCATGTAGCATACTTCAGGTATATGCTCTCTGAAGTCAATGACAGTTTTGCTGTAGAAAGACTAAAAATAAACAGCTGCACAGTCAAAAACATGAGTAAGGTTGTGAAAAGTTTTTAGCTGAAAATCAAAGGAGGGGCCAGTGCTGCTTAAGAAATCACAAACTTTCCTTTCTGTGGGTTTTATATCAATCTGTGTTCCTGTTAGCAGAAGCAGGCACATTAAACACCATCTGAAGGAGGCCCCAAATCTAGTTTCAGTTTGTGTTTTTTGTTTGTTTTTTTGAGAGGGAGCTTCCTGTGGTGTTTCATCAAAACCAGAGGCATTGAACATAGCAGGGAGGAAGAGTGAGAAGTATTTCAGCTGGCTTTGTTGCAGCCTCTGGGGGTGAGCAGGGGACCTCCTCTTCACTGTGGACCCCCCACCCAGGCAGGCTGCAGGGGATGCTGAGCCAGGCACATTTCCAGACAACAGCGCTTTGCCAGCCTACCTTTGGGAGGAGGCCAGAAAACCTGCGCTTGACTTTTGGCCATGACAATATGCAGACACAGTGAATTCCACTTAGCAAGGGAGAAGGAGGAGTGCACTAAAAATCTACTCTATAAAGTAGAATGGTACCTCTTAAAGCATTGCAAGTGATCTGCCAAGCTTTTCTTCTAAAGAAAGGAAAATATATAAGCCTGTTTCAATATCCCAGTGCAGCAGGTAATGGGTTATACCTTTGCATTTCAGCATTGTCCCTAGATTATGAGGTATTTATGATGTTATAAGGTTTTTCAGGGACGATATCTTAATGCAAATTGTGTTTGAGTTTCTGGAAGAGAAAAACCAAAATGCCTAAATCTGTGTGTGTCTCAAGGAGGCATTTCCTGGGGTTTCAGATTTGGCTTTGGTTGTTGGGGGATTTTATGTTGAGCTAAGATTTGTTAATTCCAGGAAAATGTCCAGTGCCAAGCTCATTATCATTGTTATTACCTTAATGTTATTCTTTACACTTGAAAATTACTACCAGCGAAGGATGGAAAGGACAGAAGGGTAGGGTAAGGCTTGATTTTATTGACTGTATTTCCTCATTATGTACTTGGTTTTAATTGGGAGTTTAGGGGTGTGCATTAAATTATTTGTAAGGGTTTTAGTTTACTTTTTCTGACTTTGTGTGGTTGATGACACTTGAATTCATTTTCTGAAGTCGTTATGAATTTAAGCATTTCATTGTAACACTCAGACTGAATAGCTGTGTTGCAGCTGAATACACCAATATTCATTATAATTGAAGCATTACACACAGAAGGTTGTCTTACAGTATATCGAGGCATATATTATTCATGCTTTCAGAAGTAACACTAGAAAATGAATATTGGCTAATTTGTTTGATTTCTGCCTTTTGTTTCCTGCTTCTAATTTGTGGAGCAGCATGTTTTAAAGATATTTGTTGTCAGCTAAAAATGTGTATAACTATTGGGTTTGCATGGTAGCAGGGAGGGCTATAGGAGTGGCTTCTCAGAGAAGCTGCTTGAAGCTTCCCCCATGTCCAAAGTCAGTCAGCTCCAAGATGCTGGTCAAGGCCGAGGCAATCATAGATGGTGGTAACACCTCTGTGATAACATTTAAGCAGGAAAGAAGTTATCATGCAGAAGTAATTGTGGCCATAGAAGAGTGAAAACATGTGAGAGGAACAACTCTGCAGACACCAAGATGAGTGGAGAAGGAGGGGCAAGAAGTGCTTCAGGTGCCAGAACTGAGGTTCCTCTGCAGCCCATGGTCCAGACCATGGTGAAGCAGCTGTGCCTCTGCAGTCCTTGGAGGAGACCCACTCTGGAGCAGGTGGATGCCCAAAAGGCTGAGACCCCATGGGAAGCCCATGCTGGGGCAGTCTCCTGTCAGGGATCTGCATACCCATGGAGAAATGAGCCCACATCAGAGCAGGATTCCTGGTAGGACTTGTGACCCTGTGGGGGACCCACAATTGTAGCAGACGGTTCAAAGGACTGCACACAGTGGAAGGGACCCATGCTGGAGTAGTTAGTGAAGAACTGTAGCCCATGAGAAGGACTCATGTTGGAGAAGTTAATGGAGAACTGTCTCCTGTAGGAGGCACCCCATGTTGCAGCAGGGGTAGGACTCCCCTCCCTGAGCAGGACACAACAACAGAAACAGCATATGATGAGCTGACCATAACTCCCATTCCCCATCTCCCTGTGGCACTCGGAGAGCAGGAGATAGAGCCCAAGAAGGAGGGAGGGGTAGAGGGATGGGTTTTTTTAAGATTTGTTTTACTTCTCGTTAATCTGTTCTGATTATGATTGGTAATAAATTCAATTCATTTCCCCACAGTTGAGACTGTTTTGCCAGTGGTGGTAGTTGATGATCTCTCCTAGTCCTTATTCAACTCATGAACCTTATGTTGTATTTTGTCTCCCTTGCCCAGTTGAGGAGGGTAATGATATATTGTCTTTGGTGAGCACCTGGCATCCAGCCAGGATCAAACCACCAGAGTATTCCTCTGTAATAATTAAAAAAAAAAATCTATGTTAACAGTGCATGCAGCCACATGCAGCCACAATTTAGTAGTGTGAAATATATATGTGTGAGAGCACATGTATACATCTATCTACATGTAAAATGAGATGAAGGAAAGCTTACCCCAGAGCCCTTTCTTGTCCCAATGATTTCCTTATCTCTAATTTTTCCCTGGGTTTTTGGAGAGCATGGACTTACACACAAGAATGCACTATTGTTATTAAGCTTATCGTAATATTCCTATGCACTGATAATGAAGGAATAATAAAGATTAAATAAAAACATGTTCATTCACATTTTGTTTTAAATAAAGGTGTAATCAAATGCAATACACTGACAGATTGCAACAGTATATGTATTTTGGATATACATATGAGGGCATGAAGAATACAGAAACGGTGTATAATTCTGCACATGCTTTTTCTTGAGTCTTAAGACTGAATTTTTTTTCTAGATAATTGCATTATGTCTGGACAGGCATTTAATCAAACAAAGTTTCTGCAGTTTTATAGAGAAAAGCCTTTTTGTGAGAATAGCACAATCTAAATTACTGCTGAATTTAGCTGAATGTGTGTCAGAGATACTTTGTGTAATAGTTCTTATGATTGCTTTTTAAATATATCAGTGTGGAGTCAGAAATTGATTTTTCCCTTAGTTTTCATTTTCCTTGTGATTTTACTTTGTTTTTGTATGTGGAACTTGGAGGACATGGTTGAATACATAGGAGTTGCCTTATGCTTGGTAGTATATTGGCATATTTGCTAGCCAGTGCAGTGTTTTCAAAAGGCATGTCTTCAAATTTTTATGAGCAAAGGTTTTATCTTGATTGGCAAAGTAATAGTGCATTACTAAGTAGGCAACTTTTTGTCATGCTTTGGTTTATGTGAATCGTGGATTTTTCCCATTCTGTACCTAAGTATCTATTTTTTTGTCAGTGATTGGTGGCACATCCACTTGGTGACCAGTCACTAGTGGTGTTCCCCAGATCTCAACATTGGGACCAATCCTCTTCAGTATTATTATCTGGACAAGGGGTTTGAGTGCACCCTCAGTAAGTTTGTGGATGAAACCAAATTGGGAGGGAGTGTTGATCTGCTGGACATTAGGAAGGCTTTGCATAGGATTCTGGACAGGCTGGATCGATGGGCTGAGAGCAGTGGTATGAGGTTCAACAAGGCCAACATCCAAGTCCTGCACTTGGGTCACAACAACCCCATGCATCAGTACAGGCTGGGGACAAAGTGGCTGGAAACCTGCCCAGCAGGAAATGAGCTGTGGGTACTGATTTGACAGCAGCTGAACATGGCTCAGGTGGCCAAGGAAGCCAATGGCATCCTGACCTATATTGGGAATAGTGCAGCCAGCAGGACCAGGAAAGTGATTTTCCCCCTCTACTCAGCACTGCTGAGGCCACATCTCAAATCGTGTGTCGATTTCTGGGCCCCTCATTACAAGAAAGAGCGTGTCCAGAGTGTGCTCTGTGCTGGAGCATGTCCAGAGAAGGACAACAAAGCTGTTTGAAAGGTCTGGAGCACAAGTCTTACGAGGGAGGCTGAGGGAGCTGTGGTTGTTTAGTCTGGAGAAAAGCAGTCTCAGGGGTGACCCTATCACTCTCTACAACAACCTGGAAGGAGGCTGTAGTAACGTGGGGGTTGGCCTCTTCTCCCAGGAAACCAGCAACAGGACAGGAGGAAGGTTCAGGTTGGACATCAGGAAGAATTTCTTCACAGTTGTTAAACATTAGAATGTACTGCCTAGGGTGGTGATGAAATGACCATCCCTGGAGATGTTCAAGAAAGAACTGGATGTGGCACTTAGTGCCATGGTCTAGTCGACCAGGTGGTTTTTGGCCAAAGGTTGGACTTGATGAGGTCTTTTCCAACCTTAATGATTCTATGATTCTAAGTACTTTCTATAGTGGAGAATTGTGTAGCTGTACATGAGCACATATGGGAAAGGGTCATAGAGTCAAGCCTGGCCAAACAGCATAGTTGAAATGTGGCCATCCTCACAATGAACAAGGGTCAGCTGATTTAACAGCTCTATGGGGACAGTGTATCTTGGTGATGTCATGGGTTAGCAAGCATAGTCCTGGAAGTGATGTTCTTGCAAAGGGGTGCTTACAGCTTCCTCTATGACTTGGCAGAACCTATCAGCTGGCCAGTTTGAATTTGGACAATTCTTTAAGCCACTTAAAGTTGTGACCGCCTCTGTGATGCACACTTAAGAATAACAAATCCCGAGGCAGAGTCTCTCTGTCTCGTTTCCGGCGCTGGGACAGGTGGCTGCGGGCTCCGTGCGGGGGCCAGAGGGCCCAGCCCAGGCCCTGCTCGGGCCAGGCCGGGCCGGGCCACAGCCATCCTGGAGCCGATGGGCCCTGTTCCACTCGTGGAACCCCCCCCACAGCCCTGCTGTGGGTAGCCAGAGCGGCTCGGCTTCCCCCCCCTCTCCAGTTCTGCCAAGATCAGCTAAAGCTGCACCACTGTCCGGCGGAGGTCATGTGACCAACAGTGATAAGCAACATTCCAGCTGCAAGGCCGAGGTGAGATTAACCCTTTTAGTGCTGTGAAGAGCTGAAAACCTGAGGGAAGAGAAAGAGGAGATGCTTAAAGCTGAAATTCTGTTGTAAAGCTATGATGCATCAGAGTACCCACTGTAATTTCATGAAGATATGGGGGGTGGAGCGTTCAACTCGTAAGCAAAAGCACCTGCACTGAGATAGGCAGATGCTGACGCAGCTGTAATTTCATGAGAAGTTTGAACAGGGAGAGATGGAAGCGATGAGGACTTTTGCTCCAAACGGGAAAGGAGAAAACCTCAGTCCCTAGAGATGCTCCCAGAGATAGTCCTAATGATGAAGATGAGGAAGACCCTTTGCTCCCAGGGAAGGAGAAGGGCCTCTGTTCTTAGAGATGAAATGCTCCCAGAGATGGGTGAAGAGAACTTTTGTTTCTGAATGGCTCAACCTTAAAATTGTACCCCAAAAAACTTCAAGAGTGGACCCTCGAAAGCAGTTGCGGGAAAAGCTGCAAGTTGAGGGAAGGGACTCACGTGATCAGAGAGACTCCTCTTCCTAAATGGACTGAGCAAAGTTATTTGGAAGTGGGCGGCTGTCTCGCTGTGATAATGTTTTCATAGCATGGGCAAGAGAGACTTCTCTTCCTAAATGGACTGAGCAAAGTTATTATGGAAGTGGTAAACAGACTGAACATCTCAAGGGTTGTCTTTTTACATTGTCACTTGGAGAAGGGAGAAAGGTGGGGGGAGGAGAAGAGTTCTGAAGGTGTGGTATGATTTTTTTTTCTTCTTTTAGGTCTGTTAATAAACTTCTTTATATTCTTTCAAGTTTGGTGCCTGCTTTGTGTTTCTCCTAATTCTTATCTCACAGAAGATAAACAGTAATGAGTATTTTGGACCAAACCCCTACATTCCTGTATTGTTTTCTTGAAAAAACTAAGTTCAGCAGTTCTCAGCAAGCAGGGAAAGGAAATATTTAGCTAGTGTTGTACAGCAAAAGTCATTGTGAGTCTAATTGGTCTGTTAAAATGAGAGCGTGGCAGCAAAGGAGGTGGAACTTCTCAGGAAGAACTTCTCCCTTCCTCCTTATAGTTTCACCACCTGCCCTGTACATCCCCTAAAAGATGGGAGAAACAAAAAAAATGATTGATTTTGTTGACTGGTTCTGAAAATTGTTTTGGGGCTTACTCATTTGAGCTGAATGAACAATTTCTGCTGCCTCTTCAGCTTCTGAGGTTCTGTGCTTTAAAAATTTGCTGCAATAGCTTTTCACCAGTTAAAATAAAAGTTTATGAGAGAGTTGGTAATATCCATTAAATAGAAAAAAATTTTGTGTTTCCCTTTTTACTCAAATATTTCCTGTGTTGGATGGGATCAGTAAGCTATCTATAAAATAGGTTCCATCCAGGGAAGAAACAGAAGAGGTGAGAGGCTTTAATTAATCATACAGAAATAGTCGTTTTTTCAAAATAAGGAGCAAATCCAAGATGTTTGAAGCCAGGCTTGATGGTTTTGGAGTGGGGTGTGCCTACAGCATTTACTAGGACAGGAAATTTCTCCCTAATGCCAAAGGAAATTTTTTTTTCCCCTCTAGTTCTTTTTATCAAACAACTGTTAAGGTTCCCCAGCCCCCTCTCAAATTTATTTTCTTTGATAATGAATCAAAGGATTGATTTCTTATCAGAATACAGGTCCAGATGCCCCAAATCTTCATAAGTGCATTTGGCTGTGTGCATGTCAGCATACTCAGGTATGTAGTTTTGCTTGCTCATTAAGCACTGGGATGGTGAGGGTCAATTGGTGAAACAGCAGTTCACAGAATTTACGGGGTGTGACATTCATATTTCTTGATGTGGTTTTTGCTAGGGGAGTATCTATATGTTGAAAATAAAGGGAAACTTTCAGTCCCTGTGATATCTTTAAAACAGACCTTTGCGGTACACACACAAAATCCTTTTATTCTATTTTATAATTTGATTTGATATCCAGTATTCTTTAATCATTGCATTCAAGAGGTTAGGTTAATGCTAGTTTCATGACAATGTCTAGATGAGCAAGTTTATATTGAGTCTATAACTCCCTCTCTGTAATATTTTTTCCAGCAGGTAATGATTAACATTAGTTTTCCTATTATAGTTGCTATTGATGCTGATTTATCATTGACTTGGCCTTCATGTTATTTATATTGTTACTGGCATTCCACCTGTGTTTGGAAATTACTTACAAGAGAATAAATGTTTGAAGCTCGAGATCCAGAACTGTTATGTTAAAAGAGACATCTTAATTTCTTTCCATCATGAACATCTTTTTCCTCCTTTTGAGTGATTCCATCACCCACTTTGCTTTGGCAAGTGGAGAACTTTACACAGAAGAATTTCTGACCACAAAGTGCTTGCTTGAAGTTGGCAAGTAAACTATGTTTCCAAAAAGTGGAACAAAACTCATGGGATTTTCAGTCTGAGAGGAGAAACTCCTTGAAATGCACATGAAACTATTTCCTGGACCCATGATTGCTTTATAAGCTATGGCCACCTGTGCTGACTACTGCAGTCTATCTTCAGAGTTACTATCAGTAACAGGACAATTTTTCCCCCAACCTGCAATGTATACTCACAGTTTGTGAGAAGCACTGTAGCCTTCCCAGGTGGCCTGGTGCCACCACTGAGTGCCATCGACACTGCCTAGGAAGCTGATCTCAGAGAAGCAGTGCATCCCAACACTGTGCACAGCTCTCTCTGTGCTTCCCCCCATCCAATCCCTGAGTTGTGCAGTATTGAGAGAGTTGGGAACTGATGGCAGGGGCTGTTTGAAGGCTTTGTGCATTTAGAACTCCTGTAACAGATGAGCAAAAGAAGAAAAAACCAAACCCCAAAACTGCAGGCTCATTTTGTGAGATACTGAGATTTCCAAGTGAAAGTGAATTCCTGATGCCTTTGACATTGGCTGTGAACTAATGGAGTTGGGGAAGGTCTGTGCGTGGCAAGGTCCAGCCCAGAAACACAGAGGAAATACTGTCTGCTCAGTTACCAGAGAGTACGGCTGACAAAGACACAAAGCAGACATCAGACTGCTAGTTATCTGAAGAAAAGAGAGGCTTAAAGGGCTTTTGAGGATGATAATCAGAGGAACAGTGTCTGAGGTATATCAGATGCACCATTTCAGTAATTTCAGATGATCTTGAGTTATTGCATAATGCCAGTCAGTTCCCAGTCAGTAATACCACTAATCCTCTTTGTGTTCTTGCAGTTTTAAAATATCCTATGAAGCACTATTTTGGAGGAAAGTGTGGTACCTGTGGAATTTTGTCTTAGAATAACTAAGCTGTATGCACGAGGGGGCCTCCAAGATTAAATTACTCTGAGCTGTACTTGCTGTCAGTCATAAGGAAACTCAGTCAGAGCCAGACTTTTTATTTGAAAAATATCCCTAACCTTTTATGAGCTCAGGCATCTGTAATTGCACTGTATATGTGGATAACTGTGACCCCCATCTTTTGTGCCTCACTTTGCTGTGGAAAGAAAGTACATTAGTATGTTCAGGAGGTGGCTGTTAAATTAATTGGTACATCTTTATATCCTTGAAGCCTCAGTGAAGAGATTCACATTTACAGATTTGCAAGGCAGGGAGAGATAAGTAGGAGCAAAACAAAAATTTTGCTTTCCAAACCCTAGAGAAATTCATGAGTTGTTGATAGCACAGCTGAAGGGCTTAGACCAAGATCATGAAAAGGGATTTGAAGGAGCCATTTCAAACATCATCAAGAGATGAGCCTTTATTTTAGGTTCCTGACATGTTTGTTCTACCCAGCTTTGCAAGCCACGTGTGTAGGAAGCAGATTACCAGAACAGACATATGTTTTGTGATATCTCTCAAAAGTAAGAAGCTCTTAAAATGCAGGTCAAGTCTATGTAATTGTCCTGTTGTGTGGAACAAAACCTCCAGGTGTTCATATAAACTCTCATTTAGGAAAGTGTCCCTTCTCACAAAAAGTTCACACTGAAATTACTGAGGTATAAGTATGCCTTTTAGTCAGGGTCTATGATGAGAATAAAAAAACTGTACAAATTTAGCAAATTTTCCAAGCACCCAGTGTAAGTCTCTACCTTTGGTGCAGGTCAGAGAATTTCCAAACAGCTAGTGGGGATAAAGTCTGTATGCCAGAGAGGATATAGCAGGTAGATGCTTAGTACCTAAGTTTTGAGACTTATCATAGCATAAGGTGGACTGTGCAAGTAGCCCTCCCCTTGTGATATTTTCTTAGGGTATTTGTTTTAAGACTTCTTGTATGAGGATACTGCTCATGATCCTCTATGGCGTCAAGTGCACCAGTTCACAGACAGGCATTATAGAGCAAGAAAACTAGTAACAACAAGGAAAGCAGTAACAAGAGTGTGTGCTCTGACAACAAATGCAGGGTTCCTCGGTACTCGCTCTTGTAATTCTGCTTTTGTATCCTTTGGAAAACAAACATCATCACAAGAAAAACCCTAACAAGTTAAGTAAATTTTCAACATCATCAGAACAGGAGTGTTCTGCCAACATATTATCAATGCCAGGACATTTTCTCATCAGAATGTATGCACTAGTAGCCAAGATTTGCGAGGAGGATTTTTTTCAATCTAAACAACAACAATAAAAAAGACCTTTAATTTGAGTATGGCTAAGGAAAGAGAAATATAAACTGCTGGCAAATGTATTTTCTAGCAACTTGAGGTTTTTTCCCTTTTAAAATTATTCAGATTATTTTAAGAATTCCTCTATGAAGTTTCAGTGCCTTTCATTGGTGGTTTTAGTCAAAAGTTCCTTAAAAAATAACAGGTAATCAGAAGAGTTTTTAGAAGTATGAAGTGAACTCTGGTGCAGATAGCCAGCAGAATTCAGAGAAGTACAGAAGTTGCCTTAAGTTCAGAAATTAATATAACTTTCTGTTGAGAGCCACATCTGGCATATCCTTTTTGCCTGTTTAGTATTGTTCTGTTGCATCTCCTTGTTGACACTGCAGATGCAGTATGTACTCATAGCTTGTGTGCTTAGAAGAGCAAAGACCTGGCAGGGCATAATTGAGTGTTAGAATAATTGAATTCACACTTTCTCTGTGAGAACACTGGTGAATGCAAAATGGCACAAATGACCTGTACTTTTATATATGTTTGCTTTTGCTGATAGTCATAATATGGTAGAAGAGTTGTCAGATAGATAAAAGCCTGGTACTGGAGTACCAGTGTTGAAGGGCAGTTAGTGGGGTGGGGATGATTATTTAAGGAGATGTTCTAGGCAAGGAACTTGCAGCCAGTCCTGGGTGGGGATGAGTGGAGAGCAAGTTGAGGAAGCGGAGTGATGACTCTGGATTGGGGCCAAGGCCAACATCAGTTCAGGGCAGTTTTTCTACCTTTGGGTAAAAAATGAATGACACTAAGGGTAGAAAAAATAAAAACAGAATATAATTATGTGAACTGCTAGATGAGGGTCAGGAAGATTGAAGGGTTTAGGTTGGACATAAGTGAGGGAGAGAATGGTCAGGTTATATTGGCTAGTCAGTAAGTCATCCTTTACGAGCTATGCAAGACTCACTTGGAAAAAAACCCATATGGGGTCTGATTTGAAAATGGTTAGTCAAGATGAAGCTGAGGCAGTTTCATTATCTTGAACTTGACTGTTTCATTGCTCATGTTATAATAATGAGGAACCTTTTTTTTTCTGTGATAAGGAACTTAGAGAAATAGACTGTGAGCCAGCCTGAGCTTCATATTTCTCTGAAGCAGGTCAACATTTGCTATGAAGTAATAATACAGTCATTTGACTAATTATCTGACTATTTATGTGATTGACTAAGAGTATATAACACTCTGAAATGTTTCAGAAAGAAAGTTTTCCAGATAAAGCTTCACACTGTCTTGCCGGAAGGGAAACGGCCAACCCTTTTGGCTGTGTTTTCTATGCAAACTAGAAATTGCTGTGAAGCTCATGCAGTAAGCTGAGTTTCTCAAATGGGTTGTATAGCCATAGAGAAGCATTGCTCACTAAAACCATGACCTAACATCAGCGAGAAGTGGTATCTGCAAATTCCGTAAGCCCTGAGTTGCACTGCTGTTCCCTATTTGTAAGATAAGACAGCACCAACCCTTCAGCCTCCTGGAACAGTGTGAAAACTGAGTTTAGAGAGCTGACCGCTGTAGGAAACCACATAAAGAAACAATTTTCTCTGCCTCCAGAACAGCAGACTGAAATTAAAGCCTGAAGCCAAACAGTGCGCAGTCAAGGAAAACCAAAATGTTTACTCATTAGTTGAGCTTCTCCATCTTAATCACAGAGCAAGCCAAGGAGTTCATGGGAAAAGTTTTCTGGGTAGCCTTTAATTTATAAATTTGTGGAAGGCTGAACCAGTATGATGCAGCCAAACTTACTTCTGCTGTTTCCTAGCATTGAAATGTTTTGTTGTGGACCATTACTGGAATCACTCAAGGTGGAAGGGACCCATAAGGATCACTAAATCCAACTCCCTGCTACTCACAGGACTCCCTAATTAAACCGTGACCAAGAGCACTGTCCCGATACTTGTTGAGCTCTGACAGGTTTGGTGCCCTGACCACTTTCCTGGAGAGCCTGTTACTGTGATCAACTACCTTCTCAGGGAATACTCTTTTCATAATCTCCACTCTGAACTTCAGTAATGTTGTATTAATATTAATGATTAAACTGGACGGTACGCTAATGAAGACAGAAGGTCATTCAAGTCAATCTTCCTGCATCTGTTAAGCTTTTCCAAGCAACAATAGCAAAACCAACCAATGCAACATTATCTTGTCATTTCCTTTTAAAGGCAATAAAACTATGGGCATCTGCCAGCTGTCTGGTCTGCAAAGGCATCAATGTGCAAAATGAAGAAGGAATGCTCTTCTTCTGTTATCAATATGAGAGTTCTCTCAGTTAGCCTGTCCTTTGGCATCTCTGAAGGGATATGGCCTTGAGGAGAGGAGACAGTCTCTTGGGTCTGTCTGGTCACTGTCACCATACTGGACAGCTATGTAATTAGAAACCCCTCTTGAAAGAACACAGGCTAGGCGTTGATGAAAGAGAGTTCACAGTTTGCCCCAGTTAGCAAGGGACATTTGAACAACCAAGAACGTTTCCAGGGGAAACAGCTGTGAAATTTTTCATTTAGTTATGCAGCTGCTCAGACTTTGTGTTCCTTTGATCCCTCTCATAAAACTGAGAACCATTCAGATTCCTGAGAGGAAAATGCTAGTGGAAGGGATGGTTCACCCATGAAGCACTTGTTTTTCTGTTTTGTGTTCATTTAGAGGAGAAAAATCTAACACAGTGGATGGCATCTCTGTACTACTGAAACTACATATTTGATTTGCTAAGCAGTGCCATTTTTCATATTTCCAGAAATAGAAGCCTACTAAAGATTGCAAGGAAGCAAATCCATAGAGAAATGTATTTTCCTGAATGGGGAGGCCACTCCTCTAGCATTTTAGTAGTATTGCAGTAATGTCACTCCATTAGGCATCTCCAGGTATGCACTGATTGTTTCCTTACATTATTTTTACCTCTCATGAAACCAGTGAAATACTGTCTGAGTCAGTTAAGAAAGATAGTATTTGATCTATCATTTTCTAGAAATATGTGCCCTGATTTGAACCATGATTTTGAAGCTAAATGTCTGTAGAGCACTAATGTTGTGCTCAGGTCAGAATGTGAAAGGCAGAGAGGCATTTCCTGGAGATGTGTATAACCCAAGTGCATGGTTTGGGAAGCTCCTTCCACTCATGCTTGTTCCAGCTGAGAATATAACTTTTAAATGCATATTTGAAGTAACTGAGGAAATGTACATAAGGAAACAGAGCATGAGCTTTGCAAACTGCTATAAATGCTGAAAATAGGTCAAATAAATCATGTGTTCTGTGAGAGAACTCATGCCTTCTGATCAACGAATCAATATGATTACACAGAAGCGTCTTATTGTTTAAAATACTCCTGTGTTCACACATCTCACAACTTTGACATAATACCTTACTTATACACCTCACTTGCTTATCTTATACTACTTATACATATACATATCACTCTTCTTATACATTTTCTTACTTACTTACACTTTTTACAAATTCTACATAACACAGTACTTACGCATTTTACTTACTTATACATTTTACCTACTTATACATAATACAGTACATATACATTTTGCAACTGCTGTGCATGAGATCTCACATTGCTTGATTGGTTTCTCTATTTTGTCCATGAGCTCTGCACACACTTTTCTGATAATATGATTGGTTTTAATCTAGCGCAGCACAGTCCTTTTTTGTCTATTCCTTGCTGTCTTGGTATTTAGTTTTTCAGCTTCTTCTTTCCCACTTTAGCACAGTTTACCTTTCAGTCCTTGAAGAATTCCTGAGGGCTCTAACAGGTGGGGCTCCTGGCCCAGGCAAGCAGCATCGAGATGATGACAACAACAAAACCCATTCGGTGATCAGCAGCCAAGTTAGTCCACAAAATCCAAAAACACAACAGCAAAGGACAGCGAACAGATATAAACCTCTCTCCTTGAGCTTTCAGACTGGAGCTTAAAAACCCTCTTGGGGCTGATGTGCTGCGGCTGAAGGTGGAAATGCCAGGTGAAGCCAGTGAGGGTAATTCTAGCCTGGTCTCACTCTGAGGGCTCTGGTAAAAATAACTAAAAATGGTTTGGCTGGGGCACACTATCAAGGTTCAAATACTTTACAACAGTTCTGTAGCAAAGAGGTTCTCAGCTGCATGTCTGGAATAAAATTAATTTATAGATTGAGATATCTAAAATTTAGGCATTTGTATTATAGCACATACCATAAGTACTATAGTTCGGGTGATGATCTAATCAACAGCAGGGCCTAGAGAGGTATCCAACCCAGTCTAAGTTAAACACCTGCATTTGGTCTCCTGGACTGTTTTCTACATCCTTTGACTACAGTGGACTACAGTGACATGTAGATCACATAGCAGTCACTTGCTGTGTAGGCACTTAAAAGCGTATATCAGATTCCAGAGCTGAATCACACTTCTAAAGTTTAGTGAGATGGACGTGCCCACAGTGGCAGAGTATTAAACTGTTCCCTGATAATCTGGTGATGAGAATGTGCTCATCTGGACCTAGGCACTTATTTTATGGAGCAATGAAACACTCTCCATTCAACAGAAGTACTTCTGTTGTAGTGGAGTCACCAGTCAAGCAGGATAGGGCTGCTCTAACCTTTTGCATTTGAATTATTGACAATATCCATAGTCAGTGTTTAGCATCAGGAGATGCTCATTCCTCTACTTTATCTATGCCACCACTGTCTCATTAAAGAAGGTTAGTATCCATACCAGCATGACTCATCTTGTGGACCAGAGCAAGAGATCAGGGCATTGAATGTTGCCAGGACCAGATTAACTTTCTCTTCTGCATCTGTGTATGGCATGGTTTGGTCACTGTCTCCCAACGCAGTTCTCTCTTTATGGTACAGGTACCTGGAAAAACTACCTTGGAAAACCTATATTCTGGATCATTTGAAAGCTTTCTTTTAGTAAACAGAGGGAAGAACTGAATTGTCCAAGAATTTGGGCTGATCCCCTGACTCTAATGTGTTTAGTCATTCAGTATTTCCTTATGATCTATCTCTCAGAGAAAGGTTCTGATGGCTATCTTCTTCCCAATGCTGGTCTGACTGATGTGGAATAAGGAAGTACAATATGGTGCTATGATGGGAAATATTTAATTTTCTGTAGTACCTCATCACATTGGTGTTTCTTAGCAATCTTTTTTTTCTCCCCAAATCTGTAATCTCATGTTCTTTTTTATTTTCTTGCAGGAGGAGCTGGGCATTACTTGTGAGTTACTGGAGTCAGATTTCCTCAAGTGCAGTGTGGGATTTCCTTTCATGAGATCCAAATCTAGGGTAACGTTGTGACATTTGCATTTGCAGAATAATGGTTCATTTACCTCTGTCTCCAAGGAGTGGCTGGGAAGTCAACTGCTCTGTTAAACGTCTGTGATTGGTACTTTCTCTAGCTTTCTAACCCAGATATTGGAGCCTTTCACAGCTACAGAGGACTAGCTGTCCTCTTTCCCTCCAGACAGAGCCAATGACAGTGCCCTGGGCACTGCAATAAAATGGCTTTGAAAAATAGTGCAAGAGTTGTAGCTGCAGTTCTGCTTCCTCTGCAGAAAACTAGAAAAGGACTCTCCATCTTACTTATGTTGTTTCTGTGAGTTTTTTTGTCTTCTTTCACATTAAAGTGCATCTGGATTTATACAAATTACAAGGAAAATGTACTAATGGCTTTTTCATATTATGGTCTTCTGGTAGATTTTTTAGAGAGGGTTTTGTTCTGTAAGAGAAGATACACTATCTCATAATGTTTAAAATCCAGCTGGGTTCTTTCTGCTGCTAAATTGATCTGTATAAATGACCAACCCAGAAAGGTGAGAAAATGAGGAATAACTTAAGGATGACCTGAAAAAAAAGTCTGAAATTTTTCAGAAAGTTTCAATTTCAAAAGCAAATCCTTTCCATTTGAATTGATGCATCATTTGACCCAATATAAAAGTTTTTGTTTTCTGGTTTTTTATTGACTGTTTCATGCTATTTTGAAAAAGTAAAAGAATATTTTAAATGGAATTGAAAAACTACATGCAGGTGCAAAATACTAGCTAGAATGTAAGAATGTACCCCATTGAAATTACAATTAATTTTTACACTGTTTCACTTGGCTGAAGTCTGTTTTGGAGTTGGGCAGAAAAATCACATGGAGAAGTTATTCATCAAAGTAAAATTCTTATTTCAAAATTAGCACTTGTTTTCACCCATTATGATGGGTGTCCTGAATGCTGCTTTAGCTTCTGCCACTTTCTCCAAGTCTCTGTGCAGGCCTGTGGTGTGAACTTTATTCCCCCAAAAATCTCTTCATCAGCAAATGACATATAGAGCAGTGCTGAGATGGTTTCGGGTAGTGATCTGCTTGTACTGGAAGACTTATTCCCAGGCAGATGATCTCCTCAAGAAATACCTTTGAATGGCAATTCTAGTAAAGGCCGTCTCTTAATGAAGGAAAAGACAAACTATATAGTATTTGAAGAGAAACACAATTACTAAGACTTAAAAATAATTTGCAGTAGATGAAGCTCTCTTACATGTATCAAAATATGCTACTTTTGTACAATTAGGCCAGTAAAATATAAATGAAGTTTCAGAACAAATACATTTTCAAACAATACGCAGTGTCTCTAAATACTGCTTTTTCTTTGCGCAGTATGAGTTCAGTGTGATCTTTGACACAAGCCACTTGACTGGGCAGGAAGAAACACTTACCTTCCTTGTCACTGCCCAAAGGTAAGGGGACATTTTTACATCTGGATATTCTTTGTTACATGAAGTGTGTATTATGTGTGCTTGACAATTGCATGATATAGCTGTAGATATACATATGTGTAGTAAATTAGGTTAAATTACTGGGGCTAAATGTATGTGTTTTGGTGATGCAGAGGAACTATGTATTGAAGATTCCTGAAAAATGAGGTAGGATCATACATAGGTTTTCTTTGCCAAGTAATTGCAATTCTGAAGGATCATTCTGTATTCTCTCAGTTGAAAGGCTCTTGTGTTTCAGTGGCCATCTCTTTGGGCCATGTATCAAGCTCAGCTCAGCTGCGGTTGATGATCAACACAAGATAGACCCATTTGTTCCAGCATTTGAATGAAATAAACATGCTAGGATGCAAACCAAAAAAGATAAATGTTTTAATCAGATGGCCAAGGATCCCACTCATAGGTTCTATAGTCACGGATCTATTTTGTACCCCTCTGGTTCTTCAGTGAGCTATGACAAACTGTGGAAAGCATCTGGATAGGGTACTTCCCGAAGGGCACTTGAAATTGGCATTGAAGTAGGGTGATGCCAAGTATGCATACATGCTGGAGTTAGCTCTGCAACATGGCATACATAGGCATTTTATCTTGGGCAGAATAAAAGGTGTGACACATGCTCTCTGCCTTCTAAGATGATGTACCATGCAGAAGCAGACTGCATGGGTGATTCAGTCACAAGCACTGTCGATATCTGTACGGGAACCAATGCACAGCTGCATTAACATTGGCCATGAGCTGCTGCTTTGATGTGTTGGGTATTTGACTACTTCCTGCTCCCATTTACTGTGTGAATGAGCCAACTTCATATCCTTACATATCCAAATCAGGATCTTCAGCTTGAATTCTCCTCCCAGATGGGATGACACCTCTACAAACAGATGAGATGTAGCAGCTGCAGAGTGACTGCTCTCATAAGGCATAATCCTCCCCTGCAGTAACAGCTGTAGGTGAGACCAAGATCCTTGCAGCATGTGGGACTGGTATGAGACCCTGAAAGTGAGACATGTCACCATGTCTTGCATGCTAGCAAAGTTTTATTCTCTATCAGAAGTTCATCATGTGTTCATATGATCCTGTGGTGCTTCTCAGTCAGAGACATCAGTATCTGCTAGGTGAATGCCAGCTAGTGCAAAGATGGGTCAGCAGTGCTTTAAATTTGCCCAGCCAGTGTTTTCCGACCTTGGATAGCACAGGACTTCCCTCTATAACATCACTTCTTGTATTTCTGTACCCTACCAGTGAGAAGTGTTAGTCTGTGCCTTTAGATGAGCAAAGAAATAAACAGTAAGTTTTACACATTGAGTGAATGCTTAGAGATATTACAAGAAAGTTTCTCATTGTAGAAGGATGAGAGAGGATAGTTATGTTTTGGAGGATTCAGCTGAACCTCCAAAGAGAGTAGTGCAGGTCTCGATGCTGATTACCCTCATTTTCTCTGTGACTTTAGGCAAATTGTTCAATTCACTCTCTGTCAAATAAGTGTAACAAAATCTTTCTACCATTAGAGTTGCAGGGAGCCCTGAGGTAAAGTCACTGATAGGGAAATGGAGAGAAAGTATCTGTGCTGCAGTCAGACCGCAATAGGCGAGGGCATTGTTTCCACATAGAACTGGAGCTAGTCTGGCAGAAATAGCTGAACAGGGAAGCTATGTCACACTGTCATGGGAAAGCAAGGGTTGCCCTTCAAGTGTCTGCTTGAGCCTGTCCTGTGTAGCTGCAAATTTGGCAGTAGAATCTGTTACAAGAGACTGGTTCGCTATTGAAACAATTGGAGAAAGAAGTAAACATTGCATTTTATTGCTCTTACACTATTTGGTTGTTTTAAAAGAAGCAACAAACCTTCTTCTTTGCTTCCAGGTGTGAACTGTTTTTCTAGAGCTAGATTCACTGAGTTGTGTTCTCCTTTTTTGACAGTACCTTTACTCCATTTGAAACACATAAGAACTTACCTATGAACACTGTACAGAATTCTACTTGCTTATTCTGTTTGCCACCATGGTATCTCAGTATTTATGTTGGATGAGAAATGTCTCCATTTTGGACTCTTCTGTGAGCCTGTTCAGAGGAAAAGCTTTTATTAAGCGGCATTTTGTCCCAGGAGTGAAAGTTTGTGGGGTTTTCTATCTGGGCCATAGTTTTATCAGCAGACATAGGAAATGTGTCAGTTGCAGGAAGCTGAGCTGTATCTAAGCAGGTACGTAGCCAGAAGGCTCTATTTTTGTAACCTGAGCAACTCATAACCTGCATGGTATCACTTGGGAATTTACTGCCTGCTGTTGCCTCAGTGATACTGTCCTCAAATAAATATGATCATATCTTGTTTTGCCAGTTTGATTTGTGAGTAAATCCGACAAACTGCAAGGAAAAAGTGATTCCAGAGTCACTGCTGAAGAAATTGAAAATATATGTAACAAATCTTTCAAGATTGTTGTTCTGAGCTGTCACCCAACAAGCACACTCATCATCAGAATTAGAATAGTTGCAGGTTTGCATGCTAGATATGCATTTCAAGAACCTTTCCTAGACTTCATACATAAAGTGTTCACACTGAAACAAACTGACTCAAGTGAGAGATAATTGCTCACTTTTCTCTTTCTTCTTTTTGATTTTGACCGTCTGAGGCAACTGCCTTTGACAATGTAAAGTAGAAGTGCTTTCATTTTGGCAGCTATGTACAGGAAGAGATGGAAAGAGAGGGTGGAATTGCTGAGAGATTATGGCCAGTTCACTACGAGGGTCTTGCCCAAAAACTGCTTGCAGTGCTATGGTACAATGCAGGTACACTGAAAGCATTTTTTCATTTAGTGAGTCAAGTCCTTCTGTGAGGTGTGTATATCTGTCACAAACTGATGTGCAATCAGACTGGGAGAAAATGAACCCTTGCATGGAAGTCTAAATGTTCTTGTTTCTCTCCACTGTGTATGATCGCTGCTGTAGTTACCATAGACATTTGAATTCACACTTTGTTCCAATATTCATTTTTTTGTTATGAGCCTGTTCATGTCCCAGCCACAAAATTCATGCTTTTTGTGTGTGCCCTCTCCAAGGTTGGGTGAACATTCTTAAGGAGCTGGTATCTCAAATAGAGAGGCTCAGAGTACAAGGCAGAGAGATGGTAGCTGTGAAACTGTGATATATTGCAAAGGCTGTCAATTTGCAGTACGTTTGTTTTTCCTTTCTGTCATAGTGGAAACCTAGAACACACTGAATATCTGCATGATAATACTCTAATCCTGTCAGTGCCCTTGATGCATGAAGTGGACTCATCGATCAGTGGGTAAGTACCAGTCACCAAATGAAAACAACAACAAGAATAATAATCATCATCATCATCATCATCATCATCACCATCATCCTAAGAATAACATCTGAGTGTCTTCCAGTGAAAAAATTAATTCTTCTCTTTGTTCACATGTAGCCAGACTGTTGCTTTTTCCTTGTGTCCCAGACTCTGGACATTCAATCTCATTCAATAGCTGGAAATTTTATTCATTCCAAGACTACCTCATTCTCACTACTTCCTAATTAATGCTAATTAGTTACCATCAAATTTATTTTAGTAATCATGTTTGAATTCAAGTGATGCTGTAGATATGGTGGACCTTAAATTAAAAAATAACAAGTAAACTACGTCTCGTTCCTTAGGGCATGGCTTTAAGGAAATGGTTGAAAGTCACCAGGCCAAAGGTTATGGTTAAATGTTCTGGAATTTTAAGGAGCTTGGTGAAGTCTAATTGTTTGCCTTTCTGTTTAATTTCACAAACAGAATTTGTTTTTGCTTCTGTTTATTTTTCCATTTCCTCTATTCCCTAGTCTGTGAGGCATCTGAGTACGAACTGCGGAGCATCACTCACACTTTGACTGAAATACTTGTATAACATGTAGCCACTGTGTTCTCTCCCTTAGGCTGCACACATGCAAATTCCTGCCTTTGTACTTGGGGCTCTTCCCTTCCACTTGACATCACGATCTTATGCCTTGAATGAAAGCTTTGTGGTCAGTCTCAACAGTCAGACCATTCTCTAGCATAAACAGTGCTTGAGTTGAAATTGGGGGACCTGGTCACAGAAGATGTATTAGCATTCATGTACACCGAGAAAGTTTGCATTAATTCCTAAACTGGAGAAGCAAAAACTCATCAACAGTGCCCCCAGAGAGTCAGTGTCTGGTTTAGCCACCATCTATGGCAACTTCCAGACTACTCGTATTGTCTAAATGACCAGTGCAGGTTGGCATCAGTAGAAGTCAAATATACCCTTGACCACTATGCTACATGTGTAGAAAAAAGTTAACCTGCACTGACATGTGATTGGATTGAAAAGCTGAATAAACTCAGATTCAAGGCCTAGGCTGGGTTTTGCCTCATAAAGCTCATCTTGTTGGATAGAAATAAAATCCTTAATTACTGCCAACATCAGTCAGAATGGGTAAAAGGTATATTTGAGCCTGCTCAGAGAAAGGAAGTGTGCTGTCAAACCTCACAAGATGACCAGCAAGGACAAAAATCTCCTCTATATTGAGAGTACAGTCTCAGCAGCATGTTCTGGAAGTTTTTGAATGCTTTCATTGTTACAAATTCTTTAGAAATTTAACTCTTGTTTCTTGGTGCTTTGATACAGATGGATTTTTGTTCAGCTTTATGGAGATGAATGCTTTCATCTCTGTCTTTAGGTCTCTGTTTGTTACCTACAGAATACTGCATGCCAAAATATAATAAAAATTGGTTTCTCTTCTTTCTCTTCAAAATGTACTTTTTGAAGCACAAGGTCTCTGAATTTATAAGCCCCACCCAAGTGCCTGTGTGGATTATATTTTTCTTTCTCATAGATGAGGCTTAGTTAGTTGAAGTTCACAGAAAAGTCCAACTGGCAGAGAAAAGTTGGGTTTATTGGAGGGCACATTCCCAGGCATGGTAACATTAGTAGTGCTCTTTTTCTTGGACAGTATCTTTTTGAAGCTTGTTTTATTAGCTTAATTGTCCTACATTTGAATCTAGAGGAGCAAGCTTCATTCCTGGTTATAAATAGCTCAGAATGGCTTGTACTGTACTGGGGAGAAATCTTCTGGCACAACACTGTAAATGGGAGGAGAAAATCTATCTTTCACTGTTTCCCCTATCAATCCCTGGCATAGGATGCAGGCAGGAAAAAAGGAAATGTATCTAAACAGGCTTAAAATCCTGTCTCAAAATGCTCTGACTCCAAAGGACAACTTGGAAAGGAAGCAGAGTTTTAGGCAGTAGAGAAGACTAAGGTTTGTCTGAAATTACACCAGGACCCTTTCCAGACAGTGGAACAGCCTGAGATTTGAAGGAGACTTAAAGGGTGCTTAAAGCACTCCTAGTCCTCTTCTGCAGGATTTTCAGGTACTGTGTTTTGCTTCTGCAAAGTAATTTCTGATAAAATCCTACTGCATCTTATTGTGTGATTAGATTATAATAGTGGTTGAGGAAACTTGGATTGCTCCACTCTAGTTAAAAGCAGGTTACCTCCCTCTACTCTTTCCTTTAACCATCTGCTAACAATACAGGTAGTAAAACTTCGGTAATTAACCAAGTGTTTATTCCTGAAACGCTATGTAAATGTTAAATAAAATTACAATGTTATTTTAGTGAATATGTATCTTAAAGTATTCCTCTTAGATACTGTTGCTTCAGATTAACTTGGCAGTGCAATGATTTCCTGTGTTAATCCAAGCTTGCACAAATCATCCATGGCAGGGGATCCCAGAGAGGATGTTTTGTGATAGGAAAGGAGAAAAAGGGATAAGTAATCAAAAGAAGTCTGCTTCATTGATGGGATGTTAACCCAGGTCAGTTGAGATGCCACTTGTGTAGTCTAATGTTGCCAAGAGGAAATCAAATCACCAAAAATAGATTAATGTTAAATGGTCCCATAGAATTTCATGTGACTAGAAAGCAAGGGGTGCAATTCAGCTAGACACAAATATATTTCATTTTGGTCACAAAGTCAGCTTACTATATCTGTGTCTTGATCTTACAGAGAAGTCTTCCCTACTTCATTTTTCTATGGTGATTCTGTGAAAGCGTCCAACTTTGTTCAGTTGGAAAACCATGAATGCCTTTTCCAGTCTCTTAACTTCACACTGCAGGTAAAACTCATCCTTATTTTGACTGCTTTCCTGCTTGACAGCACATTCTTGTTTTGTATCTATTTAATTCTGAGTGTGGTATGGGTTTTTGTGCATGATTTCAAATCACAGTCATGGGCAGAATGGGAGCTTCGGATGAGGTTTATAAAGAAGAGCCTCTTGTTGAGTTATGAGGTTCAGAAAGGACTCCCTTGCTTTCTAAACTTCTCAGAGAGGAGACTAGGTGTAACTGGATCCAATTCTAGCCCCAGACTTGCTCAACTGTTTTTGTCTAAAGGTTATATAGATGAAATAGAGACTGTGTAACTTTTTCCTGCAGGATTAAGGATGACAAAACAAAATATATTTACATTCATAACATAAATTATTTACTTAAATTGATGATGATAGTGACTAGACTAAAATACTGTAATCAGAATTATTTACCACACAATATAGATAGTTTTACTAATACTATTTTGCACTATTTATTAAATCAATAATTTAAAAGCTTAATAATTGTTAAGTAGAGATTGGTGTTACTCACTCATACCAACTACTGTGGGCAAATCTCTTTTGCTCAGCCTCAAGGAGAAACCTTGAGGGACATCTCCACTAAAGGGAAGAATCTCCACACTCTCCTGGAAGTGGTGTGTTAGAAGTCCCTGCTGATAAAAAGTGGAACTGGGCTTTTATAGTGTAAAGTGATCAACTGTCATTAATGTGTTTTTAGGCTAGCAGCTTTAGACAAGTTATCTGTACTATCATTTGTTGATTCCTTTATCAGAAACTTTGCCTGTTACATCCTCACTGGTACCAGTTTTTGTCAGGAAATGCTGTCTGAATGTTTAACTTTGCGACTGATGAGTCAGCCTGGTCTCAGCAGTCTTTAATACCAAAAGCAGTGTGACCACTCTTCTCCATCCATCATGGGTAACTTTCACAAATAGGGTTTAGTCTGAGCTGTTTTACCCCCACTCAGGCAGAGCATCCTGCTACAACACTGTACAATGTGTTCTTGATTGGCTACCATTATTGCAGTGTGCAGGGATGGCATATGTCCTTTATCTGAATATATTATGACAAGAATTGCAAACAGGGCATGTCACTTCCATAGGATTAAAGCTGCTGCCATTTGTTTCTCTTTCATCTTTCTTCATATGCTGAGTAAAGAGCCCTAATTACTCACATGCCACATCTTAGATGAAGTCACAAGTTAAAAGTGGAGGAGTAATTCTTTTTAGTGGCATGGTCATTGAGCAGAGGAGTGGGCAGCCTTTATCCAAGAGGACAAACACATGTCTGTGCTAGGAATTCAGGCTTGCTAAATGCCCCAGTATCAAAATATTTATAACACTACTGATAAGAGTACAGGGAAGGGAAGAGTACAGTACAGGGAAGAGATGAGGACACTAAAAAGGTGTAAGAAGCTTTCAATAAATACCTCATAGCATCTCAGCATTATTCAAGAGTTACTTATATATTACACTTCACATGGCAATTAGATGGGTTCCTGATGTGGCAAAATATATGGATGGTTTGTTATAACAAACTCTAGTGATGTGGCCAAAATTAACTGATGCTGTGTTTCGCTGCTGTAACTGGATCTATTACAAGCCCTTTGTATTGATGACTGGCAATTATCCTGCAAAACTGCTTCTCCTTTGATATGTGAGCTGTACATGAAGACTGTTAGGTAAGCTAATCCTCTGACTTCATTCTGACCCTTGAAAAATAAGTCTTAGTCTGAAAACATTGAAAAACCTGCAAAGTACTTGTATTTCTTCAAATTTACCTGTACTCAGCTCTGAATCTATAGTAGCTTCCCATTTATGAGAAGTCATGTATGTAATTTTATTTGTATTCATTTTTTCTCTTACAGGTTTACAATGCTGGACCAAGCACTCTTCCTGGAGCTTTTCTTAACATTTCAATTCCAAACCGCCTCTCTGCCACTGGAGACGAAATATTTCATATTCAGCAGATGATGGTGAGTATGTTACGATGTGCTCTGAGCGCAGAGAGGCACTGAGACCTACTGATGACTAAAACAAAAGAAGTCCACCAAACTCAGTGAGTCAGTTGCTTTTTAACACAAAGGGTCTTTGCATCTGTGGCCAGATTTTCAGTAGCTGTACCCCTCCAGCTGTTGACTGTTCTCCCTCACCTAGGGCAAAGACAACTGGTTGTATGTTCTTGGTTTCCTGCAATGCTGTGTAAAACTAGGTCAGGCTAATGCGGAAGGAAATATAGAGAATACTTCCACAAGTCACACCTGCAAAGAGGATTGTCTCTTAATCAGTTCTCCCTGACTGAGGGAGGATGAAATGGTGGATGTATTATCAGTAGGATGCTTTATCAAGCTGACTCAGATTCCCTGGGCTTTTTCTTGGTCATCAGCTAGGTCTGAATACATTATCAATATCTGTTTTGCTATAGTCCATGTTATAATTTGCTCTTTTTGAATGTTCTTTTAACAAACGTAAATAATAGAGGAAGTTATTCTTTCAACACAATGCTTTTCAAAAGACTATTTTGTGTCAATTTCAAAGAAATTCAACATAGACTGTGGTAGACAAATTCTTAAATTTAGTTTCTAATATTTATTTATTTATCTATTTATTTATTTATTTCAAAGCCTTTGTTAGACCACAAAAATACCATCATTTACACTGTAGTGGCCAAAAGAGGGGAAACCTTACTACTGAGGTAAATTTATTGCTGAAATTCAGAGTAATCTGCTTTTGTGAAATGAAACCAGCTCTTTGGAATAATTGAAAAGAAGTATTATACTTTCATGTTGTTGGTAATACTTTTCTAGCCTTTTGGCTGAAAAATATTACCTAATATGTAGGTAACAGTGTCACTGAATATGTGTAAATATAGATCTGAAAGATCTTTCTAAGCAGGTTTCCAAGATTTTTGCTGTTGGAAGGTATGAGATAAATATCGATATGGCTTACAGATGGGCCCTAAAGACAGAATGACTGAGAAACATATTGGGATATTGTATGAAGCAACAGTAGTGTATAGATTGAGTAAATTCTCCAACCAGACTTAATTAGTTCTTCAGCATATGTATCATTTTCTGTGGCATTGCCTTTTAATGTTTATATAGTCCAGCTTTATATGCAGAAGATCACCTTTTCTTTGACACATTGTCTGCCAAAGCATCATGACCCATTTCCTTGTTTGTTCCCTGGTCTCTGTGTGCTGTAGGAGAGAGGGTGTGTTCACAGCAGCTGCAGAGAGGTGGGAATCTTCTTAATGGATTTTGTCTCCCTAAATGTCGATATCTCCTCTAAAGTCAGTCATCCTATAAAGGAGGTTCCAGCTGGGTGGTGTGGTCTTGAGCATTGTGGTAATAAATGCTAGCATGGTTTGTATTGCTTTTTCCCAACAACAAGTTGCATTTCTCTGCACATTATTTGACTGAATTGTACTTTGAAGTATGTTTTTGTAGAAATGTTAAACTGCTGTTGTGAGACGTCTTTGCAGGTAGTAGGCAAGTATGTTTTTATGAGAGATGTCTGACTGATATACTGGCATTCCAGTAATTTTGACTACTGATTTTGGGTATATGGTCAGTAGAATTCTCCTACATGACTTTCTAAATACCTCTAGCATGTTAATAAATGTTAGCCAAGAAAATCCTGTCTAGGATAGTGGTTAACCTTGCGTTACAGATACATAATTGAAACACCAAATAGTTTGCTTGACATTACACAGGAAATTTGTGTCAGAGCCAGGCACTGAACCAATGTATCCCAAATCTTACTAGTACCAATGTATCCCAAGTCTTACTATTGTAACAGAGCAAGCATCCCACTCTCTTTCCTACTGCCTCTGTCCCAGTGAGTTTTTATTAACTGAAAAGGGAACTAAAATCATGGAGATTTTCAACTTTTCATAGAACAAATACAATTAAGCAAAGAAACCCAAAAGGAGATGAACTTTAGGAAATGGTTTAGAACAGCTGTTTTTCCAAGACAACTTTTGTAAGCATAGTCATTAAATGTTTCAAGCTTTTGCTTATTTTGAACTTCCCAGAATCTAGACTGCAATAAAGATAGTAAGGTAATAGAATCCTTTCAGACAGTGCAGGTGTTTCTGTAATTATTTCCTTTATGCCTGTGATCCAGCCATTCTCGCTGTCAGTGTTGACAAAACTTTAAAAATAGCTCTCATTAATACAGAGGATTAGGAATTGTCATTTATCTGTAAAATACACTGTTCATACAGCACTTGGGATTTGATGACATAATGGTTTTTATTTTAAAGCTAGTAATTCTATTGCCACTTCTCTGATACACAGTAAGGCAGTGAAATTTATGAGTCAAAATGTATAGTTAAAGCACTAGAGTTTGTCTCAAATACACATTAACCACACAAGATAGTTTCAGGAGCAAACTCCCTCGTATTGTGTTGAGTGAGCTAGTCTTTCAGGCACAAAAATTAATAGCAGGAAGACAGTCACATATAGTTCACTGGAACGGTCTGTATCTCTGGGAGGTGTTAATAGGAAGTATTATCTGCTGGTCTGAGGAAATGACAGCCCTCATGCTTCCTCTCTTCCTGCTGTTCTGATCTTTTGGCTTTATTGCAGAAACTGTTTTAACATTTTCTTTGAGGCAAATTCAGATCATGGAAATATTTTGACATTTGGAGTTCTGTCTTAGAGATGTTCAGACACAATTCAAGGACTATTGGGAGCAATACTGCAGTTTCTGCAGCACTTCCCCCGACAAAGCCCCCAATATATAAAGGGAATGAATCAACAATAAAAGCCAGAAGTAAACAAAAAAAATGGATAATTGTAAGAAAACTAGGAAAAAAAAAAACCCAAAAATTGAACTTCCTCCCTATTAAAATGTTTTAATGAATAGGAGATACTAGAAATTTTCAAATAATTTTATCTAGGAAATTTCACCTCTGACACTGGTTTTACGTAGTAAATACTCAGATTCTGCAGTGGTAAATGATATTTTGGAAGTACTTAAGTCAAATTAGTAGCTGTTTGTTTTTATGTATTTTTGTATTTGCTTTCTTGCAAAAGTTAAAAACCAGCCAGGTTAAAAACATAAGAAATTAAATACCTCAGCTTGTTAGTAAAAGTGTTGTGATAGAACAGTATAGATGATGACATAGAAGAGCTTCACAGAAGAAGTTAGTCTTAACACAAAAGTATATTTCCACTCTTCAAGCCATTGATTATCTATTCTTCCAGGAAGGAAAACAGTACTTGTTGTATTTGTGTATGTTTTTGGTTTTGAACTAAAAGATCGGTAATTTCCTTTGTGTATCCAGCTAGGGATACACAAGGGCAAGGGAAGCACTACCTGACTTGCTAGCCAAGGAGCTGCTTTTTAGGATTGCCAAAAAGGTTTTCGCAATGGGAATTCCTACCAAGTTAACCAGGGTGTATTTCCTGAAGCTGCTCATAAATTAGCAATGTGTCCAGGATTATTCTGCTGCTGGCTTTATGGAGCTGGATCAGATTGTTGCCTTCTGGTTTATTTTATTTTCATTGAAGGGAAATACAACTATGAGGGATTAACAGTTGGAAACCACACTTGTCTATTTGAACTGGATGATCCTCTTCCCTCCTCTGGAGGGACCAGCAGAGCCTGTTTGGGTGAATCAATATCAAGAATTTAAAAAAACGTGTTATCAGCATCACTGAGATAAGAATCTTGTTGGAAAGTAAGACGCATATGTTGCAAGACAATCTCTTCAGAAAGTTTGCAATCTAGGCAATGATATAAAAGGGAATTTGGAAGAAAGAGGGAAAGAAATGCTGTTCTCAGGTTTTTGATGACAAGGTCCCTCCTTGCATGCAACTCTTGATATCTAAGTCTAGTAATTACTGTTTTAGTAATTGCTGTTAATAGAATATATTTAAATTACGATGTTCTCGTACTCTAGCAATTAATGGATAGAAGGGCATAGAAGCAGCTCTGGAGAAGCACTTGCCAGTCTCCACTGATAATACAGAAACCATCTAGTTTCCCTGATTTTCCCTAGGCTTCTAAACTTAGATCTTGAGAATTATTTACAGAGAGTGAAAAATGGGTTAAACTTCAGTCTTGTGACTCCTGTCCCCATCAACCATAAATGGGCCAGTTAGCCCAGGCCATCACTTCTTGATTAGGGAGCAAAATAAAAAGTCCTTCTCGGAAGGACAAACAGAAGTCCTCCAGTTGTCCTATTATGTTTGGCATATCCACTTCACACCTCTTTCTACATGGGTGAGACCTGGATTGTGCCTTTATGATAGCTGGGTATCAGTAAGATTTGAAAAAGTAAAGAAAAGCTGAATGAATTAATGGAAGAATTGAAGAGAATTACTTTTACAGGTTGCCTTTTAAGTTGACGGCTGCCTGAGCATAGGACTCTAGAAATGCTTGTCATGTTCATTAGGGAAAGCTGTGTAAAATAAACATTTATCTCTTCCTGTGAATACTGAAAAAGTAAAATGGAGTCAGTCCCAGAGCTGCAAGTGCTGGCTGATGACAGGTTACATTTTTAAGGCCAGTTTGTATAGCAGTCATGTAATTTTTCTTCCAGCATTTGCACAGTAATATCTGTAAGGAGCAGAAAGAAGTTAAGGAGAAGAGTTAAAGCTTGCTGTCTCATTCCATGAAAGGTCCCAAACTAATTGAGGTTTTTCTTCACTTATAGAATGTAAAAGAAATATTGTCAATTTTAAAACCTTAAATGTAATTTCTGCTTATTATCTGTAGGTTTTATTTTCTAGCATAGGAATAAGATGCTTTGTCTGCTGCAAAGCTGGTGTTTAAAACTTTAAGCTAAGAAGGACTGTCAAAGGTCTCTAAAGTGTCGTTGGGCGTGAGTGTTCCTTGAGGCATGTGTTGACATTATCAAGCTCACAACACATGCTCCACATACAGAGGTAAGCCTGTATATTGATATAATTATGTAGAAAACATCTTATTTGTTGGTAGATGGTTTAAAGTTATTTATTTATGTCATTTGACATTTCATCTCTTGTCTCTGAGACATATATGTGCAGTCCCAACATGTGAAGACAGAAATATTTGCTGATTGTATTCAATACAGCATTTTTTTGTTTTCCAGCAGCAGATCATGCTGCTGCTGGTTACCACATTTGACAGAAAGATTGTAAAGGAACATTTTGCACTTACAGCAACATTCATTTCAGCCCTTTGTATTAGTCATCCTGCTTGTAGTCTCTTCATTTCAATGATTGTTACACACACACTGGCATACGCATATTTTGGCACCATATTTAAAGGCATAGCTAGATTACTGGAGGAAATTATTCATTCCAGGGAACGTATTGTACAGAAATTTGTACAGAAAATTCTACAGATACTTTCTGACCTTCCTGCCTCTTTCACTTTAATTGCTTTTTAAATGACTGTTCCAAAACATTTTTGCTTAGGCAGTTGGAGGTGTTCCCTGCCCCACCCCCAGTGTAGAACACCTCTGTGATATCAACTGAATCTGTCTTTGCCTAGGAGCCCTGTCCCTTGCAGGAGAAACTAGTACATCTGCCAGGTCCGGGATGGGTGTGAGGAGAGAGGCAGAAGCATACACTGTGACAGGACTGCAGAGCAGCTCAGAAAGAGTTCCTAATGTCAGCATGATGAACTGAAACTCTTTAGGCAAAGAGGAACTTTCCTCTCTTTTAAGTTTCCATTTTTATACAGGAAAGGCTACCCAGCCATAAAATTAAGGTTTTTCCTGAGTTAAGACCTTAAAATAAATCTGAAAACCCCAGCATTTTTGCCATCTGAATCACTATTAAAAAGCTGTGCCTCGGTCAGAGCTCACAGCATTTCCAGTGTTTCAAAATAATCTTTTCATCCATTGCTGAGTGCGTCCTTGAAGATGGAGCAAAACTTCTTAACATGGAAGAAAGTTTTCTGTTACTTCCTAGTTGGGATCTTTAGGTGAAAACAGATTTGAACAATTTCTTTTACACTTTCTAGTTGTTTTGACCAAATCTTCTAGAAATGAAAGTGCTATGGTATTTCTATAAGCAGTGAATTTTTTTGGAAATTCTAAAGAAGATGTTCTTGGAAAATGCATTTTGAATGTAAAAAAGAATTGTCTTTCAAGAAAGTCTAATAATATAAAAATCAAGGCCATTGACACATGGGAAAAAACCACAGTGATCCATATATTAAATCAGGCCAAAGTAACACAATGTTCTTGTCCAATTGTGGCCTGCTCATGATCAGCTTCTAAACTAAAGTGAAATTCGTCAAATTACTTAGTTATTGAAATTTTACAACACTGCCCTGAAAAATATCATGGCCTTTCAAATGAGTGGAAGTTTGATTAATATTTTGGGTCAACTGAAAATGTTGCTACTTTGTGAATGGCCCATAGCTCCTATTTTTTTGGCCGAATATGTGAATTCCAATTTTGAAAAAGATGGCAGATTTGCCTTTTGATAAAAGGAAATTTCAGATAAAGAAGGACATGAAATATAATGGATATGTAAATAACCTGTTATCAAAATGATGAAGGAAGCAGGAGGCTTGGCAGATACCAAGTCAGGAGTAATCATGTAGTAATTGGAGTTTTGCTGAGGTATGGGGAAAAATACATACAGTTGGTTTTTTTGTAAGCTTCCAAGCCAGAGAAGGAAGCTCCTCCTGTTGAAGGATACTGAATGAAAAGAAAATCTACAATTTTTTAAATTTTTTTTTCCTTCTTTTTGAAAGAGTGAGTGTAGGAATTCACCATTTTTCCACTGGTGAAGCTTTTCCTGCCAAAAACAATGAAGAAGGAAATTCAGAAAATAACTGACTGGTTAATTTTTTAACACATAGTCCTGTTTTAAATCCTGACTCTTAGACCAGCCTTTCTCTTCTGTAACTAATGCACAAGATTTGTGGTCTAAATGAAGGGAGCAAAAAACAAGGAAGAGGTAAAACCAATGGTAACTGTGCATATAAACTCTAGCTCCCATTTGGTGAAAGAAGGGTTTTCCTCCCTGTTCATATATCAGACTGAAAATAAGCACCTTTTATTGGATTTCTCTCCTGGCTTTGAAAGTACGTCATTCCAGTCTTCTTCAAGGTACCAGATGGTATCAAAATTGTCAATAAATCATTTCTTGGAGGAAACTCTGAGGATGTCTTGGAAACAAAAGACATCTTCTGCTTAACTTAATAGATCTCCTCCACCCCCCAAGAGTTTTTTTTAATGAGGATGACCCATTTAATTTTCAATTGTCTACAGTAGATGAGCAAAATCATCCTCTTAAAAGTCCTACCTTCTCTCCACTGCCTCTAAAGAGAATTTAGATCTTAGACACTTTTCTGATACGTTCAAATACCTGCTTTAGTGAAACATCCCACTGGAGCTGTTTGAGCCCTCCAGGGAATGTACTTACCTGCACAGTCTTCAGAGATACTCATCCTAATATCAACACAGGCCACAGGGAAAGCCCAGCAATTAGGTAAAGAACAAACATGGGCATATTTGTGTTTAATACAGCATAGGTAAGGCTGCAGAAGAGGATGTACTATAGACAGATAGAACCTAGCTGAAGAAGCATCAAATGCCAGGTGATCTCAGGGGCTTTTTAAATAGAGACATACCCTGAGAATTATTTGTTGCCTCATATGTTGGTTAAGCATTTCACAGTTCATCATAGGGAGACAGAGTACTTCTCAGTGACCCTTTCTTGGGTTTCATCTGCTAAAGGCCGATATATAAGGAGCACATGAATGTTAGTGGTAAACTGATTTTTGTGTAAGGTGGTGATCATTCATTCACAGGCTTCTGTGGATCTCACAGTTAAATCATACCAAATGGTCAGTGTTTCTTCTTACTGTGTACATGTGGTATATACAGGTCTGTCCAGGAAAGAATCTGCTGTCTTGTAAGTCAGGAACTTTATATGAGAAGATCTTTGCTTTTGTCAGTAAGATGGATAGGGATCACTAGTTCGTGAGAGCAGTACTTCTGGGGATTGCTGCTAAGTATGTGCAAATTGGCTGCAGGGCCAAGACCAGGCCAATGTTGCAGGAATCACGCTTATCAAACCTGATTATTTAATTAAGCTGTATAATAAGTGCATCAGAAAAACATCTAAAAGCGTTGCAATCAGGTTAGCATGATTTATGCCAAACATACATCTGGTGCATTTGCCCATTGTCTAAAGGAGCAGAAGCCAGAGCTATGGTGTACTCCTCCTCTAAGCTGATTGAATGCTTTAGCATCTCCACTTTGTTTCCACTTGCCTCTTCTCATGGCCTTGTAAAGTTACTTAATGGATTTGTGGTCTACTGGTTTTCCTTGCCATCATTTCTATTTTTAGTTGAAATCTTTCAAGAGTTGTGTGAAATTGGTTAATTTTTAAAATTATTTTCTGTTGTTTCAGTGGCTCTTAATTTTATTACCAGAATCAACAGGACTGCTCTGATTCAAACATATTTCATTATCTGTGACTATTAAACATTCTTGGCATATGGTGCAAGTAGTCAGATAACATATTTACATAACTTATTTGTCTGCTGTTGAAAGTCTGACCTCGTCTGGAATTTCTTGTCAGTACCCTTTTTTTCTCAGTGTGACATGTTAGATTAACCCTGCCTGTCAATTCTTTGTTCACCAAATAAAGGGTGAATCAGTATCTTTGAATCAGAATACATGTATACATGTTTTCCCTAATACTAGGATGAATGTGCTATGGTTAGCAACAAAGACAGACAAACATATCTGTTATTTATTTTTCAAGTTTGAAAACTTGAACCACTGATTAGTTATTCATACATAAATAGAACAGTTTAAAAAAACGTACAGGGGAAAATACATAAAAACTCTCTGCCAGCAATTTCCAGACCACGGCCAAACTCCTTGTCCTTTGGAATCAGTACAGTCCAGGGATGATGAGATAGGCATCCATTACAGAGTTGAACAATGTTAAAAATGTTGTGAAATGACTGGCCTGTGTTCAGACCTTGAGCATGTTTCCTGCAAGTAAAATTGCTGTTCCAAATATCTTGTGTTTCATGATGTTTTCCCTGAACTTGCCCACACACTTTTTCTGAGGTTGGGATGTGGGTTTGGTTTTATCACATGCATTCACATCTGGATTCCACCTTCATACTTGCTTTGTATCAGCTTAGTTCTGCTGGCTTCCAGGCCCTACTCCACAACTAGTGATGATTTATCTCAAGAGGGGAATCCCAGACTTACTGGAAGAGCCTGGAAACCTTAAGTTTTAATACCATAATGAATTCTTTTGCATTGGTGGAAATCTAGTGTTGCTCATATAAGTAATGAGCTGAAGATACACATTTGCTCGCCCATTTATCTTGTAAAATGTCAGTCATTAAATACAGGAATAGCCCTCAGCTTCTTACATGCACAGGGAGATTGTACATAATGCTTTGTTGGAAGCAACAGCCAGTTTTCCTCCCGTTTTTCTGTCTCATTCTTCCAAGAGATTCCTATCACTTGCACATACTTAACCCCAGCTGCTAATCCACTTCTTGTGCTTGGTCCTCAACTGTCCTGTGCAGCCCATTTTGAAATTGTATTTCATTTCCTTCTCCCATGTTGACATCTTGTGCAGGATATAGGGCCCTGAAAAAATGGGAGGTCTTGCCTTTGATGCATGTTAATGGGTTGAGGTTAAATCTAGAAGGGGCCACTGGCTTTTAGTTCACCTGTGAAGTTTATGTTACAGATAATGTGGCCTAAATGCTTAAACTGTTTGCTAAATGTTTGCTAAAGCCCAACAATTTCTGAAAGGCCCCAAAGGCTTGCTATAAATTGCCATATTCTGAGTGTAGCTACAGATGAGCAGAGATGATATTGCAAGTACCCTGAAGGTGGGAAACAGTGCTGATAGCAGAACGAGAATGTGCTGAGGCAGCAGGTGTATTATTTGTCCTGGAAACTCCAACCACTCCCAGGTGACCTGGCTTCATTGGCAGCTCTTGATTATCCTCTGTGTTTCCAGGAAAATGTGTGGTGATTTTCCCCCTTGTGCTGGTACCTCCTTCTTGGAGCTGCAAACCAAGCCCAAGTATTCTCATAAATCCCTACACGTGCAGGGAAAGTCAGAGATGATGATCCCTGTGTATGTAATAAATTCAACATGCTATTCTCGTACAGCCCTATTAAATATCCTGCAGGCTTTTTAGGATGTGATGTGTGTGGAGTGTACATGATATGTTTTGCATACAACTGTTTCATTCTGAAATGTCCTCCTGCCACTTTTTCTCAAGAGTGGTGTAATCTTACATGATTAAAAGCCATTGCTATTTTATGGGTTTGCCTCTGCTCAACCCATAAAATAGCAAGAAAAAAGTCAGTCAGATTCAAATACTCAGAATCCATTAAAGTCATCCTGCAACAATTTCTTCCTTGTTGCAGACAAAGCATTTTAAAAGCATGAAGTAATGTGCATGCTTTCTCCAGTGGTTATATCTCGTCTCTGAGAAATTTAGTGGTTTGTGCTGACAACAAAAAGTTGGCAGAGTAACCCACTGTACAGGCAGTCCTATTTAAACATCTCTCAAGCATGTTCACAGGCTTTTCAAGGGGAGAGCACCTTACAGTAAATTAACAAAGCTAGAGACTAACTTGTCTCTGAATGAGTGTGTGGCCATTTATAGAATCATAAAATCAGAGAATTATGTGGGTTGGAATGGGTAGTATAGGCAATATGAGGGATTTTCTGCTACTCTGCATGATGATAGATTAGTAATATTACTAGTCTTCGCAGAGTTATGGTGACATGTAGAGGCCTGTTATGCAAGGTGCCATTTACAGTCTGTGTAGTACAAATGTTCTGGCTTGTATCTCTTTATATTTATGCATGTTACAGGTATATGCACGTGTTGAATACAGTAGGAGACTACACATATATATATATATATACACAAACACACACACACCACACACACACACATGCACATATACATATATTTAGATGTTCAGGACTGAGTAATGATTTTCAGTCCCTTAGATTTTGGATGTCCAGTTAAAATTGTCTGAAAGGTGGTGATTTTCAAGTGCCACAGGTGTCTAAGTGAGGCACCTGACAATAATGTGTTGTTACTGAGAAATGTTGAAGGCCATTCTGACATACAGCGGTGTTCAAGAGTGCACGTGAGATCTGAGTGCAGGCTTTGCTACTGCTTTAATCATTCTGATATTCCACAGTGAGAATATCAGAATGATTTTTTTTACCTTTCTTTACTCTGGGACTGAGCAGTTTGACAAAAGTGCTTTTGAAATTGAGGTAAAAACTAGAAAAAACATGATGTGTGTATTGATGTTAAGTGTTTTGCAGCCTAAGACAAGACATTGCTAGTGAATGGGAACATCCCTATTCATGGACACCATGGTAAAAAAAAACCACTGTCAGTAATAAAAACCTCTGTGGGAAAATTTTACTTTTGTTCTTGATGTTGTTTTGCCTCACGTGAAAGTTGAAGACATTCAAGATAGTGAAAGCATGCTTCATTCTAATAATGAAAATGACAAATAATAAATATATCAAGTTATAAAATCTGTGTGAAAAGATCTTATACAATATTTGGATTTCCATCAGACAACTACCCCCTTACAATTTTTTCTGTTTAGAATTGAAATTCTGAAAATGTAATTTCTTTGCAAAAAATGTATTTTTTTTTAATTAGAAAAGTTTTCCAGGAGTTGAAGGCTAGGATCAGTAGATAGTAATACTTACTTCTGTGTTACAAAAATTTTACATTGTCACCCCAAAAAAACTCGTGATATGTGTGGTAATCAGGACTGTATGTAATGACATAAACCATTGTATATAGAGAAGAAAAAGTAAAAAATAATTTAAGATCTTTGAAATTAGGCATTTTTTTCTGCAATATAAAGCTGTTCAGTGAAATCTGCTAGGTCAGCCATTAATTTGTGGCTACAGCACATTCAGGCCACCGGACCTGACTCAGAGCAAGATAGGAAAGTGTGCAGTATGGACGTAATTGCTGAAGATGCTATGCAGTTAGCCTGGTTTACCTTTTTCTTTGGCCTACTTTATGTGCTAACGTGGGCTTTGTCTACTTCTGTCTGGGTACAGATTTTAGGTACACTTCCAGTACAGGAGATTTATCTGTATGCACCAGACCAGTGCACCAGACTGCAAAAGATTTTATTCAGGACTTTAAAAGTAGCTTCTGGAAAACAGGATGAAACAACCTTCAGCAGAGACAGCTCCAACAAAGCTCCTTGGAAGTCTCTTCTTGGGACGCTGCAAGGCTACTTCTGCTTGGTACCTCTCTTCCCAATCTGTAGTCTTAATGTAGGATTTAAGACAGCCTCCCTTTTGTCCCACTTGTTTCCCGTCCCAGTTGTTCATTTGTGTTAGGAGTTAGACGTTGACATTTCTCTGTGGCTTCTGTGTAGTTCTTGCACTGACTACAAAGGCAGTGCACATCTCTTTCCACATCCTATGCACTGCTCAAAAAAAGTCCCTTCTTCTGTTTCTTTTAAGATGTTGGATCCCGGATCCTGGGAGGACCACTTTGGGGGTAGTCCTTTTCTGTTTATAGGCTGCTGAGAAATGGAAATTTTCTAAAAGCTCTGGTATGCCAGGTACCCTGAAACTCCAGGTCTGACAAAGAGCCTGGCTTCCTACTCCATTTCAAAGACTTGTACAGTTCTTGCATCTATAAATTGTAAAGATTTAGCGAGATATTTCCTTGTCTGTGTATCACAAGGTGGCTGGGATAGCATCATGTTTGAACAACAAGAAACTCAAAATGAGGCTTACAATCATGAAATACAAATCAGTTCAGTTTCAGCATAATGCAAACAGGAGTTATATGCTAAGATTTTATTTAACTAGTTGTCTTTCTGCAGCTGAATATTTCATCAAAACAAAGTTTATTGAAAAGTTGCTGTTGTTTTTTCTGGCTGGTTGACTGAACCCTTATGCATGTAAAAATTGAGAATAACAGATGATGTGAAATGTAAGTATCTAACAGTCATCCTAACAAAACAAACAAACCCAAAACCCTAAAAAATATCCCACCAAACCAACTGTGGCCCGTCTTTTGAGAAGGATGGATTTGCTTCTACCTTAGCACGATCCACCCATTTAGAACTTATTTGTTAATTTTTTCCCAGTTTTGTGGCTCTGTGACTTCCAAGAATGCTAAAAGAAATGGATTGCTGTTCAGCTGCATTGCATCCTTTCCTGCCTGCTGGCTGTCAGCACACGCTGATTGATAACAGGGTACATAGATGAGTGTAATCTAATTTCTGCCTGGTTGAATTCCCCCAAATTCTGCAGGCCAAATAGCAGTGTCTGCCTTATAGGAAGAAGCCTCTGCCTTTGGCTGCTAAAACAGGATATAGGTGACCTGATGGTCTGTTCCAGAGCAGTGGAGGTAACAGGAGGTGCTTAGTTTCTTGCATGTTTCCCTCCTAATATGGACTGAAACACTGAATTTAGTATCCACCTCATATAGGATTGCTGTGTGGCTGGCAGAGAGGAAAAGGTTTTTCCAAATTCAGAGTTGGTCCTCTGGAGGTGGCTTTCTCTGTTTCAGCTAAAGTGTTTTAAAAACAATGCCAATCTTCAATTTAAGAAAAAATAATAACTTAAAGTAGAAAGGACCAGGTTTATGTTGCTTCATGCTAGACAATTCCTTTTAGTCTTGTGAGATATTTCTGCTTTGGCTCATTCTTACACTGTACTTTTACAGGACGTAAATATTTGGGGAGTATGCCAAAAACTTGTATAGTGCAGAAACTTGTACTGTCCTTCCTGTATCTCTTGCATAAATCTAATGACATCTGTAATTTAAACTTTCAGGAATAAAGAACAAGTAGCTAATAGATCCTGACTTTTTGCTATTTTTAATTTAATATAAGCCTTCTAGTTGATACGGATCTAATTTCCATGTGAAAGATCAAAGAAGTAAATGTCTGTGGGCTTTGTGAATCTCTTACCTAAAATAAATAATGAAAACTCATTTCAGGTGATCTGGACAAATCATAGTCTTAATCTTCAGTTGAGCCCCAAGGAGACTGTAAACTTTGGGTATATCTGTTGGGAATGTAAAGACAGATTATGTTAAGTCAGGTTGTGAATACATACTTCAAAGAATAGACTATTAAGTATTTGGGGGTCAGTGAAGCAGAAAAGGTACATCTTTCAAAGAGACAGAGATATCACTTGTCTGAAAAACAGACAAGTTTATTTGAAATCTAGATAGACATTTGGGTTTTGCTTCTTTTTTCACAGTACTTAACACAGATACAAACTGTGTATTGCTGAATCAGACTCAGAGTATGCAGTAATTTTGTATCTGTAACAACTTTTTTCTGCCTCTTTCAAGGATTTATGATTTGAATAAGGTACATGTTTCCTGTTTTTCATCCTGTCAGGGGATGTGAGGAGGTCAACAGCATGTGTAAGAATGTCAATTGGTGATTTGTGAGAAAATCTCCCTCTCTCACTCTTACAGGTTTTAAAGATAGTAGCAGGAAGAATTTGCTGACACTTTGTTGTCATAGTTTTTATTAAATTTTGGTAATTTTTTCAGTAAATATTCATGAGCTGCAAAAAGTGAGAAGGCTTTTCTTGAGCAAGATTATCTTGACTGAAGCTCATTTTATCAGTTTGGTACTCTTCAAGTCCTACTTGTCCCAGTCATCCACTTTCTTGGACAAGCAAATAAGCTAGTGACACAAAAAGGGGGTTTTGTACTATTTCTGCTAAAGGTAAAATAACAGATTTAGTGCCTAGGCTTGTGCATTTACACAAAGATTTCATTTATCTCATTAGTTCTGATACAAACAGGGATGCAGCTGAGTTGGCCAAAATATCAAAAAAGGTAATACAAAGGGTAACACTATTGTCGTAGTTTAAGACAATTTACAGGACGGGGTCTCCGAAATAAGTTACTTCCCCTTAGTTTTAACTTCTCCCCTTTTCACTAAAAAGGAGAGACAAATACGAAGAGATACAAATGAAAAAAATAACAGTTTACTCAAAGAAAACAGCAATAAATAAAGAAATACAAAAGCAAACGGTTCAACTCCCACACACAAATGCAGATGAGGTCCCCCTAATTGTCCTGGGGAACACAGACAAAAATAGTGGAGAGTCCCGTCCCTGAGCTACGCAGAGAGAGAATGAAGGAAACAACACGGCAAACAAGCCTCCGTTGTTCCAAAACTCCCTCCTTCCCCCCGCCAAACGAATAACCAACTGGGAACAAGGACAAAACAAAACCTGGAAGAACTATTTTTGTCCAAAAGCAGTCAATGCTGCCATGCTGCTCCACGCCGCCCACCAAGGGCTCTCTCTGGCGTGGCACGGCTGTTGGCAGCGGCTGGAACTCTTGGAGTGGCTCTGACCTCCAGCGTGGTGGCTGCGGGCAGCAGTGGGCAAGCCCGTCCCCGTTTTGTGAATTGGAATAAAACACAGAGGCTCTGCTTCTGACTCAAGTCTTAAAGAGACAATAAACAAACTTGTGCAGGTTGATGTAGAGAATGATTTTGCGTCAGCCCTAGTGCTAAACTCCGCCTACTATCTATGTAACTAGGACAACTACTAACATAAAATACTATGTCATAATATATATTTTGCTGAGGTTTTTCTCCTCTGTCTCCAGATACGTAGAACATAGACACCCACATGTGAGCTAGATTAGACATGTTTATATCCTATCCAGTCAAAGCATTTCCAGTGCATGATTCATCTGGCTTACTTCAGATAATTTCTTTAGGGTTATTTGACTCCCAAGGTGGTTATTTTTCTCTTCTGACTATTAATGACATTTAGCTCCAATTTAGTTGTATTTTTACGGACAGACTAATTCAACCTTCTTGTATAATTTGGTTTAATTTGGAATAATAATTGTGATTTATAATTGTGCATGCAGGTTGCTCAGGACAAAGGAAGCTGCTCTTTCCATAGAAACCACAGCCCATGCGTTGTTCCTCAAGAGAATGAAAATATTTTCCACACAATATTTGCTTTTTTCACGAAGTCTGGCAGAAAAGTATTGGTAAGAAATGGCACCACTTACAGCACTACTTGAACATACAGCATATTTCACGAAACATTTTGCATGGTTTGGCATGAAGATATGAAGCAGGTAGTTCATTATAGAGCATATGTAACAATACTGATGATGTGCTGGGGGGGCATTTAGTGACTGTAATTGTCTGATTTTTAAAAGTAAATAGGAAGTTTCAGGAAGTGCAGTGGAAATGGGTTTAGCTGACATGGCAGCACACACTTGGTTACCAGAGCCTTTGCTCCCATGTTCTGTCAAAGGCATATGGGGGCAGTGGGTCACTGCACTGTACTTGGTGCCTGACCCCCACAGAGGCCTGATGTGCAGTTCCTTCCAGTCCTGAATGCTTGCCTGGCTCAGCAGCTCTGCAGAGGAGTGAAATTTACCTGGCTTGCTCTCATGCAGGCCTCTGTATCAAGCTGTCTTCAGGTCTTGACAGTTGCTATTTCAATGTAGAGGGGCTGTATTATAGCATTTTACTGTATAACTTAGTTTTCTAGTGTGTTTGCTGTCACACAATTTATCATTGAATTTTTACCTCTTTTGCCAAACAACTTTTTCCTTGTTTCCTGTAGGACTGTGAAAGACCAGGCAGATCTTGTTTAATTGTACGTTGCAACTTAAGCTCACTACCTAAAGCAGAGTCCTGTGAGATAAATATATACATGCTGCTGAATACCGAGATACTCAAGAAGGTATGTGCTCCCCTGTAGGTTGTTTCAATGCCAATTTAAGTGTGCTTATGTCAACCAATGAACTCAAAACTTGCATTTCTTGCTCTCTTTACTAGTGTGTGAAAAACAATCATGGTATCAAAAAAACCAGATCTACTTATTAATAGTGTGTATGAATGTGTTAATCCTAGTTCTTACCCATTACCCGTTAAGATAGAAATAAATTTAGTTCAGAAATTTATACATTGAAAAATGACAAATGAGACCCCTAATTGTGTGCATGGTGTTAAGGCTAAACATTTCTGAAAATGGAATTGATTTCTGAGAGTTTTGATTCTAAAAAATGTAAGTTAATGTAAACTTTGACCAGCTATCTATCATCTTTCTGTGTAAACAGACACATGGCAGTTTTTTGTCATTTTTACTTCAAATTATTATTATTCAAAGAAGATGCATCATGACCACATTAATGCTGAGCTTAACATTTGTGACAAGAAACGAATGGCTACAAGTTAATTTCTGTCTTCTCTGAAGCCACTGAATGAGACAGCAAATCTTTTAATTTTTTTGTGATTTACTGCATTTTGACCTGTTTTCCTTAACTTAGAAAAATGCTGACTCTAATTGTGGCAAGCTGCTGTAAGATTATGAGGGTATAATTGGAGGAGAAAGCTGATAGCATGAGCCTACTAAAATAAACCTGTCTTTAATAGCTGTTAGATTAAAAGTGTCAGAGAGAGCTCTTACTAGAAAACAGTTGCTAAAGTAATTAATAGCCCTGAGCTTTTCCAATTGAAACCAGTGAGTCTGTTAATGTTTGTTCATATTCGAAAACAGGAAGTATAGGCAAGGCCAGAAGTTTTAGGTATTTGTTGCGTGCTTATAGAAATGCTGAAATATGTAAACAAGAGTGTATGCAAAATATGCTTCTGGGAAATTCAGACTTGAGAATAGCCAGGGTTCATCCCATCTGCTGGTGATGCCTTGGAGAGGCTGCCTGAAAACAGAGGCTAGACAAGATTAAGAGAATAAAAGTGGGTATTTTTTGAAGGGCCTTCCGTAGGTACACCTTGGGCAGTCAAAAAGCCTCCAAGAGGCTACACCCAAGATGGATGTTGGGTCACGGGTTTTTCACACTTTTATAAGTTTGGTCCGTTTGCATATCAGGGTTAATTCTCCAATTACAGTTTCAGGTAATGATGTCATTACCCCAAGTTTGTTCCCTCTTTCTAGAGGTTTAGTTTACATATTTTGGGGCCTGGGACAACAAGGTGTCCAGGCCTAGAGAGTGTTTGTTATGTCTAACCAGAATGGGAGAACAGTAGCTAACAGGCTGTATGAAGTTTTAGAGTTACATATTAAAGCAGCACAGGATCTGAAAAATATAAAAGCTGAATCCTAAGGCATCACTGGGTCCCTTCTAAGATTACTTTTAGCAACATTCCTCTAAAAGACAACAGTGTTTACATTTTTGAGTATCACCAGTGCATGCTGTTTTCTACTTATTACATACCCTTCCCAAGGTGAGCTGCATACAAGTGACTAATCTGTGAATTGAAATGGCATCTTATTGAAACGTGTCTGTTAAAATGCACCAGGCATTTTATTGGAGAAATAGATATTAATGAGAGGAGGTGTACAGTGAATAATTAAGATATTTGCCATGCACAGATTCAAATAAGAAGTTTTCCCCCTGGGATATATTGTAGTTTATCCCAGTTTCTGTATGTCATTTTTCTGTTCACTTGAAAAGCAAATAGGAACTTTTTTTCATGGTTAATATTGAGCCTGCCTGTGTCATTGGCAATGTTCTGTCTTGCTTTTGTTGTAAATGTGGGAAACATTAACAAACCAAATACAAAGTATATGTTTAAAGTCTAACATACCCAATTTTGTTATAATCTGAAATAATGTGCTCAGTTATATCTGTCTGTTATGAGCATAAAGTATATTTTTTCAAAGCTGAGTTGTAACCAGGCTAATACTTAACTGTCAACCTAGCCTTCACTAAGTGTTGCCTGGGCGTATTTATTACACTGGCAAATGTTTGATGGTTTGTTGGGCTTTTTTGGCAGGGGCGATTGGTGCTGTTGTTGTTGTTAAGTCCAGTTCTTCCTCTTTTTACTTCTCAGGACAGTTCATCGGTCATCCAGTTTGTCACAAGGGCAAGGCTGCAGGTGGACCATGACCTCAGAGTTGTGGAGGTGCCCAATGGGAGCCCAGGAGAAAAACCAGTGAGTACATAAACCTGAAGAGAAATGTTTCCTTATCCCAGTGGGCTGGAAATCACTGAGAGCTCTATACAAACTGAAATTTGTGCCTGGGCTAGCCCACAAGAATGCCCAGACTTAGTCTGACTAGACTAACAGTACTGTGAACTGTATTTTTGTGGTTTGGCTCTTTGTGATAAACCATGCCAACAGAGTGAATGATGTTATGTTGAACCAGAGTGATCTGTGTTGTACTAGCTAAAATACCCTTCAGGTGTTAACAGAAAAATTAGGTTTAGCTTCCTGATTTAGGGTTAACATTTGCTTTAATCTAATTCAAATTTCCCTTGAAAACCTAGAAGACACTTGAAACCTCAGCAATGTCTTTTCACATGTGCCGGAATGAAATATTTAGAAGCATTAATGATATTTTGGGAGCTGTGAAAATGGACAAGGTTGTCAAACTTTCAGAAATTCATTTAACTTTTTTTGTTGTGCTGAGCTGGTAAAAATCAAGTATGAGCTGACCACATTTTGTGTTGATCTCCCTGTTCCTCATGAGTCCTCTGCTCCTGCTGTGTCTCCTACCTTTTTGGTGCCACTAGTCTTCCTGCCTTTTGTTATACAGAAGTCTGCTCCTATTTCGTCTCTGTGTCCATTGACCTGGCTGGCACCACCCAGTTCACAGCCTCTTGTCTCAGGCTCCTACACAGAGCTCAATCTGCATTTAAATCAACATCTCAATCTGCAGCTTGCAAACCCAGCTACTTGCACCACATGTATCCCTCAACAGTCATGTCTGTAACTGTAGTCTTGAATTTCTATTTCATTAGATCTGTTAGAAAAAGGAATTCTTTTATATGTCAGGAACTTCTTTTTTCCCTTCTGTTTTATTTTCTTTGTTGGGTTTCCATACCATTCTGTGCAATAGGCTTGGAAGTTAAAATTAAAAACACAGTTAGCCATTGCTGGGAACATGCCTTATAAAGTGGCCTGCAGTCCTGACTGTTAATACATTGCTTGGCCTCTCCTTATTTCTGCAGCTTGCACATAACATATCTTGCAATTGTATGGCAAAATTTCATTTGTGACTGAAGTAAGACCTGACTGTGATACCCATGCTCCAACTGAAATGGAAGAAGCCAGTATCTCGATGACAAATATTTTCATCTGTAAAAGGTTTTAGAATCTCTAAGAATGATAGGCACACTGTAAAATGTTTTGGACTGCTATGTTGAGCTTTTGATGGCGTACCCTTCCTTCTCGGACTAGGGTAAGAGAGCAGAGGAGGCTGCTGTTCTGCTAAGTTCTTTATTTCATAGTCTCATAGCTTTCTTGAAGGCAGAGTTCAAAGGGGGTTACATGATAAAGGCAAGCAGCAACAGCAACAGCAGGCAAAACTAGCTTCTTCTTCTATATGCTCTATATGCTCCATATATATTTTTCTTACAGAATTGTGGATTATATTTGCTAACTGACCAATAAGATTAACATACAATTCTAGTTTTTCTTTCCTTAACCTATCCTGGTCTAATTCTAACAATCGTTAAGTCTTGCATAAGTGTTACATAGGTATTACACAGATTTACATATACAGTTTCTGTCAGTTCTTATTGTTTATGTGAACACTCTATCTAAAAAACGTGAACAGTATAGTTCTATCTATGTTTTGTCTGAAGTAAAGAATTCTGTGAAAAGGTAACTCTGCTGCAGCAAGAACTATGTTTAAGGTCTCTGCTACAGCTTTTTAATGTTTAAGGCACTTAGCACATATTTCTACTAAAGTTAAAAATCTATATTTCTATTTCACTTTGGTGTGGCTTCACATATCTTAGCTTGTCCAAAGGTTTTAATTCAACCCCTGTGCTTTGGCTTCTCTCTGGGCCTGAGTCCAGACGAGCTTTCACTCCAACACTGCTATTTTTTAATGTTCAAAATCTAGAAATGCTTTTATCTAGGAATGCAAGCTCTGCTGTATTTCGTTGTTCTCTGATGCTTAGAGAAAAAAGAAAAGAAAATTAAGCAAAAAAAGAAATTGTCCTTTTCCTATTCTCAGAAAGCCTTTCATCAAGCCTTGAGCTGCATTATGAAGCACACTGTATGTGTTGGGAAGCTGTCATAATCTTCAAACTAGAGCTTGCTTCTGGTTCCTGGGACGCCCTAGCTGTAAAAGAGCATGTTTGACATGTTGTAGCAATGTAACATTAATCTGTAGTTTCAAGTCTTTTCTCATGTTAGTGCCATTTCCTCTCTGCTTTACGGTAATTCCACATGCCAGCTTCAGCACTGCTGTATGTTTTGCACAGGGTCATGTTCAGGCAAAAATTTAAGACATGGCTTGGTTCAAGGTTTTAGTTTTTCTGTGTTCTCTTCCTGTGGAATGCAGAAAGGAAGAGTAGTTGTTGCAAGCCACACCTATTCAGCTGGAAATAGAGACCGGAAGAAGAAAATGTCTTTGTTCATACTCCTCTCTTCCTTTTTAAAGCTCATCCTGTACTCTTCATTGACCATAGACTGCTGTACTATATCCATTTGGATAGCAGCTCCTTCTGTACAGTTGTATGGACTTCCTATGAGTCTGTTTATGACAATGTTCCCTAACATTTCTTAGACAGTTTATCATGCTAAGGTTGAAAAGGCCTTTTTGCTGTCTGTGGCTAAATGTGGGCTTATTATCACATTTAAATGGTTCTTGAGGACCAGGTACCATTATTTCAATTGGCACTTTTACAGTACAGTGTACAGTGTCAGAGTGCAAACTCTCTGTAAAGAAGATAAATGGAGAACGAAGACAAATGGAAAAGGAAGGCCGATATTTTTGATGATAGTGTAAGAATACCAGTGGAGCACCCATATAAACACCAACTTTGTCAGAAACTTCAGTAGAGAATTTGTAAGGGAGATGCAAAAGTATATGTAAGTATCTCTAAGTTGGGTAGTATGCTGTCTTTGAAATTAACCTTTTTTTACAAAATATGCATTTGTGCAATTCTCAGAAAAAATTTCTCTGGATTTGGATTGATTTTATGTGATTTGTAATTATATGTTTTTTGTCTGGGGTTACAATAAGCTGTTTGAGCTCTCATATTAGTCGAATCACATGAAGGTTATCAGAGTTTGGATTTGGCTCTGTGATGACAGTGGTATTAACATACATATATATTGTCTGAAACTGGTGTTGTATTTTCAGGAGGCATACTTTATTTTCTTCATCATATGAGTTCCCATGAAGGTTTGGCTCTCTTCTCTGTATGTGAGCAAAACCAACAATAAGCTCCATAAGAACACAACAGTCAAATACCAGATCCAAGAGTCCACATTTTCTGCTCACTGCTTGTGTGCAGAAAGAGGAGGAGTTCTCTTAGGGAGCAAAAGGACTGCCTTTGGAAGTGTGGAAGGAAGAATTAGCTGTGTCCTCCCGTATTGAAAGTGAGGGAATGCAAAGCTGACTGCATGAAAAGGCAAGCCCAGATAAAATGTATGCAGGTCCTGCAACACACTAACCTGTAAAGCTTAAGGCTGTTGTATAGCTGTCTGGTGCTGTCTACTAAGCACAGGTATGCTCCATCAAGCCTTTGAACCATTCCTGCCTTCTGGATAGAGTACACTATTCTTTTATTTTCAGCTCAGTCACTGCAGGTTCAGTGCATATTCACAGTAATCCAAAATGTTACTGTATCCCCTATCTATCTATGCCCAAAATTGTTACTGTGTCTTTAAGACCCCTGAAGTTGGAAACTGGAATGGGGAGGTGGTGCCCAGGGCTTTTAAAAGTTGGGACACTCAGACATATCTCTCTCTTCCTGTTTGGCTTGCCTCTTGGCCTTTTCTTGCCTCTACTCACAATGGTAGCAAGTGGAGAATCTGCATTTTGCAATCAGAAACTGTTTCAGAGTGAATTTTGCAACACCTGTGGACAACACTAAGCCGGAGCTGGTCTGGTGCCAGGCCACTGCACGTCAGTGCTGAGAGTCTGTTCTTTCCTTCTCTCCTCTTCCCATTGGAGTAGGGACCCAAGGCAGCACACAAAAACTGGCGGAGTCCAGCAGGTGTCAGGAAGCAGCAGCAAGCAGCAACACTGATCCCATACATGCCAGCAATTCCTGTCTGCCACTAGAACTGCTTTGTAAGCTCCTACCTTCATGGGAAGGTTTGCTGCCTTTTTCCCTTTGTCTGTAGAGCCACACACTCAGCTGTGGCAGCCACTATCCTAGGATGGGTCACTCTGCCATTTCAAGTTTCTCCTCGTCTCTGGTGGGGGTCTGTGAGATTTAGCAATTTTGTATCTAGTGATTATTTACTGGTTTCTTTGGCCTGTTGCTGTTTTGCTTGCTAGGAAACTGATATTTTTTCACTTATATCTACTATAAGTAGAAAGGGATTGGTTTAAAATGAACAGGGAGAACTCATTGTAGAGTGTTCCCATTAAATTGTCTTAAACCAAGACAATGCAACACAGGCAAGTGGTTGTCCTCCATGGATTTTTTCTGCTCAGAATTTAGGTATGTTTATGTTTGCAATGATAATATATTTGGGGGAAAAACAATAGCAAAATAAACCTTACAAAAAGTAAGTTTACAGTTGTGAAGACTTGTAAGGTGTCTTTATATGCATATCTATATGCAAAGATATTTAAATGTAAATTCATGAACCTAAGCTTTAACTGTCTGCCTGCAGCATGGGGGACTCCTGACTTTGGCCTGTTCTCCATGTCTGTGTTGGAAGGAGCAGCCTGTGGAGCTGGACAGTGTTCGTGATGTACCAGCTGTTTTTTTAATGCATACAGTAATACCTCTTCCACTCAGCAATCCATCACCACCCTCTCATTTTTTTGATACACTCAGCATTTTAAGGCACCAATTCTCTCCAGCTTACTTTTTTGATGCTTGGCTGGAGCTTTCTCCAGTAGCTTTGCAGCCTCCTTACCAGTGAATGATTTGATGTCTTATTGTTTTCATCATGTTAAGTTATTGTGGTGGTCAGCAGCTGGCCTGAAGGCCTCACAATAATAATTAATCCCATTTTATAACTCCCTGTTTTATAACTGAAGTAATTAAGATATAACTGAAATTATAGGAGCACCCTGACGGGTAGGTTATGCAATCTGACCAGTGTGGACTGTTGGAGAGCAGGCCCAGGCCGCTGGGGACACAAGCAGCTATTGGCTGGTTGGCTGGGTGGCAACTGGTTCAGCCCATAGGGTTCGACTGCACGGACCTTCAACTCTATATAAGTAAAGGAGGACTCAATAAAAGTGGGCTGTTGTGCATGAACCCAATGTGTCTTGTCACTTGTCTGTCTCCAAAACTGTGACATTAAGTTATTCATTTTATTGTTTTACCTTTCCATTTGCTACTAGAACATTCCTTTTACAGATTTTCTTGTCTTTACACTGCAGTCTGTCAGGTAGAAACATACACCTGGGTAAAGGAGTACAATACACAATAACAATAAAATACAGTTAATTTCCCAGGGATAGAGACAAGCAGGTTGCAAGGAAATCTCAGGTTTGTATTTTTTAAGACAACACTGCTTTTCTTAGTATATGTAAATAAATTAATATATATAAAAGGGATGTATATGCATATATGTTCAGACATATAGGAGAATGGTGTCTTTACTGCTTTAGTCCTCCCAAGCATAACAGTACTTGAATGGAAAAGTCAACCAGCAGTGCAGTGTGGTTTGAAAGACCAGAAATAATCTAGGTGATAATACAGAAATAAAACAGCATTTTTTTATAAGCCCATGCCTTCCATGGCACTGTGGCTCATGATGCAAATGCATAAAATTCATTTAATACACATAAACAAAAAGAAAAGAAAAATTTTCAATTTGTATTCTGAATAAGCTTTTGCTGAAGTATGTTTCTTTTCTTTCTGAGTACCAGTGCAGTAGCATGTATCTCTTCTGCAAAGGGCTTTGACAGAGTATTTACTTTCATAAATTCCTACTCTTATTGCTAATTCTTAACTTCTTGCCTACATGCTTTACTGAAATAAGGTGTTTCAAAACTTCTTAAAAAAAAAGTTCTGTTTCTTCTTAATTTGTTAACCAAGATATAGCTGTCGGGATATAGCAAGTGTTTGGCACAGGTAGAAGATGAGCTGCTTGGTGCTCTTGCATGCCTGGGTTTGACATTGCAAAAATCAGTGGCTGGGTGGAAATCTCAGTTATTTTCCAGAAGGGCAGTTACACTGTGTAAAACCTTATTGAGGTGTGAGCTACAAAAAGCTAAATGGCAAACTGCACTGTCTCCTGGGCTTCCCCTCTTTCTTTGCATGTACAGTGCAAAATGCAAAAGAAAAATATGAATATAAAAATCCTCATATGTCATCAAGACAATGATGTTTTTCATGGTTTTTCCCTGGCATTTTATCAGTCTGAAAACAAACATCTAATCCACTCTGTATTTTGTAACTGTTGCATGTGCTTTCTGTGAACCAGCTGCTGCCCCTACTGGGATATTTTGACAACCCCACAGCCCTTATCTTCGGCATCAGTTACTCTTATCACTCCTGTCTTCTCTATAGGTCAGGGCTGTGGGAAGTGTGCTGAGCTGGGGGCTGCCTTGTGCTCCCCAACCTGTTAGCCACCCTGAAGAGTCTGTGCTGCTGGGGTGGAAAGGATAGGGAATTCAAGGTTTGCCCAAGAATGGCTTTCAGAGACTGCACAATGGCCAGTGGGTCAAGCAGCAGGTGGCAGATGGTGTGCTTCTGTTTAGTACCAATTACCCTCTGCTTGCTTCCCTGGCATCCTGCCACTGGCTGTATTGCCTTCTTTCTTATACTCCAGATATGCAACATACACTGACTGACTGTTCAGTCTGATTTGATTTGGGTTTGGCTTGGGTTTTTTGTTGTTGGTACCTTCTTTACCAAAACTCATTGCACTTACTGTGTATTAATGCAGGCAGATTTTGAGGACTTAAGACAGCTAGGGATATTAACATGCACAACATCCCTGCTCCTCTCCAAACCACAAAGCCATGAATGTGTTTTTTTAATGAATGTGTGTTGATTCCAGACTGGTAGAAGAAACCAGATAGATAAGAAGCTGTTGCTCCACCCTGTTAGCTCAAGCTGTGACTGCAAAAGCTACAGCCAGGGTCTTCTAGGCAGTGTGCTTCAGACCTGGAATGTGAAGCTCTTGCTATGGAGATTATGTATGATTTCATCTCTGCAGCTATTTCTGGCTCTGTCTTTTGGCAGGATGAAGTACATAACAGTCTATTGTGCTGGAGATTGTGATATGTTAACATTTGCTTTCTGAGTAGTGAAGGCACCCACCTACTTTTGCATCCAGAGACAGCTTGAAAGGTCTCTTCAGTAAAGTTGGCAATACTTAAAATGTAAGGAGTTTGAGTTTTTAGAGTCAGAAAAGAAAATAATATTAATGTCTTGTTATCTAAGAAAAAGTCATCACACTATAAGATGGATGCTAACCTTAGCATCTATGAAAACTGGATTGCCACATCAGCTCATCCCTTCAATCTGCTTGGAAATACAAGTAAGGCAGAAGATCTATGTTTGATCTCTGTTTGGTGTTTCCCTTACACTGGCTGTGAGGGACAGTCTGCTGCTTAGAAAGCTCTCTGTTCAACAAAATATCTTTAAAAGTCTAACAACGCTTTGTGCTAGTATCTGAAATGCTAAAATTATTCTTTTTCTTGGTTGAATAACTGGTCCATGTTAGAGAGCTGTTTTGAATCTTGTGATACTAGTTATCAGAATATGTTTGGATAATGCTAAATATGTAGAGCTGTAGTTCATGTTTATTTGCTATGTTTTCAAGTCTCGTTATCATGACACCAAAGCAAGGCCATTCATGGTCATCTTTGAAAGGTTGTGGTGATCAGGAGAGGTGCCTGAGAACTATCACCCTGGTCCTGAAAAAGAGCAAGGAGGACCGAGGGAACTATCAGCCAGTCAGCTTCACGTCAATCCCTGGAAAGATGATGGAGTACCTCATTCTGGAGGCCATCTCTATCCACATGGATGACAAGAAGGGGATCAGAAGTAGTCAGCATGGATTCACTAAAGGCAAATAATGCCTGACCAACCTGATGGCCTTCCATGATGAGACAACTACCTGGATGGATGAGGGGAGAGCAGTGTATTGCCTACCTCAACTTCAACAAGGCTTTTGACACTGCCTCTCACAATAGCCTCATAGGCAAAGTCAGGAAGCGTGGACTGGATTAATGGCCAGTAAGGTGGATTGAGAACTGGTTGAACAACAGATACCAGAGTGTTATAGTGGCACAACATCTAATCAGAGGCCTGTCACTAGTGGTGTCCACTAAGGTTAAGTACTGGGTCCAGTATTGTTTAACTTGTTCATCGGTGACTTGGGGGAAGGGGCAGCAAGTTCACTGATGACACAAAGCTGGGAGCAGTGGCTGATACCTCAGAGGGCTGTGAAGCCCTTCAAAAAGACCTCAAGTGTTTGGAGAGATGGGTAGAAAAGAAGGATCTGAAGTTCAACAAAGGCAATTGCAGGGTCCTGTGCCTGGGGAAGAATAACCCCCTGCACCAGTACAGGCTGGGGGCCAAACTGCTGGAAAGCAGCTCTGTGGAGAAGGACCTGTGGGGTCCTGGTGGACAACAAACTGTCCCTGAGCCAGCAGTGTGCCCTTGTGGTCAAGGTGGCCAATGATATCCTCAGGTACATTAAGAAAAGCATTGCCAGCACGTGGAGAGAGGTTGGTCCTGACCCTCTACTCAGCACTGGTGAGGCCACATCTGGAGTGCTGTGTCCAGTTCTGGGCTCTTCAGGACAAGAGTGATGTGGAGCTCCTGAAGCAGGTCCGGTGGAGGGCAACAGAGGTGATTAAGAGAACGGAACATCTTTCTTATGAGGAAAGGCCAAGAGAGTTGGGCCTGTTCAGTCTCAAGAAGAGATGAGTGAGGGGACCCCTCATCAATGTATACAAATATCTGATGTCAAGAGGATGGAACCAGGCTCTTCTTGGTGCTGCCAAGCAATAGGGCAAGAGAAAACAGGAAGAGACTGATGCACAAGAAGTTCCAACTGAGTATCAGTACTGTGCAGGTGACCGAGCAACGGAACTGATTGACCAGAGTTTGTGGAGTCTCCCTCACTGGAGATATTCCAGAACTATCTGGATGCAATTCCGTGCAATGTGCTCTAGAATGACCCTGCTTGAGCAGGGAGGTTGGACCAGATGACCCACTGTGATCCCTTTCAACCTTACCCATTCTGTGATTCTGTGAAATGCCTGATAACATCTCATCAATAGAGAAAAGCAGTGCGTATAAATGGGCTATATTCAAATTCTTCCTCCAGAAAATCTGTGATCTTAATCAGTGTTAAATTAACTTGTGAAACTGAGATGAAGGATGTCTAAGTACTCCTTTATTGGAACACTGCGACAAAATATAGTGACCCCCTTTCTCTCATCTGTGCCTGTAATTTTAGTGGCTGTTTGCTAAGGCTACATATGCTTATGGAAACAGAGAAATGTTTGATAGGCTGTCCTTGTCCCATCTCCCAGTCAAAGAAGAGCTGTTGCCTGCACTCACTCAGGATCCCCATGGTTTTCTCTGAGGCTTGGAAATCTGCACAGTTGGAGAACCTAAGACATGTCTGGCCCCTGTACCAGTGCTGCCGTCTCCTTCCTTTTGCAGCCTTTTCTTGAATGCCCACCTTCAAGATTCATAGAAGTTGCATGGTATTGCATTGCATTTGCTGTCTCATAAATTAAGCTGTTTGAACAGGGTTAGCAGTAAGTGAATGTATTTTATGGGTTTTTCATTGGCCTTTTATCTTGGGATTGCAAAATTCTATGTGACTTTAACTCGTGGATTTTCACCTACTTTCAACAGTTAATTTCTTTAAAAAACTGATTTAACAATTCATATCTACAAAATGGTTTTGGCATTTTTAAGCAAAGATGGTGAAAGTGGTTTGTGAAGGAGGGAGGAAAACCAGCTACCTTGTCTTGCAAAACAAAGCCAGATAAAGCAAAAGCATTACCTTTAAAAAAAAAGCCTGCTACCTCTCTGCATTGGCTGGATATTAAATTGCAAAATTTAACATAGAAATAGCCCTCACTAAGGAGAGCTGTTTTTGAGTTTTCCGCTGAGGAACTAGTTTTGACTGAAAAAAGAGACTGAAAATTCACATAGAATGTATTAATAATATAATTTGCTCCCATTGTCTTCTTGAGACAGATGGTGGGAAGGCTCTTTGTTGTCTGTATTTCCCTGTCATACATGCTGTAGAAAAAGAGAGAACAGCTCCCAGCATTTCCAGAAGAACCCATGACTGCATGCGTCCTTGCCTCTTTCACACAATGTGTCTCGTAAAGCACAGCAGGGACGATTTGTATTTAATAGGGATGTATGAGTTGTCCAGTTTTTTGGGGGGAAAAAATAGTTAACAAGCTGTCTTAGTTTGAAAGACAAATATCTGCCAAGGAAGGTGGAAACATTCCTGGAATGGAAAGATGACCCCTCCCTCCAAATTATTGTGACTTCAAAAATTACAGGGCTTCCAGGCAAGAATATGGGAAAAGGAATAACAGTTCTTTACTAGAATATATATATGTAACAAGACAGAACAAACAACAACAACGACGATAAAAAACTCCCCAATAACAGACTTTTGCACCGGTTAAGCCATTTCCCCTTCGGTGTAGTTACGACCACATCAGCAGGGGGCGCTGTTGGCTCACGTTGAGGCAGAGAAGGTGCAGTACCTCCCTTGCAGCTTCAGGGGGCGCTCAGATGCAAGAGCAGGACCTCCCTGGTGGTGATGGCAGCTCAGAGGAGGGAGAGGGAAGAAGGATCGACTCCCCCAGGCACTTATGCAAGTGGTGATCCATCTTTAGTACCACTAATTGCATGCTGGGAAGGAAGGCAGGGCTTTATCACAATGTCACACTATCGTATAGAGAAGAGGTCCGGCGGGGGCAGCTTCAGCTTCAGGTGGCTCGCCACGCAGTGGCTCTGAGGAGGGGAGGGAAGGAACAACTCCCCCAGGCACCCACGTGGACTGTGCTGGTCTCTCTCGGTGCTGGCAGCTGGCGAAGTCTCAGTCAATGGAGCAGCCAGGACTCTCTTTCTCTCTTGCAAGCAACGGACTTACAAGCAGGTGGCAGGCAGAGCTCCATGGCAGTGTTGAAACCGCTGTGCAGGAGAGGTCCTAGGTGAAAAAAAACCCAGGAGGAAAAGGCTACTCCCACCCAGCTAAGAAACTCCAGACCCCTGTTCCCCTCCCCAAAACAATTTCAACGGCATATCAGGGTGCTTGGCTACTTCTTTTGTTCCTTAATCGCTGTCTATTTACCTAGAAAGCCACCCCCAGCATTTTCCTGACAACAAATGGGAAGAAATTCATTTGAGAAAACCTAACCCTCAGCACAAGTTCATTATGAATGTTTCATGTGAAGCATCAGGGGGTTTGGCAGGGCCAGAAGATGATGAGAAAGACAAGCCATGCAAGATGTCACGCCAGCCAATCTAAGGGATGGAGTTTTTCATGCAAAACTTTGTGCACATTTGATGGCCCAGTACCTGAACAAGCTCAGTGTTGGGGGTTGGCAGGGTAAGTGTTATGCTGGAGAGGAGGCTGATATTCTTTGGATCCAACACATGACTACTCAAAACTCCCTTGAAAGCTTTAAATTCTTTGGGAAAAATTGATGGAAAGCACTAAGTTAAGGCGGCATTCCCTATTTGACAGATGAAGTATGATCAGTGAGGCCACCATACCATGTGTTTAATAAGATAAGTACAAGAGAAGACAATACAACTTCCAATTATAAAAAAATCTTTTTCTAATTGCTTTGTAGGTGGTCTTTGAGGCTTTACACAATCTGGAGCCTCGTGGGTATGTTGTCGGATGGATCATTGCCATCAGTTTGTTGGTGGGAATTCTCATCTTCCTATTGCTGGCTGTGCTCTTATGGAAGGTAAGGTAACAGATGCAACATAATGCCAAAGCTAATCCCAGGGGAAAAAAGCTTAAATTTATCCTCGTATTTAACATCCATTTTCTTTAGGAACTGAATAATTGTCTATCCCATTACAGAAGTCATTAGTCAGCAAAACCAATTGCATATACAAGCTTTTGTGAGGGACTCATGATGTAGAGAAGAAGTGAAAAAGTGGGGGTTTTTAGAGCCTGGTTATTAGAAGTTGAAACCTCTGATAACCATTTCAGGACAATGGAAGGTCTCTCTTAGAAATCTACTGTTATATTACACTTAGATACTTTGCATTTCTATGTTCTTATGATGACTGAGGTTCACTGATTTCAGCAGAATTTCCTGAAAATCAGGCCAGCTTGCTTGACCAGCAAAGAGATTGGGTGCATGTCTAGCAAAAACTACTTGGTAGCTACTTTCCAAGAGGTAGATGCCCTTGGGAGAGGAGTATCCAGCAATAAATTCTTCAGATCCCTCAGACAAAGAGCTCCCGATCAGTAAAATGCCTTAATAGAGCAAGAAGCATCTCGACCTGTTAAAAGACAGCCTTCACACTGTCTCTGATAAGGCACAATTCTTTTACCCAGGGACTGTTATAGGGTAAAACTGGGCTGATGCTAACACTTGCCAGCAGCCATCTGGTGTGGTAAATATGAAGGGTAAGGAACTTCAAGTGTTTTCGTTTTTCATTTCCCTGTTACCAATCCATAAACTTAAAAGACCACAGTCAAGGTCAGGGACTGTCTTAGAGAGAACTAAATCTCAAATGCAGAATGGGAGCAAGTCCAGCATTATTTTGCTTCCCATGGCAGACATCCAGCAGCCTGACTTGCACTGTTTAGCAGCATGTGTGCTGCAGGCTCTCCTAGCTGGCTGTTCTGAGACTGGAGGTCACAGCCCCAATGTGCTGCAAAACGACATATTGCTGCAGGTTGTGAAGCTATAAAATGGATTTAGAAACCTAAAACTAGCCATGCAATTCTTATTTTAAATTATATAGATGTGTGTATAATTGGTTTATAGATTATACACTACATCATATAATATATAAATTTTATATGGGTTATAGATTTAAAGTATTTTTATAATCAGTTTTGAAGATTTTTAAGCACTGACTGGCCAGTTTAATTTGGAAAACAATGTCTGACCACAGTCTAGAATATCTCATAACTTCTGTTTCTCTGGCATTTGGGAAATACTTCTGCTTTCTGTGTCAGAAATAGTAAAAAAAAAAAAAAAAAATCTGTGCAATTAAGACTGAAGAATAACCATGAGAATGGAAAAATGTGAGATTGGAAGAGGCCCAGGGTTTATGTCTCAATGACACACAGTTTTGATAAAGGAGTTACTGCTGCTGATACCTATATGACTGATTTCATATTACTCATTTCATATCATAAAAAGGCATAAGATGAACTGTTTGAAAATGTGCAAGATAAGAGAAATATCACCCTGTGAGTCTTCAGGTAAAACTTGCACAAGTTCAGTTCTTGGTCTCCACTGGAGTTAATACAGTCCTTTGCTTCCTGGGTTAATCTCAATACTTTGAGCTCTTTTAAATTTTATAGGGATCATTTGGTACATGTGAAGCAACTGCCATTTTGTTGCATGAAAGCTTTGAGAGAAATTCCAACTCACAGGAACAAATAGCTATAACTGGGGTTACATAGCTGTTTTTGCATGCATATGTGCTGAGGCAAAGGAAGTTGAGAGGCCTTGCCCAGAGTCAGAGATGACAGTCAGGCTTTGCCAGATGAGTTCCAGTACTTTATCCACAGATTTGCATGATTAATAAAGTATCCAGTAATTTAAGGTTTTGTTTTAGAGAAAAGTTATTAAAACTGTGTAGCTGCTATCAGCCAGTATTTTAATTTATCTTAGTTTGAAGCATAAATATATATAACTTATACTTTGCACTCCCTAGTTACTGTATTTATTAAAATTATGGCAGTATTAAAGTTGAGATAAAACTGATATGGGAAAGTTGCAGTCCTACAGAGGAATCTTGTCTGATTGTAAATATTTTTTAGACAAAATTGGCCAAGTACATCCTACAGTCATTCCTAAATTTTGTGTGTGAAGAAGTAAAAAAAAAAAATCCCAACATTATATTAGAATTTAGTTTTTAAATGTGGAATGAAAGAACAGATTTTAATTAGATGGAGATTTGGATATTTTAGAACCGCCAGTGAGAACAAGAATTTACCCGACTTTTAGGACTAGATTACAAAATAAATCATATGTTTATTAAGAAATTAATTAGAGCTAAACTGTGGTGCTGCAAGGCAGCTGTTTACACAGGAAAGAGTAGGAGCTGGAGCAAATTCATTGTAACAGAACTGAGCACTGGCCTTAGTGCAGAGTGTGCTGGCCACGTCTGTGTCTCAGCCCAATGTGGAAAGTACACTCTTGCTGTGTGCACGACTACACCACAAGTGGCGCAACACAATGGACAAATCCTCGAACATGCTGATGTTTTGCAAATGGAGTAAACAGTTCCTTAAAGTTGTAGAAGAATACTAGAATACATGTAAGTATTTCACATTTCACACTGCTAGAATTAATAGCATTAGCAGGAGTGAGACTTCAGGGACATTCCAGCACAAAATTCTATTTTGAATCAGAATAAGTTTACTGTGCATCGTACTAAGAAGAGTATGGTAATTATTTTATTAATTATTTGTAGATCTAAAATTGCACAGTTTAGGGGGTTCATGTCAATGGAAGTGATGTTAAATGTTTGGTTGTTTCTCTTCAAATAAAAGCTTATTTATTCATGTGCAAGATCACAGCCATGTTTATACATACATAAAAAGCTTTTTAGCTTTGAGCTTGATCAGTTTTTAAGTGGCTTTGCTTCTCTGTTTATTTTCAAATTTAATGTAGACGTTGTGCATCCTCTGGTTTAAGTGCATACAGATTCAGAGGGAGTGAGCAGCTTTTCCCCGCCTTCCACAAGATACCATGCATAAGGCACACTGGCAAGGATTCCCCCATTTTTGCCTATTTTGTTGGACAACCCAACTTGTGGCTTTTTGTATCTTGTTCATCTACTCTGGGTAACTTTGTATAGGCATCTGTGGGGACATCCTCTCATACTTGCCAAATTCTCTGCAGCATAGCTCACTCTCCACACTCATGCCTCACCTGTGGTTGCCTATGTGCAGGAGGAGCAGGAAGAGCAGGAGGAGCTCTCATGCTGTTGCCCACAGCAATACATTTTGCTTTTTTATGTGGAGATTGGCATATACCCCTTTGGTGGCCTCCAGATGCTTGTGGAAAATGGAGCAGAAGAGGAGGTTGCTTTTCTTCAGGCCAGCTACCCACATGCTAGACAGGCCTGTAGTTTCACAAGCGCTGGCAAAAATTCAGTAGGGAAAGGCAGCGATGGCTGGTTTATTTTGGTGAGTGCTGTCCTGCTTCCCTCAGGTGTCAGGACTGCAGCAGCAATATGTGAGGACAAAGTCTCCTTCAGGCATAGTGTATTTATGCACATGTAGACCAGGTATACACCTTGCAAATGCAAAACTGAAGCATGATATATTCTAACACAATAAATATTCTATTAATGATAGTAGTGCTTTACAATGTTTTGGATTGAAATTTCTACTTTGAACTGGCTTGAGTTGTGAAATGAATTATTTAATCCATATCATTTTAGATTAAGTGCACAGAAAAAAAAGTTATCAAAGAGGGAATGTGTAAGTGAGCACCAGGCTGGACATTTGGGGAGCTGAGTGATCCGTGGAGCCAGTTGTGGAAGTGATTTTCAAAAAAAGGTTTTATATTCATTTACATTCATTGCAGCAACATTATTTTCTTTCTCTGTGGTATATTTAACACAGGAAATGGACTTTTATCAAAATTTATTTATCTTGACATTAAGCATCTCTCTGAGCTGAGCCTGTCCCTGTGGTATCCAAGCTCTGACTTGTCTAGCATTGCTTTCTGGATTCCTGGGTCAAAGAATTTATCTCTAGGTGTCCCTTATGTAATAAGAACCTCTTCTTTGTGGGTTTTTGAGAGGATTGTAGAGAGGAGGGCAAGGAGAGTAATACCCACATACGTTGTTTTTTGACTAGCCAGAGGGTAGGTACCTGCTCTTCAGTGTTAGCTACACAGTACAGTTTTGCCTTTTGTCTTAAAATGAGGGTTTGAAGACTTTTTTTTTAGTTTTTAGGAGAAATAACTTGTGACTGCACAAGTGTCTTTGAAAGAACACTTGTATTCCCCTACACGGAGTAGTTGCCATTGCCTCACATATTGTTTCAGCATTCAGAAGATATCTGAAACTAACCAAGGCTAAAGCTAACTTGAAATTCATCTATGTACAAAACCAAAAAAGCTTTTCCCTTTTTGAAAGGAGACGCTTTCTCTTACCTAGGGCCTCAAACATTAAGTATTTTTAAATGGGCCAAAACATACAGCTCATCATGTTCCAGTGAAAGAAAAAAAATACTCGTAAACTCTGCACCTAATCTTTGCCAGTGGTTGCTGTGTATACTGTGTTACAAGCCCCAAACCATTTTCTCTCCCTTTCATTTACAGCTCAGGTGGCAGTGTGTAACTACTGTTTCCTGAGCAGTCATCATACCAACCCCCTTTCCTGGTGGCCAGGTTTTGGAGTAGTAGCTCTGCAATGAAATAAAAGTGATTTTAAAAAATACCACATAAACAAAACAACACCACACTTTCCTCCCGAGGTGTGTATGGAAATACAGTTACAGCACAAAACCTCTTCGGGTTTCAGTGTAGGGGAGTAGTGTGGCTGTTATACATACATGCACAGACACACACATGCATATATATACATAATCATAGAATCAAGGTTGAAGAAGACCTCCAAGATCATTGAGTCCAACCTTTGACCAATCACTACCTTGTCAACTAGACCAATGGCACCAAGTGCCACATCCAGTCGTTTCTTCAACACTACCAGAGATAGTGACTCTACCACTTCCCTGAGCAGCCCATTCCAGTGCTTAACCACTGTTTCAGTATCCAACCAAAACCTCCCCTGGCACAGCTTGAGGCCTTTTCCTCTCATCCTGTCACTAGCTGCCTGAGAGAAGTAGCTGACTCCCATCTGCTACAGCCTACTTTCGGGTAGTAGTAGAGATCAGTGAGGTCTCCCCGACCCTTCTTTTTTCCAGGCTGAACAACCTTAGCTCCATCAGCTACTCATTTTATTATTTATTCCTGTCTTGGTTTTGAAAGACAGGTGTCTGCTAAGGAAGGCAGAAGCCTCCCTTGAAGTGGCAGATGTAACCCCTTTCCCTCTGAGTTATTATAATTTTGAAATCAAGGGCCTTTAGGAAAAGATGTGGGAAAATAGGAATAACAGTTATTTACTATTATATATATAACCAGTCAAACAAACAACAATAACTATGGCAGTAACAGCAAACACAAACCCAGTCCCAGCCTTCTCGGCTGTCAGGCCCTTTCCCCTTGGGTGCAGTTCTACTGGCAGCCGGCAGGGGCGCTGGCGGCTCCCGGTGAGCAGGGCAGGTGCGATGGTTCCCCCGCGGCTGCAGGGGGCGCTCCGGAGCGAGCTCGGGGAGCACGCGGCACCGGTGCCCTGGGATCCCAGGGAAGGATGGAACAAGGGCTTCACAAACCGCTGGGCAGCTGGCCCCGGTGTTCGGCCGGACTCTCAGGAACAGCAGGCTGGAATGGCAGGGACGAGCACAAATCCCGGGTGGCAGACGAGATGTATCCAAATGGGGAACCCCCCCGGAGGTCGGGCAGGCAGGGTGAGCAGGGCTACAGCGTAGCGAAGGCTCAAAGCAGCAGCGGGACAGGGCAGCCACAGCCTGGCCTCCAGCAGGGCAGGGAAAGCGGCTTTGGGATCCCGGCGTTGTTTCCAGCAGAAAGAAAAACAGCCAAAAAAAGAACCAGCAGCTCCTTTCTCTGCAGCTTCTCTCTCCGAACGCCGAGAGCGAACTGACCCCACACCCAGGTGAAACAAAGGAGTACCCAGGCCCACCCCACCCCCAATGGGCAGCTCTTTTGTCTTTCTGAAGTACAGCCATTTGTCCCCTAGCAACATGCATATGGGAAAAAATTCCTTTAACAGGAAAAAAACTAGGACTAAACTAAAACCCCAACAATTCCATAGACCCTTCATCACTTTAATTGTCCCTTCTCATGACTTGTGTCAGCATCTCAATGTCTTGAACTGAATAGCTCAAAACTGGACACAGTACTTGAGGTGCAGCCTCACCAGTGTTGAGTACAGGGTCACTGCCCTGGTCCTGCTGGCCACACTATTGCTCATACAGGCCAGGATGCCATTGGCCTTATTGGCCACATGGGCACACTGCTGGCTCATGTTCAGCCATCTGTTGACCAGAACCCCCAGGTCCTTTCCCGCTGGGCAGCTTTCCAGTCACTCTGTCCCCATCTTGTGCATGGGGTTGTTGTGACCAAAGTATACACTTATATATGTGTACATATCCATATCCATTTCCTGTCTCTAACTCTGTCTCTCTCTTCCCCCTACTCTATTTATAAATATCATCTGTCCAGTAAGAGTACATTTTAATTTTAAAAAAGTCCCCCAGCTGGTTGTAATAGCTATGTAACTTCGAACATTGTTTTTAGAGGTGAGGACAGAGTAACCTATTAAAACTGAGTGGCATTTCATATCTTTGGTGAAAGTAGTTTTGTCTATTCAGAGTTCACATGCTTCTTCCTTTCTGTACATATAATTCCAAGATTAAACCATTATGTACTATGCTGAAGCCAAAAATTAAGGATCATAATTGTTGTTCAGATGAACAAGGCAGTCAGCTCAACTTGCTGTGAGAGTACTTACTAGGCACTACTGATGGGAAGGGTGTATTTCACAACTGCGCTAGTTTGAAAGCAAACCAGCGGAGGAATTGACTCCACACAAATATTTTGTGAGAGATTCCAAGTCAGAACTGCAATTTAATAGGAAAATTACAATAAAGGCAGTAATACAGAAACACTGGCTTAAACTTACAGAGTCAGAATACGAGCTGATACCCTGTTGGTCAGGGTGGTGGTAGCAGTCCAATTAAACAGTGATAGCAGTCCTGCTGGAGTGATTGATGTGGTCTTGTCAAAGCGGTGATCCTGCAGAAAAGGCCTGGTCCTTCTCTGGAAGTCCAGTGGTGGTTATCGAGAGCTCCTGCCCTCTGGGAATCCAGTGGCGGTCCTCTCGTGGTATTCCAAGCCTCAGATTATATACAGGTAGGCATGTTGAGTTCCTCCCCCAGGGTGGGGCATCTCACAATGGGATAGTGTAATTCTGTGAGTGATGCTGGGAGACATTGATGGCCCATTAGTGGAGATGCCCCCCTCCCAGGGTGGCTGCTGCTTCCCCAGAGGGAGTTACCACGGCTGAGTCATGGAGAAGATAAAGAACACTGCTCCACCCATTTTAACAGCTTATGTAGATGGTAGTAGAATATGTACTTTTAGTTACATTTTACATTGTAACCCAAGAGAACAGCTCACAAAGGTCTTCCCCACAGAGATGTAGATGGATGCACCAGTTGCCTCGGAACTTACGAAGTCTATATTTCTTCTAATTTCTTTTGGTTTTTTTCTTCATCATCCTCTCTCCTTAATTTAAAACCACGTCAACAATATCTTTTCAAACTTCCTTCCAAGTTCCTGCCCCACTTTTACCTCTAATTTTTCAGGTTGTCTCATTCACAAAAATATGATCCCTATGTATAGGAACCTAATAGCCCATACCTGTCCTGTCCATTCATAAAAACTGTGACTTTATTTGGGTTCTCTGAAATTCCTCTTTCTGGAGTCCTCGAAGCATTGCATTCTCTACAGTTTTTCTGATAAACTTTTCAATTTTATTGCTTTTGCTACCCATTTATCTAGTTGCTTTAAGTAACTTGCTATCTCACATGTAGGCTTCTCAGGGTACTACTTTTTTGATATAGACTCTAGGTTCAGTAGACCTAGAATAAGTTTTTTTCAATATTATCCTGTTACAAGTATTAAAAGTGCAGTCAGGTGATAATTAACTTCTGTGATTCAAGAGCAAACCCATATTATCTCCCAAACATGGATAGATCTTAATTTTGCATAGTATCTACAAAACCCTCAGGAGGAAATGGGACAATGGAAGTGGTTGTCTGTCTATAGAAATAATGAAGTTTTCACCAGGCAGAAGTTGAGAGGATCACCTGAAATGTGCTTATTTTCTTAAGGGACAATCAAAACTTCTTTTATCGTTTCCTTTTCCTGAACCAAAGCAAGCACCACAAAATGTTTGTAGACCCTTGGCTTCCTGAGACCAAAAGGGTTTGTATTCTTGCCACAGTGACTCAAACTTTGGGTTTTCTACAGTACATTACTCTGATGATTTGCTGTGCTTTTTGAATTCTGACTGGATGTTGCAGGAAGATTGAGTTTGGTCATCTTTTATTTGTTCTTACACAATTAAATGGTTAATGCTGCTATTGTAGCCAAAATACTGCCTTCACCAGTGAGCTTGCTGGCTGCCATGTAATATTTGTTCACTACCCTCAAGAGAAAGATTGGCAACATTTCAGTTGTGGTATGTGTCCAGTACTTGTAAAATGCCTTTGTTATCTTTCTTGATAAAATGAGCTATGTAAATGTGCAACAATAATGTTGTGACTGAGTGTTCTCTGTGGTCTCAGTGTCCTCCAAATGAGAGCTGTGCATGCCAGAGTACTTTGAGAACATCACAGCCATTGCAGCCTGGCACCATGCAAACAAATGTAATCCACTGGCAAGAGAGAGGTAGGGTTGCGATTCAGAATGTCTTTCAGAAAAGAGGAAAGATAGCCATCATTTTCAGAAGTCTAAACCAGAAGAAGAATGCATGTGTAGACTGAAAAATTGCAAATAAGTACCAAGGTTTCCCACTACCAGAACACAACGTGTACTTATTGGTAGTCATTAGCATCTCTCAGACCCAAATGCCAATAACAGAGCAAATGTAATTTGCCTAGTCTGAATTCTATCTTTAGGCTTGGTGTCACAGTGGGAAATCCTGTATTATAACTTATATCAGCCATAGCCATTTCCTTCTGGTTTGGCTAACCCATGAAAGTGACTTATTCTGATAATTGTGAACATGGTTGTCTTGGTTTGAGACGAATTTGGAGGAAAAACATCCGAAATGAACGTCCCTCTGTTAAAAGGCAGATTTCAACAGCCCCTCCCCCACCAGGTTCAGAAAGAAATTCCTCGGACGAAAGTGAAAAAAACCTATTTATTTAACAAACAAAGTCCATGCAGGCATGGAAAAAAGAATGATGTTAAATAATAAAACCTCTTGCTGTGGAGAAGAAACCTGGGTAGATTCAAAGTCCTTGTGGGTGTAGCTCTCTCCTCTCTGGAGCTGGGGTTCAGCATGGGCCCCTCCAGGCCATGGTGTACGGCCTCCTGGTGACTGTTCTTGCTGAACAGTCCAGAAGAAAAGAAGAAGAAGCCAAAGTCCCAGGAAACTCCTTGCTTTAGATAATGAACAAGAAGCTAGCTAAAAAGCAAAGGAGTTTAACTCTCCGTCTCTCCCCTGAGAAAAGAGAGCCGAAAGCTGGCTAAAAGCAGGAAGGTGCTTTCCTCCGCTCCACCGCAAGAACGCAGGGGAGTGTATATCTGTGTCCTTGAACACAAAACTGCTCAGCTCTATTTTTTTCCCTTTCTCTTGGACCCAGCTTTAAGACACGGAAAGGCACAGGATTCATGTCTGGCATAGAGCAGGCGATAGGGGATACAGCATGATAAAGTCACCCCAAGACAATGTGTTCTGGGTTGCAGTGTATTCTATTACCATCCTCATGAGCTGTTGAAACCAGGTGGGGCAGTGTTTCCTTGCCTCCTCCCTCTGGACTATCTTCTGTTAATGAGCCCATCAATGCCTTGCCTCATGACTAATCATCCCATTGTGAGATGCTTCACTCAGAGGGAGGAACCAAGCATTCCATCCTGGATATAATCTGAAATTCCAAACACCACAGAAACCCTTTTCCACTGGATTTCCAGAGGACAAGAGCTACACAGCCACCACTGGACCTTCCAAGGAAGAGCAGACCCTTCTACAGGATCATTGCTTCAACAGAACCACATGCACCACTTTAGGAGGACTGCAGCCACCATTTTATTGGACTGCTACTGCCACCCTGACTAACAGGGTGTCAAGGTTGTATCCTGACTGTCAGTTTGAACCAGTGTCTTCTGCCTTTTTTAAAAATTTCCCTATTAAATTGTTATTCTGACTTGGTGCCTCCCACTGGTTTGTTTTCAAACTAGTACACAATGGTACAACTTTCATTCAAATATTTCTGACAGATCAAATATATCAAAGTATGATTGTAAAGTTGCTTTTTATTGAAACCAGGAAATGGTCTTTAGTATTTAGTCTCTGGTTTTCAAACAAAGCAAAAAATATTCCACTAGTGTTTCTTTCCTTTCTTTGGAGAGGAAATGGAACATATGGATTGAGATATGTCTTAAATTAATTGTGTTTACAGCAATGATATCCTTAGTTACTGTCCTATTCCCTGTTGAAATTTTAGAAGACAGTTTTATCTAGACGTATCTGCAGTAGACATTGTGTTCCTTCTCACTTTTGAGAGTGATAATCAGAGATGAGCTTTTGTTGATGGCTGTGTTCATTCTACAACTTCTTAAAAAATAAACTATATAGTAAAATTTTGCAATAGGTAAATATTTTAAAACTATTTGGAAGTGTTTGTAAGTTTAAATGTTGGCCAATTCTCTTTTTAATTACACTTGTAAGTATACTTGTAACATCTGTCTTGCAAGATACTGTACATAGTTACTATCCTGTGAGATGCAAGAAGTTTGTGCTTTCATTGAACTCAGATTACCCTAACTCAGCACTGAAAGATCTTTTTAAGTCCAGTCATTGGAATTCTCTTCATTTTTGAAGCACTGATATTGTAGCAGGTTGAGTTCAAAACCAGGCAGAAACACTAATTAAAGTAGTGGTTTTGGTTCAAAATATTCATTACTTACTTATTTTCCTTCTGTGAGATAAGAATTAGGAGAAAAGCAAAGCAGGCACAAACCTTAAACAGTTGCAGTACAATGAAAGAGTTTTATTACTAGTAGAATTAAAAGTAAAGAAAAAAATAACAAAAAAAAAATTAAAGCAAATCTCCCCCTGCCCCCCTTCCAGCACTTCTCTCCTTTTACCCAGCTCACACAAGGATAACAGAACATGGGATGTTAGTCAGTGTTCCAGTTCTTGAAAAGTCTCTCTCTTATGCTTAAGGAAAAAAGGGTTTTTCTTCAGTTGCACGTGGTTCCCAAACTGCCACTAACAGCAGACCCGCCCGGAAACAAACAATCTGCTGTGTGTAGAACATCTCTCCCATGAAAAATCTCACAGCTCCTTCACACTGCAAAACATGGGCCATCACATGGGGTTATTCATCTTTTTAAGGATAAGTTATTTTGGCCTGCACACGAAGGCTTTTCTTCGCCACAAGTCTCTAACAGCCTCTTACTACTTCTATATAGCCTGGCATAGGCACTCTTCACAATCTTCACAGGCCACATGAGGATTCTCCATCCCCCCATGTTCTTCAAATGGATTAAAGAGACAAACAGTTTGTGGTATTACAGTTTCTTACCACAGCATGCAAGAAGGTTTTTTAAGCTACGCGCCAGAATCGCGGCACCGCCCTCTTTTCTCCCGTCGCCATGCTCAGCTCCGTCCCACGTGACTCACTTCTCTTTCTCTCTGACTCTGACGCCGCCGTGTTGAAGGGTGTTCTTGTTCAGGCTTTACGGTGGAGAAAGCCTCGCTCCCTTTGTGCTGCTGGCTGCATGGTGTCCTCTTCAGTTCAGCACGAAGTGTGCTGGCTGCAGACAGGAGGCTCTGCCAGCTCCCGTTGGCTCTGCCGGCTCCGCATGGAGAGGAGAGGGACCCGCCTGTCCCCAGGAGCCGCGCTGGATGGGTTTAGCTGTGAGCAGTCCATGGCTGGTTTTAGCTGCCTGCGGCTCTGGGATAGTCCCTCCCCAAGCGACCCAGGGTCCGTGCCACAGTGTTGGGAAAGGGGGAAAGGGGCAGTGGCCCCGGCCCGGCCCGGTGGGGCCGGGAGGCTCGGAGCTCCCCCCCCCCCACCTTCCAGCAGGCGAGCTCCGACAAAAAGGGCCAGTCCCGCCTTTCCGTGCGGTTTAAATATGTAAATTGTGAGAAGCGTCATTGGTCTCAAAGACTGTCCATCAACTCAGGGTCAACCCAATACAACTGTAAATAGTAAGACCTTAACAAAAGTTATTATGTATGCACAAATGAATCACAGCCTAGATGAATGAGTCTTGTCTGATGCACCCTAGATGGTACCTACATGATAAAGATATTCCAAAGGTAAATAACAGAACTAACAACTCTACTCACCACATTACTAAGTAGCTCCGTTGAAGCCAACTTAACAGCTCCTGGGAGAAAAGTTGCACAAGAACTGGTTAGAGGAACAAACTGTTAATGAGTGGGTGACACTCTAGCATCAGTGACAATGGCAAGGCATGTTGTATTAAAAAAACTAATGTATTAAATTAGGTTGTCTGTACTGGTGTCCCTCTCTATGTGCAGTTAACTGTTTCGCATACCTAAATGCATCTTTTCCATGCATGCTGCTAGTCTGAATTGTGCATCTACTTCGAGATACCTAGCCTTAGTGACTGTTTTTTGATATTTAGCCTTTCAGATAGGTATAGAGCATTTGGTTAAAATAATAGTTTATTTAATTATACCTTTAGGTAAATTTATGAATGCTCTTATCAGAAAAAGAATTTTATCTTAGTATTCAAAATTACAAAGTAACTGCCCAATAAAATGTGTGTTTAAAAACTATGCACATTTTAGTATGAAAAAAATTTACTTCTAAAATCTGTGAAGGACTACAGATCTTCTCCCAACATACCAGCAGTAATATCTCAAGAGAACTTAGCCAGATTAGATTAAAGTAAGTTAACAGTTAAGTGCTATTTTGTGTACATTGCTAATTCTTTTGTGCCATAGCAATGTCTATCAGTTGCAATACTTCGGGATCAGATACAGATGGTAGGTATCAAATTCTTCCATAGTAGCTAAACAAAATGTTTGTAGCGGAGAACTTACCTTTAAGCAAGCTGCTGAACTTATCTTTGCCTCAGTTCCCCAGCTGTATAAGCATATATGACATTGTGTATATGCAGAAAGTGTGTATTATATATGTGTGTACAGCCACTTGTGGAATGGCAGTGTTTGAATCACATGTATTTATTTTCTTGTACTTGTTTCATTGAGTAAATGAGGACCTACATTACAAGAAAGTTAAGGGATTTGCCCCTCAAAAAATCAGTGAAAGACTGAACAGAGCCAGACCTCCTGAGTCCTCATGAGCTTACTTTAGTCACACTATCATCCTTCCTCCTAAATGCACATTTTCTCCTTTAACTATAGACAAGACACATGGCTCCTCTCCAAACATGCCTTTTCCTCACATGGTGACCCAGGATTCAGAGTTTGACAGTTCTTAGTGGAAAAGCTGATACAAATATCTGTTCGTGACCCCTATGTACTGTGGCAAGCATCCCTTAATTGGGATAAAGGACACACTGCATCCTCTTGAAACTGATGGCTTGCCAGAATTATCCAGTGATGCCTTTTCTTGGTCTTAAAATCAAGAGTTAAACATGGTTAGAAGGGAAAGAGAGATTTTACCTTGGTATTTATTTTAAGGATCCTTAGGTGCTCTACGTCCAGGTAGAATGCACCGAAATGCACACCACAACGCACACCCCCAAAAGATCTGGTATAACATTATAGGTCTTACTAATTACCATATCTATCAAAAATTCTTCAATGAGAGGTTTGAATGAGCCACCCCCCTCCCCCCCCCCCCCCCCCCCCCCCCCCCCCCCCCCCCCCCCGCCCCGCCCCAAGGAACCTCCTGGATGGTTCTATCTTAGTTTACAAAATGTGTTCTGGAGAGGACCTTGGTGTCTGGGGCACATTATCCTCTACCTACGAAGCTTCTAAAATATTTAGTCTTAGCTGACAAACAAGTCTAAGAATGTAGGCAAAAAGCACTAAGAATACAGAAGTTGTAAAAAGGTATAATGGGTATAAAAGAAAAGGCAAGAAATCATCATGGCATCACAGGGCCATGCAAACCCAAGTGCAAAGTGTTTTTACCTGCCTTCTTGGTGGTAGTAAAAAGAGATACACTTAATAACCAGTGATTGATCTCTGCATGGGGAAATACTCCACACTTCTAGTCTCAACAGCACTGCTTTTCAGATATTGGGCGTGTTGTTCCTCTGCTGACTGGTGGCATCTTAAGGGGGTGAGGTTCCTGGCCCTGCTTTAACCCATGTATTTTTCTAGGTGTGGTACTGTTTATGTGAAGGGAGAAGTGCTCAAGTAGCACGCACCCAAAAAAGGTGAGATGCGTAAGTTAATTGTGAATGGCTTGGGACATCCACCCAGATTAGCAATGTGGCAGTAAAAGATTCATTACATAAATACAGACTGTTCATCAGGTATGACTGAACAGTGCTTATAGTAGATAAAGAAATTGTATACCAGAGAAAAGACAGCTTGTGACTAAGGCACTAAATCCAAAGTATGTTGTCAAAGCCTAATTCAATAGGAGATTTCTTCAGTGGTTCTTACGTTTTATTTCTTACCCCTTTGTCAGTACTTACTTTGCTCTCTTTTCTTTTTACTTGTTGGCTTGCACTGTGGTCAGTAACCTTGTCAACAGAGTAATATTGTTAAAAATCAGTATTTCTTGTGTGCAGTTTAACACCCACTACGCACTAGAGAAACTTAATTGAAAACTAAGAAGTGGCAAAACTCTCTGATACAGTTTTGAATTTTGTTTGAATATTGTTGTTCACAAACCTCTATTCCTAACTCAGTTATAGTCTTGAAACACTATTGTAATTAAGACATAATGTTGTTTTTACAACAGTATGTGACTGTTAATTTTTTCTTGTTTCTTAACTACTTATATTAATGGGAAAAAGACTTTAAAAAATGCAAAACATAACCATTCTTCTACAATCCACATTTAAGGTATTTCTCTTTTTATTTGATTGGGAGAATAAACTTTGTTGGGCATGATAAAACTTTAGAAATTTACCTAACAGTGAGTAAAATAAAAGCAGAGATATTGCTTGCCCTCTGATCAGCTTTGTTTTTTCCCAACTGCAAATTAAATTTTATTTTGTAATCTTATCACTCTTCAAACATATTTATAATTCACACCCTAGAAAGATAGCCAGAGGCCCATACTTCAGGATGTGTTGGGTAAGAGCTTATACTTTTGGAGTTTAGGAAAATACAAGTCTAGTAATTCAGCCTTTGGATATGCAGAAAGTAGCAGAGGAAAAAAAAAAAGATAATTTACTCTGATGATAATTCAACAGTTTGAAATAATTTTTGACAGAAGTTTTCCATTTTTGTGGGTGCTTGAAGAATGCTATTCTATGTGAGTGTTGTTAGATATGCTTTTTCTGGGATTGAAGGGATTTAAATCTGGCATGGCAGTTAAAGGGAGTTGTGTATGCTGAAGTCTTTAAATACCCATGTCTGAATACAGGACTTGGCAGAGCTGTCTTTTATGGCAAGAAATAACTTCACAATAACAGGTGTAATTTCCCATCTCAGAATAACACAGCTGTATTGTTCAATATTGTCAGAAACATGCTTTCTGCTCAGTATATACTGTAGGTGGCAGTAAGGTTATGCTACAAAAGAGTACATGGGCTGGAATAACTAAATTTAAAAATGTGTGTAAAAACCTATGGATGGTTTCAGGTTTTGAAGTAACAAACAATAACCAGTCCTTTCTGGAGGTGCTTCAAGAAGTATTAGAGCTGCTATAAGTAGGTGGCTTAGATTCAAAACCTGAAACCATCCATGGGTTTTACACACATCCTTTAATTTAGTTATTCTAGCCCATCTATCCTTTTCTCATTTCGTGCATTATCTTTAGTGGATGATGCCTCCTTTTCCTTTATAACCCATCAGCTTCCCATAGTGATCTCTCTTTGCCTCCTGTAAATGCACTCTTCTGTGGCTCTTCTTATGAATGTCTTCCACAGGCAGAAGTTTACTGATCAGAGCTTTGCTTGGATGGGGATGTGTGAACTCATAGACTGCCTGATGGGGTCATAGTTCTGGAGCTGAGTATTTCTTTGCTCTATACATACGCCTGTATGTGTGCACACAAATATATGTCTGTACATACGGAAAGCAGAAGTGGGGAGAAATTAACAGTATTAGAGACTCATTGCCCGTGAAACAAGTGTTAACAACCATTGCCCTACTGTAAACACCCATTCTACAAATTAGATCATGGCAATACTCCTTTTAAAGATTAGGATCTCTCCTCTTCCTGGCTTGAAGTTCAGGACTGAATCCCAGCAGTGCTGTCCTCACTGGGTTTTCTCAGTTCTCTTAATGGCTTTGCATTAACCATGGAAAAGGGACCTGGTGTTGCTTCAGCCCCAGTGATAAAAGAGCCTGTACAAATTCAACCCTATGTTGTATCAAATCTCCTGCTTTGGTCCAATTGTCTGCCTCCTTATTACCCATCACTGTATGTTAAATTCACTTGTTCTCTCCATCCCTCCCCATATGGTGAACACTGCTGTCCTTCTTGAATGAAATGAGTTAATTGTAAGGAGATGGATATGTGGGTTGTGTGGTCTTATGTGAGACAATAACTATGTTGTGATTTCTTCATGGTGATTACAAAAAAATCTCTTTCTGGTGATGGTAGGGATTTTATTACATTAAATATATGTCACTAAAGAATAGTGTCACATAACAAAGCACATCCTTGTCTCTCAAGGATGGGACATGTATCTAATCCCTGACCACTATTTCTGAAAACGTTAAAAAAAACCCCCAATCCTTAAGGTCCAGTTTCTCTTTTGGCTTGCACTACATAATAGTCTTCTACATAATTGAGAGTATCCACATAATATACAGCAAATAAACATAATTCTTCGTAGTGGAATCACCTCTAGATGTAGGGTTTCATGCTTCATTAATATTTATTACAGTTTTCAGCTCACTTTTTATCCCTACCAGAGTTATACAAGAGCATTCTTTATCCAGAAAAAAAATAGTAAAATACCAAAACCCTCATAACCAACTTTTAAAGACAATTCCTGAAGCAGATATTTGGAAACAGATATTTTTTTATTAAAAAAACAGTGGGAAGGAGTTTGGGTTTGTTTGGCCCTCAAGGAAATTAAGAAGCCTTTCTATAATTTTGATTATAACTTCAAGAGGAAGTTTTATTTTATCAAGGATGTGGTTGCATGAAAGATGAAAACCTTATGGGTTTAAAACCCATTTTTAAAACTAGAAATTGAACTTTCTTGTTAATCTTAGGAAGCAAAGTCCTATGGCAGTTTTCTTTTCTAATGCACATGTAGGTTCTGTTACAAAAACTGATAATACAAAAAAAGCCACCCACTTTTTCATAACATCTGCTCCCTGAGCATATGTAAGTAGTAGCAACAGATTCCTGTGAATACATAAGTACCCATGATTAATCCAACTGGAGCAGAACAACAGAGAAGTAGTAGGCTCTTGCACTTTTTTTATTATCAATATAATAATTCATTTCCATTTTTGTAGTGGTTTGGTCCAAGATACTCATTACTGTTTACCTTCTGTGAGATAAGAATTAGGAGAAATGCAAAGCAGGCACCAAACTTGAAAGAATATAAAGAAGTTTATTAACAGACCTAAAAGAAGAAAAAAAAATCATACCACACCTTCAGAACTCTTCTCCTCCCCCCACCTTTTCCCTTCTCCAAGTGACAATGTAAAAAGACAACCCTTGAGATGTTCAGTCTGTTTACCACTTCCATAATAACCTTGTTCAGTCCATTTAGGAAGAGGTGTCTCTCTTGCCCATGCTATGAAAACATTATCACAACAAGACAGCCGCCCACTTCCAAATAACTTTGCTCAGTCCATTTAGGAAGAGGAGTCTCTCTGATCACGTGAGTCCCTTCCCCCAACTTGCAGCTTTTCCCACAACTGCTTTCGAGGGTCCACTCTTGAAGGTTTTTTGGGGTACAATTTTAAGGTTGAGCCGTTCAGAAACAAAAGTTCTCTTCACCCATCTCTGGGAGCATTTCATCTCTAAGAACAGAGGCCCTTCTCCTTCCCCGGGAGCAAAGGGTCTTCCTCATCTTCATCTTTAGGACTATCTCTGGGAGCATCTCTAGGAACTGAGGTTTTCTCATTTGGAGCCAAAGTCCTCATCGCTTCCATCTCTCCCTGTTCAAACTTCTCATGAAATTACAGCTGCATCAGCATCTGCCTATCTCAGCGCAGGTGCTTTTGCTCACAAGTTGAACGCTCCACCCCCCATGCCTTCATGAAATTACAATGGGTACTCTGATATATCATAGCTTTACAACAGAATTTCAGCTTTAAGCATCTCTTTCTTTTCCCTCAGGTTTTCAGCTCTTCATAGCACTAAAAGGGTTAATCTCACCTAGGCCTTGCAGCTGGAATTTCGCTTATCGCTGTGGGTCATATGACCTCTGCCGGACAGTGGTGCAGCTTTAGCTGATCTTGGCAGCAGTGGAGAGGGGGAGCTGGCCATCTGCCCACAGCAGGGCTGTGGGGGGGTTCCGTGGGTGGAACAGGGCCCATTGGCTACAGGATGGCTGTGGCCCGGCCCGGCCCAGCCCAAGCAGGGCCTGGGCCACGCCCGCTGGCCCCCGCACGGGGCCCGCAGCCACCTGTCCCAGCACCGGAAACAAGACAGAGAGCTGTGGGGGGGGGTTTTCTATTCTTAAGTGTGCATCACAGAGGCGTCACAACTTTAAGTGGCTTAAGGAATTGTCCATATTCAAACTGGCCATCTGATAGGTTCTGTTAGGTCATAGAGGAAGCTGTAAGCACACCTTTGCAAGAACATCACTTCCGGAACTATGCTTGCTAACCCATGACAATTTTAGACTGAAAATCTAGAGAAACTTCTGCTATTCGCTTGCAGTCTCCACTGCGCTGAATTCTGTTGGCATCACTGTTGAACTTTCACTGGGATTTTATGATGGTGCAATCTTGAGGATGTCTTCTCAAAATAAATCCTTTGCACTGGTATAGCTTGTGGGTCCAAGTACAAAAATTACTAGTAATGATATTTTTCTGCTAAATAAAGAATTTGATCTGACTTCTAGAGTAAGTTTGAAGAATTGGGAACTAGAAAAACTCCTCTCCAATTCTCTCTTCCTGGATCCTTTCATACCGTGTTCTGAAAGAGGCTAGGAAGCAAGGGAGAAGTGGCCCTCCAAAATTCAAGAGAATCACTTCCATGAGTTGATTTTTCAGAACAGAACCACCGTTATCCATGCATTTGCATGTATGTTGCAACAGATAAAGCTTTACGTATGGTACATGGGAAAGATACTCTGTGTTCACAGTCTGTTCACAAGAATGACTGAACAAATGACTTTTCAGGTCTAATTCCAGTTAATCAGGGGGGCATCCAGGTCATGGGATCTTTGTAACATTGAGATCATGAGCATTTATATGTATGTCTACCTACCATGCATTTATAAAGTAGTTGCAGGCGTTGTGGTTTAGGAATGGTATTCTCTAATTTAGTGCTCCCACTAAAACTATGAGCCTTTTTCTCCTCCCTGCCCCTACCTGCTCCCCTGTGGTGGGCTGGAGAGGAGTGGAAGCACAAAGGGTAAAGATCACAGACTGAAATAACAATTTACTGGAAACAGCAATGAGGTAAGAAAACAAACAGTAACAGCAACAATACTAATAAAAAAAGTGTACAAAAGAGAGAGAGTGATTCACATGCAAAAAGCTCACTGAGCCCAACCTGGCCCAACCACAGCCACGATACCCCAACCATTCCCTCCAGCTCGGAACCAACAAACCCCAGCAATCCCTCTGCCACACATACTCAACTGGAAGGAAACCCTTCTCCCCTGAAGAGACTCTCTTCCCTTCGCCCCCAGCAATGACTTGAGGTGGCATAGAATAATCTATGGTTCTAGCCATGCCTGCTCTGGCTACTATAAAAATTAAGCCTGTACTGGCTGGAACCAGGACATTATCCACCTCTTCTTCTATATCATGTATGTCTTGCCCAGATCCTACACCTTCCAACTACATACATATATATATATGTGTGTGTGTGTGTGTGTGTGTGTGTGTGTGTATGTATGTGTGTACATATGTATGTATATACAAGCACTGGTATCATTTCTGTAGTCAATGGCCGTCCCTCCAAGATGTCTGTTGAGTTCATTTAGTCCATGACTGTGGGTTCTATCCATCCAAGGTATCTTCCAGGGCAGGAAGGCTGGTGTGCTGTTGGGTGGCTGCAAGCTGCATCAGGAGCTCACAACTGGTGTATCTGGAACAGTCCGTAGTTCTTGTCCATGGTTGGTTATGGCAGTGTTATGTTTATACAGTGGCAGTGTCATTCAGCAACCAATATCATACAATTCAACATTACAGACTGTTCTTACCCAAAAATCAAATCCCCTTGAAGTACGCATCGTGTTTCCCTGTCCCTCTGCATTACCCACCAAGTGCACCCAGGTCCTTTAGCAAAAGCAATCCCACAGATGGAGCTGCCTTTGCCTTAGAGGTAGGACTAATCCAAACTGTCTTCCCTAACACACGTTCCTCATACGCACCGTGGGGACTTTATTCTCTTCTCTGCTATGTGGAGGCTTTGATAGAGCAGGGCCAGCTCAATTAGTAGAGCCTCTAGTGTTAACTAACTAGGTGGCCTCTGCTAAACGTAGATCCCAATGTTTGAAGGTTCCACTACCCATTGCTTTGAATATGGTTTTGAACAGTCCATTGTTATCATATAATTTTCCCAGAGGCTGGTGCATGAGAGAGAATATGATACACCCTTTCCATACCATGCTCTCTGACCCAGGTGTCTGTGAGACTATTTTTTTAATGAGTCCCACTGTCCTACTCAATTCTTTCTGGGGTGTCATATTGCCACACAGCTTCCTTTTCAAGGCCCAAGATGGTGGTCTAGTTTGGCAAGGGGGGGGTCCTGAGTGTAGGGGAATCCAGCCAGAGTCACGACACGAACACCGATCTGATTTGAGCATCGTGCTCCCCTTTTATTATCCGGTTACACCAAGTCATACTTTTTCCAAAGTTCACGCCCCTTTCCTATGAGAAAGCCTCTAAGCAGCGGGGGAGCTGACCAGTGTATACCTTTTCCCAAGGCTGTTCAAGGCTGCCGGCTAGCAGGTGCCTTGCAAGCCTATCTTCAGCCTGAGGCCCCGTCAGGGGTACTTCTGCAACAGCCCTGGGATGCCCAAGCTCTCCTGCGGTATCCTATATTCCACAAGGAATCCCTCTACACATCCCCCATTTTCTTTTTGGGCAACCCAGGTCTGGTCGATGATTTTTCGCAGCCTTGCTTTAAGGCAAAAAAATACACCCAAGTATTATTAAACCTAATATAACTACAAATAGCAATCGGCAGCCTTCTACTACCAAGGTACGCAGCCATCCGGTGATACCCAGACCTTTAAGCCAATCTCCAATAGGGTCGTCTGTCTCCCGAAGGTTGTGCAGGCCCCTCTGGAGGTCAGAGAGGTGCTTGTGAATTGAGACAGAGTGGTCAGAAAGATTCATACAGCACATACCCTGGAACTCTTCACAACCGTGGCCGTAAACTAGTAGTAGAAAATCAATGGCTGCTCGATTTTGTAATATTGTATGTCTAACACTAGTAACATCTACGCTTAGCTCATCACGCATCTGCGAAGTTATGTTTAACTTATCCCTCTCCCAGCAAGCAAGTTTATGCAAAATAGCGTGAGCCCTGGCTGCTGAAGCACCAGGTAAAAACATAGATACTAGCCAAATTAACTGCCTTCACTCGATCTAAATGGGCAGACAGCTGATTGAAAATGTCCACTAATGCTCCTGTCTCAAGACAGTCAAAAAACAATTTCTCACTCTACCTCTGTGTCTGGCGCTATACCCAAAAATCTATGCAACTCTCCTTCTTAGCTTTGCCTTTGGAGAGGGTTCCCCAACACCCACCACAAGTCACTAGCAACCACCTAGGGCAGCTGTTACATTTGCGCCAGGATCTCGCTATTTCTCCTGCTATGGAGAGTGGTGGATCTGGCAAGTCCTCAGCTCACTCACTCAGCCACGTCTGCAGCCTCTCCAAGGCTTCTCGGGATGGAGGTCCCAGACAGTTGTTATGGTAGTGGCATCACTTTCCTCAGGAGCTGATGCTGACTGTGCCTTCTCGCTTCGGGGTCTTGTATGCATAGCACGGCACCACTTGCTGGGCACCCCTCTGGTCAGTGCTGCGGCGATGACTTGTCCCTGTTGTTGCAGGACATTCTGCAACGTTGCAGTAAAAGCAGCTGTTTGAGATGACTGTTCTGCACGGATAGCACGTACGAGCATCTCGTCTACACCTGCTCCTTGGGGCAGCGTGGCCAGAATTGTCTTAGTTTGCCTATTAGCATTTTCAAAGGCAAGTGTTCAGAACATTTGCTCTTGGTGCTCATCAGAGAGCTCAGTTGCATCCTTTAAGGCTGCTGACAAATGGTCGATGAACTGACCGTATGTCTCTGACAGCCCCTGTTGGACTGCATCATACGGGGGAGACTTCTTCTTTTCAGGTACTGACAACAAGGCTTTGTGGGCAAGAGTCTGTGACAACTGATGAATGACTACGGGCATGGTCAGCTGTGTCACCGTCGCCCCGTAAGCTCCGCTCCCAGTTAGCATGTCAGCTTGGAGTGCATATAGTGGGTCTTGTGTGTACCTTGGTGTTTGCTAGCTTCTTCTTGTGCTAGCTGCTTCCACGTTCGCTCCCAGAGCAGGAACTGTGAAGGGGTTAATAATAATTGTGCGATGCCGATGCAATCATTTGAACACAGGACATCTGCTGTAAAGATAAACTGAAGAACGCGTTGGGTAGCTTCAGACCGCAAGCCATGCGTGGTGATTGTTTGCTTGGCTTGCTGCAAGATCTTCCAGTCATGGGGTTCCCACTTTGCAGTGTCCCCTTGTATCTGTATAGGGCAAGCGAGGGCATTCACTGCTTGCCAATCACCCTCAGTGACTGCATCACGGATAACTGCATTCCATCTCCTTCGCAATGGGTCAGTCCTCTCCGTCGGGGCTGATGGAAACGATGGCTGCACCTCCCCTCGCGGGAAGGGAGGGCCTGTAGGCATTGTGCTTGATTCTCCCAACGGGAATGTAGGAGCTTTGAGTGCTAACTTGACTGGTGGGGCCACGGGACGCCATGGTGCTGATGGTGTAACATCACAAGCTTTGGGCTCTAGCGCGTCTTGCCGTGTAGATAAGTCGGCAAGCTTTTTGATTACTTCTTGCATCATTTCTTGGTGCTTCTCCCCCTCTTGGGGCTGACCCCCGGCAGCCCTGGCTGGCTCTGGCTCTGCAGGCGACGAAACCGCAGAAGCTGCTTTGCTGCCGGATGTTGCTCCGCTGTTCGGCAGAGGGGGGTTGCGCTCTGCCGCTTTCGGCTGGGCTTTAGGACCGCCAGTTTGCTCTGCCACTTTTGGCCGGGCACCAGGACTGCCTGTGTCTCCTTGGCCCGCCTGTGCCCTGCCCCCTGAGTTGGGCGGCTCTGTTTCCACGTTCGCAGACATTTCTCTCTCAGACGTCGGAAGGATAACTTCCTTCCCTGCTGAGTCCAGCAACTCCCACAGTGAGCAGATGGGTGCTGCTGTGCCTTTAGTTGTTCTTTTCGCGACCAGCCCAAAGAACCGTGCTACCCCTGGACTCCGCCCTGGTCTCTGGCCGCCACTCTGTAAGACCCCCGTCTGTTCCTTTCCCGGAGCCGCTACACCCGGAGCTGCTACTCTCTAAAGCCTCTATGGCGGCCGCGGCCACTGTCCTCTCTGTTTTCATCTCTGCGAGAGTGCCAGTTACTGCTCTCCAGGTTAAGCCGAGAGCTTTAGCTTCCTTTCCTCCCCCAATTGTGGACAGCCACAATTCGTTTCCAACTTCCCCCCATGCTTCGGTTGAAAACAAAAGCGAAGTGTAACTCAATAATGCATGTTCCTGGGCCCACGTAACGAGGGCATTCAGATCTCAGTCTTTCATAATCTCACCTCTCATAGAGAGAATACTAGCTAGGAGTCGAGGTTCTGCCTCGTAGTCCATAGCTTCTTTGCTGCAGGTACCCGCTCGGCCGCGTGAAAATACGGTCTCCGGCCACTCGACTTTGAGGTTCAGCCCCTGGCTTTACTCAGCTTTGGGACTTATCCTCCGGCCTTCTATTCTGCTTTGAGACCGGGCCCCCGGCTTTACTCAGCTTTGGGGCCACCCGCTCTGGCTCCCCTGGCTCCGCCACACCGATACGATGAAATTTGGAGTCTTACCGCGTTTAAGCGAACCTGCATGTAGCAGAACTCACTCGGGTCCCTGCCGTTCGGGTGCCACGTTTGGCAAGGGGGGGGGGTCCCGGGTGCAGGGGAATCCAGCCAGAGTCACGACATGAACGCCGATCCGATTTGAGCATAGTGCTCCCCTTTTATTGTCCGGTTACACCAAGTTATACTTTTTCCAAAGTTCACGCCCCTTTCCTATGAGAAAGCCTCTAAGCAGCGGGGGAGCTGACCAGTGTATACCTTTTCCCAAGGCTGTTCAAGGCTGCCGGCTAGCAGGTGCCTTGCAAGCCTATCTTCAGCCTGAGGCCCCGTCAGGGGTACTTCTGCAACAGCCCTGGGATGCCCAAGCTCTCCTGGGGTATCCTATATTCCACAAGGAATCCCTCTACAGTCTAGGAAGTGGTGTGAGGCACAGGGCACATCTCCAGTCATCCAGTGGTTGCTTCCACCATTGTAACAATGTAGCGCTTGCCTTGGTGGGTTTGCAGGAGTGCGATGCGATCAATTTGCCAGACTGCCTCATATTTGTATTTCAACCACTCCCCTCATACCACAGGGGCTTTACCTGCTTGGCCTGCAGCATGTTTCAGTTATGGATAACCTGGGAGATTGTGTTCATGGTTAAGTCCATCCCTTGATCACAAGCCCATCTGTATATTGAATCTCTTCACTGATGACCTGAGTTGTCATGGGCCCACTGACCCAGAAGAAAATCACCCTTACGTTGCCAGTCCAGATCTACCTAAAGCACTTTAATCTTGGCAGGGTAATCCACCTGTCTGTTGTTGTAGTGTTCTTCAATAGCCTGACTCTTGGGTATGACAAGGCATACATGTATGTCTACATGACATACAGCCAACTTCTCTATCTGGGTAGTGATGTCTTGCCAGAATTCAGCAGCCCAGGTGAGTTTATCTCTGTGCTGGCAATTGGTCTTTTTCCATCAGTCTAACCAGCCCCACAGAGCATTTGCTACCATCCATGAGTCAGGGTACAGGTAGAACACTGGCCATTTCTCTCATTCAGTGATACCTAAACCCAGCTGGACAGCTTTCAGCTCTGCAATCTGACTTGATGCAGTTTGTCCGTCAATAACTTTTGTGACTTGCCATGTAGGATTCCATCCACTTACCCATTGGAATCTGATGATATCCATCGTGCCATTTTACTCCTAAAAACTGAATTTCCTGGGCAAGTGCCTTGATCTTACTTTGCTTTATGACAGAACTGGCCATGAGGAGGATTTGGATTATCTCCTCCCCTTTCTCAAAAACTTCCTCCACAATGATGCTATCAATGTATAGCAACTATTCTGGAGCCTCACACTTTTCCAATTGAGTCTGGGTGAGTCCATGGCAAATAGGGGAGCTCTTTCCCCTGCTGAGGCAGTCCATTCCAGGTGTACTGGACACCCCTCCAGGTGAAGGCAAACTGTGGCCTGCACTCTGATGCTAAAAGAATAGAGAAAAATGTGTTAGCAATATTGAAGATGGCACCATGTAGCAGGTTCAGTTCGAAACTGGGCGGAAACACCGATTAAGTGTAGTGGTTTGGTTCAAAATATCCATTACTTACTTATTTTCCTTCTGTGAGATAAGAGGAGAAAAGCAAAGCAGGCACAAAACTTAAAAGAATATTAAGAAGTTTATTAACAGACCTAAAAGAAAAAAAGTCAGACTAAACCCTTCAGAACACTTTCCCTGTCGCAATGACCGCCACTGACCACTGCCCTGGCTAGCCCCTGCAGTGTGCGATAGGACTGGGGAGCAGCTGGAGGCTCTTGGCTTTAAAGCTGCTCCTCAGGAGTTCAGCTCTGCCCAGGGGAGCTGAAGCTCCAGGCACAGTGGCTATCAGCAGTCCGGCCGAGGGAGAGGATAAAAAGTAGCAAGGAGGCTTCCCACACGGGATAATCCAAGCTCATGGGAAGCAACTCCCAGGAGACGAGCCCCAAACAGCTCCAGGGAACCTCTTATAAAGGGAGGTGTTACAATGGGGATGGCTTAACTGGGGACCAATAGAAATCTCTAAGGGAGGGATATGGACGAGGATAGACATTTCCTTGGGCCAATAGCCTCAAGGGGAGGAGGGAAAGGGATCACATGCCCCAATGGAGCATCCAGGTTTAGGGGATTTCCAAAGGGGGAGGTATCTAGAGGGGTAGGGTCTCGGGGGATTGATGGGGACCATATTAGGGTAAACTGGGAGGTTTCAGATGATGGACACTGAACCTTTGGGAACAACAGGAGGGGTTTGGGTGATTGATAGGGAAAGAGCTAGAACAAGGGGAGGAGAACAACCATGTAGGGAGCACCAGGGGAGCGGCTTGGGTCTGGGGCAAACCAACTGGGAATAGGAGTGGGGAAGGTAGGGATGAACCATTGGGGTACAGAAAACTTATATAAAAATACAATAAAGGTATCGCATTACCACATCTCCCCATCTTTCTCCCTTCTCCCACTGACAACGTAAAAAGACAACCCTTGAGATTTTCAGTCAGGTTACCATTTCTATACTAATGTTTTTCAGTTCACTTAGGGAGAGGAGTCTCTCTTGCTCATGCTATGGAGACATCTCCACAAGAAGTTCTCTCATGGCTTCAGTGTCACAGCGAGACAGCCGCCCGGGTTGGTTCTCTGCTCGCATGTGGAAGTCCCTTCCCTCGACTTACAGCTTTCCCCACAACTGTTTTCAAGGATCCAATCTTTGCTAATGGGGTACCATTTTAAGGATGAGCTGTTCAGAAACAAAGGTTCTCTTCACCTATCTCTGGGAGCATCTTCATCTCCAGGAACAGAGGTCTCCTCCTCCCCTGAGAGCAAGGGTTGTCCTCACTTTCATCTCTTTCTGTTCAAGCTTCTCATCAAATTACAGCTACTTCAACATTTGCTTATTTCAGCACAGGTACTTTTGCTCACAGTTGCAGTTTGAACGCTTCATCCCCCCATGCTTTCATGAAATTACAAAGGGTACTCTGATGTATCATAGTCCATCATCATAGCTTTACAACAGAATGTCAGCTTCTAGGCTTGAAGCATCTCCTCTTTCTCCTCTCTCGGGGTTTCAGCTCTTCCTTCTTCACTGACTTCGGTGTCTTTATGGTGTTTTCTTCACTTGCCTCCACCATCCGTCTTCCTCTGACTCGGGAGAGGATTGATGTCTGCAGGCTTCATCTATTCTGGAGGGAACTTACAACACTAAAAGGGTTCATCTCACGTGGGCCTTGCAGCTGGAATTTACTTATCGCTGTTGGTCACACGATCTTTGCCGGGCGGCGGCCCCAGATGCAGTGGCCTCAGATGAATTTTCGGCTGCACTGGGGGGGGCTGGCCGAGCTGCGCCGCAGGGCCGCCTGCATGGAGCAGGGCTGTGGGTGGAACAGGGCCACACGGCTCCAGGATAACTGTCTCTCGGCCTGGCCCAGGCAGAGCAGGGCCTGGCCTGGCCCTGCTGGGACACACAGGCCCCCCAGTTACCTGTCCGAAAGCTGGAAGCAAGAGAGCTTTCCCAGGGTTTGTTTGTTCTTAAAGGTGGATCACAGAGCCATATCAAGCTTCTTAAGTGGCTTAAAAAGTTGCCAATATTCAAACTAGCCAGTTGATTGGTTCTGTCAGGTCATAGAGGAAGCTGTGAGCACCTCTTTGCAAGAGAATCACTTCCATGGCTGATGGAGCCTTCTTTAACTATGCTAAACCATGACACACCACTTCACTGCCTTGGACTGCAGTTCATACTGCAGTTCCAGCATGTCCGTCACAGCAGCACTCAGTGGTGGTATGACTTCATTCAGGACATGATAGTCCACTGTCAGTCTCCACTCTTCATTGGACTTATGCACTGGCCATATGGGGCTATTAAAGTGTGAGCGAGTCTTACTGACCACTCCCCGGGTCTCCAGTTCCTGAATCATTTTATGGGTGGGTGTCTTGGGGTGACCTTATGATGTGTATCCCATAGCGCTGCTTATGCCCAGAAATTAATTTTTGTGCTTTTCTATGCCTCTAAACTGAGCCTGAGAGGGGGAAGGAAAAAAACTGAGCAAAACTTTTTCAAAGCAGTTTGCAGCTTGTTCAAGGTCAAGTAGAGATAGCGACTTTTTCCCCCCCCAGCTGCGGCAGGGGAGCGAGGAAGCACCCGGCTTGCTGCTTTCCAGTCAGCTTTTGGCCAGTTGTTTCAGCTTCTTGTTCTCCGGAGAGAGACTGAGAGTTTGATTTTGCTTTTCCTTCTCTGGAATTCCGGATTTTCTCCCTTTTCTACTGGACTGCTTTCAACCTCCGAGCACATCGGGAGGACTTTCCATCGGGCACAGAGGGCCTGGCCCTGGCCCAAGCCCCAGCTCCAAGGAGACCAAAGGGAGGACTCTAACACTTTCCCAGGTTTTTCCTCCACAGCGAAACATTTTATTATTTAGCCTTATTTTCGTTTCCCCATGTGTTTGTTAAATAAATAGTTTTATCTTCTTCACTTTCCTTCAAGGAAAATTTTTTTTTTTTCCCGAACCTGGAGGGCGGAAGGGGTGGTTGTGCCTTCTCTCAGAGGATATATTTCTAAATTTGGCCAAACCGGAACAGTGGGAGTCACAGAGTCTCGGTTGGTGCAGTACTGCTGACAGTGCACTGTTGCTGTGGCGTTTGGTACCTGTTGTTCTTCAACTCTCAGCAGTCCCACAGCAGAGAGGTCATCTGAGAGACCAGGCATGGTATTCAGTTGCCTGATTTCTTCTGTCTCCAGAGCAGCTATCCCAAAAGCGATGTCCTTTTGGGTCTTTGAAATACCCATTTCTGAGATAGTCTATGCCAAGAATGCACAGGGCCTCTGAACCAGTCACAGGGGGGTGTTTCTACCACTCCTTCCCAGTAAGGCTCACTTCAGCTTCCAGTGCTGTCAGCTGCTGGGATACCCCTGTCACCCCAGAAATAGGAATGGATTCCGCTCCCACATACCTTGATGGCATCAGGGTAAATTGAACACAGGTGTAAACTAAAGCCTTATACTCTTGTGGGTCTGATGTGCTAGGCTATGGGATCCACACAGTCCAATAGATCCAATTGTCCCTTTTCTCCACTTGGCTGCAGGCAGGTCCTCTCTGCTTCTGGTCTTGGTAGTCTTTGCTCAGTTCTTCTAAAAAGGAACTGGAGATCCCTTCAAGAGGATCAGAAATAACATTCAGCCCTTCCATTCTGTCTGAGGACTTGCCCACTGGAAACTGGAGTGGCATTTATCCTTGAAGAATTTCCTTTGGTGGTTGTTCTTCCTCTCAACTCATGTACCTGTGCTGTTAGGGCAGAGGTGGGTTTTCCATCCCACTTTCTCATGTCATCTCTATGGTCATACAGGTAAAAACACAGGTTACCTTGTGGTGTGTACCCCTCTCTCCAACAAGGAGGTACATGCTCCCAATAGCAGAAACTCTGGTCCACACTGATGGGGCAATGGGACATTTTCACCTAGCTTGCTCAAGTCGCTCAAGTCTGTCTGCAGTCTTGTACAGTCTTTCTACAGCCAAGGCACAGGTTGGTAGGGAGGAAAAAAGATGAACAACAATAGTTGAAGTCAGGTAATCACCTGAAGCAATGTTTCTTCTTCTTTCACTGACATCAATGCCAAAGGGTTGGTGGACAACGACGGCACACACCATACAAATTTCTGCCACATGGATTGTGTACATTGGACCTGATCTGGATCTACAGGTGATTGCTTATTGTTTGAGTCCCTATAGATTACCTCCAGCACAGCTAATTCTTTCAGGTTCTGGATAACCTTTCTCCATGGCATTCCACTCATCTCAGTGCACTATTAGGTCATCCATGAGAGAATACCTTTCCCTCATGCTTGACAGATGTTGCCTCCAGAGGCTGAGAGCTTCTGTCCTCTTCTAAATCCCCTCGCCAATGCCTACATCCTGGGACATCACTTGAGGCCTGCTTGGCCTCACTACCTTCTAGTTTCATGTTGCAAGTTGTGGTATCCCAGCACTGGAGCAGGCAGGTCACAAGGGGCTCTCCTGACTTGTGGCTGACATGTTTTTGCATATCTTCAAGCTCACCTAGGGGTAGAGATCAGGTGATTCTCTCTGGCCCTGCTTCTTCCTCCTGTTCTGAGCGCCCTTTTCCTCTTCATCCATCACTATGTGAACTAAATTTGTCTTGAATTTCTTTATCGGGGCACCTGCTACTGGCATGAGTTGTTCATCTGGTTCAGCTGCAGTTTGAGTGGCCACGGTGCCTGCTGGTCTGTTTTCCTTCCCTTCCCTCTGAAGGTGTTATCTAGTAAAGAGCAGTGTCCAATAAATCATACTTGGGGCCCAGCACATTGCAATAATTGCTCCTCTCTGCAATTGCCACAGCATTCTCTTTGCAATATTCTGTCACTTTATCAGGATCCTGTAGTTGTTCAGGGATGAACTTCCAAGCCTTTGGAGCAGATAATTTCTCCAACAACTGGGCCTTTTTCTCCCACATTCCATGCCACTCATGACTATCCACCATCAGGGGCAGATCTCTGAAAGATCATATTAAAAATCTCTTTTATTTAATTCCTACCATGGTGTGGACTGCACTGAGGAGACCTGGCAGAGTTAGCAACAACAACACACTTTCCTTTACACCCAAAGGGAATTCAAAATTCTCCAAAGCTGTTGTAACAGGCCTGAAGAAGGAAAAGGGGGTAAAAAGCTGGGGAAAGTCATCCTCCCCTACTCTCCCCACAGACTGGGTATGATTATTACTGGACTACCAAATATTGCGCCTGAGGCAAGGGTAGAGAACATGTGGTAAACTGTTACCACACAGTACATCAGCAAAGTAATCCTGATCCTTCTCCCTGCTCTGAAAAAGAGCACTGCAAGGAGCACATACAGGAATATATACAGGGTTAGGTACCATAGCCACATGAACAGATCAAGCAACATTGTAGCCAGTGGCTCTGTACCTCATACAACAAATGCTTAGATGAAGATCATTTCCAGCCTTCTCTGGGCAGATCTGTTGTTATCACAACCTCCATGTCCCACTTGGGCACCAAACTAGGCTGTCATGGTTTAAGAGTTGTATTCTCCAATTTAATGCTCCCACCGAAACACTCCAAACTCCCCTTAGGCAGGATGGATAGGAGAACTGGAGGTAAAAAATGTGAAGATTATGCATTGTGATAAGTAAAATTTACTGGAAACAGCAATGAGATAAGAAAACAAATATTAAAAGCAACAATAATAATAACAAAACAATAGAAAAGAGTGATTGACATGCAAAATGCTACTGAGCCAACCTGCCTGCAGCCATGTGTTTCAGTTTGAGACAAGTTTAGGGGAAAATGCTCTGAAAGGAACATCTCCTCCCCAGAAAACAGGTTTCAGCACTCCCTCCCCCACTGATACAAAAGGAATTTCTTGGAGAAAAGTGAAAAAAACTATTTATTTAACAAACAAAGTGCCCACATGCACACGGAAAAAATGAATAACTGTTAAAATATTAAACCTCCTTGTGTGGAGAAAGCTGGTGGATTTAGAGTTCCTTCTGTAGCTGGCTTGGCCCCTCCCGAGGTCCGAGGCCAGGATGCGGCATCCCTGCAGCCTCACTGCTGGTCCATGGGGTCCGATCTGGTTCTTGGATCATAGCTAGGCCAAACACTTCCAGAAGAGGAAAAAGTTACCAGAGGATTTCGGTATGTTGGTATGGGAAAATTTCTTGCCTCAGCTGAGAGGCTAACTAAAAGCAGGAGGGTGTTCCCTTGGCTCTGCAGTGGTGAGAACACGAGAGTGTGTGTGAGTCCTTGAACACAAACTGTGCTGAAGAATTTGCCTGACTTCTCTCTTCCCTCTCCTGGACCCAGCTTAAAGCTGCGGGACCCATTTCTGGGCATAAAGCAGACAATAGCGAAATACAGTATTATCATAAAATCACCCCAAGACATTATGTTACCTGGACTGCACCCTTTGGCTTGGAACTAGCATTACCCCACTGTTACCTCCGCCATGCTTTCTTGACCAGAAGGAACCCCTTCCCCTGGAAGAGACTCCCTTCCCCCCACTCTTGGCAATGAGTGAGGTGGTGTAGAATAAACTCCGGGTTCTAATCATGCCCCCTCTGGCTACTGCAGAAATTGTCCCTGTCTGTCTGGAACTAGGACAGTAGGTATGTGTGTAATGTATACCTATGCTCCTAGCAGGGTACGCTTATCTCTAGATTAATAGCATGTCCCAGTTACCAAAAGAGAGGGGCTTCTTAGACTATGCTGCAGCTTTTATGTCCTTTGCACCAGAAGGCAAGAGGCAGAGATAAGGATTGATGAGAGGATGGTGTGTGCATAGTCTCATGCTGCTGTGAATTTGGGATATAATTCGAGGCACAGGCAAGGACTTGGACTTTAGGAAGATGTGCTGGAGAATCCCCCTTGACAGATAGAATATGCTACCCTGTGAATTAAAATACACTTGAAGAAAATTAAAGTTGCTGAAAACTGAAACTAAGAAGTCCAATTTAATGGAATTTTAGTAATGACAAAACAGCACCAAGTATTCCTACACATAGGCAATTTGGGAATAAAGGGTGGCAATAACTGGTTGATAAAAGAAGACTAAAACATCATGTTTTACACAGCAGGAGTAAGAAAACAGGTTTAGAGTGGTAGGAATTACATAAATGTTTAATTATGTTGAACAAAATATTTATTCAGTAATCTCAACAGTGCACTGCTAAATTTGAGAGATTATTCTTGAATGCTTACCAAAGTCGGTTATTAAAATGATGTTTGTTTATCTGAGAGACTTAAAAAAACAGAGGTATGAGAATTTTTATCCAAACAGATGAAAATCAATTGCATTTCTTTAAGTACAAGGATTTAGGAAACAAGAAGGTATGCAAAAGTGACTGTCAGTGATAATAGTTGGAATTGAGAAGTGAGAGGTGGGTGACTGTACTGTATTCCTTAATCCCTCTTCTTTTGTGAGGTTGTAGACACTGAGAGCACTGTTCATATAACTCTGTCAGCATTTACTCAGTACCCAAGAGTTAGCCTGACTTTTGGTTCACCTGCAAATTTAACTTTAGTCTTTATTTTAAATCAATAAATCTGTATCTGCCTCTGTGGGTCTGTATTTATTAGAAATACTTTATGTGCTTTTTTTAAAAAAAAAAATCATGCTTCATATAAGAGGACTCCTACCTAGAGTAGTTCATCTATAAGGAGCAGAGTACTTATGAAAATTTGGGACCCAGTTGATCTAATTTATACTGATGCAAATAAAGAGCTATGATTTCAGATTGGCACTTGCAGAAATTAGATGCTAACTCCTGGGCTGGTTCTTTCTGCATAATGTTATCTGTTGTCATACCAACAAAGTTTCAATTTAATGATTCAGTAACTTACTGCTGTCATCTCTTCTGATTTGCAGATGGGCTTCTTCCGCCGGAGGTACAAAGAAATTATTGAGGCTGAAAAGAGCAGAAAGGAGAATGAAGATAGTTGGAACTGGGTCCAGAAAAATCAGTAAACTGCCCATGAAACAAAAGCCCAGTCATGTGACATGCACTCGCTAGCTTACAGGTCCTGCTCTCGTATCTTCCATATGTGGAAGAAGGAATCTTCTCCAGATTTTTCGGAGACCCAATTGATGCTGTGTCTTTATTACTCCAAAAAGCTAGGGAACATATCCTGAGGCAATCACTGCAGCCATGTCAGATGACTGGAGCGATTCACACTTCATTTAAGAGTTGAACTTTGAACTTTGGTAACCAAGCTGCAGTGCAGAGCAATATTTATGAATCCAACTATGTGGTATGCCCTCAGGGGAAGATTTTTACCTAAAAATATTTTTTATAAATATAAGCTTTTTATATTGAGTATGTCTTTGTATTTGTATCAATGTTTTATAATTTCTATTGAATAACTATATAGTTCACTCAAGCACTGATATCTGGCTAAATCTTTGGAAATACATATATATATGTAAATTCTATTGTACTTTTAAACATCAATGCAAGAGAGAAAAGAGAGATTTGCAGATAAAAGTAGCTGAAATCCTCATATGCTTAATTCACAAGGCTTGGTAATATCATATATAGATCATTTAATGGAAATAAGCCAAAATCTTTTCACTGTCTCTTTCTTTAAGTTGAATTTGGTGTTTGATTTTTAAGCTGAAGAACCTAAAGTATTTCACAGTCGTGATACTCTGTATCTTGAGTCTGTTCTTTACTAGTCTGGATGGGAGAGGATGAAAACACTTCTTCAGTGACATGTAGCAAGATGTAGCTTGCTTTGGCTCACTGAAGAAGGCATCACAGAATGTTCTCTTTGGGAAGTATTCTCTTGCAGTCTCTAGGACTGTACAGTTGAGATACCAAAAGGATATAATTAGGCCAACCACTCTGGCATTGACAAATTCCCTTAAATAAAAAAAAAAAAAGTAATTAAGTCATATTAATGTTAAGATGGATAGTTTTAAAGCTACTGTTAAAGATTGTGATCTGTTGCTATCAAAGCAAGTGATAAATTGCTACAAGCTATGAACATTATGTCTGCCATGTGAGTTACATATTTGAGTCATGAGTTTGTTTATATGGTAATTTTAAGAGAGATAAGTAGATGGAAGGATTAAAATGTTTGGATCTTTTGAGTCTTGAGATTGCCTATCTGGGTGTTCCAAGTACTGAATGTATTTCCTCAAGAATTTAGAGGGAAGTTTAGTCAAGGTGCAGATATTATTGTATGCCAGCTTGCTACTTTGCTCATAATTCTTTAAGAAATCATTTGTTGAATTAGAAGAAATCTAATTGTAATTAATTCAAACATGTTTCTTCAAAATGCTCTTGAATTTCTGAATAGAAATAGTGAAATTCTGTAAGACTTGGTTTTAGATTCTACTTGTATTTTGCACTTTGTGTAAATAAGGAGTAAATGTCATGTTGCTATAAAATCCATGTAAAGGAAAGAAGGGCCGACCTCTGTGGTAAAAGTGAAACCAGGATTGAAAGGTTGCAGGATGTCTTCCTCCTCAAGGGTGGGGTAAAAGAACAGCTGGAAGTTTGGAAACTTGAACACAGAGAACACGAAAGAAATCTGCTTGAGAATAGGTCTTGCTCTTCCTTGTCATATTCATGATAGCTTCAAATTCTAAAAAATGGACCACATCCATATTCCTGTTTGAGTTTTTACTGCCGCCATCACCAAGTGTCTGCTACTACTACAGTATTGATCAGTATGTATTAACTATTAGCTATCTGCATGCATTAGGGAGAAAATAATTTCAAAGTGAATTAAGCGTATTGATTCAACATCTGACAAGAAAAACTATTAGTCTGTTCAACATCTTTCTTAAAACAATAATTGTTGATTTGACAGATTCTGTGTGACAAATGATCATTTAAGCCAAAATCCACAGCAAAATCCTGTTATAAGCATGTAGTGGAGTGTAGATTTTCCATCAGAGTGCAAAACCAAAAGGCTGATGGCATTTGACTGCACTGTTATATTATCATCTAGAGACAGAACCACAGAATGGCTTGGAAAGGACCTTAAAGATTTAGTTCCAACACCCCTGCCATGGGCAGGGAGAATTTTTGCTAGACCAGGTTCCTCAAAGTCCAATCCAGTCTGGCCTTGAACTGCTCTATTGTCAGAGAGTCAATGGCTTGTGTTGGAAGGAACCTTAAAGATCATCTAGTTCCAAATCCCTGCCCATGGCCATGCCAGGTTACTCCGAGCCCCATCCAAGCAGGCCTTGAATGCTTCCAGGGATGGGCCATCCACAACTTCTCTGAGCAACCTGTTCCAGTTTCTCATTACCCTCACAGTAAAGAGCTTCCTTCAAATATCTAATCTATATCTGCCTCTAATATTGAAGGTTGTTGAATTCCTCGCAGTCTGACATCAGTTAGTTTTTGTTAACCAACAAAAGCTAGTTGTCTGGTTTTTCTGTTAAAAAAAATCTAAGTCAGACAGAAATTGAATGGGAGATTGATTCACAGCTATAAATTAAAATTGCTTAAAGTACTTGCTAAAAAAAGGGGTCTGTTTATTATCTGTAAGAATCTTCAGTATCTGCCCTCTCTAAAACTGAGCTCCCCAAAATTATTAAGAAGTAAAATATCTGAAAAAATAATTCAGGGCATAAGTGAAACTACTTGTGAATTGAATTGAAAGTAGAAGTCTCCATTCAAAAAAAGGAGAAAGCTCCCTTTGAAAAGCTGAAATCATTAATTTCAGCTTTTTAAACAAAAATTTACTTTGAAATCTGACAGAAATTCTTCCTTACAGTATTTTAAAAATCAAAATTAGTTATACCTTTGGAACCTCTTTTAAAACTATATAAAGAAGAGAGATTAAAAAAATTTACAAATTTAACATTTCAGATTTTATTGGACCTTTTTTTTTGTTTTGTCTCAGAGCAAAAATGGTTTTATTTGTAAAAAACAAATAAAAGTAAATCACATTTGAGCCCAGACTGAATTTGTTTCATTTCTGACTTGAACTGTCATAGAATTGATCTAGCACAAATCATTCCTTAGTGAAAATCTAGTTGTTGGCCAGGTAAGTGCCATATTTGTGAAACAATCCACAAATTCTTAGTATCATCACTGCTAGGCACTCTGTCATTCTGTTGTCATGGATGGTTTTGGTTTTATATGTATACTCTCCAAATTTTTTTCTCAATTTTTTTTTTTTAATCAAATTCCATTGTGGCTCTTTTTTCTTCCAGCTAGGATACTTAGATTTGACAGTGAAGCATACCAGTTCTTCATATTAAAATACTGTAGATGCAGCTTTCCACTCCTTAAAGAGCAACCAAACAAAAAGTCCCACTAATATCAGTTGGTTGCAATCAGTTTCTAATCCCAAAATCTTATGAAAATGTAATATACTTCAAGAATGTGTAGAACATACCTCTGCTATAGAACTGCTGGGGTCTGCGTTTTTTAGTTAAGAAATCATCATAAATATCCAGAGACATAGTTACTTTGGAAATTGCTTTTAGGGATCTGGAAGTTCCCATCTGTCAGCCTTGTTAGGTTTTTTGTGCTGTTCTGCTTACACAGAGGCTGGGGGTAGTCATTGTACAAGTGTTTTTCAATTAATCCATTTTGAGAAATTGTCATGAGTTTTCTTGGACAACCTAATTGAAAGGTTTGCTGAACTTTTTTTGCCTTTTTTTTCCCAACAGGCTCACTTTACACTAGCTATAGGCTATGGAGGAGGATACTTAGAAATGGGGCAGTAAAATTTTCAAATGCTCTGGCATCTGACATATCTAAAGCTTGCAATGTACAAGGTGTCTTCTTACAAATAGTACCCTGAAGTTTTTAGGATAGGAAGAAAACAATCTCAGAAAAAGACGATCAGGAAAAAAGGTGGGGGAGAGAATCAAAGCAAAATATCACTTAATGGAGAGCCGGTGCTGTTGCAACCCTGTGTAGTTTCCATCGTGATTTCAAGAAGATCACAGTCATTTCACAGTTTTGGTGGCCCACAGCACAGTGATGAGCCACCTTTCACAGCATGTTGTCATTTAAAAACCAAGGGGTTTGGGTCTTGAAATTTCTCCCCAACCGACAGCACAACTAGTGTGCTCCAAGGATGTCGCTAGTATTCTCTGGTACTTGGCCATTGTAGCTAACAAAAACACCTGCTAGTTTTTTCTGAATAAGCTTGTTCTTTTATTTGCTTAATTGTAATGAGGAAGTCAGCAAACTGTAGAAAATAGTGGAGCAGCCTCTGAATTGAAGTAATCTCACAAGTTGCTTGGAATATCTGAGAGAGAAATTATGCCTGATGTGAACTCCGAACCTGTAAACCACTTAAGCAATCTTTTCATCTCAAAGTGGCAAAGACTTCTGCAATGCCAAGCATAACAGTGAAAACAGCCCTTTCTATGCCTAAATACATGCATGGTAATGACCCCACATACCAAGTCAGTGATGTGCAGGTAGCCCAGCTTGCTGACAGCAATAGTTATGAAAAATTTTTCTTTGACAATATTTAGTATCAACTTTCTTGAATGTCTCCTGTATATGGGCACATTTTTGAATCTTGCACAAGTTTAAAGCATATTATCCATCTGGCATGGAAATACATAATACTGCTTTCACTAAAGAATTAAGGGAGTCATGGAACTAATTTCTATCCTTTGTCCAAGTCTACTCACTTGCTAGAGTTTCTTGGATTTAAATGAAAGTCGAATTTCATTCATTTAATGTGCATTGATTAAACTGGCATGAAGACTAATTGCTTTTGGAGCTTGGTTTGCATACACAGTAGAGTACCTGCACCATCGACACTTCTTTTTCTTAGAATGTCACTGCTTATATATAGTAAAATTGTATGTTTCTTTTTGTGAACTTGTGGTTGAAAGAATGTGTTCACTCTTACTGATGTCACCTGTATTTAGAAGCTTGTGTTCACCTGTATTCTGATTCACTTGCACTGTTTTGGAAATGTCAGGTTTACAAAAAATACAACTTTATGGAATAAAAAGTGACTGCAGAATTATCCTAATAATATAATTTTGTCAGTTATTGTCCTTGTCTAGCTCAAGTACTTTTCCACTAACTGGGTGAGACATTTTCCCCTGTATGTTTGAATTAAATACTATATATATGTGTTTATCTGTGTGCAGATAATGGACATCTATTATTGTAATTCTGTGACTTATAAAATCAAGCTATTTGGAAACAAAGAGTACAACTGACTTAACTACAGTATTTTAACACCATGGAAATAAAATAAAGGTAGTGAGAATTATTTATATTTCATCAATCTTGCTTTATCAACATCAAATCAAACCCCATGTGATTGTGATACAGACCTGTGATATAAGTGTCAACCTGTGTAACTTGAGTTCTGTGTCCATCTGTGAATTTGGATGAAAGTTGAATTATTCAGCTTCATACATTTTTTCCTGCAAGGGTTCATAGTCCATAGTGGCTGGAATATAGTAGCTAAATAATATATTTGAAATAATGTTTTCAACTCTATACATCCCCATGCTTACTGGTCACCTGTATATGGAGCAGAAGTTGTACGTAAGCTTTTACTTATACAGCTCTAAGTGTTTCAGTGTTCTCCAGCCATACTAAAGCAGTCTGTTTCCTCAGTATTAAGACTGTTGGCTATATATCTAAGAACAGTCTAGGCAGATTTAGGACCCAACCTGTGACTCAGAGCACATTTGTACTGGTAGAAGATCACAGCTTTATGTACCACAATGCCAAAGGCATTAGGAGAGTTCCAATTAGATGTGGGTTCTGACATGTAGGTAACACCCTTCAAAGTAAAAATAAATGTTCTCAGTCATTACTGGGCAAAAGTGGTAGGAGAATGCTGCTGCCAACAGGAATGCAATGCCCAGTTCTCTTTTGAAGATCAGTGGAAGCACAAGTGCTGCACCAGTTAAAATAATAACCAGACACTTTTGGATGTACTAAGATTTCCTTGTTATCAGGTGAGCATGTATGTGTCTGTGTGTGTAAGCAGGCAGTGTACATCCTCTTCTGGGGACAGAGGATTGATGAGCTAACAGTGCCCTCTGTGGGGCTCACTTCTTGTCTTCTTGATAAGCAGAGAACAGCAGTTTGTACATAGCAGGATTTTGTGTGTTATGTTACCCCAAATAGCTTTTAAGAAGCTTTTAGGACTTCTGTGACAAAGTGGCTTTGTTTTAGAAATCAAACCCACAACCTTTAGCAGATTTGTTGATTTCAGTTTCACCAAGAAAGGAAGAAGATATCAAAATTAAAAAAAAAATAAGATGTTCTTTTACAATGTAAAAAACCAGGTCATTTGTTAGCATGCTGCTCAGCCTGGCTCACGTGTCCGGACTGGAGCTGGTCTGACATTTTTGCTCTCCATGCCTGCCATTGGCCTGCTCTTTGGATTGGACGTAATGGAAGTTTCTCTGCTAAATCTTTTCCATTTAGTGGTGAAATACCCCTTGAAAAAGATAGGAGACTTTTCCCCATACCTTTGGGTCTAGTGGGGTGCATATTGACCTGAGTAGTCCTGGGTAAGATGTCTTGATTTGATTACAATTCTGAGTGCCCATAACACACTGGATAATTGAGATCCCGAAGGCCTAACAGTGTCATGGGAGTCATTAAAGATGCAAAGTAGATTTTAGTGTCCTCTGGCCCCACTTTGCTTACTACCAGAATTAAAATGCAGTGAAGGCAGCTATTTTGTGCAGATTCAAACGTACAAATGAATTAAAAGTCATATGACTGCTTATTACAACATATCCAAAATTTCAATATTTCAAATTGCTGCAAATGGTTGCAAGTGGTTTTGACAGAAGTAAATAATGGTAGTGGAGAAATGAATCTTATTATTAAAAGAGCAACGAAAATTATTTTATCATGTCTTGGTCACGCTATAATCTCCTGTGGCTGTTGGAAAGGATTAATTCGCATATTTCTAGTTCATTTCTTCTTTACCTTTGATGTAGTTAGTACCATTTTAATGCTTGAACTTCTAGATATGCAATGTTTTAGTAAGTTAACCTTTAGTAAGTTCAACAGCTGTAAGGAATCAGAAATTAATGAAGTAGTAATCCTGAGCAGAGATCTCCCTGCTGCAGACATGCATTCAGATATGATGTATTGACTTGCATTAAATTATTCTAGATTTATACCAACACAAGTGAGAAGGGACTCAAATGGGCTCCCCTGAAGCTGAAGGACACACATCATAAGACAAGCTTTGCACTAACCTATGTAACTGGTAATGTACAGTAATTTCTGTCATTTAAGCAGTATTCCTCCAGGCTTGCAATCTGAGAGCTGTGTAATTCAATCTTAATGATGCTGCTCTGTGCTATAGTCCAAAAGATAAAAGGAATAGTAAAGGAAGTGACCGCTTTATCCAGCAGAGACCACTTCATAGAGAGAATGTATTCTGTCCTACATCAGTCTCTCAATGGAGATAGGCCACTTGAGAACTGGGCATGATCTGCCCCCTTACCTTTACCCAACTTAAATGATCAGACTAATTACTAAAATTATTATTTTACTGTGTTGATTTTAGGTGAATAGCACAGAGTAGGAAACTGACAATAAAGTCATGACCTAGTAAGGGGTCAGAATACTTACTCAGTATTAAATTAATGAAATCTATATGTAGGATTGGATAGAAGTTGATATAAATATGGTAAAATACTTTTCTCCATTTTAATTTTCAGGGTGAGGCATGAGAAATCAAATCTAATACTCTATGAAAACAGAAGTTTTTTTGTGAGATTGCCAAATGCGAGAATCAAGGTAGCATGTTGCCCTGTTTCTTAGCTCAAGACTGTATCCCTGATATGGCTTCATCAAAGGGGAGACCCATGTTTCACCTTGGCCAGGTGGCACATGTTACACCTTGTCTCATATTCTACTGCCTGCTCAGCTGTGTTTGTCCCGCTCTCACTCCCATTCTACAGACAATACCAGCTCTTTCCCCTGGCCTTTCTCTGAAGTTTTTCCTCTGCTTCATAACTGGTATTACCCTTCTCTCTCAATTTGTCTGAATAAGAAAGCTAACTTAAATTTAAGTGATTTTTCCCAACCTGCACTTAGTTTGAAATATGTCACTGTTGTTTCAGACCCAGAAAAGATTTGTCCTGAAAACTTGGCAGTTTTCCCAACTACATCAGCAGTTCTTAGGCCTATGGGAGGTTAGGTCAGGAACTGTGGTACTCTCCTCAGGTTTCTTTTAATCTAATTTATTAGCCAGGTTGAAATGTACCTTGTCAAATCACTAATAAATGTGAAATCTGAGAGGGGTAGAGAAATTGACAGACAGATATGTATAAGACTGAAACTTATTTTGAAAGCGGACAAATCATATAAAAAAGGACAAGCCTGCCAGAGCCTGAACCATTCAAAATAATATACACATTTTTTAAAATTCTGAAACACAGGAACATGGAACTGGAAGGTTCTCAATTTCAGTCTCCTATTTTCATTGGCAAGTGTTCCATATATTTCCTTTAATGAACTGAACAAAGTCCAGTAGAACCAGTTAAATTTATTTTCCTTATTATTCTTGCTAAAGACTATTCTAGCATTTTGTTTTGATGGTGCATTTAATGGTAATTTTCTTCCCAGTTTTTCTCTTCCCCTCAAGGTCTTTTAATTTAAAGAGTTCCTTTCCTTCCTTCCTGTTCTGAGTTGATCTTTCTTGAATACAGGTGACCAGACACTACTCTCTGGGTGAGATACTGTTACGAACCTATTTAAACACAGAAGAGCAAAGAAAATGAAGTCTCTGTGAGTAAACTGGATTGAACCCAGAAAGGTTTGAAATATACCCCAAAACTTGATTAAAACCAAATAAAGTTAGATGTTGATACCAAAAAATTTTATATACTTTATTTAATAGTAAAAGAGGTAAATAGAAAGAGAGAAAGAAAGAAAGAGAGAGAAGGAATTCGGAAGGAATTAAGGGAGGGAGGGAAGGAAGGAGGGAAGGAAGGAGGGAAGGAAGGAAGGAGGGAGGGAGGGAAGGGAGGGAGGGAAGGGAGGGAGGGAAGGAAGGAAGGAAGGGAAGGAAGGGAAGGAAGGGAAGGAAGGGAAGGAAGGGAAGGAAGGGAAGGAAGGGAAGGAAGGGAAGGAAGGGAAGGAAGGGAAGGAAGGGAAGGAAGGGAAGGAAGGGAAGGAAGGAAGGAAGGAAGGAAGGAAAAGAGGAGTGTGGGGGGCAGACAGGGAGAGTGACAGGGATTAGGTAGAAACACATCACCCTCCCAAGGGTCCCAATGACGTCTCATGGCTTCCTTCCATCTGGTCTTCTTGGTGGCGAGGGTCCCTTGCTGCCCCGCCAAAAAGTGTAGAATCCAATGGATTAATATATACTTGGTGGGAATGCCCAGGTACCTCCCCTCAGGGGGCTAGGTTTGACACTGTCCCTTGCAAGGATCTGGATTTATTGCATCATGTGCAGTGCTCTGGTGCAGGGTCTGGGGACTCCTTTGTGGGGGAGCCTTTGATGGGCCATGACACCCCCTCTGCTGTCCCTCACTTGAATGTGGCTTTTCCTGGGGCGAAGGGACCCCTGCAGCTGGGCTCCTCTGCACAGCAGAGGATGGATGTTCACTGCCTTGGACCAGAGGCTTTTTCACCACACACCCAAAACCTCTCCTCCCCCCACCCTTTGGTGTGAGGGTCTGTTTGAACCTGACAGCTGATAAACCTGGAGCTGTGGTCTCCACCCTGAAGGTGTGAAGCTTAATCCTCCTGTGAATGTATTCTTCTACCTGTCCTGGGTTGCAGTGTATTCTATTAACATCCTCATGAGCTGTAGAAATCAGGTGGGGCAGTGTTTCCTTGCCTCCTCCCCCAGACTATCTTTCTGTTATTGGCCCATCATTGTCCTGCCGCATGACTCAGAGATAACTCCCTCCAGACCATCTTCTGTTAATGAGCCTAATCAACACTTGGCCTTATGACTCATTACCCCATTGTGAGATGCTCCACCCAGAGGGAGGAATCAAGTATTCCATCGTGGATATAATCTGAAACTCTGAACACCAGAGACAACCTTTCCACTGGATTTCCAGAGGACAGGAGCTACACAGCCACCATTGGACCTTCTGAGGAAGAGCAGACCCTTTTTCTACAGGATCATTGCTTCAGGAGGACTGCAGTCACCATTCTATCAGACTGCTACCACCACCCTGATTAACAGGGTGTCTGGTTGTATCTTGACTCTGTCAGTTTAACCCAGTGTTTTCTGCCTTTATTTTTGCTTTTTTCCCCCCTTATTTTATTTCCCTATTAAATTGTTATTCTGACTTGGTGTCTCCCACTAGTTTTTTTTCAAACTAGTACATCCCCAGCCCAGACCTGAGTCACTTTATCTTATCTCCATCAACTTGCAGTCCAGGGCCTCAGTCAGGGCCCCATTCAGGGTGTGGTGGTCTTCCATGCACCTTTTTTAATACAGTTTTGTTATAATAGGCAAAAGTCTTTCATGAAGATGTTTAAGCCATAAGTTATAACATTTCAGTCTCTGACAGATACCAAATTCCTTGTCCAATGCCTTGTACATCATGTGTATGCAAGACCGTCTCTCCTAGCTTCATGAAGGCTACCAGTTCTCTCAGATGTCTTGAACAATAAGGGACATTGAAAACTCTAGCACAAACGACCTTTCTCAAGAGCTTTTCATCCACCATTTTTTGGAGTACAGAACTCAAATATTGTACATACCTCAGTGTTGCAGTGGGGATACTGTAACACGATGTACCAAACAAGGAGTCCCGTGGAAAAGAAATATATATGGACAGATTCTTAATAGATGTTTCAGAGAGATGTTTTTTTCTCCAGCTGCATGGCCGGGCTCTGCCGAGGAATTGAGGCAATCATGGGACCCAAGGGTCCTTGCCCGCACAGGGAACACAAAACAACCAATCGGGAATGAGGCTCCCCAGGGGCTAGGAAACCCCATCTCTGTCCCAGGGCCCCTCTCCCAGGGCTACATCGCGGGGGGGGGAGACCCCAACATTTCACCCGTTTATTTTTAACAAAAGAGATGTAAAGCTTAACATTGAAAACAACTGGATAAACATAACAAGAACAGTTTTAAAACAATACAAGCCACCCTCCTGAGTCTTTAAATGTCCAAACAGATTCTCTGGAACATCTTAATGCTGACGGAAGGGAGACATGACTCTCTGAGCATGCTTTGTGGGGAAACTGATGCAGGAGAGGGTTTAATTTCTTCCCTCCCCCTTTACATCCCCCACTCGGCATTGGAAAGGGATTTTTGCGGAAACAATTGGCAAAGGCATGGTTTTGTGAGGGAAACCATGGGTGAAAAAACGGATTGGGAATACGCTGGCGGTAATAGGATATAGGATAAAGGGGAAAGGTGGGATTAGGAAAGGGAGACTGTAGGGGGGCCTACAATGGAGATATTGTCTAACATGACTATGATTTTTAGCATATATACTGCTTTTCACAGGAACATCATCAGGCCCAGTGACCTCTGATGCTAGTGACCCTCTTCTACCTTGCACAATTTTGAATTTCACCACTTCTCCATCTCCCAAGCTTGGGATGTATTTTTCAGGGTTATTCTTTTTAATAGCAGTTCTATGAACAGATATGTCTTGCTGGTTGTCACATCTCATTATAAAACCATAATTTTGTTTAACATTATACCATTTTACTCTTCCTAAAACCTTAGCTACGGTGATCTTTTCCTTTTTCCAAGTGGTTGCTGTTTTCTGTCTCACTGCGTTTTTGCTTTCTCTTTCGCTCGCTCCCGTGTTGGAATTGCCAGAGCTGCTAGTGCTGCTGGGGCCACCGGAGCTGCTCGTGCCTGCGCGCTCTTCCCGGGGTCGCGTTCTGGGCCAGGCAGGCCGAGCCGGGCCGCGCTGCTCAGTTCTCAGTGCGTCGCCACCTCTGGTCGCTGCTTCGCTGCCGCTGCCAGGCGCTGCATCCAGGTCTCGGCCGGGCCCCCGAGCGATGACTCCCCTGCGCCCTGCTCCAGGACGTGTTTCAGCTGGGCACAGCTCCACTCCACCACCACCGCTGCCAGCCACCGCCTGCGTGCCGCCCCTCTTGGTCGGGCGTTCACGGGGCTCGCTCCACCATGCGCTGTGCAGGGCCGGGCGGGCGCCGCCAGGTCGCGGTACTCCTGTTGCGCCTCGTTCCGCTGCCGACACTGCAGCTCACGTGGCTCTGCCCGCGCGTGGGAATTGCCTCGCTGCTGCTCACAGAGGGCTCAGTCCACGTGGCCGAGGCCGCACAATCCCTGAGCCAGGCTTCCCTTCACCAGGACATAGCTGACATTGTTCAACAGTCTCGGTAATTAAATAATATTCACGAAAATATTCTTCCATTGGCATATATTTTGACTCAAAAATTAACTGTGTCCAAACGGTGTTCCAAAAGTCTTTGGTAAGAATTAAATCCCAAGAAACGTAGAAAAAGTCCTTAAACAACCATGCCAGGAAGTGTTTCAGTTCTTTTGAGCTTGAATTAAGCTAAAATTTACAAATTGTTGTTCAAGAATCTTTTTAAGATAAATGTCCATATGTGGCTCTGAGAGCCAAGAGTCTTTCCACAGTTCCTCCATAGTTTAGATATGGAATAGCAAAACAAAACCAAGAGAATTTACTCACAAATCAGTCGCTGTAGGGATCAGGGATCGTTCTGCTCGCATCATCCACCATTATGTTGCAGTGGGGATACTGTAACATGATGTATTAATCCAGGAGGCCGTGGAAAAGAAATATATATGGACAGATTCTTAATAGATGTTTCAGAGAGATGTTTATTTCTCCAGCCGCATGGCTGGGCTCTGCCGAGGAACTGAGGCAATCAGGGGACCCGAGGGTCCTTGCCCGCGCAGGGGAACACAAAACAACCAATCGGGAACGAGGCTCCCCAGGGGCAGGGAAACTCCGTGTCTGTCTCAGGGTCCCTCTCCCGGAGCTGCATGGAGGGGGGGAGACCCCAACACCACAGGGAGAAGATTATTATGAATGAAGGGAACTGTCCCATGGCTGTATTTGTAGATCTTAGGAGTATGATGTCTTCCTGCTAGCTGAGCTGGAAGGGAATCAGAAAGGGTCTCTATGGGAGGCTTTGGCTGTATTCTGACTGAAACTGACCACCCTGGGAAGGCCATTCCAATGGTGGATTGTTATTTTGTGTCTAATCAGAGTCTTCTCAGGAATGAGATGTACCCATAACCTTTCATCATTTCCATGTGACTCCTTATAAAAAGGAAACTTCCATCTTCTTTGTAGCCACCTTTTAAATACTGGAACATGGTGATATAGCCTCCCCTAAGCTTTCCTTTTCTCAAGACAGATAATGAAAGTAATAGGAAAGAATCTTGAGTTATTTCTTACTGTTCTAATTTATTTCAATGGTTAACTTTTGGTGGTGGTGTTCCTTGGAGAGTAGCATTGGGTTTAAGCTAAGCCTTCTGGAAATTGCTTAAGTACTCCAGCCCAGTTAGACTAGATGATCACTTATTCAGTTCCTTCCAACTGAACTATTCTGTTTTAGTTCAATGTCTTTTAAGACCTATAAGGTCTAATTTAAATGCAGCTTTGCATTTGTATATTTATTATATTTATAACTTTATTAGAGATATTTCTATAATATCTAGTGTGGGGAACTCTTGACTGATTAAACTGCATCTATAAAGGTACAGAACCCTATGTTTCTCATGAAGAGGTAATGCTTCATACTGGCAGAATGGACCTGTCATCAGTGGTTAAGGGGTGTATATGTAAACTGGGACAATTCTGAGATATGGAGAACATGCAGGAAAATACATAAACTTTACCTCATTGATTTTCCTTTCAGTGTGAAACAAACTGAAGTGTAAAAGAAACATCCACTATTAAAAGAAAAAAGATCACCTCTGATCCAAGAAATCCCAGAGATTTCTGCACTGGAGGGAGGATGAGTTTACTGGGGAAATGTCAGTCCCCACTTAACCTATTCTTTTTTCTCCATGTCTGCCTCAGACAGTGTCGGAGACAGAATGCTGGGCAAGATGGACCAAGATGGACCTCCTGATGCAGAGGAGTCATTTGTTGATGCTGGTGGCTTTCAATTGGCCTCCATCTGATGCTGAATTGATTTTTGCCTTTTTTGCTTTTATATATTCTCTATATTCTTTACACATGTATTTGTAGCTCTGTAGCCTATTACTGTATTCGTAGCTAGCCCCAGTACTTTTCCCTACCCTGATAGGCAGAAAGACAAAACACATTCCAGAGGCTCCACACTCTGGGGGTCCAAGGCCCCTATCCTATCTTGGGTCTCTGGAAGCCAAGGCTGAAACCAGCTCTTTGAGACACTTTTTCATAAACTTAGTTCTTATCTAAAGGGGGAGGATTTAGAAAAAGGTTGAACTGGAGGGGAATTACCTCACCACTTATGTCTCTAATTGGGGATTTTTGTCAGTTATGTTAATTTGCTAAACTCATAGAACTGTATTGACCCCGTGTGGGGGTGGGCATTTTCCATATCTGCCCCTGGAGGCTTCCAATAAAGACCAGCCTTTGTATTACCTCCTATATTAATATTTTCTCAAAAATGTGTTGTTTCATTTCTAGGTCTTTAAGGCATCGGTTTTCTGGAGACCCAGATGAAACTGGGACCTGGTAGCCTTCTTCTGGACCAGATCGGATACATCTTGCAAGGAATTCTTCCCTGCTGGAAACTTTTTAAAGAATTTCCCTGCAGTGACCTGAGGTGAGGAGCCATGGTCCCAGGACCCCGCAGGAGGTAACAAAATGGCAGCTCTTTCCATTGTGTACTGTGTAATTGTGTGTGTATTGTGTATCTGTGTAATTTCAGTAATTGCTAGCAATTTCTATAAAATCTCGGTTCTTAGGAACCAAATTGCGACCTTTTGCACGATCCCACTGGTTTTTCAAGGTTTGTTAGGTCACTTATTCTGGCCAGGCATGGGTGTGGATGGTGACTTGCATTTGGAGTGGGTACTCGAGCGCTTTTTTCCTTTCGCTGCTTTTCGCAGCTCGCCCCAGCTCGGCTGCGGGGGGCGAGGGAAGGGGGGAGGCGGGGCGTGTGTGTGTGCCACCGGCTGAGGTTGTTTATTGGTGGAGAGGAGCAAATGACATTCCAAAGTGTCGTTTTTAGCACGCGCAGGTTTTGATCGTTGTGTTCGCGTAGGGACGCCTAGGCCTAAACGGGACAGGTTCTTCGAAGCGGCCGGAGTCAGCTCTGTGCGCGCCATTGTGGAAAAGGGAAGGGGCGCCCACGTCCTATATTGTACTGAACATAGGCAGTATTCCATCTGTGGAAAGAGAGGTCCTGGACCTCAGCAAGTTGAAGCAGGCCAATTCGGAGGGGGGCCCAGCTTCTGCTGTGTGCAAGGAAGGAATTTTTTTGGTTTTTTTTCCGGGATTTCGGGGAGCGGGTGGCTCCCAGAGCCGCGGCTGAAGTCACGGGACGGTGCGGCGAGCTCTTAGGGCACGCCTCCTGTGACGGAAGGGGGAAAACAGCCGCTCTGAGAGCGGCGGCGGCTGAGGTGGCCGTGCTGTCGCCCTGCAAATGGCCGGGGCATGGGGCGGCACCGGGGCCCAGCCCAGGACCACCGGACGGGCCGCCGTGCAGCCCGCACAGCCCCTGACGGGGGCAGGAATGCGAGACGCGCGGGCGGTGACGTGATCCCCATGGGTGCTAGCAGAGGTGGGGCTGCGCCCCTCGGAACCCTTGTGGGTGGGAAGACAGCTCCTACAATGGACGGCTCTATCGCAGTTTCCATAGTAACGAGTTCTGTTTTGGATAGAAACGGAAGCGACTGCGGGCGGCTGGAAGGGGCCAGCACGGGAGAAGTGGGTCACGAGGCACCTGTGGCGCCGGGAGTATCCCCAGGCGAGTGTGTCCCTGCCACGCGTACGGTCTGTGGGAAAGGGGCTACACATTAAGGAATCACATCAGCAAGGAAAATCCTTCAGATGATCAATGGCATCAGAGAATTTCTCTGTCTTCCTAAGGGTACCTTTTTTATTTTATTTTGTTTCAGTGTTTGCAATTATAAAATACATTTTAAAATTCCTATTTCCCTGTAATTCAGTGGGCTGCTTTTGGCTGGGTTTGAGTTAATTTTCTTCCTAGTAGCTAGTATGGAGCCATGTTTTGGATTTGTGCTGTAGACAGCATTGATAATACAGGGATGTTTTACTTACTGTTGAGCAGTGCTTGCACAGCCTCAAAGCCTTTTCTGCTTGTCATACTGCCCCACTAGCGAGTAGTCTGGGTGTGCACAAGAAACTGGGAGGGGACACAGCTGAGACAGCTGACCTCAGCTGAACAAAGGAATATCCCAGACAATATGGCTTCATGCTCAGTATATAAAGTGAGGGACGGAAGGAGGAAGGGAAAGGTATCTGAAGTTCCGGCGTTTGTCTTCCCAAGGCACCATTATGTATGATGGAGTCCAGCTTTCCTGGAGAAGGCTGAACACCTGTCCACCCATGAGAAGCGGTGAATAAATTAGGTTTTTGTTGCTCTGCTTGTACATGCAACTCTTGCTTTACCAGTAAAGTGTCTTTACCTCAACCCAGCAGTTTTTTCTCTTTTAGTCTTCTGATTCTCCCCCCCATTCCACCAGGGGTGAGTGAGTGAGTAGCTGCATGGGTCTTGGTTGCTGGTTGGAGTTAAACCATGACAGTCAGCTGTCATCTGTGCTAGAGTGAATAACAGAACATAATAGCAGAATAAGGAAGACCAAGATTGGTTTAGTTTTTTTCAATCTTACTTTTTTTTGTTCAGGTGGTTTTTTTTAAATATTGACCTTTTGCATTTGGAGTGTGAATTATTTCAATAGCTCTTTCACTTCATCAAAAAACTACTTCCAAGGAAAATTAATATTTCAGAAAATTAATATAACATTCTTAATATCAAATACCCCAAGCTTCCAATATCAAGCACTACAAACATCCAATTTCCCAATAGTGCTTTTGAGCCATCTCAAACCTCACCAAAGTGATACCTAAACATTCTGATTGTTTCCATTGTTCAAGGTTTTCACTCCTTCTGACACAGATCAGATTGTTTTACTATCTAACATTTTTCCATCATATGGTTGATAACAAATACCGTACCCCTGCCACCCCAAACATATGTTACTGCAGCAAAACATGGCAGGTTTTTCCCAGAGGAAAACTGTCCTTCAAATGCCAATCAACAGTATTAATAAAAAAAATTCTACTTTGCTTGGCTCATTGTAAAAGGCTAAAGACTGATCAGAAACATGACTGAAGGTTAAAGGTGTCCTCATAAAGGATTTTGAAGAGCCATAATCCGAAATAGCAGGTGACAGCTGCTTCTTCTATGTTTTTGTGTTGCAGAAATTACATAAACTAATGTGCTAATAAATGTTTATGTCCCACTCCTTTTTTTTCCCTTTCCAGTGGAGATGAAAAGCTTTGAGTTGTGGCAGAATAAAAGCTCTGGAGGACCAGGTCTCCTTCGTGGGGAGTAGGTAGGCACTCAAAGCAACACCAGTGTTGTGATGAGTGTTGCCATGGCAAGCATTTGCATACTGAAAGAGATGCTTTGGGAATATGAAGCTGGATCCTAATTTTACCTGTAGGCAAAATTTCAGTGGGACTGTTAGTGGTAATGTGGGCATGAATGGGCTGTTCAGCAGAATCAGTCATAGTACTTGAGCCTGTTTCAGCAGATATATTTAAGATGAGAAGTTGTGACTAAAGTCAAAATCCGTTTAGTGCTGGAATTTTTTACCAGGAGCTAGACAGGCATAAAAATTCATTTCATGTAGACCATCAGCATTTGTCAGATTAAATTAACTACTGGATAATTTGAAATATGTTTTTAAAGCTGAATAGCAGCAGACTCACCTCCCTTTCTCCTGAGCTGTTGTTTTGTATTTCAATGTTAGCTTGGTGCCGAGATGTTCTAAGCTCTAGACCCAGTTGTGTGAAATAAGAGAAATGTTCCAAAGCTTATGTAGGTTTAGAAGATCCTACAGGATTTTGATATAGATCCTACTGATTGATCTCAGTGATACAAAAAATCTGTCAGCTCTTGAAAACTCTGTGATCAACCCAAAGAGTGTGAAAGAGAATGAAACACAAAATTTTGGTTTTAGTGAAAGTGACAATGGACCTAAAATTTGAAAGCAAGTTGTTCTAGTATGAAGCAGCATTCTCTTTGTCATTCTGTTCTAGACACACTCTGAATGATAGCTAGACTTTTAGAGTAGCATGCATGTTGATATTAGACAAGTTTTCATTGTCATTTGTATTTACTAATCTGACCTAACTTACTAAAAAATCAACCACTAACTTTGTCTAACAGAGCATTCGTGCCCTGCTCAAGCAGTGATGTGATCTAATAGTCTTAAAACTGTAGGCTGGGTTAAGAAAATATCGGTCATATCCTGTAATATGAATGCTCTCCTTGTTTGTCCTGAATTTGAATCACTAGTGTATCCAGGTACCCCTTGAATAATTAGGAAAATCTCCTTAAATTGATTGTGTCTCACAATGCCTACAAAAATACCACAACAGCATCCTGCTGTTTACCTGTTGCAATGCCAAGTGCCTTACTATTTCATGCCATTCTTCTTTCCTGTACCATTTGTTTTATTGACCTGGTGCCTTGGATTATAGAAACTGCAGTACTGATAGTGCAGGAATCCTTTTTTCTCTATTTGGCACACCCTTAGTTCAGTCTATTACCTCAAAGACTATATTAAGGATGCTACAAACCTCACTACTTGAAACCTGGATAGACCTTGAATCCTAGATAGAAAAAAACCCCCAAAACATTAAAATTGTTAAAACATTTGGTTGATAAAAACCCATTCTGTTTAGTTTGGGTGCTTTCATTTCTTTATGGCAAGCACTTGCAGCACAGGGCTGAGGTAACTGAAACAGCTGAGTGAATATAAATCTGAGGGAGCTTAAACACACTGTCTATAAAGCTGATGTAGTTCTTGAGCAATCCAGCAGTGATCAATTCATTAGCATTACAAACAGCCTGCCAAAGAAAACCTATTGAAGACAAGATGACTAAAATTAGAGATCAGACCAACTCTAATATTCACTAATGGACATGAACATTAGCCTTGCAGCTTCAGCCAACTGCGCTGAATGAGACCCTGGTGACACTTTTGGATAAAGTACATTAGGGATTGAAGATTTTATTTTCTTAATTTAGTGTATTGATTTTTTTTTTATTAGGAGTTAAAGTAGCTGATGAAAGAAAGGATTTGGAAAAGATACTGGAAGTAGAAATGAATGAAGATTGCCCACTGGCTTTTCTTAAATATTCCTTTCCTGGGTTTCTGCAATATTCAGCAATGGAAACTCTTGAGTGAATATTTTCTCCCCACAAAACTTCATTTGTTTACTTTACAGTCCAATGCTAGCACTGGCAGGCATGCCAAATGAAACATTGGAGGTAAAACCGACACTATATAAACTCAAGAAAGCATCAAATTTCTGTGTACCCTTTTGTTAGTGAGATCTTGAACAATAAGTAGAAAAACACCATTTCTGTTGTCTTGAGTGTTTTATTGTTAAGAAGCTGAGATGATATCTTAACAGAAATCATGAGTTTTACAGTCTTTGGGAGGCAAGCAACGTCTCCACAACAGTTATAAAAACATAAGTGGTTTGAAAGATACCTTGATGTCTAAGCAGTGGTCCAATTTCCCTATTAGATTTAGCCTCTCATCAAGAAACTTACTCTGTTTAATTTTTGTTGTTATTGCAGAAATGACACTGAAATAAAAACTTGTTGCATTACTTTTTTTCAGCTATGATGCTTTCATTATTCTGTCTAAACTCCTTTAATGCTATTAGCTGTCCACAGCTGCTCCCAGGATTGGTTCAGCCTTCAGTTCTTTTACAAATCACTTTATTATGTCAATGTACCACAGGCTCCATAATATAAAGCAGCATAGCCACAGCACTGGAAGTTACATGCAAAAGTCTAGACAGGATTTCTTCACCAGCAGCCACTGGGATTTTGTGTTAGTTACACATTTTAGGCATTTAATTGTCTTTGTGTGGACTTCAAAAAGCACATTAAGAGAAACCCAGGGTTATTGAAAAGCTTTCCTTTTACAGAGTTTTCTGAAGCTTTAAACAGAAATTTCTGTTATTCATGCTAGATGTCTGTGTGATTCTATACTACCACATAATATTTTGCATTTTCCCCATAGCAGTTCTGTGCTAGTGATCCATACAGAGAAGAGAGACCCACTGCCCTCTTGTCTGTAGCTTGCCCAGGGATGTTGCCATGTGATCATTAGCCTAGCAAGCGCTGGCGATGCTGGCATGTAAAGACCAGGGTAATGGGTTGAAATGGCCTAAAATTGAAATGGCTTTAAACCAAAAGAGGGTGGATTTAGATAAGATATTAGGAAGAGTATGAGTTTGGTGAGCCAATGGAACAGGATATCCAGAGAAGTTGTGCATGGCCCATCACTGGAAGTGTTCAGGGGCAGGTTGGATGGGGCTTTGAGCAACCTGGTGTAGTGAAAGGTGTCCCTGGCCATAGTGGGGAGGTTGGAACTAGATGATCTTAAGGGTCATTCTGTCATTCTTTGAAATCTGAGTTGGTCCCACTGCTTCACAGTATGCTCTTTCTAAAGATAGGTCTGGAAAACAGATTTTGAGACTATGAGGCTCAGAAAGAGACCCAGGGGATGATGATAGCTGTGGAGTACCTAACCTGGAGAGAGCTGCTTTAATTCACTGGGGAGTTGAAGGCAACAGAGGTAGCTGAAGGAGGGCAGTGGGTGAGATGTACCTAAGGGGCGGGGTAAGAGAGAAAGAAGATGGTAAAGTTCAGCATTATTTGAGGCCAGTTTAGCCAACAACCTAAATTATTTTATCTTTAAAAGAAGTGCTAGGCATAAAACTTTTCTGAGATAGTTATACGGTCTGCACCTTGGAGAAAACATCCTTCTTAAGGCTGAATGAATACTGCACGAGTGCTCACCGAAGCAGAACATATCTGAGACACTCCCTAGCTGCATGTTATGTTTTTATACAGAGACATTTGCTTCTCCTTCCCATACTTCTATTTTCTCCATATTTGTTACTTGACTTCTCTTTTTCTCAAGTATTATTGTAAGTGCTCAAACAACAAAATCCTGAATAAAATAACAGGAAACTGAGAAAATAAAAGAAGTGTTCATCCCTTTCCTCAAGATAGTTGCTGGAAGCCATAAATGATTGACATAATGGAGCAAGACTCAGTCTTCCCTGATCCCACGCGTATCAAACTGCTCAGCTTTACCTAGTTACGGCTGGCTTGATGGATGCCCCTTACTTTAGGGGAAAGACAGTGGAGGGGAAGCAAATCTGACACTTGTGTAACAAAAAGCAGAGAATGTTTGTGTTGTAAAGCAGTCAAAAGATGGAATAGAGCAGCAAAAAGGCAATGGACTATATTTACACATCTGTATGAAGAAAACTCTGCATCAAAGCTGCTTCCAGGACTCAAGCTTAGCTCCTCTGCACTCCCCAATTAGAGAACTGCCCTTCTATATGTTTTAGGGTGAAATCCTGTCCCTTTGAGATCACCACAATTCTTTACTGTTGATTTTCATGGGAGCAGGGGCTTAACATAAATAAATATTTTATGGCACCATCATATAGTGTACACATCTTACACTTCTTGGGGGAAAAATATCAGATTCTAATTTGTGATGCCATGTGGCAAAGGATGTGTCCATATGGCCATGGTCACATCAATCAGATAATACCTCTGAATTCAGTAGGCACCAACGCGGCACAGGCCTGAGGAAGCTGAAAGAGAAAAAAATCATTGATTCAAATGAGGCCAAGATTTCACCTCATGTTTTTAGTGTAGCAAATGTTATTGCAAACCCACACAGAGCCAGTGTAAAGTGCAAATCACCATTGGAGTTTGACATATTCATTACCAAACTAGCATAATTAGTTTATATGAGTGTAGGTAATTTGAAGAGAGGTTTCAGTTTCTTTCTTTAAAAATGTGAATTTTATTAACAAAATGGCAAACTTTCTTTCAATGAAAGCAAGTCATATACTGTAGGAAGAGCCACAAGTTTGAGGAAAGAGCTGAGAGCCAATATTTAGTGAAGACGATATCACTGTACAGTTGAGAAAACAGACAATAACTCACTTCCTTGTGTAAACAGAAATGAAGTATAAGAAAAGTAACCTTGCCAGAAGAGGTTTCATTTGGAAAGGCAGATTAAAAGCTACTGAAGACAGAGTAAAGACACTCAGGGAACAGGAGGGGGCCTTGTTGTTTGGTGCCATAGATAGATTTGGTTGTTTTCCATTGATCTTCATTTTTTTTAGTAGTTTGGTGAAACCACCCACTTGCTCTCTCCCACCCCTCCCTTCCCCATTTGATAACCTGTCTTGGGGTGATTTTATGATAATACTGTATTTCACTATCGTCTGCTTTATGCCCAGAAATGGGTCCCGCAGCTTTAAGCTGGGTGCAGAAGAGAGGGGAGAGAAGCCAGGCGAATTCTTCAGCGCAGTTTGTGTTCAAGGACTCACACACACTCCCCTGTGTTCTCACCACTGCAGAGCTGAGGGAACACCCTCCTGCTTTTAGCTAGCCTGTTAGCTGAGGCAAGAAATTTTCCCATACTGGCATACCAAAATCCTCTGGTAACTTCTTCCTCTTCTGGAGCTGTTCGGCCTGGCTGTGATCTGAGAACCAGATCATCGGACCCCGTGGACCAGCAGTGAGGCTGCAGGGACGCCACATCCTGGCCTTGGACCTCGGGAGGGGCCGAGCCAGCTACAGAAGGAGCTCTAAATCCACCAGCTTTCTCCGCAGAGAGAGGAGGTTTATTATCTAACATTACTCAATTGTTTCCTGTGCCAACCAGGAAACAATTCCTCTGCTTGTTAAATAAATAGTTTTTTTCACTTTCCTCCAAGAAATTCCTTTCATACTGGTGGGGGGAGGGAATGTTGAAACCTTTCTTCTGTGGAGGAGACATCCCTTCCAGGGCATTTCCCCCTAAACTTGTCTCAAACTGAGACGTGTGTTAAGTGAAGCTGCACTACTTACCACGGGCAATAGTATTTTCCCCAGTAATTGAATGTAACTGGTGAAGATTCCATCTGTTTCTCATGTGAGAGTTTGTTCCACCTTGGCACATTGCTATTAGGTCGAGTCTGGTTCCATCTGATATTTTTTAGTATCAATGGGAGAAGAGAAAAAATATAAGAGCTGTTTTGGGCATATATGTATAAACGTTATATATTTTTGAAAAAGCTGCATGCAGGGGGAAAAAGCTAACCCAGTTTGCAATCTGGTATAATTTTCTTGCACTACAGGGCAGCTGTTTTTGCTGATTGTTTGTCACCCCACAAGGTTAACGGGAGCTTCCAGGGCCTCGTAATTCTATTCTAGAGCGACCTCTTATGTTATGTCACTTAACTTTTGTTTGAATCTGTGTCTTTTCCTGTTTCCAGTAAGGTTATGAAAATATCATCAATTGCTTTGAATGCTGGTTTTGTTGTATGCAGTAAGCTCAGTTATGCTACCCTCCCCCTCCTGCTTGTTACTTAGTCAATGCATTGCATTTACCTGTAATCATCCCAACAACACTCACAAGATGATTTTCCCCTTCTTTTAAATTAATTTTCATATATGTTCTGTTCTATCTGCAGCCTTCACCTTTCAGTGAAATGACCCGATGTCTCAGAAAGCCTCAAGCAGTGCTGGCATCAGGAGACTTTGCCCCCATCCTAAGTGACTGCAGACTCATATGCCAGTATGTTCTGGTTTGTAATGGATGATTGATTTGCAAGGCTGTTTTGCTCTGATTGTCCCTTGCTTAAAGAAGCATTGGGCCTTTTAAAATTTTTTTTTTTCATTTTATACCAGGCAGTATTTCCCCTGTCTGTGGTCTTGTGTCAACTAAATCCTAACTAGCTGGTCTATTTTTTTGTGATTTTTTTTTCCCTTGCAGAGGAGTTCATGTTTTTTTAAATTTTAATGGCAATAAAATTACTTTGGAGAAACAACCAGATGAGTTTTCTAAATACCTTTGAATGTACGAGGATCAGCCATGGTGGAAGAAGATGGAAGCCCATTCCTCAGCAGGCAATCTGGACAGATCATCACACTTTCCGTCTTCTCCTTAGGACCACTATGTGTCACCTCCTCCTCTCATCTCAAACACTGGATCCAAACATATAACATCCACACTTCATAAATCTTTACAAGCTGTGTCTTCAGACACCATGGGCAACCCTGTGGTGAGAGCCCTCAGGTTCTGCCAGGGTGTACAGACATATAGCCATGTTACACCTCTGCTAACATGAGGAAATCCTCCATGTTCAGTAAAAAGACCATAAAACTGTTTCTCTGTGTAACCCCTTTCTGTATGAATGCTTACCTCTGAAATACCAGTACAGGCCAGGCCACCTCTGGAAAAAAGCCTTTGAATAGCCAGAAAGTCAGAGCTTCAAGCTTAGTGGCATTTGGTGTTGAGGAATACACTTAATGCGAGTAGTTTGTGTGCTGCTGCAGTGCTAGTTGCAGCTTGTACTTTGTGTATGGGGAAATGGCTGGAGTTCCCAGCAAGAGCAGTGATCTGGCACTGACCCCTTTGCACAACAAAGGGCATGGGAACCTGTGGCACCAGCCAGGTGACCGGCCACTCAGAGATACAGCAGGAGCCAACAGCTCAGCAGGAAGACCCCAGACTACTGTGTGCATGGACTGCGGATACAAAAGTCCAGGGACCGTTTGGTTCAGGGTCCCTCCTTGGCAGCACCCAGCTTGATCTCGAGTTGGTTATGTGTGACTGTGCCATGATTGAAGTACTTAGAGAAATCAGATGTCTGAGGCTCTGTTACGGGAAACCTGTGGCTGAGCCTGTAAGGAAAACTGGTCTGACTTTGCGAGAGTGGTGTATTTAGGGAGTCTAGTGAGGCCACCCATTGACTCACTGGAGACATCCACTGCAAAGGGTGTTTGGCACTAGCTGGGGTGAAACTCTTGGGTGGTAGAAGTGTGACTGCCAGAGTGGGTCCTGGATGGTCAGATGGGAAGGTTTCCTTTACAGCTGTCATAGGACTGGAAGTGGGATTTGTAAATTACAACCTCCAGTTTATAGTCCTGTCTTTTCCCTTAGAATTCAACTATAGCTTAATTGAACAGTAATACAATCATTAATTTAACCTATTCCAGTTCCCTGTAATTTTTAATGCATGCTAAAAAATGATTACACAATTTCTACAAATAGCAGGAACTGAGCTTTTAATTCCTCATGCAATGTACTAAAACATAACCTGGCAGCATACATTTCTCTGCCTTACAGACTTTTTAAGATGATCCAGCAAGAAAAAGGAGTCCCTGAGTAAATGGTAATTGGATTCTCAGTGTTTTTAGTGAAGAATGGGTTATCACAGAACAACACTTACAAATTACCTGCTTTTAGGTGCGAAGGTTTGCTGGGGTGTTTTTAGAGCATTATTCTTGCAGGACTATGTCTGCATTTTGTTTGGGTAGTAAAAAATGGATGAAAGTCCATTGCATCCTTCACTCACTAAGGCAGCTGCGAATTTTGCCACTATATTCAACAGACAGAAGGTCTGACTTTACTTTTTATTTTTATTTTCTTCCACTCTGAGATCACGTTCTCAGATCATTGCATTAACCTGTTTTCTGTAAAGCAACCTTTTTGTATCATGTCCATATTTGGAAATACTTATCACTGTTTCAAATACCTGGATACTGTCGAGGTACTCATGGAGGAATTTTTGGGTGACCCTCAATATAAATCCTAAGACTCTTTTTGTGTAGAAGAAAAACTTTGCCTTCAAAACTGGGGGAATCCTGCAGATGTACAATTCACCCCTAGAGGTCACTGCGGTCCAGGGATTTCAGTAAGCTCCAGCGAGCACCCAGCGTGGCGGGTGCCCAGAGGCTGCAGCGGTGGGGTCCTGCCGGCAGGGTTGGCGGGGCATCTGCAGCCGGAGCGGAGCCCTCATGAGGGCTGTTCCCGCCTTCCCTTCCTTTAGGCTGTCTCCCATTCCTTTTCTCTTTATGACATTTAAGGCTTACCACTAGAAACCAGCCAGTAGTCATCTTTTTTTCAGATGACACCGACTTCGGTGTTTTTTTTTTTCTTGTGGGTTTTTTTTTTTTTTTTTCTTTTGGCATCTTCCTTTGCACTCAGAAAAAAAAAAAAAAGAGGCCAATTATGGTAATTATTTTAAATTCAGGAGAAAATTCACTTTCAGCAGGTGAAGAACTTGACTTCTGGATTCTTTGGTGTTAATTCTTTATAGAAGTGGATTTTACTGTGCTATGTAATTTAGGCTGCATCTGATTTTGCTTTCTGGCATGATTTACCAGTATCTCCCATTTTTTAAGCATATGATTTTAGGTATTTCTGAGTTGACTATCCATTTTCAGTGTAGATTGCCAGTAGCTCTGAGGCTCAGTGTTATGCAGTTCAAAAGCATCATGCTACTTTTGCAAGGATTTTGTGTAATGACTTCTTCACACCTTCACTTTTACTGGAGTCTTTTGGAACAACTGAAGATTAGTTGGTGCTATGCTGTTGGTAGCATTCTAATGAACCACAGCCCAGCGTTTTAATTGGGTGTGGGGAGAGATACCAAAGCGTCTCACTTTAAATAAATCTTTTCAGTCTTTTTTGGAATCTGCTAAAAATTTTGAAACACCTTTGAAACATAAGCTTCTTTGTCTCAAACCTAGAAAAATAGGTACATACTAAAATGTGGGAAAAAAGTCTAAAAAAAAAAATCTGATTTTTCGCAATGTTGTGATCATATTTTGCCTACAGAAATTTGTCTGAGTAAGTTCTGCAGTAACTCAAGTATATGTAGCCAGAAGAATTGAAAGAATTGTTGGCCAAAACATTCTACACAGAAAAGTTTAAACCTGGAAAAATACTCATGGCTAGAAATAAGTGTATTGGTTGAGCTGGGTGCACTATGGTCCCTCCTATATGACATGCGCTGTAATTGAATAAAGCAGAAGCTCAGCTTTGCATCACAATGTAAAATATGTAAATTTCTCTGAAGAGTAGATTTAATCCTATTAGAAAAGAGATTAAAAGTAGTTAAACATGTCAGCCTTGATTCTGCTCTATGACTTGTTAGCAAAGACAGAGATGTATGCTTATCCTGTTGATGAACCATGGTGGCATCAGCAGCCCCAGCCTTCTCTCGGGAACTTGCCATATTTGCAGAACCTTGCAGCTATATTTTTCATTATCTGGAATTACTTTTAAAACAGCATCAGCTATCTAATACTATACATTCTGGTGATAATCCTGTGCTCATTTGTTTTGGACTGGCCTAGCACTCGGAGGAGAAATCACAAATCCAGAAACAGTCTGGTGCAGTTTTTTTTTTTGTGTCTAGCTTCAGTACTGACTCTTGGCAAGCCCTGTGGCAAGCCATTTAAACTCTCTACCTTTTGTTTTCCTCATTTACACGAGATTCAACATAGCTACATTAGTAAACATTGTGTGGGAATGATCAATTATTAACACAGGTTGTATAATCCTATTTAGATAGTACAGAAATTACAGAAAATTGCAGGCATTTTATTACTGAAATAACTGCTATCTGACCAAATAGTTATGATAAAATACCACAGTGGTGTAAAGAAGACATATTGTGAAATATTACATAGTTATATGGAAAAACAGAGGAAATACCACTGTCATAATTGAATAAATAAAAGCATAAATACAGAAATTGACCTTATGTAGGTTCCTAAAATCAACAGCATGTATTGGGGTGGGAAGGAGTGGGCATAACACTTAATGGGGTGGAAGAAGTTAGTTGGACTGGAGTGGGGAGGAGTGGTAATTTTGGTTTTGATTACATTCTATTTCTTGCAAGAAAGGGAATGATGGGAAAAAAGTTGAATTTTAGAGGTTAGTTGGGAGAAATAGAATAGGCCTCCTCTGGTGAAGGCTTTATGGGCACCTCTAGCACAGGGAACTTAATGGTCTCAGCTGCAGTGGAAGTACTTGAGGTCTGCAAGCAGTTCAGTGTCCATCCAAAGCAGAGCCACGACACCCTTCTGTTACACGAGGCCACAGCAGAAGGGCAACTAAAAAAGCTAAAAATGTGTCAATTAATACAAAGTATGTGTGAACATATGCATGTAGTTTGCTAACGTGAAATATCAAAGAACGAAAGTTCTAAGCAGAAGATTAATTTAATCCTTATTTTTTTGCATTTCTTTTTTGATTTCAGTTTAAAAAGATCTTTTTTAGTTGTGTCTGCTTAAATGCTTGGCAGTTGTGGCCCTACAAAAGATCATCATGATCTTATTGAAATATGAAATTTCTGGAAATTATGTGAAAATCTACTCAGCTTCAACCATTCAGTCTTTCCTTCAGTATGGAAAGTTTTGCCATTTGTGAGATAGGTTTTGACTCACATAACAGACCCCTGCTCTTCCCTGTAGTGTTGATTGATCATCTACCTGCTTTACTTTGCAACTGTTTTTACTCACAGTGGTTATGATGGAGGGTGAGACCATATAATTTTTTGATATCAGTGGCAAAAGTCCTCCTGCAGCCCACCTGGGCTTTGGCTGAGAGGCAGCACTACTCAGGAGAAAGCAGTGTCCTACTTTCTGGATTTTGTCACTGTTGTTTAATGAGATAACAACATGCTTTATCATTTAGTCATGACATATGATGGGGTTAGGAGATCCAGAGAGATTTCTCAGAACTGCCAAATTTAATGCTGTTCTGTAAAGGATATTTCTTACCAGTGAGAAACCCTCCCATTTCTTGCTCCCTTCTCATCACCAAAAATGTATCTGTTTCTCTCTCTAGGTCAGCCTACTTCCTGGCAGGCTTGCAGCACTCCAGAAGAAGTAGGACGATTAAGGGGACAAAAAATCATGAAATAGGATGGTTTCAACAGTCTTCAACTCCCATCAGGAAGACCAGCAACACTGACTTCTGTGCCCCAAACTGTGCTTCCTTTCGTCTTATTTGGGACCTTTAGGGTTTCTGCTGCAATTATGGATGCAAGAAAGGTGGTCCTGCTGAGAGCACTAGGGCAGTCCTCAGGAGCTGTAGGGGAAGATGGGCATCTGTTCCATGGGTTGTGATCTGCAAGAACCAGGAGCAGGGGATAATCTCAGAGACTGGAATACAGGTGTTTTTGGCAGCCAGTGCAGTGAGTAGCAGAGAGGACAGAGGTGGATCTGTTTAAATTGGGGATTTTACGGTTGGGGGGCAGGGAGGAGGAGAAGATATCATCAGGAAGGGTAGAGAGCATATAGGAAAAAAAACAGGCAAAGGCATGCAGTCTGGCCTGGCTTGACTTCTCACAGAGGGCAAACAGCCATGAGGAGCTCAAAGGTGGGGAGAATGAGCGGCTGGAGGGACTGGTCCTGCCCATAGTGCTTACAGGCTTGGCATTGAGTCCCTCTAATATTTTACCCCCCCCCCCATCCAATATGTGGGCATCAAACTGCCAGAACAGACAGAACCTACCAAGTGAAACTGCCTTTTATGCTGGAGGCACAATCCAGGTGAAGATTGTTTTCTTCTCAGTATGTCTGCTGCGCTAGACTTAAACTTCCCTTGCCAAAGAGCAGACACCTGTCATTTCTTGAGTCTCTGTTATCTCTGGAGACCATAGAGACAAACAGTGCAGCAGCTTGCTGGGGTGCTTGCTGTTCCCAGGATAAAACAGAGTGGAGGAGGCCTATTGATGCCCAGGAGAAACAACAGAAGCCAACTGCTGCACTGAGAAAGTGGCCATTTCCTGTGCCTGCTGCAGCCAGGGATGGTGGAGGAAAGGGACAGGAGAGCATGCTTGGGCTAAGCTGCTGAATCATTACTGCCCAGACTCCAGCCCCACTGTGTCTTGGTGTGCTGCTCCTGCTGCCTTTCAGCAGTTAGGAGTTGGGAAGAGAAATAAAGAAAGGAAAACAATGAATGATGTTGCATGAAATCTGATTTTCTGCCAAATTTTACGCTGCTATGGACTTTCTGTGCTTGGAGGGAGTTGATATGGGCTTGTCAGAAATTTCCTATCCCATAACTCTGGCTCGATCACAGCTCAGCGACACTCAGAGAGGGCCTGTGTGAGCAGCTGGTAGGGCTGTGGCCTGCCTGCCCTTGCCTCCACAATGGGCTTTGTGTATGATGCTGAATGAATCCTCAGTTTCTGTCTCTCTAAGTGGAGCCCTCAGATATATCAAAGCAATTCCATGTGTTTCATTTTGGTATGTTAGTGCCACAGGTTGTGTGGCACAGGAGTCTCTTCTGGAGAATGATGTCAAGTCCAGGGGAGAGTGTATGGCAGAACACTCTGTCTTGGGGTGATTTTATGATAATACTGTATTCCCCTACCGTCTGCTTTATGCCCAGAAATGGGTCCCGCAGCTTTAAGCTGGGTCCAAGGAAAGGGCAGGGGGGTGGAAGCCAGGTGAATTCTTCACTGCAGTTTGTGTTCAAGGACTCACACACACTCCCCCGCATCCTCGCCGCTGCAGAGCTGAGGGAGTTCATTCTTGCTTCTAGCCAGCTTGTGAGCTGAAGCAGGTTTTTCCCAGCATACGGACATACCGAAATCCTCCGGTAACTTCTTCTTCCTCTTCTGGAGCTGTTCTGCCTAGCTGTGATCTGAGAACCACATCATCAGACCCTGTGAACCGGCAGGGAGGCTGCAGGGATGCTGCATCCCAGCGTCAGACCTCAGGAGGGGCCGAGCCAGCTACAGAGGGAACTCTAAATCCACCAGCTTTCTCTGCATCTAGGAGGTTTAATATTTTAACAGTTATTCATTTTATCCATGTGCCCTGCGGGCACTCTGCTTGTTAAATAAATAGTTTTTTTCACTTTCCTCCAAGAAATTCCTTTTGTATCAGTGGGGGAGGGAGTGCTGAAACCTGCCTTCTCTAGAGGTGATGTTAATTTCAGGACATCTCCTCTTAAACTTGTCTCAAACCCAGACACACACTTCTCAGCCAGGGCTTGCCAAGCTGCCATACAACTGCTTTAAACAGACCTCCATGAAATCTGGAGATTTAAGCTTTTCCCCAAAGCTTTACATCATTAGACCTTAAGTCTTGCTCAGCATTTGCTAATTAGATCTGTTTCTAATGTCTAACAGTGACAGAAGTGTTTGAGCTGTTCTTCAGCTGTTAACCGCAATAGTTAGGTATTTAAAGGGTGGAGGATCAATAGACAGCTCTATGCATTATCCTCACCACCAGACATTCCTGAGATACTGTTACAAACTTAAAATGAGTAGTATAAGACTAATAACCATGAAAATAAGGGAAAATTAAAGATTTGAATATTTGGTCCTTTTAACAGGTATTACTATGTAGGATTCTCAAGGGCCTAAGAAGAGTGGACAACAGTCTCTGTTGTTTCAATGGAATCAGGTGAAACAAAAGTCATATACACCATAGTACATGTCCAAAGATGGTGATATAATTATGAAAATGGAGTTTATTCTTGTCTGTTAGGTGACCAGCTGAAGCTCTTAAGTATGAGGATAGTACCCTATAATCATGGAAGCTCACTAGTAGGTGATGGTTTCCTTTCAAATACCTTTGGAGATCTCATCACATCAGAGATCTAAGGATTCAGCCTAAAAGCTCAATTCTCAGTTATACCATTCCTTCCATAAAATTATGGGGAAACTAAATGAGAGGAAAGAAATTTTTTAGGTGTGAGAATGGCTTATATCAGGCATAGCTGGAGAAAATATGGTAAAAAGTTTCAGGCACATCAGCATTTCTCCTAATGTCTTCTCCTGTGCTGTGATTGACAGTCTGTATAGTTGGGGGGGGGAACTACAAAACCCACAATACTTTAGCTTTCTGAAAAACGTATTGCTATATAGGAGTATTGAGTTTGTGGATGGGAGTCCTACAGTCTACTCTTCAGAAGCATACATAGAAATGCATGAAGGAAGTGAAGGTCTATAGAAGCGTGCAAGGAAATTGCAGCAAGTGTGTAATCCTCCTAGCCTGGAGCTAGCACCTAGAAAAACAAGCAGTGAGACTGATAGGGCAGAGAAAATGACTTCTCAACTGTACCTTTGTTGCTCCATATATAGTGTTATAGGGAGAAATGAGTAGACATCAAAATTATTTTACTGAATATTTACATACTCATACTTGGATTTCACACAAGAGTTTATTAATATGCATATTTATAGAAACTGTGAATTTGAAGTGAATATTAAGAGGAAAAATGAAACCTTTAAATGCAATGATTTACTGTTATCCTGCTTCTGAGAACCACTGTGCTAGGGTGACATAAAGCAAGTAACTTGTGTTCTAGTTGGATGTGCCCAAGCTGACATATCAGATGGCAGTTCAAAATTGCCCATGTTGGGTTGGGAATAAAAATGGTGGCGAAATTCCTGTTTTTTGCAGTAACTGACAACAGAGAAAAATAGCAAAAGTGGGTATAAAATTATTTTTTAAAAATGCGACATTAATGAAAAAAAAGGGGGAGGGGGCAGGGGGAACCCCTTGTGTGTCACTTTTTCCTAATACTTTAAGAAGAACTACAGAAATAAAGAAGTCTCTCAGGGACAGATTTCATACAGAAGACATCTAAACTTGCTAAATATCTTAAGAACTGTGTAAGAAGCAGGAGAATACTTAATTCTTCTACCAGGTTACTGCTTTGACAGAGTCATTCAGCGAGTAAAATCTTTCTTCTACTGGGGGAATATAGGGAGAGATGAAGTGAGATCTCTGGTCAGTACGTCAGGTTTTCCATCTGATTTGTTTCCAATACATGGGAAAAACATAGCAGATTGCATGCTGCATCTATTACAGAACATAGACATGCGTTTAAATCACAGTTTCCTTTCTTAAAATGCAATTGTGAATTCTTTTTGCATTCATAGTTAGAGGGCAGAGCTGATGCAAAAGCTTAGAGTAAAGTGGCATGTCCATTAAAGTAACCTAGACTGCTGAGAAGTTATTAATTATAATGGGGGAATATGCCCATAGAAATAGTGTTTTTATTCCAGTTCAGTGTTGCTGGGACACAAGTCCTCGACCAATGTTGCTCAGATTGAGAAAGTTCATGAAACAGGGTGGTACTGGGCTGGTGCTGAGGAAAACAAAGTCTTTCTTATGAAAGAAACAGGGAAATTCTCACAAATTTAAACTATCAGTTTGATGCTTTGTACCAGAATAAGTAGTAGTAGTATTGGCATCAGTTTTTTTCCTTAGCATGACTTTTACTGCAATGGCACATAGGCTGCAAAATATTTTAAAATATTAACTACTAGGCTTTTCATTTTGAATGAGACTAAACAAGGACTCAGGACTAAACAAGGACTTTGATAAAAGACAGCCCCTTAGTCGGTAGTTATGCTTGATTGAGATAGGCTCTGACAGCCAACGTAACAATAGACAGGCCATTCTTTAACATATTAACCCGTGTGACCTAATTTGCCATCCAAAAAATGCCAATAGAATCCTCAGCAACCCTTTTAACCATTCACTTCTCAATGACATTTGGTTTTCCTTTTGCAATGTCAATGCACTTGTGTTAGAATTTTAAAGATATTTAGCCTTTCTGCAGAACAGATGTAGACATTAGGCACTTGCTCAGCTTTAATTGAAAACCTCTCTCTTTAGCCACCAGTGCTCCCAGTGACATTTGCAAGCTCGAAGCTGAAGATCATGGTTTAATAGAGTGTTAACCACCCCCACTACATCATTTAAACTTTTGCTGATTATCAGTAAATATAGTTGAAATTGTATGGAGGGGATGGGGGGTGGCAGGAGAGAGCAGGAGGGAAAGAAGAGAGGAAGCAGGAAAGGAAAAGCTGGAAAAGGTGCCCTATTTACTTCTGCAAAGAAGTCCTTATTTCTCTGTCATTTCAAAAAAGCTCAGAAGGGATAATTCACATGACACAACACAAAATACAGAGGGAAAAAAATCTCTGCCATTGAATTGGTTTCTAGCTGGCATTACACTATCTGTTCATATTAACTGTATATATGTTCAGCATCTGTCTTTTTACTTTTTTCTCATTAAAAGCGAAGTCACAAAGTCTTCTGGAAGTTAACCCTAGTCTATTCTGGGCAAGAAGATTTAGATCGACATGTGTAAAGGAATGTTTAAATTCAGTTTACAGTAATCCCCATGTGGTAAACTATAGCCTCTAAGTAATTCTAGCAATGTGCTAATTTGCAAATGTTGTAACAACCCTTCCCATTATCATTTTTAGCAACCAGTGGAGTGCAAGTATGAATTGGTTTGTTGATTTTCTCTCTTTTTTATTTTTCTTGTTTCCTGTTTTTGTCTTTCTCTACCTTCACGAGTTGCCTCCTGCCAGCGCAAGGCTCTTTGTGAGCAGGGCAGGATGCCTTCCATCCAAGTATGTGTCTTATTTCTTTATCACATAAATCAAATATACTGTGTGTCTGTTGCTTTGGACTGGAATAATATCACAATGAGGAGTTGTGGGATAAGAACCTGATGTTTGCTCAACATAGCTTAAAATCCTCTGTTGCTGAAAAACCCTGCTGTGTAAATTGTTGATGTAGCTGGGTTTTTGACTCTCAGAAACATGTCTTTCCTAGAATTTTGAGTGTATAGATCAGCATTCATTAGTCTATTGCAAGCACAAAGCATGACAAAACTTTCAGTAGCATTTGCTGCAGAGATAAACAGATGAAATGTTTTAAGAAGTGAAGAATAAATCAAAACATGCTAAGCAGCAGCTTATGTGTCCAGCCCTCAAAAAATCTCTAGAGACACTTGCCGTTTCATCATTTTTTTGAGAAGGGAGGTCTCACTTGCTGACTTTTTTCCTGGCTTAAATGTTTACTTTTTGGTTTTCTTTTTATAAACCAGAGGCTGAAATTGCTGACATGATTTCATGATTCAAAATACTTGGATTTTGAGAGAAATCACAAATATCTCTTCATTGGCAAGTAATTCACAGTGGCATCTTCAGCTGAAGACTTTAGGGATTTTTATGGTTAGCCTTTGACACATTTGAGTGTGTGTGGTGTACCTGGGCTGGCCTTATTCTTGCTAACTGGTGATGCTCAGCAGGAGCTGATCTGGCTCTTGTCATCTTTAGTGTGACTCTGCCTTCACACATCTGCTGGTTTAAAACTAGATTGGATGGTGGGCAGAACTCACTCTCTTTGTTGTGACTGCAATGCAGACACATATTGTGTTTCTTCACCTAAAAGGACAGAAGACAAATGAGGATTTGCGATAATCTCCATTAAGAGGTTTATTCACCGTTAGTGTTAATGATAACTGGAGAAAAATAGCATGCCAGTGTGGTGTCATCTTACGCTGTCAGAGTACGTATCTTGTCACACATCTGGCCAACACAGCTGTGCTGTCAGAGCAGGATGGAGTTGGCCTTCATAGGGGTGCAGATGAAAATAGAAGGAAGCACCATCAGACATGGTGAAAGCTCTTGCCCAGTTGTGGCTGCAGGGTTGACAACCCATGTGTCCCTACCCAAGTTCTTCCCCTCTTTTGGAAGGTCTGTAACAACAGCCTATCATCCTCTGGACTTCTTGGGCATTTCCAACCACAATCCTAACAAGCTCTTGTGCAGTTTGAGAGTTTCGTACAGTCTTTCCTGGGGAGGGAAAATCACAATGAATGCTCTAGTGAACAGAATGAGAGTGGGCTATGATATTAAATTTAAGACTGTGACAGGATTAGATGTAGTTCTGTAGCTCTGCCAGTCTCAGAAGACCCCAAATCTGCCATGACTAATTCACTGGTAAGCCTATCGCCATTTCTTTTCCTGCACCATTTTTTTAAAAATAGGTTGAGTTGGATTTTTATATGAAGAAAGTGAATTGGTTCAACCATGTGCTGAGTCAACTCCCCTTATAAGTTTATTTTGCAATTGAAGGCTCAGACGTATCATTATTTTACTTTTTAAGGTTTTATCACCACTGTTGCTGCCTGCATATCACAGCCACAATTAACAGTGGAGACATCAACAAAAAGTGCAGCAGAGGAGGCAGGAGCACAAGGGTTGTCTCAGTCCTTGAGGGGAAATACCCTGAGGAGAATGGTCCCTCAGGACACATTAAGTACTTCCCTGAGGATCAGTGGAATGAGGAACATTGCTGTGCAGCTGTAAGTCTATAAAAGTAGACTGAAGCTTGAGTGGTGCTTTTTGGAAAGCAGCAGGACAAGGATGCACTGAGATGCACTGACCTAATTTTTGCGCAAAATTACCATTGGAATAATAGTACATTCCAATAGTACTGTTGTCAATGGTCATTGACATTCAGCCAGGGGAGTAAACCGCTCTCCATTCACGATTTTAGATCCTGTAAGAAACAAGTGGAAGCATTCTTGCTGCCCTGGTGGCTTGTAAAAAACACCAGGGCTCAATGTCAGCTGTATCTCATGGTGAATCTACTTCTGCTGTCCATGCTCAGGAGGCACAGACCTCCTTCAGGAGCAGGCCCAAAGAGCTACTGCAGCTCTGTGGGGTGGGTGTGTCCTGTGAGGTGGGCTAGACCTCTCAGACCTGGCAAGAGGGTGGCTATAACTTGCAGGGGAGGGAGGAATTTCTGATAGTCTCCCCATGATGAGTCTGTGGGCCCTAACATGACACAAGGGATACTGCTGCTGCCAGAATAGCAAACAACAGGTTTTGGTTGAAACAATTTGATTTATAGCAACATGAAGGGCAGGAGCACAGGAGCTGCTCCTTGTAGTGGGTAGCAAGATGCTTTTTTGCCTCTTTTCACTTTGGGAAAAGTGAGCTATGCTCTTCCCCTTTGCCAGTGGGAGCTGATAGGCGGCTGAGCTTCGAGGACACCAAATAGCAGAGAGGTACAAAGTATCCCATGATTTCTCCACAGAAGATGACAGTGTGGCTTCCCAGCACTGAACAACAGGCATCTCAATGACTTCTAATCCCACTGACTGTGCCTATGGGGAAATATGGGATGGATTTTTTCCACATACTTGGGGAACTTCTATACTTGTGGAGGGAAATTTAACCCTTATGGAACACTAGTGTTCTGCTGCAACATCTCTGAATAAATAGCTATCTTTATTTCCTTCCTTTTTGTCCCTAGCTCTGAATTTTTAAATCTTCTTTAATTTACTTCTGCTTTGTTGTAGTATGAATGTTTATCTTGACTTTTGGTTGTTCCTAGATTGTTTAATATTGTCCATATGGCTAAATCTTTGGTGCTCTTACACTGGAGTCATACAGTGGCAAAGAATGGAAATTAATCCCGAAATGTGCTGATAAAGTCCAAAGAAAGAAATATGAAGCAAGGGCACAGGAACCAGAGCTGCATAAAGGAAGGAGGCTCTCAAATGCTAAACAAAAGTGCCTTCTTTTTTAAAAATTTACCAGCAAAGATGTATGGTTCACCCAAATTTACTCATTTAATAAGACATACAACCACAAATATTTTGCCCTGTTGGTACTTCAGGACTTCAGTGGTGTTTTCCAAAATTGTATTCCATGGTCTGACAGTTTTACACTTAATCTGTAATGGAGTCACTAGCCAGAGACTCAGTTGTTCTCAGCAACTTTGAGCACAGGTTCAGACTACTCTTTACCAGTGGGTTGTGAACTGGCAGGAAAGGTGTATGTTCACACCTATGGTGATGATTACTGGCTGATACAAGGACATTTGGATGCAACCTTTTGGCTATGGAAAAGAAAGCAAATTGGCTGCCTGCAATATACAGAGAAAGAGTCAAACCTCTAGATAATCTCAGGAGCAGAAGGTGTCCATCTCTAGAGACGCTTCTGATATGACTTCATTTGAAGCCAACAGGGTAGATTTTGGATAGGGAAAAGCTTTTTCGTTTCTCCTCTTAACTAGAACTACCACATTGCAAATGGCTATAGAATCAGATATGCAAGAGTATGTGCCTGATTTTATTCGTAAAACCTTTCCTAACAGTTACAGAGAACAGCTGTTGCCCTATAAAGGCACAGGCATTTTATTAGCCCCCCCTTTCTTTTTAACTGTGCTATATAATTGCTGTCTCCCCTTAATTTTTCCATTCTATCATCACTGTTTGATAATTGTTTTTATGTATGATATTTTCATTGATTTGACATTTCTCACAACAGCTAGAACAAAAGTGATTTGTTTGAACTGTAGGAGGTACCATGAATTAATAGCTCAATTCTATATTGTGTTCTCATTAAGGGGTAAGACAAGTCATCTTTTTTATGAGTAACAGTTTTACCTTGTAATATTTCACAGCAAGCAAAGACAGCCCTGGACACCTACGGTGTCTCAATCAGAGGGTGACAGACAGTGCAATAGCATACACCCTGTCTTCAGTATGCTGCTGTCAGTCAGCAGTGACTGAAGCTATTTGTGCTCCATAATAATGCACAGTTGCTTTTCAGGAGAAATACCATCACTAGATAAATACAGTGCATTGCTAGTTATTTAATTGGTTGTAGACATTTTTAATGTTCTGAAAAATTCCCTTTTTTAAAAAAAGACATTATTCTTTCCAGTTTGTTAAAGTGATTTTATGGGTTGTTTGTGTAACCCTCTTTCATGCAAATCATCCTTTTTATGGACTTTTGTGGGACTGTTGGCGGGAGAGAAGATACCAGTACAGTGGCTTTCCATGTTATGCTGTTACGGTTAGCATTTGGAAACACACTGGGGCATGGTAAACTTTAGAAAGATAAGAACAAGAATATGTTGTATATAATCACCCAGTTGAGACATAGTTTTTCATTAAAGTATTCATCAGTTTATTGGGCAAAGTTTAGGAATATAAAACAGTTGGGGCAATTGCTTCAGGATAGAGTGTCTGGAAATAAAAGGGCTATACCAATTGACCAGTCTTTCTTTCACCACCTTAAAGTCAGAAAAATTATAGAGTTCATCAACCACACACTGCAAGTGAAAAGCTTGTTCAGAGTTCCTGGTGAGGAATTTGTATTGGATTTCAGAGGGAGTGGAATGGGGGTCTAAGCAATAAAGAAAGCAGTTATATCCCTGCTAAGAAAGTAGCTGAGGACTAAAGGTCATTATCTTTTGGGTTGAATTCTTATCCTTTTGGAATCCATGGCAATTTTCACTGTCTTTTTTTTATGATTGGGATTACACTATTAATATAGTTTGACCCATCATTCATTTAAAAAAAAAACCCAAACAAATAAAAGAAAAAGCTGTACTCTCCTCTTTTTCATATACTCATGCAATATGCCCACTTGCACATAAAGTGGTTTTGGTAACTTTTATTTCTTGCCTTTGGGCTTGATTTCAAAATATTGTAATATATTTGGCTTTTGTAACTTTCACTAATTAAACCATCTAAAGCAGATGGAATTACAGAAATTACAGGGTTTAGAATACCATCCTAATTGGTTTACGATCTATGTGACACTACAGTGCCATTCAGACTGTGTAATGTATAAGGACTGCACAAAAGAGAACCCTCGCCAATTAATTTTCTTAAACTCCATTATCTGCAATTTTTGCTTCCTTTTAATTCCTTTCTGTTAAGCTTTTTCCTGGTGTCCTTGTTGCTGTGGGAAGAAAGAAAGCATCCCATTGCCATACTGGGGCTTTTTCTGTTTGCTAAAAAAATCCAAACAATTTTGTTTTCATCTGCAATGGAATAGAACAAGAGTATAATAGAATAAAAATGAGTGAACTTAAGAGAAATAACCCATATTAGACATTTAAAATAGTCATTGTGCATTCTGATACATTTTAAAATGATGGGGATTTGAGAATGGATAGAAAAAGATCCCATTTTTTGAGAATGTAATATCACACAAAGTTGCAACAATACTGAGGTTCCCTTGCACAGGAGGAAAAAAAATCCTTCTGTTTCTTTAAATTATCTCATTTTGCCATTTAGACATGATTTTTAAACTCACGATTCCCTTTTGTTGCCATGGTAACAGGTTTTGGCCCTCATGGTGACAGAAAAGTATCTCAGTTCTTGTTCCTCTTTGAACACATATGTTTCTATGTATAGCTGAACAGGCAGAGGGAGGGAGGTGTGACAAGATCGCACCTTTTGGAGCAAGGTAACACCTTGTGCCAAACCAAGGCTGTGCTGAGGAAATCGCCTGTAGCAAGGACAGATTTATCCCTCCTGATTCCTGTGTGGACTCATTCAGACTTCAGCTTTAATGATGCCAGATAGGCTTGCTCCCCCTGCTCCCATTCCCCTGGCACCCCCTCTTTCCTAGGTGACATTTTAGGGATTTTTTATATATGAAGCAAGTATTTGAATGAAACCTAGTTTTAGGGGATTCCTATGGAGCTGGCTGCTAGCATCTTGCAGCATTGCAGGGGTCAATTAAGAGAAACAATTTTCTGGTTTTAAAGCTTTAATAAGAAAAGCAAATCAAAACAGAAAAAGCAACAACAACAGAAACTGAATAGAACGGAAAAGCAAGAAGAAAGAGAGGAAAAGAAAAAGTGGACAAAAAGTAATGTTAAATAGCATGGAGCATGACTAATGGCACAAGCATGTTAAAATCATTGGGAAAATGTCCTTGGAAGACAAATGAATTTTCAGCAGAATAATTAACTTAATTAACAAATTTGCATGCATATTCATCAGGCTATTGAAGTCTTTCCAGCACAGCTTGATGAGCATTGGTGTAATAATTGTCTCATTTGCATTCTGCAATCTACTACAATTTGGGGCATGCAAAAAAAGCCGACCTCTTCCTTTTGACTTTCTTTAGGACCCTGACCCTCTCAATAAACACATGCAAACAACATGTAGTGTCCAATGCTTAGCCCTGTGTTCCACGTTTGATCAAAAAACCTGCTTCCACTCTGCCACGCTTTCCTGCCTCTCACTTCCCTCTTCGTTTGCTTTATTTTTCTTGCTTTGGCCCAGGTTCACTTTTTTGCCTCTGCTTGCTCTCCTGGGTAAATCTTGGCACCAGTTCTGACTTCAAATCTCCTGGGCTGCCAGACTGCATCATGTAAAAATTGCCATTTTCCTCTATCTCTGCAGGGCAATCTTTAAAGGCAGTAAGGTGTGACGCTCCAGACTGGCAGCTTGGCAAGAAAGAGCCCATGGATACCAACACACAGGAATCTGGAGGGTTCACTCTGACAGGCAGTCAGTACTGGGAACAAAAGAAATTTTAAAAAAATTTTTTTTACGTATTGCAGGCATATGGTCACAAGACCAGCAGAAATATATTCAATTACCGATATTGTCTGTTAAGCAGAAATAATGTACCAACAGCAGTACCATAATTTTTTTTCTCCTTAGATTATAATAAAGTGAATTAAATGAGGCCTCTAGAACATAGTTGGTTCACAGTGTTGCATATCAGATCCATTTACATTTTTGCCCCCATCATTTGCACATAGAATCCAATCCCCTGATTTCAGACTACCATGATTATTTTAGCATGATTTTCTTTTTAAATGTGAATGAGTATTTTTAAATGCAATTGGGCCATTTACCAGCATTTTTGTTACCTTCTTTTAAATCAAACCCTTCAACCATGCAGGATAGAGTCCCTGCAATGTTTACAACTAATATTAGGTATGCAAACTGTGCTATAACTGAGTTGACTTGTAAGACTGAATGTTTTGTACCAAATGTACATTTGTTCCAAATGTAACTCTCACTGTGTTACTTTTCAGGCTGCATAACAACACTGTACAAGCTGTTTTCCTCAGAACATGCAATCATAATAAAATTATGTTCCCTGACTTCTAGTTAAAAGGTTCACTAGTAAAAGAAATGCAGGACCTAAACCATGATGGATATGGAAGGTAATAAAATAGCGATCCAGGGTTGCGATATAGAATTCCTAAGCCTATTAGTTTCTGTTTCCCTCTCCATCACTCCAGAGATGCCCGTGTGTCTAGAACTATGCTCTCACCCTGCGTCACATTGAGCAAGACAATACTGATTTCCAGCTTGTTTAAATGCAATGAGGATCCAGAAACCTCCATATTCCATTATTTCTGTCCCTTCAGTAGCTTCAGCCAGTAAGTATGTTATGGGTGTTCCTCATGAATATCACAGAATAGGACCTTTCAGGAAATGTTGTTGTGGCCATTTCCTTCTGAAATATTGCTGCTTCTGGGATTTATGCAGCAAACTGCGGCCCAACCTGAAGCAACTAAATATAATTTCCTTCTCAGTCTGATGGAATTCAAATCTATCATTAGCCAAGCAGGTACTCTAATCAACTAGTTGTAGTGTATTTTGGCAGGAGAGGAGAGCATTTCTGCACCCCTTCTGTTGGAGTGGTTCTGTAGTTAAATACCAAAAGTATATCTATATAAAAGCAATGACGTTGTTACAGTAAGACCTCTTTCAAGAATGTAAGCTGCACTGATTTGGTTGATGGAGGGGAATTTTTTCATCAAAGTATAACAAGAAAAAGTTAGAAAACATTTAAAATTAAAATTTCTTAATTTGCTAGGATATTTATGGTCCATTCAAATCTGTAAAATGGATAATGCTTAACACCACAGAGACACTATCCAAAAATTGTAACTTGGTATTGTTTAGCTTGTAGAAAAGAGATTTTTTTTACCTTTTAACTGTGCAGCATGTCCTCAACAAACTTTGAGTTCTTCCTTTACAAGTATTGGATGAATTTCAAAGACTTCACACAATGTGATTTTCCTGGTTTCAGCCAGGATAGGGTTAATTTTTGCAGTAGCCATGAGGGAGCATGGCTAGGACCTGGAGGTTATTCCATATCAGGGCAGGTCTGGGAGTGGAGGGCTGAAAGGGGTAGGTGTGAGGGGTGGGAGGGGGGCAGAAGAGGGGGGCAAGTGGGAAGGCAGTCTCTTTCAGGTAGGAGTCCTTTTGTGGTAAGAAATTGGAGAATACTATTCCTAAACCACAACAGACATTAATTAGTTTGCCAGTTAAAAGTAGTTTAAAACTGGGTCATTTACAGACTTTAGCACCTGTGTCAGTTCAAAAGTACCAAATGGCCCGAGCTGCATAATAACAGTCATTTAAGACTTTTCATATAAAGCTAATTCAGATCTCATGTTTAGGCTGTGTTGGAAGAACATTGGCTGTAATTAAGCAATGTTATTAATATTTATTTTTTCCAGTTGTAGTTACTATTACAGGCTAGAATGATGTGCTGAGATGAACAGATTTTATAACTCTTAAATAGAGCCTATATAATACAACTAATTCTGCCAAGAACTGTATTTTCACGCAATGTTAATATGCTTGCAACAATTCCACTAATTCCAGTGGCTCTGAGGAAACTGCACATCTCAAGAGAGAGTTGCTTGGTCTGTTTTTCACTGCACTTGACAATTACACTGCTACATGGAGAAGGGCAATTTCAAGGCTGTCAGAACATGGCGGCTTTTGCATTCCTGCAAATTGAGTCAGTAATACTAGAGAGAAGTGAGGAAGAAATCAGTCCTGTGGTCACAAACAGAAAAATGAATTTTTTTTTCGTTGAAGGAATAACCTCATCTGAATCACAGCAAGAAGGTTTTTAAGGTATCATATTGGGGCATGGAGAATGCTCTCACTTGAATTCTTATTTTGCTTAATTAATCACTTGTACTTGTGACACTGTGTAGTTTAAGAGAAATTAAACCATTTAAAATATTTTATTTTTTAGCAATTTTATATTGTTGTATTAGTTTGAAGTTTCAATGACTAAACTGAAATAAAAACAGCAGCCAAATGTTTGTTTTTATACAAAATTTACCAAATTTGTTTTGTGACTCTGTAATGCTTCTCAAAATATACAGTTTTTAAAAAAGTTTTTACTTTAAAATTTAAATCCCAATGAAAAGAACAATCAAAACATTTTACACTGACGTTTTAAAGCAAGAATTCAACTTCTCAGAATAAAGCCCCAACTTTTGTCAGCTGAGATTGTTGACAGGCTTCAACATGACTGAATAGACTCTGTGGGGTTTTATACTGGTTCTCAAGTTGCAATTTTGATGTATTTTCTATTCTGAGAGACAAAATTTCCTCTGAAACTGAGGCTGACAGACCTGTACAACGTGAGAGAGGGAGGAAGCCTGGCGATGGGGCTGGAGCTCAGGATTTCTCCACTTCTTATCCCACCCACCTCGCTACAAACCCAAGACTTTTCCACCCCTACAATCCATGAGTCAGTGTAGTGTTGGCCATTTCTCTCATTCAGTGATATCTAAAGACAGCTGGACGGTTTTCAGGTCTGTAACCTTACTTGATCTACCTTATCCCTCAACAGCTTCTATGACTCACCATGTAGGACTCCATACAGAAGCTTTCCATTTCCAGTGTATCCCTACAATAGGCAGGAACCATAATTAAAGAGAATGTATTGCTTTTCATTTTCTGGTAGTTGATTATATGATGGGACCTCCTCAGCACATGACACATTCTCCTCCTCCTCCTCTTCTGATAATAGTCTGACATTTTACCTTTGGGCCAGTTTATGATGACTTCCAAGATCCCTGGGCAACTGGAGTTTCCTGTCCAAGCTCGCTGTGTGATCAGCGTGATCCAGTTAATCTATGTAGCATGAGTGGGCATGATGTGTGGAAGGGACTTTGCCTTTGAACCGCCAGCCCGGCACTGGCTGTCAGGGTGCCAGGAGGAGCTGTGCTAGGGTGACAATCACTTCTGAAGCAGCTTGAACCCCTTCATAAGCTGCCACTACCTCTTTTTCAGTTGGATTGTTACAGGCCTCTGCTCCTTTCTATTCCTGACTCCAGAACCCCAGAGCTCGTCTTCAAATCTCTCTGGGTACCTTTTTGCCAGAAACTGCCGGAAGGACCATTCTCCCCAGCTGCAGTGTAGGGGACATTTTTCAAATTTGGTCCTGTCCTGACTGGCCCAAGGACTACAGTGAACAATCTCCTGTTTAATTTGCTGAAAAGCTTCTTGTTGTTTATGACCCCACTTGAAATCATTCTTCTTCTGGGTCACTTGATGGAGAGGGTTTACAATCTGACTGTAATCTGGAATACACATCCTTCAAAAATCCTCAGTGCCAAGGAAAGCATATGTTTCCTTCTTGCTGGTTGGTGGGAACATAACTTCTCTTTTGTTGACCACATCCATTGGAATTTTGATGATGTCTATCTTGCCATTTTACTCCTAAAAAATGAATTTCCTGGGCAGGTGCCTTGACCTTACTTTGCTTTATGACAGAACCAGCTGTCAAGAGGATTTGGATTATCTTCTCCCTTTTCTCGAAAACTTCGTCTGCTGTGTTGCCACACACAATGATGTCATCAATGTATTGCAACTATTCTGCAGCCTCACCCTTTTCCAGTTGAGTCTGGATGAGTCCATGGCAAATAGTGGGACCTTGAACTCCAGTTTTTACTGAAGTTCCAGCATGTCCTTTCTTCTTCTTTCATTGATATCAATGCCAAAGGGGTTGGTGGGCAACAATGGCACACTCCATACGAATTTCTGCCACATGGATTGTGTACATTGGACCTGATCTGGATCTACAGGTGACTGCTCATTGTTTGAATCCCTACAGATTACCTCCAGCACAGCTAGTTCTTTCAGGCATTCCACTCATCTCAGTGCACTATTAGGTCATCCATGAGAGAATACCTTTCCCTCATGCTTGACAGATGTTGCCTCCAGAGGCTGAGAGCTTCTGTCCTCTTCTAAATCCCCTCGCCAATACCCACATCCTGGGACAGGGATCCCAATTGCCTGGCTTCACTACCATCTAGTTTCATGTTGTGTGCCATGATATCCCAGCATTGGAGCAGACAGGTCACACGGGACTCTCCTGAGTGGCAGGTGAAATCTTTTTTCATATCTTCCAGCTCACCTGGGTTAGGGATCAGGTGATTCTCTCTGGCCTTGCCTCTTCCTCCTGTTCTGAGGGCCCTGTTTCTTCTTCGTCCTTCACTATATGAACTAATTTTGCCTTGGATTTCTTCTTCTCTTGAGGGGCACCTGCTACTGGCATGAGTTGTTCATCTGGTTCAGCTGCAGTTTGAGTGGCCACAGTGCCTGCTGGTCTTTTTTCCTTCTCCTCCCTCTGAGGGTGCTGTCTAGTACAGAGAAGTGTCCGATAAATAGTAGGGGCCAGCAATGAATTGCTCCTCTCTGCAATTGCCACAGCATTCTCTTTGCAATATTCTGTCACTTTATCAGGATCCTGTAGTTGTTCAGGGATGAACTTCCAAGCCTTTGGAGCAGATAATTTCTCCAACAACTGGGCCTTTTTCTCCCACATTCCATGCCACTCATGACTATCCACCATCAGGGGCAGATCTCTGAAAGATCACATTAAAAATCTCTTTTATTTAGTTCCTACCATGGTGTGGACTGCACTGAGGAGACCTGGTAGAGTTAGCAACAACAACACACTTTCCTTTATACCCAAAGGGAATTCAAAATTCTCCAAAGCTGTTGTAACAGGCCTGAAGAAGGAAAAGGGGGTAAAAAGCTGGGGAAAATCATGTTCCCCCTACAGGCTGGGTACAGTAGTTAATGAATTCCCAGTGGTAGAAGCTCTCCAGGGCAGGAGAGCAACTCTGAATACAAATCCCAAATTACCCTGTTTGCCCTTGATGTTATCGTGCCATAAATTGAGATCATAAAGTACATCAACAAAGCAATCCTGATCCCTCTCTCTGCTCTGAAAAAGAGCATCATGGTGGGCACGTATTGCATATAGTGAAACAATACAAGGTTAGATACCACAACCACATGAAAAGATTGAGCAACATTGTAACCAGAGAGCTCCACAGCTAATACACAAATGCTTAGATCAAAATTGTTTCCAATCCATTCTGAACAGATCTGCTGTTATCTGAACACTTCGTGCCTCACATTGGGCACCAGTTAAAAACTGTCATGGTTTAAGCCCAGATGTAATTTAAACTCTCCACAGTTCCTCCCTTTCCCCACCCCCTCCAGTGAGAGAGAGAGAAAAGGCAGAGATTATGGGTTGTCTTTCTTGAATTGTGGAGACCAGAACTGAACACGATACTCCTCGCTAGAGCCCAGTAGAGGGGCAGGATCAACTCCCTTGACCACATTCTTTCTGATGCACACTAGGATACCACTGGCACCCCTGGCTGCAAGGGCCTTGCTGGCTTGCGGTCAGCTTGTCATTCACCACTATTCTGAGATCCTTCTCCACAGAGCTGCTCTCCAGCAGGTCAGCCTCCAACCTGCGCTGGTACTTGAGGTTATTTGTCCCCAGGTACAGGACCCTACATTTGCCTTTGTTGAACTTCATTAAGTTTCTCCCCACCCAACTCTGCAGCCTATCAAGGTCCCACTGAATAGCACAAGCTTCAGGTCTATCAGCCACTCCTCTTAGTTTCATATGATCGGCAAACTTGCAAAGGATGCATTCTATCCCTTCATCCAGGTCATTGATAAACAAATTGAATAAGACTGAACCCAGTGTTGGTCCTTGGGGAATGCCAAGACTACAAGCCTCCAACTGGATTCTGCTCCACTGACCATGACACTCTGATCTGTGCCATTCATCCAGTTCTTGATCCACCTCACGGTCCATTCCTTCAACCTGCATTTTGCAAGCTTACCTATAAGGATGGGAAACAGTTTAAAAACCCTTGCTGAAATCAAGGTAGACAACATCCACTGCTTTCTCCTTGTCAACCCATCCTACCATACCAGATGGTCTACACTCTCTCTTGGAATAAATAAGCTGACAATTTAACCTGTATCTATTGTCAGCAAGAGACCAGAGTATCAAGTCTTCCAGAGCTGCATGTTTCTATTTAGTATGAAAATAAAAGCCTCTGGCAAGAGTAGAGAGAATCTTCAGTTTACAAGAAAATCAGTGCTTTAGAAGATGCCTGACTTACTTAACGGAAAATAGAGTAATAGGCAGCTTCTCAAACTTCTTGGTAGGATATTTTTTTAACACCATACTTTGTGCATTTTTGTCATGCATTGCCAACATGCCATATGCTTATAACACATGGTAAAAGCATGGGTAAGAAAATGTAATTGTGACATGTAAAGACAACTCTGGATCCGCAATACTTCTGAGCTAAAATACGCTTGTGCATTTGTTATATAAGTTTAGAGGACTTTTTTATCAAGCTCTTTTGATGTGTTATCACTGAAAGGGATAACGTTACCTCAAATGTAGCAGATTCCATAGAAAGAGAACAAGGACTGGATCAGGTGGTATCAGCCAGGGTTTCAAGTCAGTAGTCCATAGTTTGCTACTGATTTTCAGAAGTTAAAAGCTTTTCACTTGAGTGTTCTGTTGTCAATTTACTACACTGGAAAAGCAGATTTAACTGATTGTTTCTGAAGTGTTTAAAAATTGCATGCACATACAAAAGAACTGAAGTGCTCTATTTATGATTTAATTGTGAAATGGCCAGCTTTTTTCTTCTGTTTTTCTACATGTAAAGACTAGCAGCTCTTATCTCAAAGAGTTTATACCATGAAGAGATAATGAAGAAAATTATTGGTAGAGAAAAGAAGCTAATGAGTGATAAAGAAGATTTACCTAATCACACAACACACAGTGACAGATTTGTAATAAAATCCAGACTTCCTGCATTCCAGTTTCAGACTTACTAGATCTTGCTGTCTTCAGCTACCACTGTTACTCATCTCCCTGGAGAGATGAGGAGCCTGGCAGCTGTCCTCACATACTGGCATATGGGGCAGACTCCTCTTCAGAAGTTGCTGCAGGAGTTTGTCTTTCCAAACATGCCACCGATAAAACCAACTTCATTTGAGAAGAGTAGGCAATAGAAGAAAATGCATGAGAAATTGCAGTTAGGGACCTTAGCCTACTGACTCATTTAGGAACATAGGCTCCATCCATGACTGAGCAGAGAGAGAGGCTCTTTCATGGTGATTTTCAGTGAAAGAACATAGCTAAGATGCCTGAGTCAGGCCGCTCTTACAGGTATATATATTTATAAGTGGATATTGAGGCTTGGAAATTATTTCAAGAGTTGATTGAAAAACATTTTATTACTTATTCCCACTAAAAACACTATTATGATTGTGAGATTACCTGCCACCAAACAATACACAGACTCTTCAGAGATGATGTGTATGATACAGTTTTATCATGGACGCCTGGGCACAAAACTCTGCAAACCCAGTGTTAGTCTGTTCCTTGTCTCTTCCTTTGCCTCCTTTCTCTCATCAGCCCACTGGGCTTATCACAAACTAAGAGAAGAGAGAAGGAAAGGTTATACTTAATTTATCATCCCTTCAAACTTATAGCCCAAGTGGTCCCTCAGTTCAGACAGATTTAATTTAATTCATTCATCTAACAATAGAAAACAAAGCCAAGGCCAACATACGATTTTATTCATTTACCATACACCCAGAGGGCTCGTAATGGAGTTTACTAATACCTTGTTGGCAAAGATAGTGAAATACTCCAGACTTTTACCTCCAGAGATTTCAGTGTTCATGGTGACAGGAGTATAGATTAAAAAATCACAGAACTGTCTTTACTATTTGCATTCCTGGCACTTAAGACATTCATTCACATGAAGTTTCAAGGCTTGCTTAGAGAGATTGCACTGAAACATCAAATATATGAATGTGCTCTTCCCTGGCTGATGAGAAAGAAGATTTTGAAGAACTGTTGCTGCCCACAGCCAAAACACAAAATGTCTTTATCAGGAAATGGTGTGTCCCATCCTCCTTTGAAGTGTGGGATAATGCAATGAAGAAACTCATTTTCAGCATGTCAACCCCAGCTCCAGGTTTTCCCCACAGGGTGCCTTGCAGAAACAGTGGAGGGTGTCCCATGAGGACATTATTTTTCTTCCTGCAGAATCTCCATACATACATATTAACAAAATATAAGGCAAAAAACCTCAACCAACAGACATATACAGGTAACAAGTAAAACCCTCAGTAAAAGTGGCCTTGCATTTTCTCCTGCAGTACCCTCTACCTTAGGACAGTGTTGATTGAAGTGACATTAGAGAAGCTGCAAATATTGATGTCTTATCAATATTTGTAGAACTTTCTTGGACAGTTTTACATTACTTCATTTTTCAGTATTGACTTTTACTATTTCTGCTTGACGTCTGTGCATGTTGGCCAGTCCTTAGCCATACTTCTGCCCTTTTTGACTGAGCACAGGGTAAATATACAACGTGGTCCTGTATACAGGAAACCACCAGCAAGACACAACATTGGAACATACATGGACAATAGAGGCGTTGTGTGGATTATAGACACTCCACGCCAGGTGGCTTGGTGAGGAGCAAATCTGTTCTCAGTTCTTGACCTCTTCTATTGAAGGTGTTCAGTTGTCTTTTTATTTTTAGCAAAACCTTTCACATTTCCAGAAGGGAAATTGTAGTAACAGCTTTGTGTTTGGACCCCTTTGGAGCTCACTTAAGTAGAAACCTCATCGGTACAGAGCTAACAGCATGGTGGTGGTGGTGGTGAAAACATTTGAGAGCCTGAGAACTAGATTAACCCCGAAACTATGCAACCTGATACAATTATTGACACGCCTGATAGAACAAGAGCTGGGAGGAGAGCTGATAGGAGGTTGAAAAGAAGGGGCTAAGACTCCAGGGCCTGACCTTATCTCTTTTTGTTTTGTGTTGAGTACCCTCAATCCTGCATTGTGCTCATCTCCTTGGTATAAGAAGTTCTGTCTCCACCCCAGGCACCTGGGCTTTGGAATTTTACGTTGCATTTGCCTAAAATTTCAGGAAGAGTGAGTTTCAGGAAGGTCATCTAGCATGAAAGACTTAGAACAAAGGAAAGAGGTTTTTTGTGGGCCTCTCCTCTCCTCTCCTCTCCTCTCCTCTCCTCTCCTTCTCCTCTCCTCTCCTTCTCCTCTCCTCTCCTCTCCCTTCTCCTTAATTGAAAATAGACTATTATGATACTAGTTAATAGCAAATTTAAGAATGAATGAGCTATTTGGGGCATATTATTCTAGAATAAATTCGGCCGGCAGAAGCTGATTAAATTATGAATTTGAGAACTTAACAAAGAAATTTAGAGATTGTTCAGACCCGGAACAGATAAGGCTAACATCAATTTTCAGTCTTCAGTACTGGTTCTAGGTCCCGTGCTCTGCTCTCTATGCAGATATTATTCTAATACTCTCTTGGCCTCCAATTGCAGTACCAGCGTCATGAGCCTAACCAAAATGGGTCCCTGAAAGTGATTGTGAGCCTGTCAGTCCTCTAGAAGACCAGTGGGAACCTGCACCTGGTTGTGGTGCAACTTTCTAGGATTAAATCCCCCAAAACACCATGGAAGAATGTATAAAGAGAATTTTGCTCTTTTCATTTTCCTGTCAAATTCAAATCTGGATCCCTTCTGTTGTCAAGGTTTTCGAACCTTGAATTTTAATTTTGATGGATTTATCACCAACCACCCTTTGCACACAGTTGTTTCCATCTATTTCTGGACATACTGGCTGTGCTGGGATAGCAAACGGTAGGAGAAGGTATTATCTTAAATGAGCTACATGAAACAGATTTCTGTCCGTGTCCCCTCGGCATTTCTTGATAACAACACTGTCAACAGATCTAAACATTGTCAAGATGTGTGAAAAGAAGCTAAGTTTATGTCTGTGACTAGAACTTTTCAGAGAATGGGTTTCAAAAACTTTTCATGTTTTTATATTTTCAACAAGCAGGCAAAATTTCCATAGAAATCAGATACTTTTTGTAAAAAAAAATTTAGTCAGAACACCAGTTTTCTGTTGGAAGTGTTTTGTTGGGATAATAACAGGCTCTTCTTGGTGATTTAGTGGTTTCAACATTTCATTACATAAATTTGCATGTCTGCTAATGGAAGACAGTTAAGCTTAAATCTTTAAAACTTCTAGTGGATGGTTGTGACCGAGTTTTCACCAATCCTCTGAATTTTTTACGATACTGATGACTCAGCCCTCAGCACATGCTCTGTGCAGTAAATATTTAGGTCAATGAGAGAATAACTTTGTATATACAAGGCTAAAAGACAGTTTTACTCAAAGGACATTATTCTCTGCATGGCCTTGTAATGCTTTTGCACAAAGATGAAGTATCACCATAGAATTTAACATCTTTGACACTAACACAAGTCTTTCATCCTCGCTTCCCCAGCATAAATTTTTCCCAGCAGACTATGTGTGCAAGAAATGGAGCAAAAGGAAAACACCACACACAATTGTCCTTTTGAGGAGAAGAAAGAACAAACGTGTGACACACATCAATTCTTGCTCTAATGGAAGCCCTCTGACACTGTAATGATGAACACAATACCAGAGATTGAATAGAAGTTCTTTCACTAAATTGTCAAGTTTTTACTGCTCTTTTTCTGGGATCATGGCAAAAAGAGATATATGGACCCCTGAATATAATTTTCCGAGAAAAACCTTTATGAAACTAAGAGATGACAATGTGTAAGTGCATACCACTGAAATTCTTAGCTCATCCTTGGAGATAAAATATTACTGCTAACATACGAAAAGCAATTATTTATGTATTTTTATATACATTCTTTATTACATAAACACATTCCACCTTATTGTATGCATTCTATATGCATTTCTTTAGTACATATATTTCTGTGTGTCTATGGCTCAAAGAGCTTTGGAACTTTTCTGCTTGTTGATTCATTCCAAGTTGTGGGCTTGATCCAATACTTAAGCAAAGAATGTCAAATTTCAGGGAACAAGTGGTTTCCCTTCACACAATTACTTTCATACATGGAAACTTCCCTTCCTCCAAGTGAATTATGGCTAACTTTTCCTGTTCCTCTGCTCTTGTGTTCTAGATTTGCTGCTTGATCAAGTGCTTTCTGAGCAGCCCTGGCAATGGGATGGGGAAAGAGGAGTTGTTCTTGCCTGTAGGCAAGAGAAAGGAAAGTAATTAAATACCTTGTAGTAAACATAACTTATTTTATAAGAATGGTTTTGATAGGCCAAATAATATTAGGGTGCTGAATTCAGTTGTGCTAAACTTTTTTACCTTTTACCTCTGACTCCAGAAAGGCCTCCTGGGCACTTCTCCATTAAAGAACTCAACAGTTAATTTTCAAGAGGAAGGGTGAGTTTGTGGTCCATTAAACACAGTGAAATTCCCTAATGTATCACAATTACATTACAAAAACCACCTGGGCTAGGCAGAGTAACATTTTGTTGAGTCACTGGATTAGACTCTTTAAGTCAATGTGCTTATGTTAATTTATAAATCACTTTAATAAAAAGAAGCATTCCAAATTGCAATTTACTATCTTTAGATAACTGGATAATGGCAGAATTCTTTACAGTATTTATATGAGGAAATTGGCAATTCATAAATGTTAAATTCTACTGTTTCTGCCTGTTTGCCAATTGCATAAAATTATTGAACTAAATTTTGCAGAGTAACATAGCTTAAGCTACAGTAAATTCTAAAATATAGCTATTCTGTGCAATGCAGCTTTACATAAACTTATGTCAAATACTGTCGTGCTGTGAAGAGATACTACTACATGTTATGTAGAATGGATACAGCCATGTCACAACTGCAGTGCACCAGAGTAATTTGCTCTGCTTCTCAGGGTTGTTAAAGATTTACTAACTAATTGCTTTCAGATGGGTTCATATTCTTAGGAAAACTGCTTTTTGTGCTTGGTTTCGGACAACTACCTTATCTCAGTTATTTTATAAAATATGCTCCTGTGCTTAATTAGTCCCTGTGACTATCTTTTTTATATTTACGTAATTTTTTTAATTATTCAGGCTGGGTTAAATTTTTTTTTTAAATTATTTCTTTTTTTAATGTTGTTGCCATTGCTTTGGTTTGTGGGTTTTTTTTCCTGAATGTTGAACTAGTGAATTCATCAGAGCCCAGAACTGTGGTTTTACAGCAATTCTGAGTTTGGGGATTTTTTATGCCAGAGGAAAAATAAATATTTATCTTCATAATACAAATCCTAATGATCAAAGATCTGGATAGGCTGCTTTGGTATTCTTTGTTGATGTTACTTATGAAGCCACCTTCATTTCAAAACAGAACATACCTATTTTGTCTCTCAGGAGAGAGCCTCCTTCTTCCCTGAAAAACAGAGGTGATGTCTTTCAGTCTTGGGTATTCCTTTCCACAGAATTTTCTCATGGTTCTTTCCACACCTTAGAAGCTCTGAGTTCCTTTGACAATAAAAGGAGACAGAATGGATTTTTTTTCTATTTCAATCTGGCTTTTTTTCTTGCTTGAATGTGGTATCCAGATACACCAGTAATGAGCAGTGCAGCCCAGACTGAGGCAACCGAGTCAGTGTGTCGGCATATGGATTCCTCAAGCAATCTGGTGTGTGACTCTATTATTAAGCTAGGAAACAGTACAGGGCACTTGACCCATCAATGTTACATTGCACAGAGATTGCTCTCTGGAACTGATGATCATGATCATCTTGAATTTCCTGCAATGGTTACAAGCTGAGTTCGTAATCTCAGAACTGTTTTGTCCCAATCCACAAGCACCTTGTCATGTATCAATGCTTTTGAAGGTACAGTATTTGAATGTTGTGGGGTTTCTTTGTTTTTTTTTTTTTCTTTAGAATGTAACAGAATTTAAGTTGCAGTCTCATTTCTTGAATACAAGCATACAGTTAAATTCTCAGGCAGACATTTATTAGCATTTTGCCTTTGTAGACATTTTCTAATCATTGTGCAGATTAAGTATTTCAGGATGAAAAAGTTACTGTAGTTTTTTAGCAAGTACCTCAGGCAATTTGCTGACATATATCAGTGCACTTGTCAAATGCTTTGACACAGATGTCTGGTTTTGGCAACTACGGAATTTGAATATCCTACCCTGTACATAGCTATTCATAGAGTCAATTCAGATCTGGTGTAGGTGGGTGCAACTTCATTGACTTCAACTCTGAGGCAGCCGCCTGTACTCAAGCTGAATTTAGGCTTAGAGCAGTGTGCCCAAGAACAGCATGGAGAGCACTCAAAATGGTCCTCTAAGACCTATGGCTGTCTCTGACTGTGTGGGAGGATGTGTCACAGGTGTTCCTGAGCCATCATGGACAAGCATGGCAGTAATGGATGGCCTGGTCTCACCTTTCTCTTTAGGAGTGTTAATTTGGAGTCAGAGCCAGCCCCGGGTAGTGGTTCCATGCATGCTCCAGTGCCAGTCCTTATACTCTGGCTATCACATTGCTTCCCCAGTTGGAGCTTGGAAGTTGGGATTCTGTGTTTCCCTTATAGATGGTTTCTTTGGTCACTGTAAATATCCCATATATGAGAAAGTCTCTTTATTCTCCCTCCAACCAGCCAGTCTAACTTGCTGCAGATAAAAATCTCTACGATTATCATTACTTTCTTAACTGAGCTTTTCACTAGTTTTACAGTAGGCATTGAGAAGGAAGGCTTCTTTTGTGTCCTTGGAAGAGCAGCCACCCCAAACTGTCACTGTGATGGAGCTCCAGGCTGGGGGCAGAGAGGGTCTTTGTCACTTCAGTTGGCCCCAGTCACTTTGGGTACCCCCTAGAACTTCTACTCTGCTGCCCAAAATCCCTTCCAGGGAGAGTTTCACATTGTGGAGAGGACAGCAAGAAAATCAATGAAAACAGGACTAGCCTTAATGTACCTGCTAATATTCCATAGGTTTGTGGAGGCTGGTATTGCCTCTTCAGCTGTTACTTCTCAGTGATCCTCCACACCATGAAATACATTAGCATGACTGGAGGGGAGAAGGAGGGCATGGGTCTCTGGCATTGCTGATAATCACCTGTTCTGCTCTGTCCCAATCCAGTGCTGTCAGCTTCCCTTCTCCTCTATCTGGTATGAAGGGCCCAGTGAATGCATTGCAATTTGGAGCAAAACCCTAACATTAGCATGTTAATATTTCCAGACACTGGCATTTGCTAAATTTGTTTTATCAATGCTATGAGAGAAGAATAAAAACCTTGTTGTAGATGTTTGTTTGCCAGCAGATAGAAACACAATTGCCATAGTAAATTTGGGATTGTCACTGCATATCATGTCTAGATTTGATTTTTCTCAAGATGGTTGTGAAGTGAAACCCAGAGGATTGACACAATGTCTTTGCTTTAAATTGTTACACTGAGCTGCTATCAGAAATAATCACAAAATACGCTGCTACATGACACACGTCATCCTTTGGTTTGAAGAACACTTTTAATTTTATGTTCTACTTTCACATAAATGCCCTCACTTGCACCTTAATAAGCCCCCAAACATTGGTTACCAAATGATATATCAACCCCCCCTTTTTTTCTCTCACTATAAAATTGAAAAACTGGGATGGAGAGAATTTGGCTTTGGTCCAAAACATGGCTAGATGCATCTGCATTTGGCTCTGTGCCTTAAGATATAATATTCAAATGTGAGCTGTCCTTAATTTTTGTTTAAATAATCCTTCTTACTTTTTTTTTTTCTGGGGTGATTGCAGTGCTTGCAAGATGTTTTCCCCTCCTGTTATCAGAATTTTATTATTGTTAAATGCAAATTAATCTCTTTTTCCCCATGGAATTCAGAAGAGATAAAACCCAGTGGGACTGTTTAGAAATTAAATGGGCCCCCTAGAAACTGCTCTTTCAGAACCTCTTAATGTTTAATAAAGAATTGTACAATTTCTGTAGTTTTCTTTAAGTATTGTACAAAGTATAATGAAGAAACATTTCTCTGAGTTAATTTTTTTTTCTAAAAGAGCTTTTATTACCTATGAAATCCTAGAGGTCTTCTACTCAAACAGCTTTAGCTGATACTGTTGTTGGTTAATAATTATGCATGTGCTATAGACAGTAAGGTCTTGGTACATATTTTCAGGGTGGACCTGGTCTGACTGCAATGGGATTGGGGTTAAACCAGATTAGGCCCTTGCTTGCAATAGAGTTACACATAAATCCTTTGTGCATGAAGCTTCTTGTGATTTAAGTAGGGCAGGACTTTGAGAAGTGGCCTAGTACCAAATTAGCTGTAAATTAAGTCTTGTCTTGTACTTTTCCATTCATGATGCCCTAAATTCAGAGACAGAAAGGGGGGAGCAGATCAATGGAGAGTGTGACCTTCAGCTGAGAAAACATTTGCTGTATTCTCAGTGCTTTAGTTGTTTTTATTAGTGCCCATAGTGCTGAGCAGCAGTACCAATTAAATTGGTGTAAACAGAGATTATAATGTGGTCAGGGATAACACAATTGGCAATATGTGTATTTAATAAACAGGAGTGTCAGTATGTATAAAGCATCACCAACATGTTAAAGTTTAGTATTTCATAAGACAGCAGAGAATGAGGATTGCTTTAAGACAGCAAGCTGAACAAAACCATTTCATTTATAAATGAAATGTGTTTTAGTGTTATATACCCCAGCAGGCAATTCACTCACTGGGGATAATCATTCAAAATCTTCTCTGCTTTGGTAATAAGCTGAAAGAGAGACAGGTTTTCTTAGTCCTTAGGAATAAGTTATTTTGGCTTTGTTTTGGTTTTTCGTTTTGGTTTTTTGGTATTTTTTTGGTTTTGTTTCAGGGTTTTGGGAGGGTTTTTTGTTTGTTTGTTTTTGTTTTGGTTTGTTTTTAATTAAAAAATGCTGTCTTCTGTCTGGAGAGTAGTCCTAAAAGGCTAGGGTTATTAATTTTTTCCAGATTTACATGAACTGTTATGTAAATAATGACAAATATGGGGACTTAATATACACACCATGTGATGGAGGAATTAAGAATCTTCCTTAGCCACCTGATCCAACAACCTTGAATAAGGTATTTATATCAGGTATGGTGAGTAATTGTAAGTCAAGTCCTTCAGTTGCTGAAGCAGTTAACAAAAGAAGTTTTTGCTTATTATTAAAGTATTTCCAGAGGCTGAATTGCTCACTGTCACTTTTCAGGCTACAGTTACTGTTCCCCTACAGTAATGAATGGGAGATTTTTAGCTTGCTGTCAGGGCTAGCAAGGTGGACTACCAGACTGCTGAAGCAGAAGAGGTTTAGGTCTTACTAGGTGAATGTGAAAACTGGAGTTGGTGTCAATAAATGTTGATCTCCAAGAGGTAACTAGGTGCAAAAAATTTCATCCTGCTATTTATGAGGGATCAGCTTTTACTGAAACTCACTCTAAAAAATTCACCCATTCCTGGCTTGGCATTTTGTCTTCCTCCTCTTTTGTCCCTATCTTCCTGTAATGGTACAAGACTTTTTTTTCCCTCAGCTATAATTGTGAACGAGATTAAAATCTGGGAGATATATAGTGGCTGTGGATATATCATATTCAGCAGCTGAAAAAAATATGATGATGCAGAGTCCCAAGAGAAACTAATTAAGAACTTTTCTGTAAAACTCTGGTTCTGGTTGCCACGTGGGTTACAGTTGACCAGCAATTGGGAGGAGACCCAGCAAATCCAAGTAACACTATTACAACTTGCTGGGCATAATAATAAGTTCCCTGATCCTATTCCTATTTTCAAAAATGTTCCAGTAAAAAAAAGAGCTTTGCTTAAAGACACTGTGAAGGAGACTCTTACCTTTATTAAATGGTATAATGAAGGTCACTTAAAAATTGAAAAATATAAGTGATATAACAGAGTTCTTTTGTACTGGCCTTACAAAAAAGTAAATGTTAGAAGTTGTTGATGAAGCCATAAAAAGAGTTTCTTTCAAGAAAATTTACTGAACCTAGGGATGAAAAAAAAAGCAAATTAGGTGTACCTTTGCGCGGAACAAAACAGTCATACATTTATGTAAATTAGAAGGGGAAAACTGTGTTTCTCCTAATCTGATGCTTTTCTCTTGCTTTTCTTTTTACTAGAAGATTTCACAGCTAGATATTGGTTCCTATTGACTCTATTCTTTATACATTTTATATCTGGCATGGTAGCTTCCATAAATGAACTATCACAAGTGTAACCTATTTTTTCATTTCAAGGAAAGATTTTTACTAGTAACTGCTACTCTCCCTTAACCACAACCAAGAAGGTTGCTGAAAAACAGTATTAAAATAATATCACCTCTCTTAAGAAAAAGACAGTGGAGGCAGATCTAATTTGTATATACTGGTGTTAAGTTATAGAGCAGCACCAATGAGGTGTGAATCATCACCTGCTGACATTTTCTTCAACTGATGGCTGCAGAGCACAGTGTCTGCATGGTTAGACACTGATGTTGGTGTCAGAAAGGATGAAGATCGGAAAACAGATTACTTGGTATGATTTGACCCATTTGGGTATTTTCAGTTCTCCAATGAGTGATATTTTGTGTGTCTACACCAAGAGGCTGTAGCCGCAAATTACGGACATAGGAGGCAGCTCTTCAGTTGCATGAAGCTTCCAATCTCACCAACTGTGGGTCTCCTGTGGAAAGATGTGGTGGTTCATCAAAACACCAGAGCAATGAGGGCACTATATCAATTGTTAATATTGAGACCCTGAAACTAAACTTAAGCAGAAATGCCTGTGAGAGCTGATCCCCTAGGCAGGGAGGTAGATTAAGTACCTCTTGTTGCTACCTCCTGAAAGTCATGTGGATGTGTAGGTCCAGTTCCACTGCAACTGATTGTTTCTGTTTGAGTCAATAGGTTGTTTATAAGCAACTGCTGATGTGCATTATGTCCATATTGATAAGTGAATGTTAGTTTAAGCTTGACAAGAAGATGGTTGTGGGGAACTGTGACTTGTGCGTCTCTGCCATGACAGTGTTGGACATAGTGCCTGTGTTACACAGAGGCTCACATTTCCTCCTGCTGGCTGGCTGCCATTCTGGTACAGCCTGTAAGGAGCTGCTTAGCTTTAAGTAATTTCTGAACAGTGCAAGTATAGTGCAACTTCCCCTTATTAATTTTCAATAAGTGCAGAGGATGAAATGCTTATCACTGTACTTCAGTGCAGGTGTTCTCTTTTCTGCTTGGGCTTATCAAGTGTCTCTTGACCAGCTGCTGTCTGGGTGTTTCCCACAGCATCTTCTCCATCTCATCTCCTGTGCCGTTTCCTATTGTAATACCTATGTAATACCTATGCCGAAACATTTCAGCTGCCCCCTCTGCAGCAGTCAAGCTTTTGTGAAAGCAACTAAAAATCCTTCCATGACATATTTGAGTGACTTCATTTTGGATCTCATGGATCACATATGCATGTCATATCATTGGATTGTGTTGTCTACTGCTAATTTTAGGTTATAGATTTTCTCAGAAACATAGGAACTTCTTCTATGGCTTGTGTAGCTCTAACTTCACCAGTGGTGTGATGTGGTTGCTGGGAAGCAGATACAGTCTTTCAGCTGGCTATTTTGGCCGGGTTTTTTTCTGGAAAGGGTTTACATCTAGCTCATGACAAATATTTTGTGTCCATTTATCCATATCTTTAACTTTTCTCATTACATCTTCTCACATGTTCAAGGATAGGGGGCTTTTTTTGCCTTTCCACGGGAAGGAAGGAGTCTTTACTGTAACACTTCCCTTTCTTGGTGATTTGCTTTCCCCTAAGGCTGTGGAAGCCATTCCTTTCTATCCTCATGCAGTGAAATCCTGAGAAGCTGTGTGGCCTGCAGCCAATATCACTTTCTCTCTGAAGTCTCTTTGCAGTTTTAAGGGCCTGTTGAGTCTTTAGACCCTAGCAGAAGAAGCAATGCTCAATCCTTACAAAATAGCTTTTCAATTTTAGATTCCAATTCCAAAAATCTAGCTAAAGACAAACATGGAAAGTTCATTGTCAAACACATGTAAAATATCAGCCACAAAATTAGGTTAATGTAGCAGAAATTATGTTCTTTCCAAGTTAAAAAGACATCTAAAAAAGAAAAGCCATTTACTTCTCGGTAACAGCTTTAAAAAGTAGATCCTACTTAGAAACTTTAAAATTCTTTCTAAATGTATGCTAGAGCAGTTTTTGGAGATCCCAAAAGCCTGGTCTAAAGGCTTGTTCTGTCCAGTTTCCTCCACTGGCCGGTATCAGGTTACAGAGTTGTGTCTCATTTTGCCTCCTGGTGTTCAACCCTTGCTCTATCACACTCACAGCCCACAGCAGCCAAAAATTCTCTGAAGTCTTTGATGCAAATGGGTTTTTTTGCTGTTCCCATCTCAAAAAACCAAGCAACAAACAAACAAGTAAAACCAAGAACAAAACAAAACCCCAAACCACAAGAAACCTCATCAAAATCCTAGCTTCTGCCTACCACTTGTGAGACCAATTTGATGGTAATGCTTCAGTGTAAGAACCAGTCATATGGGCATGGCAGGGGTCAAGGTGAAAAATTGATGCTTACTTGTCATTTAAGAGAGCATAGACCAGAGGAGTGATGCAGAGCTACTCATCCTAGCAACTGCTGCATAGTGTACATACAAGTTAATTTTTTACTGGAATAGGAACACATTCAAGTCTTTGAATGCAGACCATTATTTTCACCTCAGTGAGCTCTTGTGCCTTCAAAAATAGCTCAAAGAAAAGACCCACGTAATTTATGGGGATTCTTTTGATATTTGAACACCCCAAATCAGCAAAATTAAAGGTATCTTTGTTATTGTATCTTCCGTGTTTGCTCCTTTTCCAAGCTCCCCAAACAATAAGGTTTTTGAAGAACAAAGAATTGATGATCAGACTATTTCTCTAGATCCTCTTTGGTAGCAGGAGTTTTGAAAAGCTAAGAAACAAATTGTTGTAAGGGTGTACCTTTTCCTTGTTAACCATCTTCTATATTTCAGCTTTCCAACACTAGTAATTCCGGAAGAGACTTGCATTCCCAAAAGCAAAATTTAATCTGGTCTTTCTGCTATTTTTCCAAAGACCCACTTATCACAACGTGTGCAGGGCTAGAAAGTGTTACTCACCCGAAGTCTATCTTAATGTAATTTAGTTCCTCCCTTCCCCAACACACCTGCCCCAGCATGGTGAGCAAGATATAACATATTAATCAATGCAAGTTTTCTGTAAAGATCCGAAAGAAGTATGGGAACATAGTTGAGAGATTGTGGTATAGTTGCTAAAATACGTATGGAATGCATTGAGGTCTCCGGCAGTACATTGCTGGCTTTGGGAAATTTGTAACTCTTTGTCAGAGTGGCCCAAAGTGGCAGGCAACAGCTAAAATCAATGAATATTGAAATGCTCATTCCTGTTAAGTGGGTAATTATTCACAAATTTCAGTGAGTTTAGGTACCAGGGCAGAAATGTGAACCCCAGATGACACAGAGCTAGCAGTGTGGCCTACTAAAGGACCTTCTGATCAATAAGGAGATGTAATAGTTCCAGTCCCCACAGGAGAGGACTCTTACCTACCGGGAACTGTTTCTAAGATCTCTTATCTGTATAAAATGGCCACACAGCAGTTTGTCATAACAGTGTTGACAAAATGCTGTTTTAACATAGGCAGTAGTCAAATGCTTGATAAGCTTGAGCTGGGGTCCTAGATTGGAATGTACACTGGACCCAGTCTTGTCATCTGGCTCTGATTTTAAAACTGTTTTTTAACAGCCATTTAGAAAGCCATGGTCACACACAGTTTTTACCTGTTCTGGTACCTTTCTTCATAGTTGCCTGTGAACAACTGACAGTTGAAAACCTGTATATGGGATCTCATTCATTTGAAAATATCTTTTTGCTCAGAAACATGATCATAAAAATACTGTGTGCATATTTCCCACAATCAGTTTTGTTCCTTGCTAGTTTCTGTATTGTCTACATTATGCTAAAATCTTTCTTACAACAAATTCTCTTATAAACTCAGCCTACCATTCAGGAGTCCAAATACCTTCTTTTTTAGTTGTTAATCATCATTAGTGGTGAAAATGCAACAGTCCATATTTTCCCCTGCCATAACTTTTCATTCAAGGTTAGATGTAACACAAAATTAGGGTTAACACACTGGCCCGTATATTTTGCAGTCCATTGTCAATGCTGCTTCTAAAAGGAAATAACCAAGCTCATTCTTTGTTGTTTTGTCTCCGCAGGCCAGATAAAGAACAGAAGCAACAATAGCAACAACAAAAATTTGATGCCTAAGCAGATATTATTTAAAGGCAGTGACAAAATGTTTTCTAAATGGCTTTTTTATTATTATTCAGTGAGATTCATTCTCTTTATTCCAAATACTTATATTTTTGGGTTTATGCATAATTTCGTTAACAACTTAAAGATTCTGTGTTTTCTCTGGTTTTGTCCCCAAAATAAGTAATATACAGTTTTGCCATGGGAAAAATAACAAAATTCCCTAATAATTTTGTTAAACTGTTTGCATGTCAGTCATAGATATAGACATGAGTAAAGCAAAATAATAGTTGTGTAATATTAAAGAACCATAATACAAAAATACAGCATGAATAAACTGAAACATCAAAGGGTCTTGAATGTAGTTCCATTCTTTTATTTCATATGGTAACCTCTGGGTTATGCATTATCTCCCCTGTTCTAATGATGCAGCAACCTGCTACTTTTTTTTTTCAGTAGAGAGTAGATGTAGCTTTTTGGGGAAAAAGCATTCTGCTCCAAAACAGTGTCAAAACTCTGTTCTTGATATATTACAAAAGGTATTAAATAATGTGCTCTGTCATCTAATAGAGAGAAGTTTTTGATTCTGTAATATAAAATGTAGTAAACTTTCTTTAGCATCTGTGTATATCTGTAGTCGCCCCACAGAAACTTGCTAGAATTCTTGACATTTAGCTTCAAGCACAATATTTACTCTGCACCATGCTTATCTTCATAAACATGGTGAGTGATCTGCATTTATCCAGGCTCCAGCTTCTGGTGACAGAGAAGGGTACAAGCAGCTGACACTGTGACCCTGAAATTGCTCTAGCCTTAGAGCAAACAAAGCCTTCTGCTGAACAGTTATAGAGTTTTGGAGAGGTTTTGGCAGTTTAGTAGAATTAGCTGTGACAGAGGGATTCTTCAGAGGATCCTGCCACCCTTCTTCCCCTTGCAGGCATGATTTCTGCTTCTTGAGGTTGAGGAAGGGGTGTGCAAAGCAAGTGCTTCAACAGTACATATTCTTACAGAAATAATGTGCTAGACCATGAAAGCCATCGCCCTTTTATGCTGCCCTAAAGACACTTTGACAACACCACTCCTGTGCTGCAGCGAAGTTATGCTTGTAATTGTAAAGAGCAAGGACTGCAGTGAAGTCAACCTGGCTTCACCAGCAATCCTAGAAATACCTTGCAGACATTCTTCAACATTGGTGTGTCCAGAGTACTTTGTTTTGATGAAAGGCAGAGTGCTAAGAAAGTGATGTGTTTAGATACTATTTCCCATCTACTGCATCAGCAGTCCATTCTGTACCCATCCTGGAAGCTGCTCTGCTGATAGATTGGCCCCTGATATAATGTCTGAAGTCCTTGATCAATTATTATTGCTCATTTGCTTGGCTCAATACAGAGGCTACTTTCTGCAAAGTGTGTGCTGGCTCAAACATTCTCTGCTTTTTCTCTGGGTATGTTTGTATATATATGTGTGTGATAGATATATAATGATGTGCTATCTCTGCATCTAGAGCCTGGTGATTTTCTCTTATAGTCTATGTCAAATCACCAAGAACAGCTCTCTGGGGCCATGAAATAGATCTCCCTCAAAAATCAGTGTATCTCTTGTGTAATGAGCTGAGTGTAGCACCCATTAGCGAGCAACAAGTTACGTCATTCTGCTAAAGCATTAACTTGTCCCTTCCCTCCAAGACAGTACCATGACCTGGCATTTGGAGGGCAGCAACCATATCATGGGGTCATTTTCAGCCCAGCACTTCATCCACAGGGCTGGAGAAAAGCCTTACACCAGGGGTCACCTGGGCTGCTCTGGGGGTGAGCTGCTCTTTGATGTCAGACACTTCTTTAGTGTCCTATTACCAATTTGCAAAGGTAGCTGGTTGCCCAGGTGGGGTTTTATTTGCATGCCTGACACTTTTTTTTGTGTGTGTATGACAGTATTCAAACATGAGTGTCCTGCACCCCAGGATAATGACAAGGAGTAGCGGTAATTTTTAAGAATAAGCTGTATAAGCATGGCAAAGTTATAGTTCTTGATGTAAAGAAAGTCACCAATTCACAAAGGAATTTGATTACCTCTATCCGTTATACACACACAGTGAGTGATCGTGCTACTAACCATCTGTCATCTATTTCATTTGCATCATCAACACCTGCCCTGTTTATCTGCTACATTCTTTTCTTCTCTGAATTCTTACACTGCTTTAATAAAATACAGAAATGTTATTGTTAAAAACCAATTAATTTACAATCCTCCACAGAGATCGTATTACTTGTATTTCAATTTAGCTTCTAATGACCTGCTTTCTTGCAAAATGACTTAATTCTGGTGTCAAAGATTAGTTATTAGACATTACCCTGATGCACCAGTCATGTACTTCTGAGACAGCCAAAGCAGCTCTAGGTGTCCCTAGTCATTAATCAGAACTCAGAGACATTTTCCCTATAACTCATTACAGAATCTGATTTCATCTGCCACTTTAACTCTTTGCCTTACTGAGTATTTTAAATCTACTTTTCTTTGTTGTTTTCACAGTTTGGACCTTCAATGGGGAGAAAATAATTGGGAGCCTAATTGCTTTGGAAAAAACCTGTTGTTGCTTGTATTTTCTGCTGGCCCTCTGCTGAGAAATTCATTTTGGGTTTCAACTGTTATGTGAATGTGGCCTAAAGAGCAGGACTTCTTGTTCTCTCTATTGGTTTTGAGAGAAATTAACACAATTGTATTTTCCACACAATTATAGCACAGGATGTACATTCCTTCTGATGACGAGATGATGTTATAACAATAGAGCACAGAGGCCAAGCTGCTTCCATGGGAGTGACTTGATAAGGCAGCTATCAGCAGCTGCCTCCTTCTTGGGCTTCACAAAAGGCATTATGAAGCGAGTGGACAAATCCAGAAAATTCTTACAGCATCAGCTGGATTTGTGAGCATTCAGTAGAATGGCTGGTTTTGAAGTTCACACATTGATGTTTCATACACAAAATACTATGTGCAATCTAGGGTAGGGCCAAATTCTTCATTCTCACCATGTTCCAGGCAAGGGCTGGCTTTTCTTGCTCATAAACTAGTATGGCTTCTTCCTCCTTCATAAGTGGTGTAGCACTCTACTGAGAGTAACCCTATTTGTGAGGCATTTGCAGGCTGTGATTTGAAGACAATAAGGATGGATTTGATCTTTGGAAAACAGTATAAAACACTATTCTGTGTCTTTGTTTATAGATTCTGTGACACATAAGAGAAATACTTGCCATTACATTAAATCCCAGATCTCTAGAACATTTCAGCAACTAGGGCATAAAAATTGCATATACAAATGAATAGATTACATATAGAAATTTAAACTTCTATATAATTTATGACAATTTAAGCTTTTGAACAGTTACATGCAGAGTATTTTTAAAATGCATAACAAAATTAAAACTTCAGACATAAAAACTCATTCATGGAGATGGCACAACTGGCAGGATTTAATGTAGAAAAGGTTATTTCTTTTATTCACAGCCAAGTCTATATGCCGCAGTACTACTTCCAATAAAATTTTATTTTTAGCATGTGTAAGTGGTGCAGTTGAGAGTGGGTGAAATTTTTTACTTTCCCAAAATACTGTCACTTCTGTCTGTCGAAAACTGAAAAGATACCTAGTGCTATAAAAGACAAATAATGTCTCATCTGACTTCTTGACAACTGCATACCATGCTGGAAGAATAAGAGATGCTCTTCGTTTTTCTAAAGCACAGGAATTGGCTGTAGAGTGTAAGCTGATGAAACTTCAACAGCCGTCTTCTAAGAAGCAGGGTTTTTTCACAATAGGCTATTAAGGGACATGTGAATAGTATACCAGACTAACTCTTAAACAATAGGCATTTTATGAAATGATGAAACTCAGCTATGAGGGCCTAAGAATAACCTCCTCTGGATGGCAGAGGTGGGATATTGTTCTTCACATACTGTGAATGCCAAAATTGTACATAAAACATTTTGCTAGGTGAGTGTTCTATCTTTATAGTTTATAATATTTGCATATAAAATTAATCTGAAACACTAATATCTTAAATACTGTGAGGATCAACCCTTTGGACAATGTAGTATGTCTCTTTGTATGAGCATCCTTAACAGTGCTGTTTCCAAATGATATAGACTAATTGTTTCAATCAGACTAATAAATAATTCACATTTATAAATAGTTTCTACACAGGGTGATGGAGCATGGTGATAGTGCAGGAAACATCCAACTAGAGCCTAAAATGTCTTCATACGTAATCCTAAAATAATTCTGTTTTCAAATGGCAAATTGTTGTGCCTTCAACTCAGGCGGCACATCATCAGCATCCAGATCAGGAGTTATGCCAAACTAGATGCAATCTAATATGGAAATGAGATGTTGGCCTTGATATTGTGTCATTCTTCTGAATGGGATCACCTGCACCCACATCTCCTAAGAGGAAATTTCAAACAGAGTTAGCCCCTTAAACCTTCTAATTAAAATGAGAAATCCCCAGGCTTCCATGACTCAGCCTCAGAAAAAGATTATTAGGAATTTAATAGGGAAAATATCGCATCTCAGACCATCTGTGACCCAGTGCTCTATGAGAATTTAAAGAAAACTGGAGGAAGGAGGTGCACGCTCCAAAGCACACTCTAGAAGTATTTTGTTGGAGCTGCAATAAATCAACATAGTTAGAGTACAACCTTTTTCAGATTTAATTACTGTTACATAATTATTAGCAAAGCAGTCTCCTCTGAAACTGTAAAACTCATTATATCAAAAATCCCCAAGCTCCTGATGAATTTATGAACTAGTTACTCTCTTCCTAGCTCTGGCAAAATGCAATAAGATGCATTTGATTTTGTCTCCAGCAATAGTTTTAGTGCAGGGAGCTATTCTATTCTATTCTATTCTAATAATTTTTGTTTGGGGAATATTCCCTATTTGCCTTTTTTTATTATAAAACATGTCCATTTTCATTTGTACACTTTTCTGCTCCTGGCATAGAATCTAGACACTCAGTGACAGATACCCTTTCCCCTTTGTTGAAAGGGATTCACATCTCATTTCCTCCATCACTCTAGTAGCTACTGATTGAACTAAAATATGGATTCCCTCATGGAGATGCCAAAGGACAAAATTTTTATTGTCTTTTCCCAGAGGTTTTGCTATGAATACACAGTTTCAAAACCTGTCAATGATGTGAACAAATTGCCACCAGGGAAGGCTATTTGGTGTCTGTATCAAGCAAACCTGGGACCAGTCCCTTCCCTGGCCATTTGTTGTGTGATTAGAGACTTTTGACAGCTGCCTCCTGGCTCCTCTGTAGGACAATGGAGAGATTGTAGAATGCCCTAATGAACAAGGTGACCCCTTAATCCATGACACTGCTTTATATACAGAAGCAGTAAGAGGCATCTCACTTGGAGAGCTGAGAGAACAAGTGAAGAATGGTGACGGCCATGGCTCCTTTAGAGTCACATTATATCACAGCTGGTGGGACTGGACTGAGCAAGAAGCAAGATCTCAGTCCAACCAGATGAAAAAACTACAGCAATCCTCCCTTTCCTATTTCTTCCCTCAGTCAGGAAATTGCAATTCTTAGCGGAACTTGTGCTAGCACAGCCCAGCCATCAGCCCTAGGAGGTACTCCTACAGCTAAGCAGGTCTTCAGCTTCTTCTGAGCTCATGAGGCATAATGAGGCATAGGAGAAGTATTACAGTATGTTAAGGGATAACTCACAGATAATCAGTGCTTTTGTGCCACAGCACAAAGCTGAAATTATATTTACCTGTTGAAGTTGTTATGATAATACTGCCAGATGGAACAAGACCAGCCTGCTTTTTCTTGAGCTGCATAAATTTGAGGCATCAGACAGTAACTGGTCTTCCTGCATTTACCCACTCCAAAACACAATTTTGTTGTTTTATTAGTTGACTTGAAAAATTGCAACTCTTATCCTGGTAATTTTATATATGTCCAAAACTTTTCAGCTCGCTCCAATTTTTGTTACACGTAGACATAATTTTTGAGATAACACTTCCCCCAAGGTTTAAACTAGTGCCCTACAAAAGTTGAGATAATGAGCTATACTGAGGGTCAGGTATATTGGGATAGTCACTTTTGCTCTGCATTTAATATAATTCAGTTATCTTCACAGATATTTCTCTTGGTAGATATTACAGGTTGCAAAATAACAAGAAATGAAACATAAATTAATTTTGCATAACACTTTAATGTGATTTGTATCCTATATTTGATAAATTATACCATACTCCAAAAGGGAGATTAAGGAAGTAAGCTAGAATGAATATGTGCCCTCTTTCCCATAAGAGGGCTCAAGGATCAGGATGTGCATTTCACATGGCACCAGGTGAGGTAAAGTTTGCTGCACTACATTTCTGATAGAATATGAATAGACAGTTTAGAGAGGAAGAGAGAATGATAGAGAAAGCTTGAAACTGGATTTCTGAATGAACGAGGAGTCAGTATATATATTTTTTTTAGTTTTCTTTTCTTCCCTAGGAAAAAGCAGTTGCTTGAAGTCTTCTGGAGAAGTACATCTGAGGAGATCACAAGGAGAAATTACGATAGTTAAGGAAAGAGGAATCTATAGTGTAATACTTAGTGGGCTGAAGAAGAAAACATGGTATATTGAACAGAAGACAAAGACAGGACATGAAGAAATCCTAGTACCATCCATGAAGTTTATTTGAATTGCAGAGAGATCCAGGTCTCGCTGCTTATCTGAATAAATCTTCTTCTGAAGCATCTCACTGGAAAATTGTACTGAGCTTATTTTCTTGGGCACATCCTTACTTTGTGAAAGATGGGCTCAGGAGGTTTATTGGCAGGGAGGCAGAGAGCATTATTTGGGCAGTTATGTGGGCCACTGGGTAGAGCATCAGATTGAGGTTTCAGACTCTTGAGCAAGTTACCATAGCTTAATGAGTTTGTGTGTAGCAGCTGAGCTGTTGCAAATGTAGGGTAGCACATGCTAATTTAAACTATTTTCACTGGGGCTCAGCTGATGCATGGCAGCCATTAAGCCAAAGTAGCTCAGTCACATGTTTGAAATCTGATTTAAGGAATCGGGTTCAGCTTGCTTCAGGAGGTGGATTATTAGGTTTCTGCTCTGTTTGTAACTTCTTGGGACAGCCATTTTGTCTTGGATTTTCTCATGCATTTAAACTGTAGTAATGATGCCAGCTCACAAATGTAAAGTGTTCTGAGGGAAATAAAAAAAAGGAGGGAGCATTATAAGAATAGGATATTTGGATTTGTTATTGGGTAGAAGTGTAGAGGATGTTGAACTCTGGCAGAATTAAAGGCAAGTTTTTATGCTTATTCCCATTAATACTTGAGTAAATCCAATGCGTTTAAAGGAGTTTTGCTGGTAGGAATGAGGGCAGAATCTTGCCAGTGATCTAGCCTTCTATTGGTGAGCACACATAACCTCAATTGAGATTTATCACATTTCCTGGGAAGTGCTAAGGAAAGGGTAGAAAAATCAGGAAATGTGAATTTTATTTACCACTTGCCAACTCTGGGATTTTTGAAAGTATCAGGTGTCCCTCTCCTCTTAGGAGTGGTGAGTGAACAAATGTCCATTTTTATTTTTTTCCCAACACAGTATGCTTTTAATAATTGTGAATTTTGTTTTCTCCATTGTTTGAAATGAAGGTCTCCCCCATGGAAGGATTTTATTTTGTATTTGTGTGCTGATCATAACATGTGGCACTCCAGACAGCTATTCTGCTCAGAGCTGAAAATCAAGCCGTTCCTTTAATACTACCAATAAACATTTGTGTTATTTTTTCCCACAAAGTGATACTCTAAGCATTGTGCCAGTTCTCCAAGTGACAGATGCTCTTAGAGGTAAAAGAAAAGTATCAGTATTTACTGGTTACTATAACTATTTCCAAACAATTTAAGAATCACTAAATCCTAAAATATTTATGTATGCATGTCAGTTACAGTACTCTACTACTATGTATTAGACAGATTGACAAAATACATGTATCAGAGTTACAATTGCCATGATAACTACACGAGGGAATCACTCTGTAATGAAAATTCAAAATAAAACCATGGTATTGTGTACAGTGATTAAATATTTTTTGTGATTATTTATTCTAAAGTCATTGGGGTTGTTCATATATCAAAATGTTTGATCCAAAAAGTAACATCCTGTTGCAAAAATGATAACTGTATTCTTAAAATAGCACTTACGGAAATTGCAAAGGACAATGCTTCTCACATTCTCACAGTCTGTTTCTTGTCTTGCTCCTCCTGCCACAAAGGACTTGAAGACAATAAACTCACAACTTCAACAAAAGTCATCTGGTATCACTCCTGTGAACATTTACTGTGGATGATAACGTGGAACAGCAGAGCAAGATTTGAAGCCCTGGGTTTGGGGGTCCTCCCTTTTAAGTATACACAGCCTTTGCCTAGTTATTCATCAGACTAAAGATTTTTGAAAGAGCTATGCTAGCCCCCTCAGCTACGGCTTCTGGGCTGGCAGAAGCAGCTGTCTCTTACCATTATGCCTGGAGGAAGCGGTGGCATTTGCCAGCAACTCCCTTTGTGTCAAACTCATTTTCTACATTCTCTTATTTCATTTGCATAGTCAACTGGTCCTTACGCCTCAAGAAAATTAGGAGAACATCTGAGGAGTAAGTTGTTAGAAATGGAGGTACATGAACAGACCTCATTATATTCCCGACAGATCTGCCAGCTCACGAGAACATAACACACCAGAGAGAGACACTCTGTACCAACAGTTGACAGTACTAAAATAAAGAAGGCAGCTCCCCCGCTCCCTCCCATTTCAGGAAATCATTGTGTAAATGCAGTGAAATATATCTGTGAGCCCTCTCTTCACTGTTATGCCCTTCTGGTGGACAGGCCTTATTGATGTCAGGAGTGCTGGAGTAAGAATTAAGTTATAATGGGCTGCCTGCTTCTGTTTTCTTCCCTCCATCTGTCTCACTTCTTTCACAGTAATTTAGTCTGGGGTTGTCCCAAAAGTGTAGGTTAGAAATTAGTCAAAATAACCTGAAATCCTAAAATAGCCTAGATCAGAAACTTGTTTTATTGAACCCTTTCACAATCTGGGCTTCAGCATTGTTAGTGCTTTTTTCTCTAATGTTTTTCCTCGTCTGTGGCTAGGCTGGCTGCAATGGTATGCTGATGCCTTTGCTGTGCAGGAGAGGTCTGGCAAGGATACTTTCCAGGAGAGGGGCTGTGCTGACAACAACCACTCTGAACCACCAACAGCTAATGATGCCTCAAATGTGTCTCTGATAAACAGTCATCAAGAACCTCTTTCTCATTCTTCTTGAGTAGCTCCGTGGACATTTGATAAGCCTGACCTCCTAATTCTGGTTGTGTTCATGCCTCTGATAGGTATTTCCAGGCTGTTACTTGATATACTATGGTCTCAAGATGTGAAAGGCTTTTCTTCTGTCCTGTCCCCATGCCTTTTTATTCTCAATTTTAATATAACTGGGGTTGTGCTGGATGTGGTTTCCCAGCTATAAGTGAAATCCAGGCACAGATGAACAGTGCCAAAACAAAACTAATGCTGACTTATGAAACAAGCGTCAGTTGCGAGTACTGTTAATGAAAAAATGGTAATTCTGTGCCTATGGTTTTGGCCTTATTTACTGCTGGTGTTGATCACTGTGCCACAACTGGTGGCAGTTTAAAGAAAAAGAGAAAGCATGCTGGGAATCTGATAATTTTATTAACAAAGCTGATCAGAAAACTTCCAACAAAGCAAAAATTCTTTGAAATATCTTGCTTTGGTTATGCTTTGTTGAATGGGTTTTTTCAAGAAGGAGAAAGAGGGAAGGAATAAATAATATTGCAACCTGTGCAAGCTTGCAATCCAGTGAATAGAACTGTGGCATGGGATGCTGGTGTTCATGGCCTGCTCTTATTTGGAAAGGACCTGGGTTATTGCTCTTGCTCTTAGGTAATCCACCAATCAGACTTGAATCTAGGTGCATATATCCACTGTAATCACTCTTCAGCAAGCTTTCTTAAGTAACAATGAGCTAGGTGTTGCTGGAATTTGGTGTGGTTGAAGAGGGTAAAAGAGATGACTTTGAAAACAGGCACTGTTGCTCATTCAGACATGACAATGTTCTGCAACAAGATTACTGAAAATGAAATGTATGTGCAGCACATTGCCTTTATCTAGTTGATGTGTTCAAGCTAATCACAGTGCACGCACGACCCTGGGTACATTATGCAAAAACTCAGCAGCTCACAGGTGATCTATTACCCTTGTCAAAATTTAGGTTCTTCAGGTGTTTATAAGTTTTGTAGATTTTTTTTTAAACTTTGTAAAGTAGATGTAACATCTTATTATATTTTGGTCCTGTGGTCTCTAAAAGAGATATCGGATGCTCAGTGCTTTTAAAAAATGTGCCTTCATGGTTAGGAGGATGAACTGGTAATAGCAGTTTGACTACAGATGCCTTTTTATTATAAGCACTGGTTATATCTGTAGTTCTGTGAATGCATGTAGATATTCCTCAGTCTTAGGCAGGATATAATAATCCCAAGTGGTGTTACTGGTCTGGGACCTTTTTGGACTGTTGCGCCTGTGTAGGAACCATCTTGAACAGCTTTTCTCCAAGTAAGCACAAGCTGATTTCGTATGCATACAGACCATTCTGCAAATGAGCCTCTGTAGTGACCAGGAAACCTAAAATTGAAGCCATATGGAAACTTACAGTGCATATTAAATTGCATGCAGCAGTGTTAACAACATTTTGATTTGTGGCTGCAAGTAATAAATGAATTACATTAATTTTGTAGCTGCAAGCTAATTCATCCAGAATTACTTTTTAATAACCAGCATCATGTTCACTGGTAAGATTTAAATACATTTAGAAAAAAGTCTGAAGACTTTTTCTTTAAAAAATAAATGCTAGATTATAATTTGAGACTGAGTGTATTTTGTAATTCTCTAGATATTTAAAAGTAAATTGTCACAGAGCAATGGAGTGAACTGAAGACCAGATTACCTCTATGTGATGCAGGAACTGGGGTAAATCACAGGTGAAATGGATAAACCAAGAAAAGACTTTTTTTTGTCTACTACTACCTTCACATATACTGGCCTGCAGAAGAGAAGGGGCAGGTATAACACTGATCTAGGATATCTGAGCAGAGATATCCCTCCTTGTGTGCAGTCCTTCCTTGCCAATAACTTATCCTTTTTTGGAGGAGAAGTTTCTTCTCAGACAACTTGTTGGCACCTTTAAGAAGGCAGAGGATGGGAATGTATGCTTGTAGTCTGTGACTGCTAGAAATGTATGTGGTCCCATATAAAATACCTTCTCTTATGCCTTGGTTCATTAATAACATATTTAATATATTAAAACGAATTCTGTAGTGTTATTTTTGCCTGGAAGAATGCTAAATTTGAAGGGAGAGCACATCCCAACACATGGAGAGCAAAAAGAATTAAGGGAATATGACCACACTATCAGTGAGATACTGCACTCAAGCAGTATGTACGATTAGTCTCTCATGGAGGCCACTAGGCATATATTAAATGAACCACTGAAGAGCTTTTCCATAAGGCTGTGCCTGTGGTAGAGACCATTACTCATGGCAGAGTCACCATTTCACAGAACATGCTGACATCTGTGCGAGTACCTGAGGGTACAGGGAACCCGTGATTAACTAAGATGTGGATGTATGGTACAGCATCATAATCTCCTCTAGGGCATCTTTTGCAGGCTCAGCTGTTTGAAGTGGCTGTTAATCCAGCATGAAGGCCCACGTAACTGTTATGGGGTAGATGACCTGCTGTGTGAAGCAACCAACCCATTCGAAATGGGGATAGACAGAGTTGTATTTGGGACATACTTATTGTCCAGGCAACGCAGACTGGCACTCCAGCTCACGTATAATGTGCCTGTCTCTGAGGAGGTAATGAGATGAATTTGTTGTGACCACAAAGTTGCTTTTTCCTTGCAGAAGACAAGTACCTCACCTGTGTTTCTGCTGGGTGCTGCAGTGCATCTTGCACTGAATTACTCTATCTACTAGGAAAGCTGTTGGCATACTTCTGGTGGTGTCTATTCACATCCTACATCACTTGTTATGTTAGGGCTGTGTTTCTGTGGCTGCAATATTTGTCATTCTGATTTCTGGGCTTAGTTATTTTAGGATTCTCCTAAAGTGAGAGTGTGAGATGAGGCACAGGGACAAGTTTATCCTTTTAGCTGAACTTCTATTATTTAATTGAATAAGGGAAAAACTGAGAGTGTAGTAAGAATATTAATATATGAAATTTAGGGGTTGTGGGAACATGGTGATTATTGCTAATTTGAATCCATGGGCTGAAAATTTGTGTATCCAAACACCTGAGAACTTGTGGCTGTACCTATTGAGTGGCTATTTACTCACTGTCTTACCAAATTCATAAATTTTCTGGCGTTTTGGCATCAAAATAATTATAACTACATGCATTCAAATGATTTTCCCCACTTTTTGATGGAAACCTGCAAAATCTGTCCCAATGGATGTAGGTGTGCCTCTGTATGTAAACTGATGGGTGTGAACTAAAATGGTTATTATATCTATTGTGGGGAAAATATTAACTTTTCTAAAGTAATGCCTGTTACCAAGACAAAGATGTTAAGCGCAAGAACAGCTCTCCTTGTAAATCCAGAAGGAAAGGGCTTTTCGTCGTGGCTGATATGAACTCTCCTTTAGAATTTGGGAATGCAACCTCAGTTGCTTAATTATTGAAATTAATGGTGTTCTCAATGTCTTGACAATGCTTTTCCTTTCCTACAGGCGCTTCTCTCGACTAGCATTCATGTGGGTCTCTCCCTGGATTCTGAGGAAGATCCTGTCAGAGTCTCTTTGTTTGCAAGCTGTCTGCCCAACAGAAATGTCATTTCAGTTGCATCTAAGCATTATGCATCTGCTCATGTGTCTGTAAATAAATAACATCATGGATAAGGCTATGCTTATCTTCCCATGTGATTTAGACTCCAATCTGGTATCTGCTGAATTCCAACAGAACAAGAGTGGACCCAAGTCCCAGTATTCCTGCTTTCAGGAGTACAAAATTTATCATGTAAGCTGTGGTTTAGACTGTATTCTCTATCTGTACAAGGACCTCCAATACAACTAATTATTAGAATTTGCATTTGCAAACAGAATTTCCAAGCACTTCAGAATTAATAACATTTTACATGTGGGCATACTTATAGATCAGGAAATGTCATCAGTTTCAAAAATACTATTTCATGTACTAATCAATTCCGATTAAAAAAAAAAAATACTAAAAGGGAGGAAACCCTCAGACCTGCTTAACAATGTTCTACAGCAATGCAAAAAAAACATGAGTATCAGAAAATACAATGCTCACAAGACTGGGGTGTGGATGAGAATATACTGAATATCCTATAAAAATGAACAATCATAAGCATGACTTTTTTCCAGCAATTTTTTTTTTAACCTCCTGAAGTAGTGCAGATTTTCAGCTACAACGAGATATTTCTACATACATGGTGTAGAATTAAATCATGCAAGAATAGAATTAAATAATGCAAGTAATGCAGTTACAGGGATAAATGTGTAAGTCTAAGGAGCAAGTGACAAGGAAACAGTCAAAAGAAAATGGTGTTTTGGGAAAGTAGGGGGAGGAAATCTCTTTACCGCTCTGTAACAACCTTTGTGGCTGTTGCCAAGTCAAACCCAGTTGTGAGTCATAGGGACTCCACATTGTAGGCATTACAAAAAAAAGAAAAGATAAAATAATTGAAACTTTTCCCCCCAGAGCTCTTTTGCTTGCAAATTTGTCTTTCCCTTTTCCTAGCTCATTCTTGCACATCCTCTGAGATGAGGGAGAAAGCTCTGCAGGAAAATATGCCATTCTTTTGGCATAGCATAGAAGAATTTTGTGAGGTGGCTTGCTCTGGTCTAATTGTGTGGTGGAGAAGGCTTGGGAGTGTGATTCTGCATGGCAGCCCTGTGTACGGTAGTTAGATTTGTATCAGTGAGATACGACAAGTCTGCCCTTGAGATTCTGCATTGGCACAGTGCCAGCTGTTCACCACACTGATCTGTGTCTCTCCAGAGCAAAATCAAAACCTGCTGCCATGGTTCAACTCTGGGTCAGACCCACAGCCAGATTACTGAGGGTTGTTTTTTTTGTCTGTTTCTTTTAAATTCGAAAATTGCTAAAATTTTGTTAGGGAAGCTGCTTTCCTGACAATTCAGCCTAAAGCAGCACTGTATCTGCTACTTATACATTAAAGGCTGCAGGATTTTGGTACCAGGATTAAACCTGCTTTGACCTTGTGACTGTAAAATATAACGACAGTTAAGCTAGATTCACAATTTGATAAACAAAAACATGCCAAGACTTTTTAGTTTTGCTTTTGCAAGGAAAAATTATACCGTGTCTTACATCGGGATTTCATTCATCTTTACTGATGGTATTTCACTTAATTGCTGCCATTTGAGAGCCCTATAGGCAAGGCAGAGAAAGAAGAATAAAGTAGGGGTAAAGCTGGGAGAGGGAATTGGTAGTATAGAAAAAAATTCCCATCATGTTTGTGCTTGTGCAATCTCCATACATTTTAAAAATCTTTGTAGAAATAGCTATGAAATGAAAATACGCAGACAGTCCCAAAGGGAGCATAGTCAGGATGTGTCCTAAAACAAGTGTATCCCTACTGTAATTCAGAGAAGGTTTGAGATCTCCACTGAGGTCTAACAAAACAGAGGCTGCCTCTCCGTCTTGCTTTGTGGTCTCACTGGGATTTGTAGGACTGGGGCTTGGGCCACTGGTTTTAAATGGTACTCTGGATGAGGTTTTTCTTGGCATGGCGTTCAGAGGTACAGCCAGTGCTGCTCAGCGTATCCTACTCAGTGATTACTGATGAATCCAGTGTTGCAGAGGAAAGGGGGTTAACATTACAGTACAGTTATACCTCCTGGCCCTTTTTCCACTTCAGGCACATCCCTGTCTCCAACAAGACTGGAACATTATGTTTAGTTTATTTTCCAGCACTTTTGTTAGTAAAAAAAAATATTTATTTTCCTTGCCCTCTTCTGATACATTTTGACAACTTTTTCATGCTCTCCTGTTAAAAAATGTGTATTAGGTCAGATGGATGATTACTCTGAACCAGTACAGCCATTCTCAAATAATTAGTGTGTTTCCAATACCATAAAAACACACAGTTCTTTTTTTAAAAATCACACAAAAATGTTACTCTGGGAAATAATAAATGGCAAAGAGTTCCACTGTGTAACAAAGCCATATGAAATAGCTCCTCTTCTGCTAGCTTTGGGGTTCCCATCTCTAAAACTGACAGAAGAATTTGATATTTTTGTGCTAAAGGACATGGAACAATAGAAATTTCTCACCTAATTTTTCTGAAGCAGTTGGTCTTTTACATAATTCTATTCTCAAGAAATTGAAGGCAGTTAAGAGGAGAACAAGACATACAGAAATGAGCAGTTTTGTTTTGCTGTATGGAAGGGGTTGAAAGGAGACAAAACTCAAAAAGTGGAGATAATGAGTAAGAAACCCATTGGCTTTTATTCCTGTGATTTTAAAGGACCAGGTCTTTATTAGAACTCAGATTTGTTCCCTAAAATAGGGCATCTTCAAAGGCTTTTATAAATCATGTCAGAGTTTGGAGCACGTTTTTATTCTGTGACTGGCCAGCAAAGGAGCAGAGAAATGTTTGTTGTGTGCATGAAAGAAGGTATGCAAGGGAGTCTGCTCTCAAGGGAATTTCCTACCTTCAGATATCTAAATAATCCATACCCTCCCAGAAAGAGAATGTGGGAGGTTTTTTGTGCCATCTCAATATTTTTGTATTACTTGTTCCATTATTTATTGTGGAGTGACTTTCCAACTTGCAATGCCCTGAGCAAGCGTGGTTCTCGCCTTGAGCTACCAGAGGGGGAATCTGGCTGCAAACTGCCTCCCCATCTGTCGTGGAGTGAGCGAGAAAGATCTGAACTGGCAGGAATTTTTTTTCCCCTTTCCCTTTGTCTCTGCTGCCAGAAGGGGAAACAGGAACTGGCCCATGAGTTATTGAGTTAATATAGGGCCACAGAGTCGGAGACCCCCAGGTCGCAGAGCCTGAAGACTGAACACCCGTTGGGTTCCTGCTGGATGTATTGTGGTAGACATTTCCTTCCCGTGGTGCAGGACTTTACGGCTACCTCCTCACACCATTCTCAACTTATGGAAAGACCCTCCCACAGTGCAGCAAGGTGAACGTTCAGCCTCCTAGAAGAGGCTTCTCTTAGTAAAATTGGTTAGATAAGTTTGCTGCCCCTGCTCAGTGGGGGGGGGGGTTATTTGCCCCCCCCGCAAATGATCCCCTGTTTCTGGGCCCTCTTGCCTACAGCTCCTTTTTATATATTATTATTTCTCAGTGTGCATGAATCTGTGCCCAAGACTGCGTGCTTTTGCCTCATTGACTGGTTTCTTCCCCCTTCTCTCTCCCATCACCTTTCCATGCCTTGCTGAATATCAGCTAATTCTGAGTAACAGCAAACACAATCTACTTTAGAGTCTTCTTTTTTCTCAAATCCCTCCTATATTCAGTGCAGAACACCTGGGGATGCTTTTGAGTTGACAGTCATCATCATCACCTTTCATCCAAGGCAGAAAACGGCTGACTGTACCTTCCATGGTTCCTGACCCTGAGGAAACAGGGGATGATCCTGAGCCAAACCCCAGAAATTTGGCCCAAGACTCTGCTCCAAAAGACTTAATTTTGGTCTCATATTTATGCCTAGAGAGGATATTGGTTGAACATAATCCCATGGCTGTTCCTCTACCTCTGCAAACCTGAAAGCACTTAGACCCTGATACAAACTTGGGAACATGTTCCCCTTCTCTGCTGGGGGAGGCCTGGTCTTACTTAGAAGAGATGAATGTCAGGCTGTGGTTGTCCTGAGGGAGCTACAATGCTTGACAGGGCAGACTGTTTACAACAAGCCTTGCTTGTGACATTAGTCAAATTATCAGAAGAAATTGGCCCATCCCGTCTTTGTCCAGCTGTGTACTCAAGTGAAGCTCTGAGACTGATGTGTCATTAACAAACTGTGGCCCAGACTGTGATTCAGCCAGGGGCTTCCAACTTCCATGTAGAATTTGCACGTTTTATACAGCTTTTAAAAAAGTATTCCCTCCTCATTCAGAGAAGAGTACTTTTGCTTGTCAGATAGCTGCTATTTATCCATCATAATAAAGAGGTTTTGCTCATTCAGAGGTTTAAAGACTGTTGGCTTTTAGATCAACGGTTCATTCATTTTATCACTCATGAACTTATAGATAAATAGCTCTAGCTGGTTAGAAAACAACTGAGGCTCAGCTAAGCTCAAGTCTTTTAAGGTGTGCAGGACTGTGCGGACCTCTGACTCTGCAGCTGCTGAACTAGTGTGGGTTGCAGATGCATCTGTAGTTTACTGGTGCTGTTTTTTAGTCAACACTAAGTTTAGCAATGTCCAGGAAATCCTTTTCTCTGAAGTTCCTATTGTTCTCATGCTCCTACCACTCCCCCATGAGCCAGAGCTGGAAGAGCAGCTAGTGTCCTATGTGTCAGCTCAGGACCCTTTCCTATATGAAATTTGGCATTTCATTGAGATATAAAGTTACCTTCTCCCCATAACCTGTGTTTCATTTAGCACACAGCTATTTTTGTGGTATTTTGAATCTACTGCATTGCTGATACATCCTTCTGAAAATAGCATGAGGTTCACCCTGGTAATTCTCGATTTCCAACCCCAGACTTGAGCATTATGGGTTTCCTGGGAAGAAAGGTGTGTAGGCAAGACCAAAGGCAGCTGTATACTGTGAAATAATAAGTATCAGACAAAATACAGTATCACATCTAATAGATGTATTTTAAAAGTGGAGACATCTATCTTTAATTGCATTTTAAGTACGTAGTGAGAAACCACAGTCATACATTTTTTTAACAAACCTTTACATCTGAAGTCATAATAATACAAATAAAAAGTGCTGATTATATATGGTCAAAATAACTCAGGCAAATTTTCGACAACATCTTCTAAATATGATCATGTGGCCTCTGTCAGCAACACTCTAAAGTCAGGCTGAATGATGTCAATGACAATCACTGTTTTTCCTTAGCTTACCAAAAACCAACAAACCAAAAACAATTTTTTTTTGTTCATTTGCCTTTTTTAATTTGCATAGCTTTCAGTATTGCTGCCCCCTCACCTCTGCATATTGCAAGCCCATCTCTATTCTGTATAATTACTTTAAAGTTCTTAAAATTTTTAATCCAGTTCTCCTTGAATACATAATATATATTTTCTACCAATTATAAATACATAATTTTTATTAATCTGATTTCAATAACATGCATTTGTATAATTATTATACAATCAAAATAGACATTGACTTTACACAGTGTGTATGCTTTTATTTCAGTAATATTGTTCAGACACACTGCTCAACAAATCAAACAAATAGAGAAATAAAAAGTTAAAAAGGAGGGAGAAAACCTCTGGGAGGAAACATTCTCACAGTGATTACAGACCAAAAAAAAATACTTATCAGAAAAAGGGTTTATTAATACACAGAAAATCCTCACAATAGCTGAAACACAGTTTAGGAACTAGTAAACATTTTAAATAAAATTGTGCCAATTATGCAGTGCCCAAGCATCTGCTTGCTCTTAATTAGATGGGGAGGTGAATGACCACTGTTTATTTTCATTTTCCTCATTAATTATGAAAAACTGCATTCAATTCATCTTGCATGGTGAGAGACTGGCTGCGCAGATGTAAGTCATAAGGGAAGTGGCTCTCTGTAGGCAACCTGAACATCGAGCTCTGCCCAAGGGGACCCCTGGGTGGCACTGCACAGTAATGCATGCCATAATTGTAATTTTTGCCATAGTCCAAGCTTTCCTCTTGCTTCAGGGAAAATATCCCATTATAGTTAATTGGGGGAGGACTTAAGGGACCTTCAAACTGTGGGCTGGCGCACTCAGGGGAAGTGCTTTCATAGAAGGACTCGTAAGCGCTGCAGTAATTGTATGGTTTCATGGACTTAGAGTTGTCAAGCGTCCCATGCCCTGGGGGGGTGCCAAGCTCCGGGCTGTGGTAGGGAGGATAGAAGGTGGAGTAGGGTGTGCGGGTATGATGGGCACCTTCACCTGCCTGGCCCATTAGGAAGCTTCTGGCATTCAGCTGCAGGCATCCCGCCACCAAGTTTGTAGTTGGCTGGGACAGACCCTTGCACAAGTTTTGGACAAAGGTGAGCAGGTCAGGTCTCTTGCCAATTCGCAGTATTTCAGAAAGAGCCCAAATATAGTTCTTGGCTAGTCTTAAAGTTTCTATTTTGGACAGTTTTTGTGTTTTAGAATAACAAGGGACCACTTTCCTTAAATTGTCCAGAGCGTCGTTAAGGCCGTGCATACGGTTCCTCTCTCTAGCATTGGCTTCTTGACGCCTGAATTTAATCCTTTCCATCCTTATCTTGCTCGTCTTTTTTTTCCTAAGACCCCTTCGCCTCGGCAAGCCATTCTCATCCTCCTCTTCTCTCTCTTCCTCCTCCTCTTCTTTTTCTGTGTCTTCTCCAGGAGATCTTTTAATATTCTTTCCTCGGAGGATGATCTGCTTTGAAAAGCTTTCTGGGTTCTTCATTTGCTTTTGGTCATCACTTTCTCTGGGAAACTTTCTACACATCTGGGATTCTGGCATTACAACAGACTCATCAAATGGTAGTGTTAACATGGTTCTATAATCTTAAGTTACCTGAAAGAATGCCAGCACAATGTTTAAATATTTCCATTTTCAAAGTTTCCCGACTCACACAGACAGCCTCATGCACCTTACTTGTGTCTGTGCGTAAGCTCTCTGTATATGAGTGTGTGTGTGTGTGTGTGTGTACAAATGATCAATCTATATTTTTTGAATAAAATGGCAGTTGCAAATGCCCACTTTTTAAAAGATAATGGCTGTTGAGAATTCCAAAATCACTTGAAACATATGACCCTGAAACTAAAAAGCCGCATTTCTCACAGATAAATGTAGAGTAAATCGATATTTTAAATGTACAATTAGCTCCCTGCTCATTTATTTTATTTTTAAACAAATCCTACAAACTCTCACCATCATGGAATTCAAAGAAATGCAAAACGTGATAAAGCAATACAGAAATTTCATTAATCCAAATTCCCCTGGGTGAAAAAATGAGGAGACCGAGTGCAGTTTTAAAATTGAAAAAGTGCCATATCACTATTACCTGATGGTAAATATTTTTGACTTTTTGACTTATACTTCAAAATTGTGGGTTTTTTCCCCTCCACATTTCTTCCTTTATGTATCAAGATATTAAACTTTAGTAAGTTACAGTGGCTGAGAAGAAAAAAAAAGATGGAATATACCCCCCCCAAATCACTCAGCTAGTAATATAATTCAAAACAAAACATTTTTCCTAATTATTTGTATTAAAATCACATAATACTTATTTCATTTTAAGACAAAAATCAGGACTATTTAACCCTAAGTGTATTCAGATTAGAGTTAGGAAATAAAATCTCCCTACCTTTTTTTTCCCTTTTTCAGGCAAAAATTCTAATTGATATTATCTCTTTAGTTAGAATCAATTTATTTGCTTTTTTCTTGTTCTTTTCTCCTTTTTTTTTTCTTTCCCATCAATGGGGGGGAGGGGGGGAGGTGAAAAATTCCCTGCACGCTATAGCAGTGTTTATGTTCTGCGAGGCTCAGATGTCTTCCTCCAGCTCTTAGCTGACAGGAGCGGTCTGTAGATTCTGACTGTAATCCTGCACGTGTGCTCAGAATCCAGCCTGGAATGGAAAAATAATTTCCTTTTCCCAATCACTTTGCTTTTGTTTGCAGTTTGGGAGCAGCAAAAGCTTGTATCCCATGGACTTCAAAGAGACAAGCAAAGCAAATGCAGGGACTTTTAAACAGAACAAAATTAAACAAAAACCCCAGTCAAAGACTAACTCTATCAGTATTGTCTACACACTTGCAGTATTACATAAAAGCAATGAAAGTTTGTAATTGCATCAGAAGAATAAAATGTTAGGAGTTATTAGACAGTAAATAGCATACATAAAATACAAGACAATGTTACTGTATCTTTAAACACTTGCATGCACACCCAACACCAACTGAAATATATCTTTATTTGTATTACCTTAGCTTTTTATTTCATTCAACAATCAGTTTTTCATTTTTTGCCTTCCAAATCTTTTCAGTCTGAATGCCGCATCGTCTCCTGGAGTCTAGATCTGTGTATATCTGCTCTATCTCATTGATCTCTAAAAAGTGACATTGATGCCAACTGCCAGAGCTGGTACCCATGCCATCTGCTAGTGACGTCATGGGGCAGAGAAAACCACGTGAGCCTTTCTCCTGGGACCTTCATTCTGCACTGATCATCTGGCATCCCTCTAAGTGGGTACCAGCATTCATGTATCAACACAGAAGGTTAGACTGATAGAAAAAAAAAAGGAAAGAAAAAAATTCTGCACCAGCATTTCACATACAGTAGGTGCATTTCCACTGTAGTTGCTTCTTTTTAGCAGTCTAGCTGCATGGATAGACATGCCAGCATTTGGTGCTATCCCTGCCTACAGGTACAGATGCCCTGTGGTTGTTAATATGGTATTGTTTATATGAGAAATGCTGTCTTGTATTGATCCAAGTCCTTCCAGTGCACCTGGTACCCAGGGACAAAAAAGAAAAGGCAAGGAAAGGAAAGCAGTAATGGGGAAGTAATGCTGGTGCTATAACGCATAGCATGGTCACAAAAAGTAGTATTTGTGTGATGCTGCTGGGGTGTGGGGTGTTTTTGAGTGCAGCTTGTTGCCCCACAGCACAGAATAATAGGAGCAAACCTCCTGCCATCTGTAGGAAATCCTTCCCTCACATCCCTTAGTGTTTTTTGATATTGCAAAATAAAAGAGGTGTTTGTAGAAAACTGGACATACAGCATGAAGATTTAACAAATCATGCCTTTTTTTCCAAAGCATGTGCCAGGGCTCGCTGGTCCCTGACCTTCTCTGGCATGTTGCAATGTGACTGGGGTGCACCTGCTCACAAGTGTAACTTAGGATGCTCGAAGGGTTTGGCCCCTGCCATATTTTCTTGGTCTGCCTGGCCTTTTCGTGAATGTTTCCCCAGTATCTCTTTAAAAACTGAGTTATTCCCTTTGGAAACCTCCAAAAAATCTCCCCCTGCTCTTCTGTTTTCATACCTATCTTCTCCTTTCTTCATGCCCTTGTTTCTCCTGCCAGCTGCCTCTCCTGTGCTCCCTGCTCTTCCTCCTTTAACCCTTTTGTCTCTTTCCACAGGCAAAACACTGTTAAATGAAGCTGACAAAGACTCTTAGCTCAGCCTTGCCATGGAGCTTATGGCAAACTCCACCTTCACGTGTTAGGGGTTTGTGGTTTTTTTTTTAATTTAAGGAGCGGCATGTCACATATAAGCAATATCAAGAGAGTTACAGGGGAAATGATGTGTCATCTTAGAAACATTTTTTTTAATTTGGTTTCATTGTTATTGTGTATCACTGCTTTTTTTGGTAACTAAATAATCTCTATATTAAAATAATGAGCAACTGAGTGTGCTTTTAGTATTAAAATAATCCCTGGCAGAGCTGCTATTGTTACGGGTCCGTGTCAGCGTTTCCATTATAAATCCTGGTTTTGAAGGGTTTATAATACATCTGCTTTAATTCACATTGGTCCAAACCTTGGCATTAATGTTCTCAGCCCCGATCCATTTTTTTTTTTCCACAAAGTTTCATTTAAATATGTTTGGGCATTTTTTTGATTAGAGACAGGAACAAAAAATAGGACTGCAGTGCAGAACAACATGTGTATGGGAAGACCGTGTTTTATATATCTATATGTATGTGCTCAATGATTTTAGAGCCTTTCATTAAAAAAAAAACCTCACCCCAAACTTGGTGGGTTTTTTTTGTTTTTGTTTTATTTTAAAGAAGTAAGACATTCAAGTCACTCATTCTTTACAAAACTCAGCCTTTTTTTTTTTAGTTTTTAGTTTTTAAGGAAAATGTATTTGAAATGACAAAGATGTTAAAACTTAAGGGGAAACTGTTCAAAACCAGCAAGTGCTGTACTATTCATAGCATTTGCTACATTTTTACTGCAAATATTACAATCTACGTAACAAAGGAGAGGTTAGAATCCCATTATCCTCAATAGGAATTTATATATTAAGATTTATATTGTTAAAGGTTCTAAGGGTTGTCAACCTTTTCAAGGATTTTGCACATTCAAAGTGTTATAAAATGTCTGATAATCTTAAAATGAAAAGTCCTGAATAACCAAATGCTGTTTCAACACATACTAAAAATACTATGAGATACTGAAGGAAAGGTTGACATTGTAATAGTTCTATGTTTAAGGAAGGACCAACCAACAAAATTTTCAGTTATATCACACAGCATCCAAAATACATGAAAATAATTTCTCCATCCTTTTTATTGTTGAAGTAGGTGGTTATTTTTTTTAAATAACTCAAGTGCATTTTTGAACAGCTTTTATACTGCTACTAAAACCAAAAATGAATTAGTTTGCGTTGAAGGATTCCCTCCATAGGAGTAATACTACAGCTTTGCACATTCCTAGTCCATCATTTGACCTTTTTAATATTTTCAAATAAATAGTGGAGAAACAGAATAGCTGAGATATCAAGGTTTAAAAAGCCTCTACTGTGCATGCATAATAACTTTTCATAAGGATTTTACTATGCATTTTGTATTATGGATCCATGATATGCAAATAGGTGCTGCTGTTAATATGCATTCACAGCATACCCGATAACTGCTGCTTTGCTGTCTACTGTGAATGCATGTTACGAATAATACACAAAATACAGTCAAGTGCGCTCTATAGAACGGTTTCACAGCACCAAATATGTTACTGAACACGTATCACAAATTTTTTCCCTTTACCCAGACTTGAATTAAAAATGAGTTTATTTCAAATGCAATGTTATAATAACACATTAATATTAATATATATAAATAATAGCACAACCAAACATTTACAGATTCATTTAAATAATAATGAGTCATTACTAGATTTACTGAAATAATACCGAGTTCCAAGGACTGCAGAACCTCCATGGTGCATGAGGGGGACTGACCCAAACTGCACTGCATTCAGTGGGAGTCCTTCAAGTAAGTTCAATATGCAATCATCGGAGTCCCGGCGAATGTCTTACTCTTTCTTTTTCTCTCTCTCCCTTTTCTTTTGATTTTTTAAAATTTTTTTTATCACCCTCTCCAACCATCTCCTAACATGCCCATACCTCCCCATCTTGCTGAAATAGGAAAACTACATCAAATTAAGGAACTCAGGAACATTTCAAAGTGTTGTAATCTTACTCATTTACTGGGAGCAATGGGACCTCATGGGCAGCAGAATTGTTGAGAAGGGGAAGACAGCTAAATCTTTTTCTTTTATTTGTTTCCTCATCTTTCTAACTTACACACTAGACGTCACTGCAATGTAGACACAGCGACAATCACGCGATGCCAAACTCCCTCTTCCACACTCATGACCTGACATGAGTTTGCCTTCCTGCCATAGCACCCACATGCACAGCCCAAACACCAGAGCAATTGCTGCCTTGGGAGTGAGACTGGGGGAAAATGTACTTCTGATGCATCCTAAATTGCAAAGTCAGACCACAAGGGACAAATACATGGGTAAGAGTGTAGAAAACAGTGACTCCAGTCTCCTGCTGAGTTTAATGCTAAGGAGGAGCTGGGAACACCTGTTTGGCAGGAGTTCTGTGTGTGCTTTTGGGGTTTTGGTTGGTTGGTTGATTTGGGGTTTGTTTGCTTTGGGGTTTGTGGTTTATTTATTTATTTAAATTATATAGTTTTACAAAAATAGTCGAAAGAGGATAGTATCTTGGGCAGGGACCTTGGTCTGCCAGCCTCAGTGAGTTTCAGGCTGGTCAGAATTGGGGCTTTCTGGTGAAGGCTAGACTGTTTCTCCACAAAAGGAGCTGCTGGGGAAAGAACCAGAGCAATGTGTTGTACCCATGTTGCATGCCAGCTGCCTATCCCGTGTACAGCTAGCACACCATGGGACCAAAGTGATGTGTCACTCCGTCTGTGAAGACCTGTCCCTCTTCTGCCTATCCACGTCCCCAGTATGCTGCTGTGGACTGTGGACTTCTTTATGAGGGTAACTTGCTATTCCCATCAAGTTGCCTAAGCACTCTTCCACCAGTGATAAGACAATATATGTCCTTCTGCCAGGACAGATCAGAAGACACCAATAAGGACCCCTGCCTTCAGAAAAATAAGCTACATTAGCTCAAGAGGATTTGGTTCAGTCTGAAAAGATAATTTTTAACCCATCTGCTAATGTGGCAAAATATAAGTGTTTTGCATTAAGACCCCTTTAATAAGGATGTACTTCTTGCTCTTATCAGACATCCTTAGTTTCATGCTTTGAATAGGCTGTTAAACACAAATAGGAAAGAGTTGTAAAGGGGTTAGTTACTCTATTTTAATGGGAATTATTTGAGTAAAACATGAATGTAGAATCTGAAAATGGTCACTAACTGTAATTGCTTATGGTTAACCAAAAAATAGTTTGTGACCAGAAATTACTCTAAGATTTCTGAAACACATGACTAGAATAGGTCTCATGTAGATACAACATACATTTGGGATAATGTTATTAATTTTGAGTTACTCCTGGTTCACACTAATATAAAGGAGTTGAGAGATGGTGAAACCAAATAATCTTAAAATGAAAAATACTTTTATTTCTTTTTAATCAGTAAAATACCTTTCACATAGAAAATAAAGGCACAATATAGCCTGAAAGTTTTAGTATCAGATCAAGAGGTGATTTGTACCTTGCAGGAATATGGGATTTAAGGTACTTCTCTCCCTGGCGTAAAATATTCTAGTCATGTAGCTGTGTCACTTCTTAAAACTGCAGGGCATTAAGATCATTGCTGTTGCTTTGTGGTGTGAAGCACCCCTATGGTACATCTGAAAAATGTTTTTTTTCATTCATACTTGGTGACTGGAGTTGTCACACTATCTTCTACCCTACGTTGAGGATGGTCAGCAAGTTTGTAAACATTTAGAAGTTGCTGCAGGGACACTTGGCTCTAGGACACTGCTCATCACCATTCATTCTTTAATGGCAATCTCTGTCAAACAATTAGTCAGTGATGATGATTTTCTTCCTTTTCTTCCGCTGATGCCCATAGTGATTCATAGGTGTGCTTCCTCTGTTATTCCATTTTGACAATCTCTGCTCCCACCAAAGCATGTTTTTTCATGGACCTTGCATCCAGTCTCTTTTAGGAGACAAAGTGTTGCCTAAAATCAAATAAAACAAAACTTGCAACAGTGTTAAAATAGTGAGATAAATAGCAGATCTTTATTGAAAGCTTCCAGGTGCCCCCGTTGTCACGGACACATCCGGCATCAGATTTCTACAATTTTTATACGTTTAACAAATTGCATATTTAATAAATATTGTCCAATTAGAAGAGCAGTTGGTTAGGTAATTTCCCCTGGGTTCTGCCCCACTAGAGTTGTTCCAGGGGCTTCTTTGTCCCATTTCTTGTTGTGTCTTCTAAATTCTAGTGGAAAAGAAAATGTCCTTGTCAGGCGGCTTCTTCTTAAGGACACGACTAAACAGAATTCCAAGTATGCATTAGAAGGGTTAGCTTATTATTCTAATATCTAAGAGAAAGGGTAGGAAAAATACCAGAAACTATATAACTGTGTATTAACAGTCTACAAAGTTGCAAATATGTGAAAAATATATAACAAGCTAAAATCTTTAGGCATCAATACTGTGTGTGTGTGTGACCCGAGGAGAGACCTGCACTTCTTCCCCTTCCCAAAGGAGACCCCAGAGCTATGATGTATGCTTTTTTTTCCAAAGACTTGCTTGCAATGTCTCTACAGCTAATGGGCTGCTTTCCTCTCCCCAGTGCAAATCTCCCTCAGCAAGACATGCCTGATGAGATAGCCACTGTAGACCACTTGCGCAGATGTTCCAAATATTTTTTTCTCCCTTTCTGCAATCTTCTCCCTGTGACAGGGTTGTCCATCCCACACAGAGTGATGACATGCTGCACTCCACATGGTGTGGTCAATCTGAGGCAAAGCCTCTCCAGGAAGTGGTGGGAACTCTGAGAACATGGCTACAACACTGACACAGAAGAGCAGAGCAGCCTTACAGAAAGCATATGCCACAAGATGAGCAGTTTTCTTAGGACTTAAAGTCATATATATGTATATGTGTGTATATATATATACATTTGATATATGCATTCTATAAATTAAATGCGATATGCAGTGTAAGAGACTTAAAGAAATACTGTTAAGATCACCAAAGGACTTTGCCCACTCACTATAGCAAACAGTATAAAGAAGCAACTGCTCATCTGCAACTACCCAAGCCTACCCCCACTTGTCCTCCCTACCCATCCCCACTACCTGTCCCCTCTACCTGTCCCACCTATGCCCAATATGCCTCCTGCATTCCTGGAATTTGGACTGTGAGTTAAGTCCCCTGAACGGAATTTCAAATAAGTTAAAGGTGTTACTATTGTCCAATTATCTCAGGTCTAAGGAGAAGTAAACAAGGCTTTGGGAGAAGAATGTATCCACGAAGAAAGCCAAACCCAGCAGCTGTCCCGAAAATCAGCTCCAATGGGGGAGGCCATAGCCCACAGACACACTCCTGAGGCCTTCCGCCAGGCGACTGCACATGATACGCAGTGGGGCAACAGATCCTCAGTGCTGCAAAAGACAGTGTAAAACTCTCCCCTCCAGCTCAGGGGAGGTGCTTGGGCATTCCCACGTATACCTGAATGTATATTAACGCATTGAACTTTCTTTCATGGGAGCCCCTTCACCAAGAAGACCGGAAGAAGGGCAACAGGGTCTGGATCCACGAGGTGGTGACTATCCTTCTCTCTCACTCTCTTTCTCCTCTCCAACCACTCTCCCCCTTTCCTATTTCTTTCTCTCTCTCTCACATTTACTGTTAAATAAAATCTGTAGTATTGACTTTGACATATGGTCTCATTTGCACCTTAATTTGGGTAGAGGCATCTCTCTAGTAATTGGATCTTAAAATGCAAGAAAACCAAGACGTTAAATGAATGATGACTTGACAGAAGTGTAAAATAAAACCTAAGAGAAACATTAGCTTCTGTTGGACAGTTCCCTCCCAGGAAATTATAGGATGCTTTGTAAGGGCAACTTTGTCAATGTTCCTTGCAAACTTTATAAGAAAGTCTGACACTTTTATTATTTGCAGCAGACCTTTGAAACTCAGCAGGGAGAAAGCCCTCAGGCTAGAGAAGTGACTTCTTTAGCCCCATGAAACTTCACTAAGGGTGGGCTGTAAGGTCCTATGTAGGAAGTCCGGGTGGGCTGTAAGGTCCTATGTAGGAATGATAATTTCCTTCTTCTTATATGCATGAACGCCTTAGGAAAATAAATAAACAAAAGTAAAAAACCCCAAACTTAAGCTTATTTTGAATGCACGTTATTAAAGGTGAGAAGGCAAGTAGCTGACAGAACTAAATGCCAAAGCTACAACTGCCATTCTCTCTACACACAAGTATGCAGGTAGTTTCATAACAGCTCAGCAGAGGTGCTTGTTTTTAGGAAAGAATATGAAATGTTGAGCAGGATGACTCAGGCTTACTGTAATGGAAATATATGCTCCTTTTGGTTTGCCTTTTATTATCTGAATTTATAACCCTTTTTGGACAGGACTTTTCCTGAGATACTCATCTGACTAAGATAAGTTAATTTTCATTCAAAAAGCAGAAAAGCTGTGCAATCAGGCATCCCAAGCTGTTAATGAAGTATGGCTTCCCTTACGTTTCTCAAATCTGTGTTACACTTTTGACTACTCCTAGCATCCATGATTGCCAAACAGCATCTGCAACATGTGATAATGCATGTACTTAAAAACCTTACTATGGATCTTTTCTTATTGAAAAAAAAGGTAATTTTGGATTAAAAACCCAAAAAGCAAAATAAGAAAACCAAAGCTAGTGCCAGAATGAAATGTTTGTAGGAATGAAGCAGGGAAATACTACTTTCTAGGAGGAAAAGGGAGGCATAAGGCTCTTACAGCGTTAATCCTGAACTTTTTCCACTGTTTTAAAATGCTCAATGCAAGTGTTTGGAGTAATGAGAAGTCTATTTGATAACCACACCAGAAATAATTTTTCAGGGAGATTAGATGATGTATACAGTTACTGAATCATAGCCTTTCTGCTTTTTCTTGTTACACAAAACCATATGCATCTTTCACTGATTTGAAAGCAGTGAAAGGTGGACAGTTATATAGTTTGAAGGATCTTGATCATCTAATTTTACCTCGAGACAAGCTCAAACATTTGAGGTCTTTTAACCACAGGATCAATTTTCCCCTGACAGTCCAGGAGATTTGGTGGTGGAATTTGACTGCAAATAGAACAGGAATTTATAAAACTGTTTTCTGGATTCTATCCCCAAGCTTCTGAGAAAGTGAAAGGCACAGCTAATTTCATCTCAGCTGTAAAATGGTGCTGAATTCAGATAGGGCTGTAATTATATTTTTCCAAAATAATTTTGGAAAAACGGATGTTTAAAGAGAAAGTATTTCAGTGATGAGTGAACAATTCTATTACTTCTAGCTGTAGATCTACTTTCAGAGTAGCTGATATTTTTCATCTTTATAAAAATCCATTTTAATGTGTTTTTCACCAAATTTGCTGAACAAGCAGATACGCTGCTGTTGTAAGATGTAATTTTCTTAGATTCTTAACCTAACAAATTTGATTCCCTTCTATTCAAGTATGCAATTAAAGAAGTAGAGTCAAGAGGGGATTTTGCTTACACCTGAATAGAGGTTTTTTATAAAATATGTGGACTCCCTCTCAAAAACAGCATTGTCTAAATAGTCAATCAAGTTTTCCAAAATCAACATGAAGTTGTGATGTGCTGTAAAGAGAGGTGAGGTTATCGTGCACTTAAGTGCAAGATGAAGTAAACAGTACTTTTTGTAATTAACATCCCTTATGTCTAAGCAATCTCTAAGGAGTTGTGTAAACCCTACAGCTTGCCACCTTCCTTGTCCACCAGTCATCAGGAAAATCAATGCCACAGTTTGAGCACAGTGTTGGTTTTGAAGGTAACCACTCTGTCAATTGGTCTCATCTAACAGAATGTGCAAAGGAAATTGCATGTCTTTTGGCAGCCTGAAGTTTTCATTTCAGTCCTTTGGCTGGCTGAGGACTAGTTTGAATCTCCAAATAGTTTAAAACAACCATGGCCAGAAAGCACCTAGAAGTTTGGCAAAAAGCCTTCTTTTCAGGGCAAAATCCCTTTCCTAAGAAGGCAGTGTGGCTTGCTGAGCCTGAATCCTGCTTGTGTTTCCCCTCTGTTGTGCTAGTTGCCATGTTAGCTTTCTACCTGGCTCTTGTGGCCTTATTGTGACCCTGTCTCTTTAAGCTCTTGAAATGCTAGCAAAAGTTCATGCAGGGCATAATTTGCAAAATGCTGAAACAGTCAGCAGAAACAGTACTGAATTTGCATATATTTTTGCAAGTTAGAAATCCTTTTTTCTTCCCATGGTATTTTTCACAGTGTAAGACAAAATGTATCTCATGTATCTGGCTTTATTTTAGTTTCTTTCTGATCATCTTTAATTCAGTTGCTATTTTTTGAGAAATATGTATAGGAGTTCAAGTCTTATTACTGCAGTGTGTCCGCGAGAGAAAAAAAATTGCACTTAACAAATTGTTCAAAGGCATGCATTCTGAAGACTGTGCTATGGTATATTCAGGGTTTCGTTCTTGTGTTCAGGAATTTTATGTGTGACTTGGGTTGAAGCGTGCTTTCTGCCTAGAGAGGCATGCTGGTGTCTGGATTCTGCATTTGGACCTATAAGACATCTTGCTATGTAAAGCCATCTAGGTAAAATTTCTCTCAAAAGGGTACTTTGCTATGAATTTTGAAGACAGCTGATGTCAACAGATGGTGACTAGAATAGCCATCTCTCCCAGTATCTCAAAATCCTTAAACAGTGTGAATACAGGCAATGCAGTAATGATTTGGTGAGGCAACATAGGAAATATACTTGGCATTATGGCATGAGACCAAATCCTGAGAGATTCATGGTTTCTGCACTATGTCTTGAAGACTGGGTGCTGGAAGAATGAAATCTGTGATGCTCAGGTTGGTGGGCTTTGGAGTAAATATTGCTTTGCATGCAGTCTGTAATTCATTTGGTTCTTGTGGCACAAGTTAACAATAAGATTTTTTTGCAGAGACTCTGTGCAAATGCTCTTACTCCCACAGAAACAAAAATCTTGATTATGAAGAAATATTTGCAGTTTGACCTTGTAACATAAAGTGGCAAAAAAAAATTATTTTCTTTCAGAAGAATGTGTTTATTTTTTGGCAAAAAACTTTGTGTTTTAAGTGCACTGTAATGAAATTTCATTCTGAGAATAAGGTACTTAGGAAAAGTAAGATCTTTAAGTCACTTCAAAGAGATTTGAAAGGATGCTTCTTTTGAAAATTGCATATAATATGTAAAATAATAAGCAGAGCAATTTTTTAAAAAAATATTGATTTGAAATAAATATGCACTGAAAAAATTTACATTGGGGAACATACTTTTTTTCTTTGCTTTTGTTTCATATCTGAAGGAAAGAAAATTTAGAAAAGTGATCTTTCCTCAAACAAAGGAATGTCTCAGTTTGCCTAATTTACTGAAATCCCTATAGCACCTGGCTTAAATCATTATTTCCAAAAGGCAAACCTCTTTCAGCCATGTATTGTGGATTTGCAGTTCTCACTTTTTTAAACAATTTCTCTATCATTTACAATATTCTGAATTCTACAATTCAGATAGCCTATGCTTCTTATTTAGCTACCATATCTAAATGTTTCTACATGCTCCCCAAATATTTTTTTTCCTTTAATCATCAGCAATTCTTGGAAGTAGAGATTCAGGCTTCCTTATACCCTCAATTCCATTTTGCCAAACACAACACAAAAAAGATAGACTTTCTTTAAAAGTTTAATGTTCTTAACTAGTAAAATTGTCAGACTAATTGGAATACCAGTTAGAATTGGCAGGGCTATCATTATTTAGAAGTGCTGTGGTCTAGTGTTAACTGCTATTAAACCTTATAGTTTGTGAAAGAGAGGGAGTTAGGAGATGTATTCACACACACACACAACCTCTGTTCTCTTCCATTTTAAATGATAAGGGTCCATAATGATCCGTGCTGTCATTGTGTACTTAGGGACTATTTAATCCATGAAGACACTGATGAAAAGTTAATGACTGTTTATGCACAAAAGTAGCATTACGGAATAAGAACTATTAAAATGGTGAAATTCCATCTGCAGCTGGAAAAAATACTCAAAACACCATGGATTTGCATTTGAGTTGTGCAAGAGAAATCTACTTTATTTTACTTTCCGTACTTATGAAAGTTACCTTGCGCTTCTTACAGCACATGGCAAACAAAGATATTACAGCATTGTATGAACTGAAATGTATCTTCAGTGCCTGCTGGCTCAGGGAGTGTTTTATAGACAGAGGGGCTATCACTCAAGTTCCCATGGTGAGTCAGATGTACAATGAGAAATACACTGAGAGCTCAGCAACTTTCAGTGTCTGCACATGTGCCCGTCCCATTGACCTAATTCTAAATTCTGAGATGATCATGGAAGGAAACAATTTTCTTTTTCAACCTTAAAGGAAAATAACAAAATCTCTATTCTGACTATGTACTTAAAACATATGTTCCTAACTGAAACCATAAGGGACCACTTCCCAGAGGTGAATGCTGTGAATATTACTGCGAATTCCATGCACACTGCTACTACATGCACATAACGAAATTTATATCTGCAAATGATTATATTTACAAGTGATTAGAAAGAAGACGCTCAGGCAGTTAGAGAAGCACTTGAGAGCCCGGCATGTTCAAGTCCCAAGTATAAATGTTATGTTTCCATTTTCTAAGCACAAATATATTTTCCACTTCTGTTTTCTCCAGCTGGGCTGATTACCTTCTCAAATATCTTACCAGTGATAGATTGAGGCAAGAGTGATGGTACTGCTGACTATTTATCTGGGGCAATGGTAGTGTGAGCTAGAAGAGGATAGATAGAGGGCAAGGAAGAAAAATAAAAGGTCAGTAATACTGCTGTCTGTGGAACACATGAAGGTAATGCAGCACAGCATAAATATTTTTCTGTTCCTCTCCAGCCCAATATAGCTCAAGTGTTTCTCAATTTACACCACAGCCAGTTCACAGTCTGATAAAATCAATCTACACCTAACTGCGCTTCCTCTTCTATTCCAGAGAAACTGAATAATTCGTTTTCATGTAAGTCAGATGTTTAAATTGTAGATGTATGGTCAAAAAACCTTTGCCTTGATCAAATCTTGTGTGCTAATGCTTTATTTAACCTTTGTTTATGCAAAGCTAGTGTCAAATATGACAAATGTGTCTTTGCTCTTACAGAAGAAAAAGTGTGAATCTACATGCTTTATATAGGAAAAGTGATTTAAGGATCAGCTACAAACTAACCTTCGTAGTTCCTATTGTGTTACTGCACAAAGATAAATTTGATTCTGGATAAGTAAAGTGCCGAAAAAGAGAAATAATTAAGATATTTTAAAAGAAATTAACTGATGAAAAAAAAATTAACTGAAAGACAGTATTTTCTTTCAGCTTTTCACTAAATAGGCATTTCTCTTTTTTAAATGTCTGGCAATGATCTGTTCCTCCCTACTCTGTACATCAAAGCAGGAAATGGTCAGCTTCTGAAATTTAAATGCAGTTTTTCTGTTGAAAATACTGTGAGGGAGTATACCAACCAAGTATCTCACCACTTCATCATGGCTGGGATTGAAAACAAACATGGAATTTTTTGTGATAACTCACTGGAAGTATTCTCTAATTCCATTTTTCCTAACTGTTTCAAGATACTTTGCAGCCACAACTTCATTTTAACCTGTTACATCGCAGGTTTATTGTTTCTGCCTCAGTGTGGTACAGTGAGGTATCCCCCAACAAAGTGAGAAAGAGCTTTGAAATACAATAAAAAAGAGGAACCCAGACCTTTTTCTCTCCAATAGGGATGTGGTGGTTTAGTTTCACTTTTCTGACCTGCACTAGTGACCTGCACACCTGTCCCTGAAGCACTGAATTTCTTCACAACTTGATTTGTGCTAGAGAGGCTTCTTGCTGCTGCCCCACAGTGTCCCAGTCCTGGACTGCCCCATAGCTATATATCTTAATATTCCACTGATGCCTGAAGTGGCCACCTAAAAAACCAGAAACTAGACAGGAATAAGGGAATAAAGGTAGGTATTTATTTGAAGAGCCTTCAAAGGTACACCCTGGGGAGCCAGAAGCTACTGCCAAAATGGACCTCAAGATGGACGGCAAGTCATGAGTTCTTCACACCTTTATAGGTTTGGTTCATTTGCATATCAGGGTTAATTCTCGAATTAAAGCTTCAGTTAATGATGTAATTTCCCCAAGCTTGCCCCCTGTTTAGAGGCTTTTGGTTTATATTTTTGGGCCTAGGATGGTCTGAGTGTTCTTGAAGAGCAGGCCCGGACAGGCTTTGTTATGTCTACCTAGCACGAGAGAGCAGAAATTAGCAAGCTACAAGAAACTTCAGAGTTGCACACTAGGCAGTACAGGATTTGAAAAATATGAAAGTTAAAACCTAAGGCATCACCCTGGCCTGGTCCCAAGTGTGGTTCCTCATACAGATGCCCTCTCTGAGCTGTGGTGATGGCATTGCATCAATGTGGGAGAGAGAGGAAAGCAGCACTCTACTCCTGTAAGAGAGATGAACAGTAGTCTCAATTTGGATAGCCTATTACTTGGGTGAAAAGCCATCCTTGTGCTTGGAGTTCCTGGAGGCAAAGAGCTGAGGACATGGAGCTTCAGTAGAGAAAAATGATTTTCCTATTTCACTGTTATTTCCCCAATCATTATTTTTATTTTTTGCTTAGGTGGTTTGCATTTACCATACTTATTAGTTCTACTGTTTGCCTTTAGGGCTTCTCTTTTCTCCACCATTAGTCTATTCTCCCTTTTTCCCCCAATGATTTTATATGTGATCTTTATGTTAATTTAGCCTGATAGTTGTCCTCTTGACCATTGTGGATCCAATTGTTTCTAAAGAGAAACAATATTAATTAATTTGTAGGGTACAAAAGACAATAGAGGTATTATGCTACCTCTATTGCTTGATCACTTGAGTGATAAAATTTTCCTTAACCTCTTTTTCATTCCATTTGCATTCTAGCCTTATAAGGAATTAGAAAAGAGACTAAATGAACTTCCAAGAGCCATTCATTCCCATAAGATGAAGGACCATGTAGACCTATAGTCCACAACTGAAAACATAGTAATTTTTGGTGTTTGTTTAAACCTAAGATCATTCTTATCTCATATATATTTTCTAGAATTAGCCTTTGATGAAGAGAGACCCCTAAAGTCTGTACATGCAGGCTAAAAAGAGATTACTCTTATGAAATCTCAGCCTGTTCTCTAACAGTTGATGAATTTTGAGAGCCCTGAAGCATGACCCAAAAGCATTACTATAATTAAATATGGTAACTCTGATATGCATATCAATTCCTTTTTCCAAACATACATTTTGGAAATCCACTTCTTGTGGTGGTGTGTTGTCTAGCCTGAGTACATATTGAGCCATACTGAGTCCATTTAGGATGGTTAATTTTGGGGTTTTTTTTCTGTTTAAACCCTTAGTGTGTATGAGCAAATCAGTCACATCTCAGTTCTAGCAAAACAGAGATGTTTTAGCCATCCCTTTGCCTTTTCTTCTATCGCTGAGTCTTTTATTCCTCAATTTAGAATGAACAGACTTGTTCAGAACCCATCAAAATCCTTGATGAATTTCTGGCAACCGTTGCTGTAATGCCATAAGGCTTCCTAGTTCTGTGCCCTTCCTCCAGACATTACTGAGTCAGTACACAACCAAGAAAAAGACGGCAAATAAGCTCAGCAGCGTGGTACATATTCTGTTGTACTGAGGCCACCCATCCTTCCCTCAGCAAGGGAAGGAGGGGGGTCTTTTACCCTTAAAGAAAAAGAAAGATATTGGAAAGCAGTGCCCCAGCACTGTGTCTATGGAAATTATTCACGTGGAAGCAGCAGAGTGGCTTTAGGCAGGTGAGGTCCTCCCTCCAGAGCAGGGCAAAGGAGAGGAGCATCACACAGTTCTTGTTCATGCTTTGCTCACATTAAATTATTTTTGAATAGAATACTAATAAACAGTGAAAAGTATAAGCAAAATATACATCTAACAGAACTCAATAGTAAGTATGCTGGTTTACTTGCCAACAAAAAACAAAAGTGAAAATGTTAACACGTGAATGATGCTCTCTGTATGAAGAGGTGCCATGTTCCAAGCATAAGTGCAAACTAAACCCCCATTTGTGTGAATAGCTAATTACAAGGGTGAAAACACTGTCAATCTTAACACTCATCTGGGTTTCATCTTGGATACCAAATGGGTCTTACTGTTCTATATGTTAAGAAAAGTCTTGATTTTACAGTCCTGACAAGAGAATGAATATCAGCCAGAAGAAAGTGAAAGGGCATAAACATAGATTATCATGAAGGAATTTTTATTAACATTGTGGTTTTTTTGACTATATGTAAGTATTCCGAACACAATCAGAAAAAGAAAAAGAAAAAGAAAAAGAAAAAGAAAAAAGAAAAAGAAAAAGAAAAAAAGAAAAAGAAAAAGAAAAAGAAAAAGAAAAAGAAAAAGAAAAAGAAAAAGAAAAAAGAAAAAGAAAAAGAAAAAAAGAAAAAGAAAAAGAAAAAGAAAAAGAAAAAAGAAAAAGAAAAAGAAAAAAGAAAAAGAAAAAGAAAAAGAAAAAGAAAAAGAAAAAGAAAAAGAAAAAGAAAAAAGAAAAAGAAAAAAAAGAAAAAGAAAAAGAAAAAGAAAAAGAAAAAGAAAAAGAAAAAGAAAAAGAAAAAGAAAAAGAAAAAGAAAAAGAAAAAGAAAAAAGAAAAAACAAAAAAAGAAAAAGATAAAGAAGATACTTTTGTTCATACCTACTACAATTTGCAAAATATGCATGCTCTGTGGAAGCATATAGAAGCAAACCCATCAAAGGATGGGTTTTATCAAATGTCTTAAGTTACATCTCATGTCCTAGTACAATTACAATTTAAATGTAACTCTTTAAAGCACACTACAGACAATCAGAACATTACCATCTCATATCTATTCATTATTTAAGAGGCACCTGTTGAGTTTTGATAAAATCTTTACATATTAATCTCTGAAATCTTGTAGACCTTAAAAAAAAGCAGCTGCAAAACTCTCAGCAGGTGGGGAGGCCTGCACTCTACAACAAATAATTTGGATCCCATGTGACTTCAGGATCCTGCAAACCTAGAAAGATTAAAGGTGGTCTGCCTTTAAATAAATATTTTCATTCGCATGCTGTTGAATGGCATAGCCATTATCGTATATTAGTATTTCAAACAAAAATTACAACTGTTTGAAAAATAAATTTTATCTTTGGCTGTTCCATAAACTGCTCTTTCAATTTAAGCTATTTTAGGGTTTTTTAAATTTTCCTTTATTTCCTAGAGCCTAAATCACAGGACTTCAGGTTATCAGTTTAACAGTATTTTATTCCAGTGTTTGGATAGGAAAGCAAAATAAATAAGAAAAAAGCTATCTTAGGGTTTCAAACTATGAGAAAAGTATACAGCTCAACTTCTGGTTGAATCTAGAATGATAAAGGCCCTTGGAATTTAATTACCTGTAAATCTCATTTATTGTTTCAATTTAAAACAAGTAATTTAAAGCATAAAGCAAAACATTTGCTAATGTTTAAATTAATTTTTCTTAATAATGGAAGACTATGATACATGAGTTGTCTGAGTTTCTGATAACAGAAGTCCTCTGTTGGTTTTTATAACATCTTTGACTGGTTTCCAACCTACGTCTATAAGGCAAGTTAACTTGAAATACATTCAAACTCTCAAGAAAATTCTCTGTAGATGTTTCACATTAATGGTACACAACTTGAAAAAAAAGTAAGCAAGTGGAGGATGGAAAAACCTGGGAGGTGTGGAAGATTTCTAGTTAGCTTGAACTTGTGTGACAGAAGAGGCTTCACTTTGCTCAGTGCCTTTCCAAACCTCTTAGGAGGGTCTTTGGCTCCCAAAATGCCTGTAATGAACTGGTTGGCATAGCTTCATTTGATGAGGGGATTCTTTTTTCACAGCCAGGTGCTGTTGGGTTTGTTATGCTACAAAGATGGGCTTTTTCCCTGTCCTAAAAAAAGGAAAACGTAGAATAAGCCCCACCTTGCATATTGACCTTCACACCTTGGCAGGCTTTAGTACCTAAGGTTCTATGAGCATGATTTCCTGAGTGCCATTGTTGGGGCATTAAATCAATATGGGGAACTTGCTGCACCTTCCAGATATTGGTGTGGGGAAAGAAGACTACAGATCACCTGAGGCTGGGCAAAACACCAGTGGAGGGGCAGTGCAATGACCCTCCCTAGTCCCACCGTGTAATGGCAAGGTAAGGATTGCAAGGGAGAGGTGGTGCCAGATGGGGAATTGAAGGTTCCCTGTTGAAATGGATCAGAGACAAAGCAAAATTCAAGACGAGGGAGGGGCTCTGCAAGCAGTTTCTCTTTCTGCTACTCTTCATTTTTCCTGAACAACCCCTTCAAATGTGATCTAATGAAGCTGCAGAATTAAAGTGTATATATAGCAGACCCAGATTCCTGGGATTTAAATGCAAGTCTTAACAGAACATTCAGGTAGAGCAAAGTGAGTGTTTTCCTCCAGATTATCTTTCATGGATGTATGAACAGCATTTGCTGCAAAATGTGTCAACTATGGAGCTCAGAGTCACAGCCTGCAGCACAGCAAACTGGCTTTTCCTGGAGCTCATAATGTGATAATTAAATCGCTAACAGGCACCTTAGTGATGGCATTTGCTGGGGATGTGCAAGACTTCTTACAATCATACCTTTCTGTAGGGAACCTATCAGTCAGAATCAGGGATTTTTTAATATATTTTCTTCAATTAGTACATTAAATTTTTATGTGGAGTGAAATGGGACAGGACGTGTTTCCCTTTCACTGCACAATGATTTATTACCCCAAAAAGACTGCAGAACTAATTAGCAGAGTAATTAATTAATATAAATTTGCATATTTGCATTTGCAATTAGTGCAGCCGACTGATTAGTCTGAAAATGGGAAGTTTGTCTCATTAGATGTTAGTGTCTGCTGGACCGGAAAGCGGCTGCCAGATGAGGTGAAAAAGCATAGAATAAGCAAGAGTGCATGTGTGCACACGCGCAAGCTCATAATTGTCTTTTGTTAGCAGAATGGAGCGCAAATATGTGGTCTAAGATACTAAGATTGCTGGGAGGGTTTAATACATTTTTTTTCTTTTCATTTTTAATCACTTTTTCTTCCTGGTTTTCCCATTCATTTATTTCCTGCAGTGAGTCATTGCAACCATGAAACTCATTGATGGTTCTGAACAGTCAGATCTTTAAGGCAGGGCATCTCCTGCAGATCTCCTGATTTTGGTGCTGAAGGGAACCTGTAATAAGCCTTATTTCTGCGTGATTGATGGGACAGGGCTATTTCCCATCTTACAAGTTACGCTGTCTAATCAATTCCTAATGCTGAGATGTCAAACTCAATGGTGCTCAGAAATGCCCAGGATAAGTAATTACCTTTCTAGGTTGCTGTGCTGTTGTCTTTTCCTCCTTGGACACACTTATAGGTATGCCTCTTTGTATACATCTAAACAGTCCTTCTGCTCTTCATACCTGAACTTGGTATGACCGGACAGCTATTGTCCCAGGTTTTAATGAGGTTTGAGAAGGCATTGAAGACGATGTATATGTCTGTCAGGTAAGATACCCAGATGCCAAAATATCTGTAGGCTGATTACCAATGCTTTTCTCAGGGTGTCAGAGCAGAGCTAGTTTTCATGGGGGTCTGTGGAAGAAGTCCTGGTACCTCTTTGGGGCACTTTACTTTACTCTCTCCCCTACAGCTGGAGGAAATCTTCAGTCCTCCCCCAGTGAGACTGATTGTCTCCCCTTCAAGATTACTGAGACTGTAAATGACTGGCCTTAAAACAGTCCTATGTAAGTTCACTGGGTCCTTGTCCAAAAGCCTTGATCAGATTTCAGCTATTTGGTGCCACTTTGACACTTGTGTGAGCGTTGTGAAGATTGAAATCTATACTGTTGGTCACTTGCCATCAGCATGCACTTACAGCACAGTGAAGTGCAAGTTCTCTCTAGCTCCTCTGCAGTATCATAGCAAGTCACTTTGCTGCTTCTTTTTATTTATTTTTTTTTTCATTTTATACTAAGCTTAAAATTTTAACTACCACTGTTAAAACTATGGTACCACTGCACTTATACTTCCAATAAAGTATAATTCTATATTGCTCCAGGAATGAGCTTAAGCTAATGTACACTTTACAGATACAAATTCTGTTCCCTCTGGTATACCATCATTAGGTTTTAAAATCTAAGTGCAAACTGGGCCCAAGTAAAGAGGAATACCTTATAAACTTGAATCCAATATTTTTTTTAGATTTGAAGATGTTGGTTACGTCTCAAGGTGCCCCTGTCCTATTAGATGTATATAAGATAATATGTATCATATATATATATATGTAATCATCCCTATGAAATGAGGAAACCCCTATTTTTTCTTTGTATACCTACGTGGATGTATGATAATTTGTTATTATGAAGTTTGCGTGGGATTGCAAGAAAAATTATTCTTTTCCCCTACCAATCAGTAAGTTTCAATTCTCTGTTTACTACAAAAATTCCAATATATACCATCAATATTTGAAAACAATTATAAAGTGAGAAAATATTATTTTCTATTAATATTATTTCTAAAATATTCTTATTTTCAGTTATGAAATCCAATACTGGTAAGAAGGAATTTGTGAAGAAATACTTGATGAAGAAAGAACTAATATGGGTAAAGAATGCTACTTAAAAGGATCTTTTTACCACTACAGATGAAGAGGTAAGTTTTACAGTCATTCTTTAATAAGAATATTTTTTTAAAATTCTATCACGCTCAATTGCATCATAAACAATTAGGAGAAAATATTCACATAAATAAAATTTGTCCCATAGGAATGTTGTCGCAGGCAAAAATCAAACAATTTGTAGGCTCAAATACTCAAGCTTACTTTCACCAAGATCATTATTATAGTTGAAACATAACCAGATTTTCAAACACATTCAGGACCAATAGAGGCAAATTGTTTTCCATGCCCCATTCCCATCGAGTTCTCTATCTGCACCCTTTGGCAATCTTTAAAAATCTAGCCCAAGTGAGAGTCATTTTGGACATGGATGCATATATGTATATGAGGCAGCCCTGGTCTGGAACTATAGTATTTTTAAGTAGGTGTTCACCATCATGTAGAACACACTGCCTGTTGAGACAGCATATTATGGGGACTCAGCACCACGTGCACACAGCTATCCTCCTGGCAGGTAAGAATTGCTTGGTACCCCATCAGCCTGAAGTGCAGGCAGATGTGGGCTCTACTGAGCTGGTCTTAGTTTTAATTTACAGGCAGCTGTGAATTTGCTTTCCAATCTAGATTGAAGCATCATTTTTCTTTATTTGCAGCTTTGTGTTCTGACACTGTTTCCAGTTCTGACCGTCAAAACTGTGCTAAAAGAAAATAATGCTTTGGCCATTTAGGCCATTTTCACCCTTACTTCCCTCTCCCTCCAAATGCTGACTCAAGAGCTGAGAAGTTGTTCACCCTCTTCCTAAACTTCCCTGTGCAAAATAGTGAAACATTCTGTTTTCATGAGGTCCAAATATTTCATTACACCTTTACTGAAGAGTTGTATTTTGATAAGGCTGTTTGAATCCAACCACAAAACAAATAATTTTGCAGAAGCATGATGCATAAGCAAACAGAAAAGTACAGGGTGTACAGTGCAGTTGGTGCCTGCAGTTGGAGAGCACCCCCAAAGAGACTCCAGCAGCAGCAGAGAGAAGCACTCTTCTTGGCTACAGTACGTGCCAAAGAGAAGGATAACAACATAGCTAGCTTCCTAGGCCTAATTAGCTGCATAGGGCCAAAGGAGAACCTGTGATACTCAGTTTTGAATAAACAGCTGGGGAAAAAGTATTCTGTATTCATGAGACACAAGAAGGGCAAAAGAGAGCTTCCATTTGGATTTTAACACTGCCTGGCCTTAGCAGGACTAATGAAATACAGATTCCTTCAACCCCAGTTGTCAGAAAACTACAGATTGACTGTAGATGCAAAGGGAAAGGTCAGAATCTCTCTATGTCTTTGGCATGCTGTCAAATCAGCCCTAACACAGAAAAATGGTCTCACTTCTTAAAAAACTTATTACATGTGGAATCCATTCCATAGCAGAGGCAAGTAAAATGGTATTTTTCTAACTTTTGTGTCCAGAAACATGGGCAAAACTGGAAACTGCAAAAATAAGTCCCCTCCCAAGGTTCTGGTACCAAAAACTCAGATATTTCAGCAGCTACATCCATGACTGAGATGCAAAGGAACCTCAGTGTCTAAGAAAAGGGTATGATTTAAAGTGGTCAAACCTCCAAAGTGGGTACAAAGAGGAAAAAAATGACAGTCTGGATACTTACTGATCACTGCAAAAAAATTGGCTCCCTGTGCTATAGGCTATAATTTATCAGGACCTTGCAGCATATTCTGAATATAAACTGCCCATCCTGGGCAAGGTAGGTGGAACTGGAAGAAGAGATGAGCAGCCACAACATTTGGTAGGAAACACCTGCTGGCCTGTTATCAGCACACATGATTTCCTGGGAAAAGGGTGCATGATGCATGACTGTTGACAGGAGGTGAAAACATACAAGACAGTGTAGACATATGTGACTGAGACAAGAGGGAATACCACTGCTCAGTCAAAATTCAGGAAGAATAAACTAAAGCTGGAACACAGCAGAATGTAAATCACTGCATAGCAAATTAAGGACTTCAGGAACCACAAATGAAGTGAATGCTGTAAAACAATCTCCCCTAAGAAATAGAAAGCCATGGGCTGGGTGACTACCTACCAATTAGTATTGGGTACCAAGGATAGCAGAAGTCCCAGGGTGTCCATAAACAACTGGGATGAGGCAGCAATCTGAAACATGAAGGATACTGTTGGGAAAGAAACAAAATACTTTATGAAAACAAGGGAAGTCCTACCACAAGGAAGTGTTACGCAGCACTTGAAACAGCTCTAGTGCAAGAAGATACTCACAGTGAAAGGACTCAAAGTATATATGTCAACACAGGAAAATTATATTCAGATGGACAAAACAATTATTATTGTTGTTTTCCCTGGGTGTCAGGAGCTTAGTCACCACATGTAGCTGCGCTATTACCACCGAAGCAGATCACAGGCCTCCAGGGTACATTCATGACAAACCCCTACTATCCACATGCCCGAGACTTCTTTACTTCACTTTTAAACTGTGAAGGTGCTTCTTGAAAAGCAGAATACAAGCCTGGAAGAACAATTCCTTTAGGAGATTTTTTTGACTGCAGTTGTTTTGGGCAGCATGTTGCAAAGGGGAAGGAAGAATTAAAAGAGTAAGTGTTCTAGCAGTACTTATGAGGAAGGAAATAGAAACTGATGATATAATCAGTCATTTGAAAGATGGAATCATGTCAAGAGCGTCTGTACAAGAGTGAGTTTCTTTTGCTTTGGAGAGAAAATGAAGTGAATTGTGGAAAGTGTAGCAGGTTAAGTCCAAAGAATCTGTGGCCAGAGTCAGAAAAAGTACTCCCAGCAAACACCTTCATATAGTACTGTATGATTTGGAGACACATCCTTCCAGTTAAATATTTCTCCACTGAGAGCAGCATCATAACACACAAATTCCTAGATTTGGTCCACATGGCAGGGCTGTTGTTGCGGGAAACCTTTGAGTATGCAAGTTGGACCTAGAAAACTAAGGCAGTACCTGGTCTTCTCTGACATGGAGGAAAAATTCTCTGATGTTGAGTGATGACAACAGAAATTTTTTGAGGCCACTTCAAAGAAAGGAAGGCTGTTCATACCACATTACCACCAAAATAATCCCAGAAGGCAGAGAATTTTTGCCTGAAGACCCTTGGGGATTTTAAGGAATTGGTGGCTGACTCACCAAAAACTAATGGTTTGCAGGCCACGGCATCCGGGGGGCAGCTAACCCTGAGGGACTGAAGATGAGAAACATCATTTCCTCACACAGTTGAGTGATTTCTACATGCCTGATGAGGTTTTCCCGTTGACTCCAGCTATGAAGGTGCTGCTCATTTTGTGGCCCAGTGCTGGAAAGCTCAGGACATTATATGACTTCCTGACTGAAGGAAGCAGGAGGAAATCCTCCTATGACTAAAAGCAGTACGGCGGAAGAAAGCCTCCTCTCTAATAGATGAAAACCCTACTGCACACTGTTTGGCTAATATTGTGGTCACCCAGGAGAAACGCAAAACATTCTTAGGAAAAGTAGTTATCAAAGTGAAGCTGCAGTGAAGCATCCCCCTGACTTTCTGCAACTACCAAAATATAGTTTCACCTTCCAAGGTACCACCTATAATCAATGAAGAGAGAGAGAAACTTTCTAGAGGGCAGTTCTGGGCACTAGCAGCAGGGTCTTGAACTATGACTTTCTCTGACAGTGCCTATTTCCCATTGCTGACCATGGAGATATCTGGGACTTCAGCTTTGTGGTGGTGCTCTGTAGGAAGATGATTTGAGGCTGGTATTGTGATAAGGTTTTGCAAAAACATGACTGTTTCCGGCTGAAACTGATCTGAAGTAACAGTGCCACAAAACTTCCTTGACGTCTTGACAGGGAATGCTTCATGTCTGTGCCCAACACATTATGCCCCTTTAGCTGAGGGACAAGCTCATGGCATGTGGGTGCCTAGCTGAGTTGCAGAGAGCAAGGGGTCTCTTTCTGAAAAGACTTATTAAACCAGCACTTTTTTTTTCCTTATTTTTCTTCATGACTGGTAATGGCCTGAACCCAGGCAATGTCAGAAAGACAAAAGAGGCAAAGTTGAAATGATATCAATTGGAAGCCACTCTGGAGTATTCTGCAGAAAACCCTGTTACTGTGAAGCCAAGACAGAGTGCTCTGTAGGTCCTGGCAGCTCTCTTAGCCTGAGCACTTCTAAAGAGATTTATTGAAAAGTCTTACTCACACAAGCAAATGTCTTCCTCACCCTGTGGAGAAGTCTTCCAGTGGCAAGCCTTATGGAGGGGTCAAGGGAAAGCTAATTAAAGATTAATACTACAGGATTCAGCCTTGAGGAAAGGCTGCACAGAGTTTCCCAGCAACAGCATATTTAATATGGGGACTTCCAGCAAAGGTGAAATTTTCTTTCAACCCCAAGAAATTTTCTTTCAACCACAGCACCAGAAGATATTTGAATGTGAAGACAGCTCACAGAGAAGAACAGACAGATCAAGGCTCACGTGTTTCATGCAGGTCTTGCACAACCAATTTCCACCTCTCATCCTCTGTTAATTAGGTCTTGTTCTCATGCATATGCAGTAGGACATTTTGGTTTCCCTTCTCATCCATCATCTACTGATGAGATGTGGTATACAGACTCTCTGAGGGAAGGAAAGCCCATGACAAAATAGAGGGAAGGAGTTGTCATTTTAAGGAGTTCAGGCTGAAGTATGCTTTCCCTCTGGGTCATGAACATGCCTGTCATGGCTGAGCATGCCAGAGTCACATCTCTTATGTATGTGTATCATGTGCAGGGGATAAAAAGCTTGAGGGGTCCAGAAATACTGGTAGTGGCAGAAGGAGGCTTAGTAACACAAATTTTACAGCTTCACCCAAATCATACAACTGTGTGAGTTGACAAGAGGTTTTCTGGTGGTCTTTTGGCATTCTGTGGGAGCTGAGTTTCTAGTTAGTGGAAGATCTGGCCAAAACCCAAGATAATTATGTTTACCATGAACTTTAAAGATCTTTGGTGGTTGCTTCAGGGCAGATATTTAGATCAGTAGAAGAATGCAAGTTAATCTGTCCTCTACTTTTTGATGATGGCTGTGAATGAGAAAAGCTTTGCAGTGGTTTAGGTGGAAAGGTATATGGAGCATGAACCACCATACAGCATTTCTGATGGCTATGTATTTGACTTTCAGCCTCCAGAACCTGCCACTCTGGCCTTCTTGTGAGAGTCAAGACATACCAGTCCAAGTATGGTTGAACATGTTATCTTCCTTCTAGCTTTGTACATCTTTTTTCCTGTATTACACTTGATTAAAGCAGCAGTTTCAGAGAGTGGAGCATTACAAATGATGCTGTAGGTCTTTATACAAATATCTAATTTCAATAATGATAGAAAGACATACAGTACATCTTTCCCTCAAGTCTCTTTCTTCAAAGAGAGAAGTGCTAAAGAACCATTATACACGACTGGTAAAATAAATTAACAATCCTTCCATTAGTCTGTCTTCTGTGTGTACCCTTGTAGTACCTGCAAATATTCGCAGTTGTCCTGGGGTGACTTTATGATGTGTATATCGCTGCTCTATGCCCAGAAATTAATTTTGTGCCTTTCTGTGCCTTTAAACTGAGCCCAAGAGGAGGGAGAGAAAAAACAATTATTGTGCTGTGAAAGGAAAGTAATTTACTTTGAAATAGCACAATTTGAAATGTCGTGCAGCTATCCTACATAAATGTTGTGTTAGAAGCTTCACAGACACCTCATACCATCCAACTTGCAGCTGTGCCTGAAGTTCTATTGCTGAAGTTTTTCACATCATAATCTCTACAGTCAAAACTAGGGGACTATTTTGCAGGTGTTTCAGCTGGTCTAAACCTTGACAAACCGAGTCTCAGACTGATAGCAAGAGCTAGATGGGATAAACGTATTTTCATAAAGAGGATGAGATATGTCAGAGTGACAAAAGCATTTCATTCTATAGCTCACATCCTCCCATGCTGGGATGTGATGGTGGTTGAGAGGGCTGAGGATGACAGAAGCCCACATTTCTGGTTATTAAACACTACAAGGCTTTATAAAATATTTGTTTGAAAAATCATTTTAGGAAATTTTCTTTCTATCCTGGCTCCAGCTCTTCACTGTAGTAGAACTATCCTTTAATTTATGTGAAATATTTTTTTTTAAAAGGAAATTTTAAAAAGTAGTCTTGAATATAAACACACAAGTATTGTCATAATGGAGAGACTAGCCTTTGACAGGGAAGCAGTGGGAATGGGAGGTTACTGGGAGGGTGCAGAAAACCTCTTCTTGAGGCAGGTCTGATAGAGAAGAATTCATGGCATGGACCTCCACTTTCAACATCCCAAGTCCAACTTTCTGTTGAGGAATACACCTGGTGCAGGTGGCTCGGTTTGTAAGCTTCAGTTCAAGATGCAGATTGAGTTCTGGGTGAGAGCCCAGAGAGACAAGAGACCGTGAACTGTCTCTTTGCATAACAAGGGGTGCGAAGACTAGTGGCCGGGCAGGTGAATGGATACTGAGAGACACAGCTGGAGCCGAAGACTCGAGAAGATCGTGACTTGCCCACATGTAGGTTGTGAGGGAGTTCCTTTTTTGGGGGCTCTCCCCAGCTCGAGCTATTTCTTCTATTACTGTGCTGTAAATAAATTGCTTTACGGACATCTGAGACTCTGCTACGGGAAACCTGCGGTCAAACAAGTAAGGAAACCTGGCCTGACTGCATGATTAGGGTGTGTCAAGGAAGGCACCCATTGGCTCACTGCAGCCACCTACTGTGAAGGTGTTTCAGTCCCAGCAGTGAAAGTCTCTGGCATTGGGAATGTGACTGCTAAAGTGTCTGCCAGTGGTCAGACTGGGATGTTTTCTTAACACTCTCAGGACTGGCAGGAGTATAGGAGCTGAATGCCGATTGATTTTCAAGGAGAGGTTTTACTAATAAGTCATGGTGGTTTTTTTCTCTGTCTAGGTAGTAAATGTTGCAAGAAGACCCATCACAAATTTTCAAAAATGGCTGAGGACTGTTATGGCCTGTCTTGGGGTGACTTTATGATGTGTATCCCATATCGCTGCCCTATGCCCAGAAATTAATTCTTGTGCCTTTCTATGCCTTTAAACTGAGCCTGAGAGGAGGAAGGAAAAACTGAGCAAAACCTTTTCAAAGCAGTTTGCAGCTGTTCAAGGTCACACAGAGATAGCGACTTTTTTTTTTCCAGTCAGGTTTCAGCCAGTTTCAGTTTCTTTTTCTCCAGAGAGAGACTGAGAGTTGAACTTTTTTCCTTCTCTGGAATTTTGGATATTTTCCCTTTGTCTGTGTACTGCTTCAATATCAGAACACACCAGGAGGACTTTCCACCGGGCACAGAGGGCCTGGCCCTGGGCCAAGCCCCAGCTCCAAGGAGACCAAAGGGAGGACTCTGACACTTTCCTAGGTTTTTTTCTTCACAGCAAAAGATTTTATTATTTGGCATTATTTTCCTTTTCCCATGTGTTTGTTAAATAAATAGTTTTTATCTCTTTCACTTTCCTTCGAGGAAAATTTATTTTTCCCGAACCTGGTGGGGGGAGGGGTAGTTGTGCCTTCTCTTAGAGGATAGATATATCTCTAAATTTGGCCAAACTGGAACATGGCCTAAGTACTAGAAATGGATAAGCAATTCAGGGTATTTACTGTTTGAAGTTGCCAGATCTGAGCAATCAGTTGAGAACAGAAGACACCATGCCTAAAGCCATCTGAACATGATGTTCTGCAATTAGCAGTAAAAGTGTAAAAATGAGGGGGTTTTGGTAAACTCCTTGAGATCTGCCAAATAATGCCAGAGTCACTTCTTCAATCATTGAGGTATTTCAGGAAGGTTACTACTAGTGAAAGTAGAGTCAGGTCTTCCAGAGTTATATGAACACATTGACACCCTTAATTAAAGGAACAATCTAGAAGAAGAGTTCCATGCAGGGTATAATGTGGAAGAATTGTCAGAAATGTCTATTGGACTGACAAATAAAAAGTTGTCTGTTCAATATATACAGAGAAAGTGAATATCTCAGAACATTCTGAGAACTTTCTCTTAGTTTAGTGGCTTTGGTTAATGGCTTCTTCCCTTGAATGATCATTGTTCTTACCTTGTGTATATCCTTTGTTCTAGAAAAAAGATGGGACACATTGGACTTGTGAATATGTTCTTGCTACACCTGTTTTTGATGACAATGTACAAGATAGATGCAAAATCATTCTAGTGAGTATTAACTACTTACATGACTATGTTTGAATATGCAAAATATCTTCATTGTGTTGCTAAAGGTACAATGAGTAAGGCTTGACATTTCCATGGATATTAACTATTTATTTCAAGGCATTAACAGGATGTGAGTCTTGGATTTATAAATATACATATAAGCTCCAGAATTCAGAATGTCGTAATTAAGTTAATTAACACAGAAGGAAGAAATTTAAGTATTGTCTGGTTCTGGATGGCATGACAGCCTCCACTCTACTCAGACAAGGCAAATCTACTATAGCAGTAGCTTTCAGTCAAATCACATTTGTTTTGATGCAAGTTCTGCTCCAATAAACATATTTATAATACATATATTAAGAGTGTCTAGGAGAGCCATCTTATAACAACTAGAGACTCCATCTTTATGCATACTTCCACAAACAAAATTTGTCTTGTACATGAAGTTGGAGCAAACCTGCTGGGGAGGCATTGTAAGAAGTCCACTCACTCCTTTGAAGATGGGCTCATTCCTTAATGCATTAGTGTGGCTTTGAGAGGCTTTCTGCTATAGGGTATGGACAGCTTACATGCCTGACAAAGTCAATCGTGTTCTGGAACAACACAGGGCTATGTGATATACTACATATAATATGAAGAGAATGTAGAAATCCAGGATCTGAATTGCTAATGGTGACTTCAAAGTGTATTGTCCTGGTTTGAGACAAATTCGGAGGAACGTCCGAAATGAATGTCCTCTAATAGTAGGCAGGTTCATCATATACCTCCCCCACCAGGTTCAGAAAGAATTTTTCCTTGGAGGAAAGTGAAAGGAAAAAAAAATATTTATTGAACAAACACAATGCACGCATGCAGGGGAAAAGAATAATGCTAAATAATAAAACCTCTCACTGTGGAGAGAATCTGGATAGATTTCAGAGTCCTTTGTGGGTGTGGCTTTCTCCTCTCCAGAGCTCGGGTTTGGCATGGGCCCCTCCTGGCCAAGGTGTAAGGTCTCCCAGTGAAGTTCTGATGTTCTGGTGTTCTGAACAGTTCCAGAAGAGAAGACGCCAAAGTCCCAGGGCCCTAATGAACAAGAAACTGACTAAAAAAAACAAAAGGAATGTAACTCTCTTCCCTGCTGCAGAAGTGGAGTAGCTGGGCAGGAGAAGTCAGCGAGCTTATCTGTGTTTTGGACACAGTGCTGAAAGAATTCCACTGGCTATCGCCCCTCTCCCTTAAAGACACAGAAAGGTACAGCATTCATGTCTGGGCATAGAGCAGGCGAAAGGGAATACAGTATCATACAGTCACCCCAAGACATGTATTCACAACTATCGTCCATTTTATTTGGGGTCTTGCTCCTGAGGCTAACGTAGTAATTTAAATCCTGAAACTGAACTTTCAGAGGCAAGCACCAAATATTGTGAAAATTCCTGAAAAAAATTACCTCTGGCATCACCATATTTAATCTGGCTCTGCAGTTTTATATTGGTATACCTGCAATATTTTTATATATCATTTTTTAGAAAATCTTTCATCAAAAATGTATGTGCTGACATGTTCCGTTTTCTACGTTCTTTTGATTTTAAAAGGTAGAGTGTCATAAATGTTACCTGAAGGCCAGAGTCTGAATTCTTGGTTCATATTGAAGAACACCTTCAGAACCACCACCAGTTCCAGAAGAGTCAGGCTTTAGCTGGAGAAGGCTACTAAATCAGTCTGAGGGAACAAGAATTAATTATCTACTAGGTTAATGTACTCCAGAACGTGAAGACCAATTCATGTTGTCAAAACTGAAAGGTTTAATTTTTCAATTTCTTTGCAGGCATTTGGTGATTTAATGTATGCCCAAAGCATGACTCTGAGGCCTAAATGATTTGAGAATATAATCTAATAGCATCTATGTCAATGATACATGAAAGGAGACTAAATTGGTAAGGAAACAAAGACTGCTTGTATAGGCTTTTTCTAATGATAATTCCTGTATTACCAGGATAATTTTATTCAAGTATCACATGAGAAAAAAAAAAAATCTGCCCTAGCAATTGAAACTTTACATCAGGATATCATTCATTCTAATATGTCAAATGTATACATTACAAGAAACTGTTGAAAAACCCAGACTGGAAAGTCCCAGGCTAAATCATATACCTCAAGACTGAAACTGATTTTAATTCCAAGAATAAGTAGCTAACAAAGACAATTTTCATAGATTCATATTTTTCACCAGTGTTTTATATATCTGTAAGAAATATACACTGCATTGGTTATGCACTGATGAAAATTTTTTTGTGCCAGCTGTACTTCATAGACCTGAAAAAGTGATTCAAGCAAAACAAAAGAGAACATAAAAGCACAACTCTAATAGTTTTAAATCCCCAAGAGGCAATTGCAAGTTTGATTCCAGTCATGCGGCTGGACTACACTGGAAAACTAAACATACCCATATTAAGTAGATATGAAAGCTTGGACTAGGACTGTAAATAATAAATCCATCCTGCAGTTTTATTTGCGAAGTACTGCCCTTTTAATAAGTTGGGAAAATACAGCAATAAAATTAATTCATGTGTAAAAGGTAGTTTAACAGAGCTGAAATATGTTGAAACATCTTTTTTTTTAATGAGAAAAGTAAGTTGCACAATAACTAATCATTTAAATAAACCAACTGAAAAGTGAATTAAAGTAATGTTGCAACAGGAATGAATTATAGTAATTCTTTAGCCTTTGTGAATTATAATTCTTTATAATTTGTGAATGTGTTAGGATATAGTACATACGGTGTTATATAGTTAGAATATTTCTTGGCCTATAAAGAAAAGCCTGACAATTGCAGTACATATTTATCTTTGCCCTGGGGGCTAAGAAGAAGGGTAAAGGGCTGGGCACCGCAGGATGCAACAAACCACCCAAACAATGATGTGAAGATGGACCAAGGTTTAAAACCCTAGCAATGCAGATGGCAACTGGCTGACGAGGATAGAGGGAAAGGAGAAACACAGCTACCTTTGTGTGCACTGTTTCCCAAAAGCAGCCTTTTAATTCAGGGTACATGTGCAGGGTTTTTTACCCTCAGATAAATTTGACGTGCCGAGTATAAGCTAGTTCTGTGGGCTGTTCAGTAGGTACTCACATATCTGGAGGGCAATTTAACCCACAAAAACTACTTCAGGCTGAGATGGATCATCACTCTCCACTGAGCATTGAGACACTCTATATGGGTGCTTTCTACTGCACATCTTCATTTTAGATGTCTAAAGTTAGGTAAATGAGTCCTTCCCTTGATAGATATAATAAAACCGATTAATTTCTTCTCTACTTTTTCTCATGTGCTGGGCTTAGAGGTGGACAGAGCAAGTTGAGGCAGTTACTGGGCTGTTTGAGGCAGTTACTGGGCTGTTTGGAGCAGTTTTGCATGTGTCTGGGGCAAAGGCTTCCTTGTAGTTCTCTCTGGATGTAGTAAGGCCTGGACAAACACCAGTGTTTGGACAGGAGGGGAATGGAAGGAGGTATCTAATTAAACATCTGCTCTTCAACATTTTGGCTCTCAGAATTAAAGTAAAATTTGAAAAAATTAAATAGAAAATGAAAGGCAAAAATAGGCAGATCACAATAAAAGGAAGTAGGACACAAAGTAAGTCCTATATTATAGTTTTAATTCTTCGCATTCTCTTCTGGAAAATGTAGGTGAATTCAAAAAAACAATAAAACCTGCTTATAAGAAAGATCAGTTCTTATTATTCTGATCTAACCTGAAACAATTCTGGGGGAAAAAATGTTTTCTTGAAATGTTCCCTTTTGATATATTTGAGAAAACTATTTTACTATTTCATAATTCAAGACAATTATTTAACCACATTATTTTAGTTAATTTATTGTTTAAAGTGTGAAAAATTAACAACAATAGCAAAAGAAAGAGATAATATTATTTGCATGAAATATTTTAACAATTTAATCTTAGGGATTTCTACTCATGTGTCTCCTTGAACAGCATTATTTTCCAGGTTTCTGGCTTTTTCCCAAAATTCTGAAACTTGTGTGACAGGGACAAACATTTGTGGCTTAGTTTAATGCTTAAAATCTAAAAAGATCTGTGGCACAAATGATAGTCAATGCTGCACTTTGTCAGATTTTGGGTATACTTCGTTGAACTGGGTTGATGCTGCTTTCCTCAGGACTCTGAGCTTGCTGCTTCTTTTCGACAGAGGCTGGTCCAGAAGAACAATGTTAAGTAACATTTTTAAAGCCACATTTCCGGAGAAGTATGCTTCAGAGTGGTATTTGCTACTGTTTGGCCTTAACATTTGAGGACACATTTGTATGCTCAGGTATTGGTGTATGAAGTGGCAGACAGAAGAAGAGTGTTTCATGCTTCTGCATGAAGTTCCTTCTGCATATATTTAAAGTTGGTGGTTAACACCTCCACTGACAGCAAGGAAGAAGTCAGGGTGGAATCTACAGCCGAGGTCATATTGGCAGACAGGGACTCAGGTGATATGAACATGACTGGTGCCACCTATGGGCAGGTAGAAGAACAGTAGCAGGCAGAGCTGGTGTGTACTTTACTGTAGATGGGAGCCCCGCAACATTTGCTGGACTCTGGCAGCAGGGGTGATTGGCTGTAGTATTTGCATAGTCTATAAATGGGTGGTATTTCTTTATCCTTCCCTGTTTTTTCCTAGTATGGACATGCTATTGCTCTATGCAAAGTTAAATTGGGGAATGTAGACGATTGAAAAGGAAATATTATAAAATAATGGCTTCCTTCAGGGCAAAAAACTCCAAACACCTGTTGTTTCACATATTTACACTACAGGCAGGAGGTGGACTCAATGATCTGATGGGTCCCTTCCAACTCAGCATATTCTAAGGTATCATATTCTATGATAAAGGAAGTTACAAACATCCTGAGATGAGGGTCATGTACTTAAGTTTAGATATTCCTTTGTAACAGGACCAAAATAGGGCTAAGAAGATGAACTGCACCTGACCAAGAAGGAAAAACAAAACTTGAAACCAGACTAGGGACATAGTGAGCTTTAAGGAAAATTTTAAGGGGTCTTCTCTACCTTTTGCAGCCATATTAGGCTTTTTATTGGTATTAAAAACTAAAAATATTTTAGGCCAAATAAAATACTGGTATGACACTTCTTTGCAACTAGGTAAGAAGAATGCAAGGATCCTTACAGGCTTAACTTCTAGCCCCAGGCATTATTCCTACTTACAAACTTTATAAGTTCCTGTAGATTTTAAATCACGTCTTTTCCTCTTTTCTGTGAAAGACCTAGAGGATCAAGCAGGATAACAAGAAACTCAGATCATTATAAAACTTGTCAGAGAGGTTTCTTGCTTCCACTTCATGGAACCCTATGAAGATTTGAGGCCAAACATTTTGGCACCTGCATAACCAGCCCCTGTTTTCCTGGTCAGGAGAAGTACTGAAATTGCTGAATTCTGAGTGTTCCCAAAGGACTGTTACATGTGGACTTAGGCAAGTTCAGTGCACCTAAGATGAGAACAAAATTGATGCCTGTTGTAAAATTAAATTGATTTTATGTGTAAATTAATTCACTATAAAAAAAGAAAGATGTTAATTTCAACTATATTTTTTCAATTATATTTATTGTAATAATATTTCCTTAACATTTTTGAATGGAAATGTGAGTCTGAAGTTTACTTTGTCCTATGTTGCTGCTGTTAGCAGCTTCCAACAGAGTTTCAAAAATTGTTTTGTAATGTTTTTTTTCAGTATACCTCCAGTGTGTTGTCATTTTTCTTTACTGTTTCCTTCTGTCTCTGTGAGAGGAATGCGATATGCCACCCGTGAGATTTTGTCTTGTCTTGCCTTGCTCCCTAGTGCTTATCCTTGGTATGTGCCATGGTGCTAACCCTTGGTCACTCTTAAACTCTATGCTCCAGTTCCATTTGTTGATGTGTACATACATATATGCCTCCTAATACTAGGGTTAAAGATAAAAAGATTTTACTTTTCTAAAGAATATCCTCCCTATCTGACACTTTCTTTCACTTGTTGCTTTTTATTATCAGTGTAAAATGTATTATTGCCAGTGGGATAAGCTGAGAAGAAACCAGAATGGTAGTCCTTTTGTGAAGCTTCAAGCTTTCAGTCTCTTCTCTGTTAATTTCATCTCCACTCTTATCTTCATATGATGAAACTTTGGACATGTTTTTCCTTTTTTTTGCTATGCCTTTTTAACTAAATTTGGGCTACTGTTTTGTTGGTGAGGATAAGTAGATGTCTTCTAGCTTGCCAGATAAGAAAGAGTGATCTGTAGTAAGCACAAGCGATAGATTTAGTAGAGTTGCTGTTTAATATCACTGTCTGGATTTAAATATTTGGACAAAGATTAGCTGCCAGTACAAAATAAATAGCGTGATTGTTTAATCAATATCTATAATTTCTACTGGTCAGATACTGCCTTTTTTGTTTAAATAGAGACACAATGCCTGCTGGGTACTATAACTCTCTTAAAATTTGGATAATTTTAAGCAAAATCCAATCCATACCTTAGTGCATAATTAGGAATGAAAGATAAGAGAGTTGAATCTACACATCATAGGTAGATATATACTTTACAGACTCTTCAAAAATTATGTTGGGGAATGACTTTCAAAAATACAGACATTTAGTCACTAGAGGGAGACACGATCATGTATAACAAAAATTTTCACACTGGGGAGGCAGATTTCAATCAGGCTGGAGTGCTACCACCCAAGTGAAAGGATGCTGATTTGGTAAGCATCTGGGGGGCATGGGGATTGGAGACAGTGCAAGAACCCTTCATGGATCTGCCTGATCCTCTGGGATTGCATCAGCAATTCCTTTTCATTAACACATCTGACCTGGACTCCAGTAAGAAGATCATATTCAACTTAAGCAAGCAGAAAAGGGTTTTACCTCATTTTCAGCCAGTGCTGGTCTGTGCTATGTTGCTCGTCTTTCTCAAGAAACCTGCAGGGTATGACCTAATTTCTCACCCAGAGTAACATGACTGGGTGGAGAAGAGGAAGGGCAATGAAGAAAGCCCTGTGTCTCCTTGGGAGCTTTTCTACTGTCAGAAGTGGGCTGGCACACCTTATTAGCTCCTAACATATGCTGCCGGTAACCATCAATTCCCCCACAGTTGCATTTGGGCTGAACAGAGATGCTGCTTGGGGGAAACCAATGAGGATGTGCAGAGCAGGCTCCTGGACCATTTGTTGGCACGGGTGGGAGAAGACCTATTTTTGTCTTGGTGGAAGACCCTGCAGGGGACAATCTGTACAACTGTTTGGCTGGAGAAAGTGGTATGCAAGGCTAAATTGGCAGGGTCTCACCTCAATGAATTACTTTAAAATGAAAGCTAAGGTGCAAACATAAGAGGCAGTTTTTGTGCCCATTGGAAAGTGCTTTGATCAAAGCACCAAGCCCAGCGTGAAGCCTGCATAAGTGTTATTATTCATCCAAAAACCAAACAGAGCAAACCAAAGGCCCTGTCTACACTGGGATCAGGATTGGGCTAGCATCAAGCATGTTGCTGCTGATAAAACCACAGGGAAACATCTCTACATCTGGAGTTTCTGTTCAGTGTTAATCCATTGTGGGATGCTGTTTAATAATGTATTAAACTAGGGTATTGCAAATGTGTGGTAAACGACATTTTTTTACCATTGCATTAATAATAGGTGTTATTTATTCTTTAATACCTAGAAATACTTTCTGGACTTGTTAATGTTAATATTGCCTCCAAATAAATGTTTATGGAATCATTAACTCTGGTTATATCTCACATATTTCTCACAAAGCTTCTGAATAATGATTTCAAGTCTGCTAGGATTTGTGATCCTATTTTCTGTTTGCTTTGTACATTATGTATGTCTGTGTAAATTAAAGAGAGAATTGTAGAGTGTAAGATGGAGCCAAGTATTTATTTTAATTAAAATGCTAACATAAGAAATTATCCTATTGAGTGATTTTCTTGTTACATAGCCACTTTGTCTGCCACACAGTAGTAAAATGCTATTTGATGCTTCCTCTAGAATGCTTCCTATTCTCTAAGGCTTATACTATAGCCAAAACCACCATCCCTTTAGGCTGAAACTTGGCACACAAAATCTCAGCTCAACTTCAGTGTGGCTTGAAACTTAAAACAAAAAGCTTTGCTTTCCTGTGTCCAAGCTTTGGGACACTACACCTTGACATTCCTTGTATTGTTTCTTTATAGAATGATTAAAGACTTCAATATCACTCCAAGACTAAAAATGAAGTGTTGCTGGCATTAATTTTTTAATACAAATATCATTACTGATGACTACAGAAAGAAACCCCTCTCTATCATAGGCCAGCTGGGTTCAAGATGGACATAGATGTATCACTGCACAGGAAGAAAAAAGTTACTCTTTTTCTGGAAGTTTTTGCTTGTGTCGGCCATCCTAGATGGAAGATTCTTACCATTTGTGGAAGGGCCATGACACAGGCTCTCACATCACTGACCCTTGTTGGAGACATTTGACCTGATCCAAGCACAAGCTGTTGTTGCTTCTACAAAGCCCAGTGAACAGTGAATCTAAACTCTTCTTAACAAATACCTCACCTATGGTTATTTACATATAAATGTTTTCTGAAGCAAATCAAGTGTGTTACTGAGCACATTGCCTGTCCCCATGTCCCTGACTACAGAAAGTTGGTCGTAATAATCTGATTGAACAGTTAGGTTTGGGTAGATCTTTGATCTTTTAATAACAGTGCATGCATATAAATGGAAAAAGAAAGTCAAGTTTATTGCAATCTAAAGATGCATAAAGGCTGTGTCTAGCACAACTTGAACACCTGGGACCAAGGGGAACTTGTGCACCAGAATTACAAATTTGGGCATACATATGTACCTATGTTTTCTTTTTTTTTTACTGAGTTTTGTGCCTGATTGATATCAAGCAATTTTTGCAACATGCTTTCCCAAGATATTTACCATAAATTTAGTAGTTTCAGATGACTGGAAATTGTTTTCTAGCAATTTTTTCTCCTGATTTTATTTATATTCAGTCTTTGCAATGTCTTTGCACATAAAAAATTAAAGGCAGTGTTTAATAGACGGAAATTTCTCTGTGTATAAGATACCTATGAAAAGGGTTCCTCTTTAGAAATAAGCAAAAATTTTAGGTATTTTTCAGTATAGGAGAAAAAGTTGGGGAAGTACTGACTGCGCTTGAAAACAGGAAAGTAAACTCTCAGGTGGAAGAATTTATAGTTGCTTACGCCAGTCAAGAGTCATAAGGAAATTCAGAAAGAGACCTAACACTGTGGCATAGGATACTTTGGGTTGATAAATGCAAGTCATTTAACTTGGAATAATGAAAGGGGGATTTGAAATGGCCCATTCATTTTGGAGGTTACAAGCTAAATTTTTCCTGCTTACGAAAAATACCACTGAACACAGGTCAGTCAGAACTTGTCAGTCTGTAAAAGCTTAAAAATATAGGCAAAACCTTAGTGCCTGTAAAGGTTGAACTATAAACTATGTCAACCAGTTACAGATCAATGAAAACCTGATAATGTCACTGTATGCATCAGTGGTACATTGTCCCCTGCAACATAGGGTCAGATGGGCATATACAGAGCTATTTTTCTCTTTTCTTCTCTTTTGTTGGTTTGCTTGGGTTTTTTTCAGACAAGACTTCTATTACATTTGTAAGAGATCAGTGCTTATATGTTGCACAGTTTAGGAAACCTGCTTTTGGCAGCAGAAACTGTTGTGAATCCATCTGGTAAACCATCCCCAAGCTTGTGTTTATACGAAGTTATAAAAATCCAGAAGAAAGCCTGAATTACCATCTTCTACCTTTCCATGGGTCACTTATTCCCTTGTGCTGTCTTTCTTGAGGCATCAAACTTATTCTCTTGTGCTGTCTGTCTTGAGACATCAAACCTCCAGTGACTGGAATAAGGTCCCTTTCTGTGTCATGTCACTGATCCTACAAGAAGTGAAGCATTTTCCTCTCCTCTGCAGCAAACCCAGCTCTGAACACATCAGTGACTTGGGGGGTTCTGCAAGAACTTGCATGGTAGCACTGCTCAGTAGGTATAGAGCAAGTAGATACTTCTGGGACCCCAGTCTGTTTTGGGAAGCACCTGTCAAAGGATAATGGGGTGCACTAGTGGGCAAGGGTGTTCAACGTTCGCATGAAAGAAGAATGAAACAATGGGGCCTGGCTCCACTCAGACCAGTGATTATGGAAATCACTGGTCTGAAACTTGAAACAGATGGAGTGATGTTTATGCAGAAGCAGTTTAAGAGGAGTGAAACTCTGTTTTGCAGTCTTTATGGAGTAGTCTTTTTTTATTTCTGAGAGCAGAATCAGTGAATAAGGTGAGTTAATAGTACATAAGTAAAATTGAAGCCTACAGCAATTAAATTAAAAGCTAGAAAATTAGGAATGGTAAAACTGAATACATTTTAATTGAACATAATCAATTGAAGACTATTACATTACCAGAGTAGAATAGAAGCACAAAATAACATGATAATGACTTCCTGAATAAGACTTTAAAACCAATAAACTGAAAAATTGCAGGTACCCCCATGTATGACATGCAGAGTACTCATGATATGAGAACATGAATTATTTATATCTTCTTTAAGTGTAAAATGTAAATGTGTTTTGAATTAATTTTTACTGGGAAATCAGCAAACATAACTGTCTCCTGTGGCAATTACTACTATTTTATCATTTTGCTGTTTGGAGATGGAAAGCAAAACTGGCAAATTTTATGGTAATAAGTCATTTAGGTAATGGTTATATGGAAAAAATGTAGTGCTTTTCTTTGTAGTGAAGTATACTGCAAGGTAGACAGCTGTTAAAATAACTTCAGACAGAAAGACTCCACTTTGTTAGGAGAAAAGGGTGTTAATGTCTTCAAAAATGACTTGATCTGAAAGGATCAATCAGGTTCTGGAAGAATGGGTGTAGGGGTCTTTATGAGTATCAAAACACACTAGTTTGTTGCAGAGCTGAGCACAGTCTGAACTTTTGAACTCTAGAGAACAGTATGAAGGCTTAACAGACTCTGAATAAAGTTGCAGGGTGACTCTGTCTCCTTTGTGGACACTTGACTTTTCACGGCATGATCTTCCACACAAATTTGGTATTACTATTCTGGGACCAAGAAGTCAATATCTCCTTGTTTTTCCTACAGAGAGTAAATTGGTAGACTGATAGGGAACATGAAAGAGTTTGACTAGTGCCTTATTATTATTGTGGTCTGTGGGATGCAGGAGCAGGTGCCAAAGCTTATGATGGCCATAATATCACTGCAATTTGGAAAGAAGAAAAACCCTCCAAAGCTATTCCTTTAAGTGTTAGAGGATCAGGCATTATTTTATTCTGGTCAGGAAGTGCAATGGAAACAATTTCATCCACACATGCTTTCTTACCAGACTTTTCACATATTTATAGGTTAAAAAACACAAAGAAATTCTCGTTCATTGGTTCTACATTACACAATTTAGTATTTGGTCTCCTATTGGTCATTGATTCCTCAGCCTTCAACGCTAATTTGGTCCTCATTCTTTGGTTCTCTTATCAGTCTTTCCTCAGATCAGGTGACTCCAAACACACCAGGGGTTAATGTCTGTTGATGTCCGGTTATCTCCCCTGTGTCTTCTGGCTACTCCCAACATGTAGATGTTAAACTCTCAGAGTCTAGGAATCTTGTTTTTGTGGATTGAGCCTTATCAGGCCTCACCCAGTGAAACTCAAACCCTCAGTAAACAGTCTTTTGAAGAGAAACATCCATTTCCTCCCCCCCCAGTTCCCACCCCTGGCAAAGACAAACATAACCATTAATAAAGTTACTCAAAATTTAAAGAGTTATATCATTTCCAGCAACAGGAATAATCTAAAAATGGAGGCAAATCTCTTGTGAGTAGGGAGGGGGTTCTTAAATGAAAGACCCACTATTATTGCCACTTCTGTTTGTCCTTTGTCTTCACCTGTACAGCTGTGTTCCACAGTGGGGGAAACATACCACTTTGGGGGAATTAGGACAAACAGGTTTCTTAAAATGTAGATATGCTGCAGTGGGGATACTGCAACACGTGTATCAGACAACAAGGCCCGTAGAAAAGAAATATATATATGGACCGACTCTTGATAGATGTTTCAGAGAGATGTTTATTTCTCCAGCCGCATGGCCGGAGCTCTGCCGAGGAACTGAGGCAATCATGGAACCCGAGGGTCCTTGCCCGTGCAGGGGAACACAAAACAACCAGTGGAGAACAAGGTTGACCAGGGGCTAGGGAAACCCTGCGTCTCCCCCCCAGGGCCCCTCTCCCAGGACCACGTGGTGGGGATGGGGGGGAGACCCCAACATTTCACCCATTTATTTTTAACAAAAAGAGATTTAAAACTTAACATTGAAAACAACTGGATAAACGTAACAAGGACAGTTTTAAAACAATACAAGCCACCCTCCTGAGTCTTTAAATGTCCAAACAGATTCTCTGGAACATCTTAAGGCTGACCGAAGAAAGACAGGACTCTCCGGGCATGCTTTGTGGGGAAACTGAGGCAGGAGAGGGTTTCTTCCATTTGTACCTGTTGGAACTCTAAACAACAATAGTTAATTTCTTCCCTCCCACTCTTCATCCCCCACTCAGCATTGGAAAGGGGTTTTTGGGGAAACAATTGGCAAAGGCATGGTTTTGTGAGGGAAACCATGGGTGAAAAAACGGATTGGGAATACACTGGGGGTAATAGGATATAGGGTAAAAGGGAAAGGTGGGATTAGGAAAGGGAGACTGTAGGGACTGTTTATAATGTGGATATTGTCTAACATGACTATGATTTTTAGCATATATACTGCCTTTCACAAAAACACCATCAGGCCCAGTGACCTCTGCTGCTTGTAACGCTTTTCTACTTTGCACAATTTTGAACTCCACTACTTCTCCATGTCCTAAACTTGGGATGTATTTTTCAGGGTTTTTTTTTTTTAATAGCAATTCTATGAACGCATATATCTTGCTGGTTGTCACATCTCGTTATAAACCCATAATTTTGTTTAACATTATATCATTTTACCCTTCCTAAAACCTTAGCTATGATGATTTTTTCCTTTTTCCCAGTGGCTGCTGTTTTCTGTCTCAGTGCGTTTTTGCCTTCTCTTTCGCTTTCACTCACTCCCGTGTTGGAACTGCCAGGGCTGCTGGGGCTGTCGGGGCTGCTTGTCCACGTGGCCTGGGTCACACGGTCCCTGAAGCAGTTTTAACTTCGCAAGGACACAGCTGACATTGCTCAACAGTCTCGGTAATTAAATAATATTCATGAAAATATTCTTCCATCAGCATATATTTTGACTCAAAAATTAACTGTCTCCAAATGGTATTCCAAAAGTCTTTGGTAAGAATTAAATCCCAAGAAACATAGAAAAAGTTCTTAAACAACCATGCCAGGAAGTGTTTCAATTCTTTTTGAGCTTGAATTAAGCTAAAATTTACAAATCACTGTTCAAGAATCTTTTCAACTTTAAGATAAATGTCCATATGCAGCTCTGAGAGCCAAGAGTCTTTCCACGTTCCTCCATTGTTTAGAGATGGAACAGCAAAACGAAAACAAGAAGAGAAATCCAGAGTTTACTCACAAATCAGTCGCTGTCCTTAGGGATCGGGGATTGTTCTGTCCGCATTATCTGCCATTTGTCACAGTGCGGATACTGCAACACGTGTATCAGACAACAAGGCCCGTAGAAAAGAAATATATATATGGACTGATTCTTGATAGATGTTTCAGAGAGATGTTTATTTCTCCAGCTACATGGCCGGAGCTCTGCCAAGGAACTGAGGCAATCACGGGACCCGAGGGTCCTTGCCTGCTCAGGGGAACACAAAAAAACCAATGGGGAATGAGGTTGACCAGGGGCTAGGGAAACCCTGTGTCTCCCCCCCAGGGCCTCTCTCCCAGGACCACGTGGTGGGGACGGGGGGGGGGGGGGGGGGACACCCCAACACTCATAGCTTTGCCTGTTGGCTCTGGACAAGTGATTATTGCTTTGCCTTTGCAGTACTCCTGATACAGTATTTTGCAGGTAAGTCTAGGATAAAGTCACTGAGGGTTTAGACCTTTCTGACTTTGTTTTGTATTCCTAAGCTTATAAAAAATGAGGTACAAAGCTCCTTTTGAATTCTGTGTGACTTTGTCCTTGGGGGTTACTGAAGTATCTTTGTCTAAGTCAGAGTAACCAGGACTGAGGCTTTTGTTGATTGGCCTGACCTTTAAAACCCTTTCTACTCATTTGTACACTTCATTCATCCATCTCTCCCATCTGAGGGAGTAATGATACCTTGTGGATAATGTTATATGGCAAATATTAAGTTTGAGAGGCAAGTAAAAGATGGAAAATATTGAATAATTTTGTTTCATATAATGCACTATTTTTTCATTACTTGTATCTTTGTCTTGTAACCCATCTGGATCTGCAAATCCTCACTAGCTGCAAACTATGTTCTCCCCATTCTCAATCCTCTGACAATGGGAAGGTGATTTGCTAAAAATGTAAAGATCTTTGTTCTTATGATTTTGGAACAACTGCTCTCCTGTTTTCTGCTGTTTTCTTTTCATGGACCATTAGCAGCTTCCAAAGGCAATATCCTTTCACTGTCACACTATGCCATGGGGTGCCATTTCAACAACTTCAGATGAGGGCATTAAGTACAATTCTGGATGAGAGTCAGAGCATAACCAAATAAAAATAATAAAGGAAACCTTGTAAGAGCAATTTGGAATGCTGTCCTGTGCTGAATTCATTTGCAGCTTAGCAGAAAGCTACCAATCACTGGTGATTGTTAAAATAGTCTTCAGCAACTTATTTAATCGTAAAGTATTTCATACCCTAAGAAACATCAATGTTCATTTGCTTTTCCTTTTTCGGTGATCATCTTAGCTGAATGCTGAGTGGTGAATCAGTAGGAGGGGAAGAAAATTCATGTTTGTAATTCAAGGAGAATAAAAATGGACTTCTTCTTGTTTCTCTTTCTTCCCCATTGCAATTAATCTGGAGTTAAGCATTTCTTAGGAGAAATTTTAAAAAATCCTGGGAAGGAAAAAATCCTCATAATCTTTTAGTAAACCTCTCGGTGCATAGAGGTCAAATTGTGGCAAACATTGCATACAGGTCCAAGACAAAGCATACTCCCGGCCAGTGGTAGGACTGTGGAGTAGAAGCTCACCTCTTTAGCTCACCTCCCAGTGAAACAGAGAATAATTATTCTACAAGTCCTCACAGCAGCCCATGCTTTGGGGAGGACTCAGGCTACCTAAAGCCCCTGAGTTGACACTGACTGATTTGGCACCAGCTTCTGCATTCAGTGCTTGAATAAATGATTCATTCTTTTTAGTGAGGGAAATTTGTAAGGTGCACAATAAATGGACTGCTCAGAGCTGGAATTGAGGCACTTCCAGACTCTGATGATGCATTCCCTCTCCAGACCTCTTTCATGGTGACAGATATGCAACTTAGCAGGCACTGCTTGGAAGTGTGGTGCAGACATCCACACAGAGTTTGTCAGTGTTGTGGATTTACACTGACTGTATGCCAAGCACCCACAAAAGCAAATCACTCACTCCCCTCTGCAGCTGGACAGAGTGGAGAAAATTTATTGAAGGGTTCACAGGTCTTGAGATAAGGACCAGGAGAGATCACTCATCAAATACCATCATGGGCAAAACAGGCTCAACTTGGAGATATAAAATGAATTTATTATGAACAAAATCAAAGCAGGATAATGAGAAGTAAAAATAAGAGCCTTCCTTCCACCCCTCCCTCCTTCCAGCTCTACCTCCTACCCCAGAGGGACAAGGAAACAGGGAATGCGGGTTATGGTCATTTCATCACCTGAGGCTTCCCCTGCTGCTCAGGGAGAGGAGTTGTTCCCCTGCTGCACTGTAGGGTCCCTCCCATAGAAGACAATTCTCCATGAACTACTCCAGCGTGAATCCATCTCATGAGCAACAGCTGCAATCCCATGGGCAACAGTACCCCTCAAACTGCTGCAGCGTGGGTCACTCTTCCATGAGGTGGTCTTTCAAGGACAGGCTTCTCCACCATGGGAGCAGGGCCCCTCACTCCATGGATCTCCTATGGGCTCACAGCCTCCTCTAGGCATCCACCTGCTACACTGTGGGGCTCCTCCACAGTATGCAGGTGGATCTATGCATCCCAGTGGACCTCCATGTGCTCCAGGGACATAGCTGCTTCACCGTGGTCTTTACCACAGCCTGCAGAGGAGTCTGGGCCTCAGTGCCTGGACCACCTCCTCCCCCTCCTTCTTCACTGACCTTGGTGTCTGCATAGTTTTTCTTCTCACATGTTCTCACTCCGTTCTTGTCTGGTCAGAATTAAAACTGCACCACCACTTTTGGTTTTGATTTCTTCTTAAATCTGTTATCACAGAGATGTTACCACCATTTCTAATTGGCCCAGCCTTGGCCAGGGGCACATCTGTCTTTGGAGCCACCAGGGATTGGCTCCACCAGACATGGAAGAAGTTTCCAGCAGCTTCTCACAGGAGACACCCCTGTAGCCCCCCTGCTACCAAAACCCAGGCCGTGCAAAATCAATACCGTCAGCAGAAGAGCAGATCAATCAACAAGTTTAAGCATAGGACACGGAGGTAGCTGGGATGGTTGCTGTCTTGGCTATGCTGATAGATGACTTTGGGCTAGGTACTTAACATCTGTGTATTCTGGTTTTTTGTTCTCTAAAAGAGGGCTAATCTCTCTTCCTGTGGATGTTGGAATTTTCTCTGGCCTTGTAATAATATCTTAATACCAACAGGGAAGGTATTGGGAGACTCTGAAGATTTATAAAGCACCATGAATTTGTGTTGGGTTACATGTTACCAGTGCTTTGCTACAAGAATGTTTACATTTGACTTGCACCTGAGAGAAAAGATTTGTGCTAATGTCTTTACAAATAATTTGATGAGTGAAGGTATAGGTGTTAACATCTTCAACATGTTAATGTCTCCACTGACTTTGGGCAGCAGGTTGTTGCAGAGCCCAGACAGTTTGGCTCCTGAAATAGACATGGGTCTGCACAAGCCTGAACTTCTTAACTTTGGAGTAAAACAGTAGTTTCAACGGGGGATATGGGGTAGACAGTTCATGAAGGCTGTACCTTCCTAGTACCTCAGCCAATGGAGAAAGGAAGAGGGCAACATGCAGCCGAGAGTAAGGATAAAAGAGAGGCTGTGCCCTCCGAAACCTTGAGAGAGAAAACCCACAGGTGTGTGCCACAGTCGACTCTCTCCCTTAATTCAAATAAAGTTGAAGGACTTCTCTGTCTCCCTTTTGGATGTAAACCTCTGGCGTTTGTGGATTTTCCTGACACGCCTAACATAAAATATACTTCTATACTACTACTCTCTGCTCCGCTGAACAATACTGAGGGTCTTGTAATTTTCTCCCTAACATAGAAATTATTTCACCTTGACATTGAAGACTAGGCAGGGGTGTCCCATTCTGGAGTAAAAAGCACATGAGACACTTCAAGAATATGCCCAGTGCAGGTAGCTGTAGTGCAGTGCAAGCTGCATACTGTGCTTTGTGTGGGAGGAAATCGTGGAACCCCCAGCAACAAGCTGTCAAGTGACACAGACCCTTTGCATAACAAAGGGCATGGGGACCTTGGCCCCAGCCAGGTGACTGGCCACTCAGAGATATGGCAGGAGGGAGCTGATGGCTCAACAGGAAAACCCCAGACCATTGTGTGCATAGACTGTGAGGATACAAAAGCCCAGGGATTGCTTGGTTCCAGGTCCCTCCTCAGAAGCACCCTGCTTGATCTCAAACTGTTTTTCTGTGACTGTGCCATGATTAAAAATTGCTTTAAGGATTGTTGGAGGTTAGGATTTTTCATTGTTTTTTCTTTCTCTCAGGGAATTTTGTCCCATTTTTTGCCTAAGAGATGATAATGACCAGTATTTAAGAGTCAAAAGACGTGGCCAAGGTGGGGAAAAGGGTGCAGTTGGCAACTCTCTTAGCCCAGGGATTTTACTCTTGGGAAGGGCAGAGATACCATGAGATTTTGGCTGAGGGTGAGGGGCTGGGCTCAGTTCCTTGCTCTTTCTCCCTCTCAGATCGGAGGGGAATGGTCCAGTTGCTGCTACCGTGGGGAGAATTCACTGCCACTACAGAGTCCAGCCCTTTATGGCTTCTTCCTTACCATGGGTGAACCTTTGCTCATAAGAGCGGGACCTTATTAACACCTGATCACATAGGAAAGGACCCCCACCATCTACTCAGGTGTCTCGGGGGAAAAACCTGGGACGCCTCCTCCCTCCCCCTGATACGCGGAAAAGACTCCACTACTGAGATAAGTAGTAAAGTAGGTATGTACATTCCAGCGCTGGGGGGCATGTGGATTGCTCCACCAAATGTATGCGCGCCAACAATACCATTTGGCTGGGTATATATCGAGTTATAAGCTACATATTAATTAAGTTTCCAAATGCACCGATACATATTCATTTCCTGGCCCCGCCTAGCCCCACTTCATATTATAGTGAGCCCGAAGTCATTTCCATATGGCTTGTGCTTGTGCAGTGCCTCGTGCAGGGGTCTCTGGGATGAAGTAGGGAGTCTTCCTCAATTTGAACTTTTCATTTTGCTTCCTTGCACATGCTCCCTGAGTCCGTGGCCCAAGTTCAAACCCCAAGGCTGGTTTGAACTAGTTCCTGGGTCCAAAGCAGGATCATGGCTGCTTCCCCTTATCAAGTCTTTTTCTACTTGACAAATGTAATAAATGTTAGGCAAGCTATATCCATTGTTTTAGCAAGCAGCCCCTTTAGTAATTCACTTAACCCTTGTTTCCCCAACTCACCCCTTCCTGGAGGGCACACGTCCCTGCTGCATGCAGCAGCTGCTTGCTGGAACCTGGCTGCCGCTGCCCAGCCCCATTGTTTTCTGCCACTGCCTCGGGCTTTTTCACTACATTTTAACCCAGCAACCCATGCCTGCCAGGACACACTGTGGCTCCTGCTACGGCTGCGGAGTTTCTGCTACACTTTGTTTGCCACCCCAGGGGGTGGGCTCACGTCTGCCGTTCCAGCCTGCTGCTCCAAGGTTCCTGCTACAGCCCATTTCAACATCTGGAGGGGCACTGGACCGGCTGCCCCCCGTGAGTTTGCAAAGGAAGAAGCCCCTTTTCAATCTCTGGTGCCGGCTGCGCCGCCATTACCCGTGTGGAGAGGTGGCTGAGCTCGCGCCACAGCGCCCCCTGCAGCCGCGGGGGAATCATCGCACCTGCCCTGCCCGGCCGGGAGCCACCAGCGCCCCTGCCGGCTGTGGCCGTGACTGCAGCAAAGGGGAAAGGGCCTGACAGCCGAGAGAAGGCTGGTACTGGGTTTCTGGTTTCGTTTGTTGTTGCTGCCATCATTGTTTGTTTGCCTTGTTATACATATATACATACTAGTAAAGAACACTTATTCCTTTTCCCAAATCTTTGCCCGAAAGCCCCGTAATTCCAAAGTTATAATAATTTGGAGGGAAGAGGGTCATATTTTTCATTCCAAGAGAGGTTCCCACCTTCCTTGGCAGATACTTGTTTTTCAAACTAAGACAAGGATCCAGACAGATGAGAACACATCTGTGGCAGAGCCGGCAAGAAAATCCTGTCTAATGCGCGTATAGTGTGTGTAGCGAGTCAAGTGGCACACCCACTGACTCACTGGAGCTGCCAGCTTCGAAAGGGCTTTGGTCCCATAAGTGACAGTCTGAGGTGGTGGAAATGTGGTTGCCAGAATGGCTCCTGTATGGTCAGATAGAAGAGTTTATTTATCACCTGGCATGAGATTGGAGATGCCAGGGCTGTAAAAAGAAGACTAGGTCAGTCATTCCCTTGTCTCAGCTCCATTAATGTTGTATAGATTACTGATACAGTTGTGTTTGGGCTGGTTTTTTTTTGTTTGGGGTGGGGTTTTTTTGTTTGTTTGTTTGGGTTTGGTTGGCTGGTTGGTTGGTTGGTTTTTTGGTTGGTTTTTTTTTTTTTTTGTTCTTTGAATTTTTCCAGTCTCATTCTGACTCATGCATATTTTTAGCATCACTAACACCTTTGACACAGAAATCTGCAATATAACCACATCCTCTGTGAAGAAGTGTTTCTTTCAGTTAAATTTGAACTGGCTGTTGCTAATGTTGTTTCATATGCCCAGCTTCTTACTCCAGAAGACAGAAGATAGTTTGCTTTATCTCAGTGGCACTCATAGTTTCATAGATTTGTTTAGATACCCACACGATCACCCCATGACAAGGTGAAACAGTCTCAGTCATTTAGTAATTTCTCTTACAAAAATAAGTGTCATACAAAAGCTGAATCCTATTCTTGACCATCCTTGCCACAATTCCCTTTACCCTTTCAGTTCCACCATGCTCTTTTAAAAGAGCGGGATACTCAAGTTGCAAATAACCAGCACATTCTGGATATATCAAATACTGTCCATGTACCTCTGGTTTGTTCTTTATGACAAGTCTGTCATTCATGGACTTGCATTGCAATTATTTCAGGTGTGGCAATAATGTTGTTACAGTAGCTGGGGTTATATTATAGTCCTGACTTGGAGGGATAGAACAAACACTGCTTCTGCAAGTCTGAGCATGAGAGGAATGAGTCATCCAGACCAAGAGAGCTTCCTCTTCATTTTGCCTTGTTTGTCTCTGCCTGCTTTATGATACCCCACCTTGGAGTGTTTTCAACTTATTGTACATTTGCTAGAAAAGAAAAAGCCTCTCTAAAACTGCTGGACTGAAAATGAAATATAGGATGGCTGCAGGCTGTTTTTCTTTGCTGGGAAGCACTACCAGGAAAATTGTTTCTACAAAAAGAAACTACTACTCTGGGGGAAAAAAAAAAAAAACAAAACGAAAAAGAAAAAGAAAAAAGAAAAGGAAGAGACAAAACAACAGCCAAACCCCCAAACACCCTCTATTTGCTTGAACTTACCATAAAGTATTGCTAGTGATTATAGAAGCCAACTGCACAACAGCTTAATTTGACTTAACTGGCATTTACTTTAAAGCTGCAAAACAATAAAAAAAGAAAATTAACTCAGTGCACAGGTTCTGGAGACATTAAATTTCACTTCATGAAAAAGCTGTAAACTTTCATGCAATGTGTTGTCTTATAATTCACTTCAGTTGGTTATATATTATTTTTCCTTCTTTTTTTTCTTCTATTGTAATATGGAAGTGTAGAAACATACAGCAGTGTTTGAAAGAAGACTAAGCTTTGCTTTCACTCTCAGTGCTGGGTTCCATCTGACAGAAATATTTCACAGTGAAAGATTATCAAGAGGTAGAGAGATCATATGTTAGTCTTATTTCTTGATGGCCACAGGGTTGAGGTTATTTTTTATTGTTGTTTGGGTTTTTTTTTAAGTGACTAGCAATTCTAAATGACAAATTATTTTAATCTCCCCAAACATTTAAGAAATGGTAGTCTACTAAAGAGACAAATCCTTTTTGAGATAAAAATTTATCCATTGTGGGTTTAACTTTAAATAGATTAGTAGTACCCTCTAAATCAATTGAGCTTTAGTGGGTATTACAGGAAATTAAGCCATCTGTACACACTACCAGTGAGATGATTTAATTACACAATGTTCCGATATGGTAAGAGAAAAATTTATATTAAGTCAATGTTTATTTATTTCAATGTGGGCTGAGGATTGTCTATTATAATACATATGTATTATACAAGTTGATGTGATGACAGAATAGTTGTATACTGTAAATACCTAAAGGATCCAAATCTATATATGCAATTAAAATACCAAGTAAGGATCTGCAAAATTAAGAGTCAAGATTTTACATTCTCCACCCCACTCTACACCTTTCCTGTCCCATATGAAACATCTAGTCCCAGCTGCTTAAACAGTGACTCTGGTCACAGAATTCCCTCAGAGGTCTCCTAGGCCCTTCTCTAAGAAAGGTGATGTAGATGGAAAGTACTTGGGAAGAGACGGCCTGGGACACATTGCAACTAGTGGGGAATTCCTAAGGGACATTTTTCATCTGACACAGTTTACCACAACTGCAGGAAATCAATTGTCTCATCCAAAGCACCCAGTACTGTCATGAATTTACTTTTGACTTTTACATTAGTCCTCTGTTGGCATCAGAATCCAGACCCTGCACTTTGTCTAAAAGAGTTCAGCCTCAAGAAAGATGAGGATGTGAAGCTGATTTTATGCTAAATTTGAACCTCCTTAGTACTAGAATTGGTGCACATTGAAACCTATTTTAAGTTGCTTGGCTTCATTTGACCTAGCTAACCACCAGTAGATACATGTCCTCGTCTCCTGATACCTGTTACAGTGGCTGACAGGATCACAGGTTCCACAGTACAGCTTTGTAACAATGACTGTTTGATTTGGTGGCTTAAACTGGTTCAAAATTTGTCAACAGAAGAATCATCTTCTGAGGAAGCTATGCAAGGTACACAGTTCCAGTGGAAAATGTGTATACATGCCATAGCACTTAGCCACTCCTGGAAAAAGAGTTTAACTACAGACCTATATTTGGTGTGCTCTGTGCTTGTATGAAAGAGTTATGGTAGATCAGAGCTTATGGGACTCCATTTAATTTCTGCATGAGCTCCATACACTCTGATGCTGCTGAGTACCATGCTGGAGTGTGGTTTAGTTCTCCAGTAAGCACTACTTCAGTTAAATTCTGATGTAATGTAGTAGTACACATATATATATATATGCCATTACACTTTGTCTCATTGCTTTACTGAGAAAGGAACCATTTAAATGTGGAACTAGCTCTCCCATACTATAAGGATAGCATTTAAAACCTATGGGCCAGATTTGTCTATATATTTATGGCTATGTACTTTCAATGAGATCACAGCATGCTTCACACTCTCCACACTGACTAGAAGAGAAATGGGGAGAACATTTGAGACCTGAATCTGAAAGTATGAAACTATATGGAATTCCTAGTATAAAATGCAGGATCTGCCACACGATCTATTTTTTCACAGTCAGTTTTAGCTCTGCCTCATTGTGAAGAGATTGCTAGCAACAGGAGCAGGACTGAACCTTTAAAATCATTAACACTCCTAAACTACATATTTTATTACCTGTCAACAAAGCGATTCATCTGATGTGTTCATTGAACAGTGGAGAATCATGTAGCCGGACTCATAAGACAGTAGAACAGAATGGGGGATAGGTGCTGATAGTGCTGTTATCTTCTGAAATTTCACGAGGGAAGTATGGAAGAAAGCAGCAAAATCCTAGCTTAAGGGCTGTGAATGGAGAAGGTTCTACTTTATGTATACCTTTTACATTATTCCCAAGGCCAATGTAGATTTTGTGTTGTTTTGATGAAATGTATTTCAAGGCAGCAGAGGATAGCATATGTGATATAGAAATTGCACAATAAAAAATCAGACTTTTTGATGTCAAGAAGATACTCAGTCAGTCACAGAAAACTCTGGACTATCCAAAGCAGTTTACCAACATGCATTCAGGTCCTAATCACTGTGATCCCAATTTAGTGGCTTAAAATGGCAAGAAAACAGCAATGTGGGAATTTCTTTGAGACAGTCCAAACTTGGAGCATTCACCCTACTTTCATGCTAACACCATTTTAGCCAGTAAACTGTTCTTTTTGATTTCTTCTAAACTGGAAATACCCCAGAGGGAAAAAAAAGAGAAGTATTAGTATTTACACATCAAAGGAGAAAAGCAGTATGTGCACACAGGGGCATAGAGAATTAGAAGAATTGTATGAACTTTTTCAAGGCTCGTGGAAGGCTAAATATGAATTTTGTTGGAAGTTATTGTCAGGTTTTTATGACCAGAGCTGGTTTGATGTCCGTAGCTGGGATAACTCAGTTGCCAAACAAATGAAACTGAAAGTTTGTATCTGGACATGACTTCAATGTTAGTGAAGATTAATTTACAGGCTCATTTCCATATACTTATCTTTCTCCCCCCTCCTCCAATGCACCTATGTCTGAATTACTTTTTTTAACTTGAGTGCTCCCCCTAACTTAAATATTCTTTTTTTTTTCTACCTGTACACTGACATTACCTCTGACTAATACAATTGCATAGAGCCAATGAATGCATAGGGTCGAAGGAAGAAGTTTTTGGCTTTCTGTTCTACTCCCCCACACCCAAACATCAATGTTTCATTTTTTATTTCACTTTGTATTTCACATGAGAGTTGCAAGCACACGCTGGGAGAAAAGCATGACTTCAACCATAGCAAATATTCAGCCCAATTGATTTTTCACCAGGTTTCACTTACACTAGTCCAGAAAACTGGACCAATAGACTCGCAACTGCAAATGGATTGTACTGAATCAGCGTTGGTTTGGCTTTCTGCCTATACTCTCTAAACTGTTAGGCTTTTGGAGGAGGGGAGGACTCAATGTATTGTCAGTACTAAGTACTGACCTAAATTTTCTTGCACTTATGAAAAGGTCAGTCAATTTATTATGCACATTGAGTTCAGCCAAAACTTTTTTGACTTGACTTAAAGCCTGGAATGATGTGCTTAAGCCTAATACCATAAAAAGAACTGATGAAAAACTCACAAGTTGTGGATCATTATTTGTGATTAGTTCAGAGACCTCTAGAAAGTGAGCTATAATTTATTCCATATTATTATACTATTCAGGCATTGTAAAGACCTCCATTTCTCAAAAAAGGCAGCGAAGTAGTCTACTGATAAAAAAGCAGTATTTCCTCTTTATTTCAAATAGTTATATGCCAGAGATGTGCCCATAATGAACAGAAATGCGCTGTGGTGATTTTTTAATCCTTTATGTACCACAGGTTTCATAATTGGATATTTTCTATTTCATATATTAGTTCCCTTCCCTTCCCTTCCCTTCCCTTCCCTTCCCTTCCCTTCCCTTCCCTTCCCTTCCCTTCCTTTCCCTTCCCTTCCCATGATCGTAATAGGATACTCAAGGTCTCTTCTCAAATTTCTCCATAACCAGGGGGGATTTGAAGCTTATTCCCTGAATTTCTGATTTCATGACGGGTGCCATCTTAATCCAATGGCTTCTATTCATCCTCCTCCCATATGCAATTGCTGTTATGAAAGATGTAGTCCTTGCACTCAGGAACTAATTGTAAATGTAAAAATTGTAAATGTAAAAATTAACAACAATTCATTCTCAGGAGTACCATGTTATTGGGGTTTGGGGAGTTCCCCTTCTGTTTTCTTTTTTCTCTTGAGGAGTTTTTCCCATATATGTTGCCAGGGCGACAAATTGCTGGGTGCTTGGGAGAAACAAAAAACCTGGCCATAGAGGGAGGGGTCCAACTGGCTACTCCCTTTCACCTGGGTTTGTGGGCTGTTGTTCTTGGCGTTCGGATGGAGAGAGAGTCTGCCATCATGGTGGAGGGAATTCGTCAGCACTGAAGGCTTCTGCTTTCGACTGCCTTACCTCTACCGTGAGTGGAGCTTGCTCACTGGAGCAGCTGTTGCACTGGGACCCTAACACCCCACCTTACTAAAAGAGGGACCTTTTCACCATCTGCTTGGGTGCCTCAGGGAAAACCCCAGGATCCCAAGCCTGCCTTTCCATGCCCCGCTGGGAGCCGGGCCGCGGCCGCCCTATCCCCCGCCGTTGCTTCGAGCCTTCACTACTCTGTAGCTCCGCACACCCTGCCTGCTGAGACATACCGGGGTTCCCACCTCAGCTCCGTAGTTTGATACATCTCATCTGCCACCTGGGATTTGTGCTCATCCCTGCCGTTCCCAAGGGTCCGGCTGGACACCAGGATCGGCTGCCCAGGGGTTTGTGAAGCCTTTGTTCCATCTCTTCCCGGGATCCCAAGCTGCCATTACCGCCTGCTCCCCGAGCTCGCTCCGGAGCACCCCCTGCAGCCGCGGGGGAACCATCGCACCTGCCCTGCTCACCGGGAGCCGCCAGCGCCCCTGCCGGCTGCGAGCGGAACTGCACCCGAGGGGAAAGGGCCCGACAGCCGAGAAGGCTGGGACTGGGTTTGTGATTGTTTGCTGTTACTGCCATAGTTATTGTTGTTTGTTTGCCTTGTTATACACACATATATATATAGTAGTAAAGAACTGTTATTCCTGTTCCTCATATCTTTGCCTGAAAGCCCCTTAATTTCAAAATTGTAATAATTTGGAGGGAAGGGGGTTGCATTTTTCATTTCAAGGGAGACTCCTACCTTCCTTGGCAGACACCTGTCTTTCAAACCAAGACACAGGTAAATTTGTTAATGGTGTCAGGTTGAGACTGACTCAAGGAAGAGTTTGAGAAACCTAATAAATAATTTTAAACTCTTCACCTCAGAAACAATTAGTTGAAGCAACCTTCTGCTTCTCTTTCACCCATCCAATAAACTCTTGCTTTAACAGATTTCATGTAAAGATTTAAGACTAATGAAGGATACAATATTTTTATAATTGTTAGATTTTTAATAGAGGTTTGTTGTTGTTGTTTTGTTTTTCTTTTGAGGTGTTTACTTCAGGTTGTCTCATACTCAACAGATACCCATTTGTGATGTTCATTTCATAGCAGAAAACTCATTATTTTTCTATTACTGTATCCCACAGCCATAGGGAGGAGAGGAGAGATCCAACAGGCAGGAATTGTGCAGCAAGATTGATTTAATTAATTATTTTACAAACTCTTTTATAGACTTTTTTCTTCATAGTCTAATTGGACAAAGGATCAGCCACCCCCTGGGGTGATTGGCTAAAATCCTAAAACATCCATTGTCAAAATATTTTTCTACTGTACCATAAACAAGGCTTTGCAAGGTTGCAGGTGTTCATAGCTTATAGAACTCTGCTACTGTCTTAGTGAGAGAGAAAAGTATCTCATGGGCTTATAAAGAAGCAGGAAAATTTCTTGCTAACAGCGTTTTTGTATCCACATTTTCCACCTTCTGGGACATCAAAAGAGCTTCTAAAGGCTCTCTGGAGGAAGTGGGAAAGGATTTTCCAAATGTCAGAAGCCACAGTGAACATGCAGAAAAAGGAGTTTATCTTTCAAGCTTTCAGGGGTATGAGGATCAGTCTCCAAGGAGAAATCATCTATCAATGTTTCTATGGGAAGAAATAGGATTCATTTCTCAAACTATGAGCATTAGACGTTCAATGTTTAAGCCAGTGAATAAAAACATTATTCTGGAAGCAAAACTTTGGTGATGGTATTAATGCGCACATGATAGCAAGTACTGAAAAGTAATGATCTGATGAGATAGATAAGAGTATATGGTAGGTGGTCTTCTATCCTAGGCAGAGCAGGACATCCTGGAAGACCTTGATTTAATTCTTGTGTCTGTCAATCTTTATGTGACCATAGGCAGGGTATTTAATCTGATAATGATTCAGGTTTTTAGTTCTGTGGGTTTACTTTTATTTCATTTGGATTATGAACTCCTTAAAAAAGCAAATGCCTTACTCTCTGCTCTACAATGAAAAAGAAACTTAAGAACAATAATGTAATGTAGCTAAATTTTATCACTATGAAAAACTGTTTTAGTCCAGTAAGTAGCATGATAAACTGTGAAGGGCATTAATGATGTCGTGTGTGGTCTGAAATCTTATGCAGAGATCAGCTGAACTCCTGATATTTTAATGAAATTTTAGGTAGGAGGAATAATACATGGTTGTATTAAATGATGGTAGAGCTATATTGCCAATTTGCAAGTTCCCATATAACACATCTAAACAAAATTTAAAAGCCCTTCCCTTGGAAAACTTTGAAAAATAACTAAATGACACAAAAACCTTTGTATGTGAAAATAGCCTAAAAAGAAGAGTTGCAATATTATCAAAATAATTTCAAAGTAAAAGGATAAAGCTAGGGAGCCAAGTATTTCATAATGAATGCAGCATATAGCTTTTAAACAGGGCTAACATATGGACCACTAATGTGAATGTGAATGCAAATTAGATACTTTTGATTGCTTGAAATAAAGTCAGCAAAATCCAAGCTTCAAAAAGCAAATTGTGTGGATTTAACTACCTGAGTGCCGCAGAAAGATTATTGTTCATACAATATTTCCATATGAAAGAAGGTAATGGAGCTAATTTAGCTAATTCTAGGGCAAGCTGCCCTAGATAATTTGAAGATAAATGGTACACTTTCTCTGGCTTTTTTTTCTTCCTGTTTGGTTTCTTGATCCTGGTTTGTTTAAACTTTTACTTCTACTCTCTGCTGATTTTGTCACTCTCACTTTTAGATGTGATACAGTTTTCTACAAACATGCTGGTTTTGAGATAAAGTGACACAACTGGTGCCGGCTGGAATTAGCAGTCATTGGGAACTTCTTAACTTATAAAGTATGATTTAGCAGATAATGCTCAAGGGCTTCAAATGTCTTCTGGCTCAGCCAAATAAAGGGAGAAGATCAGAGGTTGCCCTAAACCTGGGAAATGCTGGTGCAACTTAGTTCAGCAGCACACATTTTGTACCCAGCTTTTCTGTGCTGTGACCAGTGGAAAAACTGGAGAGTAGCATTTGCTCTATGAGCTACTACCCTCCATGTAAAAGCAGTAGGTTACTCTTGGTGAGAGGGAAAATTAAGGGAGTTGCCTACCACCAAATATCTGGCATGGCTCGCCCCCATGTAGCAGCTATGTCATATCCTCACTGTGACCTGCAATTTGCAGGTAGTAGGAGCTGCTGCCAGGAGCTCTTGAGAGATGGGTGCCAAAGAAGATGCTTAGTTTGGAGCAACACCAGCCAAGTGGGAGCCTGGGTGTTAAGACATATCCATTTCTACTCCATTTCCTGCTTGCTCACCTTAGAGCAAAATCTTAGGCTCTACCAGAAGAATCAAGAGGTGACTTTTTTCACCATACCTCCTGATCCATACCCTTTCCCCATCAGACCATCTTTCCCTCATCTGAGGTCATCAACTATATTCCAAACTGCTGCCCACTTGCAATGGAAGCAGCTCTTTAGCTCCCCTCACAGCCAGAACTGCCTTGCACCCTCAGACATCCCAGCTGTTGACCACTCTAAACATGATCACATCCACACCCATTTACTGCTGATACATCTGCAGCTGTTCTAAGTACTCCCCTGATGTCTTCCTACCACATCTGGAGATCTTAGTGCATTAGCAGCCTATGCTATTTTTTAGCATTCTTCCCATACTCGGGGCACATGGTTACACTAAGCCAAACCACTACAAGACCCACCTGGTTGCATTACATTCTCCTTACTGCTATAACTTGGGGAAGAGTGTACTGATCCTAAACTACATTTTAAGGAAAGAGGAAAGTGACTAAATGAGCTCATTTACATGTTTGCCAATCACTTGCCAATTTGCAAATATGTGAATTAGCACATTCTGAAATTTGCATAAATTCACACATAGAACTGTGCAAGACTTGGCAGCTATGAAACAAAAAACAAAACAAAACAAAAACCCCAAAAACCAAACCAAACCAAAACCAATAAAAAGAATAAAAGAAAAAAATTTATTAATAGCTGTGCAAAAAGGAAAAGAAAACAGCTCCAGAATATAAATATCTTTGTGTTTATATGAAGAATGAGGAAATGGCTTTTGATCCTAAGATTGCTTGTCAGAGTCATAACCGGGAAAACCAGGAACAATTCTGTTAGTATCAGCGGTACACATTTATATAAGTCCTGAAACTGGGCTTCATGATTCAAAACATTGACTTGGGCCCTCTTCTTTCTTGGAAAACCATAAAAAACAGTTGCAGAGACTAGGAAGAGAAATGGTTGTAAAAATTTTGTTTAGCAGCACCTAGGCATTGGCTAGTGTCAGCAAAGTGTTTTGGGGGATTTTCTATCTTCTACACTATGTGTTTCACACCAGCATTACTCACCCCTGGCTGTGCACTTGCACTCTGACAATTATACTGATTAAAGCAAATGATGTTCTTAACTCGTGGCTGCGATAAAATTTAAATTGAGCCTGAAGGACTTCCTGGACTGATGATTTTGCACTCATGTTCATACGTTGGGCTAAGCTAGCAAGGTCACTGAGCTCAGGCTGCAGCCTGACTTGCAGTTTTTGTTCGGAGGAGTCAAGGTAGCAAACAGGTGTGTGGTGTTTGCAGCTAGATTACTTCAGCTAGCAATTGGTCTTGTCTGGGACCACGTGTTTCTTTATCTTCAAAACTGTGTAGCAGCTTGAATTGGCAGCAGCACCTTCTTTACATGATGGTAACTCTGAAGTATGTGTTTGCATCCTCACTTATTTGAGGGAAGGCTGCTTACAGTTGGACAGGCAATGCATAATCCTCATTGTTCCTTCCCAAGTGCTGCTGTCTCCAACTAGTTATCACTCAACAGAGAAAATTAGCTGGCAATGTCAGTGAACATTAATGACTTGGTCAGTGCCAGTTATTTTATCAGGAGAGAAGTAATCACCATGGATAGGCATGGCAAGGAGTTATGTATGGCACATAAGGGGTAGATTATGGTATTTTATGCTGACAGAATTGTAATAGTTGACAGTATATTCTGCTTTACCTGCAAAGGTTGGATTAGTAGCTACTAAAAAATTATACCGTCACCCTGAAAAAATAATAAGCACTTTGCTAGTCCCACATCCTGTTACTGTTACACAAGCTGCTCCCTTCATCAGTGGTTCTGACCTCTGTTTTCAGCAGATTTCTATATGTTGAAAATTTAAGGGGCAGAGCTGTGTACAATGCAGTGATCTAATATCTGTGTGAAGGCTGACAGAGGCGGCTTGTTGAAAATGCCTTTTTATAAGCAGTTTCTTTTTGACTGTAACAAAAATGGTAGGTTTGGCTGGATTTTTTTGAACTCCAAAAGCAAGACAGAAAAATAAAGGAAGTCAAAGTAAAACTGCCTTGATTCTGCCAAACTGCATTATTTTACTGAGAGCTTTTTTTTTTTTTTTTTTTTTTTTTTCATTATAGAAATCAAATAATATTTTGGAATATTTAGGAAAGCAAGAGAGCTATTAAATATTGCAGGTTCAATTTTAAAATTCAACTGAAGCATCTTCATTCTGAAATGCCTTGATACCACACATTCAGGAACTTTGCTAAAGTTTTTTGGACCATTGCTTGCACTAGATAAAAACAGTTGCAACGAGTGAGTCCCTTGTTACTCCTGTTACAGAGGTAACTGGACTGCAACCAGACTTTCTGTTAGGAAGAATGTGATAGTATTACATATGGGGAAAACAAGTATTTCCAAAATAGCTGGAAAGATTTGCAGCCCTCAAACTCTTACAGGTTCTTTCTTCCCTGATCTAAATGTCATATTCCACACTGAATATGTTTAGACAGTAGTGTCACTGACTACTTTGTTGTTGGGGTTTTAAGAGCTCTCCTGGGTTGGTTTTTTTTTTTCTCTTGAAGGAATGTTCCCCATATGTGTTGCTAGGGGGACAAATTGCTGGGTACTTAAGAAAAACAAGGGGTGGGGTGCATCTGGCTACTCTCTTGTTTCACCTGGGTGTGCGGACAGCCAGTCCCCGAACGCCGGAGAGAGAGACTGGTTTTGGTTGGCTGCTTTTCCTTCTGCCAGAGAAACCCCAGGATCCCCAGCCTGCCTTCCCTGCCCTGCTGGGAGCTGGGCTGTGGCCGCCCTGCCCCGCTGTTCCTTCGAGCCTTCGCTACGTTGTAGCCGTGCTCACCCTGCCTGCCCAGACCTCCAGGGGGTTCCCTGTTTGGATACATTTCGTCTGCTACCCGGGATTTGTTCTCGTCCCTGCCGTTCCAGCCTGCTGTTCCTGAGGGTCCAGCCGGACACCGGGATTGGCTGCCCAGGGGGTTTGTGAAGCCTTTGTCCCATCCCTTCCTGGGATCCCAGGCCACCAGTGCCATGTGCTCCCCAAGCTTGCTCTGGAGCTCCCCCTGCAGCCGCGGGGGAACCATCGCACCTGCCCTGCTCACCGGGAGCCACCAGCGCCCCTGCCGGCTGCGAGCGGAACTGCACCCACGGGAAAGGGCCTGACAGCCAAGAAGGCTGGCACTGGGTTTGTGATTGTTCGCTGTTACTGCCATAGTTATTGTTGTTTGTTTGACTTGCTATACACATATATATATAATAGTAAAGAACCGTTATTCCTGTTTTCCACATCTTTGCCTAAAACCGCCTTCATTTCAAAATTATAGTAACTCAGAGGGAAGGGGGGGTGCATCTGCCATTCCAAGGGAGGGTCCTGCTTTCCTTAGCACCTGTCTTTCAAACCAAGACATTTGTAGACCTCAGTAATTCATCTAGTAATGCTCCCCTTAATGTGGATGACACAATTGGAAATCTGTCCAGGTAGAGACGATTTTATCAAGCAGAGAAACATAATCCTTCTGTCCCTGAAGCGACACATTACTTATCTGACACGCTTCTTATGTTTCTTCTTGTGACAGTTGGGAACTACTCTAGTTTCTCTCATTTTATATACTTTCAAGTCATGGTTAGAAAGAGAATTCCGTTGTTACCTCCCTTCCTTAAATTCCAGGAAAATGGAGCTGAGTAGATTAGCTTTTTAAAGATCATTTAGTTTCCTTAATGGGTCTGTTTGATTTTTCAAATCTGTGAAGTCATAGGCAGAAATTGAAATGGTTTTATTTGAATTCAAGAAAATATATCCACTTCGTACTAAGCAAGTGGTTTACATGTGTAAAACCACAGCGTGCACAGCCTCATCTGCCACAGCAGGTGATGATGGGGCTCCTGTACTGTCAGCAGCACCTGAAGATATTCACATGCGCAATCTACTTTGTAGACAGAAAGGCCCCAAAATTCTGGCAATTTCAAGTATTCTTAACCTGAAGTAGAGAGGAGCTGAAAGGGTGAAATAGCCTGCCAGAATAGGAATATGTTATGCAAAACTATTCATGTAAATATTTGTATTTGGGGTAGTATTGCTCTGGGCAATTTGCTCTTGTATATGTTTTATTTCTGATTCTCTGAAAATAGGCAGATGAGGGGCCTGAGAAGGACGATGTGCAAAGTCTTGCCTTGCTCCAGACTTCTCAGGTGGTCTGAAGCATGTGATTTATCTCCTCTGGGACTCTGTTGTCCACCTGTCTAAGAAAAATACAGTGAATAAAGATAAATCTTTTAGAGGTTGTGGAGACTCAGAAATGTTATCGTGGAGGTGATGTGTATTAAAACTAATGCAGAAAAAAGTACAACTGGCCAAGGTTTATATATAATCTCCAGAGCCTTCAAGCAGATAGGTTGAATTTGGATAAGATTTTTCATCCATTTCTCTAGCAAATAGGTGCCAGCAAGTCTATCTATGCATGCAAGTCTATCTATGCATGCCTCTCTAGGTTTTTTGAATTACACAGGAGAGTTGGTTTACATTTAGGACTAGGAAGTATCCTGTCTGCTAGTGACGCACATAGCAGGCATGGAGCTGCTGTGCAATCACTTTAAATAATGATTTTGAAAAATCCAATATGTAATCTTATCTGTGAGATAAAACAGGTTTTAGGGGTTGGGATTTTTCCTTTTGTTTCTTTCCCTCATGGAATTTTGTCACATATGTTGCTAGGAAAAAATAACTACTGATACTTAAGAAAACAAAAGATGTAGCTGGGTGTCACAACACTGCATTGAAATGGCCCTGGCCTGGGGTGGGTTGCAACTGATACCTCGATAGAAAAGGTGAGGGGGCTACCCCAGAGGTTTGGGGCTGAGTTTTTGGTCAGTCTGGTTTCCAGGTTCAGAGGAGGAAGGAGCTGTTTGCTGTTTTCCTTGCCGCCTGACTGCTCAGAGCTCAGAACCAGTGCGTGTGGTGCCAAAACATTGGGATTGGCTCCAACCGGACCCTCTGCCTGCAGCATGTTGCCACAGCCACTCTAGTGTGTTGGACTCCGAGATCTCGGTCTGCTACGATTTTCCTGCACTGCAAGTCTGCTTTTTTTTTGTTTGTTTCCTGGCCATTTGGGGTGGGGGGAGGTGGGGGGGGGAGGTGGGGGGGGGGGTGGGCGGGGGGGCATCCTGGAGCCAATGTGTGGGGTGTTGCTGTACGGGACACCTCTGCACGGTAGCCTGGCAATTGTGACCAGCTGCCGCCTGTGACTTCCCATCTCAGCCAAGCCGCCATTAACTGTGTGCTTTCTGAGCTTGCACCAGAATGCCCCCTGCAGCCGCGGGGAATCATCACACCTGCCCTGCCCCGCCGGGAGCCACCAGAGCCCCTGCTGGCTGTGGCCGTGACTACAGCAAAGGGGAAAGAGCTTAAAGAGCAGGAAGAGACTGTTTACTGGGTTTTCTGGTTTTTTTTGTTTGTTGTTGCTGCCATTGTTGCTGTTTGTTTGCCTTGTTATTCATACACATACTAGTAAAGAACAGTTATTTCTTTTCCCATGTTGTCTTGGTCTGAAAGACAGGTGTCTGCCAAGGAAGGTAGGAGTCTCCCTTGAAATGGAAGGAAAAAAAAACATGCAACCCCCTTCCCTCCGAATTATTATAATTTTGAAATTAAGGGGCTTTCAGGCAAAGATATGAGGAACAGGAATAACAGTTCTTTACTATTTTATATATATGTGTATAACAAGGCAAACAAACAGCAATAACTATGGCAGTAACAGCAAACAATCACAAACCCAGTCCCAGCCTTCTCGGCTGTCAGGCCCTTTCCCCATGGGTGCAGTTCTGCTCGCAGCCGGCAGGGGTGCTCCAGAGCGAGCTCGGCGAGCACACAGCAATGGCGGCTTGGGACCCCGGGAAGAGATGGAACAAAGGCTTCACAAACCCCCTGGGCAGCCGATCCCGGTGTCTGGCCGGACCCTTGGGAACAGCAGGCTGGAACAGCAGGGACGAGCACAAATCCCGGGTGGCAGACGAAATGTATTGAACTCTGGAGCTGCAGCGGAACCCCCAGAGGTCTCAGTAGGCAGGACATGCAGGGCTACAGAGTAGTGAAGGCTCAAAGCAATGGCGGGGGGTAGGGCGGCCGCAGCCCAGCTCCCAGCAGGGCAGGGAAAGGCAGGCTTGGGAATCCCAGGGTTTCTCCAGTCGAAGGAAAGCAGCCAAAATTAAGTCTCCAGTGCTGACAAATTCCTTCCAGCTTCTCTCTTCATCCAAACGCTGGGAACTAACAGCCCACAAGCCCAGGTGAAAAGGAGTAGCCAGACGGAACCCTCCTTCTGTGGCCAGGTCTTTTGTTTTTCTTAAGTACCCAGTAATTTGTCCCCCTGGCAACATGTATGGGGAAAATTCTTTAAGAGAAAAAGAAAATGGAAGGAGAACTCCTAAAACCCCGACACATGTCTTTGCCCAAAAGCCCCATAATTTCAAAGTTAAAATAATCCGGAGGGAAGCGGGTCATATTTTCCATTCCAAGGGAGATTCCCACCTTCCTTGACAGACACCTGTCTTTCAAACTAAGACAATAGGGTACCATTCTGCTGAGACACAAAATTTCCTTGCATGAAGACATTACCCTTGCTGAGCACAGGCATTCTGGATAACCAAGCAGGAAACTGACTACGTAGATTTAGATTAACATCTTCCCAGCAAATGTTTGGGGGCAGTTTTCAGGTATCTTCTGTGCTCATACTCCCAGCTGACGGCATTTAGCAAAAGAAGAAAAAGTAATACGTAATCAACCAGTGATTTTTTTTTCCCTATAGCAGGAGCAAAGAGCAGGTGTCGAGCTGTGAAAGTCTCAAAGCTATGTGAGACCATGCCAGAGCATGGGAGCCAAACAGAAAGGCTGACCTGAGGCAGGCAGCCTGAGAGAACCCTTTTAGTGGGCACCTGTGCTTCCCTGAGAGTGAAAAGTCTGTGAGGCCAGGAACATGTTAATCATTAGCATTTCTTAGAAAGCAAGGAAGGGTAGTCTACTTTGTGTTTTTTACCCATATCCTGATTCACTGAATAATTTGGATGTTGAAAGGAGGAGCTCCAGGCTGGGGTAACGGTCAAGTTATCTCCCCTTTCTCTGCAGCAGCACAATGGACCACTACAATCCAGGCCTGGCACTGGGGTCTGAATAAACCCTTGCTTGTAAGGCTTCTGTAGTACCAGATGTGCAATGTAAGACTTTAGACAACTCTTCATTCTCTCTTTATTTATTCTGTTTCATCTTGTCAGAGAAATAAAAGACAATATCAAACACAACAAAGCACTTAAACACATCTTTCAAATAGTTTTGAGCATTTAATAAGGAGTTTCACAATGTCTGCCACCGCAAGAACACTTTTAATAATGTTTTCTTCTTTTGTATTTCAATGCAGGTACTTCCTGTCCTGATCACAGTTAGAGAAAATTAGGGTAAGACTGATCATGCAGGGTAATTAGAATGAGAAGCAAGAGAATCATTGTCTTGGTTTGAAAGACAGGTGTCTGCCAAGGAAGGCAGAAGCCTTCCTTGGAATGAAAAATGTAACCCCTTTCCCTCCAAATTACTGTAATTTTGAAATTAAGGGGCTGTCAGGCAAAGATATGAGAAATAGGAATAACAGTTCTTTACTATTATACATAAAACAGGCAAACAAGCAACAATAACTATGGCAGTAACAGCAAACACAAACCCAGTAACAGCCTTCTCGGCTGTCAGGCCCTTTCCCCTTTGGTGCAGTGATGGTCACAGCCGGCAGGGGCGCTGGCGGCTCCCGGTGAGCAGGGCAGGTGCGATGGTTCCCCTGCAGCTGCAGGGGGCGCTCCGGAGGGAGCTCGGGGAGCACACGGTAATGGCGGCTTGGCCAAGCTGGGAAGGGATGGAAGAAAGGCTTGCTTCACCAACCCCCAGGGGCAGCTGATCCCGGTGCCCCAGCAGGACCCTCAGGAATAGCAGGCTGGAACAGCAGGAACGAGCAAAGTCCCAGGTTGTAGACGAGATGTATCAAACTCCACAGCTGTAGTGGGAACCCCAGGACGTCTCAGTAGGCAGGGAGTGTGGAGCTATAGTGTAGTGAAGGCTCGGAGCAGCAGCAAAGGAACAGTGGGGGACAGGGCAATGGCGGCCCAGCTCCCAGCAGGCCAAGGAAAGGTGGGCTCAGGATCCCGGGGTTTTCTTCTGAGGCACCCGAGTAGATGGTGAAAAAGTCCCTCTTTTAGTGAGGGAGGGTGTTAAATAGGGTCCCAATGTAACGTCCACTCCAGCAAACAGAGCTCCACCCATGGCAGTAGGAAGACAGGAGAAAGCAGAACCCTCCAGTGGTGATGAATTTTCCCCACAGCGACTGCAGCTTCTCTCCCCTCTGAATGCTGGGAGAACAAGAGACCTGGGGGCTCCACCCAACCCCTTTTCCCCAGTCCAAATCTCACAGCATCTCTGCCTTACACTAGAAAACCCTAGGTAAAAGACAGTAACCAGGGACCCGTCTCCTGAGCTGTGGCCAGGTCTTTTGTCTCTCTTAAGCATCCAGTTGTTATTGTCTCCTAGCAACACGTATGGGGGAGAATTCCTTAAAAGAAAAAAAAACCAAAACCAAAACCAAAAGGGGAACTCCTAAAACGGCAACAATCATTTAACCAATAGAAGGAAGAATACTAATTAACAAGGGAATTAGGTAACTTGCAGCTGGTATACTATGATTCCTTTGTTTGCTTAACTGTATACATAGAGTAAAATTTTGAGAATCAATGTGCTATCTTTGTGGATTTACCACTTAGCACCAATCTTTGAGCAAACAATAAATAAACAAATACCTCAGCTCTGTGTGAGATTGGCTTCCTGCACGCTGGGTAATGACTCCTGCTTTTAGGGACAACAGTGCTACTTCTGAAATCGACTATATGACTTACTCAGATACTTGCTCCAACTGTGAACAAGCTCAGACCAGACCAGGCCAGGCCAGGCTACTACAGTGCCGGAAGAGATGTGGAGGTGTCATGGGCTGTGCTTCAAGGAGCCTTGCAGCAGAATGGGAGATAGCTGTCAAAGAACCTGCATGTAAATTACACCTTGCAGTGCAAGAAAAAAAAGAATTTTTCTGCTCCAATGAGCTTGTGTTTGGAGGCAAGATATTTATCGTGAGGAAGAGGAAGCAGACAGACTGTATTGACTGGTGAGACAACTGACTGTTGTAGACAGAGCTGGAAAGTCAGGATGAACACTTCTAGTTTCCTCTCATAGGTTAGAAATGCAGAAAGAAAAAATAACATTGTTCTTGTGCTAGATTTTTTTATCCCAGAAGAAAGCCAGAGAATCATACCCTCATTTCTGTACTCCAGCCCTTCAAAATGGTTTCTGTACCAAATAAATATTGCAGGGGAGATTACTGTTTCCAGACAGTATTAGTCCCTTATGATTCTGCTGTGCACTAAGGTGAATTTGTTGTTAGTACTTAATATCATGTTTTGTTACATTCAGTAAATACTGGGTATAGAGGGAGATAAGATAGAAGTGAGCTACAGGCTGTGGGATGCGCCTGCAGAATGCTGTCAGGGTCCCTTCCCCCTGCCGTGCGGTCCTGGGAGAGGGGCCCTGGGGGGGAGACATGGGGTTTCCCTAGCTCCTGGTCAGCCTCATTCCCATTGGTTGTTTTGTGTTCCCCTGTGCGCACAAGGACCCTCAGGTCCCATGATTGCCTCAGTTCTTCGGCAGATCCTCAGCAATGCGGCTGGAGAAATAAACATCTCTCTGAAACATCTATCAAGAATCAGTCCATATACATTTCTTTTCCACGGGCCTCCTTGTTTGATATACGTGTTACAGTATCTTCACTGTAACAAATGGTGGATAATGCAGGCAGAATAATCCCTGATCCCTACAGCGACTGATTTGTGAGTAAACTCTAGAAACTCTGGATTTCTCTTCTTGTTTTGCTATTCCATATCTAAACAATGGAGGAACTGTGGAAAGACTCTTGGCTCTCAGAGCCACATATGGACATTTATCTTAAAGTTGAAAAGATTCTTGAACAGTGATTTGTAAATTTTAGCTTAATTCAAGCTCAAAAAGAATTGAAACACTTCCTGGCATGGTTGTTTAAGAACTTGTTCTATGTTTCTTGGGATTTAAGACTTTTGGAATACCGTTTGGAGACAGTTAATTTTTGAGTCAAAATATATGCTGATGGAAGAATATTTTCGTGAATATTATTTAATTACCGAGACTGTTGAGCAATGTCAGCTGTGTCTTTGTGAAGGTAAGCATGCCTCAGAGTCCGTGCGACCCAGGCCACGTGGACCGAGCGCTCTGTGAGCAGCAGCGAGGCAATCCCCACGCGTGGGCGGAGCGACGCGAGCTGCAGTGTCAGCAGCGGAGCAAGGAGCGGCAGGAGCGGCGCGAGCCGGCGGTGCCCGCCTGGCCCTGCACAGCGCATGGTGGAGCGAGCCCCGTGAATGCCTAACTGAGAGGGGCGGCGCGCGGGCGGCGGCAGTGGCGGTTGTGGTGGAACGGAGCCGCGCCTAGCCGAAACGCGCACTGGAGCAGGATGTGGGGGGGCAGCTGCTCAGGGGCCCGGCCGAGATGTGGGTGCAGCACCAGGCAGTGGCAGCGCAGCTGAGAGCAGAAGCGGCAGAGCACAGAGAGCTGAGTGGCACAGCCCGGCCTGGCCCGCACGACCCCAAATGCGACCCCAGGAAGAGCACGCAGGCACGAGCAGCCCCGACGGCTCCAACATGGGAGTGAGCGAAAGCATAAGAGAAAGCAAAAACGCAGAGAGACAGAAAACAGCAGCCACTCAGAAAAAGGAAAAAATCATCGTAGCTAAGGTTTTAGGAATGGTAAAATGGTATAATGTTAAACAAAATTATCGTTTTATAACGAGATGTGAAAACCAGAAAGACATATTCGTTCATAGAACTGCTATTAAAAAGAATAACCCTGAAAAATGCATCCCAAGCTTGGGAGATAGAGAGGTGGTGGAATTCAAAATTGTGCAAGGTAGAAGAGGGTTACAAGCAGCAGAGGTCACTGGGCCTGATGGTGTTTCTGTAAAAGGCAGTATATATGCTGCAAATCGTAGTCATGTTAGACAATATCTCCATTATAAGCCCCCCCTACAGTCTCCCTTTCCTAATCCCACCTTTCCCTTTTACCCTATATCCTATTACTGCTAGTGTATTCCAAATCCATTTTTTTACCCATGGTTTCCCTATACAATTCCCTTTCCCTACAACTTCTCTCTGATGCCGAGGGGGGGATGAAAAGGGGGAGGGAAGAAATTAAACCCTCTCCTGCCTCAGTTTCCCCACAAAGCATGCCCAGAGAGTCATGTCTCCCTTCTGTCAGCCTTAAGATGTTCCAAAGAATCTGTTTGGACATTTAAAGACTCAGGAGGGTGGCTTGTTTTGTTTTGAAACTGTCCTTGTTACGTTTATCCAGTTGTTTTCAATGTTAAGTTCTAAATCTCTTTTTGTTAAAAACAAATGGGTAAAATTTTGGGGTCCCTTCCCCCTGCCGTGGGGACCTGGGAGAGGGGCCCCAGGGGGGGAGACATGGGGTTTCCCTAGCTCCTGGTCAGCCTCATTACCCATTGGTTGTTTTGTGTTCCCCTGCACAGGCAAGGACCCTCAGGTCCCGTGATTGTGACAGTTCTTCGGCAGATCCTCAGCAATGCGGCTGAAGAAATAAACATCTCTCTGAAACATCTATCAAGAATCAGTCCATATATATTTCTTTTCCATGGGCCTCCTTGTTTGATATACGTGTTACAGTGTCTGCACTGTAACAGAACGCAATGGCAGCACAGAGAAGCTTGTCTCTGTCTGACTTTGGGGAGAAGAAATGCCACAGAGCAGACGCCCTACGGAGACGAGCCTGCCAGAGCCTGCTGGAGGAGAGTGCAGAGCGTGATCACCCCCATACAAGGACATTAAAGTGTGTTGCTGACGTGGCAATACGTGATAGGTCACTTAGTGAAAAATACCAGATAAGGAAATACTGAGTCTTGAAGAAGTGTATAAAACTAGCTTGTTTCTCACAATAAACATCTCAGTATCCCTGCCAATCTGAGTCTGTACATCAGTCATTATAAATGGTGCCCTGAATCAGGGACTTGATAGGCACCTAGCAGTTGTACCAGTAACAATGCTCAGCTGAGCTCTAGGGGGGCTGAAACAAAGTCCGTGATGCACCAAAAGACCTTTCCGCAGGACAGAAGGTAAGCAGCCGAGAACTATGGGGACTGGTGTATCCCAGGAACAAAAGGGCATCCCAGATATAATGAAACTGATTTTGTAAAAAACACTTCAGGAAAGTTGAATCTACAAATTTGAACAGACTCTTGTTATGGGCTAAAGACTGTGATCCAACTTTAAATAGTACCAATATTTTTGACCCTTGGACGGGCGATGCTTAAGGGGACTCTTTGTGGGACCAAACTACGTGGGGCGACAGAGTGCTGGAAGAACTTTTGTGTCCGTGGTGCACAGTATGCAAGGCGCTCATGGCACATGTGGCACCCGGAGACCAGAAAAAGAAAGACACTTGTGCCGCCATTGAGCAAAACACAAGTCTCTAATTGTAAGCTTGTCGGGGCTGTGGGAGGAGAACCGGCGGATGGCCCCTGGTCCCCTGATCCATTTGATCCTGGGGGAGAACCTGATCTTTTCCCACCCGATCCGCATGACTGATGGGCAGTGGGGAGAAAGCAAGTGCCACAGAGGGGGATACGGATTTAAAAGAGCTCACTCCACCCCACGCCATGTGAGATCAGCTGGAGTGGTGCTGCAGTCAGTGGTGGGAGCTGGGGGAGCCCGTCCCGGAAGAGTATTCCCTCTCTGCCTGCCCTCTGTGAGAGTGTAGTGGCGGCGGAAGCAGTTATGGGGAGCATGTGGGGCCGCATGGTGCCATGCCACAGCAGCAGCAGTGAGCACATGGCATAGCCAGGGGACAGTGGCAAGTGGCGGGCTGGCATCACAGTGGGTCTAGCGGGGCAAGCACAGCTCTCTGCATGCGTGAAGTGAGGAGGTGAGCCAGGAAGCCCAGCAGCACTGGTGAGCACCTGGTGGTGCGGTTCTGAGCCACCTGCCCACCATGGATTGCAGCCTCCTGTGGACCCTCATGAGCCGATACCGTGCTGGAGAAGAGAGTTGGGTGGATCAGTGACCCCTTCCTCAGGAGAGGTTGCAGCATTTGCACCAGCTTGTGCGGAAGCAGTCGAGGGCTAGATGTGTCGTTCCTGTGGCTGGTCCATGGAACTCTCCTGTTTTTGTTGTTCGGAAAGCGAGTGGAGGATGGAGATTGCTGCACAATCTTGGGAGGATCAGTGATGTTATTGTGCCTATGGGGATCACTATAGCCAGGGCTCCCGTCTCCTGCAATGTTGCCACAATCTTGGACCCTCATTGTCATTGATCTCAGGGATTGTTTTCTTACCATACCACCTTGTGACACCCTTGTTATTTTAGAATGGATTTTTTGTTGCATCAATTTGGAAAAAACATTGTTTCCTGCTGTAACTTGATGATGCTGATCCCTCTGTTATCTACTTACCCATGACCCAAGATTATTTAGGTTGGCTGCAGCAACACTCACTGGCTTTTCATGTTGCCCTACAAGGGTTTTCTGGTCAATTAAATATTCATTAACTTTCTCATACTTTGTTGAGGAGCCTTCAGTATTGCCTCTGTAATGGCATGTTATGGATGCTCCTGTAATAATCCTGATTTGTAAACTGTCCTTTCAAGCTGAAATTATACAAAACCATTAACTCTTTTCTATTTTGCATATTTTCAGTTCCTGTCCATAGGCAGAAACATTCCCTTACAATTGTAAGTTGTTTCCCAAGGTTCTGTCTGTTAAATCACTGTCTCCATTCGTGGGAAGGAGATCTCTATTGTTACAGTTATTGGGTGTTTTGATCTGTCCCCCTGTTCATGGGGAAGATAAGCTCTTGTGAAGTCATGTTCCCAACTGATATTAATAGAGGTTAGCTTGTACGTATTTTAGGGAAACCCTCCCAGTCAAGGCTTAGGGCCTGGCCAAGCCCTGGCCCTTGCTGGTCAGGAAGCATACCATCAAACCCAGGTCTTTCTGTACTAAAAATGTAATCAAGTCACCTTGATTTCTGATTTGGTCTTATAAAAGCTAGACCCCCCTTTCGAGGTAAACTTGGAAACCTTGCCTGGGAAAGGTTTTCTAGGTCCTCACTGTGAAATGGGGCTCCTCATCAATTGCAGACTCTGGGTGATGGTAAAGTATTTAGGCAGTTGATGATATTACCTTGCTTATTTTTGCTCAGTGTGCACTTATTGTTTTATTGGATTTATTGTTTTACTGTTCATAGTAAGAGAAGTTATGTTATGTTACACATATTCCTGAATTTGGTTGGTTGAAATATGTTCATGTTATGATTGATACCTTTTCTACATGTATTTTTGCTTCCACCCATAGAGGTGAATGTGCAAAAGACATTCAGCGTCATTTTTTGTCCACTTTTGCAGCCCTTGGAGTACCCATCTCCATAAGGACTGATAATGGGCCATCCAAATGGATGGCCGATTTTTTTCATTTGTGGGGGGTGCACCATTTCATGGGTATTCCACATCCCCCTACTGGTCAAACGATTGTTGAATGGGCCCATATCATCCTCAAGTCCATGTTGTTAAAACAAAAAAGGGGGAATGCAAGGATGGGATATGTCCCCTCACAAAAGACTGCAAAAAGCCTTATATGTTCTTAATTTTTTGAATCGCGTTCAGAATGACCTAACCTCCAACCAATGCCATTTTAGGGGATCACAGTCTCACTTAGAAAAACCTCAAGTACATATTAAGAATCTTGAAAGTGGAAAATGGGAAGGACCCTTTCCATTGATAACCTCGAGGTGAGGATACGCTTGTGTTTCCACAGATCCCAGTTCACGATTGGTACCTGCAAGAGTGGTCTGACCAGCCTTGGTTACTCTGGCTTCATCATCAGCCCATGGGGAAACTGAGGGAACAAGATGAATGGAGCTTGTTTGGTTTGGGTGGTGGGTCAAACGTGTTCTAATGTTGGGAGTGTTTTGTTTTGTGATTTTTTTCATATGGTTGATCAGGAATTGAAAAACTTACGGTAGGACAGTTTGAAAACAAAAAGGGGGAGCTGTAGAGGGAGATAAAATAGAATTGAGCTACAGCCTGCAAAATGCCATGGCAGCACAGAGAAGCTTGTCTCTGCCTGACCTTAGGGAGAAGAAATGCCATGCGGCAGAACCCTGTGGAGAGGAGCCTGCTGGAGCCTGCCAGAGGAGTGAACAGAGCGTGATCACCCCCATATAAGGACATTAAAATGTGCTGCTGACACGGCAATGTATGATAGATCGCTTAGTGAAAAATACCATGTAAGGAAGTACTGTGTTGTCTCAGTTTGAGACAAGTTTAGTGGGAAATGCCCTGGAAGGGATGTCTCCTCCGCAGAAGACAGGTTTCAGCACTCCCTCCCCCCACCAATATGAAAGGAATTTCTTGGAGGAAAGTGAAAAAAACTATTTATTTAACAAGCAGAGTGCCAGCACAGGGCACAGGAAACAATTGAGTCATGTTAGATACTAAACCTCCTCTCTGCAGAGAAAGCTGGTGGATTTAGAGCTCCTTCTGTAGCTGGCTCGGCCCCTCCCGAGGTCCAAGGCCAGGATGTGGCGTCCCTGCAGCCTCACTGCTGGTCCACAGGGTCTGATGATCTGGTTCTCAGATCACAGCCAGGCCGAACAGCTTCAGAAGAGGAAGAAGTTACCAGAGGATTTCAGTATGCCAGTTTGGGAAAATTTCTTGCCTCAGCTAAGAGGCTAATTAAAAGTAGGAGAGTGTTCCCTCTGCTCTGCAGTGGTGAGAACACAGCGGAGTGTGTGTGAGTCCTTGAACACAAACTGCGCTGAAGAATTCGCCTGGCTTCTCTCCCCGCTCTTCTGGACCCAGCTTAAAGCTGCGGGACCCATTTCTGGGCAATAAGGAGACAATAGGGGAAATATAGTATTGTCATAAAATCACCACAAGACATTCCACCCCTTATTCTGTATCGTCGGCTTAATGCCCAAACTAATATAATCCAAATCTAAACACACACATTTATACGTATATACATATATACAGCTATGTACAAATAGTGGCAGTGACATTCAGCAAGCAGTGGTACATAGACATTCCAACATATGGTTCTCTCCCAGCATCAAATATCCCTGCAGTACACAACGTGTTTCGCCATCCCTCTGCATTAACCACCACTTGCAACCTGGTCCCTGAACAAAGACAACCCCACAGGTGGGTTTTCCTTTACTCAAGGCAGAATTAATCCAAACAGTCTTCCCTAACAGATCTCTGACATGCACTACTGGGACCTTGTCTCCGTCTACTGTATGCAGGGGATCAGATTGGGCAGGGCCTTCTTGGTTAGTGGAGCCTCGGGTGTTAACTAACCAGTGGCCTTTGCTAAATGCACCTCCCAGTTTTTGAAAGTCCCCCCACCCAGTGCCTTCAAGGTGGTTTTTAGCAATCCGCTCCACTTTCTCAGCTGCTGGTGCATGGTAAGGGATGTGGTACACCCACTCAATGCCATGTTCCCTAGCCCAGGTGTTGATAAGGCTGTTCTTGAAATGAGTCCCATTGTCAGACTCAATTCTCTCAGGGGTACCATGCCTCCAAAGGACTTGTTTTTCAAGGCCCAGGGTGGTGTTCCGGGCAGTAGCGTGAGGCACAGGGTAGGTCTCCAGCCATCCAGTGGTGGCTTCTACCATTGTGAGCACATAGCACTTGCCTTGGCGGGTTTGAGGCAGTGTGATGTAATCAATCTGCCAGGCCTCCCCATACTTGTATTTGGACCATCGCCCACCATACCACAGGGGCTTCACCCGCTTGGCCTGCTTGATCGCAGCGCATGTCTCACAGTCATGGATCACCTGGGAGATACTGTCCATGGTTAGATCCACCCCTCGATCTCACGCCCACTTACAGGTGGTATCTCTGCCCTGATGGCCTGAGGCATCATGGGCCCATCGAGCTAGGAACAGCTCTCCTTTATGTTGCCAATCCAAGTCTATCTGGGGCACCTCTATTTCCGCAGCCTGATCTACCTGTTTGTTGTTACGATGTTCTTCATTAGCCCAGCTCTTGGGGCCGTGAACATCTACATGACGGACCTTCACGGATAGCTTCTCTACCCGAGTGGCAATGCCTTTCCACTCCTCAGCAGCCCAGATTAGTTTTCCTCTGCGCTGCCAGTTGGCCTTATTCCACCTTTCCAGTCAACTCCACAGAGCGCTGGCTACCATCCGTGAATCAGTGTAGATGTAGAGCGTTGGCCACTTCTCTCTTTCAGCTATGTCCAGAGCTAATTGAACAGCTTTGAGTTCAGCAAATTGGCTCGATCCACCTTCTCCTTCAGTAGCCTGTGCAACTTGTCGTGTGGGGCTCCATACAGCGGCTTTCCATTTCCGGCTAGCGCCTACAATTCAGCAGGAACCATCAGTGAAGAGGGCATATTGTCTTTCACTCTCTGGTAGCTCGTTATATGGTGGGGCTTCACCTGCTCCTCTTCTTCTTCAGAAGATAACCCAAAAGTCTCACCTTCAGGCCAGTTCGTAATTATTTCCAAGATCCCAGGGCAACTTGGGTTTCCAATTCGGGCACACTGCATGATGAGGGTGATCCATTTGCTCCAAGTAGCGTCGGTGGCATGATGCGTGGAAGGACCCTTTGCTTTGAACATCCACCCCAGCACCGGTAGTCGGGGTGCCAGGAGGAGTTGTGCCTCTGTGCCAATTACTTCTGAGGTGGCTTGGACTCCTTCATAAGCTGCCAAGATCTCTTTCTCTGTGGGAGTGTAGTTGGCTTCAGATCCTCTGTAGCTTTGGCTCCAGAATCCCAGTGGTCGGCCCTGAGTCTCACCAGGCACCTTCTGCCAGAGGCTCCAGGACAGACCATTGTTCCCAGCTGCAGAGTAGAGCACGTTCTTCACCTCTGGTCCTGTCCTGACTGGGCCAAGGGCTACGGCGTGAGTGATTTCCTGCTTGATCTGGGCGAAGGCTTGCTGCTGTTCAGGGCCCCAGTGGAAATTGTTCTTCTTGTGGGTAACCAGGTGGAGAGGGCTCACGATCTGGCTGTACTCGGGAATGTGCATCCTCCAGAAACCTATAGCGCCTAGGAAAGCTTGTGTTTCCTTCTTGTTGGTCGGTGTAGACATTGCTGTGATCTTATTGATGACCTCAGTGGGAATCTGACGCCGTCCATCTTGCCACTTTACTCCCAGGAACTGGATCTCTTGGGCAGGTCCCTTGACTTTGCTCTTCTTGACAGTGAAACCAGCTTGCAGGAGAATTTGAATTATTCTCTCTCCTTTCTCCAACACTTCCGCTGCGATGTTCCCCCACACAATGATGTCATCAATGTACTGCAGATGTTCTGGAGCCTCACCCTTTTCCAGTTCAGCCTGGATCAGTCCATGACAGGTGGTGGGACTGTGCTTCCACCCCTGGGGCAGTCGGTTCCAGGTGTACTGCACGCCCCTCCAGGTGAAAGCAAACTGAGGCCTGCAGTCTGCTGCCAGAGGAATGGAGAAAAACGCATTAGCAATGTCAATAGTGGCGTACGACTTCGCTGCTTTGGACTCGAGCTCATACTAGAGCTCCAACATGTCTGGCACAGCAGCGCTCAGCAGTGGAGTCACTTCATTCAAGGCACGATAGTCCACAGTCAATCTCCATTCCCCATCAGACTTGTGCACAGGCCAGATGGGGCTGTTGAAGGGTGAGTGGGTCTTGCTGACCACCCCTTGGCTCTCCAGCTCACGGATCATCTCGTGGATGGGGATCACAGCATCTCGATTTGTTCGATACTGCCGGCAGTGCACTGTCAAGGTGGCAATTGGCACTCATTGCTCTTCCACTTTCAGGAGTCCAACTGCAGAAGGATTCTCTGATAGTCCAGGCAGGGTGTTCAATTGCCTAATGCCCTCTGCCTCCACAGCAGCAATCCCAAATGCCCACCTGAGTCCTTCCGGGTCTTTGTAATAGCCTTCCGGAGGAAGTCTATGCCCAGAATACATGGGGCCTCTGGGCCGGTCACAATCGGATGTTTTTGCCACTCCTTCCCAGTCAGGCTCACCTCAGCTTCAAAAAGGGTCAACTGCTGTGATCCCCTGGTCACCCCAGCAATGGATACAGGTTCTGCCCCCACATGTCCCGATGGCATTAAAGTACACTGTGCCCCAGTATCAACCAATGCATCATATTTTTGTGGCTCTGATGTGCCAGGCCATCGAATCCACACCATCCAGAAAACGTGGTTCTCCCGTGCCTCTTCCTGGCTAGAGGCAGGGCCCCTCTAGCCCTGGTTATCATTCTTTCCCTGGGTGTACATGCTCGAGGTATCTTCAAGGGGATCTGACATATCATCCTCCCTTTTGTAATACCTGGCAGCTCAGTCACGGGAGGCTGAGGCTACTTTCACCTCAGCAGAAACCCCTCGGTTAGTGCCTCCCTCCTTGAGTTCACGCACCCGCACTGCCAGGACAGAGGTGGGTTTCCCATCCCACCTTCTCATGTCTTCCCCATGCTCACACAGGAAAAACCACAGCTCAGCTCATGGGGTGTACCCTCTCTCTCTAGTGGGGGGACGACGGGCTCTGACTTGGGGGCCTGTGACTCGCACTGGTGCCACACTGACCTTCCTCATCTCCTCCCTCATTTCCTCCCTCATCTCCTTCATCTCCTCTTTGAGGTCCTGGACCACAGCAGACATGAGCTTTCAGCGGGCCATTGACCATACTGTCGTAATTCCTGAGCCTGTTGGCAACAGAGCCCACTGTTTCTCGGTTATTGTCAGCATCAATCGTTGCAATGAAGGTTGTTGTATTGCGGTGGCCCTAGCTTTGCCAGGTTCCACATCATCTGTCCTGTGCACCTGACCTTATCAGGGTCATTATCATGCTGTCCATCGCTCCCAAAGAGTACCGCTAATACTGCCACCTCTCTTAGCTGCTGGATCCCTTCTTAGAGTGTCTTCCACTGCATTCTATGATGGTACTCCTGCATTCCTTCTTTATGAATGAACCTTTCTCTCACACTCATTAAGAGCTGCTCCCAGAGAAAAAGGGGGCCTGGCTCCCTCACAAATATCTGGTCCACACCTGGGTCCTGGGTCAACGATCCCAGATACCTTGCCTCACCACTATCCAGTTGCACACTTGTGCCCATAAGGTCCCAAACCCGAAGCAGCCAGGTTGTATAAGGCTCACACCCCCTTCACACAATGTCTTTTCGCATACCACAGAGACTGTCATACGACAGGGACTCAGTGATGATTTCTGGCTCTGGCTCTCCTGCTGGTTGTGAGGGCCCTGGTTCCCCATCATCATTAACTGGTCGTACTGATTTGGTCTTACACTTCCTCCTTTGCACAGGGGCAACTGCTGCTGGCTGTGATTGTCCTTGTGGTTCGGCTGCAGCCTGGACGGTTGTAACATCCGTGGGTTCCACTGTTGCACCATCGGACTCACCCTCTTTGGGGCAGGGAGAGGGTTTTTCACTAGCTGAGGAGGTGTATTCCCTTAGCACTTGGCATATCTCCTGGCACACCTGGCCTATCTCCTGGCATATCTCCTGGCGCACCTGGCCCATCTCCTGGCACATCTCCTTGTGCACCTGGCCCATCTCCTGGCACATCTCCTGCATCCCCTTCACCAGTACCCTCACCCAGTTTGGGTAGTCTATTTCTGAGGTGGGCTGTTGGGCGGTATCAGGCTGTGGGGCAGGGTCAGGCTGTGGGACAGGATCTCTAGTGTCTGGGGCTGTGTCAGGCTCTGGGGTAGGATCTCTAGTGTCTGGGGCTGTGTCAGGCTCTGGGGCAGGATCAGGCTCTGGGATGGGAACTCTACTCTCTGGGGCTGTGTCAGGTTCTGGGGCAGGATCAGGCTCTGGGGTAGGATCTCTAGTCTCTGGGGCCAGTGTCTGGGTAGTTATCCAAGCCAATCTCAGCTTATCCCTGAGTGCTAAATAGAGTAGGCCTACCAGCACCAGTTGGTTAGTACTCAGAGGGAATTGAAACCCTTCGAAAATTGGTGGGGTGGGCCCGAAGAACTGGTTGAGGAGTTGGGAGAAAATGTCCCCTGGTGTCATTTCCTCACAGAAGGTACCATTTTTAACATAGCCCCAAAAACATGCACTTAGTGTGTGATAGCTCTTTATCCATGTACCCACATTCCAGAGGAAGTTAAAAACCCATGAATTCCTCACCTTCTCGACCCATAGTGCAAGCTGAATAACAGCAACAGTAGCCTTAGTCAGAGGACCCATGTTTAGGTAAGGAGCTGCAAAGGGGAAGAATATAGCCACAGCCACCTGCCATCCTGTCTTGGGGTGACCTTATGATGTGTATCCCATATCGCTGCCTATGCCCAGCAATTAATTATTGGCCTTTCTATGCCTCTGAACTGAGCCTGAGAGGGGGAAGAAAAAACTGAGCAAAACTTTCTCAAAGCAGTTTGAAACTTGTTCAAGGTCACATAAAGATAGCAGGTTTTTTTTTTTCAGCTGGGGCAGGGGGGAGCGAGGAAGCACCCGGCTGGCAGCTTTTCCAGTCAGCTTTTGGCCAGTTTTTTTGGCAGTTCCTTGTTCTCTGGAGAGAGGCTGAGAGCTGAACTTTTCCTTCTCTGGAATTTCAGATTTTCTCCCTTTTCTACTGGACTGCCTGATTGCTGTAACATCAGAGCACATCGGGAGGACTTTTCACCGGGCACAGAGGGCCTGGCCCCGGCCCAAGCCCCAGCTCCGAGGAGACCAAAGGGAGGACTCGAACACTTTCTCAGGTTTTTCCTCTACAGCGAAAGATTTTACCATTTAACATTATTTTCCTTTCCCGTGTGCTTGTTAAATAAATAGTTTTATCTTCTTCACTTTCCTTCGAGGAAAATTTATTTTTTTCCCGAACCTGGTGGGGGGAGGGGTGGTTGTGCCTTCTCTCAGAGTATATATATATTTCTAAATTTGGCCAAACCGGAACACATCCGAACCAGGGTAAACTAGACCACATAGTGCTGCCTAACAAGGTTCCAATATCCAGCGCACAAAATTAAGTTACCCAGGAACTGTTATTCCTTTTTCACCTCTCTCTCTTAATGCCCTCAGGCCCCACACTGCGTGCCAAGAGCAGCCTTGGTGGTTTTTACTTTTTTAGTATTCTGTTCTTCCTTGTTTTGATCTCTTATCACTAGGTAAATCCTCTCTTCCATGAGAAACTTTGTACTCCTCTATGCTGTTATTCACAAGAGAAGGTTTGAATTTTGTTTATAAATGTACAAACAATACTTTATATGTACTAGCTGAAATATATTTAACATACTTCTAATTCTTAAAGTGTTAAAATATTTGTTTGTATTGATGGATGAGTGAAAACTATATATTTTTTTCTCCCTCTAATTCCCCACACAGCGGAGAAGAAAAATCAAGCAAAGATGCTGCTTAACTTTAAGAACTTTTATGCATTTAGTTTCAGCACAACCTGTGTAGATGTTGTCAAGTCTTTTGCAAACTCATTAATGAACAGCTTTGATTCTTTAAGATTCCCCTTGCTTCAGTAGCTGGAGCTATTGTGATACATAATGTAATACATTAATGGATCTAGAAGCTGCATAATAGATCTAGAGCTCAAACTCTAGGAGTGAGCTTCCAATTTTTCTGGATACACTTTGGGCTAATCAACCTGTAACCTCCTTCCCTTGTGGGACTTTCCTGGGTGGAAGATGCAGCAGTGCCACTGCTGCTGCATCCAGTCTGGCTCTTGGTTTGAGGTTTTCCTGCAATGTCCTTTTTCCACACTGTTTAGAGGATGTCTTTTCTTGGCTGCACCATCCAAAAGTCCAGAGGTGTCTCTGCAACTGGAGCCCAGGTACCCTAGAAAGGGTAGAACTATGGCCTCCAGTTTGAAATGTGTGCACATTAAGGGGCAATCTCTGAGCAGCAGCGGCACTAACGGTGAGAAATCATAATTTCTTGTGTGTCACAGTGACCACTTATGTTTTGTGAAAAAGTTCCCTATATAATTTATTTTCAGTACAGCTTTTTATAATTGTAATTATCGGCCTCTCTCCTGCAGTCCTGTGCTGGTTGACTGATCTAAAAGTACACAATCAACCAGACAGCAATGAACAGAAATATTTTCAAGAGCAGATGGGATCTACCTTGAAAATCAGGATTGTCCCAGTGAAACTGAGACATCTGGCAATATTAAAAAAACACCAGCTAGATGAAATAAAAATTGTGACGTGGAGGAACAGGAAAATATGTCTTCGCATTGATTAGCAGGCAAAGTAATTAATCTCTTTCAACTCCCCTTTCAGTCCTTGGTGTAAATCTAGGAGAAATAGGGATATTGTTTTCAGATTTAGAAGGGATATTTCACATCCTTTCCTCCCTCTTTCGTGTTGCCCCCAATAACAGTCTTTGTGGCACTTATAAACAAAATCTGTCCCTTGCTATCCTTTTCTCTGGGTCCAATCAAAGTTTTATCATTGTCTTTCAGGTGCTTTGGATCAAACTCAAGCCTATCTTTGCTGAGTGTGTTATTGTGCAGGACACCATCTGGCCACAGTCCAGTTTGCAATGGAATTTCTTTGCTGGCCAACATATATTGGCCTTCTCAAAACACCAGACAGACAAGGTAGCATATCCAGCTGGTCTCTTTCAAGTGTGAGAGAGCCACATGTACACTGGATCTACCATAAAAATACGATAGCATTTTTCCTGTAAGTTGTTCTTAACTGCATTATACTACTATGAAGTCACATGTTGCATGCTACATAAATACAGTTAGACTCAATGATCTTAAAGGTTTTCCAACCTAAATGATTCTACAGTTCTGCATCTGTAGTTTCGTACGCATCATCTAGTGTCATGCAGGTTTTGGGGCAGGAAGTTCACGAAAATGCTAAGTGTGAAAGACAGGGACAATTGATCTCTCTGTTCAGGATGTATCTTGCTAGAAAAATATGCTAGAACTACAAATGAAGTATAAAATGATGCTCCTCACATTGCTAGGAATTATTTAAATTCGTGTAGAAATTATTTCTATACACTTGGAAGACAGTGTGTTCTTATAGACACAGTGTCTAGTGCAGTGGAATCCTCATGTCTGCTGGGGTGTGGAAAAAAATCATGTGATGTTACAGATGATAAGCACTGTAATAATGTTAAACAGTACTGGTTTTATACTGCATTTCATCAGCAGATACCACAATATATCCGTATTGGAAATTGTATTTTCAGTAAAGGGAAAAATTAAGTAGTAGAGTTGAGCCAATGAGTGCTTGTATTTTAATGGCAGTTTGACAATATAGAGGGAAATGTTTCTCTATGCATCTTTTCACCTGTAAGTTAACAAGACAACCCAAAAATCAGAGTTCCCTGATAACCAGCATACATGTGTTTCCCAGTATGATTATATGAGGAATAGTTACTATCAACCCTCCTCCCATACATGTCCACTTACCTGAATGATTGTGTTACCCATTTCCCTTTGTTTGTATTTTTAATTTTTTACAGTACAACAGTTCAATGCTTTCTCACGTTCATGCCATGGTTGTGCCTAAGAGATATTTCTTAAATTTTAACTGTTTTTTTTTTTTTTTTTAATTCCAGATCCCTTTCTAAATAACTTACTGTTGTTAAAGCTAAGAACCTAAAAGGAACTACCTTCCTCAAACACAAGTATCAGTATGTATTAGTTCATAATTTGATCATCAGACAAATCATATGCATGTATATCCTTGTGAACACAGCCTGGTTTTCAGAGATGCCCCTCAATGACAGCCATGCCACCAGAGAAGTTACATGAGGGTGGGATTTGTCTTGCTGGGAAGGGAGTCACAGCTGCTGCTGGTAGACATGAGAAAAAAGAAGAAAACAGATGGCTCCCATTTGCCCACTGTATTTTTACTGAGACTTATAGGAAGTTTTAGTGTTGCATAGGCAAGCTTTTTCCCAACAAATATAAATGTTCAGGAAGAAATATTTAAGCCAACAGGGTCACTTAAACTTACCAATCCCATATATACAAGTAATGTGAAAACAGAGGTTTTGTTGATATTCCACCCAAGATTGCTTTGATGATGAATACTACAAGGAGTGGGACTGTTTCTAAGATATTCCCTTGGATAAAAAGACAGCTTTTTATGAGCTCCTTAACTCGTTTTAGAGTGAAAATGACCTCTGCTGGTGAAAATTTGCACATCTATTCAAATAATCGTTATTCAGGTCTTTTCATAAACATTTGTGTCCAAAAAGCTGTTGCACTACTTCCTCAGTAATTTTTTTTTTCAGTAACCTTCTAAGAGGAACTGGAATACTTCAGAGTTTCTTTATGTCAGAAGATTATCACCTATCTTCAGTACCAGAAATATATATGCCCAAGAAATATTACTGAGGATATCACAAATGGTGAAAAACTAAAGAAAAGACAGAGTGACCCCAAAATACTTGTTCTTACATAAAGCATTTTGCCTGTGGCATCCATTCTGGCTTCACCCTCTCCTTATAATGAGCAGACTCCTGTAAGGATAAAATTAAATTATGTAAGGGATACTAGAATCGTCTGTACAGAAGATAGATTCAATTTGGAAAACAGTGGTCATTCTGCGCTTACTAATAGATTGTTTCCAATCTTTCTATAGGATCCAAAAGGTTTATGATCTGAATTGTGTTTATAAAATAGGTAATTTTCCATCTCCTCCTATGAATGGCACTTAGGGAATGATAATAGCCAACAAACTTTGCAAGGACCATGTTACTAATTTGGAGGCAGGCATGGAGAAATAGAAAATTATGGCCTTTTAGAGTTCCTAGATTATGTCTGTTTTGAAAATGTTATCTAAATTCTGGAATCACCTAAATTCCTGAAGTTATAGTACCACTTTCTAGCTCACTATTTTCTATGAAAATATCTACACACTTTCGTTACTGATAAAGATCTGAAAGTAATAAAGAAAAAATGTGGGGGATTACCCACTTCCTGTAGTTGCTGAGCAATGTTTGCCAGTCATAACACAGTAGCAAAGTGGTAAAATGCAATGTGAAAATACTTGAATAATTATAAATGTGCTTGTTCAAGGGCAATTAAAAAAAGAAAAAGCGCATTAAAAATAATCCCACTTTGTGAAAGCTTCAGTCTCAGAAGAATCTCAATTTCAACATAATCCTGTTTTTCACTGGAGAAAGAAAGTTCTTCAGAAACTTTCCAACCAACCAGATATCTCTAGGGAACATGCTGTCTCGGGACAGGGAAATTCCTGTCATTTATATGCTATTTTCACAAATTGTTTTTAGCACTCCAACTTCCCCTGTGTGACAAAAAAAGTACCAGAAAAGACATGCCAAGAGCACAGAACGAGGTATTTGTGCCCTTGGTTGCAAGAGAACTTGTATTAGTTTCTCACCATCTGTACTGGTTTGGGCAAATTTAGAAATATATCCCCTGAGAGAAGGCACAACCACCCTTCCCCCCACCAGGTTCAGGAAAAAATAAATTTTCCTCAAAGGAAAGTGAAGGAGATAAAACTATTTATTTAACAAACACACGGGAAAGGAAAATAATGTTAAATGGTAAAATATCTTTTGCTGTGGAGGAAAAACCTGGGAAAGCGTTAGAGTCCTCCCTTTGGTCTCCTCGGAGCTGGGGCTTGGGCCGGGGCCAGGCCCTCTGTGCCCGATGGAAAGTTCTCCTGATGTGTTCTGATGTTAAAGCAATCAAGCAGTCCAGTAGAAAAGGGAGAAAATCTGAAATTCCAGAGAAGGAAAAATTCAACTCTCAGTCTCTCTCCGGAGAACAAAGCAGCTGAACCACTGGCCAAAAAAAACTGTCCTGGGAGCAGCAAGCCGGGTGCTTCCTCCCTCCCCTGCTGCAGTGGAGAAAACCAATTGCTATCTGTGTGTGACCTTGAACAAGCTGCAAACTGCTTTGAAAAAGTATTGCTCAGTTTTTTCCTTCCCCCTCTCAGGCTCAGTTTAGAGGCACAGAAAGGCACAGGAATTAATTGCTGGGCATAAGCAGCGATATGGGATACACATCATAAGGTCACCCCAAGATAATATCCATATTTGTTCTTTACCATGTTTCTGGCTAAGTTCACAGAGAATGCCGGAAAAATATACTTTCAGCACTTTCTTCTAATTTAGTACACCCATATGCACCCATAGAAGAGCAGACACATGCACACATGAAGATAGCTCCTTATTAATGGCTGTTCTGTTGAAAAATGTTCTCCTTTTTGTGTCTAGTATTTTAGAAGTAGCTCTGAAAGGAATAGTTTCCCTTCAGTGTCACAGGTCATCAACCAAACTTTTTATTTGTATTGAAGACATTTGTGACTTTAAATCTCTGAGGAAGAAGCTGAGTTGTTGTTGTTGCATTGTTGTTTTAAGGTTTTTTAACAGGAGACTGGGAAGAAAAATGTAAAATATTATCCAAAAAAAGTTGACAGAAAATCTATTGCTGAAGGGCTGAGTCCAGCTTGCTTAATTTCAAGTGTAAGTCTTCCTTTTTCAGCAAGAGTGGAAGCTGTGCTTATTTCTAAGCACATGCTACACTGCTTAGACTTCTAAACTCCGTCTGGTGCTCTGAACTCAGTAGGTTTGCACTGAGATAAGGAGGGAAGTTTGGCCGTTTGTGTAAATCCACTACTGCAAAATATAACCTCAGATTTGACAGGTTTATGCTTTTCATCCTCAGGGCCACAGCAAAGGACATCCACTCTGAGGTCCCAGCCAAGGCTTTCTTTCTATAAAGTGGAAGAGAAGGAGAGAAGGAGATGGATGTGCTGTGATTTCCCACCAAATGCAGAACATTTGCTGGCAAGCCTGAAGATCATCTTACCATTGCTTGGCAAATATATTCATATATATCATGTTGCATCCCTCAGAAACTTAAAATATTTGTTTGTGACAAACAGACCTTTCTTTTAGAGGACATGACTCTCCTCAAAATAATTTGAGACTGAGGGAGGAAGAGGGAAAGGAACTGGTTAGAATATATTTTAACATTTTCCACATTAAAAATGTAACTGTGACTGTACTAGTTTGAAAACAAACCAGTGGGAGGCACCAAGTCAGAATAACAATTTAATGGGGAAATTAAAGAAAAGGAAAAAAATCTAAAAGAAAACACTGGTTCAAACTGACAGAGTCAAGATACAACCTGACACCCTGTTAGGCAGGGTGGTGGTAGCAGCCTGGTAGAATGGTGGCTGCAGTCCTCTGAAGTGGTGATCCTGTAGAAAAAAGGGTCTGCTCCTCTTCAGGTCCAGTGGTGGCTGTGTAACTCCTGTCCTCTGGAAATCCAGTGGAAAGGCGTTGTCTCTGGTGTTCAGCATCTCAGATTATATCCACGATGGGATGCTTGGTTCCTCCCTCGGGGTGGAGCATCTCACAGTGGGGTAATGAGTCATGAGGCCAAGTGTTGATTAGGCTCATTAACAGAAGATAGTCCGGAGGGAGTTATCTCTGAGTCATGCGGCAGGACAATGATGGGCCATTAACAGAAAGATAGTCTGGGTGGAGGAGGCAAGGAAACACTGCCCCACCTGATTTCAACAGCTCATGAGGATGGTAATAGAATACACTGCAACCCAGGACAGTGACAAAATGAGAACACTTTATAGAAATAGTTCATCTTGACCAGCTCTTGACCTGAAATTATTTGGATAGCCTTTCTTCTGGACTTGTTCAGAATGTACACCTCTAGGATTTTTCATCACAAGATTTTATTTCTTTCCAGTACAAAAGAGTTTTTTATATAGAAGTGGAGTTTATTACGGTACAAGTTTCCAAATTAATTTCTTACAATAAAGTTAGTTCATTGGATATTACTGAAATAGAATTCAATGGGAAACTTTAATAGAAATAGGATTCAAATAGGAACTCTTCGAAAGAGTTTGCATAATTTCAGTTGGGAATTTTGGGGAAAAGAAAAAGGAAAATATTAAGTATAAATGGTGGAAAGATCAGGAATCTAAACAAAAATCAAATGACTTCCTATATGGGAAAAGTTTAGAGTGAAAAGTGAGAATGTCATTTGACCCAGCAGTCACTGGAGTGTGAGATTTTGCCTTTGAAACACACAAAGAAATCCTTTCATGATTATTTTCATCAGGACTCAGAACCATGGAAACAATAAATTGCATCATATAGGCTGTCACAAAGACACTGGGATGCAGTGTCTGACTGTTAAAAAACTGTGGAAAAGCCCTTGGTTGATTTCTAATGATCTCTCTAATTTTTCACACTTCATCTCTTTTAGTACAGTGGTCCACAGCAGGCTCTGAAAATAAAGGGAGGACAAGTGCAGATCCATCCTGAGTTTTCCCTCTTGAAGAGGCTGGGATTTCGCTAGGGAAAATATGATAGTATCATGAAGTTGATTTTGCTATATGAACATCATGTAACCCAACTTTGTATCCCTGCAGGCTTTGCTGAGCATTTTGCTGCATCTTGCTGCAAGAACAACTAGGGCTGCTAAGCTTGTTTCTATCTAGTAAAATCCCATGTAAGAATGCAAACTAGTTAGTGCTATACACCAGGAGTTTGATGGAGCTCAATGGAGCTCTGTTGTTCAGAAACTGTTAAACAGTTTCCAGTTTGTATATCTAACCCCAAGCATGAGCAAGGAGGGATAGTAAATGGACTGAAGCCAGTGGTTAGTGTTTTGAACTTCCTCACTGCTCAGGCAGGAAGCCAAAAAGTCTAGGAGAAGACTGGGAGGAACAAAGGGGTGTCATGGTTTAGCACAGTTAAAGAAGGCTTCATCAGCCACAGAAGTGATTCTTTGCAAAGAGGTGCTTACAGCTTCCTCTATGACCTGACAGAACCAATCAATTGGCTGGTTTGAATATTGGCAACGTTTTAAGCCACTTAAGAAGCTTGACATGCCTCTGTGATCCACCTTTAAGAATGAACAAACCCTTCCGGCCTTTGGACAGGTAACTGGGGGGCCCATGCAGCCCAGTGGGGCCGGGCCGGGCCCTGCTCAGCCCAGGCTGACTGGGAGACAGTTATCCTGGAGCCATGCAGCCCTGTTCCACCCCCAGCACTGCTCCATGCAGGTGGCCCTGCGGCGCAACCTGCCTCCCCCGCCACTCCAGTGTGGCTGAAGATTCATCTGAGGCCGCTATCTGGCAAAGATCATGTGACCAAGAGTGATAAGCGAATTCCAGCTGCAGGGCCAGGTGAGATGAACCCTTTTAGAGCTGTAAGTTTCCTCCAGAACAGATGAAGCCTGCAGACATCAATCCTCTCCCAGATCAGAGGAAAGGGAAAGGTGAAGGCACATGAAGAAAACGCCATAGAGACACCAAAGTCAGTAAAGAAGGAAGAGCTGAAACCCTGAGGGAGGAGAAAGAGGAGATGCTTCAAGCTTAGAAGCTGAAATTCTGTTGTAAAGCTATCATGATGGACTGTGATACATGAGAGTACCCGTTGTAATTTCATAAAGCGTGGGGGGTGAAGCGTTCAAACTGCAATTGTGGGCAAAAATACCTGTGCTGAAATAAGCAAATGTTGAAGTAGCTGTAATTTGATGAGAAGCTTGAACAGAAAGAGATGAAAGTGAGGAGGACCTTTGCTCCCAGGGGAGGAGGAGGGCCTCTGTTCCTAGAGATGTAGATGCTCCCAGAGATAGGTGAAGAGAACCTTTGTTTCTGAACAGCTCATCCTTAAAATGGTACCCCAGTAGCTCAAGATTGAACCCTTGGAAACAGTTGTGGGGAAAGCTGTAAGTCAAGGGAAGGGACCTTCACGTCAGAGCAGAGAATCAACCCGGGCGGCTGTCTCGCTGTGACACTGAAGCCATGAGAGAACTTCTTGTGGAGATGTCTCCATAGCATGAGCAAGAGAGACTCCTCTCCCTAAATGAACTGAAAAGGATTATTATAGAAGTGGTAACCTGACTGAAAATCTCAAGGGTTGTCTTTTTACATTGTCAGTGGGAGAAGGGAGAAAGGCGGGGGAAGGAGAAGTGTTCTGAAGGTTTAGTCTGACTTTTTTCCTTTCTTTGAGGTCTGTTAACAAACTTCTTGATATTCTTTCAAGGTTTGTGACTGCTTTGCGTTTCTCCTAATTCTTATCTCACAGAAGGTAAATAAGTAAGTAATAGATATTTTGAACCAAACCACTACACTTAATTGGTGTTTCCGCCTGGTTTATGAACTGAACACGCTACAAGGGGGAAGTATAAATTATTTAATGCAATCCAGTGTTATTTATGTGTATTCACACATAAGTAGCTCCCCTCCAGGAGTTCCAGATCTCTAAATTGGATTCCTAGGTTTTCCTTGATCTAATTTTTTTCTAGTCTCAGTATTGGTTTAGTCAACCTTCCTGACCACAGTTTCGCGGTCTGGCTATTTCATCAATACTGCTTGAGGGCATCCTTTCCTTCATGAGTGGTGCTTTCCAACTTCATAGCATGTGCTTGAGAGAAGATATTTCACCCCTCCTTCCCTCATGAGGAATGACTTTAGATGGCTATATGGAATATGTAGTATTACTGTGTAAAGTGGTATGCATACCTCAATATAGATGTGCCAAGTTGCTAAACCCTCAACTTACAAGGGGCGCTATGTAGTGACAGAGAAATCAAATCACTTGCTCAAAACACTTAGTTTTAGAGGCTGATGAGATGAGATTTGCCCTGAGTGATACCCATGCTAACTAGTCTGCTCAATATCACTGGTAGACTGGGACTACTGAAAGTGGTCTGGACCTTAGCTGAAGTGGCAAACCCTACAGCAGTTATGTATTTGGGAATATTGTGCTGCTGAGAGCAGCTTTATGAGCTTGGATTATTTGTTTGTCAGGCTGTTAGTTTTTTTCAAGTCTGACCAGAGCAGTTTTGTAGACTTTGGCTATGTAATTTTCATTGCTTTTCAAGGGCTGAATTTGTTTTTTGTTAGCTCACCTCATTTTTTTTAAAGTCTTGTTTCTTATTGGGATTGATGTTTGAGAGAACTTTGTGCTGTTGCCATGAATATATGCATGAAGGCATAAGGAATTTTTTCTGTTCTGATAAACTCTGTGATTGCTACCATCCCTGAGCTCCTGACTGACAGTTGTATAGGCTGGCTTCTCGCAGATATCTGGTCCTTCATAACTGTCGAAGATCGCAAAACCAACAGTGTTTAGGCAATCCAGTTTTGGATGTCATTAGGACCTCTTCCCAGTCTGTCTCTGCCTCACCCCCCAGGATTGCCTAGAGTGTTTTACATTCATGTATGTCTGTGTACATTAAGGACTCAAAATAGTTGTCAAAGGCCCTAAAATCTGTGCCACATCAACTTCTCACATCACTTTAAGAAAAACTCAACAATACAAAACTTCCTGGACATGTCTGTTCTTGAAAACACTTGCATGACCCAGAGTGGACAAAGTGTATTTGAAAAACAGGGAGGTTGGGCATTAATGGGTGGAGATTATGAAAATATCAGTCCATGTTAGGCAAATGTTTGTTCTCTCTCCTTTAGAAACAGAAAGCTGTGAGAGTTTTTCAGAGCTGTAAAGCTCAGATAAGAGAGCTGCTGTAGACTCTCACTTGTCCCTCCTCTGGCTTCCGAAGAAGCATTAGGGCATGCTCTGCAGTACCTGTGCTGGCACTGGTAAGACTTTCCCTTATTGTTTATTGAAGCTGCATGTGTTTTGTAAGCCTACTCCAGAGAAGCACTGCTGGCAGAACGGTGATGCCAAGGGAAGTATCTTTGGAGGACAAAACTCCTTTTCTGCTGTCCCATTGTGTTCAAATACATTTAATAGAGAGGGGAGGTGTGTCTAACACAGCAGGACAGTCTCTCATACCATATTATTCCATGTGCATAGGACAGTGCCATGCTTGATACTTAAGTCACTGAGTAATTAAATATACACTAAGATAGTGAGCTGTGTAGCTTTATTGGTTTGTATAAAGTCAGATTAAGTTATTGACTTATTAACTATACTCCTTGTTTTCTCATACATAGAGATAGGATTAGTAATTGCTTAAATGAAATATCTGCTTAACTAAGAGACAAAAAATCTGGCCTATGGCACAAAAGATTACATGTGCTTACAGTGTCTGCCCTGCCCACTCCAGTATGCAAAATACATTCTTACCAACACAGAAGAGTAGAATGTTTGCCCTCAGGGTTTCCTGTGCCAGTTCACAGATGGGCAAAGTTAATGTTCATGAAGGCTAGCAGAGTCTGATGTGAATGAAGCCTGAACCAAATTTTCAGTGGGTAACTTTCAATTTACTTTTGTAGCCTCAGAATTAGACCTGAAGTGACTGTCAGTTGAATCAGGAGTAATTTTGGACAAAACCTATCTACTAAAAGAAAAATCAGTTGAAACTTTGTACTGCAGAGAGAAAAAAGAAGTAATTATGGTTAAACACTTGTCAGACCAATTCTGGTGAACATGTAGTATTTCTAATCTGAAATACAAGATCAACTTAATCTGGTTTCTTTCCTTATAAACTGACACACACCAAGCCAGGCTGCCTGTGAAGCAACCTGAAGTTATCTGAATCTGCTCCAAATCCATGACAAAATTGTGTAGTACTAGCTGCTAGCAAGCTGAATCAGTGTTTGCTTCTCTGCATTAAACCATTATTGAGATATTATTGAAATGCGTATTCATCCTATAATGGCTTTTTGAACCATTATCATCTAATAAGAAGTCTGAGCTAGGATGAGCTAGGGATAAAAAGGATGAGCTAGGGATAAAAAGTTTGGGGAGAACCAGATTCTACTTGAACTGTATTGCTAGAAATAGCAACAAACGTAAAAATAGCTTGCACTGATCTCATTTTACATTGCAAGGGGCCAGTACACTTAACTATTGCTGTAACCTTTATGACTCACGGAGACTAATTTGATCAAGAAGAAAAAATTGTTCTAAATTTCAGTTCTGCAAATTTAGCTTTGTCCATAAGAATGAGGGCAGTTATTCCTGGCTCTGAAAATGCTAAAAATAAAAACAACCAGGCCATTTGCCTCTTCTAGAATATGTGTCTGTAACTGTACTAGTTTGAAAACAAACCAGTGGGAGGCACCAAGTCAGAATAACAATTTAATGGGGAAATTAAAGAAAAGGAAAAAAATCTAAAAGAAAACACTGGTTCAAACTGACAGAGTCAAGATACAACCTGACACCCTGTTAGGCAGGGTGGTGGTAGCAGTCTGGTAGAATGGTGGCTGCAGTCCTCTGAAGTGGTGATCCTGTAGAAAAAAGGGTCTGCTCCTCTTCAGGTTCAGTGGTGGTTGTGTAACTCCTGTCCTCTGGAAATCCAGTGGAAAGGCGTTGTCTCTGATGTTCAGCATCTCAGATTATATCCACGATGGGATGCTTGGTTCCTCCCTCTGGGTGGAGCATCTCACAATGGGGTAATGAGTCATGAGGCCAAGTGTTGATGGGCTCATTAACAGAAGATAGTCTGGAGGGAGTTATCTCTGAGTCAGGCGGCAGGACATTGATGGGCCATTAACAGAAAGATAGTCTGGGTGGAGGAGGCAAGGAAACACTGCCCCACCTGATTTCAACAGCTCATGAGGATGGTAATAGAATACACTGCAACCCAGGACAGTAACTCCCCTGAAACTGGTGGGAATGGAAATAGCAGGATATCTTCCTCTTATAGACTCAGCATTACTATATAGATGTCATTGTCATGCTGATATGAGGAGACAGGGAAAGCTGGTTTTGCCATTCCCCTTGAGGTTGTGGAGGATTAATAGAAATGAAGTAACAATACGGTTTTTAATAAAATAAACAGAAGACTTAGCACACAGAGGGAATAGACCCATTGATTGGAAGGCAAAGCCCAAACATGTTTTCAGACATTAAAGAAGACAGTACTTTTTATAAGTAATTCACCGTATGTCATTTCGTCATTCAAGAGACTTGCCATCCTGACTACCTCACTCATTGCTACTGGCTGGTGCACTATTGTTTAAAGAATTGCCAAGAAACCTGTTTCCAAACAAATTTTGTAGCAAAGGAAGGAAAGGATCCCACAGGGCAGGAGGATGAGACTAACGGTAAACAAAATACTAAGTTTAGTTTTCAAGGAGACTTACACATAGTAAAGATTTATGATTGCTTTGGCTTAACAGGACAGGTTGGCCCTGGAATTTTCTATGCTTTCCTGTTGCTGCTGCAGAGTGCATATAGAAGAGCATTATGAGTGGCCCATGGGCCACACACCCCCACTCTGCACTGCTGCAAGGGTAGGCCGAGGACTTGAAGCCCTGGACAGCTGTTGTAGGCATGCATGGATTGCTGCTGGTTCAGCTGTTTTCCCCCATTTCAAGTCCCACCGTCATCCTTCTCCCTTCTTGACTTGCTTCGTGGGCTAGTGCAGAAAGGGAAGAGGAAAGAGTAGACCGAGGGCTTTATTTAATTGTCAGGTGCTCTGAAAGGGTAGAGAAAGAATGAAGCATGTGTCCAATTGTGCTTACATAGGCAACATGAGGCTAGGGCAGTATTTCTGTGTTTTGTACATGCCCCCTTCTCTGTCTCTTTCACCAGCAACACAATGGCTGAAAGGCCTGACAAAATCTTTCCCATCAGTAGTTAGTATTTGGGCTACTGGAAATGCCTGAAATAATCCTCAGGGTATCTGAAGGTCTTGGTCTGGTGATGTTGCTGTCCGCTTCTAAAACTGGCCTCAAGGGTATATATGACTGTTAAGGGGTCTGAGTTTAAGGAGCATACTGAGGTGGGACAGAGGAGCAAAGAGGTAATTTAATCAATTTGTCAAGCTCTCTCTTCTTTGCTTCCAGTATTTGCTCGGGGCACAATGACAGTGGGCTTGAGCCACTTGAGACGACAGTGATAGAAAATGCATTCAAGGATAGGCATGGTGCCAGCTGCTTGGTTTGGAAGAAGGGGAAAAGGCAAAGATGTTTGGGGCTGATGCTTCTCTCACTTGCGGACAGCAATAGGAAACAAATCCACTGATGTAAGTGGGTTTACATTGGTGCAAATCTATTATTTCATGGACCCTTATGAGAGCAACTGAAGGTTGGGTGGTTCTAATTAGTCCCCCATACCCACTGAGAGTGATGGTGTGAGAACAAAGAGGTCTGATTGCACCCTTCTTATCAAAGGAAACCTATTTAGATGGTGCTGGTGCCCTGTCACCTGTTGTGGGCCATTCTCCTGAAGCGGGGAGAGAAGAAGAGTATCTTGGAATGATATAGCTGCTCTAGCCCCATCAGAGAAGTGCCTAGTCCAGTGCTCAGGGAGGAAAATATTTTTGCATCTGATCTACTATTCTGGTTAATCTGTGCCAAAGATCCTTTGGAAAGGAAACCCTTGATTCACATATGTGAACGAACTATTTGGGATCCAGTTCTCTTTTTGCCAAACCAATGGCACTTTGGCCAAGTCTCTCCATAGAAGCAGGGGCACACCATTTGTATTCTATGTCAGTTGAAATAAAAATGGTGTATGACTATATATCTGGCAGAGTTTAAAGAAGTAATAATAAAAAATACTAACAATCTAACAGCCAAACAGTCATCCATGATTTCTTTAAGGGAAACAAGACAATTTCTCTCCTCCCTGTTAACTGTACTGGACTGGTTCCAACTAGGTCTGCTTAGAGAACTGCTCATTTAACTGGACTTTCTGTAACAAAGTTAAGGTATTTTATACAATACTTCTGCAGAATGAAGAGGACACTCAGCTAGATAAAAACTGTTGCAAAAAAGCCCAACAATCCTAAGGTCTGGCTTCTTCTTAAGCCATTGTAGTGCTTGTGGAAATCACTTAGTCCAGGTTACCAGTATATTCATTTACCTTTAGTATCCCACAGGGAAGAAGACAGAAAACTGAATTGTTGTTATACCTATCTATTAGCTATTTCACACTAGGTAGTACAAGAAATGCCAATTGTTCTGCAGATGTGATTCTGCCTCTTCCTTCTTCATCTGAAATGCAATGTCCCTTACCTTTTTTCTCTTCATAGAAAATGCAGACCCAAAGCTGGTGGTTCTTTTACTTGTGATCAGTCACAAGGAAGATCCTGGGGCAGTCTTTTGCCAGAATATCATATTATGTCTCCACTCTTCCTGGTTGTTTGCAATACAAATTTTAAGCTTTGTCTCATGTAGTGACATATCCATGGTAACCAAATGAAGGTAAGTTTGCATTACTTCCTTAGTAAAGTGCAATCCTTTTCCTGGTATATGTGCCAAAAAGGCATACAGACATAAAGGGACAGCAATAGATTTCATGGAAAGGGAAGTAACCAAAGCATCTTCTGCTTTTTTTTTTTCAATTATTTTGCCCCTGTGTCAGTTATCACTGCACTCACTCCTTCACCCTCTCCTTCCTCTTGTCTTTTTCTATAATTCCCATTGTTAAAAGCAAGACTAGTTCTGATTTCTGCTTTGCCTTTGCCTAGAGGCTAAGCAAACAATTATCAAGTCAAACTGCCAAGTCAAACACCACTTCTTGGCAAAAGCCTTTCTTTGACCTTCTTGGTAGCTTCAAAAAAACATAAACAATGGTGGTGGAAAGCCAAGCCAAGAATGTCAGTGCTTGTATTCCAGTTTTTCAGACTTTGGGTCTCTGGTAGAGCAGAGGCAGAGGTGCACCAGCCTCCTACTATTCCAACATATTAATAAACGGATCAAGCCATACAGGTTAGAGTTATAATTTTCTTTGTAATGGTAAAATATTTTAGAAAGACTTTTTTTTTTTTGATCTGTAAGAAACTATGTAGAAAATAATACTTTTTTCTCTTCATTTCTGGTTTTAATTCCCCTTAAAAGAGCTTAATTCCAGATTTAAAGAGTTTTATTTTTTTCATAACTTCATAGACTCTCTTTTGACTGGACAAATACATTTTTTAGCAAAGGGAACAGACTCAAACTGAATGTACTGCAAAATTATTGCTGTTGATACTGTGAAAACAGTACTGAAAAATGTTGGTTTGGTTTTTTGCTTTTGACAACCTCTGCACTGAATTTATGCACTTTGCTGTATGTATCTGTGTTCCAGTTTGGCCAAATTTAGAAATATATCCTCTGAGAGAAGGCACAACCACCCCTCCCTCCACCAGGTTCGGGAAAAAATAAATTTTCCTCAAAGGAAAGTGAAGGAGATAAAACTATTTATTTAACAAACACACGGGAAAGGAAAATAATGCTAAGTAATAAAATCTTTTGCTGTGGAGGAAAAACCTGGGAAAGTGTTAGAGTCCTCCCTTTGGTCTCCTCGGAGCTGGGGCTTGGCCCAGGGCCAGGCCCTCTGTGCCCGGTGGAAAGTCCTCCTGATGTGCTCTGAGGTTGAAAGCAGTCCAGTAGAAAAGGGAGAAAATCCGAAATTCCAGGGAAGGAAAAACAAAGTTCAACTCTCAGTCTCTCTCCAGAGAACAAGAAACTGAAACAACTGGCCAAAAGCTGACTGGAAAGCAGCAAGCTGGGTGCTTCCTCGCTCCCCCTGCCACAGCTGGGAAAAAAACCTGCTATCTCTGTGTGACCTTGAACAAGCTGCAAACTGCTTTGAAAAAGTTTTGCTCAGTTTTTCCTTCCTCCTCTCAGGCTCAGTTCAGAGGCATAGAAAGGCACAAAGTTAATTTCTGGGCATGGGCAGCGATATGGGACACACATCATAAAGTCACCCCAAGACAATCTGGAAGGCTTAAAATGCAACTCTTTCCCTCTTCAACACAGCCTCATGCTATTTGAGGAAGAACAAGGAAGAACTTCTTTACTATGCAGGTGATCAAGCACTGGAACAGATTGCCCAGAGAGGGTATGGAATCTCCCTCACTGGAGATAGTCAAGAACCATCTTGAACCTGGCTGTCGCTGTTGTCCACAGGGATGGCGCAAAGAACGACATGGAATTCAGGTCCAGGATAGAATGGAATTATTTAATTAATTATCAGCTCGTTTATATAACTTGGTTTGCAATAGAGAAATGACATTATTGGGTGCTTGACCATACACCTCCCAGAGTGATTGGCTGAATGCTACGATGCCTATTTCAAAATATTTTCTTCAGTAAACCAAAACAAGACCATGCAGGTGCAAGATAGTTTACAAAACCGTCTATCACTGTTTCTCAGCTAAAGCATGAGAAAGGAAAACTTCACAAATGCTTCAGCAGCTGGAAAATTCCTCTGCTCCTGCTTTTTAGCATCCACAATTCCCCCTTTTTGTTTTAAAGACCAAAAAGGTAGTGTTTGTAATCCTCTGCGGAATCCCTTGCAGCAAGTAGAACAAACACAGCATAAAGGATCCGTTTTGTTACCAGACAAAATCCAAATCAGATACTAATTTGGAGTAGGCAGAGAGATTCTCCAGCAATGCCATGGGAGATACATCTAGTGAATCCAGCTATATGTCCAGTCATTAATTCTGAATAGCCTTAAGGGCTCTACATCAGTTACTAATTCTGAATAGCCTTAAGGGCTCTAAAATGCTGCATAACATTCTGACTCCATAACATAAGAAACTTGAAATTCAGTCTCTGCTTGTAGAAGGACCAGGCTGATGGTCGACATCTTGGTCATCATCAGAGGGATCATTCGATGAATGATCTGCATTCTGGTCATCATTTGAAGGTTGCCTTGGAGGTTGCCTGTTCTGCTTCTGCTGCTGCAGGTCAGGGTGAACGCATCTTGCAGGTAGCCACTGTACCCCAGTATCTGTGGAAACGCAAGCATACCCACAACCCCAAGCAATGAGCTCATGCGGGCCTTCCCACTTCTTAGTGAGCAGGTCCCGTACCCAGACTTTCGCTTGAGACAGGTGCGTCTTGCCTGCAGACTGCAATGAGAGAAAATTATTCAAAATAACAGGTTTGTTTGAATTTGGTGGCACTGTAAGATGATTAATTGCATATAAATCCTTTTCTAGTCGGCTCTGTGGGGTTTCTCCATGCATTCCCCCCTTTTTGTTTCTCCAGAACACTCTTCAAAGTACTGTGAGCGCATTCCACAGTGGCTTGGCCAGTAGGAGAATGTGGAATACCCAAAGTATGATCTACACCCCATAGGTGCAGAAACTGCCGCGTCTTCTGAGACACATAGGCAGGACCATTATCCGTTTTCACAGAAGAAGGTACGCCCAAAATCACGAAAGCGAGTTTCCAATGGGTGATGACATCGCGGCCTTTCTCTCCAGTATGAGCAGATGCCCACATAGCTGAGGAGAACGTGTCAATAGACACATGCACATACGTAAATCTGCCAAATTCAGGAATGTGTGTTACATCTGTCTGCCAAAGCTGTAAGGCCTGTATGCCTCTAGGGTTTACCCCTGATGGCAAAGGTGCAGCGAATCCATGACAGTCAGCACAAGCACTGACAATGTCTCGAGCCTCAGTTGGCATTAAATGAAACTGCTTCTGCAGGGTGTGCACGCTTTGATGAAAGAAATTGTGCGATGCTTTAGCTTGTGCAATTTTGTCAGGCTGAGGCGCTACCCAGGCAGGGTTAGCCAGCCTGTCAGCCCTAGCGTTGCCTTCTGTTACGAAACCTGGCAAATTAGTGTGGCTTCGAATATGCAAAATGTAATATGGATGCACTCGAGCTTGAATTGCACTCCATAAGGCCTTCAATAGTGAAAACAGAGCCGCATTATTCACTTCCTTCAAAAGCGAACAATCTAAGCGCTGAGTTATGTCGGCTATGTAGGCAGAATCAGTGATCAAATTCAAAGGAACCTGAGAAAACTGCTGAAAAGCCATGGCAGCAGCTCTCAGTTCAACCAGCTGGGCTGAGCCTGACTCATAGCCTTCCAGCACCTGCCAGTCAGATTCCTCCTTCCAGGTAACAATGGCTTTACCAGCTTTCCTGGACCCATCAGTGAAGACGGTGGGCCCTTGCACTGGCACCCGACTATTTTTTGGTCGTAAGGTGAAGCTGGTCAATTTTGCCATTTGCAGTAATTTATGGCTGGGCAGATGATAAGCAATCTGTCCCGAAAAGTTTTGCAGTGCACTTTGCAAAGGAGCGCTCTTAGTAAGGCTCCACTCAAAGTGTTCCTGCCATATCGGAAGAACAATTGTTGCACAATCTGCTGCCATTAATTGCAAACACCAATGACGGCATTGATTGACAAGCAATCAATTCAAACAATGTGGGTGCTGTCTTTTTTGGCTGATGTGGCCATTCTATCCATTCTAGGATATGGAAAGGGTCAGGCCACTGTTTATTCCATTGGCCAATGATACCTGTAGGATGAAGATCTGGAGTGGTAATGAAAACAGTGATATCAATGGAGGGATCCACTCAATGAACCTGACGAGCAGAAACAGCCTGCTGCACCTCCTCCAGCGCTCATTGCGCTTCAGGAGTCAATTTTCGAGGTGAATCTTAATAGAATCCGAGAATTGCACCTCTTGGTGTTGTATGGTCTGATCCAGAATTTTGACTCCTAAGTATTTCCAAGGAGGTTGCTGTTGAACTTTCTCCGGAGCCACCTGCAATCCATAAGAATGCAGAGCAGCGAGCAGCCGAGGCTGAATCCTCAGCAGGTCATCCTGGGTGGATGCTGCCACCAGGATATCATGGTAGCAGTATGCCTCAGGAAACTGCTCACGGACTCCAGACAAAGCTTGAGCAACATACCATTGGCAGATAGTCAGGCTGTTCTTCATACCCTGAGGTAGAACCTTCCATTGATACCTCTGCGCAGGTTCCGCATTGTTAACTGCAGGCACAGTAAAAGCAAATTTTGGTTTGTCATCAGGATGTAAAAGAATAGTGAAAAAAAAATCCTTCAAATCAATGATCAGGATTTCCCGCCCTGTTGGGATCATGGTGGGTGAGGGCATACCAGGTTGCTATTCCTCCATACTTTCCATCACTGCACTGACTTGTCGGAGATCCTGTAACAATCTCCATTTCCCTGATTTTTTCTTGATTACAAAAACAGGAGTGTTCCAGGGACTAGTAGAAGGTTCAAGATGTCCCTGTTGTAATTGTTCCTGGACTAACTGATGAAGGGCAACTAACTTCTCTTCAGGGAGGGGCCACTGATGAATCCAGATAGACTTGTGTACTAGCCACCGCAAAGGCAGCGTAGGATATACTGCGCCCTTCGACACGGTGGCCCCAATTAAAAATTTGTCCCAATCCACACCCCCCAAGCTGCCAACACATCCCACCCCCAGAGGTTAAGCGGAGCTGCAGTGACATAGGGCCGAACTGTAGCTGTTTGCCCCTCTGCATTTTTCACCAGCACACGTTGCTCACTTAAGTAGCTCTTTGCCGTTCTTCCCAACCCTGTGATGGCTGACCCCGCAGGGGCCAGAGGCCACCTGGGAGGCCACACAGAGAAGGAGACAACTGTCATGTCAGCGCCTGTGTTGATCAAACCTTGGATCTTGGGCGGTTGGGCATTTGGCAGGATTAGGTTACACATCACCTGCGGCTTTTGGCTGGAGATATCAGCAGTCCAGAAGACCTGCAGAAGCCCCCTAGATCCAAAGCCACCATCTCCGTGACTGCGTTGTTCTGCCCTAGGAACACATGACTTAGAAGGCACAAGTTGAACAATTCTAGTCTTTTCAGGAATGGTAATGCGGGGGTGGGTGTGGAAACCATAGCACAAATCTGGCCTGTAAAATCAGCATCAATAACTCCTGGGTGTACAAAGATCCCTTGAAGGGTGACGCTAGACCTACCCACAAGCAATGCGCTGAAGCCCTGACCTAAGGGTCCATAAGCATCCAAGGGAACCTTATAAACATGACAGGATTCTAAGATGACTGTTGCTGTGGTGTGCACATATACCCCGACTGATCCCCGGGTGCTGGCTGCAAGCTGGCTGAGTAGGCCTGTGTCAGAGGAGCCTGGGGAAACATTTGTAGCTGGGCGCAATTCTCCTGTGTGCCCCTCAGCCAATTTTTTCCCGGATGTATCAGGGATCGACCATTGACATGGTAGGTAGATTGACAGTAGTCTGAAGAATGACCTGGCCTACCACATCTTTTGCATTGAGCAACTCCCCTGTTTTCCTTATTTTTCTTCTTTCACTTAATCTGTTTCTGTTTTTCCTCAGCCTTAGGTTGCCTTTTTGATCCACCAGAATTTAATTGAAGAGGTCTTAGAACTGCTGCTAAAGCAGATTTATGCTCTCCAGATCCCACCTTAGCACAGGCATCAACCATTTGTGTTATTGTGGGTCCTCCAGGCAGCGCATCTATGATCCTTCTGCACTCATCATTAACATTATCTCTTGCTAGCTGTCTGCACAACAGCTGTCTCACGGTCTCATCTTCAACCTGCTTTTCCAAGGCTGCAGCAATCTTTCCCACAAAAGATAAGAAGTTCTCTTTCTGCCCCTGAGATATTTTTACATATCGTGTCTTAGGAGCAGCTGTATCTAAGCTCTTTATGAGAGCTGCCATGCCAACCTTCTGAATCTGTTCCAGGATTTGAGGATGCCATGTAGCCTGAACATCAGGGTCCCAATAGTTATTAAGTCCCATAAAAGCATCCACAGGAACTAGATGCCTGGGATCAGTTTGAGGCAATTCCATATTCCCAGCCTTCTCAGCCATCCTTCTCCAATTGGCTTCAAAAACTGAATATTGTACAGGTTGAAATAATGTCTGACCTAAATGCTTAATATCATATGGAGAGAGCACATCAGTATTCAGCACTCTAATACTCTGCATGACCTCAGGGAACTTAATCCATACTGAGCAATCTTATTTTGCAAGTCCTGAATCACTTTCCAAATGAAACACTCATGTTTGTCAGTCTGACCAGAGTTAGACAAAGCTTTCTGCACAGGAAAAGCCTGGACATTTCCATCTGTATCATCACTACTTTGCTGCATTGTAACATCGCTTTGATCTGCCTGCCCTCTACCTGGGACAAGGTAGCAGGTCACTCAGATGCCATTTGCCCACCAGGCATCCCAATTCTTTCTAGCAACTCCCAGTCCCCACTCTGCAATGCACACCTTTTAACCTCTTCCCAGAACCGTTTCGGATCTCTGGGATGGACGGTTACTTTACAGTCTGGGAGGGTCCAAGGACAATTGTGAACTCGGCGCGTTGAACACTGTTTGCACCTGAGCGCTGCCCCGGAGTCCTGCCGCAGAGCAGGCATTTCCATGGCCATGCTACTTACATCATCATCCAGCAGTGTGCTGGATGATCTCCTAGCAGGCTGGCGTACCGACTCTGAGCCAGTGGGCGGAGTAGTGACGTCAGCGTCTAGGGCTGCAGAGGGTGGAGCAGCGGAGACTGGAATGGCGGCTAAGGCAGCGGAGGGTGGAGTAGTGGAGGCTGGAACAACAGCTAAGGCAGCAGAGGGTGGGGCCACAGGGGCTGGAACAGTGGCAGCCAGGGCCTCGGGGGTGGAGCAACACAGGCTGGAACAGAGACAGCCAGAGCCTCCGGGGGTGGGGCTGCAGGAGCTGAAGAGGTGGCCAGGGCAGCGGTGGGTGAAACCGCAGGGGCTGAGGTGGTGGTGGTTGCTGCGGCCGCTGAGGCCGGAGCGGCAGCAGCCGCACCCAGCACCTGAAACATGGCGGGTTGAATCAGCGTCAATTTTCGGGTGGGCGTGGAGTTTTGCGTGGGCACCAAAGCCGCCAGCCCCACACCTGGCTCCACAAATGAGCCCAGCACCAGCGGCTTGACTGGTCCCAGCTCCAGCGGTGCACCAGCTGGCCCCGCGGTCAACCACACAGCCAAAATGGCCAGCGCCACCCATAGCTCCGCAGACCCCGTCGCCATTTCCGGCGGGGACCCAGCCGCTACAAGTTGTTGTGACACTTCCTGCTGCACATCGAGCCATTGCAGTATCTCATGCTAAACTGCCAAGATCTGTTCCCTGAGAGAGTCTGTTAACGGGAAGCATGGCCGCTGCTGCTTCCTCCCTTGAGCCAAAAAATTGCCAACTGTTGGGACATGTGTGTGGTATCCAAGTGCCACAGGGGCCGGAGCGGAACAATAGGGCACCGAACACGCTGGCGCGGGCGACCAGCGGGGCTGCACTGAACCTGGGTACAGGGCTGACGGCGTGGGAACCGCCTGTGGTGGCAGCATCGCTGCAGGCATCACTGCCACAGCAGCAGCCACCATGATTCTCCCCGCCCCTCCTGCAGACAGCAGTGCAAGAGCTGTGGGAAAAGCAGATCCCACTGTGGTAACCGAAGTAGGCGCTAAAGATGGGGCGTGCCCCGATCATCCTGCCAATGAGGGATGGATATATTTCTGGGGGCAGGGGTACAAACCCTTCATCTTCCCCCAGGAGGGTATCAGGAGCTGGACGACTGAACTTCCCGAGCTACTTGGGGTCCCGCCACCCTCAGAGAACTCATCATCCCCATCTGAGCTAGGGAAGCCTCCAGACTCAGATTCATCTGATCCTGGGTTGACTTTTCTGTCTCTGCTTTTTGTCCATTTTTTCATTGCTTCGTGTAAAGTCCCCCAGGTACATATCAAATTGACTACCTCCGCGTCGCCAGCTGAAAGTGCCTGGATTAGGGCATCCCCCAGTCCCCTCCAGGTGTCTGGGTTCAAAACGTTATCAAAGTCTGCAAAATATCCATATGGATGGACCAAGTAGATAAAACAGTGAGCTCCCCATTGCTTATATTAACTCCTGCGATCTGTATCATAGACTTGAAGGCGGAAAATACCTTGCTTTCTTTGGAGGATTTATGCTCCATGTCTCAGTCTACAGTTCCACGTGGTCCCAGAGCAGGGGGCTGGCCACAGTCTGGCACGTACCTTCTTAGAGGCTGCGGTTGCAGTACATGTTGGCCGGACACCAGATGTCGCTGTTGTCCACAGGGATGGTGTGAAGAACAACACGGACTTCAGGTCCAGGATAGAATGGAATTATTTAATTAATTATCAGCTCGTTTATATAACTTGGTTTGCAATAGAGAAATGACATTATTGGGTGCTTGACCATACGCTTCCCAGAGTGATTGGCTGAATGCTACGACACCTATTTCAAAATATTTTCTTCAGTAAACCAAAACAAGACCATGCAGGTGCAAGATAGAGAGTTAGTTTACAAAACCGTCTATCACTGTTTCTCAGCTAAAGCATGAGAAAGAAAAACTTCACAAATGCTTCAGCAGCTGGAAAATTCCTCTGCTCCTGCTTTTTAGCATCCACACCTGGCTAGACGCATATTTCTGCTTGTATACTAGAGCGGAGATTGGTAGACAGATACTGTGCTCATTTTCCCTGGTGGAACTGCCATAAGAAGTGTAGCTAAATCAGAACGCAGAACACAACTCTGTCACTTAAGTGACCCCACAGTAGTAGTATGAAGGTTATCTGCTGTTTTCCTCCCATTTTATTTTTTAAGTGTTACCTAAAAGCAGCAATTGATTCATAAATGATACAGAGTATGAACTCTATAGTTCACAGAGTTGATAATAGAAGAATTTTCATCCTATCTATGGGATCTGAAAAAAGAGTATATTTTTCCTATTCATTCCATGTTGCAAGAGCATACTTAGTATTCTGTTGTCATGCCAAAGCAGCCCAGTTACCAAAAATATACTCAAATACTTTTATGTATGGATATGGAAGGTTTAGAGAATTTAAAGGCCTTCCTAATTTGATTAGTAGATTTGCTGTTACCTCCTAATTCCTGTCTATTTAGTTGAAAATTTAGTTGCATATTTCTCAATAATAAAGTTAACTGTGTGCTGTCTACTTGAGTATTTGAGAACCTGGATATAGAGGTGCTTGCATTCATAAACATCTAAAGAAAATGGATAAGTATAAGCCAAGTGTTATAAAGTAATCACTTGACAAATGTAAAACGAAAAACAGTATTAACAGTGATATCCAGTAGGTATCACGCAGTGTAAAGAGTATCATGGGGAGCTGATGAAGTTCAAGATCCTGTTTCAGTGAAACAGACACACTTTACTGTAGTCGGTGGCAAGAATTCTGTTCTGTTAAATGCCAGCAACCAAAGTGAGACAAATCTGTCCGGGAAACTGTCACAAAATGTTTATAAGTTTTTAAAGTTTTAGAAATTTTCATTTTTCACGTTCTCTAATAAAGAGTTCCTATAAATTTATGAGTGATGCAGAGTCCTTGACTTCTACCTTGAAACCCCCTTAGAGAGGAGGGGGAAAGAGTGCAGTGGGAAAAAAGATTTCCAAAATGTTCTCAGTGTGTTATCAAATGAATGAAACACACAGAATGGGGAAACTAGCCAGCGATTCATTCATTTGACAGGTTTGCAAAGCTAAATTTGCTTCCGGAGAGCAGCTAGAAATTAAAACACACAGATGATGATTGGTGCTGGCACCCAAATTGTGATCAAGAGGACAAAGATGTATCCTATCAGATTAATAGTTATATGTTAATTAACTTGAAATCAAAAGAATGTCTTCAGCTGTCTATGTACAGGAAATTAATGGTGATAGCACTAGTTAAACGTAATGGAAGTTAACCCCTGTACTTCTCATATTCGGGGCCAAACTCTTTATTGTCCTTCATGTTATGTCACTTACAGTTAAGTCCCATTGTAGCATCTTACCTTCATTGTGCCCTGTTGCAAATGGCTGTGCAAGTTGTTGGGCAATTGAGAATCAGGCCACTGGATTACTCAGCTGGGAAACTTTCTCTAAATATTGACTTCTTGCCCGAAGAAGGTGTGTCACTGCATCTTCTCCTCTGTGAGTCATCCTAACATGAAAAAATGTTCTTTTGCCTCACTCTTCTCCTTTACTCCCCCAAATCACTATTGTCCTTTCTTTGACCTCCTGTTGCTTGGGTGTTTCTTCTAACAACTTCTCTGAGAGATGGGAGAATCCATTTTTTGCAGTTTTTTCTGTAACCAAATGCAGCCACAGATATTTTCTCATCATTGTTGTGTAACTGCAATATGCTATCTGGAAGGATGTTGAGAGGCCACAGCAAATGAACAAGACTCTGGACTCCTTCCATCAAAGGACATGAAAAAGTCAGCTTATGCTATACATCCTATTCTCTGCACAAAGGAGGTTGCTAGCCCATTCTTTCAACTTTTACTCATGGCTTCTTATTAGTCTTAAGGTGTCCTAAAAGCAAATAATTAAAAAAAACCAACAGGAGATGTACCAACTAACAAATGACTAACTACAATTAAGGATCTAAGTGATTTCAAAGAAGGTTGAGTTTCTTGGTCCTGACAATATTCACAGAAGGGACAGCATTTGACACCATCTCCCACAGCATTTTCCTGGAGAAACTGTCTGCTCATGGCTTGGACAGGTATACTCTTCATTGGGTGAAAAATCGGGTGGATGGCCGGGCCCAGAGAGTAGTAGTGAATGGAATTAAATCCAGTCAGTGACTGGTCACCAGTGGAGTTCTCCAGAGCTCAGTATTAGGGCCAGTCCTGTTTAATATCTTTATTACTGATAAGGATGAGGGTATTGAGAGCACTCTCAGTAAGTTCGCAGACAACACATTAGATGGGAATCTTGATCTGCATGAGTATAGGAAGTCTATACAGAAGGATCTTGACAGACTAAATTGATGGGCTGAGGACAACTGCATGAGGTTCAGTAAGGCAAAATGCCGGGTCCTGCACTTGGGTCACAACAGCCCCATGCAGCACTACAGGCTGGGGGAAGAGGGGTTTGAGAGCTGTTCAGTGGAAAGGGACTTGAAGGTGCTGGTTGACAGCTGTCTGGATATGAGCCAGCAGTGTGGCCAGGTGGCCAAGAAGGCCAGTGGCATCTTGGCCTGTATAAAGAAAAGTGTGGCCAGCTGGACTAGGAAAGTGATTGTTCTGCTGTACCTGGCATTGGTGATGCTGCACCTTGAGTACTGTGTTCACCTTTGGGCTCCTCAGTTCAAAGAGGACATTGAGATGCTGGAGTGTAGAGGGATTCCTTGTGGAACAGGGGCATGAGATACCCCAGGACAGTCTGGGCAGTCTGGGCACCCCAGGCCTGCTAGGGAAGAGCCCCTGAAGGGGCCTCAGGCTGCAGACAGGCTTGAAAAGACACCTGGCAGCAGGCAGCCTTGAAAATCCTTGACAAAGTTACACACTGGTCGGCTCCCCCGCTGTTTAGAGGTTGTCCCATGGGAATAGGGCGTGAATCTTTGTGAAGTAGATATAAGTTGGTGTAAGGAAACAATAAAGCGGAGCATGATGCTCAAATCATATTGGTGTCCGTGTCGCGACTCTGGCCTGTTCCCCTGCACTCAGACGCCCCCCCCCCACCGCTAAACCTGGCATCCGGAGCAGGGACCCGAGTGATTTTTGCACTTAAATGCAGGTTCGCTTAAATGTGGTAAGATTCTGAATCATCGCATCGGTGTTGGAGCCTGGGGAGCCGGACCAGGTGGTCTCAAAGCCGACTGAAGCCTGAGACCATAGCTTGCGCGGCCGAGCGAGCACCCGCAGGTAAGAAGCTACGGAGTACAAGGCTGGAACTCGCCTCCAAGCCAGTATCCTTTCTAAGAGAGGCGAGACTATAAAAGACTGAGATCTTAATGCCCTCGTTACATGGGCCCAGAAACATGGATTTTTGAAATACACTTCACTTTTGTTTTCAACCAAAGCGTGGTGGAAGTTGGGAACAAACTATGGCTGTCCATGATTGAGGGTGGAAAAGAAGGTAAAGAAGCTAAAGCTCTCAGATTAATTTGGAGAGCCGTGACTAACACTCTCGCAGAGATGAAAGCAGAGAGGACAGTGGCCACAGTGACCATGGAAGCTTTAGGGGTGGCGGCTCCGGGAAGGAAACAGACGGGGGTCTTACGGAACGGCGGCCGGAGGCCAGGGCGGAGTCCAGGGTTGCACGATTCTTTGGGCTGACCGCGGGTAGACTGATTAAGGGAACAGCAGTGGGAGTTCCTGGACTCGGCGGGGAAGGAAGTTACCCCTCCGAAGTCTGAGGGAGAAATGGCTGCAAAGGCGGAACTGCAGGCTCCCGACCCTGGGAGCAGGGCACAGGCGAGCAGAGGAGAAATGAGTGGTCCTAGCTCCCGGCCGAAAGCAGCGGTGCACCACCCCCCTCTTCCGGACAGCAGATCATCATCCGACAGCGAAGCAGCCTCTATGGTTTTGTCACCCACAGAAACAGAGCCGGCCAGGGCTGCCGGGAGTCAGCTCCAAGAGGAAGAGAACCACCGAGAGATGATGCATGAAGTAATGAACTTGCTGAATTGTCTACGTCAGGACGTGCTGGTATCTAAGGCTTGTGAAACCACACCATCAGCACTGTGGCATCCCGTGGACCACCGGTCAAGATAGCCACCAGGACTCCTATGTTCCCATCAGGAGAACCGGGCACAGTGCCTACGGCCCCTCCCTTCCCGCGAGAGGAGGTGCAGCCATCGCCTCCATCAGCCCCGACGGGGAGGACTGATCCATTGCCAGATGTCCTGTGTCCTAATGATTGCATCAGCATCACACAGTTGTTGTTAACCCCTTCGAAGTTCCTGTTCTGGGAGCTAACGTTAGAAAGCGGGTGGTATACATGCCCGCCTTGTGCGGACCGTGATCAAAGGCAGAACCAAGAAGGGGAGTTGCGTAAATTCTTGTGTATAGCACCAGACACAGAGGTAGAGTGGGGAATTGTTTTGACTGTCTTGAGACAAGGGCATTGGCGGACATCTTCGATCTGCTGTCCGCCCATTTAGATCGAGTGAAGGCAGTACAGAGTGTGGCAATGTTAGGGTGAGAGAGTAGCACACAGGTTCATGTCCCACGGCAGCATGTGGTGGCCCCCGAGAGCTGGAAAGTGACCAAGCAGCACTGGGCCTGCAAACATTCTGAGAGGTTTGCTTCTCGTAAGCAGCCTAACAGGGTCCCACGCAATGTTGACAGCAATCCAAAAGAGACAAAACATGTGGGTCACCCTAGCTGAACTAATGGGGCAAGACTCCATGTGTCTGAGCCTAGCCACACCAGGGGACCCATTTCGTACCTGTTTAATCGGGGTCCCATATTTTAACCCACAAGACTTCCGAGGGATGATAGACAACAGCTATAGGGAACAGCTAATAGGGAACGCCACAAACAATGGCAATTGTTCAGGGCTGATCTGACTCAAGCCTGCACAGCAGTACGCCTGCTGGCAAGGTGCATTCTTGAAAAGCATCAATGTCGCCATGGGAACACCAGAAGAGTTAGATCTACTGGGTTCCACAAACCAAACTGGGAATGGTTACATAACATTCGAACCGCCGACTACGAGTCAATTAAGTGTTAATAAGCACCTTTGGGCCACTGTTGACCCTCTTTCAGACCAGTTTCTGAGAAATTACAAGTCCGAAGCAATGTACCACCGAATCAACCTCACAGATCAAGCCCCAAAACACCTCCCCAGTGGTACGTTCTTAATATGTGGGGACTGCGTGTGGAATGGGGTTCTTGCCAGCCCACATGGGGGACCGTGCTACTTAGGGAAACTCACCCTGTTCCATCCAAGCCTGCATCAACTCTTAAATATCACCCACCGCACTAAAACCAGGGTGCGGCATTCAATCCATGAGCTCAAATGTAAAAGAAATGAGGAGCCCGTCTTTTGGAGTCGTGGTATAATTTGGCTAGCATCTATGTTTGTACCTGGTGCTTCAGCAGCCAGGGCTCACGCGATTTTGCATAAACTTGCTTGCTGGGCGAGGGATGAGCTAAATGTAACTTTGCAGATGCTTGACGAGCTAAGCGCAGATGTTACTAGTGTTAGACATGCAGTATTACAAAATCGGGCAGCCATTGATTTTCTACTACTAGCCCACGGCCACGGCTGTGAAGATTTCCAGGGCATGTGCTGTATGAATCTTTCTGACCACTCTGTCTCAATTCACAAGCACCTCTCTGACCTCCAGAGGGGTCTGCACAACCTTCGGGAGACAGATGACCCTATTGGAGATCAGCTTAAGGGTCTGGGTATCATCGGATGGGTGCGTACCTTGGTAGTAGAAGGCTGCCGATTGCTATTTGTAGTTATATTAGGCTTAATAGTATTTGGGTGTATTTTTTCTTGCCTTAAAGCAGGGCTGCGAAAGATCATTGACCAGGCCTGGGTTGCCCAAAAAGAAAATGGGGGATGTGTAGAGGGATTCCTTGTGGAACAGGGACATATGATACCCCAGGACAGTCTGGGCAGTCTGAGCACCCCAGGCCTGCTAGGGAAGAGCCCCTGAAGGGGCCTCAGGCTGCAGACAGGCTTGAAAAGACACCTGGCAGCAGGCAGCCTTGAAAATCCTTGACAAAGTTACACACTGGTCGGCTCCCCCGCTGTTTAGAGGTTGTCCCATGGGAATAGGGCGTGAATCTTTGTAAAGTAGATATAAGTTGGTGTAAGGAAACAATAAAGCGGAGCATGATGCTCAAATCGTATCGGTGTCCGTGTCGTGACCCTGGCTGGTTTCCCTGCACTCGGAACCACCCCCACTGCTAAACTGGAGCATGTTCAAAGAAGGGCAATGTCTCAGTTTTGAGACATATTTAAGAGGGGACGCTCTGTAATGAGTAGTCTCCTCTAAAGGGCTTCAACAATCCCCCTCCACAAATCGAAAATGAATACTAACAGAGGAAAGTGAAAAACTCCCAAACCAACAGTTAATTAACAACAGAATGCCCACAAGGCAAGGAAGAAAAGTAAATAACTACTAAACACCAAATTAACTGAATGCACACCCCCCCAAACACACAGAGGAACAAAGACCCAAAAATGCCTGGAAAATGGGGCAAATGTTGGAGAAATGGTGCAAGGTGGCCCCAGGTTTCACTCTGAGGAAAGTGGAACTTCCACAAGGGAGGTCCAGCAGTAGGTGAAAACCTGGTGTCTCTCTGGCATCCACCTCCTCTCCACAGCAGTCACAGCGAGTGAAGCGTCTGGGCTGGAGCCTCTTGGTGTGCTTTGTCTCCGTGGCTTGTCTCCCCAAGGCTTGGGGTTGGAATGGGGTGGCCCACTCCGGCCAGTCCCACTTCCCTGTTCTTGGACCAGCAGCTGTTCAGTTCACCCCAAGGCAACTGAAAGACTGCTCCTGCATGTCCTCCAAGAGACAGAAGGGAAAAACTTTTTGCCTGGGCCGAGAAACCCAAGCTAGCCAAGCAAAACCTAACTGCACAGTGCCACAGAACACGCGGGCAGGGAGGCTTCAAAAATGCCCACCAAAGAGCCCAAAGCTCCCCTCTTCCCTGACCCTGCACATATCCAGTCCTAGGCCTTAAAGATAGCGCAACCTTTTTTGGGCATAAAGCAGAGGATCATGGAAAAGACTATCATCATAAATCACTCCAAGACAGGCAACAAAGCTGGTGAACAGTCTGGAAAATATGTCCTATGAAAAGCAGCTGAGGTAACTGGGGTTGTTTATCCTGGAGAAGAAGCAGCTCCGGGGGACTTCATTTCTCCTTACAATTACCTGAAAGATAAGTTGTAGTGAGGTACGGGTCAGTCTCCTCTGCCATGGCTCAAGTGAAAGTATGAGAGGAAATGGCCTTAAGTTGCACTAGGGGAGGTTCTTATTAGATATTAGGAAAAAAAATTTACTGAAAGAGTGATTAGGCATTGAAATAAGCTGCCCATGGGGGTGGCATAGTTACCATCTCTGGAAGTGTTCTTGGGGGTATGGTTTAGGGGTGATTATGGTGGTTCTACACTGTTGGTTGCACTGGGTGATGTTGAAGGTTTCTTCCAACCTTGGTATTCTGTGATTCTGTAACAGGAAAGCATTTTTTTCCACCTCAAAAAATGGTAGCATCTTTGCAACATATTTTGTCTCTGGTGTTACATCTGAGCTGTTGTACATGACTATGGCAGACCTAGACACTGATTTTTTGTGTTTCACACCAGGAAAAGTCATAAAATCACTTCTCTTAGATGCAGTTCATGTCATGGATGGGATTTCCTCAAGAAGTGGTGGCATTGTCCCAGGTGATGCAGATCAAGCGTCTCAGCAAAGAGACATTTCTCCTGTGGCAGCTGAACTGTGCCTTGAACCAAAACCCCCAAAGTCAGACAAGAAGCTTCCCAAGTTCATAGAATAAACTAGCATTTTATAAGTCTTCCCTTTCAACACTATGTCCACTGATACCAAACCATTTAAAATGTGCTTTTGCAATGCTTAATCCATTTTTCTCTCTGAATGTCTTTAACACAAGCTGGTTTCTATCTCTTGTTGTATAGAACCCTTTCTCCCTACCCTTCTCACCATCTCAGGAACCTTGATGTGATTAATAATTGCATTGAAGGAACACTGCTTTTGTGGTTTGATGGAGCAGTTTGCGTGGTCTGCGGGCTAGCAGCTGGAGAGCTATGTCAGTGCCATCACCCTAAACTCACATTTGGTTGCAAAGGCATCTGAGCATTTGGGAAAGGGTTGATTTCTGAAAGATGTGAGAACTGATAAAAAACAAGGTGCCCCAGCACTTGCTGTTTCAGAGGGCTTCAAAATTTCTGTTACAGTGATATTAAAAAGTAAAAAAAGAGCACTGATTAGAGTACAAGAACAGAAACCTTACAATTTAAAAGGATATTATTGGCAAGAAAAAGTATCATTATATTTGCATCGCACACAGGAAACTGATGTGCAACAGAAAGAGGAGATTTGTCCGTTTGGAGCATATGTTTCCAGAGTACCATCCCAAAGATTCATCCTCAAAAAATAACTTCCCACAATATCATCAGCAACAGAGCTCTCTGTTGACTGATAGGCTCTAAAAACACTGCTGATGTTTCACAATAAATAAGTGCAGGGAATTTTTTCTTTAGTTTCCAGACTTGCTTTTTGAGATGGCATCAGATCAAGGCCAATGGATTGTACTGATGACAAGCATTTGTGCTTTGCTCTTAGTCACTAACTCCATCTTCATTTCTGTTATCAATGTTTTTTCCTTGTCACAGAGGTTCTGGTGGAATCTTTGCACCTGTTTGTATTTCCTATTGAAATGCTTAAAAAGCACAACTTTCTTGTTTCCCAAGTGAGTTTTAAGTACCAGATACTTACATTGATACTTGGTGTCACAGTAGTGATTGTGGTTTGCCTCCTTTTTTCTTCATTGGATAGGGAAAACATCACCAGTGTTGCAAAATCAAATCTTTATTTCACCAAAACTTCACCAGTGTTCTACTGTTTTCATTTCTGTCTGGGTGAATGTGCCACTTGCCAGGGAATATCATCTCACAGTTCTGTGTTTAGCCCAAAGCTAGGCTGCCTCTTTGATCAATAGAGAAAACAACCTCTTTGTGTCTTCCTCTTAACATGGGTGAACTCAACTGAAAAGATTGGTTGGGAGAAAACATGCTGGCTTACAGGAAGATTCTAATCTTCAGTGAACCAGTAATGAGCTTTCAGGGTTACAGCTAGGCAGACATTGACAGTCTTAAAGCAACTCTGTTGCTCTGTAGTTTAACAAAAAGAATAGAGTAACTTTGTAAATTCATATTCCACATGTCAAAATTAGGTGTCTAGAGACTTCAATGTAAAGACTTCTGATTGTTGCAATCTTTCCATGTCTCTTCCCCGTGCTAATGAGAGTTGCAGCATTGAATCCAGGAGGCAATAATGCAATGAAGCCACCTCCCACTTTATCTTATGTCTAACTCAGCCGTGTTGCAGATCAGTCTTTCCCTCCCTCCTCTGTAATGGAAAGCAAGGCAGCTCCTTAAACTAATAGTCTCAGTGGCTTTGGTTGAACCTGCAGGGAAAGAAGCCTGCCTTTGGCATTTTTCAGCAACGACTTAAATATCTGTGAGCCATGTTTGTTTATCTTTGGGTTAAACAAACAGAAAGGTAGGAGAGCTGGGATCAATTTCTGGCTGTGCTGGAGGCTTCCTTTGTGCTTGGTAAAAAGGAGATAATCCTCCCTTTACACAAGAGTGGACAGTCTCCCCAGTTCAAGGTATGCAGGAACCGTGTATTGGGATGCATTAATGCAAAATCAGAAAAGATAGTTTTCAATTTTCATTAGGACTGCTAGATACTTTCAGAATAAAGGAATGCTTTGCAATTTTATTTTGCTTTCCAAATTTAGTTATAAAAAGCCCTAAGACCACTAAAGGAAATTACTAGACACTTCTCCTAGTATTTCCTATCCATTCTAAGATTCACCAAAAATTAAGTCATACAATAGGGTGGTTAATTGTTACAAGCTGATTTGGCAATGGTCTTCCAGAGAGCTCTACTTTTATTTTTAGAAGACTATATAGAAGAAAATATCCATCACTGGTTGCATTCTTGTGTTCTATAAGGTTTTTTTACTTCATTATGTAATTATTTGTTATCTGTTTTCTCCAGTAAGAAATAGAATATCTTCAGTACTGAAGATTCTGGTAGGAAAGTTGTGACCCCTGAAAATTCAGAACAAAATGTTCTACTTCGGTTGATTTGAACCAAAGATTGAGGTTTTTATTTTGTTGAACTACATCAAAATGCTTTTTTCACAACTATTTGTTCTGAAACAACCTGTCTTGCTTATGACACAGTGCGTCATGAGAAATGTATCTCAATGCTCTATTAATTTCCAGGCTATTCTTTGAAGGATAGAGTTTCCCATCACGTGTCTTGATCTCTTTCTGATCAAATAATCTGCTTTGTCATGGGAATTTCACAAGACTGTGTGCCCCAGAGTAGATGTAGCATGCTGTACAAGGATGATTTATAGCACAAACTGTGGTTACGCATACAACCCCATAGGCAAAGTACCACTATAGAGAAATACAGTTTAACATTAAACTTACTTAAAATTAATTGTATTTTGATCACCAAAATTGAGATTTTTTTTAAACTTTTGTCCAACTTCGGGGTAAAAACAAAGCCTGAAAGACTTTAGTTCCCATGAATTCTTCAGTAGGACTTCATGCATTCATTGTTTTTAAAGTGTAAAAAAAAGAATATATGCAGACTTAGGAATGATATTTGGAAGTGAGATGAGGAGCAAAAAAAATGCAGTAGCCTTATGTTACAGTCTAGCAACATTTTTCAATATTAGGGTAAAGCCAAGTCAGCCACATTCTAGAGAGGAGAGCTAGCTATTACTGCAGGTGCCATTACTAATTACCATGTCACTATGCAGACATGGAACAGTTGAGAGCTATCATACAGCTTCCTCTTACATGATACACTGAAAAGGCTTTTGCTTCCCTTCTATTCACTTCTGGCCCAGATAAGCTGATTTAATTAGATTCTTTGTAATATTTAAGTTCAGAAATGACAGACTTTATTCATGCAGAATGATAAAATTTCATGAGTTTTGCCTTAAGTATAAACTCAATATTTGAATCTCAACACTTAACAGAGATCAATATATATTGAGGGGAAAGTTGGTGATACATACAGGAAAGATGAGCCTATGGCTCTGTTTTTCTACAAGCTATCGCCATCCATGTCCTGAATGACCTGTGTTGTGCCTGCCCATTGGACTGCCTCCCTGACCTTGTCTCTTCTTACGACAGAGCAGATGTTCTTTTGGGGAATTTAATTAATTTTTTTGTCTTTCTCCAGTGGTTTTTATCTTACAGTCTGCCAACAAGGAGGAATAAGCTGCAAGGCCAAAAGCAGGCAGGTAAGACAGAAGAACATTGTAACATCATTCATCATGTCTAATAAGGACTGCTTAACTATAAAATATCAAGAACCACAGATCTTGGTCTGGGCTGAGGGGAGCTATTGGGAGAATGTGATATCCATGGTGTATATTTTATTATATAAGGTGTATATTTTTTTCTCTCATGAGGCCTTCATTTGAAAAGTCCTAGGCTCACCTTCTTCACTGGCATGATTTAATTTTCTTTTGCTGAAGGAGTAGAGGTTTCTAGGATGGGTTTGCAGTGTACTCTGGAAGTTATGGTATAAGATTATTGTATTAGGTGACTGTAATTCTGCTTGACCTAAATGCAAAACTTCTCCCTTGTTCTCACCTACTTTCCTGATCTGTTGAACGCAGGGAATCCAGAGAAAAAAAAATTTTAATAGGAAAGGAACCAGAAGCCCAAGTCACCTCACAGCTCTTCATGTCCACAGAAGAATATTTTGGAAGCCCAAAATATTATTTAGCAGTGTTTCCATATCTACACTTTCTATTTATTGGGTCCACAAGCAGAAGATGCAGTTCAACAATTTGTGATTTCATCTTGTCTCCTGTTAGTAAGAGATTGCTAAGGCTAAAATGTCCTATCTTCCCTCAAGTATATGAGGCCACATTTTGCTTAGCAAAGGTACACTTAGATGTTTAGTGAAGAGTCCCAATTAGCACCATAGTTGGTTTACAAAGCATTTTTTATTTGTTTGTTTATATTCATTAGGTTTTCTGACAGATTTCTAAAGGACATTATTTCCCCCACTGTTTGGTAATGAGATTCAGTGTTTCTAATGTTGGGAACAAAATAATTGCACAGATCAGGAAACATAAATACCATGCCCCCCTGTTACTATTTCTGTGAGGTCTTGAATATGGAGGAAAAAAACTCAAATAAATGTCAACCTCTCTAATGAGAAACTTGTCATGTGGGTCTTATAATTAGAAAAAAAAGTGGAGACCGTAACTGTGAGTGAAATGACCTGTGTTGCACTACCCAGAGATGTAAAATTTGTCCAAGTCATGAGGTGGACATGGGGTCCTGAGCAGTTTATTACCACTTAACAGGTTAGATGGCTTAGTCTTGGTAGCAGTTCATTGGCATGCTCTTGCCCCACAGAAATACAGGACAATTCAACTTTCTTTGGCCTACAACAAAAGCTAGTTAAGGTGTCACAGCCTGTGTTTGCCTGGTTTTAGAGTACAGCCACACCAGCTACTGCCTCTTACCCAACTTGCAATAACCTACCATGTTCTGCCCATTCAATTTTTTGGTGACCTGCTCCTGCCTATATCGCCTATAAACACAGCACCATTAAATTCATAGTTAAGTTCTTTACTTAACACCCTAGCCACTGCTTCACAGTGCTAAGTTTTTGTTTTGCAGCATTTGTATTCACCGAGTCCTGGAAATCACATCAGCAGCCAGTTTGTGGTATAACGTTCTATTACGTATGTGCTGCTAGGGGAAATACTGTATTAAGTCTCACTTTCTAATCTTATTTTTTACATTTTTAAGGATTTTATAGAGAATCTACAACTTCTGTTGGCTCATGAGTAGGAAATAGTATACAACTAGTAGCTGATTCTAATTCAAATTATGCTCAGTTTGCTACTAGGAAGTCTGTTTTATGTTACTACACAAATTACAGGATGTCAGTAACCTCTATGTTCTCAATTTGGATGGATATCCTTTTACTGAATAAGCCAGAAGAAACTCATGTTAGAATTTAAGAGCAGAAGAATAATCTTCTGAAAGAATGTTTTCTCCTTCTTTACTGACACAATTTTAAGTAGAACAGAAAACAGTAAAAGTTTTTCTTCTCTATTTATTTTTATAGATAAAAAAGCCCCTAGCATTTATCTTACGGAATTCAGGCATCTTCTGCTGCTTGTAGGCATATGTTGCCCTAGCTTTCAGAAGATCAGCAAATGTGTTATTTCAGTGTTAGAAGAGGAAGTGACAACTACAGGCGCTGTGTATTTTCATCTGATTTATTCCTATCTCATCCTCATGAAATGATCAAATAGATACCTTACAGCTCACAGGTATAGCACACTTGGAGTCCAGTAAACAGTGTCATAAGTTCTTGGACATATATTTCCTCCTGCAGAAACTCTTGCAAGTATTCAGCATCTGTCACTACTCTCAAACGCATTTAGTGTATGATGCCAAGCCCAGAGAAATCAATATTCACAAATATTCACAAAATTTTGAATACGCTTGAAAAACTATTATGTACCCAAAATTCATACCTGTATATGTTGGAATGAGAATATAAAGTAATATATTAAAATTGTGGCTTTTTTAATTAAAAAAACAGGGATTAAAATTTATTTTAATCAGATTTGCTCTATCTGTATCTTCGGTGGTTCTGCAGCAGATGGTGGAACCCAATTCATAGTGCCTACTTTTTAATACAGGGGCTTAGAGGGTACTGCTATTGATTTATGAAATGTAAAGGCACTTATTTTCCATTTCCTGTTGACATGTATTGCCTTATTCTATGACTACACTACACTTTGAGCTTCCCACAGTGACATGGTTTGGCAACTTTCTCACTCAGGCTAAAGTTTTTCCTTATTTAATGAAATCAATCTTTTGGTCTTTTCTCTAGTTTGACAGATTTCTCTTTTGAGGGGGGAAAATATAAGAAAAATAAATTATTTTTAGTTCTTCTTTGCAATTTCCGTCTGTCAAACTGATATCAACAGTTTAGTTCAAAAATCTGCATATCCCTATAGGCCTGTTTAATATGTGAGCGGATGGATAACCTGCAATGATAAAACAAAATTATCAATGCAATGCTTTCACTCTATATAAACATTTGCTACTGATCTTGATAGGTGTGTGTGTAAGGTAAAGTTCATTTTGGGCATAACAAAACCTGTTGACAAAGACTACCATGGTGTGTGATATTCCTTTTACAGTGTGAGGGCTCTGAAAAGCAGTCATTTCTCTACAGATTAGCAAATACAGACACAATAAAGTGAAGAACAGAATCATTCTCAGGTGCCACTCCTGGTGCTGCAATTCATTGTGCCTTGTGTCTCCAAAACTTTGTTATGAGCAATTATATCTTTTGAAGTAGGTGGCTAGAGAAACCATACTTCCTAAAGGTTCCCCAAAGATTCGCCATCTGTCCAAAGTGATCCACTCTGCCACCTTTATAATTAGCTGGTACCTTACACCTACATTCTCACACCTACTGTAACGTACTGTTCTTGAGAATAAGTGTATTGCCACACTCATATCAACTCCTCTTCTAAGACATTGCTATTATGTACCTTTATAAACCAAGACAAAACACAAATGTTTACTCTAGGAAAAAATGATAATGACATCCCAGAGGAGAACCTAAGTAAACACCTTTCATGGTTGCTTTTTTACCAACCAGGTCTCTGCTAGAGTTTTCAGAAAGTCCAGTAATGTCAAGCTGCAAGAATCTCAGCTTTTCCCACATGCTCACGCTCACTGGTCCACCCCAAAGGTTAGTTACATCCATGTATTACCAGCAAGGAATACAAGTTATTAGTCTGTCAAGAGATCAACAAATGTGAGTACAATTTTAAATAAGCAGTCAGGCTCTTAATTTGTAAAAGCCATGTACTGATTTATTTGAACAAGATCAAAATAATCTTCTCAATAATAGTTATCTGATCTCAAACAAATTTCTACAAAATCAAAACTTACCTGAAGCTGCAGTGGGCTTTAGATCCCCTGGAACGTAAAATGCTCTGAGTCCTTATGGCAGCTGCAGCATGCCTTGTCTGTGTTGTGTCTAGAGCGAAGGGAGCCTGCAGAACTGTGAACCTACACCTTTTATTAATGTTCTACCTGCTAAGCTATCTAGATGTAATGCCACCAGATTATTCTGAGGAGAGGAACATATATTAATCTTTTAGCAACATGACCCAAAATGCAATGTGACTACTTCCACTTCAGTAATAGTCCCCACAAGAGGGGAAAAGAAGGGAAGATAATTATTAAAAACAAGATCATATGATAGCTACTACAAGATAAAAGTGGTAACAAGACAGTGATGTAAATAATTTTGATGTTTCCACCACAGCATCACTGAATGGCTGGTGTTCTGGGAAAAGGATCCAGTGGAGATTCTGCTTAATTTGGGGTTTGGTACAGAAGAACCTGATGTCTGCACAAAAATCCCTCCTCGGTTCCTCAGTGGTGTTTCTATAGCAAAAGGATTTGATGTCCAAGCCTTTTTGAAAGCTCAGAAGAAGCAGATGGACATTGGGAAGCCAAACCTATATGGTAAGGAGAAACATTTTGGCAAAAGGGGAAATTTTAGCCATAAATAGTGTGGGAACTGAGATGGTAGAGAAGAAGAGGCTTATAAAAGAAAATTCATGAAAAAGATATGTATTTAGGAGACATTGTAGAACCTTACGTAGCCCTTTGTGGCAATGATACTTCCTGATGTGACTGAAGTACTGTTTAGTTCTACTCAGCTGTGGACTCTGATTTATATGCTGAAGCTACCAACTTGTGGCATTTAAAAACAAAGCTTCACGTCCTCGGTAAGACCTACCCCACAACCAGAGATAGTCCTTGGTGTTGCAGAGGCTGCAGAATTAAACGCATCCATTGACTCAGCCACTTCACTGGCAGTACATTAATATGTACCAACCACCACTGGTGATATAAGTCAATAGAGAAGATACGGAATTCAGCCAGGCCAGACATGGGCCTACATTCCTTTTTACCCTTGGTGGATCCCTCTCGTAGGGCAATGTGCAGAGCAGATAACACAATATTAACTTCCCACGACTAGAGGTGCCAGAGCTTGTGCATTAGACCCTAACTAGACGCTAACAGTTTTGAGGTTCAAATATGCACTAAGGGTAGATGAGGATCATATTTTAAGTACAAAAAATTGCACCATTTAAAGCACACAGTCTTGAATTTTATTCATTTAGATGGTTTAGTTATTGTTTCATGTATTTTGCTCTTGAGAAATGAATACAAGGTCTTCACCCTAAAGATATTTCTGTATTAAAATAGAATTGTTAATCCGCTGGTATATCATCCATCTAAAAAGTCCCTTTTCGACATCATATTCCCATAAGCTGCAGCACAGGATAGCCAGATGGCTCTTGAAATCTTCTGTTTACCGAAGATGCTGAGTGAAACAGGATCTCTCACATAGCCCATGTATTGTTGTTTAGAAATGCACCAAGCAAGAAGTAAGGATGGAATGAGAATTGAAAGGGAAATCTCAAAGCATTGTGGAAAATGTGTTCCCCCCTGCTCCCCCACCCAGCCCTTCTCTTTCTATAGCAAGTCCCGTGTGCACATTTCAATATTCATAGCAAACTGATATACTCTTTCCTTAGAGAGAGGGAAGACAGCGATCAGACCTAACAGGTACGAGTGGATGGAGATGTATTTGATGAGAGGACTCTTAAATAGATAAGAAATTGGTTGGATGGATGCCTCCAGAGGGTAGTAGCCAATGGCTCAGTCCCGATAGACTCTGGGATCCAGTGCACCTTCAGCAAATTTGCAGATGACACCAAGCTAGGTGGTGCAGTTGACACACCTGAAGAACAGGATGTCATCCAGGGGGACCCGGACAAATTCAAGAAGTGGTCCTATGGGAATCTCATGAAGTTTAATAAAACCAAGTGCAAGATGCTGGCCCTGGGTCAGGCTGGGGGATGAACAGATCGAGAGGAGCCCTGCCAGGAAAGAATAGGGGGTGTTGATGGATGAGAGGCTGGACAGGACCCAGGAATGTGTGCGTTCAGCCCAGAGAGCCAAAGGTGTCTTCGACTGCATCAAATGAAGTGTGGCCAGCAGGGTGAGGGAGGTGATTCTGCTCCTCTGCTTTGCTCTAGTGAGATCTCATCTGGAGTGCTGCATCCAGCTCTGGGGTCCCCAAGCCAGAAAGGACCTGTTAGCCCAGAGAAGGGCTACCAAGATGATGAGAGGGATGGAGCTTTTAGGAAGAAAAGAGAAAATGCTATGATGAAAAGCTAAGAGAGTTGGGATTGTTCAGCCTGAAGAAGAGAAGGCTTCAGAATGACCTAATTGCTGTCTTCCCTTCAGTACCTCAAGGTAGTGACAAAAAGGATGGAGAGGGACTTTTTATAAGAGCATGTAGTGACGAGATAAGGGAGAATTGCTTCAAACTAAAAGAGAGCAGATTTAGATTAGATGTTAGGAAGAAACCCCTTACTGTGGCATTGGTGGGGCACTGGAACAGGTTGCCTAGGGAACTTGTGGATGCCCCATCCCTGGAAGTGTTCCAGGCCAGGTTATATGGAGCTCTGAGAAACCTGCTGTGCTGCACTGAAAGATGTCCCTGCCCAGGGCAGGAGGGTTGGAATTAGAGAGTCTTTAAGGCTTCTTCCAACCCAAGGCATTCTATGATCCTCTGATGGTGAATGGAGACTTAGAAGGTAGAGAACTAGAAGGGAATGAGAGCAGAGAAAAAGCCTTTGAGGGAAGGAGTTTGCATAGTGTAGGTAGACACTCAGTTACCAAGGTGTAATTTAGTGACTTGTCCTGTAGTCATCCTCAATGTACGGAATTTTACAATCGTAAATCTTCTGTACAGTCTTCTACAGTCCCTGCAATGTCAATGAAAAGAATCGGTGCTTTTGAAGGTCTCCAGAAAAATACTGTTCTGTGTCAATTAAGTAGAAGTTTCAGGTCCAGAGATGTTCCACAGCATTTACTTCTCCATGAACAATTTAGGGAATTCCAGACTCCTTACTGTTGGAGAAATGCTTCACCAAAGCATTAGAAAGAAAGTAACAGAATAAGGCAGACCATGTGCCACTTCTGGAGATTTAAGACTGTATTGAAACACTGATTCCAGAGATGGTGGTGTTGGATGAATTCAGTTATTGTCATCTTGTTTGGTTTACTATCACAGAACTATTTCAATGCTAATGCACTCTGAATCCTTCTCATTTGCCTCTAGGAAGAAAAAGAAGAAATTTCTTAATTTGATTTAGTGAATGCTTGAGAGGTTTTCTCATTGTCAGTTTACTTCTTCATATTCTCTGAGTCAGCAGAGAAAGTTAGTTGATTTATTATATGTGTTACCCTGAAAAGGGAAGAGAAAGGTTAAAAGTAAAAGATGGAATTCAAGAAACCTGGAGGAAAAAGGGAGAGGGAGGTGAGAGAGACTAAGGACTTCCATAGTGAAGTGATGCCTCTCCATTTTTATATTTAATTCATTTCCTATTGCAGTCCTTTTCCGTTTCTGTCTGGCTCTTCCAGGAATATAGTTTTCTAGGCCTCCTTCACGTCTGATTAGATGTTTTAAAAAACGAAGCATGGATTGCTGTAGAGTTATTAATTTTAGCCTCACTTGGTGCTGTTTCCTCAGCATTGTCAGTTTTCAAGAGATTCGGTTCACAAAAAAAAAGGGTGTATTTTCAGAAACATCAGTCACCCTTTTAATTTCTCAGCCAGATCCAAAAGAAAAGTTTATCCCCATCATTTGACATTGGTGAAAATTTTACTGACCTCATTAGAAGTGATACTGGTGACTTCCTAATTGAAGAAATAGTCACTTAGCAATCAGACATTTTACGTGAAAAGCAGTTATATTTCTAAATATGTTTATCCCCAAATTATTTGAAAACATCAAGTTTCTGAACATCTCAGTTCAGAAATGTTGAAATGTTTCAATCTGATGCTTAATAATAAAAAACCCCCGACCCACCATATTTCAGTATCACCTTTCTATAATGCTGTATATAAATTTACTTGAGGTGTGGTGTCTTGTTTCTGTGGATTTTTCACACTCATTTCTGTTTGTCTTGGCTGCTGCAAGCCCCTCACTGGAACTGTAGTTCAAGTCTCACCACTGTCTGTGACATGAGTATATTAGGTATTGTGTTGGTTTAACGCAGCCTGGTTTTTTGGTGGGGGGGCAGGGGGAAGCCACAGAGGTGGCTTCTGTGAGAAGCTGCTAGAAACTTCTGCTAGGTCTGGCAGAGCCAATCTCTGATGGCTCTGAAGATGGACATGCTGCTAGCCCAGTTAGGCTGGTAACACCTCTGTGATGACATATTTAAGAAGGAAATTGAAACAGCACACGCGCAGGTGTTTTCCCAGGGGTGACGAGGCACTGCGGCTGGGACCATCCCAGTACCGGGCCCAGCCATGCAGCCACTGCAGCTGTGTGGCCACCGTGATCTCGGCACGGCCAGCAGCGAACTTTGCCTGCCTGGCTGCTTCTAGCCAGCCACGCTGTGGGCAGAAAGGCAAGGGTGGTGGCAGCGACTTCTCCTTTTCAGAGCCCCACATGAAGAGAAGTGTTGAATGATGCTGACACAGCACCGCCCGTGGTGGTGGTGGCAGGGGCCACGTGGCCGGTGGCAAAAACATGGCGAGCAATTCCCCGACACAGAATCTAGACAAGATCAACCCCTCAGCACTGCGGGATCTTACAAAATTTTTGAACTGGGGGAATTTGTTGGCAATGGTACTTACAAGCAGCAATTTTTTCCTCTTAGTCAGAGGAAGAGGAGGAAATGAGAACATTTGACAGAAGACAACACGGCGACACCAAGATCAGTGGGAAGGAAGAAGAGGAGGAGTGCTCCAAGCATCAGAGTCAAGATCTCTCTGCAAACTGTGGTGAGGACTATAATACAACAGTCTCCCTATAATCCATGAAGTCCATGGGGGAATGCAGAGATCCACTTGCAGTCCGTGAATAAAGGAGCTCACGCCGGAGCGGGTGAATGCTAAAAAGCTGTAATCTAGTGAGGAACTCAAACAGAGAGAGAGGGTCCTTGCTTCCAAACTAGAACAGCTTATCCTTAAAAGATTACACCCCATGAACTAATGACCCACACAAAACAGTTTTGGGAAAACTGTTTTGCCCATGGGACGGACTCATGTTACAGCAGGTTGGGCAGGATTGTTACGTGTGAAATTAAAACCATGTTGGAGAAATTAATGGAGAACTGTCTCCCATAAGAAAGACCCCATGGCACAACAGAAGACAGTCCTCTCCCTAAGCAAACTGAAGAAAGATTTTGAGTGAAGAATTGACCAGAACTCCCCCACCCTGTCTCCCTGCGCTGTCGGTGGGAAGGAGGGAGTGACTGGGGTGGAAAAAAGTGTTTTAAAGGCTTATTTTGTTTCTCATTATCCTCCTTGGACTCTGTTAATAATAAATTTACTTTATACCTTTAAATTAAGCCTGTTTTGCCCTTAGAGTGTTTTTTCCTAATCCTTAACTCATAAGCCCTTCGTTTTTTTTCCCCTCCTCTGCTCAGCAATAGCAGAGGAAAATGAGTGGATGTTTTTTTGCATGTGCCTGGAGTTTGGCCAGGGTCAAACCACATTCCCCATGATACGTTGTTGCCCTGTGACTACCACAGGTCAGTTAGAACAGAGCAAATACATGTCATCTACTCCTAAAAGAGGAAGGAATTGTAAACTGCTAAACGCAGTCTCTGAAGCACAGCTTTTATACAAGCAAAGGCAGTATTGCCAAGACTTGAGTTGAAACAATCTAGGAAATATATTTTAATTTATGACAAAGTAGAGAATGCTGAAATTTCATTTTTACTTCTCCTGAGAAAAACTGAGCAATTTCAGACATCTTGATTTTCCCACTGAAAAGTTAGATTTTTCAAAATTATTTTTTTCAAATTCTGCCATTTGCTGTGAAAAAAGCTAGTTGATTGAAAATTTTTTGCTTGCTCTGGAAGTGTTCTTTGTTTCTTCAACTCATTGTGGGCCTACTGAAGACTTTCCAAATCTTTCACATAGATAACTACATTGGCCTGTGTAATACCAGATCTAAGGAAGGAGGAAAAACACTGTAAGTTTCCCTCCTGAATTATAAAATAATTGATCATAAAGTCATTAGAAATCCTGTAAAAGATACAGATGTTATTGAAGATTGATTGATCCTGTTTACAGCATGACCATTTGCTGTTTTGGCTGAAATTTCTAGTGAAAATGAATCCATGTTTATGTCGTTTAATATGGTATCTGTGTTACCATTTTAGACTATTTTTCAGGGATTAAAGAGACTTTTTCAGCCTCTTGCTCATTTGAGATGCAATACTTGGGGAACATACCTAGAAACGGAAAGGACTGCTTGCTTGGAGAGAAATAGGCATGAAACGAGGCTATCCTGACATAATTTCTTCATGAACTGAGTATTTATTACATTGCACATGAGTGAGATGTTTATGTTGTTTATTTATAATTTATCTTCTCCAGTTTCCTCTTTAGGTGTCTCAAGCTCTTTGAAAAAATTTATAAAATCTAAGCAGTGGGTAAAAAGAATTTAAATCACAGCAAGTTTTGTTCTAGTTCAAATCAAATAATAACTGGACTGCTGTGCCACTGTCAGTCAAAGGAGATTAGTACTTGTCATGTTTATGGTGTGATGTAGTGGGACCCAGATGTAATACTGAGGATAAAATATTATTTATATGGAGAGCATGTGGTAGTACAATGGATGTACAAACCAAAAAATTTACTCTTGAGACTGTAACACAAATGGAAAGTATACAATACTGTGTAACATGTAGTGATAGATCAGATAACTCTGTTAAACAGTATCAAGTGAAACCTTTTTTTAAAAAGTGGCCAAGTTTTCCTCCAGCGTTAAAATATAGGCAAGGGCAAAGACAGAAAGGAGTGTTCTTGAAATATAGTAACTATCAGGAAAGACATTTCTTGGTATTTGTCCTCGATGCTAAGGACCAACCCATATCCATGTTAAATATCCCCTTCTTCTATAATTGTCAGTGAAGCAGCTTTATCAACAGCCTGCATGCCAACTGCATAGAGAAAATGTGGCTGCTCTCTAAGTGAAACAACAGCCGAGAAAGTTAGCATTTTGCCATCTACTGTTCTCAGGAGGAGCTCTGGTGACATATTCATTGCCTCAGGAGATAGGTACTGACACAACGTGCAAGCAAATGTGTTGTGTTCTTTTGTATAAATAGCTTCATAGAACTGTAGTTCTATAGTAGGAAATCTCCAAGATGCCTTAGATAAAACATTATTGGTTCATCTATATTATATATTGTATCATGGAAAAAAATGCCCCAGAAATGACAGGAGGTTAGTACAACGTAAAAATATTGGGAACTTCTATAGAATATCAGCTATGAGTTTCTGGGGGAAAAGTGGTTTCTTTGAACTCCTATGAAAATGAGAACATAGTTATAGTCATCAATTTTTATCAGTTAATGACTATATGCATTTTACAGCTATCCTAGACAGCTGGCAGCTGTAAACTTTTGAGGTCAGACTTAAACAACTTTATTCACATGATTTTTAATATGTCCTGAAATATGGCATCCAAGCCTGGCCACGCCAACTGGAGAATTTCAGGCTGGATTCTGTAACCTTTTTTTACAGAGCAGTATTTAGCTGCACTTGACTGGATGAATTCAACATTGTGTGACTTTCTAATATAAAGAACTACACACTGACATGTCTATGTAATCTGAACCTGTCCTTTGGAAGCAAATGGAAAAATGTAGCCATTTTTTAATGAAGTAAGTAGTATGTTTCTTGGCAATGACAAGTTTGAAAAATCATTGTACCTGGTTATTTAAAATTATGAGTTTTAATAACCATGTTGCCTCCCATTCTGCCAAACTTATGAAGTACTTGACTGTGTAGCCACTGGCCTCTCGTCTTTGCTGACCCATGTCAATACCAAACAGACCAAAGCACAGGACACATGCTCAAAAAAGTGGCTGACCTAAACTGCAAGCTGCCAGATTCATTTGAAATCTAAAAGGTAAGGTGGATTTTGTACTGTATCTCCATTCTATTTACAGTAGAAGTTTGGATTCCCTTTTTTAGGATGGAAGCTAGAGTAAATATTTTCAACAAACACCATGCAGCAGCATTATGGAGAAAACCAGTAGAATTCACACTACTCACTGGGGGTATTTTAAATTGTCTTTGTGTTAAAATATTGTCGAAGTTACCACTGAAGTTACTGAGATAGGATTCATTCAACCAGTATAATAGTGTAAGATACCCATGTTTTTATGCAGCACTAGGTGTTGTGGTTTTTAATAGAAGGAAGTTGCAGGAACACTGATGCATATGGTAAAGAATATTTTTATGCCTCTGCGTCCCCTTGGAGCGAATCCCACTCAGCCCGGTCAGCTCAGGACGCAGTCGGCTGCGGGGGCCAGCCTCCGGACTCCGGGAGACCAGAGGTCTGGCTCGTGGGTCCTTCCACAGGACCGCGGTGATGGAGGCAGGTGGTGGAAGGAGGAAGCAGGCTCAGATCTGGGTTAAATCTGGGAAGTTTATTGTGCCCTTGAGGACAACGTCCTACCCCCCAGGGGTGCCCAGCTCAGAGCGAGCTTGGAAAGCTCTTACAGGAGGTTTTATGGGAGGGCGGTAACAAGGGAGGGACCATAGGAACAACCAATCGGAAGAGGGGAGGGTGTGGTGAACAGGATAAAGGGCGCATAAGGGAACCAATCATGGGAGAAGAAGGGAGGGACCCTTTTCCCCTGGCCAATCACCCGACGCTCCGGCCAGAACCTTCTAGAAGCCTGGGAGGGGTGCCAGAGTGATTGGCAGGGGCCAGGGAGGAGACAAAGAGGGAAGGTAAGACAATTAACATAAAACTGGGAGGGTACAAAACTGGACAGTCACAACAATTCAAAACCCAAAGGGGAGACCTGGACCGAACCAAACAAACACACTCCCACATTTTTACAGATCCAGTCATTAACCAGGGTTGATCCTTTTTTCCTTCTTTTTTTTTTCCCCTCAAGCTCATTTCTAGTGTTCCCCTAGTTCCCCTTTTTCAGAAGGTTGCATGGCAAAATTAGCCTTACTTTATAGCAGTGTTTGAAATAATCTATCACTCTGTAAACTGAGCATACTAAAACACAAATAAAGCATTGGGAAAGTTTAGGCTAAGGTGGTAGCATTCTTCTCATGGAAAAGATATTTATCTTTTCAAGTCCTTCCAAATGTGTACTTGTCCTGGGTTGCAGTGTATTCTATTACCATCCCCATGAGCTGTTGAAAGCAGGTGGGGCAGTGTTTCCTTGCCTCCTCCCCCCAGACTATCTTGCTGTTAATGGCCCATCATTGTCCTGCCGCATGACTCACAGATAACTCCCTCCGAACTATCTTCTGTTAATGAGCCTAATCAACACTTGGCCTCATGACTCATTACCCCATTGTGAGATGCTCCACCCAGAGGGAGGAACCAAGCATCCCATCGTGGATATAAGCTGAGGCTGAACACCAGAGACACCGGCTTCCCACTGGATTTCCAGAGGACAGGAGCTACACAGCCACCACTGGACTTCCAGAGGAAGAGCAGACTGTTTCACTACAGGATCACTGCTTCAGAGGACTGCAGCCACCATTCTACCAGACTGCTACCACCACCCTGCCTAACAGGGTGTCAGGTTGTACCTTGACTCTGTCAGTTTGATAGTGTTTTCTTTTACCTTTTTTTTTCTCCTTTTCTTTAATTTCCATTAAATTGTTATTCTGACTTGGTGCCTCCCACTGGTTTGTTTTCAAACTAGCACATAATTTGGCGCCCAACGTGGGGCAGCTCTGAGAGAAAGTCAGAATTACAATTTTGTGTTAACGGAAACCTATTCACCATGGTGCTCAGCTTGTCTACGTGGGTACTGTATCTTGCTCTCTATATTTTTCCTCACATGGGGAACTACCTGCCTGTAGTATTACTCCTGTTAAAACCAGGGAATGGTATGAGAATTGCTTTAATGGTTTATTATGTCTACAGCATAATAACCTGTGAGGCGATGAATACCATTCGGAGTATATACTCAGTTTTGTTTGGCTGTCCTAGTCTGGGCTCCTATGTCTGGGATCTCCTCAACAATCGCACCCAGCCCCTGGTGGGAGGAGTAGAGAGTGGTTTCTTCCAGCCTTTCAGGCCAGGCACAGCAGTTTTTGAAAATATTGAATTCCCTCTGGATGTCAAAGACGGCATAAACTTGCTGTCAGTTCTGCTTTGTCTTCTCTGTACAGCCTGCACCATGTACACCATGCTTAGAATCAGAGCTATGGCACAGCATCCTCAGGATGAGGGAGGGAAAAAGAGCAGAGCAACAAACACCATGCCTACGCAGACTGACACAGAGGAGAAAGAAACCAAATGCAAAACAACAGCGTCCATGTCCACGCAGACTGACACAGAGGAGAAAGAACCCAGACACAAGACAACAGCGTCCATGTCCACGCAGACTGACACAGAGGAGAAGGGAACCAAAAGCACTGTCAGCGTCCCCATGCAAACCATCACTGAACCAGAACAGCCTAAACCGATTGCAGTTGCCCCCGTGCAGAAGAAGAAATCAAAAAGCAAATCAGTCCGCATAGTGACTGACGAGGATGCAGCAGGACCTTCGCACCCAGCAGAAGAGGCAGAGCCAGAGATCATCACTCGGTCGCTATCCCTGGGTGAGCTGCGAGACCTGCGGAGGGAATTCACCCGCCAGACGAACGAGTCTATCCTGACCTGGCTGCTCCGCATCTGGGACGCTGCAGCCAATGACACCATTCTGGACGGAAGTGAGGCCAGGCAACTGGGATCTCTGTCCCGGGATGTGGTCATTGACCAGGGGATCGGGAGAACCCAAGAAACCCTCAGCCTCTGGCGGCGACTGCTTACAAGTGTAAGGGACAGGTACCTTTGTAAAGAAGACCTCCAGGTGCACCAAGGAAAATGGAGCACAATGGAACAAGGTATCCGGTGCCTGAGGGAATTGGCTGTGCTGGAGATCATTTTCTCAGAAGATGAGAGATTTCCTAAGAGCCCAGATGGTGTCCAGTGCACGTCACAGATGTGGCTGAGGTTCGCACGCCTTGGACCAGAGATATACTCCCGTTACCTGGCAACACTGCAATGGAGGGAAGGCGAGGACAGGGTGGGCGTCTTGGTGAACAAACTGAGGATTTACGAGGACACCGTCACAGCCCCGTTTCGCACCCATGTCTCATCCGTGGAAACAAGTCTTTTGGCTGAGCAAGTCCGGAGCTTGATTGAAGAAGGCCATCAGAAACTGAAAAAGGAACTTAAGGAAGAGATTTACCACATCCCACCAGAACCAACAAGAGTCTCTGCCATTAGGAGCCGGCGACCCCCAACCAGGGAGAGAGGATACACCCCACGAGGTAATCTCTGGTTTTTCCTTCGGGAACATGGAGAAGACATGAGTAAGTGGGATGGAAAACCCACCTCCTCCTTAGCAGCTCGGGTACGTGAACTAAAAAGAGGGACAACTACCACAAGAAGCGCATCTAGAGTCAACATTGCTCCGGTCTCCCGCACACAGAACTCCAGACGGTACCAGAATGATACTATGACCGATCCTCTTGAAGGGACCTCAGGAACGTATTCACCGGAAGGGAGCAACATGCAACATGACCAGGAATAGAGGGGCCCTGCCTCTAGCCAGGTAGAGGAAAGGGAGAATCGGGTCTTTTGGACTGTGTGGGTCCGATGGCCTGGCACATCTGACCCACAAAGATACACGGCTTTGGTTGACACCGGTGCTCAATGTACTCTGATGCCATCAAGGTATGTGGGAGCAGAACCCATTTCTATTTCTGGGGTGACAGGAGGATCCCAGCAGCTGACTGTACTGGAAGCTGAAGTGAGTTTAACTGGGAACGAGTGGCAGAAACACCCCATCGTGACTGGCCCGGAGGCCCCGTGCATTCTCGGCATAGACTATCTCAGAAATGGATATTTCAAGGACCCAAAAGGACATCGTTGGGCTTTTGGGATAGCTGCTGTGGAGACAGAAGATATCAGACAACTGAGTACATTGCCTGGCCTCTCTGATGACCCCTCTGCCGTGGGACTGCTAAGAGTTGCAGAACAACAGGTGCCAATCGCCACAGCAACAGTGCACCGTCGGCAATACCGCACCGACAGAGACTCTATGGTTCCCATCCATGAGATGATTCGCAAACTGGAGAGCCAAGGGGTGGTCAGCAAGGCCCATTCACCTTTCAACAGCCCTATATGGCCAGTGCGTAAGTCCAGTGGAGAATGGAGGCTGACGGTGGACTACCGTGGCCTGAATGAGGTCACGCCACCACTGAGCGCCGCTGTGCCAGACATGTTGGAACTTCAGTACGAGCTGGAGTCCAAAGCAGCGAAGTGGTACGCCACTATTGACATTGCCAATGCCTTCTTCTCCATTCCTTTGGCAGCAGAATGCAGGCCCCAGTTTGCTTTTACCTGGAAGGGTGTGCAATACACCTGGAACCGACTGCCCCAGGGGTGGAAGCACAGTCCCACCATTTGCCACGGACTGATCCAGACTGCATTGGAAAAGGGTGAGGCTCCAGAACATCTGCAATACATCGATGACATCATCGTGTGGGGAAACACAGCAAAGGAAGTGTTTGAGAAAGGAGAGAAAATCATCCAGATTCTCCTGGAAGCTGGCTTTGCCATCAAAAGGAGCAAAGTCAAGGGACCTGCCCAAGAGATCCAGTTCCTGGGAGTAAAGTGGCAAGATGGACGACGTCAGATTCCCACCGAGGTCATCAATAAGATCACTACGATGTCTCCACCGACCAGCAAGAAGGAAACACAAGCCTTCCTAGGCGCCATAGGTTTCTGGAGGATGCACATTCCCGAGTACAGCCAGATCGTGAGCCCTCTCTACCTGGTTACCCGCAAGAAGAATGATTTCCACTGGGGCCCTGAACAGCAGCAAGCCTTCGCCCAGATCAAACAGGAAATCGCTCATGCGGTAGCCCTTGGCCCAGTCAGGACAGGACCAGAGGTGAAGAACGTGCTCTACTCTGCAGCCGGGAACAATGGTCTGTCCTGGAGCCTCTGGCAGAAGGTGCCTGGTGAGACTCGGGGCCGACCACTGGGATTCTGGAGCCGAAGCTACAGAGGGTCTGAAGCCAACTACACTCCCACAGAGAAGGAAATCTTGGCAGCTTATGAAGGAGTCCAGGCTGCCTCAGAGGTAATCGGCACTGAAGCACAGTTGCTTCTGGCACCCCGACTACCGGTGCTGGGTTGGATGTTCAAGGGAAAGGTTCCTTCCACGCATCATGCCACCGACACCACATGGAGCAAGTGGATCGCCCTCATCACACAGCGTGCCCGTATTGGAAACCCGAATCGCCCTGGGATTCTAGAAATTATAACAAACTGGCCTGAAGGTGAGACTTTTGGATTATCTTCTGAAGAAGAGGAAGAGCAAGTGACTCGTGCTGAGGAAGCCCCACCATATAATGAGCTACCAGAGACTGAAAGACGTTATGCCCTCTTCACTGATGGTTCCTGCCGAATTGTAGGCGCTAACCGGAAGTGGAAAGCTGCAGTATGGAGCCCCACACGACGAGTTGCACAAGCTACCGAGGGACAAGGTGGATCGAGTCAGGTTGCAGAGCTTAAAGCCGTCCAGCTGGCTTTGGATATTGCTGAACGAGAGAAGTGGCCGAGGCTCTATCTCTACACCGACTCATGGATGGTAGCTAATGCTCTGTGGGGATGGCTGGATCGCTGGAGAAAGGCCAACTGGCAGCGCAGAGGGAAGCCCATCTGGGCCGCTGAGATTTGGCAGGACATCGCCGCCCGAGTAGAGAAGCTGACCGTGAAGGTTCGACACGTGGATGCGCACGTGCCCAAGAGTCGGGCTAATGAAGAACATCGCAACAACGAGCAGGTGGACCGAGCTGCCAAGGTGAAAGTATCACAGGTGGATCTGGACTGGCAGCACAAGGGAGAATTATTCCTAGCTCGTTGGGCCCATGATGCCTCTGGTCATCAGGGGAGAGATGCAACATACCGATGGGCCCGTGACCGAGGGGTGGACCTTTCCATGGACAGCATCTCACAGGTCATCCACAGTTGTGAGACCTGTGCTGCAATCAAACAGGCCAAGCGGGTGAAGCCTCTGTGGTATGGTGGACGATGGTCAAAGTACAGGTATGGTGAAGCCTGGCAAGTTGACTACATCACCCTTCCCCAAACCCGCCAAGGCAAGCACTACGTGTTGACCATGGTTGAAGCAACCACTGGATGGCTGGAGACCTACCCTGTGCCTCATGCTACAGCCCGGAACACCATCCTGGGCCTGGAAAAGCAAGTCCTGTGGAGACATGGCACCCCTGATAGGATCGAGTCAGACAACGGGACTCATTTCAAGAACAGCCTCATCAACACCTGGGCCAGAGAACACGGTATCGAATGGATATATCATATTCCTTATCATGCACCAGCTGCTGGAAAAGTTGAACGCTGCAATGGACTACTTAAAACTACCCTAAAGGCACTTGGTGGGGGGACCTTCAAAAATTGGGAAGTGAACTTAGCAAAGGCCACCTGGATAGTCAATACCCGAGGGTCCATCAATCGAGCTGGTCCGGCCGAGTCTGAACCCTTGCACACAGTGGATGGAGATAGAGTCCCTGTGGTACACCTGAGAGGTATTTTAGGAAAGACTGTTTGGATTAATCCCACCTCAGGCAAAGGCAAACCCATCCGTGGGATTGTCTTTGCTCAAGGACCTGGTTGCACTTGGTGGGTAATGCAGAAAGATGGGGAAACCCGTTGTGTACCACAAGGAGACCTAATCTTAGGTGAGAACAGTGTGTAGGTTTCACTGTGTATATATATATATATATATATATGTATGTGTGTTTTAGAGTTTAAGAAGGTATTGATTTGGGATAATGTAGATGGTAATAGAATAAGGGGTGGATAATGTCCTGGGTTGCAGTGTATTCTATTACCATCCCCATGAGCTGTTGAAAGCAGGTGGGGCAGTGTTTCCTTGCCTCCTCCCCCCAGACTATCTTGCTGTTAATGGCCCATCATTGTCCTGCCGCATGACTCACAGATAACTCCCTCCGAACTATCTTCTGTTAATGAGCCTAATCAACACTTGGCCTCATGACTCATTACCCCATTGTGAGATGCTCCACCCAGAGGGAGGAACCAAGCATCCCATCGTGGATATAAGCTGAGGCTGAACACCAGAGACACCGGCTTCCCACTGGATTTCCAGAGGACAGGAGCTACACAGCCACCACTGGACTTCCAGAGGAAGAGCAGACTGTTTCACTACAGGATCACTGCTTCAGAGGACTGCAGCCACCATTCTACCAGACTGCTACCACCACCCTGCCTAACAGGGTGTCAGGTTGTACCTTGACTCTGTCAGTTTGATAGTGTTTTCTTTTACCTTTTTTTTTTCTCCTTTTCTTTAATTTCCATTAAATTGTTATTCTGACTTGGTGCCTCCCACTGGTTTGTTTTCAAACTAGCACAGTACTTTTCTGTGATTGGGTTCGTGCAGCTTTTCTCTCAGTAGCGCTGATTCAAGAGCTGGAGGACAGACCTAATTATCAGGCTAGGTGGGAAATAAAAGTGTCTTTTACAGATCTGCAGCACTGCAAATTTATAGCCCTGAAGTAACCTGTATGTCTTTCTAAAGCACTTAGCATGTTGAACTTGCAGCTCTGTGACTAGAAGTTCACACAAAAGTGAGGGCACTGACCAAGCAGTAAACACATGCAATCATAAACTCCCCAGTTTGATCTCTAAGACAATTTGGCAAATGCTGTATTCTCAAATTGGATAGGGTATATATTGTTTAACTTCAGAGTATTCTCTACCACATGATTAAATTAAGACCATATACTTGATTTTGGATTGAAATTGTGAGGCCACCTAAATTTTTAGTCTGGCAATGGCCACTAGCAAATGCGTGGGGAACAGAATAACAGGCACATATAGAGTGATCCTTCTCTTTTATTCTAGCCTTTAAAAATGAGAATTAGAGACTCCCTTTGTTAAAAACGGGAGTGCGCTCCTGGTTCTAAAGTGATTATGTGGCCTAAAGCATAGGAGTCCCTGGGTAGAGTGCACGCCAATGGTCCGGGGAAGTAGAGCAGGAGGGCTTCCAGTCAGAGATGAGCATGGATGCTGCAGAGCTGGCGCTGGATCTTCTTCTTCAGAGCAGAGATGTTCCCAATGTTCACAGTTGAGCAGCACACCTCACTGACCTGGCTGCCCCCTTTTTATACTGTTTTTTGTCCCTTTGGATTGGTCTCTGTTTGGATCCTTCTTTTGCATGAAGGTTAAGGCGCTGATTGGTTTCGTCCAGGCTGGCTTGTTGCCTTAGGGGGGTGCACTTTACTTACGTGTAACACAGTACCCCTTTTATAATGTGATAACCAAACCTTTTAACAGTACATGCATTATTAACATAACAATTATTAACTATTTAACAATATTACTATTAACAGTATAACAGTTTCTAACCTATTTTTGACACCTTCAGCTACAGACTGCATGGAGAACACACCCAACATCAATGGTCATGTGTTACTTGTATCTAACAGATCCCCTCCTCTCTGAAGTTTTTTTCTGAAAGAGTTTATGCAGCACCATGACATGATGTACTCATTTATATTATGAAAAAGTCAAATGGGTCTAGAGTAAAAAAATTCTGACCTTATATATACTCTTTGTCAAGAATATTTTCTTGGATTTCTTCTGCTAAGTAATTTTTTTTTTTCTTAGAGACATTTCTCTGAGGTTGTTCAAACAAGATTATTATTGTATTATAACCTTTATGAATTGATTAGTTTGACCAAGGCTTGGAAAGGTTCTGAGATTATTTTAAAGATAAAATTACCAAAAGGGAACAATCTGAAAGATGTTATGTTTTCACCTTGAAACATCCAGAATTTTTTTTTGCTTGTTTTTTGCTTCTGCTCCTAACTTTCCCAACATTAAAAATCATTACCATCAGTAAGAAATCTTCCTCCTCTCTTTTCAGGTTCAGAGTTTTGAGGATGAAACTCTATGTGGAAATGCTCCTGACACCACTTCAGCTGAGTGTTAAGAAATAATTTGGCTATTTTAATTTTTAAAACACTTCCCAAGTAGGTGCTTTTAAAGTTTAGCCAAACAATACATTGTCCCTCTCTGCCCCCATCATCTCTGGCATTTGAATGCATCATTCTAGACATGATAGTTTAGATGATATGACTTGATAAATCATACAGCTGTAAAACATACTTAGCTTGTCAAGGAGACTCAAGGAGTGCACATGAAACTGGTATATCTCACATGCACAGCTTTGAGTGTGTAGGGTCCCAGTCTGATGCTTTAAGCAGACCTCTCTACTTTTCCAAGCAACATGAAAGCTGTACTTCTGCTTAGTGAATTTTTTGTCAGACTTTGATGATGCTTTATACACCAACTCTCAGATCCTTGTAAGTATAGGAGACTGAAGATAGTAGCTCTGCAGCTATTCTGTACCCAACTCAAACAGGACCATTCAACCAGAACTCTCTGGTGGCAGCATGGCCTCTACCCAGTCATCTGCATCTACTATATCACATAGACTATCACCACATGAACTGACATAGCATGAATCATATGTTAAAAAAATAAGTTTTTTGAGGAGCCTATTAAAGGATTAAAGGCAATGCTGTTGGACCAGATGTTACATGATCATTTGGGGTAATCTGAGTTCAGATTCTGAGAAGCGTTTGCTGTCGGGGGTGGTGGTACTGGGGAAATGGCTGTTCAGTCTCCAAATCTGGAAGTACCTGTCATTACTTTCTGGACACCCTTCCTATTCAGTGTTTAGAGAAGGACTGATAGGTCTTAGGTTTTTTAAATGGGATATAAATTTCATGTGAAAGAACTAATAAGTAGCAAGGGACAAAGGTGGGCTACATAATATTACTTTTGTGGAGCCTGCACAATTAATATAGCAACCCAAGTTCCTACACAGGTATCTGTCCTAGTTTAAAAGACAGGTGTCTGCCAAGGAAGGCAGGAACCTTCCTGGAACAGAAAAGATGATCCCCTCCCACCAAATTATTATAACTTTGAAATTATGGTGCTTTCAGGCAAAGATTTGAGAAAATGAGTTCTTTACTAGTTCTTTATTAGGAGATATATATATACAAGTACGTATATATATACATATATATATAAATATAAAAAATATATATATACACAAGACAGGCAAACAACAACAGCAACGACAAAAAAAAAAACCCCAGAGAAACCCAGTAACAGCATTTTCCTGCCTGTCAAGCAATTTCCTCTTTGATATAGTTATGACCATAACCACCTCCCCTCCAAGTCAGGCAAAGACTGAACCACAGCCAGCTAAGAAACTGCCAAAAACACACCGCTTCCCCCCTCAGCAAGCCAGTGCCCAACCCACACCCTCCCTCCTTGGAAACTTTTCAGTGGAATGCAAGGGTCATTGGACTGTTCTTTGGTATTTTAATTGCCCATCATTCATTCCCCCCCCCTGCCCCCATTCCCCAGCTTCAGCTCACCTTTCTTTGCAGAGTCCTCTTTTTTCAGGTAAAAAATGGGAGAAGATTCACTGGAAAAACCAAACCCACAACAGTATCTAAAAAAATTTCAGGTATCCACTGGCGCTCAGGCATTCACAGGTGCCATTAGCTAGAGTGGCAGCTGTGTTTGCAGGAGTGAAATCATGAGCCTGTTGAAGGCAGTGTCCTACTGACTTCAGTGGGGCGAGAGTTTTTATCAAAATGTGTGGGGTTTTCTTGATTAATGCTACAGCTAAGTAAGGGTGATGGAATAGAATAATGAATTATTCAGTTCTGAAGTATTTATTTGCGCTTTCAAATCATCTGTAAACATACTTGCTGTTTTCCTGACGAGTTGGTGGTGCTGGTTCGATGTTTATCTGTATACGAGATTGCATATCTATGACATTCCACTGCTCTTGCCACGTCTTTTATCTTTTAGTAGGTGTCCAGTTTGTCAACATGTGGTTTCAGCAACCTTTGGGGCTTAATGTCAAGTCCTTGTTGCTATTCAGATTTGTCACCTGAGTTACATGAGGTTAGTTTGGTTTTGTTTTCTGATTAATGTCTTGATGGTCATGAACAAAGATGTGAACCCGTACCAGTAGTCTTGCTCATAGAAGTATCTACAGAAATAATAGCAATTCCCTGGACTGGTGCAATGAAAAACACCATTTGGATAAACCTTCAGTGATAAATTAAAAAAAGAGAACATGGACATAGCCCAATGGGTAAAAAAAAATCAAAATGTAACATTACCCACACAAATCCTTTTACGCGTTCTTCATCAATCTCTACAAGATGACTGTGTGTCATAGGTTAGCAAGCATAGTCCTGGAAAGGATGTCCTTGCTAAGGGGTGCTTACAGCTTCCTCTGGGACCTGATAGAACCTATCAGCTGGCCAGTCCGAATATGGACAATTCTTTAAGCCACTTAGAGTTGTGACCGCCTCTGTTATCCACACGTAAGAATAGACAAACTTCCCCCCAGGCTCTCTGTCGTTTCCTGCGCTGGGACAGGTGGCTGCGGGGCCTGAGCGGGGCCCAGTGGGCCCGGCCCCTGCTCGGGCCAGGCTGGGCCGGGCCACGGCTCCAGGATGACCCCCCCAGCAGCGCTGTAGGCAGCCAGAGCGGCTCGGAACCGCCCCTCCTCTCCACTGCGGCCAAGATTTCAGCTAAAGTGGCACCTCTGTCTGGCAGAGGTCGGGTGACCAGCACCAATAAGCCACAAAGCTGCAAGGCCGAGGTGAGATTAATCCTTTTAGTGCTGTGAAGAGCTGAAAACCTGAGGGAAGAGAAAGAGGAGATGCTTAAAGCTGAAAGTCTGTTGTGAAGCTATGATATATCAGAGTATCCTGTTGTAATTTCATGAAGATATGGGGGGTGGAGTGTTCAACTCGTAAGCAAAAGCACCTGCGCTGAGATAGGCAGATGCTGACGCAGCTGTAATTTCATGAGAAGTTTGGACAGGGAGAGATGGAAGCAATGAAGACTTTGGCTCCAAATGGGAAAGGAGAAAACCTCAGTTCCTAGAGATGCTCCCAGAGATAGTCCTAAAGATGAAGATGATGAAGACCCTTTGCTCCCAGGGAAGGAGAAGGGCCTCTGTTTTTTGTTTCTGAACGGCTCAACCTTAAAATTGTACCCCAAAAAACTTCAAGAGTGGACCCTCGAAAGCAGTTGTGGGAAAAGCTGCAAGTCGGGGGAAGGGACTCGCATGCAAGCAGAGAGACCTCTTCCTAAATGGACTGGACAATATTTGGAAGTGGGCGGCTGTCTCATTGTGATAATGTTTTCATAGCACGAGCAAGAAGAGACTTCTCTTTCTAAATGGACTGAACAAGGTTATTATGGAAGTGGTAAACAGACTGAACATCTCAAGGGTTGTCTTTTTACATTGTCAGTGGGAGAAGGGAAGAAGGTGGGGGGAGGAGGAGAGTTCTGAAGGTATGGTACAATTTTTTTCTCCTCTTTTAGGTCTGTTAATAAACTTCTTTATATTCTTTCAAGTTTGGTGCCTGCTTTGCATTTCTCCTAATTCTTATCTCACAGAAGATAAACAGTAATGAGTATTTTGGACCAAATTGCTACACTAAATTAGTGTTTCCTCCCAGTTTCCAACCCAACCCGCTACACTGTGCTATTTAATGAAAGGATTTAACAGGTAGTATAGGTATAGTAATCACAAGATAAGGGGGGAAAAAATAACAGTATATCTGGAATACTCTTTCAAGACATATGAATAAGCACGTGTTTAATAGTAATTTCATGGCAGAAAACACAGACAGCAATTATTTCTTTTTAATTCAGGTAAGACTGTCATCCAATTAAGTGATCAACCAAAGTTATACAAGTAAACTGAACTTAGGTAAGATTTATGCTTTGGTAAAGCCGTATTACTATTTAGACTTTTTTAAAAACAGCATTATTTTTCTCTCTCTCTTTCTCTGTTGTTTTAGAGTTTTTGATGTTTGGCCTAAATTTAAAGTGGAGATTTCCAGCTTTTTTTAACAGGTTTTTTTCATATTCTTTGTCTTTTTCTCACTGCTACTAAATGGCATATTCTTCCATACTCAAGGAAGTCTTTCTGTGACTCCAACTTGCTGTGCATCATGGAAATAGTCTAAAAATTTTCAGTTGTGAATGTAATATTGTTAGTGAATAATAGCTAGCTTTTAAGAAGGTTCCTACTAAATTCAGCAGGATGTGGCTCACACCCATAAGAGGGATCCTCAAAATAGGAACAAGTGGGAAATAGAGTCCATAAGGAGCCTACTGAAAGAAAATCTCGGCTCCTGCAAGCCTGAATTTATATTTGGCCTCCAAATCCCCTAGGGCACAGGCTGCCTATTTTTCAAGTCTCGTGCAGTGCCTGATACCATAAGGGTCCACTCTCATTTGGCTGTGGGCTCTCTTGGAAAGGGTGTGAGTAATGAGGAAGATGTGAGAGCCTGACATGACCCTGCTGAAATGAGAGCTTACCTGAGTGAAAGTGTGAAGTGCCCAACATGAGAAGAAATAGACAGGAACAGACTGCTTTGCCTAGATGAAGCATGTTAGAGATGGGTGACTTTTAGAAGTACTTCTCCCAGTGGTATTATTCCTTGGCTTTGTAGCCTGGCTTCAATTTTAGTCCAATTGCTTAATTTTCTACATTCCCCATGAAAGCCAATTCCCTGACTGCTGTGTGTCTTCTTTATATTTCTCCATAATGTAGATTCTGGCTCTTTAACTGCAGTAGACTTTATGATAAGGCTTTTTTCCCCTCTCTCTTGGCAGAATACCGAAACTTAATTTTAAAAGACACTCAAACCTTCAAACACCCCTGAATGACTTACAGGAAAAGCAGAATGTTTACTGGTCTGTTTTTAAAAATATGACAGTTTTTTTTATTAGGCAATTTTATCATTGTTATAAATAAGTAATTGTACTGGGGAGAAGGGATAATCCTTATTTAATTAAATTCATCTATACTCCCAGGTTGGCAGCAACCAGACATATGTGAGACTAATACCCACAGCCTGCCAGTATGCATGTGCAATTAAAAATTCACTCTACAGTAGCACTGGCAGTTTAGTGTTGCTTTTGGCATTTACAAATTCTTTTATTTTGTGGCGCTTTTTTTTACCATACACATATGCTGGAGCAGATGTTGCTTATTTGTTGTTTATTCAAATCTGTAGGCTCTGGCAGCTAACTCCATTGTTCTGTAATGAAGCTTTATTCACTGTCCTGTATTAGGACCCAGCAAATGCATGATGGGCAGAGTTAGCTCTCAGCATGAGCTACAGTTATTGTCCTTATTTATTGGCTGTTTATGCGCTAAAGCTCACAGTTGAGAAAGCTGGCTGGGCAAGGTATGGGGCTAGATGCTATGTGCAGGGGAGAAATACTTGACTCCACTCACTGTATCTTTACCCTGATGAGGTGTGGGCTTGCATGTAAACTCAGCTGTTGCAGAGGTTTTGTATTCAGCACCTGACAAATAGAGCTGTTCTCCCCATCCACACCCTCTCCCGACTTGTTCTCCCCCTCCCACAACTGCTGCTTCTTCCTTTTTTCAATTAGCCTTTGCAAAGTACTGAGTGTAACTAAACAATGTTTCAATGTTGCTCACCCCATTACCTCAGTGTGTGCCTGAAAATTCATTAACAGCAGCACTTATCAGGGAGGCATGGGAAGTTACTGTTACTTGGGTGCGTGTTGTAGTCGCCCAATCCCTCTTACTCCTTGCTTACTTGCCATTTGCTCTGCAGGGTAGCCATGCACTGGAAAGGCAGCAATTCCTGTACAGTGCTGACCCAAGCGGACATATTGCTCCCAGGCACTCCAGTGCCAGTAGAAACTCATTCGCTTGCTGGAAGAGCCCTTGGTAGCCCAAGAGGTTATCAATCAGGCAAGTAACCGCCTACGTCTGGTTTACTGTGACTTGGTATCTTGGGATTCATCTTGTCCCAACTAGTGGTGCTGGGGATCACATACATAGGGTTTTTGCAGCAGCTGGGAATGTCCCAGCTTCCCCACATTCTGAGCTAACACGTTAGCTCCTGTGACTTATCAAGTAGCAATTTTTTCAATTATCACACCTTCACTCTTCCTACTCGCCAGGTCCTCTGATGGTTTGGTACCATGTCAATATTCACAGAAGTCAATTGGTATTTCTTTTAATTGACTGAGTACCAAGAATGTGAATTCTATTTCTTATCCACTATCAATTGTAAATTCTGCCTGTAGTTGAAGGAGCAATGTCTTCAAAAGTACAAGAAGAAAAGGTATGTATGTATATTTCCTATACTTTAAAGAGTACAGGATTTTCCATGTGCCTTTCTCTGGTTTCAATACTAAGAAGTGAACAGCTGTTTCATATTTCATATTTGCTGTAGTGCCAACATAACACTGTTTTTCTTCATGTATAACACAGTGACGTTTAGTGTTGAGTATATATTAAAGAAAAGGGAAAGGCAAAGAGACAGACAAAGGGAAGACTTGCTAAATCCGCAGTCAAAATTTGGGAGCCTTAATTTTAAAATGTTTTACAGCTATTCTTGTGTTGATACCACCGACATTTACATTAAAATTTGTCATTGGTTAATAAAAACAGTCTCCAAATATAAATTCTCCCTTCATAAAACATGATGAATAATAGATTCATGATAGATAAATCCCTCTTTGCAACACTTTTATCTCCTGTAGGTGACCTAGCACAAAGGAGACATACACCTTCTTTAGCTGCTTTTTGTTGCCTCCGCTTGTTTTATGATGCCACAGCCTGTATTTTTGCCCTCTTATACACATGAAGCATGTAAAAGCCTTCTTATTCTTTCCTGTTTCTTACATAAGGGATCTGTAAATGAGATTAAGAGGAAGCTGCTGCATTTCAATGCATTTAATGTACTGAATAAGTCTGGGTGGGAAATCTTGTGGTCCCAGAAAGAAGCAGAGAGAAAAGGGCAAAGTGAAAAGCAAAGTTGTGTAATGATGAGTCTTCAAAGTTTCCTGTACTTTTTTCCCCTCCAGAAACATCTTGAGTTGCTGGTTTTCCTCACGGTAGTCCTGCTGGAAAAACAATTTACTTTTGCAGCTCTTAGTAATACCTTGCCTGCTTCACTTTACCATGGTCCTCCTTGATGTATCTCACACACTTGTATATGTCTAAGTCCAGCAATGGATATAAAGATGGAAACTCAGGATGTGGTGATGTCACCTTCACCAGTACAGAAACTAGATGGGCAGCAAAGAAAGGAAGATTACTAGATTCTTGAAATGGTTACTGTAAGGCCATGCCACCCAGCAGTGGTGCGAGGACACCCTGTCTGCAGTCTTTGAGTCTAGTAGCATCGCAAGGCCTTTAGAAGGTTGTACAATTCTTAGTGAGAACATTCCTAAAAGTCATTGCACATTTATGTCATTTTGTTGCATATGTGTGTCATATTTTAGGTTCTACTTCAGCAGGCTGATTCATCCTAGTGGAAAAGGATATGCACACACTGCATGCTTAAGGCAGATGGCCCAGAGAAGCTTATAGAACCTGCTGTTGTTTAAATCATAGGGGGAAAAAATCATAAAATATCTTAGGTATCCAAGAGGACGACCAAATACTTAAAAAATCAGAGATTGGTCTAGATCAAATGGTAGCCTTTAACACAAGAAAACTTTTGAAATGAAATCTAGTTGTTTTGGAGTTGTACTGAGTCCTTGAAAGGCCTTTTCTATTATTTCCGTCTCTGGCTTTTCTTCTCATACCCTCAAGAGAGCACAGGAGTACCAAAGACTGTGCAGTCACAGACCTCTGTGTTGCTATACCAGTTGTTCCAGTTGACATCCGATCTTTTGAACCTTGCTGCGACATTCAAAATCCAAACCCCACGTGCAGCTCAAGCTTTGAGGCAGCTTTTTGAGAACATACATACTTTTTCTGATGGTACCACATTGCTTTGAGAGAATTGGTTCACCTCACTGTTGGTGACACCTCTGAGAAGAGGACCTTTAGTGTTACGCTGAATGTATTTTTATGCTCTGGAAAACTCTACATGATTCCTGTTACATAGATCTTCTACATACTTGTTTTAGTGTTCAACTACTTGTTAAAACTTAGCATTTCTCCTTGTGAAAATATCACTGGCAAGAAAGAGGCAAACTTACTAAGCCAAACAACCTTAGACCCCCTGAACAGAGTTCAATGGCTATTATCATTGAAATAGAGCTATTGTAATTGATTTTTGATCTCTAGAAAGTAGCACCCAAAAGTCAGTACCTGTTCTAGCCTTTCAACAGCTTTGGGCACTGATGACCAGGTAGAAGTAGCTGGTTCTAGCAAAAATACACAGATTTGTTCTGGTTCCGGCCAGGACAGGGTTAATTTTTTCAGCAGCCAGGAGGGACACAGCCAGGACCCTGGGGTTGTTTGGATACCACCTCAAGACACACACAGAGGGCATGGAGAGGGGTAGGGTTTTTCCAGTGTTGTTAGGGTGTGCAGGGTGTTCCGTTGGGTGGCATCAAGGTCCACAGTTCTGCATGGTGAGCAATCGCATATCAATCTTTTGCCCATTTTGTACACTCTGTGTGCTGGTTTGTAGGTAAACCAATGGGAGGAATTAACCCCACACAAATGCCTTGCGAGAGATTTCAAGTCAGAGTTACAATTTAATAGGAAAGTTACAATGAAGGCAATAGTACAGAAACACTGGCTTAAACTGACAAAGTCGGGGTACAACCTGTTGGCCAGGGTGGTGGTAGCAGTCCAACTGAATGGTGGTAACAGTCCTGTTGAAGTGATGGATGTGGTCTTGTCAAAAATGGTGGTCCTATGAAAAGGCCTGGTCCTTCTCTGGAGGTCCAGTGGTGGTGGTCGAGAGCTCCTCTGGTGTTTCCAGTGGTGGTCGTGGTATCCCAAGCCCCAGATTATACACAAGCAGGAATGTGTGGTACCTCCCAAAATTGGGAATAGGATGATGTAATTCCATGAGTTATTCTGGGGAGCTCTTGATGGCCCATTAGCAGATACGACCCACTCAGGGTGGGTGGTGCTGCTACCTCCCCGGAGGGAGGAGGGAGTTATCATGGTTGAGTCATGGTGAAGATACACAAACACTGCTCCACCCATCTTAACAGTTCATTAGAAGGTAATGTAGATGGTGGTAGAACACATACTTTGGTTACACCCCATATTGTAACCCAGGACACTCTGCTATTAGTATTGCTGTTGTCATTGATGGTTTTCTTATTTCATTGCTGTTTCTAGTAAGTTATGCTTTATCGCAACCCATGATCTTTACCTTTTTGTGCCTCCAATTCTCCTCTCCATCCAGCTCCAAGAGGTCTGGGGGTAAATGAGTGAGCAGCACATGGTCAGGGATGTTTCAGTTGGGAACATTAAATTGGGGAATATTATTCATAAACCATGGCAGGATCTTTTACTCGTTTTTGTCAAAAGTCTCTGTAAAGGTTGCTGGAAGCCATCCTCCCTTTTTTGAGGTGGTTTCAGTTGCAGAGAGACCTATGAGGCTCCCTGTGATCACTTATTTTTTATTCATTATCTCTGTGCAGGTGCTACTGGAAGAAGTTGTGTGTAAAGTGCTTACAGTGTAGGATGATGACATTTCAGCTCTACCTCTCATTTTCATCAGAAGCAGGTACAACCATCACACAACTCTCAACATTTGGCAGTGGTACAAATCTGAATTAAAAACTGCTGGCTGAAGCTCAGTGGAAATAAGACAGAAGTGATACTGACTCTCAAGGAAAAGTAGGAGGAGGACCTGGCAAAGTTTGAAGCTGCTTCATTAGCTGAGGGAAGATAAAAGGCTACTGTCAAAGTGACCGCAGTTTGAAGTTTTGACTAGATTCCTCACTACTCCCAACCTCCCAGACTGCAGAAACATTATTTATCACAGAGAACTGACTACAGTGTTCTCTCTTTTCCTGTCAAATTCAGATCATAGATTACTCAGTGTCTTGGTTTGAAAGACAGGTGCCTGCCAAGGAAGGAGGGAACCTCCCTTGGAATGGAAAATATGACCCCCTACCCTCCAAATTATTATAACTTGGAATTATGGGGCTTTCAGGCAAAGATATGGGAAAAGGAATAACAGTTCTTTACTAGGAAAAAAAAAATATATATATATAAAACAAGGCAAACAACAACAGCAGCAGCAACAAAAAACCCAGAAATGTAATAACAACCTTCTCTCAGCCAACAAGCCTTCCCCTTTTGCTGTAGTTCCGGCCACAGCCGGCAGGGGCGCTGGTGGCTCCCGGCCGGGCAGGGCAGGTGCGATGATTCCCCCGCGGCTGCAGGGGGCGCTGTGGCGCGAGCTCAGCCACCTCTCCACACGGGTAATGGCGGCGCAGCCGGCACGAGAGATTGAAAATGGGTTTCCTTTGCAAACTCATGGGGGGCAGCCGGTCCAGTTCCCCTCTGGGTCATGAAATGGACCGTAGCAGGAACCTTGGAGCAGCAGGCTGGTATAGCAGAGGCGAGCACACCTGGGGTGGCAAACAAAGTGTAGCAAAACTCCAAAGCCATGCCAGGAGCTGCCGGGTGTCCTGGTGGACATGGGGTGTTGGGTTAAAGTGCAGCAAAAAGCTCAAGGCAGCAACAGAAAACAGCGGGGCTGGGCAGTAGCAGCCAGGCTCCCACAAGCAGCGGGGGAGACATGCCTTCCAGAGCACAGGGGGCCAGGGTCCCGGGGGGCCAGGGTCCCAGGTTTTTCCCTGAGGCACCCAAGTAGATGGTGAAGGTCCTTTCCAGTGAGATCGGGTGTTGGAGAAGTCCCAGTTCAACAGCCAGTCTTAAGAGCAAGGGCTCACCCACAGTAAGGGGAAACAGTGCAGAACAGTGCTGCTGTGTGGTGGCAGCAAATTCTCCCTGGAGCAGCAGCCCAGCAACATGGCCATGGCCATCTCCCCTCCGCTCCTGAGAGCAGGAGAGCAAGTGAGGGCTGAGCCCAGCCCCTCACCCTCCAGCCAAAATCTCATGGTATCTCTGCGCTTCCCAAGAGAAAGACCCCAGCTAAGAGACAGTAGCGTACATATCCCTCTACATATCCTCCCAACCACATCTTGTGTCTCTTAAGTGTTGTAGTTATCATTTCTTAAGCAACAAATGGGAGAAAATTTCCTTAGGGAAAGGGAAAAAAAAGGAAAAATCCTAACCTCCAACACTCATTTACACTTTTACCATTTCGAGGGCAATGTTTTCCTGTGTAGGACAGGCAGAAGATTATGGGAAACTGATTTGCAGAATAGGCTGACACCTTGCTCCTGAGCTTAGCAGTTTGAAGCCGCAGTGTAGGAGATTCACAGTGTCAGTTTGTATTGCCAAATCTGACATGACCTCTTTCTGTAGCTCCAGCCAACCTGCTAATAAATTTTTCAATTATGGACCAAACTGTAGTGGGGATATACTTGAAAGAGGCAAAGGACGAATCTTCTGAATGGTGAACCTTTTCCACCAATGCCCATAGACAGGAGATCTTACCCTCTCTAGAGAGGCACAGGATGGTTCACTAGTGGTGGAAATTACATCCTTTTTGGTGATGTACATGGCAGAGAACATGCTTCCCTTCCCCATACTCATCTATGATTTGGGTAGGGAGGAAGGCAAACAAACATGATTTTTTTTTTTAATTTTTCTTTACTGAGTAGCCTTACAGCTTGTTATCAGCTAGTTCAGTTCTTCTCCAAGGCTTACTTCTACACACTAGCTCGGGACAACCTTTAATGCAGAAGAAATGAAATGAAAGAGAGCAAACCAATCCATCCACCAGTCCCAGGCACTTCATGAAGAAGTATATTTATACCTGCTGTTGAGACACTGACTGAAGTGCGCAGCTGGTTTTTAACCTGTAAACATGTTCACCAGCTTTAAATATGCTAGCACACAATGCAGGTGCCAGTGGCAGACTAGCCACTGCATTGGGGAGCTCTTATGCTGCTTTTCACACACAGTTTTTGCAACCTGGGCAGCACTCCACACTGCTATGCTATGGCTGCTGGCTGTGCTGTGGCATGAGCATGCTAGACATAACTGTAATATAAACTGAATCTTAAGCCAAAAGTTTGCCTGGAATTTGGTGCAAAACTTGTTCAGGAGGAAGAGTCAAGCTGAATTCTCTGGTGATAGACATAGACTTGCTACACAGTTATTTCTGTTATGGGCTGAGCTAGTGCAATTTTTTTCTTTAATGTTCCATGACCTGGTTCTCTGAACAGCTTATGGCTAATATCTGGAAACCATCTAGACAAATTACTTTCTTGGGGTATGTGGGCACCTAGAGCTCTTAAGGCAGATGGGCACTGGATGAGGAACCTAAAGCTGCACAGGAGGACATGAAGCACAGTGTGTGCACTCCTAGTGCCCTTGGAAGTATGCATGTGTCTCCTGCTAGTGATGATTGTGACAAGTAGACCCCAATGATAATCCCATAAAGAACTGCAGTCTGAACAAGGAGATGAAGCAAAATATCAGTGGCAGTCACATGACATATGTGCCTTCTGGCCCTTTCTCACATCCTTGGGGTGCAGCATATGTTCCCTTGTGTCCCACCTGGGGTGGTTACAGTCATGGGAACTGCAGGGCTTTCCCCTCTTTTTCACAATGAGTCTGGCATCACAAAAAGAAAAGTATACCTGAAGTCCTGCATAGGTCAGTGGTACCCAAAGAGAGGGGAGAAGAACATTGCAGACTATGTGAGAGCTGTAGTTCTTACAAGCAGAAGAAAATACTTCAGAGGAACCAGATTTTATTCACTTTGTAATCTTGTATTCTGGGCATAGACCATTCTTTTGTTGAATTCATACTGCATCCACCAGCACAGTGGGGCACAATTAATAATAGAAATTACATTTACTAGAGACTTTTGGCATATATTTTAACCCAGTCACACTGTGTAAGATGATTGACATAAAATTCCTCTTCAATTCAAAGGGAACAGGGGATTGACAAATATCATAGCTCATTGAATAAGAGTAGGAGCTTTTGCTGCATCTGGTGCATTTTGGAGTGTATTATTTCCCTTAAAATAATATAACTATTCTAATAAGATGGTTTATTTAGCTATTGTCTGCTAAAATATAATTGAAAAATGGAATTTACAGAAGGACATGGATAAAAACTTGACTGTGCCAGCCTTTGGAAGTAGTGGTTTGTGTGCTGCTGCCATCTGATGGTTATTCTCTTGAAATGCTGCACAACGCCAGCATTTCAAGAGATGCACAGGAATGGGTCAGTACTGCAGCCCTGAGCTAGGGACGAGCATTCTGGACTGGGCTCTCCTACAAGCAAGTTGTGGAAATGTGTATTGCATTTGGCTAGAAAACAAGTATAAACGAGATCTTTCTCACCTCAGTTTTCTTGTTCATTGCCATTTCTACAATGCGTAAAGTGAATAAGTGCTGCAGGAGTTTAGAGGTGTATTTAAAAAATACTTTTCCTTTGAAATTTAAATGGCGCTAGTTGAAATGTTTACATTTATAGTCAATGATCAGTAATCTAAGCAGATGCCAATGGGGCAGCTATGTCTTAGAGAAAGGAAAGACAATGCATTATGCTGGGAACAATTAGATTTTATGGAACATTTACATAGGATCAAGGCTTTTCACACACATGGGAACACATATTCACATATGAATAATAAGATTTATTTTCCCCAAATGTTGAAAGTTGCACAGAATAATTACTTCTGGTGTACCAAGGTTGAGTGAGCTTCAGAAATTCCCCTGTTCTGGATAACATCAATAAAAAACAGATGTGTTTTGTGGCTGTCTCGGTTTTGAAAGACAGGTGTCTGCTAAGGAAGGCAGAGGCCCCCCTTGAAGTGGCAGATATAACCCCTTTTCCCTCCAAGTTATTATATTTTGAAATCAAGGGCCTTTAGGCAAAGATGTGGGAAATAGGAATAACGGTTCTTTACTCTATATATATATATGTATATAACCAGTCAAACAAAACAACAATAACTATGGCAGTAACAGCAAACAATCACAAACCCAGTCCCAGCCTTCTCGGCTGTCGGGCCCTTTCCCCTCGGGTGCAGTTCCGCTCGCAGCCGGCAGGGGCGCTGGCGGCTCCCGGTGAGCAGGGCAGGTGCGATGGTTCCCCCGCGGCTGCAGGGGGCGCTCCGGAGCGAGCTCGGGAAACACGCGGCACCGGTGCCCTGGGATCCCGGGAAGGGATGGGACAAAGGCTTCACAAACCCCTGGGCAGCCGATCCCGGACTCTCAGGAACAGCAGGGACGAACGGCAGGGACGAACGCAAATCCCGGGTGGCAGACGAGATGTATCCAGATGGGAAAAACCCACGGAGGCCCAGGCAGGCAGGGCGAGCAGGGCTACAGCGTAGCGAGAGCTCGAAGCAGCAGCAGAGCAGGGCAGCCACAGCTCGGTCTCCAGCAGGGCAGGGAAAGCGGCTTTTGGGGTCCCGGCATTGTTTCCAGCAGGAAGAAAGAACGGCCAAAAAGAAAGAAGCAGCAGCTCCTTTCTCTGCAGCTTCTCTCTCCGGACGCTCAGAGCGAACTGCCCCCATACCCAGGTGTAGACAAAGGAGTAGCCAGGCCCGCCCCACTCCCCTTTTTGTCTTTCTTAAGTACAGCTATTTGTCCCCTAGCAACATGCATATGGGAGAAAATTCCTTTAACAGGAAAAAAAAACTAAGACTAAACTAAAACCCCAACAGTGGCTTATGCAGAACGCATATTTTCAGTGAAGTTTTGCTAGCTCTTAAACATAGAATTGTAGAATGGTTTGGGTTGGAAGAAACCTTAAAGACCATCTAGTTCCAACCCCTCTTCCATGGACAGGGACACCTTTCAGTACAGTAGGCTGCTCAGAGCTCTGTCCAGCCTGGTCTGGAACACTTCAAGGATGGGGCATCCACAACTTCCCTAGGCAACCTGTTCCAGTGCCTCACCAACCTCACAGTTAAAGAATAATATCTAATCTAACCTACTCTCTTTCAGTTTGAAGCCATTCTCCCTTATCCTGTCACTACATGCTCTTATAAAAAGGTCCCTCTCCATCTTTCTTGTAGGCTCCCTTCAAGTACTGGAAGCCACAATTAAGTCACTTTGAAGCCTTCTTTTCTTCAGACTGAACAAACCAAATTCTCTCAGCTTTTCCTCATAGGAGAGGTGCTCCATCCCTCTAATGATCTTAATGTCTCTGGACTTACTCCAGCAGATTGATGTCCTTCCTGTACTGGGGACCCAGAGCTGGATGCAGCACTACAGATAGGGTCTCACCAGAGCAGAGCAGAGGGGCAGAATCACCTCCCTCACTCTGTTGGCCACATTTCATTTGATGCAGCCCAAGACACATTTGGCTTTCTAGGCTGCAAGCGCACTTTGCTGGATCATGTCCAGCCTCTCATCCACCAGCACCCCCTTCTTGGCAGGGCTGCTCTCAATCTGTTTATCCCCTGGCCCACATTGATACCAGGGGTTGCCTCAACCCAGATGCAGGACCTTGCATTTGGTCTTGTTAAACCTTATGAGATTCCTATTGGCCAAATTCTTGAGCTTGTCCAGGTCCCTCTGGATGGCATCCCATCCTTCAGGTATGGCAACCGCACCACTCAGCTTGGTGTCATTGGTAAATTTGTTGAGGGTGCGCTTGATCCCTTTGTCTGTGTCATTAATGAAGATATCAAATAACACAGGTCCCAATACCTACTAAAGGACACCACTTGTCACTGATGTCCATTGGGACTCTGAGCCATTGACCACTACCCTCTGGATGTGATCATCCAAGCAATTTCTTATTCATATAATAGTCCATTCATCAAACCACCTTTCTCCAGTTTAGAGAAAAGGATGTTGTGGCAGTGTCAGAGGCTTTACACAAGTCCAGATAGATGACATCTGTAACCCTTCCCTTGTCCACTGATGCAGTCACTCCATCATAGAAGGTCACTAAGTTGGTGAGGCAGAACTTTGCCTTGGTGAAGCCCTATTGGTTGTCTCAAATCACCTCCCTGTCTTCCATGTGCCTTAGCATGGCTTCTACAAGGATCTGTTCCACGATCTTCCCAGGCACAGAGGTGAGGCTGACAGGTCAGTAGTTACCAGTGTTACCCTTTCTATGCTTTTTAAAGATGGGTGCAATGTTTCCCTTTTTCTAGTCACCTGGGATTTCACCTGACTGACATGACTTTTCAAATATCATGAAGAGTGCCTTGGCAACTACATCAACCAATTTTCTCAGGCGTCTGGGATGCATCTCTTCATGAATGAGTGTTTCAAATCTCTTAAAGAGTCACTGGCAAAGGTATCAGTAAAAACAGGTTTAATACAAAAGTGACAGCATGGGAAAGTTTGTTGGCAAGGTTCACTGTACTGCTTAATAGATGGTTAAGGCATACAAAGGAAAAGCAAACAAAAATCCAAAGTCAATTAATCTACACCAAAATAATCCCAAAATAATCTATGTGGAGACATGGGCGGGGAGGGAGGGGAGGGCGGGGCAGAAGAGACAAAACAATAGAAAGGGTAAGGATAAAAAGGAATACAGCCTAAAGGCCCAACAGCACTTAATTCAACTTAACAGTACTTAAACCTAACAGCATTTAACTTAAGCTTAACAGCACTTTAAGAGCATTTAACTTGTCAGGAAAATTAATCCACAAACACCAGAGGTTTACCAAAAAGGAGACAGAGTAGTCGTGGTGCTTTATTCGAATAAAGGGAGAGGCCATTGGGCATTCTGCTGAGGTCTCTCTTATTTTTGGAGGACGCAGCCTCCTATCAATCCAAATTTCCCAACCTCATTTCCCTCTCTCTTTCCCCATTGGCTGAGGTACTCAAGAGGTACAGACTTCCCAAAGTGCCTAATATCTAAGACTCCCTTCTAATGTATAACCACCCCCCTTTTTTTAAATTCGTATGGAATTTATACTTCTTCCCATTGTTCCTTTCATTTCTCAATACCCAGTTTCATTTATCAGCAGACCTACAGTTTGTTTGTAAAGACAAATCTTTCTCTTTCCATTCATCAATCAGTGGAATCCTTCCCATTGTTTCTTTTATCTCAGTGTCAGTTTTATCTACCAGCAGGCCCATAGCTTGTTTGTAAAGGTAAGCCCCCTGTTACTGTGAAGATACTGCAACACGCGTATCAGACGAGGAGGCCTGTGGAAAATAAATATATATGGACTGATTCTTGAGAGGTGTTTCAGAGAGATGTTTATTTCTCCAGCTGCATGGCCAGAGCTCTGCCGAGGAACTGTTGCAATCATGGGACCTGAGGGTCCTTGTGCGCACAGGGGAACACAAAACAACCAATGAGGAATGAGGCTGACCAGGGGCTAGGGAAACCCCGTGTCTCCCCCCCCAGGGCCCCTCTCCCAGGACTACATGGCAGGGGGAGGGCCCCAACATTTCACCCATTTGTTTTTAACAAAAAGAGATTTAAAACTTAACATTGAAAACAACTGGATAAACGTAACAAGGACAGTTTCAAAACAATACAAGCCACCCTCCTGAGTCTTTAAATGTCCAAACAGATTCTCTGGAACATCTTAAGGCTGACAGAAGGGAGACAGGACTCTCGGGGCATGCTTTGTGGGGAAACTGAGGCAGGAGAGGGTTTAAGTTCTTCCCTCCCCCTTTTCATCCCCCCCTCGGCATCGGAGAGGAGTTGTAGGGAAAGGGAATTGTATAGGGAAGCCATGGGGTGAAAAACGGATTAGGAATAAACTGGGGATGGGGTAAATTTAGGAAAGGGTTCATATTGGGTATAGTGTAAAAGGGGAAAGTAGGTTGTGGGTAGGGAAGTTGCTGGGATGGATATTGTTTATAATTTTGTGCATAACAGCTGCCTTTGACTGGAATACCTCCGCTTTATCAAATTGTACAACTTCCCCATCTCCTACACTTTGCAGGTAATTTTTAGGGTTATTCCTTTTAATAGCAGTTCTATGAACGAATATGTCTTCTTGGTTGTCACATCTCGTTATAAAACTGTTGGGGAAGATGAAACAGGAAAGCCTTATAAATATGATTGCCTGACAAAAGATTTTGGGAATATGAAAACTACAGGCAACATTGAAATGAAAGCCACTTTTGAAATACCAAGTCTTAGTTACTGAACAACTGGAAAACAATGGTATGGCCGACTGAAGGTAATCCCCTCTTGATGGAACAATACCCTCTGCTTGCAGGCAGGTCCAAGGGTCAGAGCAGACCCTACTAGCTCAGCAGAAGGGGTCCAAAGAGTAGTTTTTAGAAGTTAAGATGTAACACTCTATGGTAATATAAGAACTCTTATAGGCTGTATGTAAATGCTATAGGATTTGTATCTTGTATTAGATTGGTTAGTGACAATTAGAATATTCAGTACAGAAGATGATTTATTGTATTGTAACCAGAACTTCAGTCACTCTCACTCTCTCTCTTACTCTTACACACTCTTACTCTCTCTTCACACACACTTCTTCACTCTCATTCCTCTCGCTCTCTCTCTCTCTTACCCGCTTACTCTCTTGCTCTCTTGGGCCTGCTCAGAGCTGCCAGCTGCAGCTCTAAGCAGTGCCCCTATACCCACGCCCTTTGCAATAAACCGCATGTTCCAAGATCTGACTATAGAGATCTCTCGTCTCCATCTGTCACCGTCTCGTCTACGCCCGGTCCAGACCGAGCCCACACCCAGAACCCACATAAAACCATAATTTTGTTTAACATTATACCATTTTACTATTCCTAAAACCTTAGTTATGGTGATTTTTTCCTTTTTCCAAGTGGCTGCTGTTTTCTGTGTCACTGCATTCCTGGTTTCACTTTCATTTTCGCTCGCTCCCGCATTGGAGCCGTTGGGGCTGCTTGTGCCTGCGCGCTCTTCCCGGGGTCGCATTTGGGGCCGCACGGGCCAGGCCAGGCCACGCCGCTCAGCTCCCCGTGCCCCGCTGCCGCCTCTGCTCTCAGCTGTGCTGCCACTGCCTGGGGCCACACCCACGTCTCAGCCAGGCCCCCGAACAGCTGCCCCCCCACACCCTGGTCCAGCGCGCGTTTCAGCTAGGCACGGCTCCGCCCCACCGCCACTGCCACCAGCCGCTGCCCGCGCCACCCCTCTCGGTTGGGCATTCACGGGGCTCGCTCCACCATGCACTGCACGGGGCCGGGCTGGCACCACCGGCTAGTCCCGCTCCTGCCACACCTCTCTCCGCTGCCGACACTGCAGCTCGTGTTGCTCCGCCCATATGCGGGAACTGCCTCACTGCTGCTCGGAGAGGGCTCGCTCCACGTGGCCTGGGTCACATGGACTCTGAGGCAGGCTCCCCTTCACCAAGACACAGCTGACATTGCTCAACAGTCTCGGTAATTAAATAATATTCATGAAAATATTCTTCCATCGGCATATATTTTGACTCAGAAATTAACTGTCTCCAAACGGGGCTCCAAAAGTCTTTGGTAAGAATCAGATCCCAAGAAACATAGAAAAAATTCTTAAACAACTGTGCCAGGAAGTGTTTCAGTTCCTTTTGAGCTTGAATTAAGCTAAAATTTACAATTCATTGTTCAAGAATCTTTTCAGATTTAAGATAAATGTCCATATGTGGCTCTGAGAGCCAAGAGTCTTCCATAATTTAGAGAGACTATCCAAACCAGGGCGAAAAGAGGGAGATCTAGAGTGGTTTTTACTCACGAATTTTCTGTCTTTAGGGATCGGTGTCTTGCCCACATTATCCACCATTTGTTACAGTGAAGATACTGCAACACGATGTATCAGACAATGAGGCCCGTGGAAAAGAAATATATATGGACTGATTCTTGAGAGATGTTTCAGAGAGATGTTTATTTTCCCAGCTGCATGGCCGGAGCTCTGCTGAGGAACTGAGGCAATCATGGGACCCGAGGGTCCTTGCCCGCGCAGGGGAACACAAAACAACCAATGAGGAATGAGGCTGACCAGGGGCTAGGGAAACCCCGTGTCTCTCCCCCACGGCCCCTCTCCCAGGACTACATGGCAGGGGGAGGGCCCCAACAGTCCCTCATTCCTTTCAAACTTAACTTATAACTTCAGTTAAACCATTTAGCAAAGGATTCATATAGGGTTTATTGTATCACAACAGAAACTGACTTAAGGCCTAATTTATAAACCTGAAGTACTTAAGAATCTTGGAAAGCAGCATTTCTCCCACATTTGATATAGCATATGCACACTTTTGTGCACACAGACATGAAGAGTTTGTACAAGGTACCTGTTAAAAATTTCCCTTTAGGGTAGTGAAATACTTAAGATGTCTTTTCATCTTCTCAACAGGCAAAAGGTTGAGCCTCAAGGAGTGGGAGTATCAGCCCAGGATCAGCCATCATTTGGCGATCCTCCAAGTACAGCAAACTTGAGAGTTTGCTGGCTCTGAGAGGCTTTCAGAGGGACTTTGCTGGTCACAGCTGCTGCAGTCCAGGAGAGCTCAAAGGGTCTCATTTTGGACCACTGTTTATAGGGCTGGAAGAGATTGGGCTTTAGTCATAACAATGTTTCACCCTGGCCACATTCAGGTCAGAAACTTTCTTTGAAAGACTGAGAACAAAAATATTATTCCACTTAGGTTGTTATTCAGGCAAAAAGTTTCCAAGGCTGTTGATTAAAACAAAAGCAGGAGCTCATTAGATGGCACAAGTTCCTGAGAGCAGACAGTGCTTCTATTAAGCTCAAGAAGAGCTCAGCCCATGTACTGTTCAAAGCCAAGGCCTAGCAAGCATTTTTCAAAACATAGTGAGGCCTAGGGGGAAACAGATACACCACCACATTCCCATAGACTTATGTACGTTCAGGTCCCTTGGGTGGTCATGAAGACGATCTTTATTTATAGTGAGAGGGACTTTGCTCCCCCAGATCCCAACCTACTGTCCGTCCACTTGGGAGGTGTGGGAAGAGAGGTTGCCATTAAAGACTGAGGCAAAAATGTTGATTATCTCAGCCTTCTAATCTATTGTTACCAGTTTTCCAGCATTGTTTATCAGGGAGGAGGGACTGGGGTGTATACCTTCACTGTTCTTCCTTTTCTAATTAACATTCCTGTAGAAGCTCGTCCTGTTACTCATTGCATCCCTTGACAGATTCAGTTACAGCTTAGCCTTGGCCTTCTTCACCTCATCATTACTCAGTTGTGCTTCATCTCTATACTCTTCCCAGGTCATCTGTCCTAGCTTCAGTTGTATGCATTTGCTTCTTTCCCTTTATTTCGGACTCTGGATGAGCAGTACAGATTTTAATTTGTGAATTTAAAGTTCAAATTTGTTCTTGCATTTGTAGTGTTTGTTCCTATTCTTCCCCATATACTCAAATGATGTAGAAAACAAATATCGTTATTGATATACATTCATCGGTGTTAATGTGATTCAAGAGACATGCAAAAAATGTGCTAATATTTAGAAACAGTGTAGCAGCTCTCATGGCATCTTTTGCAGTTTGCAAGTATTTTCCAGACTGGAGACTGGAAAGAGGTTGTGTTGTTTGCATCCAGCTCCCCAGAAAACCAGCTGTGGAGTCTTCAGGAGAAAGCAGAAATTAACTTCAACACTTAGTACTAATTAGGAAATATTCTTTCATTAATGGTGAACCTAGAAGCCCTATAATTTCATAAAGTTACTGAAGGCTTGTGAAAATAGGAGCCACTGTAACTGCATGCGAATATGGAGAGAGGAAAAGTTTCTTAAGGAATTTGGATTGTTCAAGTAAAGGGCTATAAAGTTGGGGCACCTTTGATTTGGAAGGTATGTACTTACTCATATGATATTATCTGAAGCAGAAACCTGATTAGCAAGTCCCTTTAAACTATTTTTATTTAAAATTCAGGCAGAAGAGAAATGGGATGCAGGAGCTAAATTATCCCAGTTCAATTAGCACTGAAAGGTGAAGAGCCAAGGTTGACCTCACCAAGATCTTCAGGGGCAATTCTCAGGTTTCCCCTTTCCAACATAGCCATATGTATTCTCCACACAAGACCCAAAGTTACAGTTTTTAATTCACAGTTGAATATTGGACTGTGTATCTACTTCTTCTCCAAACATACTTAGTCTTTCCTTGGTGCAATGCTCTACATGTGTTTGCAGAATCTCTACAGATTTGGGTGTCTCCACACATTATTAGGAGAACTCAGTAGAACTACACTAATAATGGATGTTTTGGTTTGGTGGCTGAACCAAATGTTCAGGGAAAAAGTGCGGTTTGGGCAGACTAGAAACGAAAACACATTTTTCTTAATGTTAGTGATTTAACCCCCTCCCTTTTCTTTTTCGTACTGTTCCCAAAATGATTTTTGCTTTTATATTTCCTTCATCTATTCGTAGCTCTGTAGACTATAGTTGTATAGTTATATAGTTCCTAGCTAACTCCAATACTTTTCCTACCCTCATAGGCAGAAAGACAAAACACATTGCAAAGGCTCCAAGCCCCAGGGGGTCCAAGGCCCCTATCCTATCTTGGTTCTTCCTGGAAGCCAAGATTGAAACCAGCTCTTTGAGACACATTTTCATAAACCAAGTTTAGTTCCTATCTAAAGGAGGGTTACAGAAGAGCAATTCCCCCAAAAGGGGGGAACGACTTCATCACCTGTGCTTCTAATTGGGGATTCTTGTCAATTATGCTAATTTGATAAACTTATAAAACTGTATTTACCCTGTGTGGGTTGGGTATTTTTCCATATCTGCCCCTTGGAGGCCTCCAATAAAGACCAGCCTTTATATTACCTCCTATACTAATATTGTCTTGAAAGTGTGCTGTTTCATTTCTAGGTCTTTAAGGCATCAACATCAGTCTTCAAATTTAAAAATGGTTTAAAAAAAAAAAAAATTTAAAAAACCTCATTTAAAAGAGAAAGGTGAGATAATTTAAAAATGTCAAAATAAATTATGCTGATTTGGCTGACTTCCCCCTCCCCCCCCCCTTTTTTTCTTTGCCCAACTTACATCCCTTCTAAAGACAGTATTTCAATTGCTAGAAGGTTTTAATTCATTTAAACATGAGTAATGGTTGCTGTGAATAAGTGGTGTCCCTAAAGGTGGCCTTGGCCTTGCTGAAAGGGCTTTAGATACTAGTCCATTCAAGGAAAAACCACTACCAGCATCCATTCTGGACATTTTCAGAAACTTGTGAGACCTAGCAAAACACCTCTTTGGGCCCCTGAAGAGTCAATCTCCTAGTAGAAACCTGGGCTATAGGTATGCTTGTTGGTTATTAGAAACTGCCAAGAAAAACTGGACTATTACTATTGGTGAGCTATTAACATTACTGAAAATTTCACAAGGAGGGAAACTTTATTCCTCCTCAGGACAGCATCAGGCATGGTCTAATCGACAATCTCATTTAATTGAAGTTTGGGACATGTGAGAAACAAAGCCCACTCCTCTTTTGAGGTTTTAAAATTTTATTAGGGGACAAAGTCAATAAAGCAAAAACAACAGCACTGGGCACGTGACTGTAGTCAGAGGCGCACCATCACATGCAAAACTCCAAGTATTGCATCAGCCACACACATAAGTCAGGATATATATTCAGAACTTTTCAGAAACTATTTAACATTTTCTTAGAACTGATTAACATGTTCCCTTCTCCATCCCGCCTTTTTAGAGCATGCATAGTTTAACTTGAGGGTCTTTGAGGGTCATTTCAGGGGTGAAGTCAGAAGTTCTCCTCACAGTAACCTCTTGACTTGTGGTTTCAGGTGGTGGTTTCCCCTTACACTTGCTCATTAGATGTCATCCAATCAGGCTAGCAGGTTCCTTTTGTTCCTGTTATTGCAAGCTAAACACAGCTCTATCCTCACAGCAACATCAACTTTTAATATTTACGAAAGCCAACATGTTAAAGCACATTTATCACAGGATACTAAGAGGCAATGAAGTGATAGCTCAGTCCACTGCTCAACTAAAGCACAGTTTCCAGGTATGCAAATGCTGCCGGCCATTATGAAAACTTTACTTGGCTCTGGTATACAGACATTAAACCAAACTACATTTACATAGGTTTAGAGTTAACTGCGTCGAGTTGAGAAGGCTGTCATGTTTAATCTAGTTTCATCACAGCCCCAGCCTGCCTTCACAATGCAGCCCTCAACCTTGTTTTTCCTGGAAACATGTTGTTAAGTTTGAAGTCCTTGCGAAAGCACTTTAGATATGTCTCTGTAACTTTTTACCTCACCTTGATTTGGAGGCACATATTAATTTTGACTATGTATTTTTTTTAATTCAGACTTCACTGAAATCAAGGCAATACTGCTTGGCTTTTGTTGGGGCCCTCCTCCCTGCCATGTAGTCCTGGGAGAGGGGCCCTGGGGGGGAGACATGGGGTTCCCCTAGCCCCTGGTCAGCCTCATTCCCCATTGGTTGTTTTGTGTTCCCCTGCGCAGGCAAGGACCCTCGGGTCCCATGATTGCCTCAGTTCCTCAGCAGTTCCTCAGCAATGCGGCTGGAGAAATAAACATCTCTCTGAAACATCTATCAAGAATCGGTCCATATATATTTATTTTCCACAGGCCTCATTGTTTAATACGCGTGTTGCAGTATCCGCATTGTAACAAATAGTAGATAATGTAGGCAGAACGATCCCCGATCCCTATAGCGACTGATTTGTGAGTAAACACTGGATTTCTCTTCTTGTTTTCGTTTTGCTGTTCCATCTCTAAATTATGGAGGAACCGTGGAAAGACTCTTAGCTCTCAGAGCCACATATGGACACTTGTCTTAAAGTTGAAAAGATTCTTGAACAACGATTCGTAAATTTTAGCTTAATTCAAGCTCAAAAGGAACTGAAACACTTCCTGGCATGGTTGTTTAAGAACTTTTTCTATGTTTCTTGGGATTTAATTCTTACCAAAGACTTTTGGAGCACCGTTTGGAGACAGTTAATTTCTGAGTCAAAATATATGCCGATGGAAGAATATTTTCATGAATATTATTTAATTACCGAGACTGTTGAGCAATGTCAGCTGTGTCTTGGTGAAGGGGAGCCTGGCTCAGGGACTGTGCGGCCCCGCCCATGTGGACCAAGCGCTCTCCGAGTAGCAGCGAGGCAGTTTCCATGCATGCATGGAGCGGCACGAGCTGCAGTGTCAGCAGCGGAGCGAGGTGTGGCGGGAGCGGGACGAGCCGGTGGTGCCAGCCCGGCCCCGTGCAGTGCATGGTGGAGCGAGCCCCGTGAATGCCCGACTGAGAGCGGTGGCTGGCGGCAGTGGCGGTGGAGCAGAGCTGCGCCTAGCTGAAATGTGCGCTGGAGCAGGGCATGGGGAGATCGTCGCTCGGGGGCCCGGCCGAGATGTGGGCGCGGCCCCAGGCAGTGGCAGCGCAGCTGAGAGCAGAAGTGGCGGCACGCAGGGAGCTGAGCGGCGTGGCCCAGCCCGGCCCACATGGCCCCAAATGCGACCCCGGGAACAGCACGCAGGCATGAGCAGCCCCGACAGCCCCGGCAGCACTAGCAGCCCCGACAATTCCAACACGGGAGAGAGCGAAAGAGAAAGCAAAAATGCAGCGAGACACAAAATAGCAGCCACTCGGAAAAAGGAAAAAATCATTGTAGCCAAGGATTTAGGAATAGTAAAATGGTATAATGTTAAACAAAATTATGGGTTTATAACAAGATGTGATAACCAAGAAGACATATTTGTTCATAGAACTGCTATTAAAAAGAATAACCCTGAAAAATGCATCCCAAGCTTGGGAGATTGAGAAGTGGTGGAGTTCAAAATTGTGCAAGGTAGAAAAGAGTTACAAGCAGCAGAGGTCACTGGGCCTGATGGTGTTTCTGTAAGTATATATGATAAAAACTGTAGTCATGTTAGACAATATCTCCATTATAAGCCCCTTCTACAGTCTCCCTTTCCTAATCCCACCTTTCCCTTTTACCCTATATCCTATTACTGCCAGTGTATTCCCAATCCGTTTTTTCACCCATGGTTTCCCTCACAAAACCATGCCTTTGCCAATTGTTTCCCCAAAAATCCCTTTCCAATGCCGAGTGGGGGATGAAGAGGGGGAGGGAAGAAATTAATTATTGTTGTTTAGAGTTCCAACAGATACAAATGGAAGAAACCCTCTCCTGCCTCAGTTTCCCCACAAAGCATGCCCCGAGAGTCCTGTCTCCCTTCTGTCAGCCTTAAGATGTTCCAGAGAATCTGTTTGGACATTTAAAGACTCAGGAGGGTGGCTTGTATTGTTTTGAAACTGTCCTTGTTACGTTTATCCAGTTGTTTTCAATGTTAAGTTTTAAATCTCTTTTTTGTTAAAAATAAACGGGTGAAATGTTGGGGCCCTCCCCCTGCCATGTAGTCCTGGGAGAGGGGCCCTGGGGGGGGAGACACGGGGTTTCCCTAGCCCCTGGTCAGCCTCATTCCCATTGGTTGTTTTGTGTTCCCCTGCGCAGGCAAGGACCCTCAGGTCCTGTGATTGCAACAGTTCCTCGGCAGATCCTCAGCAATGCGGCTGAAGAAATAAACATCTCTCTGAAACATCTATCAAGAATCAGTCCATATATATTTCTTTTCCACAGGCCTCGTTGTTTGATACGCGTGTTGCAATATCTGCATTGTAACAGGCTTTGAATAAAATGTTACAGAGTCAGAGCAACGCATAACTTTTTAAAGAGCCCTTACTTTCATGGAATCACAGAATCAGTGAGATTGGAAGGGACCATCAGTGCAGTCATCTGGTCCAACCTCCCTGCTCAAGCAGGGTCATCCTAGAGCACATTACACAGAATTGCATCTAGACAGTTCCTGAATATCTCCAAAGAGGGAGACTCCACATCCTCTCTGGGCAATCTGGTGACCAGGGTTTGGTCACCTGCACAGTAAAGAAGTTCTTCCTCATATTCAGGTGGAACTTCTCGTGCATCAGTTTTTGACTGTTGCCTTTGGTCTTACTGTTTGGCACTACTGAGAAGAGCCTAGCTTCCTCCTCTTGACACCCTCCCTTCCAATACTTATATACATTGATGAAGTCCCTCCTCAGTCATCTTCTCAAGGCTGAAGAGTCCCAACTCTTTGTTGCCCTCTGCTGAACCTGCTCCAGGAACTCCATGTCACTCTTTTGCAGAGAAGCTCAGAACCAGACACAGCACTCCAGATGTGGCCTCATCAGGGCTGAGTAGAGGGGCAGGATCATCTCTCTCCACGTGTGGGCAATGCTCTTCCTAAAGCACCTAAGGATACCATTGGCCTTTTTGGCCACAAGGGCTCACCACTGGCTCATGGACAGCTTGTTGTCTGCCAAGACCCACAGGTCCTTCTCCACAGAGCTGCCTTCCAGCAGTTTGACCCCCAGCCTGTACTGGTGCAGGACTCCGCATTTGTCTTTGTTGAACTTCAGACAGTTCTTTCTGCCCGTCTCTCCAACCTGCTGAGGTCCTTCTGAAGGGCTGCACAGCCCTCTGTGGTATCAGCCACTCCTCCCAGCTTTGTGCCGTCAGTGAACTTGCTGAGGAGGCATCTGCCCCTCCCCACAAGTCACTGGTGAACGAGTTAAACAATACTGGATCCAATATTGACCCTTGGCAGGCACCACTAGTGACAGGCCTCCAGCTAGACCCTGATCTACTGGATGACATCCCTCTGGGATGTGCCATTCAGCCAGGTCTCAGTCCACCTTGCTGTCCACTTATCCAGTCCACGCTTCCTGACTTTGCCTATGAGGCTATTGTGAGAGGCAGTGTCAAAAGTCTTGTTGAAGTTGAGGTAGGCAAAACACACTGCTCTCCCCTCATCCATCCAGGTAGTTGTCTCATCATGGAAGGCCATCAGGTTGGTCAAGCATGATTTGCAATTTGTGAATCCATGCTGACTACTCCTGATCCCCTTCTTGTCATCCATGTCATCCATGTGGATAGAGATGGCCTCCAGAATGAGGCACTCCATCACCTTTCCGGGGATTTTGTTGTCATCAGTGCTTTCCAGGAACGTTTGTGCCTTCACTCTGTTTCTTCTCCAGAAAACATCAGACTAATTAAAGTCCCCCAGAAGGATCGGTGCTTGTGACTTTGAGGCTGATTCAAGCTGTCTGTAGATGACCTCATACACTTTGTTCTCCTGATCAGGCAGCCTGTAGCAAACACCTGCAACAGTGTCACCCTTGCTAGTCTGCAACTTCACCACCATGCCTTTCTGGTCTGTCTTTCCTAAGCACTGTGTAGCCCTTCATGACAACGGCCCCTCATTCTAGTCATTTGAGGTATGTACCGAACAGAGGAGTAGAAACTTCTGCAATTAAGGGAGGTTTTGATTTAGAACCCTGGTAGAGATTAGGTCTGGCATAATTGACAGAGATTTATAGACCTTAAGCAAGAGAACTACAAACCTATGTTTTTATAGTTTATAAGTAAAAATATGCATTGGGTGTTATGGTGAAGGGTTTTAAGTATAAAAATGTGATTTTATAGTTTAAGTTAAGAATTTAAATGTTACAATAGAAGTATCTGTGTGTATGTGACATAACAAGTTATTGGTCAAGACAGCTGCATTGCAGTGACAAAGTATTACAAATGATAGGTTATAAAGTCAAAACAAAGTTCGTTTTAAGTGCCTATTGGATTAGAAAGTTATAAATTACGATGTAACCTCGGATCTTGTGACTATTCCTTGTTATGATGACTTATTACTAAATCTCATGCCTCTGGGACTGATGCTTGTTTGTTACTTTAAGTAATAAGTCATGTATAACTGCGATAGTCCCACCTCTCTTTAATAAGAACTCTGACAACGATGAAGCGGCACCAAATTAGGCACTAATAGAGGTATCCCACCACATTTCCAGAATCACAGTGAGATCAAAGCCCTGTGACTTCACACAGATCTCTAGTTTTTCCTATGTGTTCTCTACACTGCATGCATTGGTGTGCAGGCACTTGGTAGTATTTCATTGTGTCAATATCCCAGTAGGGGTGCACAGGGATGCAACAGAGTTCTGTCTTGTGGTTATGTCTTTGGCTGCTTGTTCTTAATTGAGGTATTCCCCCTTAGGCCTGCTTTTGCTACTAGCGTCCTTACTATTTTTCTCCCCGTACCACACCTTATTTCTGTCAAGCCTGTCCCTGTCTCCCTTCCCTCTTCAAATCCAGTTTAAAGCTCTCTCAATGAGCCCTGATAACTCCTGAGCTAAGACCCCTTATCCCCTTTGAGACAGGTAGACCCTGTTAGTTGCCAGCAGGCTCAGTGTTGTATAAATTGACTCATGATCAAAAAACCCCAAAATTCTGTTCATAACACCTGTCTCAAAGACAGGTGTTCATCTTCATGATTTTCCTGTTTCTTGCCCCATCATTCCCTGTAACTTGTTGTCCCTGATCAGTTGACCCAAGGCCCTGGACGTCCACCTTGATTCTCCACAGCCTTCTTGTTGGGACCTCGTCGGTACCTACCTGAAAAACCAGTAGGGGGTAGAATGGGCTGTGCTAGGCTGGGAAGTTTCTTGATGGTTTCCCTTACCCAGGCACCAGGGAGGCCACATACCCCCCTATGGATTGGGTCTGGTTGGCATAGCGGGCCCTCTCAAGAAGGTTTCACCAATGACTATTACTCTCTTTTTTTCTTAATTGCGGAGGTCATAATGCAGAAGGTAGGCTGCTCTGCTTTGGTCAATGTCTCCATCCCAAAAGAACCTTCAACCACATTCTCATTTCCCTGGTCCTGAGATTCCAGGGCCTTGTACCTGGGGTGAGGTACATCTCAAGGGGATTCACCTGCCACCCCAAGCAGAAACCTTTTTCCACTCCTCTCTGTCTCCAAGATCACTTCCTTCTACCTGGTGGTGAGAGGGTAGGGGATCCATTGCTTCTTGTGAAGTGAATAGTGGTTATTATTTGTCTAAGGCATGGTAGAGTGCAGCTCCATCAGTCAATCTCTTCCTCAGTCTCTAATACCTCTTAGATTTTCTCCTTCATCTCTGTAGCTCAGGTTGTTTTGTACTGACCATATGGGAAATTCAAGGCTTTACTCTAGGACGTGTAATTATTTCATTATACATCTAATAAGTATGTAGGTGCAAATTAGATGTCTAACTCAGATGAAGGTGACTACTTGGTCTGAGGACAGAAAGTCACAGTAACAAGCAGAGGTGAACTGTGCTTAACATGGTTCTCCTACTATACTTTTCTGTTTTATAAGTTTCTATTCTCTTACTATAAAAATCATAGAATCTGGATTTATGCTCAAAAGGGTTATTTGGTCCTGTAGTATTAGCATTTTTAAATACATATGCAGATGGTCTTTCAGAGCTCATTCAGCCTTTACCTACCCACCTTGCATGTTTAATCAATGAAAGCCATTATAGCAGAGCACACATCACACCTCCTTCCAGGGCAAATCCAGGGAGATACATGGAAGACTTTCTGTAGCCTAGTAACTGATATTAACTTGGTCTGCAGACATTTCATCCAGTTTTTGATGTCTCAGCTTGTGCCTAAAGTTCAGCCCAGATTACACTGTTACATATTTTGTGTTGTTCTCTAGCTAGTGCATTAATGTAAAACTGGATGGGACATAACTGACTGTTGTTGGAACAGATGCTTCACATTTACCTTACCAAATAGGTGAAACTTGCCTACATCCACCTGGTTTTGACCAGTTCAGCAGATTAATTCTGACTTCCCTTATGCTTGCATTAGAAGTTAGAGGGGTTTTCCCTATAGTTAATTTGTAATAACATTTGTTGACAGCTGCTTTGGTATCCTGCATGTCTCAGGACAGAAAGAGGCACCTTAGAACACTGCATAAGCAGATAGTGTAGTCTTTCAACTCTGCAAACTTTAAAACCTGGAAGTCAGTTGTTATGATTGTAGGATACAGCTGAGTATTTGAGAACTACAGCAGCTGAAACGTTTCAGCTTTTTGAAAATTTTCTTAGGTTTTTTTTGTTCATTTTCATATATGAAAAACTGTAAACCAGACTAACACACTGGAAGAAACATCTGGGAAAAGTACAAAGGGTAATTAAATATCTTTTAAAAAAGTTTAGAGAATCTGTAAAGCAGTCTCCATAGGGAAGAAGCTGAACCATGATGCTATTTGTGGGAAGCTGCAAGCATGAGTTTTGAGACAACCTAAAAGACAGGCAATCTTCAGCCATACCAACTTGTGGATACAATATTGCTGCCAGCAAGAATTTTCTTGCTTCTTTCTAAGCCCGTGGGATACTTTTCTCTCTCACTAAGAGATTAGCAGAAGTTCTATAAACTATGAACACCTGTGACCTTGTAGAACTATGTTTATGGTACAGTAGAAAAATATTTTGACAATGGATGTTTTGGATTTCTAGCCAATCCACCCAGGGGATGGCTGATCCTTTGTCCAATTAGACTATGAAGAAAAAAGTCTATAAAAGAGTTTGTAAAATAATTAAATAAATCAATCTTGCTGCACAATTCCTGCCTGTTGGATCTTCTCTCCTACGGCTGCAGGATACAGTAATACCAACTCACAGTTGCTGTCTACAAATGGATTGTGTGATTTTCCCTGATTGACATCCAAAATACATTTTAAAAGCTTGTTAATGTATTGTCCTAGTTTTGGCTGGGACAAATTTTCTCATATTTGCCATGAGGGAGGTGAAGCCTAGATAGTGCGGGCATGTCTAGGTTGTTTATTCTACACCATTTCACATCATGTCTGGGAGGCATGGCTTCATGTGGAAGGAAAGGCCAACATGCAGTGGAAGTGTGACCATTTATTTGTTCCCTTTTTATCCTGAGGGAGAAAAGTGACAGAGTAGTGCAGTCAGTGTGGTCCAGGTGTGGTCAGTGTAGTCCAGGCAAAGCAGAGCAGTCAGTGCAACACAGAAAGTCCAGCCTGAAGGTTTGTTCGTCATTATTTTTCATTGTCTTGGGCTCAGGGGAAAGGAGGCAGTGGCTGCAGTGGTGTCTGCCATTTTCTCCTTTATTTCAGAAGGCTGCATGTTGCCACTGAGCTGCGGCAATGTCTGCCATTTTCTCTCTTGTCTCAGGGAAAGCCACATGACCATTGGGCGGCAGGTGACTGTCAGGACTACAGTAACAACCTACCATCTTCTCCTTTGTCTCAGCAGATGGTAGTGGAACCAAGTAACTGAGATCCCTGTTCTGGGATGTGGGCACTGGCAAGAGGTTTGGGAAGAGGACAGGAACTCTCAGCCTCTAGAGATGACTCCTGTCAAGCATGAAGGAAAGGTATTCTCTTAAAGATGATCTAATAGTACACCCAAGCAGGTGGAAGGCCATGGAGAGAGGTGTCTAGTACCTGAGAGAATTAGCTGTGCTGGAGGAAATCTGTAGGGATTCAAATAATGAGCAGTCCACTGTAGATTCAGATCAGGTCCAGCTTACACAATCCATGTGGTGGAAGTTTGTATGGAGTGCACCACTGTCATACATTGATGTCACTGAAATAAGGAGAAGAAACATTGCTTTGCGTGATTACCCAACTTTGACAGTATGAAGATCATCTCTTTTGCTCCCTACGAACCTGCATCTTGGCTGTGAAAAGACTGTCCAAGACTGTGGACAGATTTGAAAGACTCAAAAAAACTAGAGAGGAAATGTCCCGTGCCTCTGCCGGTATGGACCAGAATTTCTGCTACTGGAAGCATGTATCTCCCTGCTTGAGAGAGGGGTACACACCATGAGGTAACCTTCAGTTTTACCTGCGTCACCACAGAGAAGACATAAGGAAGTGGGATGGAATACCCACTTCTGCCCTAGGTATGTGAGTTTAAAGGATAGCCACCACAGGAAATTCTTCAAGGATAAATGCCACTCAGTTTTCCGGTGGGCAAGTTCTCAGACAGAATGGAAGAACTGAATGTTATTTCTGATCCTCTTAAAGGGATCTCCAGTTCATATTTACAAGAAATGAGCAATGAGTACTATGACAAGAACTACAGGGGCCCTGCCTCCAGCCAGCTAGGTGAAAGGGACAATTGGATCTATTGGACTGTGTGCATCCAATGGCCTGGCACATGAGACCCACAAGAGTATGAGGCTTTAGTTAACACTGGTACACAATGTACCCTAATGCCATCAAGATCTGTAGGGACAGAATCTATTTCTGGGAGATCCCAACAGCTGACAGTACTGGAAGCTGTAATGAGCCTGACTGGGAGTGAATGGCAAAATCACCCCTTTCTGATCAGCCCAGAGGCCCTGTGTGTCCTTGGCACAGATTACCTCAGGAGAGGGTACTTCATGGACCCAAGAGGGTATCGCTGAGCTTTTGGGATAGCTGCTGTGGAGACAGAGGAAATTAGACACCTCAACACCTTGCCTGGTCTCTCAGAGGACCCTTCTGCTGTGGGACTGATGAAGGCTGAAGAACAACAGGTACCAATCACTACCACAACGGCACATTGTCAATAATACCGCACCAACCAGGACTCTGTGACCCCCGTTCATGAGATGATTTGTGAACTGGAGAGCCAGGGAGTGGTCAGTAAGACTTCCTCACCCTTTAATAGCCCCATATCCAGTGTGTAAGTCCAATGGAGAGTGGAGACTGACAATGCACTATCATGTCCTGAATGAAGTCATACCACCACTGAGTGCTGCTGTGACGGACATGCTGGAACTGCAGTATGAACTGGAGTCCAAGGCAGCAAAGGGGTGCCACCATGGACATTGCTTATGCATTTTTCTCGATTCCTTTAGCAGCACAGTGCAGGCCACTGTTTGCTTTCACAATGAAAAGGCATCCCATACACCAGGAGCTGACTACCTCAGGGGTAGAAACAGTCCCCCCTATTTGCCATGGACTGATCCAGACTGTACTGGAAAAGGGTGAAGCTCCAGAACACTTGCAATACATTGATGACATCATCCATCATTGTGTGGGGCAGTTTTTGCTGAGGAAGTTTTAGAGAAAGGGGAGAAGATAATCCAGATCCTTCTGCAGGCTGATTTTGCCATAAAGCAAAGTAAGGCCAAGGAACTTGCCCAGGAAATTCTGCTTTTAGCAGTAAAATGCAAAATGAACGTTGTCAGATTATAATGCATGTGGTCAGCAAAATAGCAGTTTTGTTCCCCACCAACTTTCCAAGAAGGAAACATAAACTTTCCTTGGCCCTTGGCACTGTGGATTTTTGAAGGATGCATACTCCAGATTACAGTCAGATTGTAAACCATCTCTATTAAGTGACCTGGAAGAAGAGTTTCAAGTGCAGTTTTGAACAACAACAAAGTTTTTAACAAATTAAACAGGAGATTGTTCATGCAGTAGCCCTTGGGCCAGTCAGGACAGGACAAAATGTGAAAGATGTGCTCTACACTGTAGCTGGGGAGAATGGTCCTTCCTGCCATCTCTGGCAAAAAGGTATCCTGGGAGACTTGAGGACGAGCCCTGGGGTTCTAGAGTCAGGAATAAAAAGGATCCAAGGGCTGTAACAACCCAATTGAAAAAGAGATACTGGTGGCTTATGAAAGGGTTTGAGCTGCCTCAGAAGCGATTGGCATTGAAGCTCAGCTTCTTCTGGCACCCCAACTGCCAGTGCTGGGCTGGCGGTTCAAAGGCAAAGTCCCTTCCACACATCATGCCTACTGATGCTACATAGACTAACTGGATCACACTGATCACACAGCGAGCTTGCATAGGAAACTCTAGTTGTCCAGGGATCTTGGAATTCATCATGAACTGGCCCCAAAGTGAAAATGTCAGACTATCATCATCATTAGAGGAGGAAAAGGTGACATATACTGAGGAGGCCCCACCATATAATCAGCTACCAGAAGGTGAAAAGCAATACGCACTCTTTATTGATGGCTCTTGCCATACTGTAGAGATACATCAAAAATTGAAAGCTGCAGTATGGAGTCCTACACAACAAAGCACAGGAGATATTGAGGGACAAGACGGATCAAGTAGGGTTGCAGAGCTGAAAGCCATCAGGTTGGCTTTAAGTACCACTGAACGAGAGAAATGGCCAGCTCTACCTCTGCACTGACTCATGAATGCTCCTTGAATATGGCTAAACCAATGGAAAAAAGACCAATTGCCAGCACAGAGGTAAACCCACCTGGGCTGCTGAATTGTGGCAAGACATCACTGCCTGGGTAGAAACCTTGACTGTCAAAGTATGTCATGTAGATGCACACGTACCCAAGAGCCGGGCTACCAAAGACCACAACAACAGACACATGGATTGAGCTGCCAAGATGAAAGTGTCTCAGTTCGATCTGGACTGCCAACATAAGGGTGAATTATTTCTGACTTGGTGAGCCCATGACATCTCTGGTCATCAGGGAAGAGATGCAACTTACAAATGGGCTTGTGATTGAGAGATGGACTTAACCATGAATACTATCTCTAAGGTTATCCATAACTGTGAAATATGTGCTGCATTCAAGCAGGCCAAGTGGTGGTATGGTGGACAGTGGTTGAAATATAAATATGGGGAGGCCGGGCAGACTGATTACATTACACTCCTGCAAACCCACCAAGTGCTATGTACTTAAAATGATGAAAGCAACAACCAGCTGGCTGGAGATGTACCCTCTGCCTCATGCCACTGCCCAGACCACCATCTTTGGCCTTGAAAAGCAAGTCCTGTGGCAACATGGCATCCCAGAAAGAACTGAGTTAGACAACAGGACTCATTTCAAAAATCAACTCACAGACACCTGGCCCAGAGAGCACAGTATCGAGTGGGTGTATCATATTCCCTCACATGCACTAGCCTGTGGGAAAATTGAATGGTACAGTGGACTGTTCAAAAATCACATTCAAAGCAGTAGGTGGTGGGACCTTCATATATTGGGATCTCCATTTAACAAGAACCACCTCGTTAGTCAACACTAGGGGCTTCAATAATCAAGCTGGCCTTTGCCAATTAAAACTTCCATGTAGAACACAAGGGGATAAAGTCCCCATGGTGCATATGAGAAATAAGTGTTAGGGAACACGGTTTAGATTAGTTCTTCCACAGGCAAAGGCAAATCCATATCTGGCATTGCTTTTGCTCAAGGATCTGGGTGCACTTGGTGGGTAATGCAGAGGGACAGGGAAACATGATGCGTACTTCAAGGGGATTTGCTTTTTGGGTAAGAACAGTCTATAATGTTGTATTGTATAATATTGGTTGCTTGTTGTGGTGACCCATGGCTCTTGCCAGGGTGTCCCAGGCCCCACTGGACAAAAGGTCCAGTGGTTTAATTCTCATCAGGTCCAGGTATCCTAAGATAGCTGCCCGCCACAACATAGACACCCTCAGGCTGTCTGGCAAGAAAGTTCGTTGGCCAAGGCGGGAAAGATGTGACACCCTGCACGTTTGCAATGACCACGCTCTCCCCTTCCTTGGTTTCCACATCACTCTGTCATTGGCCCGTGCTCACCCTCTCCGCCTACCTCTCTCCCCATTGGTATGTATCCCCGCCTATGTAACTCCCCTTGTCTGTTCTGTTATTGGATGTTTTATGATTGCTCTGCCCTGAACAGTGGGGTAGAAAACCCCCTGTCAGAGACTTTTCTTTGCGCTTCTCGACCCTTCTCTCCCGGGCTTCAATAAACCCGTTCCTGTTCCCCTGAGAAGAGTCCCTCATTGCTTCATCTCTCCTTGCGCCTTTTTCATCAGTGGCTCAAGCGAGCCTTGCTTGGACCTCGCTTAACCTCCCACTCTCCCTTGGCACCTGTCCTCTGCTACTGTAGCAGGCAAGGCTATTGCCCAGTGCTCGGCCTCTGAGCTGGCCACCCAGTGGGCATTGCAGCAGTTGCTGAATGACACTGCCACTGTATGGCATAACCACCACAGACCATGGATATGGACTGCTCCAGATACACCAGGTGTGAGGTCCTGATAGAACTTGCAACCACACAACAGCAAACCAGCCCTCCTGCCCTGGAAGATACCTAGGATGGATAGAACCCACAGTCATGGACTAAATGAACTCAAGAGACATCTTGGAGGGACATCCACTGACTTCAGAAATTATACTTGTGCATGTGTAAATATATAAATGTATATAGATGTATATATGTATGTATGTATGTAAAAACATATATAGTTGGAAGGTGTAGGATCTGGGCATGATGCAGACGGTATAGAATAAGGGGTGGATAATGTCCTGGCTCTGGCCAGGATAAGATTAATTTTTGCAGTAGCCAGGAGCGTTGAGCTTTTGATGGGATACCCTTCCTTTTCGGATGAGGGTGAAAGAGCAGAGGAGGCTGCTGTCCTGCTAAGTTCTTTATTTCATAGTCTCATAGTTTTCTGAAGGTAGAGTTCCAAGGGGTTACATGATAAGGCCAAGCAGTAGCAGCAGCAGCAGGCAAGCAGCAAGTAGAAAACAGCTTCTTCTTCTTCTCTAAATTTACAGAAGTGTTGATTATATTTAATTAATTAATTAATTTAATTAATTGACCAATAAAATTGACACACAATTCTAGTTTTTCTTTTCTTAACCTATCCTGGTCTAATTCTAATAGTCATAAATCTTACACAAGTATTACATAGGTATCACACAGGTTTGTGTATATAGTTTCTATCAGCTCTTTTTGTTTATATGAACACTCTACCTAAAAAATGTGAACAGTCAAGTTCCATCTGTGTTTTGTCTAAAGTAAAGAAATTCTGTGAAAGGTAACACTGCTGCAGTAAGAACTGTGTTTAAGATTTCTTTGCTGCAGCTTTTCGATATTTAAAGTACTTAGCACATATTTCTACTAAAAGTTAAAAATCTATATTTTTATTTCACTTTGGTGTGACTTCATGTATCTCAGCTAATCCAAAGGTTTGAATTCAACCCCTGTGCTTTGGCTTTCCTCTGGGCCTGGGTCCAGAGGAGCTTTCACTCCAACACAGAAGGAAGCATGGCTGGGACCTCGAGGTTATTTTATACTACCTCACATAATTGCCTGAGGGCAGGGAAAGGGAGTCTCTTCCAAGGAGAAGGGCTTCCTTCTAGTAGAGCAAATGTGGTGGACTGAGTGACGGGGTACTGCCAATTCTTAGCCAGAGGGATTGCTTTGGGTAATTGTACTAGTTTGAAAACAAACCAGTGGGAAATTGCAAGTCAAAATCATAATTTAATAGGAAAATTAAAATAAATGCAATAGTACGAGAACACTGACAAAGTCAGGATACAACCTGGTACCTTGTTAGTCAGGGTGGTGGTAGCAGTCCAGATGAAGTGGTTTTGTTGAAGTGGTGATCCTGTAGAAGGGTCTGGTCATCTCCTGAAGGTTCAGTGGTAGCTCTTCCTCTGGGAATCCGGTAGGTAGGGTTGCTTGTGCTGTTCCAAACCCCAGATTATATCCAGGGGGGAATGCTTGGCTCCTCCCTGTTGCTACCTGCCCGAGGTGCAGCCTGGCCTTGGGACTGCCCAGGCGTGTCCAGACTTGTCTCTGCCATGTGCTCTGAATCCCCTTTGTTCCAAGCGCGGGTAGAACTTGAAAGTAGCACAGACTCCCCCGAAACAGAGTCCAATTGGCTGGTTACCATGGGTCCACCCCCTGCTCTCCCTGTTCCCCTCCCCCAAATAAAGGCGGCTGATCACAGCTGCCCCATCCCATCTGCTCCTGCTTCCCCTTCCGTAGACTGGTTCTCTCGTCCCTCTCGGGACAGGAAGAATAAAGAAAACAGGAATACAGGCACAGTCAGGGCTATATTTCTACCTCTTTGCTTCTGCTTGTTATGATAGCCAAACAACTATCACTTGCCGCATATCGGAGCCGCTGAGCTGCTGGATTGCCCGTGCTGTCTCTCCGGGCAGCTCGAGGCATTCCTGAGCATAGAACAGTGAGTCTGCCGACTGAGTGAACAGTGAACTTCGTCACCTCCCCCTGGGCGGAGCATCTCAGAGTGGGATGATGTAATTCTATGAGTCATGCAGTGGGTCCTTGATGGCCCATTAACAGAGATAGCGCCCAGAGGGAGTTATTAGGGATGAAACATGTTAGGAAATAATGACCACTGCCCCCCATGCTTTAACAGCTTGTGAAGATGATAACAGAATATATGCTTTTGGTTACATCTTAACCTAGGACAGTAACGCTAGTTCCAAGCCAGAAGGAGCAGTGGGGATAGTGTGGCAGAGGGGGCAGTTGGGTATTTTCTATTGTTTGGGGTTTTGAAGGTGGGCAATAGTGTTTCTTTTCTTTGTACCCTCTCTCATTAGTATTTGTACTCTTACTGTTTGTTTTCTTATCTTACTGCTGTTTCCAGTAAATTGTTAGTATGTCAACCAGCAATCTTTACTATTTCTGCCTCCAATTGTTTCCAGCCCACCACAGGAGGGAGCAGGGGGAAAGATGGGGAGCAAGCGAGCGGCAGTATGGCTTGAGAGTGTCAGTGGAAGCACTAAACTTGGGACTACCATTCCACGACAACAGGCGTGAAGAGCCACTTTAGTTTTGATTTGTCTCAATACTGGTTGTCAGAGGTATGTGGAGGAGGGGTGAACATGTGCCACGTGCAGGAGGCAACTAGAAGAAGCCTTGTCTCTGGGGTGACTGGCAACACTTCACATTGGACAGGCAGTCAGCAGGACCCTCCAGAGAGGCTTCTCCAATCACAGTGAAAGGTCTCCACCAATGGACTGCAGTGGGACATTGGACTGGGCCAATGGTCTCATGCCAGCAGGCAGACTTTGGGAGGAGCCAGAGGGCATAAAAGATAACTCCACCACAAGCTGTGAGGGCTTTTGGGTCTTATGCTTTTTGTTTTTTGGGGCTAGGTGAGTTGGGGTTTTTGAGACTTGCTTTTTTTGGGGCTCACTGCTGCTTGCTTGCTGGCTCACTTGCTGGCTCACCTGCTCACTGGCTCGCTCGGTCCTTTGCCCTGGCCTCAGGCTGCCTTTTGGCTCTCCCGCCCTTGCTGGCTCTTGCTCGCCCTCGCGCCTGTCCCGCCTCCCTGTGTCCCTGACCGCCGCCCTGCCGCTTCGCCCCACATCCCCACCTGAGCTACTTGTGTTCAACCTTGCTTCTCCAATCCAGCCCACCCTGCCGCCTCAATCCAGCCTGTTGCTGTGGTCTTCGCTGCTATCCTGTCCAGGGTCCTGGACCTCTGGTCTGAGCGCCCACTCACTGTGTGTCTGGCCGCCCGTCGGCATGGGAACTGCACCTGTGAAGCCATGCCTCTTTGAGAGCTGCGCAGGCTTGTTAGTAGGCAGCCTGTCCACCCCACCCTGTTGCATGGATGTCAATGGCACTCCCTAATCCGCTGGTGGTAATGCTCTCCTATTTTTCTCTCTGTCTCCACTCTCTGTCTCTCTCTCTCCCCCATTTCCCCCATTCTTTTTTCATTTTCCTTCCTTCTTTCTTATTTTTTCTAGCCCTCTTTCATTTGGGCAACTCCTTTTTTTGTTTTTCGTTACCAGTAAACAGTTCTCAGATGCAAAGTTTGCCTCGTTTGGCTTAATTTCATTCCTGACCATCTAATTCTAAAAGAACTCCTTGCAGTTTCCCTCAGTGGAACATGAAAACAGGAAATGTTAAAGAACAGTGCTGTGATATGGAAATGGGAAGCAAAAATTACTCACAAACAGGCAGAGGTTCTGCCAAATGGATGGCGATACAAAAAATACAAGATTCTCCTCCAGAATGGAGTGGGGCTCAGCACAAAATAGGAGGAATTATGCTTCAAGCTCCCTCTGTGCAAGCATCTTGGAGGTCTCCCTCCTGCCCAGTGGAAAGGCCTGGATTAAGTTCATCTGAAGATCAAGAGGCTGGTATCATAGGGGAGATGTTAGGTGCAAAAATATCCAATCACGAAGACACTGTCCAAGATGACAAAATGGCTTCTTGTCCTCTGAAATGTGTTACTGTTTGGCTGTCTTTAGGGCTGGAGTTTATATCTAGAGTAAAGAGCAGAGGACAAAGAACTCCTCTCAGTGGAACTTTTTCTAGAGATTATCCTGTGGTCTTCTCCAACATTTTAGCAGAATGTTCTGAGTGTGGTCTTCTCATACAGTCAGATCCAGGGGTTTCAAAGGATGGTGTGAAGCAGACCACTAAAGCTTTCAACCAAATTGATATCCCTGCCAGGAAACTCAGGTGGCCTCTATTGCTTTGTCCACCCCATAAACACCTGACAAAATCAGCCTCTGTTGGCAAAATGCTTGGGGGAAAATACAGGTCACACTACTAGGGTGAGGCATCTGGCACCAAGGCTATCCCTGCTGTCGCTGCTGCTGCTGCTGCCATGACTGCTGCCTGTGGAACTTCCCCATGGCAGTCTCTCCTCAATGCCCTGTGGACTGCTGCTCCAGCCATACCACCACTGTGCTGTAGCTGTTGAAAATGCTGGTGCTCCTAAAGGATACCACAATGCATAATCTTACATCCATGAGGTTTCTTCATATATGTGGACAGTTGACACACGTATGAGCTGCCTTTTCCTTTCTTCTCTCCCAGTGCTTGCTTCCTTAGTGATACATATCTTCAGAAAGTAACCAAGAAAACGGATAGAGAAAGAAGCATTCCCTTCTGGGAAAAAACAGCAAACATAACTGTGTACCTGCAGTTTTGTTAGGCTGCTTCTTTTAGTAATTTATATACATCAGTTCAGTGTTAAAATGGTTAACTGCCAACTGGGAGGTAAAGTTTACAGTCAAATGAAGAGCTGAGAAATGAGAATGAGTTTCAGTGAATCAGCTGAGCTAATAAGCAACTTACTGGCTTGCAGAAAATGCAAGGTTACATGATCTAGTGTAATCCTTTTAATAAAATTCATTTAGATTATATTACTTACTGCTTATTCAAGACTAACTGTGAACATTCAAATACATACCATAAGCCAAACTGCTATAAATCAAAATTAATTGTGATTTCTCAGAGCTTCAAGCTATTTTACTGTGGTAGAATAAGAAGCTTGCATAAAATCTAAAGTCCCAGTAAGATTAATTATTCCAATAAAAATACCAATAGTAAAAAGCCATCAGATATTTTATGTTGGGGTGACCCAGCCCACTGAGGGGCTGGGGCTGCGTAATGCCAATCAATCCCAGCCCCTCCCCTGGATCGAATTCCCCGAAGAGGCAGACTCAGAGGTCGATGGGAGGCTCAGAAGCCTAAGCCGCACGCCCGGGTACAAGCTGCCTCCCCCAGTTCGGGAAAATTCTTGGTTACTCGGTTGTTCATTGGTTTTCTGTTATAACTCCCGCCTCTCTGTTTCCCTCCCTCAGTGGTTCTTGTTACATTGTATCCTCCCCCTGGCTTGTAACTCATTGGTTGTTTTTCTCTTTCACCGGGGTTTTCAAATTCCCTGTAAAACTGAGGACAAGGCTCCAAGGAGCCATCCCATCGCATTCCATCCCACACATCGGATTCCAGCCTTCTGAGCTTGTTCGGGTTGCAAAACTTCTAACAATAAACCTGTTACAAGCCAGACCCGAACAGCCTCTCTCTTCGTCTCCGAGCTAACGTGAGCTGACGTTATCGGTTCCTGCCATGTTCCCTCTGCCGAGAAGCCAGCTAGCTAGTCCAGCAAGCAGCTCTTTTCCTGATGCCGAAGTCGTTTCAGCAACCCGCAGAAGTAGCGCAGCTGGACTCCCTCTGACCTGGGGCACTCCAGAGTTGGTGCCTCGAACATCTAAACGCTGCGTTAATTTTATTTCTTTGTTCAGAAATGCTGAGTGTGGGAACCCAGAACACAGAGAATATTCCCCAAAGTTGTGAAAGACTCAGGGTGTGATGGAGAAGAAAGCAAGGGAGTCAGGAGTGACTTTTAATCCTGAGAAGAGTGGAAGGAGCAGCATTACCACCTGCTAGTTTTCAGGCATTTCCATTTTTCCTCTTCTATTTTCTCTTCATAAGAAACTGAAACTTCAACTGTTGTAGAAGAAAATTATTAGATAAAAGTTCCAGAAAGTGAAACTGGTGAATTTTAAGCTGCTATGTCACTGAATATATAAATCTGCAATGTCTTTTCTTTGAACAGTATATTAGAAAATATGCTTTTTGTTGACTATGTTGCAGTTTCCAGAAGATGGTGAAGTCCGTCCTTAAGCAGGACTGAGAAGACCTTTCTCACTGATTCATACTATTTTATCACCCTTCTAATGGGGGGTGATGAGATATTTCTTCTCTAGTCTGTGGACAGGAAATGTGAGAGGAACAGACTTTGCAGTGTTCCATTATCCAAAATCTGTTCTTAGGGATATAGCTTCACACCCAAGTCACTGTGAAAGAAGTGAGTGAATTTACTGAGTATTAGTCATTGTACAGAGATTACAGCCGTGCCTACTTTGTATTGCAGGTGATGTAGTGTCTGTAACTTTTACTGTGAGAATTTTGCTCAGGTTACATCCCATTTACCAAGGGCATGCATGGAGCATGCAACCACCATGAAGCAACTGTAAGTCAGGAAATTTATCCTGTTTACCAGCACCTTACCTTGAACAAGGTCTTGGATGAGAGTAGTCCTGGGACAGTTAGTCCCTGTCTCCATCTCTGCTGAGCATGAGCACTGAATTAATCTGTGGGAAGTTGTGCTATGTGATATGCTCAAAGAGCCAGTGCCAGGGGAGCTGCCTGTACCTCAGCCATTAGGACTGGTACAACTTTTTACCAAACCTACTGTACTAGTTTGAAAACAAACCAGTGGGAGGCACCAAGTCAGAATAGCAATTTAATGGAAATTAAAGAAAAGGAAAAAAAAAAAGTAAAAGAAAACACTGGTTCAAACTGACAGAGTCAAAATACAGCCTGAGTCCCTGTTAGGCAGGGTGGTGGTAGCAGTCTGGTAGAATGGTGGCTGCAGTCCTCTGAAGCGGTGATCCTGTAGTAAAGGTGTCTGCTCTTCCTCAGAAAGTCCAGTGGTGGCTGTGTAGCTCCTGCCCTCTGGAAATCCAGTGGGAAGGGCTGTCTCTGGTGTTCAGCATCCCAGATTATATCCACGATGGGATGCTTGGTTCCTCCCTCTGGGTGGAGCATCTCACAATGGGGTAATGAGTCATGAGGCCAAGTGTTGATTAGGCTCATTAACAGAAGATGGTCTGGAGGGAGTTATCTCTGAGTCATGCGGCAGGACAATGATGGGCAATTAACAAAAAGATAGTCTGGGGGGAGGAGGCAAGGAAACACTGCCCCACCTGATTTCAACAGCTCATGAGTACCGTGGAAAGGAAATATCTTTGGACAGACAGATTCTTGCTAGATGTTTCAGAGATGTTTATTTCTCCAGCCGCATGGCCGGGGCTCTGCTGAGGAACTGTTCCAGTCACGGGACCAAGGGTCCTTCTGCCCGCGCAGGGAACACAAACCAACCAATGGGAACGAGGCTGAGCAGGGGCAGGGAAACCCCGTGTCTGTCCCCTCAGGGCCCCTCTCCCAGGGCTCCATGGCAGGGGAGGGACCCCAACAGGGAAGCTCTGCAGGAGTGGCGAGGGGCAAAGGCCAATGGGGGGAACCTGGAGTGGAGAACTTTCCATGGCATGAAACATATAAGGTAGCAAGACGGTGGGGCAGCCAGCAGCCAACCAGGAACGAAAAACTGGGATACATTACCATAACAGAACAAAGCATTCTGGGAGAGGCTTCTCTTCTCACCCTAACTGGACAGAAGTCTCTGGTACTAGGGACTGTCTTACCCGAGAACTCTGTTTGTCCCTTGTACCACAGGCTAACCAGCCACCACACAAGTAGATGACAAGTTATATTAGATACCTTCTTGCAATGAAGAGTAGTTGTGACATTTATGGCATGGATCCTCTCACCTATCACAAATGTCTACTTCTGGATCAAAGCACCTGCTGTGTTGCAACACTTGCATGTGTATCTGTTGTGGTAAGTGTCTGTCCTTGGCTAGATAAATCCAATTCTAGGCTTCTAACTGGTGATAGATGAGAAATTATCAATCTAACACTTAGCAGAACTCATCACGAAAGATACTTTTCCTTTCCATAGTTCTTATTTATCTTTCCTCTCTTCCCTCTCTCCCTCTTTCTCATTTTAAAAACAGTTTTCAACTTCCAGTGGACAGAAATTTAACCTATCTTTAATCTGTAGCAACTCATCCTGCTCAAGTATGTCTGACAATAGCACAGTAATGTCAGAATTCAGTATGTTGTGTCAGATCTTTGATCAAAACCTTTTTCCCCTTCAAGTGCAAAAATTACATTCTCATTGGCCCAAATAGTGCCAGGATTTAAACCTACATGCTTTAGGGTGACTGGGATGTGAGTGATGCAACCCAGAGCAAACTCCCTTGAGGTGTCATCTAAATTTTCACAGCAGCTGCTCACAGAGATTTTCTCGTAAGAGGACACATTCCATTCAGGCTGTCAGCTTTAAATGCATTCAGCATGGAAGTGCTCAAACAAACATGGTAAAGCGGGGTGTCTTCTTGGTTTTCTGTGTAGTATATCCTTCATGAAATAGAAGTGATGAAGAGCTCCTGCCAGCACTTCCAGGAGAAACTGAATGAGATTGAACAGCACCTGACCTAACAGCAGGCACTGTTTTCTGCTGTTTTGTCAGATGAAGAAAGATAATGACATCCAAACACACTTATCTAAATCCAAAGATACCATTCTGTTACTGCGTGAGTTCTGGTCAGTGAGGTACAGCTGAGGATGTCCCACAAGCGGAGGAGAAATGAATTGTGATGTGATTTTTTTGTCCAGCTTCTCTCCACGTTGTTAAAGGCTCTTGAACACGAGCATTTTGAAGGGGAAGATTGCTACATAGATTTGGGCTAGATTTTTAGCATGTAAATGCTATATTCTATTAGCATTAAGAATGCAGCAACAGATATCTGTCAGCTGGACCTTTGTGTCCCAGGTCAGTGCTGGGTTCAGGCCATGTAATCAGTGTTCATGATCAATGCAGTAACAAGGCAGGAAAATTTAAACTAGCTCTTCACGGATTCAGCAAAAGTTCACAGCGATTACCAAGAAGTCTCAGGTTCATAAAAAGTTACTAGGTGTTTCCAGCCTGGAGTTGTCTGAAAGTAGGGCATTTGTGCAGTCTTTGTGTTTGTGATAAATCAGAACTGATAAACCTACCCATAATCAGAATCACAGAATCACAGAATGAAATAGGTTGGAAAAGACCTTTGAGGTCATCAAGTCCAACCTATGACCTAACACCTCCTCATCAACTAAACTAATGCCACGTCCAGGGACGGTGACTCCACCACCTCCCTGGGCAGAAAATTCCAGTGCCCAATCTCTCTTTCAGCGAATTATTTTTTCTTGATGTCTAACCTAAACTTCCCCTGGTGCAGATTAAGACTCTGTCCTCTCGTTCTCTCAGTGGCTGCCTGGGAGAAGAGACTGACCCCCACCTGGCTACAACCATCTTTCAGGTAGTTGTAGAGAGTGAAAAGGTCTCCCCTGAGCCTCCTTTTCTCCAGGCTAAACAACCCCAGCTCCCTCAGACATTCTTCATAGGGCTTGGGTTCCAGACCCTTCACCAGCCTTGTTGCCCTTCTCTGGACATGCTCCAGCATCCCAACATCCTTCCTAAATTGAGGGGCCCAGAACTGGACACAGTACTCAAGGTGTGGCGTCACCAGTGCTGAGTACAGGGGAAGAATCACTTCCCTGGTCCTGCTGGCCACGCTATTCCTGATCCAAGCCAGGATGCCATTGGCCTTCTTGGCCATGTGGGCACACTGCTGGCTTGTGGTCAATTTGCCATCAGTCAGCATCCCCAGGTCCCTTTCTGCCTGGCCACTGTCCAGCCATACTGTCCCCAGCTTGTAGTGCTGCAGGGGGTTGTTGTGGTGGAAGTGCAGGACCCGGCACTTGGACTTGTTAAACTTCATATCATTGGACTTGGCCCATGGATCCAGCCTGTCCAGGTCCCTTTGCAGAGCCCTCCTACCTCCAACAGATCGACGCATGCTCCCAGCTTGGTGCCATCTGCAAATTTACTGATTGTGGACTCAATCCCCTTGTCCAGATCATCAGTGAAGATATTAAATAGGACTGGCCCCAGCACTGAGCCCTGGGGAATACCACTGGTGACTGGCCACCAACTGGAGGCAGCACCATTCACCATCACTCTCTGGGCCCGGCCATCCAGCCAGTTCTTAACCCAGTGAAGGGTGCACCTGTCCAAGCCATGGACTGCCAGTTTTTCCAGGATTATTCTATGGGAGATGGTGTCAAAGGCTTTGCTGAAGTCCAGGTAGACAACATCCACAGCCTTCCCCTCATCCAGCAGGCAGGTCACCTGGTCATAAAAGGAGATCAGGTTGGTCAGGCACAACCTGCCCCTCCTAAATCCATGCTGGCTGGATCTGATCCCCTGGCCATCTTGTAGGTGCCATGTGATGGCACTCAAGATGATCTGTTCCATAATCTTGCTGGGCACTGAGGTCAGGCTGACAGGCCTGTAGTTTCCTGGATACATAAAGATTTTAGTTATAGGCTAGCTGTGTTGAAATTAGTTATAATAGGAAGGAATTTGGGCCCAGCTAGAGTTAATTAGTTAAGAGAGCTGGACCTGAAATGGGTTTTAAGATGTTAGTAACTGATTACCAAATAACTGATGATCTGTCATTTGTATGTTTGCTTAGCTGTGCTTAGAATGAGGAGTAGAAACATTGGTAAGTTGGTGTAGGGAACAAGGACAATTACCAATTTCCTCCCTTGGTGGGAACCCGTTCAAAAGACACAGAAGAGGAAACTTAGAGGTCACTAAAGTAATTCGGATTGTTAAAGTTCGAAAGGCAAAAAGCTCAAAATGAGGAAGATTGAGTTACTTCATCTTTTTGGGACCACTGACCCAATTCAAGACCACCGACTCAATTCAGGACACACACTACGCATGCTTAATGACATTTAAGCTCATTTCCATACGAAGTGGAGAATGGGAGGTGTTAATGTCATGAATATGCATTTGTATTTTGGATATTCATGATATTTGGAAATAAAAAGCTTTGTGTTTGCTTGTATCGGGGCCCTGCGTCTTAGGGAGCTATCCCATGCAGTGCCTGGCACCAAATAAAACATACACTTTCTAACTCTAAACTTTGTCCGTCTCAGTTGGATATCGATATTAGATCGATATTCATATTTTGGTAAATCACCTCCTTCCGGCTGTTCTTGTGGATGGCCATCACACTGGGCAGCTTCCAGTCACCTGGGACCTCCCCGCTGAGCCAGGACTGATGGTAAATGATGGAGAGCAGCTTCTGAAGCTCATCTGCCATCTCCCTCATCACTCTAGGATGGATCCCAACTGGTCCCATAGATTTGTGAGCATCTAAGTGGCTCAGCAAGTCTCTGACTGCTTCCTCCTGAATAACAGGGGGGCTATTCTGCTCCCTGACACCATCTACCAGCCCAGGACAGTTGTCCCGAAGACAACCTGTCTTTCTGTTGAAAATTGAGGCAAAGAAGGTGTTAAACACCTCTGCCTTTTCCTCATCTTTAGTTACTAAACTCCCTCCCACATCTAATAGAGAATAGAGGTTGTCCTTGCCCCTCCTTTTGCCATTAATGTATTTATAAAAATATTTTTATTGTCCTTTACAGAAGTGGCCAGATTGAGTTCTAACTGGGCTTTTGACTCTCTAATTTTTTTCCTACATGACCTAGAAACTACCTTGAGTATTTCCTGAGATACCTGACCCTCCTTCCAAAAGTGATACACCCTCTTTTTTTCCCTTAGTTCCTTCAAAAGCTTGTTGCCCATCCAGGCCAGTCGTTTTCCTCATTGGCTCATCTTTCAGCACATAGAGATAGTCTGTTCCTGTGCCTTCAAGATTTCAGTTTTGAAGCACACCCATCCTTCCCAGACTCCTGTGTTTTTAAGGGCTGCTTCCCAAGGCACTCTCCGAATAAATCTCTTGAATAGGCCAAAGTCTGCCCTCTGGAAGTCTAGTGTGGAAATTTTATTGATGTCCCTCCTTGTTTCACCAAATATTGAAAACGCTGTAATTTCATGATCACTGTGCCCCAGACAGGCTCCAACCGCCATGTCTCCCACCAGCCCTTCTCTGTTTGCAAGCAGTAGGTCTAGCATACTCAATATGTCTCTGCAACTATATTTTTAATTTTTCAACTGGGATAATCAAACACATAAGAATCCATCAGACAAGGACTCTTATCCCTTATTTTGTAAGGTATCCTGTCATCGTTAATAAAAACAAGACTGCAACAGAGGGAGACACTGGCATTATGCTGGGGCTGAGAAAAAGGAGGGTGTTCGCCGCTTACTCTAATGTGCTTTCACTGCTGTCCCTACAGGAAGGAAAGCAGACATCTACAACTCTTACAGCAAGCCATTGGTCAGGAGGTTGCAGAGCTGGAATTCTGGCTGAACGATTGAGCTTTTCAGGTCAGAGAGAGCACCCCTATGGTATGTTGCACAACCACTGCTTTCGGCCATATGGAAAGAATTGAATGTCCTGTTATTTGGTGTTCGAATTGCTAATTCTGGAGGTACATCTGAAAACCCTTTCAGAGCCAAGAAAAGGATTTTCAAATATGAGTTACAGTTTACATAGTTGACCTTTCTCCTGGGCTATGCTACTTGAAATCAACTACCCAGGAAGAGTGACAATATTAATAAAAGGATCTGTATCCTACCCGGTTCTTGATTTCCAGAAGAAGGTGACATGCAGCCTACATAATTATTGGGAAATGGTTCTTTTCTGGTTCTTTTCTGGATCACCTCTCAATTTGGTAAGGAAGGGTAAAGAAATGATGACTAGGGGACTTGTCTTTTGATTCTTTCCAGACAAGCTTGGGTTAGAGGGTCTCAGAATTGCAGAATAGCTAGGGTTTCCTCATATTGAGGTGGAATTCCTTGTGTTTTACTCTATGGCCTTTCCTCCTTGTCCTGTTGCTGAGCTCCACTGAAGAGTCTGGCACCATCCTCTTGACACCCTCCTACGAGATACCTGTATGTATTGTTTAGATCCCCTCTCAGTCTTGTCTAGGCTAAACAGGTCCAGCTCCCACAGTCTCTCATTGTAAGAGACATACTCCAGACAAGATTGCATTGGCCACAGATTTAAGTCTGTTTGCAGATGATCCCTTAGGCAATTAGATCTGTTGGAATAAAATGTCGTTAGGGTTTTCTCCTCCTTTTTATGACAGCATCTCAGTAGCCAAATATTGCATGTCTTCTTCAGACTAAGCAGAAGCAGGCATGCTTCATGTAGTCTTGTGTATCTTGTTTGATTCCTTTTATTATATTTTTTATTATTGCAATATGATTTTCCTTCAGTTTTCTTTTCAGCAGCTGGACCAATTACTGGCAGAACAATCCCATCTGTTTTCTGAGCTCAAACTCTTTGACTGGAAAAAAGAAAAGCCCAGAATAAACAAGTGTTTCCAGATGCTGCTGACACTGTGCATCCTTGAATTGGGTGCTCAAAAATGATGCACAAAAGAGCTCCTAGCAAAAACATGACAGCAACAGGCTTTCTCTCTGCCCAACAGCCAGTGACATCCTCAATGCAGTTTCCCACTAGGACAGTAGTTGAGCCAAATTCAGCTGAGCCTGCCCACTAGAAGCTCTCCACCAGTAATAAGGAAATAAAGGGACATCCACAAAGCAAAAATGAAGTTTAAGACATTCATATACAATGTAAGGAGAAGTTTCAGTCTCAGCCTCAAGGTTTTAAGTGGAAGAGATTGTTGACCTGCAATACAATTTTACTATTCTCTGTCTCATTGCCACAGTCTACCTCAGGACCATTTCCTTCTAAGCCATGCACTTATCTGAAGGGATGAAGTCTGTGTTTCAGTGCACTTTCAGTCTTCATAGACAACACAGGCAGAACTGAGACCGGACCCACCTTGATATTTCTCAGTAAGCTCTGGCAATGATCTAGATGTTCCAGACAGAAGAACATAATACATGGATTTTATTTGGCTTGATTGAACTTTGAATGCAACTGTTTGACTAATTAGTATATTCAATGCTCTCTCTCCTGATGAAATTAGTAATTTATGACTTCAAATTTTAGACTTACTAACCAATTTTACAAGGGCAGTAAAAGCAGTAAAATGAAAGGTTTGTTGTTTTTCTGAAGCAATTCCAAGTAAGCATATATCTCACAATGTAACCATAAAAAACTTGCCTGCTTTTTAAAATATAATTTAAACCTAGAAAATATCTTAAATAGCTGCCTTATGAATTAGTGGCGTCTTCCATCTAAACAAGTGTCCCAATTTTTAAAGGATTTATCATTTTCTTAAATGAAAAATTAGGGTTAAATTATGCCCTTTATTGTAGTCTTATACTAATATACTGATTTATGTTGATATTACCACTGACGTTATCAAGCAGAATCAAGTTCCTCAGCCATAGACAGTGAGGAACAAGGAACTGAAGTATTTGAGATAATGTTTTGTTATCTTTTGCACCCATTTCTTTCTAAGTCCAGTCTTGGTTGTTCTTTCAACATACAAAGAGGGTAGCATATTTTTCTTTCTTTTTTTCCCAGGTGAAGAAATCTTTCCAGAATTTTTTAGATAATGATTCAGCAGAAGGAAAAGACTGATGGATGTCAGACTTATGGATTTTGTTTTTAATAGCTGTGCCCTTTTTCTTAAAATGCATGATATATGACAGAAGTAAATGAATGAAACTTCGCATTATAGAAAGTTCTGATCACAGCAGTTTCATTTGCCACAAGATGAGTGACTAGAAAAGCAGGCATTTTTAAAGGATGTTTTCAAGAGAGCTGCTGTGTATTTTGCTATTCTGTGATTACTTAATTTATTATGCTCCTATTAGCAATTACATGGGATAGGGCTGTCTTTTGCAAAAACATTTAAAAAGAAGAGGGGAAGGCTTATTTTTTCTGAAGAAACTTAAGAACTTGCAGACAGCCCAGGAAATACTACTAGAAGGTATTCTCCTTATAGTCAGTTATTTTAATAGTCGTTCAACCAATACTGATCTCAGGTCCAAAGTACCTCATATAATCCTAGTCACGCTCTAAATTTTAACTTGCTACTAACTGCCTCTGACTATTTGTTACTGTAAGAATCAGATTAGAAGCTCACTGACAGTGCATAGAAAGTTAAATTGTCCAACTATTACTGTGTTGGGGTTTTAGGAGTTCTCCTAGTTTTTTTCTGTTAAAGGAATTTTCCCCTTATGTGTTGCTAGGGGGACAAATTGCTGGGTACTTAAGAAAAACAAAGAGCTACCCACTAAGGTTGGGATGCATCTGGCTACTCCTTTGTTTCACCTGGGTGTGCAGTTGGTCGGTCCGGAATGCCAGAGAGGGAGGCTGTTTTTCGTAGGCTGCTTTTCCTTCTGCCAGAGAAAAACCCCAGGATCCCAAGCCCACCTTCCCTGCCCCGCTGGAGGCCGGGCCGTGGCCGCCCTGCCCTGCCGTTGCTTTGAGCCTTCGCTACATTGTAGCCGTGCCCACCCTGCCTGCCCAGACCTCCAGGGGTTCCCACCGCAGCTCTGCAGTTTGGATACATTTCGTCTGCCACCCGAGATTTGTGCTTGTCCCTGCCGTTCCAGCCTGCCGTTCCAGCCTGCTGTTCCAGCCTGCTGTTCCCAAGGGTCCAGCCAGACACCAGGATCGGCTGCCCAGGGGTTTGTGAAGCTTCTTTGTTCCATCCCTTCCCGGGATCCCAGGGCACCGGAGCCGTGTGCTCCACGAGCTCACTCTGGAGCGCCCCCTGCAGCCGCGGGGGAACCATCGCACCTGCCCTGCTCACCGGGAGCCGCCAGCGCCCCTGCCGGCTGCGAGCGGAACTGCACCCGAGGGGAAAGGGCCTGACAGCCGAGAAGGCTGGGACTGGGTTTGTGATTGTTTGCTGTTACTGCCATAGTTATTGTTGTTTGTTTGACTGGTTATACACATAGAGATATATGATAGTAAAGAACTGTTATTCCTATTTTCCACATCTTTGCCTAAAAGCCCCTTGATTTCAAAATTATAATAGCTCGGAGGGAAGGGGGGTTGCATCTGCCAATCCAAGGGAGGCTCCTGCCTTCCTTAGCAGACACCTGTCTTTCAAACCAAGACACTGTGCAAAGTCACCTGGCTGTCCTCTGCCTTTTCATGTTTGTTTCGTATAAATCCAACTAAAACCAAAATGAAATAAGACACACAGGATTTTCTACACAATAAGCCTGGAATCAGAATCCTGGTTAAGTTTTCTGGGAAGCAAATAGAGCCTGGATTCATGCAGAAAAGCCTCTCAAGTTTGGATCACAGTAAAGAAATGCAACTGGTTCATTTTCAAAGCAGTACAGTTTTCAATTTAGAGCTTCCCAGACTGTGTGATGTCCTACTGTCTTGTTTGTTTAATGTTCTAAAGGGATCTTAGGTATCATTTAGGCTTCGGTGTTGCAAATCACAGCTTTGCTAAGGTGCAAATAGAAGTAGCATTTGCACATGTTTAAGGAGAAAATGCAATCAAACGTTGAGCAGCCTTGAGGCTCCTTGCACCTCCATGTTTCCACAGATGTTCAGGGTAATAAAGTGATTAGAAGGGAGAGGTACATAACATAGGAACTAACAAGATCCTCCACAGCCTGCTGGGCCATGAATTTTACTGGTTGAAATTTTCCTCTTTCTTGAGCCCCCACACGGGATTTGTACACTACTTTCACACTATTAAGTTTTTAAGAGTTTATACATCAAGGTTTGTGATTATGACAGTATATTTAGTCAGCATGAAAACAGGACCAAAACATCTTCCATGGAAATCCTTTGTGAAATAAACAATAAATATGACATAGTTTTTTCTCTCTCCACTGTCTTAGAAACTGCACTTGCAGATGTTGTGTCTCAGCTTGTGGAGGAAAGCAAATGAAGAGCATGGTGAAGGACAAACAACAATGCCAGTGCTGAAGATCTCCTGGAAGAAAGGATGTCTAAGAAACTTCCTTGCCTCAGTGATACCAGTGATTCCTCCCATGAAACAGGATGATTTTTGCAAGAGTCACTGCAACCCAATGCATAAAAGCATTGTAGGTATGTGATGCTGCAATTACTATATATTATGTCTATGTGTACAGAAGATGGTATTGGCAGGTGGCATCTGTTCTTGACTAAAAAGGTCATGCAAGACCTCTTGTGCCATTTGAATTCTACCATTTATATTGATGATGAAAGGAGTTGATCAATAGTTAACTCATGTACGCAAGAGTTAACTATTAGGAGTCAGCAAATATTGATCACAAGCCTAAGAAGTAGGATGCGCCTTAGCCTTCTCAAGATAAGAGAAATAGAATGCACCTTGTCAGGATAAGAAGAACAGAACCTGTTGAAGCCAGCACAGAAAACACTGAATCAACCAACGAAGGACTGCACATGATTCAGAAAGAAAGGTGAAAAGTGCATTGTGAGGAAGACCAGTAGCCTTCATAAGAACGACTCCTGAGGGACACGTGGAGCCTTCCTCAGTTCGACCACCAGAGTACACTGCGCCTGCGCATCATGTATGCTAATGATATTAATTACTTCCGAGAAGTAATTTGTATAACCACTCCTACCCCAAGGAATGTAATAAATATTCATGAAATGTAACCATGTACTGTGCTGTGTAGAGTGCTGGGTATGTGTGTGAGGAGGAGCGATCCCCCACGCACCCAGCGCTGAATAAAGCAAATACCCGCTTCTCTGACTCTCTTTCTGAAGTGTCTCTAGGCTCAGTTTGGAATGATTCAATGATGACTGAATCTGACTCCTGTTAATAAAACTTTCCTGGTTGAATGATCTTTAGATCAGTATGTGCAGTCCAGCTCCTCCTTTCAATTCAATTATAAAATAATTTCATGCAAGATATGAATGGTATAGGGTTCCCCCATATGCAACACTTAGACACTCACAAATATTGTTAATGTGAATGTGTTTGCATGCATAGCTAGAACATCTTTCAAACCCTCAACACTGTTTTAATTGTTAAGCTGTAATCTTACAGCAATTAAAAAAAAAACATACTAAGCAACGGGAAAGTATTTCTTTCTGAATAATCCTAGAGCACAAGTGTCTCGGTTTTGAAAGACAGGTGTCTGCTAAGGAAGGCAGAGGCCTCCCTTGAAGTGGCAGATATAACCCCTTTCCCTCCAAGTTATTATATTTTGAAATCAAGGGCCTTTAGGCAAAGATGTGGGAAATAGGAATAACAGTTCTTTACTCTATATATATATATGTGTATAACCAGTCAAACAAAACAACAACAACTATGGCAGTAACAGCAAACACAAACCCAGTCCCAGCCTTCTCGGCTGTCAGGCTATTTCCCCTCGGGTGCAGTTCCGCTCGCAGCCGGCAGGGGCGCTGGCGGCTCCCGGTGAGCAGGGCAGGTGCGATGGTTCCCCCGCGGCTGCAGGGGGCGCTCCGGAGCGAGCTCGGGAAACCCGCGGCTCTGGTGCCCCGGGATCCCGGGAAGGGATGGGACAAAGGCTTCACAAACCCCTGGGCAGCTGACCCCGGGCTCTCAGGAACAGCAGGCTGAAACGGCAGGGACGGACGCAAATCCCGGGTGGCAGACGAGATGTATCCAGATGAGAAAACCCCACGGAGGCCCAGGCAGGCAGGGCAAGCAGGGCTACAGCGTAGCGAAAGCTCGAAGCAGCAGTGGGGCAGGGCAGCCACAGCCCGGTCTCCAGCAGGGCAGGGAAAGCGGCTTTTGGGGTCCCGGCGTTGTTCCCAGCAGGAAGAAAGAACGGCCAAAAAGAAAGAAGCAGCAGCTCCTTTCTCTGCAGCTTCTCTCTCCGGACGCTCAGAGCGAACTGACCCCACACCCAGGTGTAGACAAAGGAGTAGCCAGGTCCGCCCCACTCCCCTTTTGTCTTTCTTAAGTACAGCTATTTGTCCCCTAGCAACATGCATATGGGAGAAAATTCCTTTAACAGGGAAAAAAAAAAAAAGACTAAACTAAAACCCCAACAACAAGTGGTGTTTTACTTCATAACTCCTTCAAGCATGTTACAAGGATGACTGGGCTATGCCTCATAATGCTGTTGTTGAAGATTGGAGAGAAAAGAAAACAAGCAGTAATTTTGGGATCAGGAAAGTCCGGGGGTAGCACTGGTGAATGTGACAGCCGGCTGTGTACCTACTTAAACTCACAGTGTTACTAACATTCTAAAATCCATCATTTATTTCCCTTTGGGGTAGTCTTATGCAAATACGGTGACAATCTTAATGACAACTCAACAGAATTGATTAAATAATAATATATCTGATTGAGTATCACAATTGCTCTAGCTAGCTAAAATACAAATTAGCTTGCAGGCTCATACCTTGGAGGGATGGGGAAGCTACATTACTTGTGAAAAGCATTAGCATTAAGCAGTTCGCGAATTTGAAATCTGAAGACAACTGACCTTGTGACACTGTAGGACTTCTGACAGAAAAATAAAACCAAAAAAAAAAAAAAAGGAAAGAAATTGAAGTATTTCAATAAAATTATGCTTTCTTCCCCATTTTACCTCTCCAAAACTAAAGTAGGTAGAACCATTGGCTCTTTCCACAGGACTGATGAGGCTCCACAAAGGTCCATGCGATATATATAGGACCAGGTATGGAAAAGGGTAAGACATCTAGGGTTACAGCAGTGTTCTTCTCCTTGCTCTCTGGTGCTCTTTCAGTATCTTTTGTCTCTACTAGCACCTGAAACAAACACCTAAAATCCTTGTAACTCTCTATTAAAGAGAGAGCTTAGCATTTTCTTTGTTCTGGTTACAGTATCTGGAGTGCAAGGGCAACATGCAGCCTCAGCAAAGCAGGAGGGAGGAAAGGAAAGATGGGAAGGGAGAGGTAAATTCTAAAATTATTCCCTAACAAAGACAGAAAATTCAAAACCTAATGATTGATTTTACCTGCCCTAGTTCAGTAGCAATTTGTGTCACTTGGATTTTACTTCTTTTGTCATCGTCTTTTGCCTTCACTGGTTTTCCCTGATGCCCCCATAAATCTTTAAACCCTGAAGCTAAAAGAGGCTGCTTTGTGCACCAGCTTCAATATTGATTTTGCTAGAGAGTATAATAAAATCTAGTCAGATAACAAGGAAATTAATCTAAGGTACCCTGCCAAGAGCTCCCATTAGTTGCTGTATCAGGCATCAATTCAATCAACCCTTGAGAGCATCACATGAATAAACATCAAAACCTCTCTGGCATGTTAATGCATCAGTTGCCTTATTGTCAATGCTGCTGTGATATTCCAAAAAAAGTACTATCTTGGGAATTCAGCCCCTTCCAACTTCAAGTCCAAAGATAATTTGACATAGGCTTAGGAGAAGTCAGGTTTCAGGAGAGGGGATATGACAGCCAAAAAATGTGGGCACAGCTGCTTTAAACATAGCGTTGACCTCCTGCTAGATGCACAGTCCAGCCCTACCCAATCTGGGCATACTGCCTCTCTCTTGCATCCCAGTGCATGGTGATGCAGTGCCCCAGGTCAGGCCCAGGGCTTCCCCTGTGCAGGACTGGAAATTGTAGTTGAAAAAACCAAAAAGTCTCAAGTCTTGGCCTCAAAGCAATACAAATAAACTGGTTCTGAGTTGCTAGATATGAACCGCTTTCTGCTCTAGGGCTACCAGGGAGCCTGGTGACAAGAACCCCACATCTTATTCCAGGCTATACCATATGTTTTTACAGTGACCAGGGTCATCTTCTTCACCCCAGGGACCCTTATCCCTGGCACAGTTTCTTTCTGTCTTATCTAACAAGGTTTTAAATTCATTGCAGAGAAGTTATTCTCTCCTAATATGTTCATAGAGTGCCTGGCACAATAGGGACCTAGTATCAGTTGGGATCTCTACTTTCTGCTGTGATAATAATTTTATAAGCAGACTTTCATTAAGATCCATTGCTACTTAAGAAACAGCTGCACTGTCACTTTATAAGGCTGTTGACTGTTTTAACTCTCTTCTCCAGAAACAAGGTTTTAGTCTTCCCTGTAGAAATGGATATGGGTAAAAGAGGCTGAAGCATGAACAAAGGCAATTTTGCTATCAGATGGGAAAATTCAGACTCTCCATATCTGAGACTTCCAGGAATTAAAGGATCTCACCTCTCTAGAGAGGTGCATTTGAATTCATACATCTTCATTTCATTGCTTTTCACTGTCTTTCGATGGATGAAGCACTCTCTCAACTAGCCCAGATCACAGCTAGTAAGTGGGACACAGGTGTGGTCCATTGAAGCTATTTAACATTGATATGGGAAACATTTATTACCATGACAAGTAACAAAACACAGGCAGCCTTTTCCTGACTTCCTTCTCCCCCACCCCTTAAAACACAAAAGTCTGTAAGAACAGTCACAGAAATAGTGAGAAGGCAAGATCAAAAGTTGGAAGCTAAGTTGTCTGTTCCATTCCCCCACCCCTTATCCTAAGGTAGTGTGAGGGCTCTCTGGGACCTCACCTGAAGGTTTGCCACAAATATCCCTTGCATGTCACTGTCAGTCTCTGGCCTTGTCACCTGCAAAAGACTTCTGCAAATACAGATAGCTAAAACATTCCAGTTCCTCTGTATTCTCCGATTAACCACCTGCCTCCAGGAATGACTGCAGTCAGTATTTATCAGAGGGATTTTAGATAATGCAAGAATTTGTCAAGGGTGACAGGCTGCTAGAAGTCATGAAAAGGAGCAGAATGATAGTCCCAGGTGGTGAAGAAAACTGCGGTACTCATTCCAGTATTATGGTACACTACCATTTTCGTTATCTTGTGCACATTTTTGGGAAATTACTTTAGGTCAGTTCCCAGTCTGTGAAGATACAGTGACGTGCGCCTTCCCCAACAAATACAGTTTCCTTTACAACAGACAAGTCAAGCTATTGTAAACCTAGGGTGAAACAAGGGGGGTGGGGTGGGGGTGGGTGTGGGTGTGTGTGAAAGTCTGTAGTCAAGTATTGTCTTGCTGGTAAATTAGCTTTTTAAAGGTTGCCTGGACTTTACAGAGCTTTTTTTAAGCTACTGGCAGAGAAGAAATTATGGAGAGTAGTAAATAGTGCTAATCACTTGGGGGATAAAATGAAAAACCTAATTACTTGAAAGCTAGAGTCAATTGTATTAGTGACATGTTAGTAATGTCCTGCATAAGGGCTTCACTGTCCTTAATTTTTCATCTACAAGGAATAGCAATAATGATCTCATTACATCAGGAGAGTTGTTCCAGATCTAGGGTTTCTCTAACCAGAGCAAAGCATGTTGGAAGCACGGTAGCCTGGATTCCTCACATCCTTGTCCCATTTAACAAACAGAGAAGTGGAAGCAAGGGCAACTGAGTCATCCCAAATCAAGCCAGACAGACGTGACAAGCTCCCTTCTCAGAACTGGGTTTCCTGCTGAGCTAATCCACAGAGGAGTGTGTGTGCACATGTCTGTGCAGCTGAGGGTAGCTGGAGTGAGATGTCCAAGGAACCTTGGAGCAGTTAGTGCCAAAGAAATCTCATTCTGGGAGCTGATAGCCTTGTATCCAGCTATTGCCTGGTGAGCCCATCCTGATACTGGTTAGCAATTGCTGCCAAAGCATGCAGCAGCTGGTCTGACTATCATCCAGATGGGAAGTGAAGAAAAGGACTTGTGGGCAGCATAGAGGAAATGTAGCTGTGGATGGGACAGAGGAATCTTAAAAAAAGAGGCAGATACGGGAAGAAAAGCAGAAAGAGAACAACAGTTGAGCAGGTGTAATGGACGTAAGAGGCCTGAAACTTGACAAAGAGGGATGAAGTTGTTCTTCTATGTGTGGATTCGTCAGTTTAAAGGTAGCCTAAAGATATCAGTCCATAGAGTTTCTTCAATGAAATATGTAACCTGATGTAGACCTTGCTCAGAAATCCAGGGAAACAAATTCACTTTTTCATCTTTCCAAGGACAGTTACGATCATGTCAGGATCATAGATGAGCAAAGGGGTTAAGGACCATAGTCAGATTAAGTAAAAGCTCAAGAGAACAGTCAGTTTAAGACTATCCTAAACCTTGATCTAGCATCCAGTGATTAAGACCATAAGAAAGGGATTACAGGGCCAGCCCACCTGTGACAGGACAAGGAGAAATCAGGAGATGTTTGTCCCTGACAAGAGAAACTAGGAAAGGTGGTGGTTTTTTTTAGGGAGAGCCCAACTATTTTTTTGCAGCCTGCTCTCTTCATGTTGTTCCCAGCAGGCACAATGGTTGGATAAGGAAAATTTGAGTGTATGTTTCTGTCTCATTTAGTCTGCCTCATTTAGTATCTCTTAATGTTACAAAATCACAGGAAGACAGGTTGACAAGGAAATCTTGAGTCATTCAGTGAAGTGATCTTCAACAGCAGCGGTGGCTACAGCAAGCCCTGAGGGCTGAGCACCAAAATGGGCTGGGTAGGAGGCTCCCAGAGTCAGAGAAACATGAGCAAAAGCTGAGGTACCCGCAGGAACCCACAGCACTCAAGAGCGAGGCTTGAGCCTTGGGTGGGGGTTGCCAGGAGCAACCGTGACAGATCTAAACAGCTCCTGGGAGCACAAGTGAGAGGGGTGTGTGGTGTGGTAGTTTGTGAGGAAAGGTTCCTCTCCTTAAGAAAGTCAACATCATTGCAGACCCAGAGAGCAATGTATAAGAGCAGCAGTTAATACTGAGGGGAATAAGTAGTCTGAGTTCCAAACATTATGATTATGGCATGCTGTAGTGCTTGTTCCCCAGCGGCTGTTGGAGCTGCTGCACCAGTGATGTTGGAGGCTTCTCCCCACACAGTAGATGTAGCTATGCAGCTCTCTGGTTGTAAAGAGTGCCTGTCTGGGAAGCTGGGACTAAGAGTCTTCTCTGCAGAAAGTGTGTCTGTGTTGAGGAGCTATATCACCAGGTCAAGGAGTTAAATGAGAAAGTGAGTAGGCTGTATAGCTTTCATGAGGATGAGAAAGAGATAGATAGGGTATTTTCAGAGACCCTACAGAATCAGGAACCTCAACCCTTCTTTACATTGGAGATGTGGGTGGTCTCTGCACCATCTCACAAGAAGTCAATAGGAGGGAAGGCTGGCTAGAATGCTGCTGTTCTCCAATCTCCCTGCATACAAGGAGAAATTCATCAATGTATATAAGTATTGGAAGGGAGGGTGTCAAGAGGAGGAAGCCAGGCTCTTCTCAGTAGTGCCAAACAATAAGACCAAAGGCAACAGTCAAAAACTGATGCACGAGAAGTTCCACCTGAATATGAGGAAGAACTTCTTTACTGTGCAGGTGACCAAACCCTGGTCACCAGATTGCCCAGAGAGAATGTGGAGTCTCCCTCTTTAGAGATATTCAGGAACTGTCTAACGTGTAACATGTTCTAGGATGACCCTGCTTGAGCAGGGAGGTTGGACCAGATGACTGCACTGATGGTCCCTCCCAACCTTACCCATTCTGTGATTTTGAGCTAATCCAACATCTCACTCAAGAGAGGGACTAGCTTGCTTTCTCCTAATATGTCAGTACCTTTTTTTATTGTCTTACCATAAACTTCCACTGCTTCCTGTGTAAAGTAAATCCAGAAATTTGCTACTTGGTATGTGAACTCTTTTTTTTATCAGTTGTAAACTGATGTCCTACTTCTAATGTATAGTCTAGTTCTCTAACTCTAGAACTGCAGGATTTCATAAAAAAGTAGTATGCATTCATTTTCTCCATCTCTTTTCTGATTTGGCAAACCTGAGGAGTCTAGCATGTCCAAACTGAAGAGCCTTAGTCTCTTTAGTCTTTCCTCTCCAGGCAGTTCCTCCATCTCTTTAAACTTTTTCACCCAAATGTAGCTGGATGCCAACAAAAGGGGTTTGTCCTGGGTTGCAGTGTATTCTATCACCATCCTCATGAGCTGTTGAAATCAGGTGGGGCAGTGTTTCCTTGCCTCCTCCCCCAGACTATCTTTCTGTTAATTGCCCATCATTGTCCTGCCGCATGACTCAGAGATAACTCCCTCCAGACTATCTTCTGTTAATGAGCCTAATCAACACCTGGCCTCATGACTCATTACCCCATTGTGAGATGCTCCACCCAGAGGGAGGAACCAAGCATCCCATCGTGGATATAATCTGGGATGCTGAACACCAGAGACAGCCCTTCCCACTGGATTTCCAGAGGGCAGGAGCTACACAGCCACCACTGGACTTTCTGAGGAAGAGCAGACACCTTTACTACAGGATCACCGCTTCAGAGGACTGCAGCCACCATTCTACCAGACTGCTACCACCACCCTGCCTAACAGGGACTCAGGCTGTATTTTGACTCTGTCAGTTTGAACCAGTGTTTTCTTTTACTTTTTTTTTTCCTTTTCTTTAATTTCCATTAAATTGTTATTCTGACTTGGTGCCTCCCACTGGTTTGTTTTCAAATTAGTACAGGGTTTTTTTCAGATTTCCAGCTATCTGCATTTCTTTCCAAAGTTATTGGAAATTCCAAGAATTTTTCTCCTCTGGTCTAATTTACAAAGTCACCTTTATTATAGCTACTTCTTTCTGCTGCCATTCTCCAATCTCACCGTAAAGAGCTGAGTCTGAAGTTGTTGCCCTCTTCTATAAGAAATATCCCAGAAGAGAGTCAATGGTCCTTATGAATTTTGAACACAACCACCATAGCCTGCAAACAAATGCTCAGCCTCAAGCTCCTCTCTCTGATTCTTTTCTCAGAGTTCATTTCTCCCCAAATCCAAGTCTTAATTGTAAATATTTCTCTATTGTCACTGGAAATGTTATGCAAAACATACAGTTTCTTCTTATGGAAATAAAAAAAATTACATGGAAGAAGGAGGAGACATAGAGTTGCCAAAAAGTATGGATCTAGAATGAAGGCAGGAGGTAGAGAGAAGCACAGTGAGAAACAGAGAGGACTGAGGAGGAAATAAAAGAAAGGGGAACTCAGACACACAGGTGGCTGCAAACATGAAAAACAGGAAGCCTGGGTCCCTTTGCTTGGGGCCACATTTCTGTGCCAGAATGGCTATTGGGAACAGGAATCCTGTCTGTCTTGGGAATTCACAAAGAAGGCAGAGAGGGTCACACATGGTACTTGCCTACCTGATGCTTCTCCTGGACAGTAGGCACCTATCTGTAGTGAAGAAAATCCAGGGATGGACATCAGCAAAGCATCTAGTTGGAATGAGTTTGCAGATTCCTTTTAGGACTGGCAGATAGATAAATTATTCTCCCCATGTGCTGTATGACTGTGCAGACACTTTTCTGTTACTATTTTCCCCTTGGTTTATAGTTTTACTCCTTCTTTACTTCTCCTATGGGAACTCCACTGCGTTGTTTTTGTAGTTTGGGATTTTTTGTTGGTTGGGTTGTGGTTTTTTATATTATAGACTCTCAGATTCAGTCCTTTTCTGTGTTGTAACGTAGTGAACTTGTCAGGTAAAGCTTCAGACTCAACAAAGAGAAGATCAGGGAATCTTGGTGGGACTATTTAGGCAAGAGGATGTCTTGGTCTTCTGCTAGGCAGAAGTGAGCTAGCACAGTGAGGTAGCAACACATTCAATACAACAGCTCAGAATGAATTAGACATGTCACTGCTAATCCCTAGATAAACAAGATGGAAGGAAATGTGTCAAAACAATAAAATATATATTAAAACATCTGTAAAGATAAACACTCATCCATATTTAGCACTGATAGATGATGGAATGTTGTCAGTGAAGCATGTGCTGTCATATACAGTGCAAAAACCAGATGCGTTGGAGATTTAAGTCAGATTTGCTGGGGATTTCCAGACTTTGAAAGAAATAAATAAGGAAAGCAAATCTAGAAGAAAAATATAATAAAAAAATATTTATTTTTAAATCCTAACCTTAATTTGGGGTTTTTAGTAACTTATACTTTTCTTCTCTGGATCCACAGGGGGAAAGTGACAATTCAGCAGGGTGTTCATTAATTGTGTGAAACTGTTGTCACAGTCACTGAAGACCTTTGGAGGAATAAGCTAATTACTCTCTTAAGAACATACATGGAAAGAAGATAAAGGTCTAAGAGGAAGCGAGGTAGGAACCTAAAACGTCTAAGACAGCTGGAGGTCTCGAAGGCACTGTGAAACACAGGGATTCTCATGCTCTCTAAGCCTATGATGCTGATACTTTATCAGCTAACAAGACATAAGTGAGACTCTGGCTAATAATGTTTTCATTATGTTCTCTAGTATTATGCTTTCCAGAAGGGAAAGAGGAGTCTATAAGCTGTTCTGTAAAGATGTCCTGGGGTAGCCCACCATGTCCTCTGGGATAGTTGTGGGAGAGATGTGCTACAGACCAGGGCAGCTGAAGGCAGATGGTGGTTGGGACAAGAACCCTGGCTTTGCCTGACTTCTGAATGATATGTTTGGCAACAGCAACAGCTCAAAATCACAGAATGGGTGAGGTTAGAAGAGACCATCTGTGTAGTCATCTGGTCCAACCTCCCTGCTCAAGCAGGGTCATCCTAGAGCACATTACACAGAATTGCATCTAGACAGTTCCTGAATATCTCCAAAGAGGGAGACTCCACATCCTCTCTGGGCAATCTGGTGACCAGGGTTTGGTCACCTGCACAGTAAAGAAGTTCTTCCTCATATTCAGGTGGAACTTCTCGTGCATCAGTTTTTGACTGTTGCCTTTGGTCTTATTGTTTGGCACTACTGAGAAGAGCCTGGCTTCCTCCTCTTGACACCCTCCCTTCCAATACTTATATACATTGATGAAGTCCCTCCTCAGTCATCTTCTCAAGGCTGAAGAGTCCCAACTCTTTGTTGCCCTCTGCTGAACCTGCTCCAGGAACTCCATGTCACTCTTTTGCAGAGAAGCTCAGAACCAGACACAGCACTCCAGATGTGGCCTCATCAGGGCTGAGTAGAGGGGCAGGATCATCTCTCTCCACGTGTGGGCAATGCTCTTCCTAAAGCACCCAAGGATACCATTGGCCTTTTTGGCCACAAGGGCTCACCACTGGCTCATGGACAGCTTGTTGTCTGCCAAGACCCACAGGTCCTTCTCCACAGAGCTGCCTTCCAGCAGTTTGACCCCCAGCCTGTACTGGTGCAGGACTCCGCATTTGTCTTTGTTGAACTTCAGACAGTTCTTTCTGCCCGTCTCTCCAAGCTGCTGAGGTCCTTCTGAAGGGCTGCACAGCCCTCTGTGGTATCAGCCACTCCTCCCAGCTTTGTGCCGTCAGTGAACTTGCTGAGGAGGCATCTGCCCCTCCCCACAAGTCACTGGTGAATGAGTTAAACAATACTGGACCCAATATTGACCCTTGGCAGGCACCACTAGTGACAGGCCTCCAGCTAGACCCTGATCTACTGGATGACATCCCTCTGGGATGTGCCATTCAGCCAGGTCTCAGTCCACCTTGCTGTCCACTTATCCAGTCCACGCTTCCTGACTTTGCCTATGAGGCTATTGTGAGAGGCAGTGTCAAAAGTCTTGTTGAAGTTGAGGCAGGCAAAACACACTGCTCTCCCCTCATCCATCCAGGTAGTTGTCTCATCATGGAAGGCCATCAGGTTGGTCAAGCATGATTTGCAATTTGTGAATCCATGCTGACTACTCCTGATCCCCTTCTTGTCATCCATGTCATCCATGTGGATAGAGATGGCCTCCAGAATGAGGCACTCCATCACCTTTCCAGGGATTGAGTTAGGCTGACTGGCTGGTATTTCTCTAGGTCCTCCTTGCCCCTTTTGAAGACTGAGGTGACATTTACTCTCTTCCAGTTCTCAGGCACCTCTCCTGATCTCTGCAACATTTCAAAGATGACCATTAATGGCCCTGCTGTGGTGTCCATCAGCCCTCTCAGCACTCATGGGTGCATCCCATCAGGACCCATGGACCTGCAGACATCAAAGCTGCCTATGTGTTCTCTAAAGCAATCCTTGAGCAGGGGAAGGTCTTCCTTCCAAAGTTCCTTTACCCTTGTCCCCTGGGTCAAAGATTCCTGAGGGTTGGCCACGTCAGTGAAGACTGATGCAATGAAGGCATCCAGTTACTCTGCCTTCTCTGCATCCTTTTTTTAACAGGGTCCCTCTTCCATTTAGTAATGTGCCCACATTTTCCTTAGTTTTCCTTTTGTTATTGATGTACTTGAAGAAGCCCTTCTTGTTGTCCATGACATCCTTGGCCGTATTTAGTTGCAGATGGGCCTTGGCCTTTCTTGTCTCATTTCTAGTTACTCTGGCAACCTCTTTATATTCATTCCATGTGGCCTGTCCCTGCTTCCACCTCCTGTGTATTTCCTCTTTATGCTTGAGTAATGACAGTAATTCTTTATTCATCCACACAGAGCACTTGCTCCCTTTGCTGGTGCATCAGGATGCATCATTCTTGAACCTGGAGGATGGGATCCTCGAATATCAACCAACTCTCTTAGATTCCTCTTCCCTGCAGAGCCTGTTTCTGTGGGATTCTTCCCAGGAGATCCCTGAAGAGTTTAAAGTTAGCTGTCTTGAAGTCCATGTTCATAATCTTGCTTGCTGCCCTGTTTCTTCCTTGCTTGTACTGAACTCCACAGTCTCATGGTCACTATAGCCACGGCTGCCCCCAGCCTTTACATCTGATAGAATCAATTAGGTTGAAAAAGACGTCTGAGATCATCAAGTCAAATCTATGACTGAACACCATGTCGACTAAATCATGTCTTTCCTTAAACACCTCCACCACCTCCCTCATTCCAACTCATTCCAATATTTCATCACTCCTTCTGTGAAAAAATTCTTCCTAATGTTTGACCTAAACCTCCCCTTGCACAGCTTAAGACTATGATCTCTTGTCCTATTGCTAGCTGCCTGGGAGAAGAGGCTGACCACCACATGCCTACAACTTCCAGCAAGGCCTTTCCTGTTTGTTAGTATAAGGTCAAGCAGCACACCATTCCTTCTGGGGTCTTCGGTACGTCTGTCAGGAAGTTGTCATCAGTGCTTGCCAGGAATGTCCTAGACTGTGCTTCTCTGTATTTCTTCTCCAGCAGATGTCAGGGTAGTTAAAGTCCCCCACAAAGTTCAGTAATTGGAAAAAGGGTGGCGGACAGGGGAGTAGGGAATGTATGTCTGGTATTTTTTTAATTGCCTTATGGTTTTGAGCCTTGTTCAAGATCTTCCCAGTAAGTAGGAAGTCTAGGAACTTACTTAGTTGTGTTGCTCTACATCTTATTAGGAATGTAAGTGATATACAGGTTTATATGTTCTTGGGCAAAAGGTCCATCAAAGATGAACATCTCTCTCCTTGTTATAGCTTAAGAAATACCTGTTAGCAATCCTCTGAAGCTGTTTCTTCCCAGCATTCATTAACAGAGCATTCATTAACAGAGCATCAGTTTTCAGGGAAAGAAAAGGTTTTTCTGCAATCTCCTATGAAGTTTTCTAGATGTCTTACTTGTTCTTGTGCCTGTTCAAATCTGCCTGTACTGTTCAAAAGAAGGTTATGCATCTATTGGGGTTTTAAAGTATAAACTTGGTGTCTGATTATTTTTATAGCTTGGGTTCTTAATAATACCATTCCAAAAGAAACATTTCAAGGATAAATATTAATTACTTTCAATGTTACTTCATATTTGATATGCTGCAGATAGTGCTTGTTTTAGATAAGTGGAAACAGGTGTGCAACAATTGATTTAATTAAATTAAACAAGCAAGTAGGGAATGAAATACACATGGCTATTTTCAAGGAGAGATACTGTAAACACTAATTAAGCAGCTGCAATTAAACAACTAACAAAACTATTCCCTCTTCCTAATTTTATGAGATAGAAGAAGTCCTGGTGTTCTCAATCATGAGACTTTGTTATTTATACTTTGCTAAGGCATAAAGAAGAGGTGCCCATAACCAGACCAGCCATGACATAGATGTGGCCAGATGAATTTTCATATCTGGCCCCTTCTGAATCCTGTGAAGATTTAAGAAGAATGATGTAGCATTGCTTTCACACTGCCCGTTAAGTCCCAAAAGAGTCAGTGATTGTATAAGTGAACGATTTTCAGAACTAATTAGCAAAATTAATCCTCCATTCCCCTTCTGGCTAAAATCAAGTCCTTTTACGTAAAATAAGGGATTGCTAGTATCTTTCCAGTGCTGATGCACCATGTAAGACTCCTGTAAATTTTATGTGTAATGAATAAAAAATACTTAGAAAGGAGGGAAATGGATTTGCAAATTTTTACAAATTCTGAGTATTTATTTCTGGTATTAGAGAGTCCTCTTTAGCATTTATCTTAATCAATACATATGCTCCCTGTAGAAGTACAGAAAAGCTCTTAGCTTTTACAACTAAAATAATTTCGTTGGCTTTTTCTACTACTGCTGGCAGAAATCAGCCCAGCTAAGTTAGAGCAAGAAGCTACTTTGAAGTCTGTTTTGTGCATTCCTGTGTGCAGGTTATAGCAACTACCTGTGGGGTATGCCCAGCCCCTGCCCTGGAGGGAAAGCCTGCTGAGAAAAGGAGATTGCTTAACCTCCCAGCAGGACTCCCTGGAAAGGCAACCACTTTTCAGCTACAGCGAGAAAAAGACAGACCCAGAATCCTCTGGGAGACCCTATGCATATCCTTTGTAACCCATTGGCCTTTACCCTCTGACACCCACTCCCTGTATCCCTATAAAAGCTAGCCCTCTACCCCTGTGAGGGCAGAGAGAAGCCCATCAGTGTCCTCCCCTTTGCTGGCTATGGACTAATAAAGCTACCTCGTGCAGAACTGCTATACGGGTCTCTCGTCTCTCTCCCTGGTCTGGCCTGGAGACTGCTCAGCAGAGCAAGAGGTGGAATCACAAGCTGAAAATCACTAAGAGCTGATAGCTTCTCTGCACGGGCACTCTGGCTAGCAGCTGAGGGAAGACACCGGGACCTGGGAAGAAGATCCTCCATGGGACCATCTCTCTGGACCAGTCACAGCTTCCTGGGTCAGAGCTACTGACCCCACACCAGCTGCCTTAACTACCCATGTGCTATCCCACAAGAGGCAATAAATTACTCAAGTCAGATGCACAGAGTCAAATTCACAGCAGACGACTTACCTCATGGGGTTGATTTCCTGTATCTCCCCATGCTGATTAAGGAAATGGATTGCCTGTACCAAATGGAGAAATGCCTGTGCATTGGCTGAAGAGGGGGAACAAATGTTGCTGCTCAGAAAATAGCGGTCAGCCCTGCCTGCTTAGCATTTGTGTTCACAAAGCCTGGCTCTGAAGTAGGTTGTAGATCATTAGAAATAATAAAAATAAAAATTAAAAAAAAAAAAAAAAAGGTGTGAAATGGAGAGAGACATTCTTATTTTTTTTGCTCCTAGGGGCCCCAGGAAATGGAGTTCCATCTCCATTCTATGCATACCATCTCCAGCAAATCCCAAACCAAATCTGTGTATATTTTACAGACAGGATTGTGTAGTGTCACAGGATGAATGCAAGCTGTCTAAATGGATGAAGCTGTTTCACTTTACATAAATAATTTAATATTAAGTGGAACACACACTGGCATATGTCCACCCTTCCCCACTGCATCTTTTTAACAACACCATCCTCTCCTCTTCTTGTGCTGCTGTAATGGAGAAGCCATAGAAGTACTATTCCAGAGGAGGGCAGCAGATGGAGCAAGGAGGACAACAGGCTCTTCTCCTCCCTCCTTGCTTTACAGAAATGCACCTGCAGCATTTATTTGCAGTTTTTAAGTGCATCCAGATCTTTAACTGAACAGCTGGATTTACTTTCACCAGAGCATCTTCAGCAGGGACCCACACTGCTGCTTTCACAATGTCTTTGGTCCCCCTTCTGCATATATAAGAGCATTTGTGACAGTGGCTGTAGAAAGTGGGTACCCCGCTATTACTCTTCTACACGATCCTCACTGAGGTTTGCTTGTGGCTGAAATTCATCATGTTTGGTTTTAACAGGAATCATACTTTTGATGAATAAGACTTTATGTAATGAAGAGAGGGTTCAGTTCCACTTGTTACCAGATGATAAATGGCCTACACCTGGTGAGCTAACCCAACACTTGTTCTCCAAAACCACTGGCCTTTGGAACTGCACAATGCCCATGGTGTAACAAAGAGAACTGGAAGTTCACCAGCCCAACTGCCCTGCCATCTCAGTGAGATGAGTCAACCAGAACACTGGGGCCCCCAACCACCAGAGACCACCAGAGAGACCCCCAGGACAGAAGAATGCATGCGTAAAGGGGAAGGGAAGTAAGTTAATGATTTTGGGGAAATATTATCATATGTATATTTAGTCCAGGACAATCAACAAATATGTATGTAAAATTCAGTGTATAAAGAGAAACTTTCCTGTACCCAGCATGCATCGCTTTTGGGAGGAGCTATCCCGCTGTGCATCTGGCTGAATAAAGAATGCCTGCTTCTTAATGCTACATTAGTGTTTAAGGAGTTTTTAATTTTACCGAATTTTTGGTAACAAACTTGCTTTCAAAACCAACTTGTTGAAAGATATGTCTGCCTTTTCTTTCATGTTTCATATTAATAACTTCCTGGCCTTGGCAAAGAAAAGTAAATCCACTGTGGTCTCACTGGACCATTAGAAAAGAGAGGCAGATCTCATTTGCCTCTTCAAAATTTCCTGATATCAGCAGTTATTGTTCTGCTGTTTCATCATAGATTAGGTATTCAAATAACCTAACCAAAGAACAAGCATTTAATTAAACGACAGTCAAAGAGGCACTTTATGGTTGGGCACCGCTTGAATTGAAGCAGTCTTTATTAATGTAACTGAAATAGATACCAACACCTGCATATCAGCTTCATGAACGTTCCTCTCTATGACATTACCCTGGCCCCGTTCCCTCCACATCACCCAAATAGTCACTTTTGACTATGATACTACTTCAGAGAAGATATTTCCTCAATGCCGTGTGGGTCAGAATAGTACTGCTGAAGTTGAAAATGTATGTGACTGCCTTTAGAGAAAGAAAAGTTACCTGGTTTATCCTGGTGATGTCCAAACTCTATGTGTACAACAGGAAAAGTATCACATTAGCTGGTTAATCAAGCACATTTTCTATGTATCGTGGCAATGTTTCTTATTCTAATGACTGTGTCATTAGATCTGTCTGCTAAGGCACAAGATTTGCCTGTCTGAACCAACTGAGAATTTAAATTCCTGAAGTCCAGACTCCATTGAAGTCACTGTTCTGGGACAGTTTCCGGTTTTTATGCTGTGTTAGGGAATTAACTTTGTGACATCTTGGCCCTATTAAACCAGTAGAAGTTTTGTCTTAAACTGCAGTAGATTTAGTATGTTGTGCACTCTATAATAATTGAAATGAAAATTGTAGAACAATTTTCTGTCTGCTATTTTAATGAGCTTTACAACTTCCTAGGAGCAAGCTTCTGCAGATAAGGAATCTGTGCAAGTATTTACACAAACCCCACATGAAGCAGAGCTTGTATGTCTTGAATGAATGAAGTGTAATGTGCCCATGCTGGGCTCAACAGCTTGCTGTCAAACCTCCAGTGGGCCCAGTTCTATTGAAATTGTAGGAAAAAAAGATAAAATGCTAAAGACTAATACAGCTTTTTGCTATTACAAGTGCAAGCTTGAAATGAAGGCAGTGAAATTAGGGGCATTTTAGACTTGGTTTCAAATTCCACCCAATGGAGGGGTTCTTCTTCCCCTTAGAAATACTTTGCATTATCTACTTTGCACCATCACCTGTAATGGAAGAGATGGTCTGAGACAGAGGACACCATCCTGCTCTGAATAGCAGGCAGTAATCTGCTTAGCAATAGGAACCAAGCAAGGACCACTAGTACTATAGGAGAAAGTTTCACGAAGGATGTCTGGACTTCAGGCGGCTCTCTTGAAAGCTGTTTATTGCATAGGCAAAGTTACAGCATTTCAGGGAGTGGGTATCCAGAGCCAGCCCTACAGCTGCCAGCTCCAGCTGTAGGCATACCTGAAGCCACTTTCTGTTCAAGTTACAAAGCATTAGACACTTTTCTTTGCAGAGTATCTTAACACATAACAACCAATAAGCACCATACACAATACCTTTACATTTGCCTATAGCCTATCATAACTACTACCATCACCATATTATAGTCATTATTATCCAATCACAAGAGTAAGTAAGTTACAATTTAAGCTTACAGTGGAAAATTCTCAGACCTTTCTTCTTCTTGCTACATCAACATTTCTTGTTTGCCTGCCATATCTTTGTTTTTGGTAAAGACACGTTTTCTATTTACTTATGCTCTTCTTGAGGCTTATTTACTTGGTGAAAAACATGTCTTTGTTTGTAATCACATACCTTTGTCCTGCTCCTAAAATCTCCTTCCAACTCATCTCCAACCTTTGCCTTCTCAGTTACTCAGCGATCACTGTTTCAGCAAAACATCTTTTATTCTATATCAAAACTTGCTTTCATTTCTACCTCATCCCCAGCTTCTACATTCACAGACCTTTCTGCCAAGCCTACATACTTTACCAAACTTTCATGCTCCCCAACAAGTACACTTCCTCCTTCTCTCAATTTTGCTGTATGGGCTGGAGCATCAGTCTGAAATCTAGGGATGTAGGATGAAGACAAGGGCAAAAGCCCTGTATGACTGCCACCACTGTTGAATCCACCAGTGCTGTCCTCTGGGCTAGCTAAGATTTCTCAGGATCCAGCACAGGTTGCAATATCCCCTTGTTTTCCCCTCAGTTCTTCACACAGCTTTCTGAGGAGCTACTCTCCTCAGAAATCAGGGCTGCATGATGGCTATCATGGCTCTGATTGGCCAGCCAGTTGACAACAGTAGTCAATGATGATACTCAGAATGAAGTAACAAGGCCATGACATGTAGAAGACTGCTCCCTTGGACTCTCATCCTCTATATTCTCTAGCCAGCAGCAATTAACCTATTACAGTTTTTCATCTACTGAATTTTTCAGACCGTAATTCTTTTTCTCAAGCTGTAAGGAAAAAACCAAACACCTCAGGGGATGGAAAGGTATGCTCTTGTCCCTTCCTACAGAGGGCAAGTGCTGAAAAATGCAAAGCTTACAGCTTGCCACTAACTGAGCAATGCTGAAAAAATCAGCCATATTCTCTTCTCAAGACCCGAGTCACCCACAAACTGGAATTTTGTTAGCACAGCAATGCAGTTTCATTGCATGGCAGGGCAGTAACTGCCAAAATGTTTGTGGTGCTGCTGTAATGTGAAGAACAGAGAGTGAGTAAGGATTTTTCAAGATGCTTGCAGTAAACTGGAAACTCAGGGAAGTTGAGAGGAGCCAGTATTCACCTTCCCTGAGTTTCTTTGAAAACCCTCTTATGTGGATCACTCTGCTCCTTGCTTCTTTGTTTCATGCCCTGTGTCGATAGACTTTTGGTGTGGTTTCAAGCAAGTCTAGTTTATTCCTCTTTTAATAGTTTATTGGATTACACATGCAGAAATATTCTTTGCCAGGGAAGTTCATAGGCTGTGTCAGACATCTACAATTCTCGCCATCCTGCTGCAAGGCACAAAAAGGCTGAGGGACAGCCCAAGCTTACCAATGAGTCTCTGTCTCTAATCTGTGGGATAGGCTTATGTTGTAGGCACTGATGTTTCTCACAGTCATATGTGTAATTTCCAGTCAGAGAAGTTGTTTTCTTTCCAGGTTCTCAGTCTAATAAAATAAAGCAGACATTGTGGAGGGTGTTAAAAAGGGGAGTGAACACAGTAGTGTTTTAGAAGCTGTCTAATAATATAAGCTCCAAGTGCAGGAGGACTGTAATACTATTTTAAAAGATCCTTGAACGTAGAGTTGGAAATTATGTAATCTTGACAAGTCTACAGTGCTTTAGCAGGAAAACTCCTTTGTATCCATACACAGAAAAGACACTGGTTCAGCACATAATTAACCAGAGCAAGAATTTTGAGTGAGAAACTTCAACTCCAGGAAAAGGAGCAATTCTACAGATCTAATGACCCTGGAAAGGGAGGGAGAGAGACTTATCTAGGAGGTAAAGGCCAGCTTTAACCTCATCCCAGTTCCCACCTTGCTCCATGCTGCATAAGAGTGATGGATATAAGGAGAAGCACAAATTACATGGGTCAGAGGTCATCTTCTACTGCTTTGTTCTGAGTCTCCCTGGAATATAATTTTTCACTACCATCTGCCATTTGCTGGATTTTACATCTGTCTTTCCCTAAAATTAACTCTCCCAAAGCCCTCTGACATAAAGAGTAATGAAAATTGTGCACTGGAGTCTTTACAAGCACGAATCTTGAAAATCTTTCTCCCTCATGAAAAGCCACATCTTTTTCCTTCCATGTTTTCTCCTGGGTTGCTTCTACTGAAATAAGAAGGAAGACTTTGTTATAAACTAGATATACCAGAAAATGTTAATTTTTTAATCTAAATTTAAAGCACAAGTTAACCTATAATAATTTTCATGTCAACTGAGTGATAGTTTTTCTCCTTGGCTTTGCACAAGGAATCTGGGCATGACCCTGATTCTTGACATAGAAATTTCCTTTGCCACTCTAAATGGGGCTATTGTCTTCCAGACTTTTAGGTTTCCTTTGTAATGCCCCTAAACCTTTGTAGGGGCAGCAGGAAAGACATTTGCATGGGAGTCATCTTTGAAGGTAGATACAAATCCCAGACTCCTCTGAGCCTTAGAGTGTTCCAGCCTTAAAGGCTTTACTCAACAGTACAATAAACACAAATTATTTCCCTCTTGGACCTGGGACAAATATGCTGTTTTTCAGGATGTGGCACTGATTTTCATCAAGCCTTCTGTTTCAAAAATATGACATATATTTATGTTTGTGTCTGTGATAAACGCAACTTATGTCCCTATATGCATATACAATTTCATATAGGGGGAAATGTAAATGTTTATAATAGTAAGTCTGAAAAGTGAGGTGCATTGAGGGCAGGTTTAGGTCTTCTGCACTTTTAACCTCCACAACTTAAAGGGAAACTACCAAAGACAAATGTTGACTGTACAATCAGGCAATCTGTTTGATTAAAAATCCAGCACAGCCCATTGACCTATTGATCAAACTGTTGTGGCTGCAAAGTATTTAATCAACTGCAGTCTGTTTTATATCTATGACAACATTTATAAAGGGACTAAATTAATAAATTGGTCCTTACAAGGTACAATTCCCTTATTTTCCACATATAAATTTACTCTAGGCATGAACATGCATGCAGCAGCTTAGGAGTTAGAATAAACCTGGAACAAACTTTATTCATGGCACAGTACACTTTCACACACAATAAGAGCACAGGCTGAGGGTGGGCTTAAGCCTATTAGGAGAGTGTGAGCCCTGAGTTTTCTTACCTGAAGTGAGTATTATATTGGATGTAACCACATGCTACTGCAAAGAGAGGTGACTTGAGGCTGAATCATTAAGAGTTTTTGTTTGCCTAAGATCAGTTAAAATAAAATAACACTTCACTTTCACCTTGTCAGCACCTCTTATTTAATTTGAAAGCAGTGCCAGGGTTGAAAGTAAAATCTGAAGAAACCTTAATGTAAACTTAATGTAACAAACCCCCACAGAACCACAGTGGTACGTGTGTTTTGGCTTGTATACAAGGTTACTAGTATACTAGTTTTATAAGATTTTCATAGTCATCTGCAGTAGATATGGAACATACAGAGGTGACAGCTATGTCATCTTTAAGGCAACAGGCCTTCCTGGTACTGATAATCATGCTCACCTTTACCTCTTTAAAGACAGGGCTTTGTATGGGAAGCTACTGTGATATGACTTACCTGGTGATCTCTAGTGTTCTTGGTTCTTTCCTTTCCAGCAGACTCATTCTAGCCTCTGCAGGCAGCATCAGCTGCTCTGTTCCACACCCATGACCAATAACAAATGCACAGTAAGGTAATAGTTATATATACATACATGCATGCATATATGTACATATGTGCATGTGTGTGTGTGTATATATGTGTATGTATTGTATTTACCTGAATTTTTTGTTAGATCTTCTCCTACTTTCCTATCTGTCAAAGCTGCATCACTTGTCTTCTAAAGCACTAGCATGGAAACTTTTAGACTTGTTCTTATCTTTAATCACATGAGTAGTTCTCCAAGAACTGCTTTTCCCAGGATGGGAGTACTTGTGTATGTGTGAAGAGGACTATTTTTCAGCTTGTGTTTGTGAAATAACTGAACAGAAAAGATTAGAAAGCTGGCAGGAGTTCCAACCCTCTCACAAACAGGACAACTGTAAACATTTTAAAGACCACATCTGACAGTAAATCCTCCATCACACTGATAACGTGACAGACATCCTGCAGAGACTGGGATAAATCTGCTCCTGCAGTTAAATGCTTCATGGCATCATGACAGCTAAAAAATCTAAAAGGTGACCAGGGTTGGATGTGTAATCTTGCTGAGATAGCTGATAGGCTGCTTTCCTTTTGAGTAAACCTATCTTTTAATATTCCCAAAGCAACCTTGGGATCTGGTGGCTAGAATAGGAAATTGTTTTCTTGTCCTCAGGGAATTCTTTAGTGCTATAAATGGGTCACTGACTTTTTCAATCAGGACAATAAAAAGGCAATCTTCAGCTGAGTTTCAAAACATATTTCTGATTTGACCACTTCATTTCATTCACCTCATTCTGATTTTCTGACTTCAAAGAAAAATATGAAATAATTGTGTTTCTAAGTAAAAGACATTTCAGTGAAGATTAGAGGGTTTTTAATTGAAAATTCACTGCAACAGAGAGGTCTGGACAATGATGGAGGTGGGCAACTCATAAAAAGTTAGGCTGGGGTTTGTGTGGTTTGAGGAGTTTAGAGGTTTGGGGGGGTTGGGGGTTTTTGGTTTGTTTTGGGGTTTTTTTTAATTGAGAAATATTAGTCTTCAGAAAAAATTCTTAGGAGCCTCTGCTCCATTTTTTCAGGAATAATTTAAGCGTTTATGAACTTGCTTTTAAAGGTGGGCCACTAAGACACATAAGCACAGGTGACTTACACTTTGCGAAGTAATGAATGTACTTGTCTCTCCCAGGCATCAATGAAGAAAGCTCACAGTTCTTTCAGGTGGTGCCTTTAGAGCATTTAACATGCTTGGAATTTTGTAGAACCATATAGGATACATAAAGGATCCAAGGGTGTAGCACAGTTTGCAGGGCTGGCAATTAGCACTTTGCCCCTTTGGGCTTTCTGTCCAATATACCGTTTATGAAAGAAAGTATGCCGTGCACACTGGTGCTTTTGAATTGCAGTCACTGAGTGGGGGAAAAGAAAAGATAACTGCAACTATGAGCCCTCAGAGTTTTAGACAAAGGCATTTTTGTTGCAAATGAGTACTAAGAGAGGGGCAGTTCACAGTCCCACCACTGAGTGGAGTATTTCTTCCTGAGCTTTTCCAATGTCAGACAAGTTTTTATTTCTTTCCCTCAGCTGAAGCAACAGTTCCATCCAAAGGCATGGGCTAAAATAAGAGAGACTGGTCTCTGCTGGCAAACAACTGGAAGACTCCCTGCCTGGCCCCATAAACACCATGCTTGTATAATCGGTTGTGGCTAGATATATACACAAAAAAATGCAGTAATCACTGAACCTCAGTGCTGGAGACAGTGTCCATCAGTTTCTATGCTTATGGTGCTGCTCCTGGATGTGTGCCCTGCCTTCTTGCTTCACTTTTATTCTCAACTCTCCCCTGGGTCCCTGATGGTATCAGCCTTACTCCCTCCCCTTGTGATTTTCTTTGCAGCTCTAAACACAGCAGCTGCAGCTCACCTTTTGGCTCTCTGTGACAAAGCTTTCACATCCTCCCTTGCTCCTTTGAGAGCATCAGCATCTGTGGCTCTTGGTCATCTGGCAGGAATGATGCCTCAGCCTTGAGGTACTTCTGGTCTCCCTTGCATCTTGTTGCCTCTCCTTCGGCCTCCGCAACTTATGGAAGAGGAAGGAAACAGGATTAGAATCTGCTGGTGAGGCAGAGAGTGATGGTGCTGTTCCCTAGCCTCCAGGAGGACGCCTGAGTGCAGCGTTGCCATAGTGACAGCTCCCACTTATCCCTGGGTAAAACAGGCAAGAGCATCAGCTGCAGACCCAGTCCAGAAAGATCCTCCAGTGAGCCCTGACGACAAACTGCACCTTCCCTACTACCTCACATCACTCAGTAAGTACTGCAGCCACACGTTTTCCTCCTGACTGGTGGCTTCTGTATTGGATTTACTTTTTCTTTTTCTTTTTTTTTTTTTATTTATTTTTTTTTATTTGAGGGGGCATGTGGATTTGTTTGTTTGTTTTGGGTTTTTTTTTAGCAGCCACCACCAGCAAGTTGCCTTATCACCTCTGGGGACAAGCAGGAAAGCACAGAGTCCCTGCTGCATAGGGAATGGGCTGGGAATGATTCCATATGGGGAAAGTTGGGGTGTGACCAAACTGAGTCTGGAATTTATGGCTAGGGCAATGGGTAGGAGAGTGTTTTAGAGAAAAGTAAAGCACTAACTTCAACTGCTGGGACAGTTCACCACCAGAAAATGAAAGTCAGCAAAGTGGGAACTGGTATAGAGGCTTCTTATCTCATTACTAAGTCTGGCATGTGCAAGGGGTTAATTTGTACCTCAAGGAAAATTTCGGGAAGACTTTTTATTTTTTATTATCTCCAAAGACAAAAACTTTGTGACCAGAACCTGTGCAAAGGTATCTCACATTTTTTCAATGAAACAAATAAATATTTTTATTTATTTTACAAGTTTATGGCTAGAAGTGGGAATCAGTCCACAAACCAGCCAGGGTTTTTGAAATAGCATCCAGAAGCACACTGTCTGTGAGAAGAAACTGCTCCCAGACAATTCTGTGGTACTTCTCCATCCATGCTATTATTAGTAGCAAAAGTTTTGGGTAGAAGGAGGCACTCAGATCAGGTTTTCAAATATCTAAGTATTTGCTAAGAAGATTTAAATATGCTTTATAAAAGTAAAAATCAGAGTAATCTGAATATATGCCTGTGGAGAGCAGCCTAGTGCCTAAATAACTGAAGAAGAAACTCTGTGCATTAGCATGAAGCTGTCTTCTGTACCCTGGAAGGCATCACTCCAACAGAGTAGTGTTAAACAGATAGTAAAACTTGTAATTAAAGGTTTGGATTGCAGAGCAGTAACAGTGAGAATTTATACTTGCAGGACTTTCTACTCTGACCACTGTAATCTTGCTTTATTCACATGATTTGCCAGGAAGCAGTTGTAATGGGGCTGGGATAGGATGGGGTATGGGTGAAGGTGCATATTTTCTGATAAAGGTACCAAGGCTGCCTGCTGAGTGAAGATAGAAGAAGCCAAATGCAGCCAGATGTTGTACCATTCTCCTTGACTCCTGTTTCACATGATTTCTGTATAGGGCAGGTGTGTGCAAGATGGCTTCATCCAATATCTTATTCCTTCTTTATGCATTTGTAAATGACTTCAAGCAAATAAGGGGCCTACTCACACTACAGAGCCCTCCACAGAGGGCATGCTACAGCAGGAATGACAGGTCTCTCTGCCTCCCTTATAGGTTTAGGGATGCAGGGAAGAAGGAGCAGGTAAGGATGCTGGAAGCCTGCCTGTCCCTGCTTGCTCATGTGCTCATTGCAACAAGACAGGAAGGGGCAAACCAACTGAAAATAATTTAATAATCAAAACCCCCCAGGAAACTGTAAGTGCATGCTTGGTGGGAAAAAAGGCACCAGTCTTAAAGAGCAAACCCTCATGGCCAGAGCAGCTCTTTGGGCAGGGCAGCAAAATGCTGCTTTTTGTCCAGGCTGGACTGTAACTAATGAAGTCCAGACTCTGCCTTGTGTCTGCATTTGGCAGCAGCCTGTAAGATACTCTTACATACTTCCATTTCCAGCTATTGAGCACACTAGCAGCAGCAAGACCAGGCCCTGCCTATGAGAATGCGGACGAACAAGTGTGCACACAGTACTACCCCAGGACCCTAGCTGCCTCTGTTTCTGCCTCTGCTTCTCTCTATGTTCTTAGAAATTACTGTGGCTTCAGAAGATAAGTAGACAGGGCCAAACAGGCTTCTGTGGCAACATTATTGCCAACTATCAAAATGAACTTATTAAATTCAGATTGACTGCTGTCACTCAACAAGGATGCTCTCAAAAGTACTTTTATTTTTGTAGCATCCCTGTCAACATGCCAGTGGTTTTTTTAAATAATTATGCATACTCTGTAAATTAGCATGCTTTTCTTCAGAATTTTGTCAATGGTGGAAACAAAATACTCTCCTGAACAAGGAAAAACATCCACATACAATACCACATGCGCCAGATGGTCTACTGAAGTCTTCAGAAGCACAGATTGTGGATACCTTATAAAGGGCCAGATCAGAAATTCTAAATATTCAATATACAAAGAAATCACAAGCCTTAATGTACAATGGTGAGGAGTATTGACACTGATGCCGACATAACCCCTGTAAACTTCTATAAGAATTGCGTATCAGAACTTCATTTCTCCATCTTATAGGTAAGAATGATCACCTATGGGTGACTCACTTGAGAACTGTATTGCCCCTTCAGACTACATACAACTATCCATAGGTATGTAATTCCATGTAGTTGCATAGCCCCTACAACCCTTCAAACCCTAAGAGAAGACAAGAAATGGAGATTTTCCCCCCAAGCCATTTCCGTGCCTAGTTCAAGATCAAATGAAAAATAAGTCCAGCCCATTAGTTTTGTTCTCAAAGCTTTAGTTTTCTATCTTACAAGGTAGGTTTTTCTCGTGAGATTTCATTTTAAGTTGGTTTAAATGTCACATTATCGGATGGCCTTGAAAGATTTACATCATGTTATGTGAGAGTAGGTGTACTGAGTATTCCCTAAACTCTAGGCTGATTACTTGTGACAAACATCTACATTAAGCCAATTGTGCATTAAAATAGTAAACCAAAACACGTTTCTTTATCTGTCTCTAGTGAAATATTTTTACCTAATTGAAGCCTGGAACTGTCTGCATTGGTGAACTTTGCTATGGAAACCAAAAATTTAAGGAAAGGGAGTAGTCCTATTATTTGCAAGTGTTTGTGTGTTTTAGGACTATGTTAGTGAGTAATAGGATAGCTTTGTTTGGGCACTTCAATCAAGCAGGTACAGCAACTGAGAATTTTGAAAAAATTTTAGTATGTGCTTTAAGCTATATAAAAATCCAAAACTGATACCCAGAAAGTGAAAAGTTCAGATAGTTTTCATCTGAATCACCATGTCTTATAAGTGTGTATGCCCAAAGGAGTCATGCTGTTATATGACAGTGATTCAGCATGAGACCTCATTCACAGGAGGCTGAAGTAGCTTTTAGTAATACCTGCACTTTTCAGTCTGCCTTATCATTCATTGCCCTCCTCTGTCTGTAAGTAGAGCCAATCTGATCTAATGCCAAAAGTTCTAACAAGGAGCAACTCAGAACTATGTAGGCAAAGCTAGAACTTGCCTCAACTTTCAGGAAAGCATTCCAGGCGTCTATCAGCTCTCTCTTTTCCCAGAAATAAGAGACTTGAGGTGACTCATTTAGGCACATATCTCTGCAGAGGGCAGTACAGCCTAGCTGCATTGTACCAAGGTCTCTGGCCAAATGACAACTAAATCCTAAATCATATAGAAAAATCTATATCATCTCAGGAAGTATCTTCTACTGAGTGTGAATTAGACCTCCGATGTAACCATTGCAGATGCACAAAGGATGAATGTGGATCATTATGTCAAGAGACATAACAGAGTGCAAGAAAAAAAACACCTGAATTCATCACATGAGTAGCAAGCATTTGCTACCAAGGTGACTGATGGCAAGCAGAGAGTGCAAACTGTGCTAATGTGAACACTAGGAAAAGTGTTGCACTTAATGCATGAAAATCTGAGAACTTGCTTCAATTTGTAAAGCCATGTTAATGACTTCATACAGTCCCCATAGCAGGCTACCTTCCCACATAAAATGTTACTGGGGAATCTGTTTCCTTAGTGGCAGGAATTGATTTTAGTGGTTTGGGAAAGCACCATTACAATGCTCATACAGCAACTTTCCTTTGAAGGAGAGCTCTGTGTGTAATCCATGGTGACAGGATGTAACAGCACTCACAGATTCATACGTCGTACACAATGTATATACACCCAAGATACCAAAATCCATTATATATTTTGGTAATTTTTATCTTTTTATTCTTTTGTCACACAGACTGTCACAAAGTGCATTGCAGAAACACTTTTGTAAGCAAGACAATGCTGCCTTCAGGGTAGACTTAGAAAAGAAAAGGAAGAGGAGTGTCAGAAGTTAGCCTGTAAAACATTTTAAAGCACCGAAGATGCCAAGGGTTTGGCATGTGTGACTATGAAAATATGAACACAGATCTAAGAGATGTATTTTAGAATAATATTTTTCAAACTACCATATTAAGAAGAAATAATGAAGCAATTCTCTCAATAATCTGCATATACCAATCCTATATTGTCTCTTTACAAAGCTTAATCTCTATTAAGTGAAATAATTCAATGAGCAACTAATTGAAATATAACCAAATTTAACTATATTTTATAAGCCATTTCCAGCAAATATAACTTACTCCCAATTTTACATTTAAATTTTGCTATCTATCCTCAGCCTTTTTTTGCCTCAAACCTGTTAAAAACCAAAATGTCCACAGTGTCTGAAATGATATCCCTGGTTTTACTGAAAACCTTGTAAATAGGGTATTCTTCAGAAAAGAACATTTTACATACAGTCGTAATACTTAGCCAGCATGTCCTAATCAAATCTAATAAAATCAAATGGAATTGAAGAATAAAACTTCCTCAAATCAAAAAATGTAGTGCAGGCCTTCATATGGCCAGATAATAAGTTCTGTATTAAATAAAATTATGTCTGCTTCATTTTAAACCTTAGCTATAGCTTATTTATACAGTGAATAAACAGAACAACCATACCATGTTAAGGTGCCTTCAAAGATTTCTTTCTGTAGGGTCTTCCCAAGTGGAGGATTTTTCTTCCAGTGAAGGCAAATGAGCCTTCAGACAGTATAACACTTCAGCACAGATGTGAGGCTGGACTGGGACAGTTCTACAGTGAACATCTGGAGGTCAAATCCTTTATCTAGGCCTGATTCTGTAAGGTTTTAATAATTTGCAGAATATTACAAATTTTTGTTAATTTTAAATAGTGAAACATAAGGGAATTAATCCCATGTGTACAGTATCAGTCAACGTCAACTTTTGATGTTGACGAGTTGAGTCAAATTTGACGCTGCCAGGCAGTGTTACTCCCTTTATTTTTAAGTCACTGGCATTTAAGACACATGTTTCCATCCTCTGAAGAACTACATCAGTGCAACCTTTCCGACTTTCTTGTACAAATATTTCTGTGACTGGATTTTGCTCAAGGGTTAATTGTTCTATACATAGATGCAAGTTTAGTCATGGAAATGAGACTAACTCTCCTACTGTTCTGTTTCTTGTCAGCAAAAAACCATTGCAATTTACAGAGAAATAATAAGGTAATTTCTTTTCCTGCAGCAAGATAAAACCAAACTCCCATAGTTTAGTCTTCGATTTGCCCATCCTCCTTTTCACTGTTATTCTCCAGCTGCCTTTTTTTTACCTTTCTCTCTTATTTGCCTTTCCTTCTCTCCCTCCCCTTCCTTTATTTTTTCCCAATTACTTGTCTTTCATCTACTAGTCATAATGTCTCCAGTTTTTTTCTTTTCCTCATTGCTTTTCTCCTCCTTACAAGCAAGTCACTGTCTGCTCTTATTCCCTGAAAATGGAGAACAGAGGTTGTGAATAAGAAACTACCACAGCTGTTGCTGGATGAAGGCAGATACTGAGATCACTTGAACTGCACCTTCAGGTTGAAGGTTGTTTCCCTTCAACATTGCTTTTGTCATTCTGATGAGTTTCTGCTAAGCAACCTTAGAAATGATCAGCAGTGAAAAATGGTCTAATTTTCTTCTTTCTGTGGTGGCATCTGTGGCAGCCCCAGGATCAAATCTCAGCTTGCAAGGTGCTGGGGAAGCTCAGGTGTTAAGGATGGATGAGGATGGGCTTCAACACCCACTGCAGCTATAAGTAAAGGGGAACAAAATAGCCCAAACAGAAATCCAGTGAGACTTACAGAGTATGGACACTTAAACAGCTGTGTGAAATGGGTTCCCATGCTCTTACCAAAGTGATGATTAAGTTTATTTCATGAGTAAGTTTATTTCATGATGGCTTTGGGGTCTGTGGGCACTGGCCACCTTTCTGAGGCAGCACTTTACACCTGGTTCTTCTGGGGTATGCGAGGTCTCTTAGTGGAGCTGGACTTATAAGACTAAATCAACAGAATTCATAATTAAAGTTGGTTCATATAATAAACACCAAATATAATCCTTAGTTTACAGTTGAGAAAAAATGGAGAAGAAAACCAGAACAAAACATCCTATTCCCTAGCATTTACTTCGTGTATGAGATAGCACTTTCTGTATGAGATATTACTTTCTGTATGCTCAAAGTCAGTATTCTTCTGTAGCACAAATCCATGCTAGTGTGGGTTGCTTACAGCAAGGTAGGTGGAAAAACAGGTTACTGTGTGTGTAAGCAAGGCAGTGAATAAATGCATCACAGCATGTGTGAGTGAAAAATCAGGTCCGCAGATTGCTGGAAGACAAGAGCTCCTCATCAGTTGTTAGGTAACACCAATATGTCCGTTTTATGTCTTGCTGCTTTCTTTTTTTTTATGTGATGTGGTATCTTTAAAGGAGGAAAAAAGCCTGTTTCAATGATGTCAACAGAATGTGTTCAGCCACTTGATATCCCAGACGACAGACTGGACAAGCAAGATTCTCAGTGTAACCATTTAGGTAAGTGTTATTTGATGATGTCATTGCACTAATGAGGGGTGGTGCCTTCACATCATAAAGTCCTGTCCAGTGTCCATTTTTCCCCTCCAGCAATACAACTAAGCCCCCATGAAAACAGATAGATTACACCTTCTGCTGACACTTCTAGTGCCAGATGGAAAGACAAAGAGCATTTTTCCTGCATATAAATATCAGCTGAAGCACTAGAGTGAAGCTAATTAAAGAGGAGAATGGAAAAAGTCATTGATCTTTTCCCTGGTAGAAAAAGTAGAGCAGTTTCTTATTTATACCACAGTAAATTGAAAGCTAGGATATAGCTGAGCTTTCCCTGACCATATTTTCCATATGCAATTTAAGTAAAAGGTTTCAAGCATTCCATTTGCCATCATTGGGACAGCTTTCTAAAAATGTTTTCTCCTTCATCATCAGTTTCCTTTTGAAGCTACTTCACACAACTTTTACACTTTACAGGGTTGTCTTTGCTCTGCCACACTCCTGAATACCAGACTTCATGCTTGATAGATATGCTTTTTGCATATTCATGGTCTTTACCTGTGCTTCAAGTGCTATGATTTCACTCTTATCTTGCAAAATTATCCTGAAGATTTAGAAACCCAGAAACAAAAATCTGTTTGCTCGTTGTTACTTTTGTGGTGACAATAATGCAACACAAATGCAATTTCACTTCCTTGTAAAAAATTGTCTCACCACAGGTTTTATGAATTTTGTTTATTTGTACTGCAAGGAAGATATCCTAGTTCTGTCTCAGCTACATGGCATTTCTAGCCACAGACACCATTTTTACAACTGCTGGTATGCCAAACATAATTGGTCCATAAAATTGCTTATTTAAGTACATACAGAAGGAGTTTCATTCTCCTGTTGGGAAACTGAAACAGTGGGAGGGCAAATGACCTCATTAGGACTATGAAGAAAGCCTATGAAGGCCAGAAAAAGAACCCACATCTCCAGGGCCTTAACCCAGAGGCCATCCTTCCCACATCTACCTGCAGGCTCACAGACATAACAGCTGCCTTAAATAGTGTGAGAGTCTGGAACAAAGTTGTGCTTGCATCCAAGTCTGCAGTCAGGGGTTGGGTAAGGGTGTGGGGAGCCCAGCTGAAGGCAAACAAGTAGCTTTTAAGAATTTGAAGCATTGGTTTCTGTGATGATACTAATGAGAGGTTCACAAATGAGTGGTTAAAATGCTTAAAGAACCATCATCAAGGTTATTGGCAAAAAGCAGGTTTTAATATGAATTTATGAGAATTCAGCTTTAACAAAGGTAAGTGGCAAGGTTCATTCTATTACTTACTGTGTAGACAAAGCATACATAATTAAATTGGTTTAGAAGCAATTTGGAATTATTTACATGGAGACTGGGGATGCAAGAGGGTAAGGGTGCAGAGCATATGGATATAAGAAAAGGGTGCAAAAGCACTTAATCATTGACTAATTTATTATTTTTTTAAAGTAATTCTATAGGATTTGCTTCAATTATAGCAGTGAGTTAATTATATACTCAAAATAACAACATTCATACCATAATCTGTTCGCTTGCATGAACACATGAAAAAAAATGTATACATCTATATCTATTAGTGTAAAGGTACTCATCAAAAATTCCCCTCAGGCTCAGTGCAATACTCATATCAAATCCCTTAGGTGTTTCTCAACAGGCATGGACTGCACCTCAAGGAGTATGTATGTGTGGCAGTGGTATCTGCCTAGACCTCGTTGTCAGCGACGGTCTTTCAAGAATTGCAAACTTGAGGGTTCACAAGCTCCAAGAGGCATCCCACTCAGAGGCCCCACTGTGTTCCAGGAGAGCTCAAACAGCCTTACTTAGTGCTGCTGTTTGTAGCGTCACAAGATGATTTTTCCCAAAAAGTCCAGTAACAATAGTACTATTACACTCAGGCAACAATTCATTTTTTTCAAAAGGTCTCTTAACAATAGTACCATTTCAGTTGGGCTACAACTGAGGTAAATTACTTACCAAGGCTAATAAGAATGACTGCTTATCCTTTGTTCCTCACCTTGGTCGGACTGCTGATGTTCCTGATATTGTCAGAATAGTTCCTACCTTTACCATACAGGAGCACCCAGTATGGTCATGGATGCTTCACCACCCAACTGGCACAGTTAAGGGGCACTTCACCACTCAGCTGATTCAACTAAGGCTTGTCAGAAGCTGCTCAGAGATTGCAGAGCAGGCCTGAAGAGGAGTGGAGGGAGGGGGATGTACTACCACAACAAGCTATCTTCGGTATTTTTAGCTTGCATAAACACCCAGAAATACAGACCCTTGTAGAAAAAGTCATGTTGACCCTCTGAGTGATCTGAGTAAAGGATTGTTTCAAAGGAAAAACAAAAATCCAGCATAATGTTACATAAATAAAGAGCAAATACCAATTGCTCAGTACCTCTGGAAATAAAGCTAACTCTTGAAGGGAACAATATACTGGCTAACTGGCTCATTTTAGCAGTACCTCAGACTGACCCTATATAAGTAAAACTTTCCTTCACAAAACTGCCCTTGTAACTCTTGAAGACACAATCCACACAGTTGCCACTGGATGAAACAGGGGTGGCCATGGAACCTCTGCACACAATAATGCAGACTTCCCTCTGACATGTAAACACACAAGCTGCCCACAACTCTCTCTTTCAGTTTTATGTCTACTGCCAACAACACAGAAGGCCCACCTAAGTCACCTGACTCCAATGTAGCGTGGCACAGAGGCCCCTTTTGTTGGCTTTCTAAATATTTAAGAGATTTTTCTTCCTGGGCATTTTAATTTACTTGGATTAAAGTACTATTATCAAAGTGTTTATTTTCACCATTTGGTTTATTACTTCCCCTAAGTTTCAATTTCCATTATATTTTTTCCCTTCAGAAGATCTTTCAGAGCAGCTGATTAAGAGCTGTGACCTCAAAAAAAAAACCAAGAAAAGGTAAAACCCTCACAGCTTCCCAGAAGACTGAACAGGAGCAAAAAAAGCCAAAGAGAAAAGATACACCAGCATGGCACACTCCACCACCTCTAACAGGTGAGCAGTAAATCTTTTGACTTTGAAATCCCAATTCATCTTTGGGGACTGAAGCTGGGTGAAAGTCCATAGAATATTCATTCAGTTATGTCCCCTTGGATGCAGACAGGAACACAGCTGCATGCATGTGCACCTGGGAAGGCAGGTGAACAGAGTCTGACTTTCTCAAAGACACTGCGTGTTAGCTGAAGGGTTTGCTTTCACTTCTGGAAATATCAAGGTGGGTAGGTTTATGCTCTGAAAAACATGCTCCTGTGGAGCTCATAGTTTTGCTGCTAAACGATGTTACATTTATGTGTGAAATGATGTGTATTTATTAGCAGCTGCTGAGCCATGCTAGATGTCCCAATTGGATATGGTCCAAATTCCGAAAGGATCAAGTCCAGCCCCTGCACTTTCTCGTGAAACTAACATCCAGTGCACAGCGGGAGGCTGAATGGGAATGAGACTGGGAGTAGACCAGTGAAGCACACAAACCACTGCAGGATGCTTCTCCTGGAAATCACAGGGCTCATGTGATATGGGGACTCTGGCAAAGGGTAGGTGCTTCAGGAAGACAGAAACATCGCAGCAACAAAGGGGCGCCTTGTAGGATGCTGCCTGCTGTGGCACAAATATAGATGTTCGAGAGCCAAATGCCACCAACCTGGAGAAAGGAAGAATAAGCAGGAGACTGCCACTGAAACCTAATGATCCAAGAACAGCAGTGGGAATAAATGTTTGTCACTCTAAGCTAACAAGCACTCCTTTTTATACTCTCCAGGGAGAGAGCTGTGCTCTTGTATTACTGAGTTCTTCTTCCCATGTTGCACATACATGGAGGAGTTAGCTAGTAACTGTTTGTATGCTTCTCTGTATATCTACAACAATTCAAGTCAAAACCAAGCAACTGGGATTTTCCAGTATTTGTAATCCAGATATTGAATTTGACTCTGTTCAGTTTTCACTGTATCTTCCATCAGCAATTCTCTCTTAGAAAGAGCAGCTCAGAGGCTGGAGAGCTGCATTTTCTTCCTGCAATTGTCATATCATAAAGAAAACATTGTTTCACTAGTTAAAATAGCCGCTTCTGTATGGTCACATTGTTCCCAACTAACGTCTTGATCATCTGTGTAATTAAGCTACTGTGGTAAGATGTCTAAGGTTCTGGAATAGGAGATTACACTCATCTGTTCCACAATTTCTGATGGGCTGTAATTTAGTGCATTTTGTACAATCAGAAGCCAGCTGGCCAATGATAGCATCATTTTCTAGAGCCTATGGGATATAATTAATTTGAAAGAAATGGAGGGTAGGTACATCATGCAGCAGATCAGTTGTGCTATTGTACTTTAGAGTAGTCTTTGGGAAAGTTACATAGGCGAAAGTTTCTTCAATGTAAATAGGCTAAAGTAGCATTTTCTTTATTTCTTGCTTGCAGGCATACTTTCAGACTCATCTGATAATCTGCTGAAAAGGTACAGTATCACAGAGAAGTCACAGAGAGAGAGAGTGAGTCCAGTCTCTCAAATCACTGAACTGGAGCAGAAAAAGCCCAGGAGAAAAGATACACCTGCAATACACATTCCACCTTTGATAATAGGTAAGAAACTTAGGTAAAGATCCTCCTAAAGCAAAAAGTGGCTAGTGTCAGAGATATACTTGGAAGGCTGAAAGGAGGTTGCTCTCTGCTCAGTGTACTTAGCAGATCTTGAATTGGACCTATTTGGTCTAAATATATAATAGCAGTGGGGGTTCATGAAAAATCTATTACATAACCCATGTTCAAGCCCTGGAGATAGAAAGGACAGGGAGAAAGAAAAGGCATTTGGTCACTCGATGGTCTTTTGAAAACTGCAATCCTACTTTTTTGAAATCCAGCTACTACCCTGCTTTTCAAACCTAAGCACATAGAAATTTTTAGGCCACCAGCACTAAAATGCCTCAAACAACGTGGAGCAAAGCTGTATTGATTAATACCCTCTTCACTCCACAATCCCTAACATGCACTGAGGAAGGCAAGTGAACTTCTCATTAGCAGCACCTTAAAGATAATTCTGTGCTTCTAGCATAACATGCAATACATACACACTACATACATAACATGCCAATAGGGAAGGGAAGGGGAAGGGGAAGAAGAAGGGGAAGGGGAAAGGGAGGGGGAAGGGGAAGGGGAAGGGGAAAGGGAAGGGAACCCCTACAATGGATCATTTGAATAGAGCTAACCTGTTTTTTGGGTAAACTCAGGAGTAAGAGTTCAGGAATGTACGCTAAATAAAGCTGCACTGTGCTTTATGATCATGCCCGCTCTCTTATTTAAATTAAGAAGTAATGAAGGAAAGTATATTTATGTAATTCTGATTATCTAGTTATAGCCTTTTTAGAGCAGATGCTAGAGACAACAGAAATGTAAGACCCAAACAGAGGTCCCCAGCTCTCAGATGGACCCATGCTAGTCGTGGGTCAGATGCTTACCACAATCAATAGCAAGATCATTACCAAACCGGAACACCAATGAATCACTTTGCTAACTGATGAACTCCAAAGGTTCCCAGTAGAGTTCAGGATTCAAAGCTCAGAGAGGGATGTAACCCAGAGATGCAGGTTATAAACTTTCCGTGGACCACCAGCGATTTCAAGGGCAAATCATCATTTTAATGCAAAACAATGGAAAGGGAATACAAATGGGAAGTCAAAACAGTAGTGATTTGTATAACACTAGGAAAGTATTTTTTTCTTTTATATGATGCCTCTGATCACTTGTGAAGAAAATGTGCTTTACTGAATGCAGTTTGGAAGATCTGGGTTTAAAGGAGTGAGAAGCATGTTTGATTTGGGAAACATTTTTAAGTTAGTCTTTCTCTGTTTGCTGTTTAAATAAATCACTTACCCTCCCTACTTCTGTTTTCCTAGCTGTCTGTAATATGAAATGCAGAATTATATCTGCATCCTGCAGATATATTTTAAGGATTGGTAGTTTGTTCTGTTAATATCTGCCGAGGGATCTGACTAAAGAAAGCAGAGGGTAAATACAATGTAATCATAATTTCCAACAGAACTTTCAAGTACTTGCAATTTTTGGCTAGACTCTAGAACAACGGCTCACAGAAACATGACTGTTTCTGTTAGAAAGCTAGAAACTAGGCAGAAGAAGTTGTCTTAAATCATCTATTTGTCAGGTGCCACCTAGATCTAAGCCACTCCTCCTGGGCTACAAATCAGAAAAACAAGATAGCACGTGTCTACAGACTGCCTACGGACAACTGCTGCAGCTGAGTTGGGAGAGGCAAGAGGTGAATGGTTAAACGTCCATTCTTCTCACCCAGAGGTTTTCAATGGGGGTGTGGTATTTTCCTAAAGGAACCACCTTAACTGGTTTTCTAGGCTATGAGAACGAGGCTTTGAAACTGGTTTTACTAGTTATATCTGATTAGAAAACCTCAGGCAGCCACACTTCAGGAACTGCTTTCCCATATTTACACATGTATTTACATTCTAGCTCAAACCCACAGGCCTGAAGACCATTAATTTAGTTAATGGACTATATATTGCTAAGTGGGGATGACAATAGAGTGTTCCAGAGTTGACTACAGGCTTGGATCAGATTCAAGCCATTTACTGTCAAGTGATATGGAAAAAAAGACCACTAGAATTCTGATTATATTTTGTCTTTGAGTCTAATCCCTTCAGAAGGACAATTTGTTGGCTGACTGAAGGAAAACTTTCCACTGAAGGAGACATCTGCTCGTTACTTATTTGTATGGATATGGCATAATATTAACTGTGCCACTTCAGTAGAAGTTTGAAGGCTGAATACATTTAGAAGCCTGAACCTTGCAGAGGAGATTTCAGATAACTAATTTAGTAGCCCCCTCTCTTTATCTGCATTTCCCAACTGGATTGGGTGTTTGCAAGGTGCAAAATTGATTCTGCTTCTCACTTGGACCACATGTCACCCAGTAGAGAAATTAATTTTCTTCATTTTATATGGTATATTTCACTTGCTTCTATTTGTGACAGAAAATCTCTCTGACCACCCAAAAGGCTAAGGGATTGTCCTAGGAGTGCTGGTCAAAACAAAGAGGGATAACATATATGCTATTTTAGCTGCATTTACAACAAACTATTTGCATGGACAGCTGTTCAAGTGGATACTCAATTAAGCTCTTTTACTAGAATTAAGTGGAGTTTCTTGAATTGGTATCTAAAAGGGGTTTTCAGGGGATCTGAAGGGGATCTATTAGAAATGGTGACAGTCCTCATTAGCAAGTCACAGGAGACACCATGTAGCACTGAGTGCTGCTTACTGCAGCAACACTAATAACAAGGAGACAGGACAGAAAGGTCTGTCTATATTTATTTAGCTCACATAGTCCTGCTGGGTCTTCTCAGGTCTCCAAGACTATAATTCAGGTTCTGTTTCACACAGCAGTTCCACAAGAGCTTAGCTTCTTTGTGCTACCTGATGGAATAAATCTGAAAGTAAGCAAATATTGGACCAGCCTTCAACCAAAACAAGTAACTTTTTCATAGCAAATCATGGAGCCATCACTGGTGAATTTCAACCAGCAGAATGATGTATGTTGGTATGTATCTTGAAAAGTAAATACGCATCCTTAGAATAGGAAGAGAATGGAATTCAGGCATTTAAATACATAGGTTACTTTGCCCGATACAGGCACAAGTCTGCCACAGGCAGTTAATCCCTGGAAAACAGATCCAGAATATAGGATCTGAAAAGCCCTCTACAGAGAGGCAGCATCTTAGCAGGCTGCTTTGATTCCATGCCAAGTGCTCGAAAGTGGCTTCACCAGTAGGCAACCAAGTGTCATTGGAGGTATAATTGAAAAGAACTGAAAATTGCATTCATTTCTGTCATTCTCTCAATAGCAAATGCGCATAGTTTGAATTTTGTCACACATTTGAAGGTACATTTTAACCATATATTAGTTATATTTTCGCTGTTCCTCAAATGGTCCAGGATGTAAAAACCAACAACAAATAACCCCCACTCCCCTTTGGAGAACACATAAGCCAAACCCCAAAGACAACAGGAAAAAACCATATCTGTGTTTGTCTAGGTTGCCTGTAGGGATAGAAGTCTGTGTGGGGAATATTTACATCCATCTCCATAAAATGACATCATTCTTTGATGTTAACAACAATGGTTACTCAATTGCTGCTTGAACAAATGAAGTCCTTTGTGTTTCAAATTAACATTAATTTATGCCTTTCAGTTTATCTTATAGTGCTAGTGAAACCAGCTAGTTCACAAGAACAGCATATAAATGAAGCAGGAGCTAACTTAAATGAATGGCAGTATAGGTCAATATTTCCATTAATTCGTCATCTCTGAAAAGACTCTCAATTTGAAGAAAATCTTCCTCTGCGGTATTATCTTATTTTCGGACCTTGTCAAGACTGAAAGCCTTCTCTGTGAAAGTACTTTTGATGCAGAAAGAAGCAAAACAATTTGGTTTGACAAAACAGCTTGGCTGGCTAGCAAACAGTAGGAGATCAAATTAAAAAGGAGAGATTTCATTGGTCTCAAAGCAATGGTATCCCTCATCCTGTTTGTAGACTGTTAACATCCACACGAAGGCATGTGGGCATAAAATCCATCACAGAGGTCACTTGCTTTTTACTGGAAACAGGCAAACCCAGCACAATATGTTAAAATAAGTTTCAAAAACATATTGTACCTAATGCATTGTTCTCACATCACTCTTACTTATTTTCTAATGAGGAGAGCAGTTACAATATTTGTTATACCTTGGTATCATATAAAAGCCTCCAGATCACCAAAGGGTGGACTTACTGATTTAACAGAGAAAAAGAGAAAGAGAGACACAGAGACACAGAGAAAGGAGAAGAGACAGATTTGTGGGAGGTGTGATCTACAACCCAAGTCTATTTTCACATTGTTCTTAATTCAGAAGCTTTTGCAATTTATTGATACTATATAATTTCAGTGGAGATGGCACTTGTCATGTGGGTATTTTAACATTTGTCTCTTTTGCCACCTGCACTTGAAAAATCTAAGTAGTATGGCTATATACATAGAAGAAACACATACATGTCCACAGAAGCTGTTTCAATCACAAAGATTAATTACGGTATTTGCTTCATCATGCAAGCTCTTTCCCTTATTTAGCTACCCAAACCCTTCTAACAAACAGGTTCCCAAATGAAATTTCAGAGTCTCTTTTTACAGGTAGCAAAAATATGCTGGATTTAAGAGTGCTTAATAATTTTAGCTAAAAATGCAGTGACTCAATTCTAGTTCCCTAAATATTAGGAGACTGAAATTCCAAAAATAAATGAGGAGTAACTCACATGATGCTGGAAAATGACATTAAAATCAAGAAATAAGAGAAAACTGAAAAATTCTCTTTAGCCTGATATTTTCTAAAAAGTAGTATATTAAATCAACTCCTTTTTTCATCTTTATTTTTTGTTTGTTTATTGCTTGTTTGTTTGATTTGGTTGGTTTTTGTGGTCTTCTCTTTTTAAGGCACCAGGCTGTTTACAGAAGAAGAACAAACAGTGATTATGGAAGATGAAGAAAAGGATGGAGACACAATCCACAGTTAGATTACAACAATATTTCTATAATACAGTGTAAATAATCAAGGGTCATTCAAAGTGGCAGCACATACAAAAAAGTTCTTTCATCTTTATAAATAATTTTCTCAATTTAACACTTGAATTTAAACTATCATCAATGTTTATCTGCTTATCTCCGTCTCATAATTCCCAGCAAGCATCAATGGAGATGATGGCAGAAATTTCAGTTACACTTAGGGTTTGAAGGATTCTGTCAGTTTACTACAAGTGGCTTCCTAGCATTTTTGTCAATGAGGAATCCACCTCAGGTCAGATCTAGCTTTGTGCAGTGTGGTACTCATACAGTACCTGGCACTAGATACTAGAGAAGTGGTAGTGCAGAGCAGTAAAACATCAACTAATGATTCAGACTGCTTTTTTTGCCTGACACTTTACCTCATTTGTCAGCTTTCCTTTGCTGGAATAACACTGACCACAGTGAAAATTCCCATATGCAGAGCTGATGGGATAGATGAAGAAGGTGAGAGGGCAGGAGTCAACTCTATAGTCCCTGAAATGTAAAGCAAAAATTTCTTCTGCCTGCTCATGAATTGTGTCTGTAAGGAGGAAAAGGTGAATTTACTGTGGAATGAAAATTTATACCTAAGGGCTCTCAGCATTGACAGACACATCAAACAGGATAGAGGGCAGAGATCTCAGTGGAGAAATGCTAGGGAAGTGCAACGCCTGCCTTTTACCCCTGTGTTACACAATTATCTTCACTGGGTTGATGAAAGATAAAATAATTGGATAGTTGATGCTTTTGCTCCAAATAATTTCTTTTGACATCTTCTTTTTAGATTGAGTCCTAGGTCATAAGTTAGGAGAGGTTGTAAAGATTCAAAATCACAGCAGGAAGGTAAAAATAGAGTAAAAGCAATAATGTTACTCAATGACAAATGCTTACTGCAAGGTAGAACAGCATTATGTGACTTTTTTAATAGTTTACCTCAATGATTCAAACAAGATCTGTTTACACAGCCAGCTACAGCCTTCAGCATTTGTAGAGAGATGGGTATTTGTAGAATATTTTACAAAAAAAAGATAGAACTGGACACTTTGTGCTTGCCTTAATAACTCTGGGCTAGATGGAGTAGCATGGCCAGCTGAAACCTTAGGGAACTGAGCAGAGGTTGAAGATTATCTAGCTTGGTGGACTGAATTTAGTTATCTTTTTAACTCACTTGGGCAGACAGCTGAGGACCATAGTAGCTTGGACTTCATTTGCCACTGTGACTGACCCAGCATCTTTCATGAGAATGCAATCCATTCACAAATATATGTCAATGTATACTCTCAAGATGTAATCAATGAGCTTACAATAAATAATTGCATATTAAATTGTGCAAGAGGTCCACTATATTATTAATGAGATGCCTGTTATTTAGAAAGTGTATTTGTTTTTATCCTATTAATCTATCAGTGAGACAAGATAGTATTTAAAATATAAACAATCAATAGTTAAAATCACAACATTAATGTAAGATCCACAGTAAAGTATGTCACAAGTACATGACAAGAAATACGTATGATTCAGGTCTAGCTTTACCGGTGAAGTTGGTGAATATTTTCAGTACACACGTAGTGAGTTGACCTTGGCTGGATGCCAGGTACCCACCAGGCTGCTCTATCACTCCCCTTTACAGCACCACAGTGGAGAGAAAATAAACAAAAGAAAAACAAAAGCGAAAGCTTACACATACATAAGCAAAGGGGAAAACAATTATTATCTACTTCTTGTCGCTGTTGGGGTGGTCACGACACACACAGACAGTGCCTCTTTCAAGGGCCAAAAAGCCGTTTCTTAAACAAAGCAGCCTCTTTTATACACCTTTTGTATGTTATCATTTGTGTCACAGATTCATTGGCTGCTAAACTACTACAATAGACTCATTGGCTATTATTAACTTCAATATACTACCATTGGCTACCTATAGCATAAGCATTCAAGCATTCAGAAAAATAACAGGTGCAGATATGTTGCTGGTTTTCTCCTTCTACTGTTTAGCTTTCTTGCTTCTCTTGATACTACATTCTCATGGGCAAAAACTAATTCTTTTTCTTCTCACGGACTTTTCTCACAGTCCTTCTTTGTTAAAAGTAGCAGGCCTGAGCCATAATTTTACAAAGGCAACAAGGCCTTCATTTTATAAGGTTTTACTTAAATGCCACATCTCCCCCTTTTTTGTTTTTAAGCAAAGGGCTCATGTATTCTAATGTTAAAACAGTCTGCACCTGTAAAGCCCACCCCACTAAGACCGCCATGGCCACTTGCTGGCCACAGGACAAAACACATGCAATACAGATCACAACCAACAAAACCCACCAAGAACAACCATACCACTGACAAGAAGATTTATAACATAGGAAAACAAAAATAGTATCCCATTTTCCCAGAGAGAGAGAGCTGCTGCTTCTTCTGCACTTGGCAGAAAAAGGCCACAGTTCCAAAGCTCCTACGGCTGGAGCTCAGGGGCCACACTGCCCAGACAGGAGGGAGTCCACCAGCCAGAAACACAGACCCCAACACCACCGAATGTCTCTCTGGAGGCATGGAACAGGGAACAACTGAAGAAGGTCAGCAGGAACACAACAACATGACGGTAGATGCAGTAGGATACAAGGCAGTTGGCAGGCTGCCTCCACAAGCCCTCAGGTCACAGCCATGTTCCTGGCAGTCCTACTCCTGCTCCTGCCTTGGCCACGAGGGCTGGATGGTGGCTGGGTCATTTTTCCTCTCACTAGGCCTCATTTTCTCAGAGGCAATTGATGCTTGTCAGGTCAGGCAGGTATCCATGCTAGACCTGTTGGCAATAAAACACATATGTACCTTCTCCCCTAGGTTAGTGTTGGAACCCAAAGTGCAGGGAATGTTTCTCTGCCTGTCCTGAGGGATCCATCCCCCCAGGGAAACACTGTTTTTAACCTTTGTCCCTGGAGAAACCTGCCAAGGCTTTGGGATGAATTAGAATCTACAAGGGTGTGAGTTAGGTGGTAGCATAATACATAGTTTGTTACAGGGTGAAAAATTTAGAGTTTAGGTTTATTAATATGGTAAGTAGATGAAGGCAAGATGGAGGATGCCTGTCGTTTTTCAGGTCTCTTCCCTCTTCTTCACCTACTCCATTTTCTGCAGTGTTGGTAGTACAGAATGATTGGTTAGAAAATGCCGCAGTACAGGCTACGTGAACAGATAGTTCATTAGGCATTGGTAGAAAAGTAAAAATAATGTACGTACTTAGTAACTATTGGGTAATTTAACTTTAAAAGGGCCTTGAGTTTTCCTGCATTTTGTCTTTTGGTACTTGCTCTGCTTCATGCTATGTTGGCGGCATGTAAATTACTGATAAGATATAATAAACAACCTGAAGACCAAGAAGATCCAAAAGTCTTGTTCGTCTCTTATTCCTGGCAAGGACTTTCTCCCCCATCTGGGGAGGACATGTGGGGATCGAGAACCACCACAGGTTAGTAGATCATCTAAGCCTTGCCATTGCACATACAGTTGTGGATCCTTATGTAAAACCTTTTAGAAATCGGTTCCCCATATGCAAATCTTCAGACTGGTATCGCTCTGCTGGGGATCAACTTTAGTGAAAATATTGCATTATCTAGATATTCCTGAGAGGTCATATTCCCCCTTTTTGTTTTTATGATAACGTGTGTCTGTCACTATGAATGTGAAGACGACATAAAAGCAAGGAAATACATGTAATGAAACAATAAACCTACACCCAGCAAAAAAGCAAAGTAAGACGTATAATCAATATCACACAACAAAAGGATAGCGCCTTAGAACAATACACTTTCAATTGCCTAAACACTGGACCATCACCCAGAGTCTGCTGTAGCTGGTGAACCCTGTTTCACAAAGAGGACCTGGAGGACCTTCCCGGACAAGGCCTCCAAGTGTACCTCAAAAAGGGGTCCAGCTTCTATACATCCAAATGAGCAAGTCAAAGTGACTCAATTGGGTCTGTTGGCATGCTTCCCAACCAGGTAGGGCCAGGGCTTGGCCAGAGCCAAGGCCTTAACTGGAAGGGTTCCCCTAACATATCCTAGAATCAAGCCTGTATTAATAACACTTGGAAAAGTTTCTTAAAATGATACATGTCTTGCAGATAGCTACATAACAGTATGTGAAAGTCTGTATAACAGCCAGCTTTATCATCCATCCTTAGCTAAATAGTCAACGGTACCATAAACAAACTGCAAACAATCAAAGAAATGCATATGCATAACATCAAATAACATCTTATAGATAATGCCCTTTATAAAAGTCAGTGAATTCATGCTATGATATTAAGAATACGTTCAGAATTAATAATACATCTACAGTAACTTATTTTTAAAAATTGAGAGTATACTTCTTCATATATCTATGCATATAAGACAATAAAACAAAATAAAAGCAAGCAAGAAAGGACTGAACAGCTTACAATCAATAATATCCATAACTTAGAACTGTTAGTCATTCTCCTTTGTTACCTGTGAAAGATGGAACAGCAAAAATTGTTATGCATAACCATCCCAATTGGCCAATGCAGAACATTCATACCCATGGAGTTTCCAATGAATTTAAGGATTTAGCATACTGAATCTTCACATATTTTTACAACTTATTTCATGTTCTTAAACAGCTGCTTATCAATTCTTTATCATAATTGTTTCAGTCGGTTCAATCTTATCTCTATAACAAAAGAACTGCATCTTTCAGTTTAAACAAGCATATTACAGCAGAAGCTAAACTTCACTTAAACTTGTTACTTAAACATAGCAGAGAGTAAACCAGACAGAACTTAAAGTTAACGTCACTGAAACTGAACATAAATCAAGCTGACCATGACTTCGACTTAACAGAAGTTAAAATAACAGAACTTAAGACTGAACAGCAGTTAAACTTGTCAGAAATTAACTTCAGCGGAACTTAAGCCTAACAGAACTTAAATGTAACAGAATATCAAATTAACAGAATTTAAATTTGACATCCCATAAATTAACAACAATTAAACTCAACAAAACATAGCCTTAGCCTCATATAAACTTACAACACTTACATTTAGCAGAACTTAAAATTAACATCACTCAAATTTTGACAGAACTAGATTCAGAGTTGAGAGTGTTCTTATAAAATTTCTGATACACCAGAATGTAACTCATCTTGACTTCATCAGTGCAAGAAAGCTACCAAAAATTTCTCATATAGCAGTTAATATCAATGAATGATATACAAGCAAACAACTGATATAAAACTATAACTGAAATAGCAGCAACATGGATTTACTAAGAAATTATAAAGTGTGGCAAATCTGGACATTTACAAGAACCCTGTGTCCCTGGGCTGCAGCCACACCTCTGCAGGGACTGCACCAAGCAGGCACTCCGGTGCCAGCAGAGTCCTGCCTGGTGCCCCCTTTGCCAGTCACCCGTCAGGGAACTGCAGCCCAACTCCTACCTCCACAACATAGTGCAGAAGTTTATGGATGTTCCTGCACACCAAGAGGAGGAAAAGCAGGAAGCACAATGCACGCGGAAGGGGGAAAACTCGGGCCAGCCAGAGAAGGTGATCCTGTGTCATTCCCGCCTCCAGGAGCTGCAGCGCAGCAGTCTTGGGAGGACTGTGTGCCCGTGGGAGGGATCCCACGGCCATGAGATTAAGAGTCCCATGCTATACCAAGTGAGCCAGCTGGGCTGTCCCAAGCACGGCAGACTGCCGGAGTGTCTCTGCAAGAACACCATCAGCCTGGAGGAAGCCTTTCATGAAGTCCAGATATCTTTTCCTGGAACTTTGGAAACACTGAAAAACCACAAAGCTATACTGGATCAAGCCATAGCAAAACTGCTGAAACAGGAAGAAGCACCAAATGCTGAGGAAAGCCTGCAGAGGGAATGGCCAGAGGGCCATACTATTCAGGTGTTGTAGGAACCCAGAGTGCCAAGAATATTTCTCTGCCTGTTTTTAAGGGTTCTTACCCCTCTGAACAACACTGGTTTAACCTCCAACCTTGGAAAAAATTACAAACGATCAGACAGGAACTAGAAAATACAGTGGTGTGAATTAGGTGATAGATTACTATGTAAGATTGTCACAGGGTGAAAAATTTAGAGGTTTTGGGCTTCTCTTTGTAGTAAATAGGTAAGAGTAAAAAATATCAAAATGGAGGATTGTTGTTGTTCTCTAAACCTTCTTCTCCTTCTTCTACTACTCCATGTTCTGCAGTAAAAGTAGTTTGGGATGATTGGATAGAGAATTCCGCAGTTCCTGCCCGTGTTACTGAATAATTGGTAGGAAAGTGAAAATAATACACGTTTTTAGTAACTATTGGTTAAATTATCTTTTAAAGGCCGTGTAAATCTTGATAATGAGACTTCACTCCTGCTTTCTGTGCTCTATGCTGTACCTGGGTCACGCTAGTGGCTCTGTTCCTCTGATAAGACTTAATAAACAACTATCCGGCAGCATTGAAAGTCAAGGAAAAGTCTTGCTTTATCTTTGAAACTCCTTGCAAGGACTTTTAGAAAATTCTCTCCCATCAGGAGGGATTTGATTTATGGCACGGTTCAGTGTCAAGGTGTGATGTTACATAATTCAGTTGTGAGAATAGGTCCTGGTAACTATAAACATGATTGAAAATATTCGTTCACAGTCAGGACTCCTCTGGCACAAGTTCGCATGATTTTCCAAGCAGCAGGCATACTCAAAAAAATGACAATATCATACATACCTCAGTACTTTCCTGGTATAAGCATAATTTTGCTAGAGTTTTTTAAGATACAGCTTTACAAGGCTTATTACAATCATTAAATCTCTGGCAATCTTCAAGATGTGCCGAAGAATACCATTAATGTTTTTAGTCAGAAAAGTAACAACAGTGTATATATCGGCAAATCACACTTAAAACCTGCTCAGTTTGCAGATGGCAAGACAGTCTTTTGTGATTATAGTACAATAGAATTGACCTTGGACTATTAAAGGCAATGATAAATACCAAGGGCCTAGTCACATAATACTGCCCTGAGTTTTGCACATGTAACTCTGGTAGGTCATTGGGTGCATAGAACTGACAAGTGCATATAAACAGCTACAAAGCCATGGTTTCAGATGATTCCAAAGGAGTATACTACTGTTCACTGTTTTCCTGTCTGCATAAGAATAGCAAATATTAGAAACTCAGCCACTGAGCAGATAACACATACTCAGAGAGCAAGTCTGTTTTGTAAGGTGGTGTCACTTTTAGTCACTATTCTGGTCCATCACAGCACTTAAACTTTTTTGATATCAAGTACAATTTTAATTTTGAAGTGGCAAGGAAAAATTTTACACTTGAACCACTAAATAGCTGTACCAATTTGAAAAGCTGTTGCATATTTATTCATGGCAAAATATTCATGGTATAATTACCTAAGTAAATCTGTGGGATAAAAGAGCAAGTAAAATGACAAAGCTGGCACAGGTCCCTCCACTTCTGCAGTGGAGAATCGTGAGCCAATTATATGTAAACCTTGCATAGTTTCCGCAGATAATGTTAATAAGGGAGTAAAGAAAGGAATTCAGTCAGCTAATTGCTCTCAGCAACCCTATAAATCATTCAAGGTTTCAACATCAGACCTTAAAGTTGATTGCTCTTTTCAAGGAAGGATCTGAGGGTACCAATACAGATAATCTTGAACCTCTCTAGTAAACAATCCCATCAGAATCCACAGCTTACTGAAAATACAAGTTACTTTTAAAAGAAGCCACAAATGCTCTTGAGATGCATAGTAAAATGCATTCCTTAACACGAGCAACATGCACCTGCAAGGGCACTACGGTTGGGACAAAGCGAGCATTTCTCAGAAGCTCTTCCAGTGGTAACCTTTCCATATCACGAACACAGGAAGGGAGAGGAAGAGCAGGGCAGAAGCTGGAAGCTGGTCTTTCCCTTTCTTCGAGTTGAACAAATTCCCTGCAACTCCGTTTCATTAATTAAAAAACACCTTGAAAAAACATGCAGGAATGGAGCTGCGCAGCTCTGAATGAGCCCCCCCCGGGCCCCTCCCACAGGTGTCTGGGTCCTCCGAGCAGAGCGTGGGGAGGATGCCAGGGCTCGCCTGCCCGCCCCTCGCTGCCCTCTTCAGCTCGGTGATACACAGCGAAAACGCAGCAGCGGGGGAAGAAGGGGGGGAAAGAAGCTTGCTGCTGTTCCTGGGCGCTCTGCCAGGGCCTCAGACGGAGCCACTGCAGCCGCCACTGGAGCCACCCCGTCTCAAAGAGAGTACCGGAGGATTCCAAAGACGGTACCAAGGGTTGTTCTAATTGCTCCACTCACCTGCAGGCAAGTGTGGATAAAGTGGTTTCACGGGAATGGGGGACGTAGGGCAGTCTGTCCTAGGGCCTGTAGGTGGCACACAGCCAGGTGGTTCAACACAAGGCTCACAAGCAGGCTCGGTCGGCGCTCCGTCATGCGGCTCTTCACCAGTTTTACCCGCCTGCGCCCTCACCCCCCGCATCCACAGAGGTTTGCAGTTCTAAGTCCAGTTCCTTTTTCACCACTTTTAAGGTCTCCAGCACCACCCTTCAGGTAGGCAGCAAAGATTTACCAGTCTCATCACCCTGGGAAGTGAAATCAAGAATTTGCAGCCCAGCTTTTTCCCAGGTTATCACCTTAAAAGCACCCGAACAAGTGGCTTCAAATCCGTGGCTCTTACACCACAGCAATAAACTTTTTAAAGAAGGTTTGTTATACTTAATATCACGCCTTTTTTAGCATAAGCATCCATATTTACTATAGCCTTCTCTTCTTAGGATATGTGATTTCCCATGGTCCCCTGTAACCTACCTTTAATATTTTGTCATCCCACGACTTTTGGCACCTCTCCCGGGTGCTCCTCTGGCTACAGGGCTCTGCCCCCTCCGCTCTCTCCCGGCGGTCAATTATCTTGCAGTTCCTTACACAGGGCACCAGATGTCGCTGTTGGGGCGGTCACGACCTCTTTCAAGGGCCAAAAAGCCGTTTCTTAAACAAAGCAGCCTCTTTTATACACCTTTTGTATGTTATCATTCGTGTTACAGATTCATTGGCTGCTAAACTACTACAATAGACTCATTGGCTATTATTAACTTCAATATACTACCACTGGCTACCTATAGCATAAGCATTCAAGCATTCAGAAAAATAACAGGTGCAGATATGTTGCTGGTTTTCTCCTTCTACTGTTTAGTTTCCTTGCTTCTCTTGATACTGCGTTCTCATGGGTAAAAACTAATTGTTTTTCTCCTCACAGACTTTTCTCACAGTCCTTCTACTGAAAAGAAGCAGGCCTGAGCTATAATTTTACAAAGGCAACAAGGCCTTCATTTTATAAGGTTTTACTTAAATGCCACAATCAGTGAGCAATATTCAGCCACGTGCCAGAAAGCAGGATTTCAGCACACGCTTCTGGAGCAGTCACTCCAGAAGGCAAACATGGTAAAATAAATGAATGTCCCCCATTCCTCCTCTCTCCCTTAGCTTTTATATCTGAGCTGATGTCATGTGGTATGGAATATCCCTTTGGTTTATTTGGGTCAGCCATTCTGGCCTAGTTGTGTCCCCTCCCAGGATCTTGCCCACTCCCAGCCCCTTGATCAGAGGTATGGGAGAGAATGTTAAAGAGACAGTGCTGATGCTGTGCCAGTGCTGCTCAGCAGTAGCAAAAACACTGATGTGTTACCAGTGCCTTTCCAGCTACCAATGCACAAAGCACAGCACTGTGAGGGCTGCTAAGGGAAAATGAACTCTATCTCTGTCACCCCCAATACCCCTTACTCCATACCATTTATGTCCTACTCAGATCCCACATAATTTATATATCTTCCAACTGTTCCATTCTATTTCTCATTACTGGAATCCCTTCTTACCCACACATACAACTTAAACTACATCCTTAAACCATCTCTATACCCAATATACACTTTCATTAACTACTATCCCCCGTCCTTTCACAGACTGATTTTACTTTCCCTTTTCACGGGCTTCCTCCATCCCTCCAGATCCATGACTTGGATTCCATCAGCATGGGTGGTCAAGACAGGAGAATTGGCGTACTTGATCATTGGGCACCAACACCAGCCCAGCTTGAGTCATCCTTGCATCCTCCTTGCCCCTCACAAAATTCATTCTTCATCAGTTCTAGTCATTCCTGCTACTTTACTTCCTGCAACATACAATTTACACCACAGATTATTTTCCCACCAAGGTTAAATTTCCTTGAGTCATACACCAGGTCTCCCCATTCTTCCACACCACCCAACAAATACACCCTGGTCCTTGGGCAAAGACAATCCCATGAATTTGGTCCCACAGAAAGAGAAATCCATACTGACTTCCTCAGCCACTTCTTTACATGTAGTGAGGGGACCTTATCTCCTCCCTTGTGGAGGGGTTTTATTTGGGCAGGACCAGGTGGTTAGCAGACCTGCTCTTGTTAACCAGCTTAGGCTTCTGCTAAATTTGCATCCCAATACTTCCATGCCCTGTTACCTTAACACCATTAACATTGTCTTCAGTAGTCCACTATAACTCTCGATCTTTCCAGAGGCTTGTGGGTGATAAAGGATGTGATATATCCTCTCAGTGGCGTGTTTCATCGCTCAAGAGTTTACAAGCTTATTTTAAAAATGAGTCCCATTGTCTGGTTTGATTGTCTCTGGGGTACCATGTCACCACAAAATGGGTCTCTCAAGGCCTAAGATAGTGTTTCGAGCAGTGGCATGGTTAATAGGGTATGTTTCTAGCCAGCCAGTTGTGGCCTCTACAATGGTGAGTACAGAGCTCTTGCCTTGGCATGTTCATGCCAGTGGTCCAATGTAGTCAATTTGCCAGGCTTCACCATACTGGAAGCCCAGCTACCACCCTCAATTCCAAGGAGATTTTACTCGCATGGCTTGCTTGATTGCAGAATATATTTCATATTCATGAATAACCTATGTGATAGCCTCCATGGTTAGGTCCACCCCTCAATCACAAGCCCACCTACATATTGCATCCCTTCCTAGATATCCTGATGTTTTGCAGGCCCATTGGGCAATAAATAGCTCACTCTTTCTCTCCCAGTCTAGATCCAGCTGAGCTATTCCAATTTTGGAAGCCTTATCTACTCATTCATTATTTTGATGTTCTTCAGCGGCATGACTTTTGGGCATGTGTCTACTTGACATTCTTTCAGAGTCATGTTTTCTACCCATGCAGCAATGTCCTGCCACAATGCAGCAGCCCAGATGGGTTTACCCCTTCATCGTCAATTGGTCTTCTTCCACTGCTGCAGCTACCCCCATAGGGTATGAGGCACCATCCAGGAGTCAGTAAAGAGATAGAGTACAGGCCACTTTTCTCGTTCACCGATCTCAAGGGCTAGTAGAATGGCTTTCACTTCTGCAAATTGGCTCGACTCACCTTCCCCTTCAGCAGCATCAATGACTCACTGTGTGGGACTCCAGACAGCAGCTTTCTACCTCTGATGGTTTCCTAACACACAGCAGGATCCATCAGCAAATAGAACACAGCCTCTTTCATTTTCTGGTAGCTTGTTATATGTGATGTTTCTTGGGCACAAGTCACCACTCAGGCAATGCTCAAAAATCTCTGTCTTCTGGCCAGTCCATAATCTCTTCCAGTATTCCTGGGAAACTGGCTTTTCCCATTCAGGCTCATTGTGCAATCACTGCTACCCACTGACTCCATGTAGTGCTGGTTGCATGATATATTAAAGGGATATTTCCTTTGAACATCCATCATAGCACAGGCAATCACAGTGCCAAAAGGAGACATGTTTCTGTTCCAAAAATTTCTGAGGTGGCTCAAACCTCCTCAGAGGCTGCTAATACCTCTTTTTCAGTTGGAATACAGTCAGCTTCTGATCCTCTATAACCTTGCTCTAAAACCTTGACCTTGGGTTTCTCCTGATGTTCGTTGCCAGAGGCTACAGGTGACCTGATGTTCTTTGCCAGAGGCTCCAGGTGAGACCATGCTTCCCAGCTGCAGTGTAGAGTACATTTTGCATGGCTGGTCCTGTCCAAACAGGCCCAAGAGCTACCACACAAGCTTTTCCCTGTCTGATCTGCTCAAAGGCCTGTTGATGCTTGAGGACCCACTTGAATTGGCTCTTCTTCCAGGTCACTTGATAGAGGGGGCTAACAAGCTGGCTATAACCTGAGAAGTGCATTCTCCATAACCTCACAACGCCTAGAAAAGCTTGTATTTCCTCCTTGTTAGCTGGTGGAGACATTCTTGCTACATTGTTAACCACATCCAGAGGCACACGACAGCGTCCATCCTGCCATTTTATTCCCAAGAACTGGATCTGCTGTGCAGTTTCCTTTACTTTGTTTTATGGCAAGACCAGCTTTCAGAAGGATTTGGATTATTTTCTTTCCTTTTTCAAAAACTTCTGCTGTACTGCCCCACAAAGTGATATCATCAAGACATTGCAGGTGTTCTGGAGCTCAGCCCTGCTCCAGTGCAGTCTGGATCAGTCCATGGAAAATAACTGGGTTGTGTTTCTACCCCTGGGGCAGTTGATTCCAGGTATACTGGCCACCCCTCCAAGTGAAAGCAAACTGTGGTCCGTACTCTGCTGTCAGAGAGATTGAGAAAAATGCTTTAGCAATATCAACTGTGGCATACCACTTGGCTGCCTTTGACTCCAGCTCATATTGAAGTTCCAATATGTCCAGTACGGCAGCACTCAGGTGGTGTAACTTCATTCAGGCCACAATAGTCTACCATCAGCCTCCATTTCTCATTAGACTTCAGCACTGGCCATATGTTAAAGGGTGACTGTATACTGCTGATCACTCCTTGGCTCTCCAGTAGACAAATTAGTCCATGGATGGGAGTTACAGAGTTTCTGTTGGCGCTATATTGCTGCTGGTGCACTGTCCTGATAGCAATTGACACTTGCTGGTCTTTAACTTGCAGCAATCCAACAATGAAGGGATCTTATAGCAGGTCAGGCATTGTGGATAACTCTTTGATCTTCTCTGCATTCACAGTAGCTACACCAAAAGGCCATCAATACCCTTTTGAATCCTTGAAGTACCCTCTCCTCAGGTAGTCGATGCCAAGGATACAAGGGGCCTCTGCGCCAGTCACAATGGAGTGCTTTTCCCACTTGTCCCCATCAATTAAGTAAATAGGAGGTTTTGTAGTGTTCCTTGCAAGCAGTTGTAAGGCCCTGATGCAAAAATAATGCCTCCAAAACTGCTTTGTCATTCTTGTAATCTCTTTGAACATCTTAATACTAAGAGCAGCTTGCCTTGACGTCCATAAAAAGGAAGGCAAAACCTGTGCAAAACTGGGGAGGAGGAAGAGAATGACAGAAACCCGGGCCTTCACCTTCTCCCCCTGCCACTGCTGCCTGCCAAGTTTTTCACAGCTGCGTAAACAACCTAAAGCCTCCAAAAGCTGACATGCCACCAAGCCTTGGATGCCTCCAGCCTGGGGAAAATAGCAACCTACTGTGACATGCATGTGACCTGTGGAAACCCTCCTCTGCTCCTGCATGCTCTGGTGTGAGCAACAAGAGTGGACCTAAGTCAGCTGCAGGGACCACATGCTGCACCTACATTTCAGAAGGTAAGTGACTGCATTCCAGCTAAGCTGCTAACGCTCAAGACTGGAAAAGCAGACAAGCTATTCCAAGTAGCAGAGAAAAAAAAAGGCAAAACTCCTTTGCCCCCAGCCCCCTCAGTGAAAAGGTAGCAAGTGTGGTTGGTAAACTATCCTATGCTTGTAAAGTAATCTTAGCCTTTTTCCAACTTTTCTCTACTTTCCCCTTTCTTTCTCTTTGCGTCTTTTACAGTTAATAAAGTGAAATTTTTTGTTCTCTCTGCAATTCACAGAGATGAATGATCCTCCATAATTAAGTGGATTGCAACATTTAATCACGGGATATTAATCCCTTAAAACTGGAGTGCTGATTCCAAAAAATCAATAAATTGCTAATTCTTATGATCGATCATTTTGTTTTAGAGAAACAAAGCAAGATACCCTTATGACTTTTCTCTTTTTTCCTTTTCTTTTTTTTTTTTTTGGTAAGTAAAGTGCACATTGTAGCTGTTTGCTTTTTGATGAAATTAATGCAAGGCACCCCTCAAAACTGAGGCATATTACTACAGTTAAGTGTTTAAAATAAGATGCTCCTCAGGCATAAGGAGTGGGACATTGGAAAATATTTTAAACAAGGTGCCCCTCAGGAAAGATCCCCTCAGTGTGTGTGTTTTTCATGAAATGTATACAAGGTGCCTTTCTAGGGTGAAGGAATGAAATTTGAAAATCAGCTGTCATTTGTAATTGGAAACAATCACTTCACCCTCATGATGTAACTTTGTAAAATATTTTTCTGGAGGTGAGGGGTTAATTTAGAAATTACACAAGGTACCCTCCAGAAAAATCTACCACATTTTTGTGGTAACATGAAACATAATGCACAAACTCTGGTCAATTTGTTGGATGAATGTGGTGGCAAACAGTCACCTCCAGGAACGGTGTGGGCACGAAATTACTGGTGTAATATCCAAGCAATTGTTTATCTAATCTCTACCCTTCGTGCAGGGGTGAAAGTCAGAAAAGGTAAAGGAAAACCTATTGTTTGTTCTGTCTTAGGTGCGGTTGTGTTAGCTGCAGTTGAACACAAAGAGCACGAACAAAAAGCTGATATGGAAATTATTTCTCCGTTACAAGATTTGGTTAAAGCGTTGCAACTGCAGCTGAGGAAGAAAAGGCTAACACCTACCTCCTCCAGGAAGACATAAGAAATCAGAGGGCCACCACCCATGTGCTCCGAGAGGAGCTGCATGCGAGATTAGCAAACAAAGCAAAAAAAAGGAGTTAGATCTGGAGCTATCTAAAGAAACATATCCCCTCTCTGACTTAAAATCTTTGCATAATCAATCAGAGAAGCTGCCAGTCTTGCTTTGTCCCTTAATTAAAACAGAATACATATATGAGGGCTCAGATGATGACACACCTTACATAACCATGAAAGAAATTCCATATATGGCCAGTGAATTGGTTAAATTAAAAAAGGAATATAGCCAAACCCCTAAAGAATCTGAGACTGTTTGGAAAGTCTCTCTTACTGGGGGTGACCAAATTCTGTTATCAGAAAAAGACACAGAAGGGTTCTGGGGGGCAGAGGACGACCCTGATCTCTTACCCAAAGAGCAGCTTTTTGGGCTGGTGGACTCAACCCCCTGGAGAGAGGAGATCCTCTGGCTATAGTGAGAAACATAAATCAGATTGTAGAAAGTGTGAAAAAGCTGCTTGTTTACAAATGATGCATGATAGGGAGTTAACACCATGATATGAATCTCCTATGATGACGACTGTAGACCCTGAAATAATGATTATGTTTCATCAGATGCTGCCCTGAAGCTATGAAAGCCATAGGCATCCAGCTAAAAGGACAAATAGAAAGCCTCATGAAAGGACAAAAAGCTGTAGCCACCTTGGAGGCAGCTATTACTCCCAACCATAACTGAGAAAAAAGAATATTTGGACCTGGGGCTAGGTGGAAAAAGAATTAATTCATTATGGAAGAAAATATGGCCCAATACCTTCAAGTATAACTGATTTTAAATAAATTCAGCACATAAAGTGCAAAACAACTGCCTCCAGTAAGACTCCGAAAGATAATGTCCTCTCCTGGGCAAGGAGGACAAGCTAACACAGGGGAAGAACACAAGGGAAAAAGAAGTACCCTATGGAATGTGGGCTTACAAAAAGGGATCCCAAAAACCCTAATGGATGGCCAACCCACTAATAAATTAGAAATATTAATTCAAGAATGGCCAGCAAAGGACGGATCATTAAAATCTATCCCTGTGTGGGGAAACATAAGGTGAAAAAGCTCTTAGGTGTGAGAAAAAAGCAGGTTTCAGAAATAAAGCAAAAAGGAATCAGCTTTAGCTGCAAAAATTTGAAGATAAAAGAGGATACAATTATATAGCAAGCAAGGACATTAAAACAATGGTTAGAGTTTCTAGGTTTGGCTGAGATAGGTTTTGAAGTTGCAAAAAATATGCTTAGCAAGATAGGTAAGTTTAAGCTTAATAAGGGAATATTGTGCATTGTTATATAAAGGCATAACAAGCAAGTATTGTATACAACAGATGTATGTGCGCTACTGAGGATTGGTTAAAACAGTTGTCTGTAATTTTTAGAAGCTTGCTAATTGGCTAAGAAGCTTTTAAGAATGCCCTGTAACCAGGAAGTCTCTGGATGCCTGTGATGGCGTGAGCTTTGTACTGTCTCTGTCTCAACTCTGTATGTGAGACTGATAATGGAATAAAGTAATAAAAAGGCTCCTGAAGCATCTGTCCAGGCTCCCTGTCCCATTTGTCGATGAAAACGCCGACATCCCTGCTACAGCCCCTTCCCTCAAGGGGTCACAGAAAGGGGACATGACAGGAAACTCCTATCTTCATCCCCAGTAGGTAGGCTAGGGGACAAAGGGTGGATTTACAATATACGGCTTACCAAAAACTCCAGAGAAGACTTCTTAGTAACCTGTCCTATTGGTCCCCACAAAATCCCTGTAACTTTTCTAGTAGATACTGGTGCTCAAGTGTCCACCCTTAAAATTGAAGACGCCTCTTCATGTGAAATCACTCCCTCATGTAAAGGTATGTTTGTTGTAGATAATTTTGGAAACACACAACCCCAGGCAACAGCAAAGGTAAGATGCCAAGAGAGGAGAAAGCAGATGAAACCCTGATGGTTTTGGGTAAATTTCCTACAGATTTACTGGGGCTAGACCTCCTAAAGGGAAGGTCTTGGACTGATGAAGATGGAAAAATAAGGGCTTTTGGAAAGGAAACCCACCATCTGTGTTTATTACATTCTGCCCCTGCTCTTCCCCCCTCCCTAGTAACCAATGTCAAACCTTATCCCTTACCTTTGGGAGCCAGTGACGGAATCACCCCAGGTATGGGAGATTTGAAAGAAAGAAGCATAATGATTGCAACACATTCTCCTTACAATCCTCCTGTCTGACCAGTTCACAAGCCAAATGGCAATTGGAGACTGATGGTGGACTATTAAAGTCTTAACTCAAATTTGGAGCTTCTCACCACAGCAGTCCCAAATATTTCTTAGCTGATAGCTACTATACAAGAACAGGCTCATCAAATTATGGCCGCTATTGATGTCAAGGATATGTTTTTTACGGTTTCCCTGCAGGAACAGGATCAGGACCATTTTGCTTTCATGTAGGAGGGCCAGCAATACACCTTCACCCGCCTCCCACAAGGATCTAAACACTCACCCACTCTAGCACATCGTGCACTGGCACAAGAATTGTGACTCATTCCTCCTCCACCGGGAGTAAAAGTATACCAATACAATGATGACATTTAGGTAGCAGAAGATGAAATTGCACCTGTACAATCAACGCAAACAGACATTATTAAGCATCTAGAGTCCCTGGACTTAGATATTCCTCCTGAAAAAGTACAACCCCCTTCACAAGAAGTAAAATTCCTGGGAATACGGTGGAAAGGAGGAATTGTCTGTATTCCCCCTGATATCCTCACCCACCTAGACCAAATTAAAATGCCAGAGACTAAGAAAGACCTGCAGCATGCGTTAGGCCTGCTGATTTTTTGGAGGAAACACATTCCTGATTTTTCAATAATTGCAAGGCCCTCATATGATTTGCTATGGAAAAAGGTAAAGTGGGATTGGACCCCTCTCCATGATGAGGCCCTACAACTCCTAATTTTTGAAGCCAATACATACCAATCACTAGCCCCTATACACCTTACTGATCCAGTACAAATTGAGTGGGGATTTGCAAGCTCTGGACTGTACATACACTTATGGCAGGAAGGACCTAATAGTCTTAACCAGACCCATAGGATTTTATTCATGCAGTTCTAAAGATGCAGAAAAACAATATTCTACCTGGGAAAAGGGCTTATTCATGGTTAATACTGCTTTTCAAGAAGCAGAGAAAACTATCCACCAACAATTACTAATTTTAAGAGGACCTTTTAAAGTCATCAAACCAGTTTTGGCAGGATCACCATCCCCTGAGGGGGTGGCCGAACAAGCCTCTGTTCAAAAATGGTACGCTCAAATTGAACATTGAACAACCACTTCAAGCCTTCAGACAGGAATAAAGTGCTTCAATCAGTGAATGAAAGACTGATTGCAGTCAGGATATTGTTAGCGGCTAGTAGTTTTGAAGCAAATTACCAATTAACCTCTACCTAGAATCTAAGATACAGGTCTCCATTTACAATAAAGTTGGGACTAAGGGATTTAATGGCCTTACGCTTTAACAACTTTCAACTAAGGATTACAGAAAGCCCATCACCCATCTTAAGGGGTTGTGAAGAGCATTTTTGTAGGGCTAAATATTAGGTTCATAAGTTATGTGAAACAAATTCAAAGCAGTATTTATGATGTTTGTAAACTCACACTATATTCACAGGTAAAGCAGAATTTGCATGCATTGAGTTTAGCAAAACTTACATTGAATTTTTGTCTGTTTGAAATTTTGTCTTACTGGTTAATAAATTGATAATTATATAATGCTTTGACCACCAAAATTAATTTATATGTTTAGATATTATAACAGATTCTCTTCCTGTATGTTATATGCAATTCCCACCTTTTGAGATTACACTTTTTAGACACAGACTTACAGTATTCTTGTATGCAGAAAGACTGCCGAGCAATAGCATCTACAAGCAAAAATCAAAAATTCAAGTCAGTGAAGCACATTAAAAATTCTGGCTCTCACTTGTATTTAGATAAGTTCCTAAACAGATATTTTTCTGTTCCTTACATCCTCCCACCAAAAAAGTGAGGTGGTGCATTTGCACAGAAATACCAAAATTTTGGTAATATAGATCTATAAATAGAAAGAGTGAATATTTAAAGCCAGTTTCTACTCCATGATATTGGTTTTTGGTCCTACATGAGAGAGGTTGTAGAGTGTCCATCCTTGGAGATTTTCACAACCAAACTGGACACAGAGCTTTATAACCTGCTTCAGTGGACCATATATGAACATGCAAACTCCAGAGCCACAATCCAGCCTTAGTGATTCTGTGACTGTAGCCCAGGATCCATACTAAGGGAGCTGCCCAGTGATGCTCAGCAGGTCTGTGAGGGATAAAGAAAAAAGTTAGTGGTAAAGCGAGTGATGTCATATGAAATTAAAAATTCACAAAAAGTTCACAGTAAATATAAGTTAGTTTTAAAACCATGACAGTAGGGTGCCAGAGCAACGGAGCAATGAGAAGTTCCCAGGAAATACCCAAAATATAAGGAGTGAATACTCAAGAGTCCCTCTATGCCTCATTCACTGTGGATTTTAACATTCAGATTTTAATTCAGGCTTTAGCCCTTTCCTAAAAAAATAAAGGAAGAACTCTTCAAATAACAAAGCACCAAACTTTTTTTCCATAGCAAAGCAACCCAGTGATTACAGCAAAGACTCGGTTCAAGAATGGACTAAAGAAAAAAAAGATTAAACTTTCAAGTGTTGATAGTTGCAATGACTTATTGATAACAAGTTTAAACAGCACCATAAGCTTCTGACAGTAAAATTTGCTAAGAGGGACAGACTTATTTCTGTGCTGGGAGCAAGAGTTAATCTCAGAAATAATAAATACAGAAGAAAGCTGAGTGCACTGCAAAGCTGGTCCTCCTCCAAATAACACAGATTTTATTTGTGGAAAATTTCCCTTTTGTATACACTAGATGTCAGGGTTGGACTGAGTGGATGAGCCCATCCATTTCATCACATATTTCTATACCTCAGTCTGGATGCCATCAACACAACTAGGTGGTAAGCTTAGGAATTATTTTTGTGAAGCATCTGATACTTACTAGGAGCGGTCTGCACCAATATACTCTCTCCTCCACTTGACAGTGTTTTATTTCAGCCAAAAGCCCCAGGCTTTGGAAGAGGGAAGAAACATTCTGAGATATCTTTCCAATACCAGTGAGTGTCTGGCAGCATTATTCACCTCTTCCAGCTCCAGGAAAAAAAAAAAACAAGCCAAAAAACTCCTCTAAAACCCTTGGGTGAACAGCCACCTTCTAGAGGCGACTCGGTTAGACAGCAGTTCAGCACAGCATGGATTTAGCTGGAAGAAAGTGAAAGCAAAGGAACTTGATCAGAACTCCACTAAATTTTAGAAGCCATAGGCACTTCCCATGACACAACAAGCTGAGTGGTGCAGCTGACACTCCTGGAGGATGGAATGCCACCCAGAGGCACCTGGAGAAGCTCGAGAAGTGGACTCACATGAACCTCATGACGTTCAACAAAACCAAGTGTAAGGTGCTGCATCAGTATCAATACAAGCTGGGTGATGAACAGATCACTTCAGTCCTGATGAGAAGGAATAGGGGGTGCTGATGGATGAGAGGCTGGATATGCAGCCCAGAAAGCCAACCATATTGTAGGGCTGCATCAAAAGCTGCGTGGCCAGCAGGTCGACAGAAGGTGATTCTACCCTTCTGTTCTGCTCTGGTAAGATCCCACCTACAGTGCTGAGTCCAGCTCTGGGGTGCCCAGAACAGGAAGAACATGGACCTGTTAGAGCAGGTCCAGAGGATGGCCACAAAGATGTTCAGAGGGCTGGAGAACTTCTCCTATGAAGACAGGCTGAGAGAGCTGTGATTGCTTGTCATGGAGAAGTGAAAGCTCCAGGATGACCTTTTAGCACCTTCCAGTATCTAAAGTAGACCTACAAGAAAGCTGGAGATGGACTTTCTACAAAGGCATGCAGTGATAGGACAAGGGTGAAGAGATTTAAACTGAGAGAGAATAGGTTCAGGTTGGATATTAGGAAGAAATTCTTTACTTTGAGTGGTGAGGCACTGGAACAGTTTGTCCAGAGAGGCTGTGGATGCTCCATCCCTGAAAGTGTTCAAGGCCAGGCTGGATGGAGTCCTGCCCATGCCGAAGATGTCCCTGCTCATGTCAGAGGGGTTGGAATGAGATGATATTTAAGGTCCCTTTCAACCCAAACCATTCTCTGATTCTGTGATGATACCTCAGGCAGGTAATTTCATTACCCTTTGTCTTGACTACATAGCAGTACGTTCAAGATGACACCTTATCTCTGTCTCATGGCAACGGAGAGAGTGTGGACCAGGAGAGAAAAGACAAAAATATCTCCCTTTGTAAGACACTAGTGACAGAAGAACAATAACACAAATAAACTATTAATAATAATGAAAGAAAGAAAAAAAAAAAAGAGGTTTCTCTTTCAACATATACAAGTGACCTAGTGCTGTCCACTTGCTGTTCACAGGCAGAATGCTGCTAGGTAAAGTCTCCTACAGGGAGAAAATGACACAGACAGAAAATGTGTTTGGAAAGACCATGTAATTTTGCACATACATATATATATGGATGCAATATATGCAATATACAGTCAATTTGTGTAACACATTTTACGGTACTCTACAAGCAAAATGCAGCTCTTAGAAAATTCCTAGAGATAAATCACATTTCATAAGCAGGAAGCTTTAAAGTGCATTCCTTTTAGCATTATGTTTAGGCACTGACCCAGCCCTGCTGCTGGAGTCACAAGTTCTGGTGGTGGTGAAGGTCAACATCACAAACCTAAAACACAGAATACAAAGCATGAATATAACTGAAACATGATGACATCAGAGTACTTGGGCAGTGAAGATGTCTAGCAAAATATTGTAAAAACGTGTGGGATCCTGAGGCGAGTGCACCCGGAATTGTACTGGTCCTTTTTTAAGGGTATAAAGGGCATCTCTAGCACTGAAAAAACACCTTGGCTTTTTTCATGTGACAACCAGCCTTGATTTTAATGTGACTGTCACACAGCAGTGCAGTTTTAACACTGGACATGATTACAAGCTTGTAGAGTATACCAATGCTAATTAACAGTGAGCAAACTTCAAGGAATAGAAATAATAGAATTGGTAGGTGGCAGGGATACTTCTAACAAGAATACTTAAAACAATGAGTGTTTCTGTACAAGAAATTTTGCTTCACAAACCTTGACACTCCTTGGAGGAGCAAACAATGGTTTGCAGTTCTCCATTTTTCCAAGGTCCTCATCCAAAGAATGTCAAAGCTACTGAGTTGTCATGGATTAAAAGAGGATTGCAACATATGATCTTAAGATGGGTAAATAACTAGTTAACAATGGGGAGAAAAATAAAAATGCATAAATAAATTAAAGGTGTGATGAAATGATCAGGATTCATAGTAAAGGATTGTTGTTTCTGCTATTCAATGTGCTTCTCCAGAATATGTGATTTCTTAGAAAATTTGTTAGTGGAAGAAGAAAGCAAGTGGGGAACAGAAATGAAGAAAAAGTGAAGAAGAAGTAGAAAAGAAGAAGAAGGAGCAGCTCACTTCAGTGTAGTTGGCAAATCCACCAATTCAGTGTTGGCTAGTGCAGAAAGATGCATACAGAGAGAGGCAACCCTAACTCCACAGCTCCACATACGTATTTGGGCTAAAAATTAATTAGGATTTTTTATAGATAATTCTACAGAAACTACTGTTCAGTCCTCAAGGAGGTTCAAAAATGAACGTACAACTTTAAAATCTGTTTAGAAAAGCCATAGAAGGTAAAACAAAAAGTGTAATTACATTATTGTGAACATTTCTGGTATACCTGCAACTTGAGCAGTATGCAGTGCTTGTTCTCGCCTTTCAAAATGAGATTAAAACCTATTACTGTATCCCGCAGCTGTAGGGAGGAGAGGAGAGAAGATCCAGCAGGCAGGAATTGTGCAGCAAGATTGATTTATTTAATTATTTTACAAACTCTTTTATAGACTTTTTCTTCATAGTCTAATTAGACAAAGGATCAGCCACCCACTGGGTTGATTGGCTAGAAATCCTAAACACTCATTATCAAAATATTTTTCTACTGTACCATAAACAAAGCTCTGCAAGGTTGCAGGTGTTCATAGTTTATAGAACTCTACTACTATCTTCTGTGAGAGAGAAAAGTATCCCACGGCTTAGAAAGAAGCAGGAAAATTCCTTGCTAACAGCATTTTTGTATCCACAAAAACCAAGAAGGATATAGAGAAGAGCAGCAAGGAAAATAAAAAGTAGACTAGGTTTACCTGTGAGTAAAGTAAAAAGAGGACTGCAAAGGGACAGTTGAGGTAGTATGTAAACCACCAGGGGCTCGGGGAAAGAGGACAGAGAGCTATTTGCCACTGTTTCTCAAAGTGCAAAATCTGGGGGCAAGAGGAACTTTTTCACAAGAGACATGTTCAACTGTGAAACTCAGGCCCATGGGACACTGTGTACTGAAATAAAGCATGGGATCAAATTCAACTAAATTAATGCCATAAAAGACAATCAGTGTTATTTAACATTCAACAGAATCTGAGCAAAGAACAATTTTAATGCTGTGCTGTATGTTCTTTTTGCAGTGAGTGAAGTGACAGGACCCTTTGTACTCCAGCCTCCTACCTGCATCCTCCTGGATACCTATCACACTATGACAGGAGGACAGTTATTCTCAGTACTGCTAGGCAAGAAAAAAATTTCCCATGCTGTCTGAAATAGGAGTTGCTGTTTTACCTATGGTAGGCAGAGGTCACATTGAGAACGCCATAAGGAAACCAACAATCTAGGAAAGCATTGGCTTAATTTGACAGGAGGTAAGTCACATACAATTACTTCTTTTTAGATACCAGACCAATATTTTAGTACTAAGTGCAGGTATGCTGCAATTATAAGGCTATAGAAAACATTTCTAACAAAATGTCCATTATATTGTATAGTTGAATCATACACTTGGTTCTAGTTAGAACTGCAACTGCTGCAAATGTAGTGTGGCCTGTGCAATGATTCCACAATGTTCTCTGTCTGCTATTCCAGAAGAAGCCTCTTTATCTCTTTTGCTATTTCCTATTCCAGCTCTGGGAAATATGTTGAATTTTCTTCATTCTTCTCCTCTCGTCAAACACCTTACCTCTCACCGGATGTTCCTCCAATTTCTTGTGTAAGGCAGGGAAATAGTCTCCTGGGTTGTGAGTAGGCCTCCTGAGGTGATGCAGTTGAGGTTTGATGGCTGGTGGTGACAAAGGAAGAACAACGATGGTTACTATGCCTTTCACTCACTTGTGGGGAAGAAATGGATTCCTCAGAAGCTGTATCCATCCCACTTAGCACAGCCTGTCTGTGCAAAGGAGGGTTTCTCAGCCTGCAAGCCAGGATTCTTTTGGGTTAATGGGTAGTTACAGACAGTTAGGAAAAAGTTCACAGAAAAAACATTTTGAAAATATATATCATAAATATAGATGTAAAACTCTAAAATGAAACATAGGCATCTCCAAAATTGAAATTAGGCAATTAAGCACTACAGAATACTGGATCTTGAAATCATGCCCTTATTCCAACATCTCAGCAGACAACATCAACATAGGAAGAAACATTCTCATGGCTAGAAATTAACAGTTTAGACAGTAGATGAAACTGCAAAAACTAAAGGAAGAAGCAACTTTATACTTACCTATCTATATACATACAGCAAAACACCTAATTGTTTTCAAATATTGTTGACCAAGGTAATTTTAAGGTAATAAATCTGAATTTTGGTCATGTTTCCCAGAATTCAGGAATAGGTGGATAGGCATTTGTCTGATTTTCCAATAAACTACAGTCCATTGTGAAAGCTGGAAGTGGCCTACATGTATTAATCTGACCATTCTCAACTTCTTGACTCTGTTTATTTGAACCTACGTCTTGCTTTCTTACCTCTTTACATAGATAGACTAAAAAATTAAACATGACTATGATCAAAATATTTTCATTTTATGCTTAGTTATTATTTGCAAAATAACCAACTGAATAATTAGTATGACAAAGATTTAAAAAGAAAAGTCATTGCTCTTAGCAGGAATCCTAAGAAGCAAAAAAGATTCCACTGCGGGAGCTAGCTAACATCACTGATTCAAATGCTACAACAGTCATGCTCCCAATCTTCCTAAACTCCTCAAGTGATTAATCATACCCTAAAATGTCTTGGGAAACAAAAAGCTATGGATTTTCTAAACTTTTTAAATGCTCATCCAGATTTCTGCATAGTCATAATCCTTCCTGTTCTCAACTAGATTAGTTTCACATTCATTAAAAGGTTGAAAAATAACCAGGAGAATTACTGTTCTTTGAGGCACATTCACTTTTCATATTAATTCAATTTTCTGTACTCAGCATGGATTCAGCCAAACTGTTATTGAATTTTCCATTGCTCAGTGTGGGGAAATATTTATTGTTACCAGCAATTTTATTGGAGATTTTGCCAGAAGAGATGACTTTGTTAATAGATTTAAGGGGATTTATCCAGAACAGTGATAGTGCTCTTTATCATCTTCATAGAGAAGTAGATAAAGGCGATTCATGACATTTAACTTCTTAAGACTTTAGTGCATCAAAGTGATGGGCAGAAGACTCTGTCAGGGCTCTAGAATTCAGTTCCCAGATTTCTCACTGACTTCTTGTGTTAACTGGACTATAACTTTCAGTCCAGTTTCTCTGCATGTAAAATGGGAATAAAAATGACAATACTTACCTCACAGGGTTTTTATAAGGGCCTTCAATAGGTTATGATTCTCAGGACCTTCATACATGGAGTGATGTAAGTATTTTTCTTTTCTTTTCTTTTCTTAATTTAGGAAAAGTAATTTTTTTTTTCAAGACCATGTCTATCATCAAGGCAATGAAAGCAGAGAAAACACATTTGGTAGCACACTGTTGGTAGTGCCACTGTACTACCAACAGTGCCAGTGTAGACTAGATAGTTACACAAGTAGCATCATGCGGATAGACTGCGTGTTGTCCAGACACTAACTCAGCAAGGAGGCTGAGTGCATTAGCCACTCTGTTTGCTTTGACTGGTGGGAAGTGCAACCCACCATCTTATAGATCAAACCTCAGATTTGGCTAGGGTTGCATGCGCACAGTATTTCCTCTTAACCCTTTTTGATACAACTCTGATTCTTGAAGAGATGTCACTGGAGATAAACACCTAGGCCTATGTCTACATCATGCCTTGATTTGTGTAACAGACGAAAGAATGAATGTCAGAGCTGATGCTTAGTAGATAACTGCACATGAAAAATGAGCCTAGACTGCAGGGAAAAATCTTCTTTCTCCCTTTTGCAGCCTTTGTCAAGAAAGGAGGTTTTCTGGTGTAATTATCAGAAAGATCTGCAGGACAAAGGAGCAGGAGAACGAAGCCTGTGTTTCATTAGAGTCATTCAAGAAACGGTCTAAACTTGGAGAGACTCAGTCTCCTAAGAGTGTTAAGAAAATCTGTGGTCATACAAAATTCACTTTCATCCAATGAGACACCTCAAGGAAAGTTCAAAGATAGCTACTTCTTGGTCAGTCACTATGTCACATCATCTCCTGTGGAGCCAGGAGCAGAAGCTTTAAGAAATGGGATGCAGAGGTGTTACCAGGGTTCCAAGTGCTTTGGAGCACCCACTGGTCTGTGGGAAGAGATAAGATAGAATTGGGTTGCAAGCTGTGGGATGTGCCTGCAGAGGCACATGGCAGCACAAAGAAGCACGTGGCAGCACAAAGGAGCACATGGCAGCACAGAGAGGCTTGTCTCCACCAGACCCTGGGGGGAGGAGCTGTCACACGGCAGACCCCTATGGAGAGGAGGCTGCCGGGAGCTGACAGAAGGACGAACAGCAAGTTATCACCCCATAGAAGGACATTTAGAAACATTACATGTTGCTGATGTGGCAACATGGGATAGGTTACATAGTGAGGACTGCCATATAAGGAAATACTGTGTGTTACAGTGCAGATACTGCAACATGCATATCAGACAATGAGGTCTGCGGAAAAGAAATATATATATGGACCGATTCTTGATAGATGTTTCAGAGAGATGTTTATTTCTCCAGCCACATGGCTGGAGCTCTGCCGAGGAACTGAGGCAATCATGGGACCCGAAGGTCCTTGCCCGCGCAAGGGAACACAAAACAACCAATGGGTAATGAGGCTGACCAGGGGCTAGGGAAACCCTGCGTCTCCACCCCAGGGCCCCTCTCCCAGGGCTACATGGCAGGGGGGAAGAGACCCTGACATTTCACCCGTTTATTTTTAACAAAAAGAGATTTAAAACTTAACATTGAAAACAACTGGATAAACATAACAAGGACAGTTTCAAAACAATACAAGCCACCCTCCTGAGTCTTTAAATGTCCAAACAGATTCTCTGGAACATCTTAAGGCTGACAGAAGGGAGACATGACTCTCTGAGCATGCTTTGTGGGGAAACTGAGGCAGGAGAGGGTTTCTTCTATTTGTACCTGTTGGAACGCTAAACAAAAATCGTTAATTTCTTCCCTCCCTCTCTTCATCCCCCACTCGGCATTGGAAAGGGATTTTTGGGGAAACAATTGGCAAAGGCATGGTTTTGTGAGGGAAACCACGGGTGGAAAAACGGATTGGAAATACACTGAGGGGAATAGGATATAGGGTAAAAGGGAAAGGTGGGATTAGGAAAGGGAGACCATAGAGGGGGCTTATAATGGAGTTATTGTCTAACATGACTACAATTTTTAACATATATACTGCCTTTTACAGAAACACCATCAGGCCCAGTGACCTCTGCTGCTTGTAACTCTTTTCTACCTTGCACAATTTTGAACTCCACCACCTCTCTATCTCCCAGGCTTGGGATGCATTTTTCAGGGTTATTCTTTTTAATAGCAGTTCTATGAACTAATCTGTCTTCTTGGTTGTCACATCTTGTTATAAACCCATAATTTTGTTTAACATTATACCATTTTACTCTTCCTAAAACCTTAGCTACGATGATCTTTTCCTTTTTCTGAGTGGCTGCTGTTTTCTGTCTCGCTGCGTTTTTGCTTTCTCTTTCGCTTTTGCTCGCTCCCACGTTGGAATTGCCAGGGCTGTTGGTGCTGCCGGGGCTGCTTGTGCCTGCGCACTTTTACTGGGGTCGCATTTGGGGCCGTGCAGGCCAGGCCGGGCCGTGCCGCTCAGCAACCTGCACACTGCCTCCTCTGCTCTCAGCTGCGCTGCCACTGCCTGGGGCTGTGCCCACGTCTCGGCCAGGCCCCCAAGCGACAACTCCCCCGCGCCCTGCTCCAGCACGTGTTTTGGCAGGGCGCAGCTCCGCTCCACTGCCACCACCGCCAGTGGCCGCCTGCGCACCGCCCCTCTCAGTCGGGTGTTCACAGGGTTCACTCCACCACGCGCTGCGCGGGGCTGGGCGGGCTCCAGCCACGCCTCGCTCCACTGCCGACACTGCAGCTCACATAGCTCCGCCTGCGTGGGGGAACCGCCTCGCTGATGCTCGGAGAGGGCTCGCTCCACGTGGCCTGGGTCACACGGACTCTGAGGCAGGCTTCCTTTCGCCAAGACACAGCTGACATTGCTCAACAGTCTCGGTAATTAAATAATATTCACAAAAATATTCTTCCATCGGCATATATTTTGACTCAGAAATTAACTGTCTCCAAACGGTATTCCAAAGTCTTTGGTAAGGATTAAATCCCAAGAAACATAGAAAAAGTTCTTAAATAACCATGCCAGGAAGCGTTTCAGTTCCTTTTGAGCTTGAATTAAGCTAAAATTTACAAATCGTTGTTCAAGAATCTTTTCAACTTTAAGATAAATGTCCATATGCAGCTCTGAGAGCCAAGAGTCTTTCCACGGTTCCTCCATAGTATAGTGATGGGATAGCAAAACAAAAACAAGAAGAGAAATCCAGCGTTTACTCACAAATCAGTCGCTGTAGGGATTGGGGATCGTTCTGCCCGCATTATCTGCCATTTGTCACAGTGCGGATACTGCAACACGTGTATCAGACAACAAGGTCCGTGGAAAAGAAATATATATATGGACCGATTCTTGATAGATGTTTCAGAGAGATGTTTATTTCTCCAGCCGCATGGCCAGAGCTCTGCCGAGGAACGGAGGCAATCACGGGACCCGAGGGTCCTTGCCTGCACAGGAGAACACAAAACAACCAATGGGGAACAAAGTTGACATGGGGCTAGGGAAACCCCGCGTCTCCCCCCCAGGGCCCCTCTCCCAGGGCTACATGGCAGGGGGGAAGGGACCCCGACAACTGTGCCTTGGAAAAGTGTATAAAACCAGCTCGTTTCTTTGAATAAACGATTCAGATTCGCTGCTGGTCTGGGTCCATGCCTCAATCACTGACACTGGTCTCCTGCCAGGCATGGGAAGAATTCTTCCCCCCAGGGGCATGTGGCCCCTGAGATAGCTCCAGACTGAGGGAGAATAGGGTTTGGACATCTTCTGAGAGGTTTGACCAACCTGTGGGATGATGTGGAAATGGATTTTTCTCACATGCTCAGGGAATACTCAATCCTAATGCTGGGGTCAGGAAGCAATTTTCCCCCAGGGCAGATTTGTACTCATCCCTGGGGTGTTTTTGCCTTCCTCTGCAGTATCAAACATGACCACTGGTCAGGCTCCTCCAGTCCCTTTTGGCCAGGTTGCTGCCTGCTGCTCATGCACCATGAAGATAGCCACACATGCAATCTTCTTTTGTCTTCTTCCTTTGTGTGATTGCTACTGAACCTAATTATTCACATTCTCTTCAGGAAACAGGGTTTGCTTGGCCTGTATTCCTTCTGCTGCTTTCTGTAGCTCTGTTAGACTGACAGACTACAAAAGATGTTTTTTCAAACTAAAATGAGATGCAACACCCAGCTCCTGGCTACACATGGGCATTATGTTAACACTTGTGAGCAGGGACTCTGAAATGGTTTAAGAAAAATAACAATAAGTAAACCCAAAAATAAAATCCTGGTTCCAGTTGTAGCCTTTGTGTTATATGTCCTTGAAAGCATTTTTGGTGCTGAAAAACTCATGGCATTTCAGGCAAATGAAATTGCTATTCATCATGTAAATCACGGTGTTCAGGAAATAGAAATAGAAATAAGCATGTTACTCCCAGAATTCTGTATGACAAGCTAAGATCCCGGTCTGAGGGCTCCATCCTAGAGTACAGCTCTTTGCAGTGCAGGTCCCAATCCCACCCAGAGGACAGGGACACCCACCCAGAGATGGGCACACCTACATCAGGGCTCAGGCAGAGACTGAAAGTCCCAGGCTGAGCTAGGATCAGCCCTGGATCCTTGGCAGGAGATAGTGGGGGTCTTAGGCAAGGCTGGTCCCAGACACTGAGGCCTATGTGCACTCCAATGACCCTGACAGAAGTACACTTCCAAATGTTTCCAAGCCACAGAAATGAAAATATGGTCACTCAGTGACTGCAAATCATAGTAACCTGGGTTATCAATAACTCTACTGTGCTTTCTCATCATACTTAGTCCAGGTACCTTGGAGAAATATTTAGTTCAAGTTCTTTGCACTGAGAAAAAGGAGTCATTCCAAGAGGCAGCAGATGTGCCCATGGCATCTGGGCTCCCTGTGGTGCTGTGATATGCTGTTGGGTTGCCAGTAGACTCTGGTTTCACCAATGCTGAAGTCAAGGCAGGAACACTGTCAGGGCTCTCTCCTGTACACAGCTACCTCACCTCATAAAACTTGACCAGCTGTGTGACCTCTTGGGTGATTTGTCCTCTCTCACACTTAAAATTGACAAGGTACAGATTCAAAAGACAGCAGTGAGGAAGACTGACCAACCTGCTGGCAAAGAGATGGATGGGATCATAAACACACATGCCTTTTTTGGTCAGCCTCGCTCCTTTAGAAGTGATTTTAAACACAATGTGATAAAGCTTCCCCTTTTTATTCAAGATGCTGAGTGCAATTTGCACAAAAACCAACAAGATAATAACATTTACTCAATTAGAAAATTGTGTGTGTGTGTGTGTGTGTGCGTCCGTTTACAGCAGACTGTTTCTTAAGTACATTAGTGGTTGCTTCCAGCAAACCAACCCTCCCAAAACAAGATCTATACAGAGCATAGAGAAACAACACAATAATGGCTGTAAACAAAATATGTCACCAGCTCTGGACTATATGCATGGAAAACATTGAAAACATTGTACTAATACCTACTCCCCTGCACACACTGTAAAGAACTACACAGAAGCGACTGATTTGCAAACCATATCAGAGCAAACAGATTGCTGTATAAGCCACAGTAACAGTGCATGGGTAGGAAGTTACCAGTGTTAAAATAGCCAAATCAAAAAACCTCCGCTCTGTCCCTAATCTGATTGGTGCCAAAACATACACTGAGGTAGTAGGTTTCTAACAAAGAGAGAGATAAAACACAGGCTAGTAATTTCTGGAAGTGCCAGACAGAAGGCATCTTCCTTTAATTTAACATGATATTGTCACAACGAGTGTTGCTATTGGAAGCAAGGCCTGACTGGCAACAAATCCACAGTGTCTTTATGCAAAAAAGGAACACTATTAGGTTGACTGCTCCCCTCTTTTGAAGGTGGATCCTTCCTATTGCTATTTTTCTAATCAAAACAGTTAACAGATCCCTATGTATGTAGGGATTTAAAGGGGATTAAATGTTATCATTCCCAAACAAATGAAGAAACTGGGCACACAATAAGAATTTGAGCAAGGTCATTTAGCAAGTCATAATGACAGGACTGTACTTGGTAGCTGTGAGAGACTGGAAAGGTTAATGTCTCAAGACACTTTGCATGTGTGTGGGGAAAGGGGCAGGTCGAGCCTTGCCCTGGTGAGGCAATACACTACCCTGTACACCCTACCCCCTTAGAGCTGTATCCCAGCCTGGCAGAACCTGCCAATCCCTGGAGGCAATGCTCCACACCCACCTCTGGAGCCCCTAATCAAGGTCCCAACTGGCCAAATGACCAGAAGTCCCACCTGGGGGAATGGCCCAGGAAGGCCAAGGGGTATTTAAGGCCAAACACGAGGCAATCTCATGTCTTCACCCTACCACCTCTTAGAATTTCTATCTAAACACCACTGGAACCCAGAAGTTGGTAGCTATGTGTGTGCTTTTCTATATCTTTTCTATTTTCTCTCTTTCTAATTCCTTCTTCTTGGAACTTTTGGGTAACTTAAAATAGAACGGGATTAGAGTTTGCTAAATTGAAGGGCCAAGTTAATCCTTTGAGAAGTGTTTTATGCTGATTGAATGTTGTACTAAACCTTTTGCCAAATTTCACTGATTTTCCAAAGTTGCCAGTAAAGTCTTTCTTGTTGTTTTGACCTCTTGAGAATATCTTGTCAGTATTTCTCCCATGCATCTAACTTAGAGTACACGAACAACCCTAAGCCCCGTTCAAAACCCCGTTGAGCAAGTTGTCTGGGGCCTTACAGCCCTAGGCCAAAACCTTCTCTTCTGCATTTATACCCTGACCTGCTTATTATAATGGTGGTCTGCAGGCTCAGAAGTATCGCACATAAAGGATGTGCAATTTGTTGTTTGTAGGTTGTCATTAACAGATCAATGGGTTAAAGGTGGGAAAGAGTTGGAGAAATGGATGAGAAGTCCTGTGTAAGCACTGCTTATTAAAAATAAACAAGAGACCAATGCAAATATGGGTATAAAAATGAGTTAGTTTTAAGATTAGATCTCTTACGTTACATGAGAATTATAGGTGTAGTGAGACATGAATGTTTAGTTCCTCAATTTTTCCTTAAAACAATGTTTTTCTTCAAAAAGCAAGACCTCTCCAAGATCTCTCCAAAAAGCAAGACCTCTAAATGCCACTGCAAGAAAATCCTGAGTGAAAACATCCAAAGTAGTAGCCTCTTTAGAAGGATGCTCTGCCTAAGTGGGCAGGTTTATCTTTACCATCAGTGGTGGATGTAGAAGGGGGATCAAGCTGCTTTCGGTGTTGAAGAATGCTGAGACTAGTCTGACTCAACAATCCTGAAGTTAAACACCCAGTGGTTCCTGACAGGAACTGGCACCAGTGAGGACAGACAAAGGTCCTGATAAAGGAACTTTGGATAAACCAACAAGTTATAGTACTGATAACTTGTCTAAAGCTGCTGAGCTAATTGCTGCTGAGCTGTGGCATGCTGTTCTTGGTTTAGATACTCTCACAGATTGTGATTTCAGTCAAGAGAAAAGTAGAAAGGTGAGATTTACCCTGGAGTCCTTAAATAAGCTAGTTGAATTCTCTACCTCAGTTTCCCTGTCTTTAGAAATTACATTAGTAATGACACTAACTTCTCCCAGGGAGTGAAGTCCAAGCAATATTCCCCCTATGCTTAAAAAAACCCCTTGATTATTACTAGGGACTCTCTGGGGAGCCAGATGATGAAAAGTAAACAGCAAGCACCATGCCCGCATCAGATGTAAAAAGCACAAAAAAAGAAAAAAATTAACCCTTCTACGACTTGAATGCAATGCAGAGGAGATCTCATTGTTTATATTTGGTAATAGGATAAACATACACGAACTCAGTTAAAGAAAAACGGAAAACGTTGAAAAATATTTTTGAGACCACAAGCCTCTTTTTTCAAATCAAGAACTAAAAAGAAGTACATATAGTTAGAAATTAGTTTCAGAGCAATTGAGAATATTTGCCACTACTTGGTGTCATTCATTTCGGTTTTCCATTTTTTTTCCTTATTAGTCTTAACAAACCAAATAGGTTTTTTCATTACCCTGCCCACCCAATCCCAGGAGCAAACTTACGCTGAGTTTTGTTTCCAGCATGCATTTTAACTTGTTTTCTATTTCCTGAATATAACATAGCATAACAACCTTTTTTCTTCCTTGAAAAATGTTAGAGAACAGATGCCTGTTGTTCATTTTAATTCAGCTCAAGAAAGACATCTCTATTATCAGTTCTGCTTACATAAACATACTCTAAAGTTTATTATCAACTGTGGAAGGTATCTTTTCAGCTTTATACCGGCTAAGCTAGTACTTTGATGCCTTAGAAAGCCTCGAGCAGCCTAGAGAGGTAGCACGGGTGATCTAGCACTTTAGTAGCTCTAAAATCAGTACCTGTATCAGCTGCAAAGCAAATACCATCAGCAGAAGCAAAGAGGGAGAAATATAGCTCCCTGCTCGCTCAATTCCCTGCAGTTAGAAGCTTTCAAATGAGACAGACAACAAGAGGCATTCACAGGAAGATAGCTGAGCCAAGAGAGGGCGGGGCCTCCCTCGAGGATCTCTTTTATTAGGAGAAGGGGAAAGGGGAGGACTGGGGGCGGACCCGGGGTGACCGGCCAATCAGACACTGCTAAAGAGTTTGAGTTACATTTGGTTTTGCCCGCGCTTGGAACAAAGGAGCTCAGAGCACATGGCAGGAGCAAGTGTCTTTGGGAGGGGGAGGGGAAGTTCAGAACAGCCAGCAACAATCAACCTCATACACATGATTCCCTGCAAAATGCCAGTTGAGAAAAGGTTGTTTTGTAAGACTAAGATCCTTGAATTTGATTGATTTCCTCTCATTGCTCCTACAAAGAGGTTTAATGTTTCTTAACTTTATTTAGAACCTGTCACTGTAGGGTTAACCACAAGAACAGTGAAATCTACTGTCACAGATAAGCCACAGTGTTCACCCTTCAGCCCTGCTGAAGGTAGACAGTGTACTAGGGTATGACTCTGAAGTGTAACATCAGAACAAAGAGAGAGATAGTCTCTCATTTATAAAACTCATGCTGGTGTAATCAGCTCCTACCACAACAAAAGAAGGTGGCCCCACCCTGATGCACTGGCTTTACACAGAATGCCCTGTGTTTCGTGAGCTGTATATGTTTTTGTTGTTTATTCTTTGTCCCCAGATGCTGGCCTGGGACTAGCAGAACTTTGCATGTAATGTCCTTTGATTTCAGTGCAACTAAAAGACTGGTCTGGCTCTAGGTGTTATTCTGCACTAAGCTGATTTGCAAATGCAATGACTTTTGTCTGTCAAGTAAGAATAGGGAGGAGAAAAGGGTAGTGAAATATTACTGTGAGAATCTGGGCCTGTAGAAAACCAGTAGACCTGGTAAAAATCTAACAAGAACACTACAATAAAAACAGTAAATATTTTTTAATTGCATATAAAAATGTATAAAAATATCACCCAAGCAAGAAGAAAAGCCAAATGCTTCACTCTGTCATTCTACTGCTAGATTTTATCTCTAGAAAACCCCAATGGCCATAAGTAATTTAGTCTGATAGGTGCACTCCTACAACCACCAGCAAAGACAACAGAATTATGTATATTGCTCCTGCCACTGGATAGCATCTAAACTCAGGGTGTTATAAGTACCCAACAGCCAATACATATGTGCTTGGAAGAGACCAAAATAATACAAAATGCCAGGAGTGTGCTATGAAGCTAGTGAGTGTGTGCTGTCTTGCACTTAAGTATAAGGGTAAATAAATTCGCTAAAACTGAGTTTCAGGTCTTCAGCCAGCTTGCTTGGAAGTAGTTCTGTTTTATTCTACCTGATGGTCAAGTCCGCAGAGCAGGGTGAGCTGATGCCTCAAAGACAGGCCTGTGTCCTGGTCCTGCTTGGGTGCAGACCAGAATCCTCCGTGCTTACCAGTGATCAAAAGAGCTATTTCAGCAACAGGAAAGCAGTCTCAGCAAGCGGAAATGCACAGAGAGCATTTAATTTTAACAGAAATTAATGGCATGGGCAGTGGTCACCTGTGCTGTTTCCATGCTGATCTTGCTTTTACACAGTAGTCAGACATGAAAAGGGATATCTGGGATCACAAAACTTGTCTACTCATGGGAGCAGGAGAAGCCCCATGTTAGGATGCTCAACTGACACTAAACTGAGACTGAGAAGACCTACTCATGTTGTGGGTAACATAAATGGGAAAACCCTCCCTCCACTTCAGAGGGAGATGAATTATGAAAAGTGAAAGCACAAAGTTTTTTCCTCCTTTCTATCTGGCCAGCATTGATGCCGGGTCCCTGGAGTAATTTGCATGCAGTCAGTGCTAGAGGGCTCTTTCCTCAGACAGCATGTTCCTGCTTTTGAGTGATGATGTTCAGACACCATGCCAGTAAAGCTCTGAGATCAGCACTGGTTCAACACATGAAAGCAAAGTATAATTCATTTTTAATTATTAAGTGAGGTGATGGATTTAAAAAGTTTAAAAGAAAAGGACTTGATTCTGCTCTCATTTTTTAGTATAAATGGCTAACCTGTAGTATAAATCATCAAAGGATGAGAAATTTCATTATTTTAAAACGAAATGTGAGGAAAAAGGAGAAAATAAATATTTAAGACCATCTCACAAGCTCCTGGAAATATACTATTTTATTCTAATTAAAGGAAAATAAGTACTATACTTGTCAGTTTCCATCTTTCCTAATTTGAATGGGTGATTGTGCTTTTCAAGTAAAAGACAGATTTGGGAGCCATTGCAGAAATTGCAAGGACTAACAGCAAAGTCAGGTAACATTTACCTTTAGCTAGGTGAGCTTATGGACCTTCTGATTACAAAGCAGCATAGCACTATCAGCTATCTAATTTGAAATATATTTGCTTCCAGACTGAGCTTGTAGGACTTTGTAAGTAAACATGGAAACATTTTCATACTCAAAGGATAGTTTGCAAAAACACCATCATATACCATTCTTCTCTAGCACAACCAACTACATTTTGGAAATTTTCTGTCCAACCACAGAATTTATGCTTGAAGAAACACCTAGAAAAATGAATTTGCTTCCTTAATTCATCCATCAGGAATGTCAGATTCATTCTGATGCTAAACACTCTACTGTATAAAGAGGAGTGGATGGATACCAGGATTAGGGTTAGGGTTAGGGTTAGGGTTAGGGTTAGGGTTAGGATTTGGTTTTGGGTTAGGGTTAGGGCTACGGTTGGGTTAGTGTTACAGTTAGTGTTAGGGTTAAGGTCAGGATCAGGGTTAGGGTTGAGCTATACAAAAGGCTGCAGTTTTAGATGAGCTTCCATCTACTTAGATTGATTTATCTGAATTTTTTTAATTGTATCTAAAACCTCACAATTTTTTTTTGTTTACTCCCTATTTTATTTCCAGGTAAAAATAAAATTTTGGCTTCCTTCATCAGTTTTTTTTCTCAAACATAGAATATACTCATGACATCCCTAATCTGTTATTCTTTGAGCCATTTCAATAATTAACAGGATACAAAGAAACACTAAGATCCTGATGAGACACTTTTGTAGGTGTCCCACGAGATGCAGTAGATGCCCCATCCCTTGAAGCACTCAAGACCATTTTGGATGAGGGTCTGAGCAACCAGACTTAGTTGGAGATGTCCCTGCACATTGCAGGGGGTGTTGGAATAGATGGCTTTTATATATCCTCTGTGTCCCTTTCAACCCAAACTATTCTAATACTATGATTCTCTGAAAACATGTTGACACTTTTTTTCTTTAGTGTCTACACGAATCCAAGCACTATGTCACCATGAGTCCAAGATCTGCTAGTTCCCTGAACACCAGTCCCAGATAAAGAATAAAACACTGATAGGGATACTTACAATGGTATCCTCTCTATTTTAAGAAGGGAAAGTGCCTGGAAGACACGTGGTGCTCTTTCAACTAGGCAGAGCTTTCTGAGAGCACCAGTAGTCTCTGTGCAGAAGAGGAAGAGTTTAATATTTATCACATAGCTTCCTAGCCTGGGCTGCCCTCTGCAAACAGCACTCTGGCACCAGAAGACTCCTTTGGGCCTACAGATAGGTGCTTCCATATAATTCTGTAAATTTTCAACATAAGGCAAATGGTGTGGACCCAATATTTGCAGAATTTCAGGCTTATTCATTGCTTGTGTAGTCCTACTGAGGATGGAAAAGAAAGGCATGTGAAAACATAATTTCTAGACACCTGGGGAAAGTTAGGTAAAGATGTCAAAACAGAAACCCTTTCTCACACGATAAACACAGCCCATTAGCTGATGAACACCTAATCCTTTTCCAGTTTTTGATTGATTCTTTTTGTGGAATAAAATAAGAGAAAGCAGCTATGTGTTTTTTTATCATTACTTTTTATTTTTTTTTTTACACATTTGCACAGTGGCTGATCTCTAGTTTAACTGGGAGCTGTCTAAACATACCATACTTTGGCTCATGATGCACCAGCACAAGGCTGCAGAGTATTTCAGGAAGGTGAGGAGGCAAAGTAAGGAGGTAACCCCACAATAGATGCTTTCACCTGGCCCAGCCTCTTTTTTGATTTCTAGATTTCACTTTCACTTTATATATTTTCCCAGATAATAGATTCCACTTCTTTTTTAAAAAGACAACCAAAAAAATCTAAAAAATGCTAATAATCCACTGTAGCTTACACAAATAAGTTAAAGGGAGGAGACTGTTAGGTCTATCTCTGACTGACTGTGTATTAAAAAGCATTTTGCCGTACACCTGTGTGATGAGTAACTTTGCCTATAGCATCTCTTCTAGAATGGCAGCTCTGATTTGCAGCCCCCAAGAGGCATCAAATCTACCACTTCCTTTATTAGCTCCTCCCAATAGTGAATAACCCTAATAATTGAGGAAAAACATTTTCCATCCTGGTTTCACACCTTTGTGCCAGTGCATGATAAACCAGGACTGACCAGATATGAATTGAGCAGTTTGGAAAGAATGACAAAGAACAAAAGAAAGAACAAAAGGAAAGAAAAAGAAAGAAAGAAAGAAAGAAAGAAAGAAAGAAAGAAAGAAAGAAAGAAAGAAAGAAAGAAAGAAAGAAAGAAAGAAAGAAAGAAAGAAAGAAAGAAAGAAAGAAAGAAAGAAAGAAAGAAAGAAAGAAAGAAAGAAAGAAAATATATATCATAAACAGGTGAAGAAAAATGTATAGTTTTCTTAAAAAATGTTATTTTTCTATTGTGCATAAACTAAGGCATCTTTAGTCACTGTAAAAGGTAAGAGTAACTTTAAAAATATTGACTAAATCACTGTGCACCTCTGACCAAACACTGTTAGAGTACATTTTCCCTGACTGCAGGAAGAAGTCTAACTAAGCACAGACTGTCACCACAGTGGTACTTAGCTCAGCATTATAGTTATTTTGTCAGTGTGCCTTCAAAGAACCTGCTCAGGGCTGGAATTCATATTCTACTACTCTTATTGGGGCTGAATGCTGATGGAGGAGGGGAAAGAGGAGTCAAAAAATGCTAAGCAGTGACACAGCCTGTCACAACATGGAATGTGCTCAGTGCTGATGGTGGAGCCACTGTCCTCCCAGCACTTCACTTTCCTCAGAAATTTACATCAGAGCTACTATTGAACCACAAACTCACAAATGGGAACACTATGTCCCCTATATTTAATTTAAATGATCTGGTCCAGTGAAGCCTATTGAGAGTTCTGAAAACTTCAAGAATTATTTTTGTACTTCTTCCTAAAAACACGTGATTGAATTGACATCTTTTCACTTCATGAACATAATCTAAATCTCTGGCTTTGAACGAATTCAAACTGGAGGACAAAAACAACCCTTAAAATATCTCTAGCCTCAATAATGAAAATTCCAGATACTAAACACTCTTAATTAAGAATGTGTTCACTTTTAAAATGGATTTAGTCTGAGTTTACTGTTGTAATTTTTGGTAGTGCCACAGGATGCTCCTCCCTATATAGGCAGAGTTTAAGTAGGAATGGAGACCCAAAATCAGTTGTAAAGTTGTGTGCTTTTGAACATGAAAAGGAAATACTAAAGATTTACCTTCCTAAGCCAATATTTTGCATGTTCTCTACATAGAAAAGATCCATGACAGGAGTATGATTCTTTAAAACATATGAGTAACACAGCAAGACCTCATCCTGAACAGCAAGCTGTTCAGCAAAAATAGTTGTATGTATATGCACATATCTTGACTTCCACATAAACAGGCAAAATTGCTTACAATTAGCTGGATTCCTATTAAGATCCCAAGCCAGAAACACATATGTGCTTGATGTTCCTCATACATTCTTATTTTGTTTTTTTCTGTCCATACTTATCGAATATGCTTTTCCTTTTCTTTGGCCTGCCCATTTAGTCAGTGATGAAAGATCAAACTGAGATGAAAGTTAGAATTGATCCATGTGATTCCCTGATGCCCCTCTTCTCCTAAATATTCAGGTCAGACAAACAGTTTTTACTAGTGGCCCATGAAAAAATGTGGGAAACAGATAATTTTCTGCAGTATCAGGTTAAGCAGGCACATCACGCAATACATTAATCCATGTTCTCAGAGCCTGACAACAAAATTTGCCCCAAGATAATATTGCTTTCATTGGTTATTCCTTTCCTAACTGCAAAAAAAAAGAACAAAATCAAGGGTTGAGTGAGTCTGACTGCTGTTTCGAAAGAAAAACATTTTTCTGTCATTGTGTTATCTGTGAAAGATATCAAATCCTAAGAAATAGTCAAATGGCTCTACAATTTCACCATGCTTATTAATAAAATCTTCTATAGCAGGGGTAAAACTGATACCAAAATCTGTCTATTAGTAATTGGAAAATGCTTGCAGTGAAAAGAAAGAAGAAAAGTGAATTATGATCAAAGAATTTTTGTTTTTGTTTTTTTTTTTCTTTTATATCCTTTTCCATCATCCTAGTGTAGGTTTCACAAGCTGAGGCATACCAAAGGGCAAAACCAGCTTTTGAAGAATACTTTCTTCTATTAGCTCGACCTGTCCAGAAAAACGGAACCATTTGCATCATGAAATCACAATTTGACCTTTTAACAAAAAAACTTTCCAAAACACCAACAATAAAAAAACATACGTACATGGACAAACAAACACAATTAACCAAAAACATAAGGCCCCCACCCTTGAACCCAGAGTGGTTAGCTGTGAAGTAGCCAGTGAGAGGAGGAGTGTTTCAGAAGTTGTTTAATGCCTTTCCCAGAAACTGTCTTTGCAGGAGTAGGACAACAGGAATGAAGAAGGTCAGATAAAATGATGAAAGAGATTTGCAGTCCTTTTTAAGTATCTTTTTACTCTTCTGTATCTGGAAAAAAAAAAAAAAAGAAATAGAAAAGTGTCAAATGCTGCCTTTCTCCTCTTTGCCCAAGGGGTAGGTAATCTGGGAAAGTAAAATAAGGGTATCAGTTTAGAGTGCCTCATTTTCTGCAAGCACTGAAGCTTTGCTTAACTGTTGAAAGGGTGCAAGATGAGGCACACCAAGGCAATACCTCTTACAGGCTCAACTGGAAATATCCTTCTGTCCTAAACAAATTGAAATCTATTATGATCAGACTAATCCAGCTGGAATTCAAACTTAGGCATCAAGAAGATTACATAACGGAGTCCTGCATTCTTAGATCAAGAGATTTTAATAGGTTTCTTTGCTGTAGGGCTCTCTGATCATCCTTGATCAACAGCTTTCCCAATACCTTTTTGGTTATGAAGGCAAGAACGTTGTATATGTGGTTTGAAACGAAGAAAAGAAAATGCTCCAAACAGAAAAGAACACTACATTTTAAAAGCTCTTTTCTTCAAACGAGCTTTCAGTGAAAAACACAACCTTAAGAATGGAGAGGAGCCAAAGATACAACAAAATATGTGCATTTTACAATCTGCTTGACTCCTCTGTCAATATTTATAATCCCTTGGCCTCATAATTAGGCTATGTTTGACTAACATTACCCTGAATGTACAAACATAGCTGTTTTCTATGTAGTTATACTACAAGTGCATCTTCACAATAAACAGATGTCCTTGAGAAAGAAGTATAGACAAGAAAACTTTTTTGTTATTTCTAGTGACAATGGACAGCTTCTAATGAAAGAGGACAGTCTATCCAATTTGACTCATAACCATCTCTAGAAATCCTCTGGAAAAGCTTCAAACAGGAACATGAATATTTTACTCTTTATTGGCTGTTCTAACCAGTTACCTGAGTACACCTGGCACCCTGTTTAGTTACTGTTATTCTAACACTGCTTATATCAGCAGAGTTTGAAAGCACATTTGAAAGAGTCTCTCAACAAAGGAGATTCAGCCCAAGGAGAGATTAATTTATCTGTAGGGCTGGGCATGCCTTGGAAGACATTATTGCATCAAAACATCTTTTGGTCCCTTTCAGGAAACCAATTTCTTTTGCATTCAGTAACATATTGCCTTTTCTTTTTCTTTCTTTCTTTTTTTTTTTTTTTAATGGTACTTGGGCAAAAGAGAAAAAGTACTGCCAAAACAAAGATCTTTGCTGCTGGATTGCATTGTCTGTGCTGAATGTATACAGTGGCTGCACAGATCTACTAGTGAGTTGGTATCTTCTACCATACAGATAGCAGGGGAACCTTTCCTTTCAGGATAGTCCCCTGTGAATTGCTACCACAAAATCTTGTTCACTGATGGAATTCTAAGACACTGTTTTAAAGAATTAGGCTTTCAGCATTTTATTGGATTTATTTAGACTGAGTAGTCACATTTCCAGCATAATCTACAATAGGCAATCCTAACAGCCATAACAACAGTACTACATTTCCTTGATGTTTCCCAACTAAAACATTCAGCCTGATTTACTGTCATATCCTGTGACATGTATCATTAGCCACATTTTAAAGAGAAAAGACTGACCCAGAAGGAAGGGTAATCATTTGGGGCAGGTGGACTAAATGACATATTTGAGCAGTAAGTATTTCTGAACTTCTTAAAGGTTTTGCTGAATCACACCAGGGATCTGAAACAGAGCTCAGAGTACCACCTAACACATGCTTCCCTTCCTATGCCATCCACACTCACAAGAACTTTAACCCTTCCCGTCCCTGCTAATGAAGCAAGGGAAAACGCAAAGTTTTCTCTGAACTTCTCTGGAAGTTCCCTGTGGAGAGCTGAGTCAACCCAGAAAGTCTGTGGATGTTCCAATCCTGGCAGTGTTCAAAGCCAGATTGGCTAAGACCTTGAGCAACCTGGTCTAGTGGTAGGTGTCCCTGTCCATGGCAGGGGAGGTTAGGACTAGATGATTTTGAAGTCCATTCCAATCCCTTAACTTTCTATGATTCTGTGATAGCTTTTTACTTTTGTTAGCTACATCATCAGCTCCAGTAAGAACATACCAGCATAGAGTTTGCTTTGAATTGTTTGTCTGCTTGGAGGAGCAGATGTTCTGGTTTCCTAGCCAAATTTCCCATTGGATATAATAGAATTTCCCTACAACTACCCTAGCTTTGGATATGATTCAGCATCTTTCTCATCTAAATACAATAGTTCTAGTGCAAATACTAGCATTTATCAACAGAGGTAATTGAAAGAGGAAAAAGAATGAATATGCAGTGCTCTGAACACCTAAGACTTTAAGTAGTCCACTCAGCATATACTGAATGTCATTTTCTGAAATAGCCTTGCCTGAATACCCATCTCAGTCCTTCAGCATCTCTGATGAACTTACATTGTTTGTCAAGGTTGAGTACTGGCCTTCACTTTGATCACTAATATAAATGCCAGTGACTTCTACAACTTTTCATGCGATACCAGCACCCACTGTGAGTCCATTTCTGCTATCAGTTTCTAGATTATACCAAGGGATTTTTAACTTTTGCCTGCTGGACTATGAAGCTATGTATCTATACAGACTGACATGCTGAAATGGAAATACACTGCAGTTCATCTTTTTCTTCACATAGAATTACTAAGTGTATGAGTATACCCACACAGCAAGGAAGCTGACTGTCAGTTTTGCACAGTAATTAATCTCTTTTAATGATGTTTTGGAGTCCAAAGTCTTAGAAGAGCTATCAATTTTAACAGTTGGCATTTATTATGCCTGTCTAATGCAAACTTTCGAAATCTCCTCCAGATCAAACTTTCAAAATCTGCTCTCTCAACACAGTTGGAGGACACCCAGAAGCATTTAGACTGAGGTGAGAGTTTAGACTAACTCAGAAACATCTGTTCTGTATTTACACATGCTCCTCACCAAGCATAAATCACAGGCATGATGCTGGTTGCACCAACTGGAAGTGGAGAGCTGACCTCTCCCAGCACTGCTTCTGATGGCGGCCAGCTCTACTGCTCCAGATAAATGCCTGCCCTTTACCTCCATCCCTTCCTCTCCAGCTGCCAAAAACACAGTGCTGCTCAGAGAGGGCTTAGGATACTGCTGAAGGTTAGGAATTTTCTTTTTTTTTTTTTTTTTTTCTTTCTCTCCGGGAGTTTTTCTCCCATTTTTTGCCTAAGAGATGGGAATGATGGGTACTTAAGAGACAAAAGATATGGCCCGGATGGGGAGGAGGGGGGAAGGGATGCAGCTTGCTGCAGTCTTGCTGCAGCTGGGGGAGTGAGCTTCGTGGCTGGAGGTGTGAGAAATAAGTTAGTAAAATTGGCTTTTGCTGAATATTACATGAATTGATGTTGAATATTGTAATGTTGATTTTGGAAAATGTTAAGATAATGGTACATGTTGAAAACTGGTTGTTCCAGCAGTATGGTTGTGAGGTTGGTTTTTGCAGGGATGTATGATTTGTGTGTTCTGATGTTAGCCCTGCAAGTTTGCATGGGACGGGCTGTTGCTAGCCAAACTTCGAAGACATAACCATAAAAGGAGTGGGATTCCATCCAGTGAGAACCCGATGACCACAGTGACTGAACGGTGCCTAAAAGAGTGACATGGGGTGAGACTATGCAAAACTGTAAATAAATATGGATAAGGTTGATGCAATCACAGGGGTATAAAAGGCAAGACCACCATTTTGTGATCGAGCCTCTGGCACCTGGCCATGCTCCCAGCACTGTCCCTTTTGCTTTTCTCATTTTTATAGTTCTCAATAAAATTCTCAATAACTCATTTCCACTCGGGATCTGAGTCGTTTATAACAGGAGGGAAGCTCTGCACTCTTGGGAAGCACACAGATATTGTGACCCTTGGCTGGGGGGTCAGGGGCTGGGCTGAGCCCTCTCTCTCTCTCTCTGGGGGATCAGAGGGCCAAGGGCTATGGTTTTGGTGCGGGACTGCTGCTGCATGAAGGATATGCTGCCACTGCAGAGTTTTGTCCTTCACTACTTCTCCTTACCGTGGGTGAGCCTCTGCTAGCAAGAGTGGTTGTTGAACTGGGACCTTTTCAACAGCGGAACACACTGGGAGGGACCCTCACCATCGGCTTGGGTGCCTCAGGGGAAGCTCAGGGCCCCTCCCCCCTCCCTGTCTCTGGAGGGACCACTTCCCAGCTGCTTGTGGGAGCCTGGCTGCCAGGGACATCCCCAGGACATCACAGGGGAGATGTGAGAGTCAGGGGAAAACCCGAAACAACCCCCTCCCTCCGCCTTCTCTCTCTTCCCAGGGCCGCCCAGCCCCCGCTGTTTTCTGCCGCTGCTTCAGTGGTTTTGCTACACTTTAACTCGACACTCTGCATCGACCTGGATCCTCACTGCTCCTGCCATGGCTTCCTGGTCTTTGCTACACTTTGTTTGCCACCTGGGGTGTACTGGTCTCTGCTGTTCCAGCCTGCTGCTCCGAGATTCCTGCTACAGTCCAGATCGCCCCTCAAGAGGCACTCATGGCTGCTCCCCATAAGCTCTGCACGGGGAGCCCCTTTTCCCTCCCTCTCACCACCCGAGCCGCCATTACCCGTGTGGAGAGGTGGCTGAGCTCGTGCCACAGCGCCCCCTGCAGCCGCGGGGGAATCATCGCACCTGCCCTGCCCGGCCGGGAGCCACCAGCGCCCCTGCCGGCTGTGGCCGTGACTGCAGCAAAGGGGAAAGGGCCTGACAGCCGAGAGAAGGCTGGTACTGGGTTTCTGGTTTCGTTTGTTGTTGCTGCCGTTGTTGTTGTTTGTTTATCTTGTTACATATATATATATATGTTAGTAAAGAACTGTTATTCATTTTTCTATATCTTTGCCTGAAAACACCGTAATCTCAAAGTTATAATAATTTGGAGGGAAGGGGGTCATATTTTCCATCTCAGGAAGATTCCCTCCTTCCTTGGCAGACACTTGTCTTTTAAACCAAGACAGACACCTCCCAATGGCACCTAGTACCAGGCCAGGCTATCAGGACAAGACCAAGCCCTATGGTTTTCAAATTGCATTTAAAAGAAAAACCTCTTTTCTCTCCTAAAAAAATAGATGCTGAATGTGGACTGCGGGACAGTGTGATGTGGATTAAGGACTCTGTGGGCAGGGGTTTTGGGGTTTTTTTCGCAAACTATTTAGCCTGCTTGAATCCTGGTGAATGAAAGTGTTAGTCAGGTTCTTGCATGGTCCTTGTTTTCTCTGCTCAAATTTCTGAAGCATTATAACCATACTTAATTCTAAAGGAAGCACAAGATAGCAGCACTATGCAATCCATGCAGCACAACATCCATGACTATACTACTGAAAATACAGGGTGAAAAATGAGAAGTTATCTCATTTTTATTAAAATCAGATTCTCTTGTCACATTGCAATAAACATGTGTGTAACACAGACCATCAGCTTTACATGCTAACATAGCAGATAGCAAAAGGGTTGCACTTGAAGGAAAGTTCAATACACAAACTTCACGTGCTATGACTCTTTAGCCTAGAAACAGAGTTCCAGGGAGAGTCTAATAAAAAGTAAATTAAATTATTAATGGCACCAAGAATGTGAAAGGGAACAATTACTCACTGTTTCTCACAATTCAAGAAGGGAATTAACAAACAAACTTATCAAACAGTAAATTTGAGAAGAATAAAAATATGTGATCTATCACATAATGCCTAAGTAAATTTTTAATTGTGTTGCCTCAGTGCCCTGTACACAAAAGTATCAGGGCTCTAAAGATAATTAGAGAAAATAATGGAAGAAAAATCCATCAGAGTGTATCTAAGTCAGAGATTTGACCTCTACCTTGGCCCTCTGGAACGCAGAAAATTGTAGTGGGGTACACCCATTGCTCTGATTTTGGTTTTTGTTCATTAAGATCTCTGTTGTGAAATGTTGTCACACAGGTGATGGAGAACTAAAGGGACTTTTAGTCTAACCCAGTAAGGTTGTTCAAGTGTTCATAGCAAAGCTGACATGGTGTTTGAAAGTAGCTTCTACCTTTACTAATTAAAAGCATAGGTTTTTCAAAATGAGATTCTTTATTGCAAGCTCTGCTCTTCCCCAGAACCCAGCTCCCTCCAAGCGCTGTGAAATGACAAAACAAATTGCTAATTCTTGCATGGCCTTTGATATCATAAAACAATTACTACTGATGCAGTGCACAATGAGGTGAAATAGTAGTCTCAGAAATTGCATCTCACGTAATCTATAATCCAGTCTTTCCCACTACAAATGACAGAGGTATTTGCAGTTGCTGAGACAGATCACCAAATCTGCCACTTTTAATTCCTTTTTAACTCCTTTGTGGACTCACTCAGCATCTTACAGGATGTAAAGGAGTGATGTTTTAATTTTGTAAGCTTTTTTTCCCAAAACCTGGGTATTTCTTGTCTTCGTAAGTGCTAAAGTGGGCTCAGTCATAATCTGTAGCTTTTCCACCCGGAAAGCACCATTGAAGCTATTCCTAGTGCTCAAAATAAAATGAAGATGTTGAAAATCTAAGTACTCAGTTCTCAGCACTGGATGATCCTGTCTCCTACTTTTTGAAAGCGTTTTCAAACTAACATAACTCTGCATAGTTATGGTATTTTCTTTCTTCCATTGCACCAGAGATGTATGAGGCCTAAGAAGCAAAGTTCAGAAGATCAGTGAAATAAAGAAGAAATATGCATCATAAGTTAATTCATCTCTGTCATCAGTATGTCTAATGGATGAGAAATTTTAGAGTGATTCTTTGTTTCAAAGAAAACAAAATGCTATTTGAAGGTGCTTACATTCTCCTTAAAGTAAGAGAAACCAAGAATAAATGCTCTTGAGAAAAAGTTTTGAATACTTGTTTAGTAAGTGAATTTAAATAACATGACTCCAGTTTAGCACATGACCCAAGTGCATAACATTAATTTTGCTATTAGGAGAAATAGCACTAGCATAGAAGGTATCCTGGTTTTGGCGCTTTGGCACATAATTGTGCCTAAACCACTCATGATGCCAAACAATTTCTAGTCCTTTTCACACTGACGTTGAGTTTTATGTTTGCTTGACAGCTTGCATTCCACTTGCCTAGGATAACATCAGTGATGAAAGAGATTAGTTTTGGTTTAATATATGTTATTTGCCTACCAGCATATTATGGAAATATATAAAAGCAGATAAAAATATAATGAATACACTGGCAAAGGTTTGATTACACTAAGTAATGACTGAGTTTCCTGAATAAAGCATGTGTGAAAGATACTTACTATGTAAAGCCACCTAGAAGATTAGGTGCAAAAGTTTATTCTGTATTTGATAATCAAACATAATTCAAATCTCTGCATATATTTGGGGTAAAAGCTAGATCATTGTTTTCATAAAAAGATGTTCCATTGTGGATGGAAAGGAAAACCCCAGTCCTTTTCAAGGAGCAAGGGGATGAGCTGTGTGCTGGGTTGACCCTCGCTAGACACCACGTGCTACTCTTATCACTCCTAAGCTGGACATAGGGAGAGAATATATAAGGAAAGGATCATGTTTTGAGGTAAGGGCAGGGAGAGATCATTCACCAATTACTGTCACAGGTAAAACATATTTGACTTGGGAAAACTACTTTAATCTATTAATGAAATCAGAGTAGGCTAATGTGAAGTAAAACCAAAACTTAAAACACCTTTCTCACGCCCCTCTCTCCTTTCTGGGCTTAACTCTATTCCTGATTCTCAACCTATTCCTCCACAGGACATGGGAGGACAGAGAATGGGAATTACAGTCAGTTCCTCACATATTGCCTCTGCTGCTCCTTCCTCCTCATGGGGAGGACTTCTCATACACTGCTGATGGGCTTGGCTTTGGTGAGTGGATCCCTTTTGGAGCTGGCTGGGAGTGCCTCTGTCAGACATGAGGGAAGCTTCTAGCAGGTTCTGAGAGAAGCCACCCTTCCAACCCTCCCCACTACCAAAACCTTACCATGCAAATCAAATACAATCTTCCACAGAAAGAAGGATAATCAAAGCCAACAAAGTTTTTAGCCAAATAAGTGAATTAGAATTTTGTAATAAGCACTGGGCTTCTTTGGCTGAGTGACTAAAACAAAAAATTAGGATAATGCTTAGCTCTGGGTCAGACACAAGGACTTGGTGTCTTTCTCGCATGGCAAAATGTCTGTTGGAGATTAGGGTTTTTTGGGGGGAGTGGGGTGGATAGAGAGAAAAAAGATCAACCCAGGCTTTTCATCTAAATAAAACAAAACTTTATGTTTACCATTTACTTAATGCTGGATAAAAATGTGAAACACTGTTTCAAAGCAAAAATTCTCATTTGGATTTTTTCAATATCTCTTCAGTTTTTGACAACCACTTGTATTGAATTAAACTCCTAAACATTTTAGCCTGACTCAAAAAAACACTTTTCAACTAGTAACACTTGTTGATTTTCTTCTATATTAGTTATTTCTTGCAAGTACCAGGTTTTAAAGTTAAGAAAAGGAAAGAAGTGGTTTAGAAGGAGAGAAAAAAATGAATTGCCTAGTGATGGATCAATTAATGATTAGAAGTAATAAAGATTACATTTTTCGATCATGAATATCTGGCTACCCATGTGTTGCTTTGTCTTTTGGGGTGGGATGCTACACCTTATAAGAGTCCTATCTGGTTCCTGTAGCTGGTATGCTCAAATTGGAACCTAGTTGTTCTGTGGGGAAGGAATAAGATACAATCTAAATGTCACCAATGCATTTGAGGAGCCACTTCATATTCTTCCTTCTTCTCATGAGAATACATGATCTTGTTTCTCTTTCAGGACTGAGTGTTGCATCAAGAAAAAGAACACTGATTGTCACTGTATCAAACATAATTCTTGCAACTGGGAGCAAGGAGGACTCTCCTCTTGCTGAAGTGGAAAATTTCTATACATCACCACACAGGCAGATTTTCCTAAATGGGATAAGGACTATAATAGAAGCAAGGTCACAGCTGTAGTCCCTGACTGGTGCAATAAATTAGTTGATGGTGCAAAATCAAGGAAGAATTTCTGCAATGCACTGTGTAAGTCACATTCCTTCATGTCTCTAGGACCATGAATGTTATCCCTGAGGAACAATGCAACCATATGCCATCTCTGAGCAGAACTATATGTAATGGACCAGAGGTAACATGGAAAAATGTTCCTCATAAAGGTAACTACTCAAAAAACATTAGTTAAGTTGCCTTCAGTGATGATTTTTTTTGTACCATGCACCTGAATATTCCAAATATTCACTTAAATCAAGACAAATGGAATTCCCAATTTTTCAGCTTGTCACATATATCTGTGACTTCATGTAAAGGAGAATCAAAAAACAATCTAGCATCCTAAAGACCATGTATCTAGGCTCCTATGGCCTGAACAATAAAAAGCAGGCTAAAAAAGGAGACACATGAAAGTCTCAAAGGAAAACCAGGTGCTTTCCATAAGATTTACAAACACACACAAAACTGACAAGTTGCAAAATCATCTGCATAATTATAAAAGGTACCTTTCTACATATTCCCTATATTCTCACCAAGCATGCATACCATGGTGATGTACCATTTGCCCTGTCTAGATACTAACAATGTATTTTGCACTTAGCTTCAAAGATCATATCACATCATGTTCATCTGCTATTAAAACTGAATAAAACCTTCTTCATAATGCATTCTTCTATGCAAATTCCAGCTTGCCTCAGGTGCCAGTTGCTAAATTAGGCAAAATCATTTTTTCAAAAGAGCACAAAAAGGATTTTTAAAAGCACAGAAGCTATTCCAGCCCCCAGTTATCCTATACTGCAGTACTATGGAACAATTGTTCAGCAGAGATAAATTACAGTGAAATATGTCTTTCCAGCAGGCAAAATGCCTTCATGTTTCAATCAAGTTTTCCCAGAAGCTAACGAGTCTTTCTGATTTGTAACTTGAGGCAATAGCCGTTAATGTAATTCAAGTAACAGGCCGTAAAAAAGAAGTGACAAAACGAAGGAAACTGTCTTTAGTAAGTAGTCTTAGACTACTGTCATTCCAATTTGCCTGTGCTGCTGGATTATGACACATACTATCAAGAGCACTATCAAGCAGCAAGGAGAAATACAATGTGTTTGCCTTACAAACTGAAATGGACTTTTTGCATCTCATAATAATGGAGAGATCAGTTTATCTTTCTAAACAGAATTAGAAATGGCACCATTATTTATATGATCTGAAATTTGCCTTTTTACTTCTCTCTAGGAGACAGAGACAAATGCTGTTCATTTACACACTTAAGTAACCTGTTTTAAAACAACATCAGAATTATGCATATTAAATAAGCAGGATTTCATCAGAAGTCTACTTAGTGTTCATTGCTATGCAGTGGTCTTGGCTAGATTGACACATATAAGAATTGTATCTTGCAGAAGGCTGCAAAGACAGGCAATTCTTAAATGGTTGAGAAGTTTTGACAAATGAAGCTGGGAAGAATCCTGTTAATTCAACTCTCTCTGGATAATTGTGGAGCCCTCATCATGGTGTCTTCTCACCACCATGTTCCTATACCAAAGGCATTGTCAGATAACAACATTCTGTGCCAGCTACTCTGCCACTTGATTTTTGGGACAAATGGGACAGAAAGAAATGAAGGCTTTAACTTAATAATCAGGGAATTTTTCACTTTCTGATCAAGAAATCATTATCAAGAAAAATTAAGACTGAAAGGCAGCTCTACATGTTGGCATGGGCAATGTACAGAACTCAAAGGAAAAGCTTTTAACTACTGATAAGCAACATTATATCTTAACAAAATCAAAATAAAGAAAGCTAACACCTCAATCTCTGGTAAGCCTGAAATATAGTCCGTATATTTAAAAGGCTACATATAGTATTATATTACATTATATTATAGTGACTATATTCTATTCTATTGTGTTGCACTGCATAGAAGAATGTAGTACTGAAACAATGACCCGTCAAAAAACAGGTTTTGATTTGACCATGAGGTGGCAGCACTGCTCATGACATAGCCAGAGCACATTAGGCTTTCGCTGTATGTACTATGTCTTGAAGAAGCAAATACCTTGTGTATTTCTGTACTAAAACATGCATGTTTCCACTAGAGGAATACGTTCCTAGGACAAACACAAAAAAGGAACCTTTTATTTGTCTACAATTGATAGCTAGAGAGTACATTTGATTGAATGAACTGTGCTTGGTCCCCAAAACAAGAAGTTACACTGAAAACTTTGAATTAACATTGCAGAACCTTTTCCCAGTGAGGGGAAAAAAAAAAAAAAAAGAGGATGTGGTAGAAATAACGTGTGAATCATAGGATCATACATTCAGAATAGTTGGGTTGAAAAGGGACCTTTAAAGCTCATCTAGTCCAACTCCACAGCAATGAGCAACTAGATCAGATTGCTCAGAGCCCTGTTCAACCTGACCTTGAATGTTTCCAGCAATGAGGTTTCTACCACCTCAATGGACATAATGTTCCAGTGTTACACCACCATTACTGTAAAAAATTTCTTCTGATATCAAGTCTGTAATGGGGAAGAATAATTTTCTCATTTGCTGTTAGTTTTATTAGAAAAAAAAATGTATTTCAAAAAAAGAAAGGTTGGAATGTAAAGAAAAATTATGTCCATGGGACTGCCTATAATTTTCCATTCAAAGAGTTGCTGAGCAATGATTTCACATGGGAAAATTCGGTTTTCCAAAATGGTTTAACAATGCTCTATCCCACAGGAAGCACTTGATGAACTACTTGTGCTGATGACATCTCTGACAGGACTGTATCTTTATTTGGGAAATGGCATCCCCATATTTATTTTCTGGAAACTGAGGAAAAGGGCAGTACTGAATAACAAGCAGTATCTCCCACAGGAAAAAAAACCCTATAATATGAAGATCAGATTAACATGAGAAGACTAGTCTATATTCAAGAGACTTGCACAGGATTTTAAAGCGGTTAAGTCTGAAATCCAAAGTATGACTGCAACTTACACAGCCATCCTCAAACTAGCTTTACTGCAGTTGGTTTTGGTATGGATAGACTTAGTCATACAAATCTCTGGCTAGATACGTAGTTCCTCACACTCTGAATGAGCTTGATCCTTGTTCCTGGAGGCATGCCCACTTAAGTATTATTTTGTACCTTCAAGGTAACTGACACAGAAACTACATTTCACACCTATGACTACAGGGTATACATGTCGTTTCAACATCTTTGTGTCAACATGACTAGCTATTCTATATCTCTCTAGTCACTAGGTTCCCCATGTAGTAGAAGGACAAACATATTAGAATTATTTTGGCATGTATGTATGTCTGTAAGAAGATACTACAATAGCTTCCTTTGTATATAATTACAAAAACAACTTGGATACATATCCTACAAAGATTTATGCAAAATATACTCTGCAGCTTTCTTTTCTGAGTGCAGGATGCCTGCACAGTAGGACAGACTGTTGTCAGTTGAGTTCAAGACTTCAGCTGATGCAGAAGGGTACTGGTGAGAAAGCTGAAGCTCTTATGTTAAACACACATAAATGGGCCTGTTTAACACAAATATTCCCCAGCTGCACACTGAATAGAGGTTGTAAAACCCAAGAACAGAACAGAGGTTGTAAAACCCAAGTACCCTTGCCCCTGAAAAAAGTCCAGGCTGAGTTTCACCCACCAGCAAATTACATGTGGTGAGCACATTATAGCCATAATCTCAATCTTTCTAATTGTTAAATCTTTTTTCCAGCATGTGACATGTGAAAGACCATGCACTGGCACAAGAGAAAGCATATGTTTGAGTAAACATTTCAGTAGTCTGCAAACAGCTGTGTATTATCCATGGATAATGTTCCTTTCTCCACACCCCTCACGTGGCTGGTAAGGAGATTTGCTCTGGAGTGGGTAATGGACAGAACAGGTTGTGCAGTATTTGGCAAAGCAGAAGCTCCGTTCTAGCATTTTTCTTTTTTCTTTCGAAGGTACATAATTCACAATATTTTTTCTGATTTTTATCAATTAGACAATTAACTATAATCTGCCTCCACACTGAATGAGAAATGGCCTACAAATTGTTTTTGCATGGTTAGAGTTGCTTATTCACTGTAATCAATTGGTCCCATGGTACTGGTCTTTTCCCTAAAGAGATGGACTTAGCTATCTCTTACAAGACAATAAATAACAAATACAAAAACACCAAAGATAAGCGACTTGCAAAGCACCAAATTCACATCCTCAATCTTCAATCTTCAAGTTAGTATGAAACATTCACTTCTTGGTCCTCCAGCCCAAATAAACAGGTGGCTCTAATCTTTCTAAGACCTTGAGAATGAAGGCCTTCAAATGTAACCTTTTCCTCAAAGTTAGAGACTCATGGGTCTACTCTCTTGGCTCAGCTGGTGCTCCTGAGTCATCCTAAAAAAGCCCCAGTGTTTCTGCATTCACCTGGTCCTGCAAGGACTGCAGCCTTCCGGCACAATGGTTGCTCAGCCAGCACCCATCAGAGTAGGGAGAGCAGTCATTCTGCCCATTAATCTTTCTGGAGTCTCGATAGTTACATATAGAACTGCACATACTCATGAAAATCTGAAAAGTCATATGTTATTTGAGTATTTATGCTTAGTTTCTGCATGACTGCAGTAAGAGCTATGATTGGTACTTGTTCAAGACTGTTTTCCTTACAGACATTTAACTGAACTATATAAGTAACATGACCTCTTAACAAAAGAACTGAAGTTTTCTAAACAGTTGTTACTAAGGGGCCTCTTAAGAAAAAGTACATAATAATTTGTCTGAAATTAATACATGCTTCTAGATTGAATTTTCTACATGTTTAGTTGAGGTATAGTATTTTCTTCTTATTTACCACTTTGCTAGAGAAGTAGGAATTTAAATAATTTTGATGGTTTTGACCATCAAAACAAAGCACTATATTGTTTATATTTAGGAATAGTTACATTTCAGTGAATTTCACTGATATATACAGAAAGAAAATGCTAGAAAATTTGGTCCCATTTATTTTGCTACCTAATAATTCAGCAATTGTCTTTGAGGCAACGTGGTTCAGATACTATCTCAGAGGCCTGTGGTACACAGGTGAAGAAGTGCAAAAGTGTAAACACACTGTAGAACTTAGACGTTTTTCCAAACTGCTGAGGCTGCTAAAATGTCTGCGGACCTCTACACTAGGCTCAGACTCATTTGAAATTATTCCCAGGTGCCCTTGAAACCATCCTATGTCTTGGGATTGCTACAGTTAAAAAATGTTTCAGCAGCCTCCCATTTCAATTGCATCCTTAATAGGACCTCTTGTGAGAATTTTTCTTAGGTCTGTTTTTTTCATGTCCAGTGCAGCCTGTCCTTACAGACAGAAGAATACAGCCCAAAGAAAGTCAGAAGGATATCATCTCACAAATCTCCATTTCCTATTAAGCAACTCTAATAATCCAGGATTTTTCTTTCAGACACTGTACAAAAATTGATGGATAAGGCTTACCAGCGGAACTAAGTGGTACTAGGCATTATGTCAAAGGAATGATTTTCCCTCAGAATGCTTCAATGGCTTTTTTCAAATCTAATGACTGTTTCTGGTAAGTTTGTTTCTGGTAAGTCTGTTTCTGGTTACCACACAATTTTTTTTGGATTTAGAATAAACTGGAGATGTTTAGGAAACAATAGATTGCATATAAAAATGGGTGTCAAAAATGCAATAAAATGCTGTCCTTACCATCTGTTTTCTTTGATTCATCCCCCACACTAAATTTATCTTTTCTGTCCAATTTATTGTCTTCCTTTAATTCACCTAGAAATAAGCAATAAGAAGCAATAAGAAACACTATAAGCATTTTAATGCAGAGTGCATTTTAATGCTTGTAGCTCAGCGAAATTGCAACACCCAAAGGAGATGTTCCTTAGGAGGAGAGGTCTGAATTCAAAAGGAACTGAATTAACACATTTTCATAGAACAGCACCAGAAAAAATTCATCCAACTCCTACAGATAAGCAAGCTTTACAATCTACTTATACATTTCTTCTAATTATGAAAACCTTTTAAAGTTCGTATGCAAGCTCACAATTCCTCTGATTGTATGTAGGCCAGTAAAAACCTGATCATAAGCTTCATTTCAGAATCAGGAGTCTGAAACATTTATGCTTTCCAAAGAAATAAGATCCTTCAAGGCTTCATCATAAGTGTCTGTTTTAAAGAACCATCTTAGATACCCTGAACAGGCCTGTGTAATTTTGCCTTACTTTCTCTTACTAGATTCCTTTATCTACAGATTCATTTGTTTTGATATCAGGGAACAATCCTCCTAGCACTGATCATTGCCTTTAGAGTCTCTGTAGCAAACCAGAAAATCAAGGCCTTTGGCAGAGAAATGGTTCATGCAGAATGAAAATAGCAACTTAAGATGGGGTGTATTTTATGAAGCCAGGAACGTCAACCAAGAGTCATTCTTTTTTTGGTCCTCTATTAGTCATACAGCAAAGCACATCAGACCTTACCAGACCATCCCTTCACTGAATGAGAATGCCAAATGCTAGATCAAATAAAAAATAACTTAAAGGGAAAGCTGTAGCAGAACAGAATTATTTCAGCTGCAGTGTCCAAACAGTATGAAAGGTCTTCTTCCTTTTGTGATGCACACCTCAACACAAAAAGCTGTAAAAGTCTCACTTCAGAATTTTGTAAATGTGAGGCTGTATTACAGTGATGCTTTTTCCATCTGTATTACTATTTTTGGTACTATAACTACTTCCCAGCCTTTGGATCAAGATTAAAGGTATTAAGTGTTAAAGAGGATGTGATCTGCCTTCAAAATACTCATGGGCAGTGGATATTTATTTTTGGAACAGCTTAAAAAAAGAAAAATTCTAGAGAAACAAGGTCTCCCTCTTCCACAATGTGCCTTAATCATTAGCATATTTATTGTTCTTGGATGGTAGTGGATCAATCTCTCTCTCCAATTAAGCTTCATCATAGTATAAAAGAGGAATGGTTTTCAAACCCAAAAATATTTAACAAGATAGAACCAAAGCGTGCTCTGTTCAGCTTTTATTCAAAACTTTTCATGTTTATCTTCCTAAACTCACTGTGTGGGTGAAAAAAAAAATGAATGCAAGATGATACAGGACTAGCAGCACCCTCCTCATCTGATCACACTGCCACTGAGTTGGGGTCTTTGTACAGAGAGGTTGTGAGCAGATCCAACAGGGTTTAGGTGTCTGTTTGATGAAGGCGGTCTTAAAAAAAAAAGGGGAACTGAAACAAAAATGCACCTAGCAAAGCACAAAAGTCTTCTTGCATTTCCTCCACTTTCATACAGCTGATGGTAGTGATGAGCTAACAGTGCTTTTTTGACCATTGCATAAACAAGTTGCTTGACCCTAAGTGTGTGCAGGAAAAATGCCAAACATCTACACATGCACTATTTCAGAGTTCAATCTCTCGGAGAAAGCACAGGGCAGTGAATGACAGAGACACTTTAAACTCACCTGATAACACAATTTCTGAACTTACAGGGAATATTATGAAAAGGGGACTTTTGAGTAATGTTGTATCTACCATGTCATACTGCCAGCAGCAGAGCAGAATAATGATCATGTTGATCTTTTTGAAAGGGATTACAGAGGCAGAGAAATAATAAGACAAATACATTAGATGAGATATTAACATGCAGGCATAAAGGAAGCTGTGGCGAATCCACAGATATGAATGTTTTCATCAGTCCCCAGAGACTCTGTAGTGATTGTACCTCATAAAGGCCTTATCCCATAAACAAAGGAGTAGAATTTCTTTTCCTGAGGAAGACACTAGTTTTCAAAAATTATAATTCCTTTCAAAGCACTTTTGACAACTGCAGCAGAGACACATTGCTGAAAAAGGTACAAGCAAAATCACTACAGTAGTATTAATCCCCATATTGTTAGAAGCATGCAACACAAAGGATTTTGGAAGAAAAGTCTGGTGCAGTCTAACTGGGATTTCATGTGCCCCTGACCTTTTTGTCTTCCTGAGGAGCCCATTCCATTCACACATGTAGCACTGTCTGAAGAAAAATCCCATACATTAGAGTGAATGACAGCTTTGATTCCCACAGTCCTTCCAATCTAAAAAACCCCTAAGAATGAAGGAATTACTGGGAAAGGCCAGCAACCCTGAGAATGATATCAGGAATTTTTTAAACACAATTTCTGCATCTCCTGCCATCTAAACTCACTGCTTGAACCTGGACTTTCAAAGCCTAAATGCTCATTCTGTCTTTTTCTAAGAGGAGGCTTCTAAGTGGTTTTTTTGCTACTTTTGGACTGCATGACACTAGCCAAGTTTGTGATAAGTCACATGTGACTGTACTGCCAGTTTTTGATATTGGCTCCAGGGAGCAGGAAGTGTGCTGGGAAGGACAGTGAAATAGCCAAGAGACAAGTGATCTCTTCTATTGGGTTTAATAAGTGTTTTTAATGTTTAATGGAATTTTCAAACTTTTTTTCCACTTTTTTTGGGTGCAGAATGGGATTCTTATTTTAACTCAGTTCTACAGCAAGTTAAAAACACCGGAATAAAATTTCTGTAAAAAAAAAACCCTCAAAAAATAAAGGCTCATGACTGTCCTTGTAAAAAAATAAATGGGGTAAAGGAAGTATAGATGAAATAAATCCTAAAAAATTAGTTGAGAAAAATTCTCTGTTCCAAAACATATTTGGATCTGAGGTTCAAATCAAAGATGTCTTTAATTTGCTTTAAAACGAGTTTGTAAGCCAACTTTGGCTTCTCCTCTGTCGTTTACTCAAGCAATGAAGATGTTCTTTGAAGCAGGAATATTTGTTTCAGCTTTCCATGCTGTGAATCATAAGAGGCAACTTCAGTTCCATGACAAAAATAATTTTTCCTTTTTTTCCAAGCAGGTATGATGAACCCCATCTACAGAAGAACACTACTTTTAATTTAGTTTCTGATTCCCATATGTAGGTGACTATGCCTATGTTCAGGAAGAGATTCTGGGCCCGGGAATGCTTTTTCAGGACATCAGGTTCCCCCATCACTAAGGTGAGATACTGGTTTTAGGGCTGGATTTATGTTTCAGTGGAAGGAGAGAACTCACCATTCCGGACATACTATTTCTCTCCTCCCACAATGTGATGAGGATCCATTTTCTTATCTGTCCTAGGTGCATTTTTCCCTTGATAGGCCTCGTGTTTGCTCATACCACTTTGCCAAGTGCCCTTTACAGGATTCTTACCAGAATCTGCACTTTCGCTTTCCCCAGGATTTGGATCTTTTTTCTTTTCTGTCTTTGCTTCTTTGACATCTTCACCTGGCTTCCCATCCTGTTTGTCTCTTTCCTTTTCATCTGTTCCCTGATAAGCATTTTCCTCTGCTTCTTTCTTAGCTTTATCTTCTGCATCCTCAGCAAAGACAGAAGCCAAACAAGGAAAGAAATCACAACTATCAGTCAATTTGACAAGAACAACTCACGTGTCTAAATCTACTTCAGCTTTTCACACGCAAACAAATTTTCTAAGATAAATGTAGAAACTGATTTGACAATGGAAAAAGAATGTAGGAGGACATTTAACAAAATATTCTGAAAATAACCCCCCTGGTTGTCCTAAATGTATATTATGCACATGTCCTATTTTTACCATAAAAAGTTCACCTTTGAAAAAGTGGTTCCTCATAATTCTTAAAAGGCAAAAAGAGATACTAGCTACTAAATGCTGTAGGGATGTCTCATAGATTTCACAGAACATTCTCAGTTGAAAAGGGACCCATAAAGTGCAACTTTTATATGAATGGGCCATACAGAGGTCAAGGCCATGCTCTAACCATCTGAGCTAATCTCAGGGTCTCATGGCATACAGAATGATTCCTCTCATTTGGGGATCTGAAAAAAAAGCTTTATTTTGCGCCTGGACCACAGGACAGAACTTTGCATCAAGAGAATCAGGCTTGCTACAACACCATTGGATGAGTGTCTCTTGCCAAAAGTAGTGTCAGAAGATACTATATCCAAATGGTGCTTTGTACGTTAGAGTGTTTGTTTAGTCAGTTCTTTTGTTTGTAGCTCTTTAATGACGATCATTTAGGCAAAAAAAAATCAGTAATAAACTCACTTTTCTCATCCAGTATAAGAAATTTTCTATAAATATCATAGGATAAAAATAGCTCACTGAGGCTTCTAGGGACAATGCCATTACCAAAGGGAATACAGTATTGTACAAATAATTTAATAATAATATTAGCTACAAAAATAGCAATAATAGGTTCCTTCCTTTCTGATCCCCAATTTCTATTTGCTGTCAACAAACAGTAAATGCTTCTGTATTCTCTTAATAATAATTGTTTGCACTGGTTATGCATCTTGAGTGCAAGACACCAGTTTGACAAGGATCAGCAGTTTAAGCCCCTGCTATGTGGCAGGCCTTGCTGCAAGACAGGTAAGGAGGGTGCTGAAGAAACTTGCTGCAAGTCAGGAGAAAACAGCAGCCGAACAAAGATACTGATGCAAGTGGGCTGGAGTCCAAAACCAGTTCCTTAGTCCTTAGCCCATACAAAGATATGCTGAGCCATGTGTTTGTATAACTCTTTCAGGATTCAAAAAATATGCATGCTTGTACTGCTAAATGTACCTCGAAACACAGAAATTATGTAAAAGTCCCCCACAGTTCTGTCTTTCGCATAGGATTTTTATATAGTAAATGCTTAGTCAAGAAAATATATATGGTACATGTTGAAATTAAATTCTTAAAACTAGTTACCTGTATTGTAACTTCATTCACTCAACGCTCCTATACTGTGAGACATTGAACATGTTAAATGCTTTGCTTGTTTGGTTAGCTTTAATTTGGTCCATAAGGAACTGATAGATATTAAACAAACAAACAAAAACAAACAAAGAAACCCATAACAAAACAAAAATAAACAAACAAACAAACAAACAAAAACCAACAAAAACCACACCAAAAAAAACCCACCAAAAAATAAAGTCCCTGGAAAATAAATAGATTTTGAATTATGTTTTGTTTTCACTTTCATGGAATGCCTAGGAAATGTTTTTCATTAATGGCAAGTTTTAATCACAAAGGAAAGTTTGGTTTGAATAAAACATGATTTCCTGAACCTTTAGACAGGTCTTTCAGTTGAAGAGGAAAAATCTGCTCTGACACTTTGGAGAACTATGCCAAATCCCTAAAGTCACAGCCACATAATACATTAAAATCAAACTCCTTCCATTTATATGAAATAAAACAACTCCATTAAATAAGGGATTGAGCAACAACTATTCAGATCAGAGAATAAATTGTATCATTATACCTAAATGATTCTCAAAATGTGGGTCTCAGTATTTCCAAAAGAACTCCAATAATAGAGATTTGCTAATGTCTAACTTATTAGACATTATAATAATGTTTATAATAACCTGCCAATTTTTTCTCCTCTTAATGGTCCAGGGTATTTGAATTAAAAATAGTTTCCTTTTTTGCAATAGTCTTCAAAAAACTGCTTTCAGCTATACACTTTCTTATCTATAAACAAGTTACAACTTTCATTGCTGTACTCTGCATTGTCTACAACTGGTTCATATGTTTTATCAACGGCAGTGGCCAAAACTGGACACAGAAACAGCACTGAGGGCTTTTTTACTGCTGAAAAGATGAGAAGAATGCCAGACAGATCTTAGAAGCAAAGTCTTTTGGGGTTTTTTGGTTGGTTTTTTTTTGGGGGGTGGTGGGGGTGGTGGGTTGCTTTGTTTTGTTTTGCTTTGTTGGGTTTTTTCAGTGGTGGTGGGTTGATGGCTGGGATTTTTTTTCAGTTTCATGACAGTATTGAACCCTGGTAAACTTTCAACCAACATATATTCTCATATTCTTCTGAAATGTTTGCAGTCCTTCCCAGACTGATGAACACACACACAATTGCAGCTTCGTTCCTAATTAATTTTCCAAGTTATCACCAGAAATATGAAACCAGCTGTGAATACAGAATATCCTGTCCTCCTCCCCTGAACTATCCCCCAATTACCATCCATCTCTTAAACTACCACCTTGTTTCAAATTGAACAATGAACAATTGTAAACCTGTACCTACAAGTACTGTTCCAACTATTTTTCCACCCACTGTGAGTGTGATTTGTGATTTCAGGGGAACTCCCTTTCAATTTTTTTCCTCCCATTGTTCACATCCTCTTCGTTATGTACACTTACACCACGTAAGAAGAATATAAGGCACAGAGGAGTCACAATGTCCCTATCTTTCTGAATTCAAAGTGAGTTGTTGAACTCAAAAAGCAGATTCTTTCAAACTATCAGTGCTTACTTTGAGAATGGTTAGATTGAAGATGAAGAAGAAGAGGTCAGCAGAATTTTTACTCTTTCACTAAGAAGCCTGGCTGTTACCTTTGGTGGCTTGCACCTTCCATTTCTCCCTGTTCTGCTGCACCACCTCAGTCCAGGTGGTTTTAAAACATTTGAAGTCTACAGTGAGTATGGAGCAGTTGAGTGAGGCACTTCCTTCGGATCCAGTGCTCTTGACACTTGATCTTTTAACTTCAGAGGGACTAATGCTATTCAGACTGGGACACAATATCACAAAACACAGAAGAAATCAGTATTCCATACACTCAAATACAGCTAAGAAAAAATAATGGTTGAAAGTCAGATAACAGAGCCACCCTGTAAAAATAAGCTTGAATACCTTATCCTTACCCTCTCTCCCACCCCAGGCCAACCAATGTTAAAGCAAAGAGTACAAGTAATTAGAAATAAAGGGCTGCTTTTCCCTTTCTATATTTTGGCATTCTTAGTCACTAAGAAATAGAATCAGTCGAAGTGCTGTCACTACTTTTTTTGTGTATCTCCTCTCCCTAAATCTTACTGGAGAGTCAGACAATTCTAGAAATCAAATATATCAAAGGAGGAGGCTCCTAAAATTCACCAATGGGAGGTATTAAGCACAGGTCAATCAATCTCTGTGAAGGGCTTGATGACCTCAGCTGAGGCTCAGGCACTTGTTTCTGTTACAGATCCTACAGCTGACTTTTGAGGATAGATGCTTTTATTGTGAACATTTTAATAAAGGCAACAAGCTTACTGACATAGAAAGATATTAGTGTTTGGTCTTTGCTCAAGAGCAAAGAAGTCAGCTGGGAGAGCGAATCCTGACTTGGTACCCCTACTCTAGGGAGCACCACCCATGTGGCATTTGAATTCCAAGATATGCCTTGTCAATTAAACTATTAAAAGAGTAGTATCTCTAAAACAGCAGTGCAGGTTCAATTGGCCAAGACTTCCTACACCTAAATTCCAGGTAAATTCTGGTGGTTCTTCGTGCATTTGCATAACCCTAAATACTATCTAGCCCTAAAAGTGGGCTTATTCTTTCCAGCCATCATTTGTGTTTCAATCCCATTTATACTTCTAGACACGAAGAAACAAGTGCCTCCCAATTACTCTCATCACCTTCTCTCTGACATTAGTGACTGAGAGAGCATTGAGAGTATATCTGAGAGTGCATCTGATTGCATGGCTGTAACCATTTGTGCTCCTTGTCTTAGAAGGCTGATGCCACCCTGCTCCCTCTTGGACCTCCTCCAGGCTGGACTTCCCTGCACGAAGTCACCTCACAAGGTGAGCTGCAATGTTGACAATGCAGATATGGGTCTTTAAGCCACAAGAAGGACATACACTGTAGGAGGGGGGAAATCAGGGCAGTTGATTGCAATGGCAGCTTGTGCAGAGTGAAGGGAGAGGGTGCAAGGCTATTCACCTGGAACGCCTAAATCCAGACATGCCAGAGTGGGAAGCTTCATCAATTAGCGGAGTCACAATTTTCTCTGTCATGTCGGTCAACACAGTAAAGGTGGGTTCCACAATGAAATCAATGAAACCTGAGAAGAAATACAAGCAGAGTCAAGCAGGCAAGAGAAGGATTTATGTGGAGTCCCTGCTTCAGTGAATACAGATGACCACACTGTAAATAACAGAGTAAAAAATTATACCTTGAAAGAGGGATAGGCAAATACTAGAAAGGGAAAACTGAGTTATACATTAATCCCTGACCCAAGACCCTCAATATAGCATGCAATAAAAGGTACCTACTTAAACACTGGAAAGAAACTGTGTCAAATCAGAACATAAACAGACTCATCAAGACTTGTTTTGTATGAGGAGTAGTGTGATATTGAAATCAAATTCCTAGTAGATTTTGATAAAAATAAAGTTCACCTTGAATGAAGAATTGTCTCAAAGAAGAAAATTAATGTAACAGTAATAATAGCAGTAAGCTTAAACCTCCCTTACTGCATATCAGTATGTTGTTGTGAATTCTCTCTCCTCGGTGTTTGGCCAGATTTTTCTTGTTGATAATAAAACAGATCTAGATGCTTTTCCCACATTTTTTTAATATTAAAAAAGGGGAAAAAATAAATAATTTTTACTTCAGTATACAGTTTGACAGAGATGAATATGGCTCTGATCTGAACGTTGGGAAGTGCAGACTGAAGAGTCCTATGGCCATAAGATCATGAGATGAAGGAAAATCCAAATTGCATGAATACAGTGTGGAAGTGAGTAGCTTACAGTAGCTTATACATTTCCCTAATTCTTTTAGCACTTCACTTATGAAATTTCTTAGTGCCACAGGTAGTTAAGGAAACCACAAAGTCCTTAATCCCTCCTAAGGCACACTGAGATCCAGTTTACAATTACTACTGTTACAAATCCCTGCTATTACAATTTTTAGATATGTGTTAATTATCAACAGTTAATTATTCATTAATAATATTGTAATTTCTCTGACCAGGTGCGTTGGTTTTGTACAGCCTGGTTTTTGGTAACAGGGGGGCCACAGAGGTGGCTTCTGTGAGAAGCTGCTAGAAGCTTCCACCATGGCCAGCAGAGCCAATCCCTGATGGCTCTGAGCATGGACATGCCACTCGCCTAGTCTAGGCCCATTAGAAAGGTTGGTAATGCCTCTGTGATAACATATTAAAGAAAAAATCAAAACAAAGTGGGCACACACATTTTTTTCTTCTAGTCAGAGAAGAGGAGGAGGTGAGAACATGTGAGGGAAAACAACATGGAGACACCAAGGTCAGTGAAGAAGGAGGGGAAGGAGGTGCTCCAGGCACTGGAGCCAAGATTCCTGTGCAGGCCATGGTGATGACCATGGTGAAGCAGGCTGTCCCCCTGCAGCCCATGGAGGTCCACGGGGGATGAAGAGATCTACCCACAGCCTGTGGGGGAGGTGCTCACACAGGAGCAGGTGGATGCCTGGAGGAGGCTGTGATCCAGTGGAAGACCCAGTGGAGAGAGGGGGCCCTGCTTCCAGGCTGGAGCAGCCTGTCCCTGGAGGACTGCACCCCATGGAAGTGCACACCTACACCCATGCCACAGCAGTTTTGGGAGGACTGTCTGCTTGTGGGTGGAACTCACATTGCAGCAGTTTTGGGAGGACTTCCGCTCATGAGGGTGGACACACGCTGGAGAAGTTCATAGAGAACTGTCTCTGTGGGAGGGACCCCATGGTCTCACAGGGGAAGGACTCCTCTCCTGGAGCAGCAGAAGAAAACCTCAGGTGATGAACTGACAAAAACCCCCATGCCCTGTCTTCCTGCACTGTTGTGGGAAGGAGGGAGGGGCTGGGAGAAAAAAGGTGTTTTAAGGACTTCTTTAATTTCTCATTATCGTCCTTTGACTCTGTTAGTAATACATTCACTTTGAAACATGAAGTTGAGTCTGTTTTGCCCTTGGAATGTTTTCTCCCTATCCTTATCTCAACTCATGAACCCTTCGTTAAATTTTTCTCTCCTCTGCCCAGCTGTGGCAAGGGAGGGTGAGCAAGTGGCTTTCATGGGTGCCTGGTGTTGGGCTAGTGTCAAACCACGACTCCAGGTCACGATGTGTTTCTACAGCACTGGTGATTCTGGGTGATAACTGAACAACAAAAGAAGAAGAGACCATGTGGTTCAGGCACTTGAATTCACATATGCTTCAATCCACATCTTGAGTGCAAAGCAGTGGAGCATTCTCCTAGTTCCATTTCCCTCCCCCATATTTTTGCTAAATTTCTAAAAGGATGGATTATTATGTGTATTTTCATGCCAATCAAATTAAAAATGTTACTTTCAAGTAACATTCTGTAAATCTGGAGACACATTCAGTCTTATCTGAACATGTGAGTCATGTGCCTCCATAACACTGAGTCAGTCCTATCTATTAAAATTTAGGAAAAAAAGAATTCTCAGGTAGTTAATCAGAAATGCATGCAGTATACAGCTTGAACAGGAAATTGTACGCTAGATCATAACCCAGATAGTCCCAGTAAACTTCATATAATTTTTTTAAGCACTGGGAATTTTACTGACTGAGAACAGTGGTCAGTGTGCCACAGGAATCCTAAGGATAATGAGAACTTGATTTACATGTTTGTGTGTCTGTCTGTCTATATGTCTCTTCTATTCCCCTTCACTCAAAAACTTATTTGCCTTTTAATGACCGAAGAAACCCAAGTCATAGTACCTTGTCATTCTGCTCAGCAAGTAATACCACTGCCATTTGCTCCATCACCACTAAGAACCCTGAGGCATGCAAGTCTCTGATATCAGACACATGAGTATGTCACAACTTCAGCAGCAAGACAGTGGCATCTGTTTTGTGAGATACTGAACAGTTGCACGTAAACACATTAAACAGTTGTGTTTAATAAACAAGTTTTCCCTGTGAGAGGTCTTGCATCTCATCAACAAGGACAAGCAGAGGTGCCATAGGTAAACAAACTCAAATACATAGGAAAACTTTTCTTTGATAAGTGGTGTTTTTTCCTCTATTCCCTGTAACATGAGTAAGTTACTCAACTATGTTACCTTACAATGGGGATTATAATAAAGTTGGAATTTCTGCTATTGTAGGAAAAAAAATTAGGACTTTATTAAAAATTGTGTAACTTTTGCCATATTCTCACATGCCTCCCCCCCTTGTGTGTTCTCACCCTTTACCTGAAGACATTGAGATTTAAACATGGTGATTTAGTTTGCTAATTAAAACCCTGAATATCAAACAATGAGCCTGAGTTTTAAAACCTATTAATACTAATGACCAGTTTATCATCCTTTTTCTCCTTCAATAGAATGAGCAGGATAAACATTTCTGTATCCTAGACACCAAGATGATTTTACTAGTTAATGCTGCATGCTAGGAGTGAATTCCAGGCATATGCCTACTGTTCATTCATTATACCTGTGAACATCAACACAGGAAAAATTGGGTAGATAGTTTCTCTAAAGTCCACCATAAAAAAAATCAGCAGCATGCACTTATCAGCCTTTATCCAATGTTTTCTGAAAGTGCATTTTTATTTCTTGACAGTAAAAGGACAAAAATAAAAGCCCGCTGTTGCATTTATCAGCTGCAAAAGAGGACAATGACAATAAAGGCTGATCTTCAATAACACAAGCTTCCTAGAGATTGAGCCAGAGAAGTTTTAGCTCTAGATATTCTTGTTGAGAAATAGGAAAGTCTTGGTCTGGTTTTCTTTGTAGTTTTTTTCTCTGACAAGCAGCTTGACTTCCCAACAAAAATTTCTCCCAATTTCTGTACTACACTATGGTACAGAAATATTTGCCATACTCATTCTATTGAATTAGGAAAAGGATAATAAATTGGTCATTATAATTAACATTAATAGGTTTTCAAAATAAAGCTCATTAATTTATATTCATGGGGTTTTTATTTATCTGTTTAAACTGAACAATTTTTTCATAACCTGATGCAACAGGAGAGACACATTCTTTCCTTTGAGGAGATTTTTTTTGTTGGGTTGCTTAATTTCATGCAAAAAGTCCATACTGCCAAAACCTTCAGTCTGCATTTGTGAAAAACTTTCATTAATGAAAATGTGTGCCCACTGTTGTTGCATCTACAGTGACCTTACAGCAGCAAACCAGCAACTACAAACAAGTCGAGCCACCAGAACAGGATTTCTAGGCTGTGTCCTTGATAGAACCAAAAGTACAATTTTATTTCACAAAAAACAAAGGTTTTTTATTTGTGAGGATTGATGGCTTCTTGGTGCAGATAACAATTATAGAATCCCTAAGGTTGGAAAGGATCTTTAAAATCATCAAGTCCAACCATATAATAGTACAATTTGGAATTCAGTAAGAACTTACTTTGGCAAAGAAATGTAATTACTAGTCCAAGAAACAATTTGTTGAGGCTATTAATTAGATAAATGAATGAATGAAAAGACATTATTTGTCTGAGAATCTAGCCTACAACTTTGGAAGTCTTATCTCAGTGACAGCCAGAAAAAATAGGTGGTTTCAATTTAACAAAAGGGACATTAGAAAAAGACACTGTCAAAATGTGCAGCAGACTGAGAAATTAATAATTTTATAATGGTAGAAGGCAAAAATAAAGAGTAGTCTATTAATGTCAATGGATTATTAAAGTGCACAAATGAAATAGTATATGACTAAATAAGCCTGCCTTTGTCTACTGACAAGGGCCTCTAAGGTAAATTTTATTTGTGATGGTTTAATATAGCATTAATTTTGCAGTGGCTTGACACAAGGGGTATTGGAACAGAAGTTTCTTTCCTCTCCTGGTCTTTCTGAGCAAAGGAGCACAATAGGAGAGGACCAGGAAAACTGGTTCCCAAGCACAGACAACCCTATGTAGAGGGACCCCGGGGGAGGTACAACCCCTCTTCCCTGTAAGGAGTGAGGAACATATCTAAAAGCTGATAAAACAGATGTGTAAGAGAAGTATCCATCTGTACTTTCTCTCAAAGCAACCAGAGAGGGAGAGTTTATCTTCTCCCACAGCACAACAATAAACCTATGTCCTGGAGTCATCAGCATGAGTTTTAGCTGAAACTGTAGCACTTCAAGTTTGTTGCTGCTTTCCTCCAGGGAGCTACTGGCGGAACACACAGTTGTATGGTGGGTTATTGTTGCAGAGGAGTAAATGCCACAAGCCTGGTAAACCAAGCCAGGCTTGTATAGGGCCTTCTAACTCAGATTCTGAGGTGAATTGTCTAAACTTACAAAGCCAGAAAAATTTGGGATGCTGTCTCTGAGATAATGGCTTGCCTACCAGGAGCAATGAAATAATTTTAAACAGGAGCAGCTCTTAGCCAAATATATGAATCTCTACTTTCCTAGATTCAGGGAAATTTTTGTTTCATTCTTCGAGAGAAATTTCTTGCTTCAAATATTTTGTTTGGTTTTTATAATGTGTCTTCTGTCTTTCTGCAATTTTAGCGTCCAGGTTATCTTTCCTTCTTTATTCCATTTGGCTACCTATTCTCCAGTTGAGGCTGGAACATGCTCTTCTATATACTTCACTTACTTCCAAGGTATAAAAATCCACCCAGAAATCCACCTTTTCCATGTTCTCTTCATTGCACCAAGTCCCCTAAGCAGTTTCACTTAGCCCTTCTTGTTCTTTCATTAAATGTCAGGCTTGTTGCTTCATCCTTGCCCTAATTTTTCACTCAGTAACTGAAGGAGCGGTAGAGAAAGTCTGTTGGTGAGTCTGTAAAAAGATCTCTTTTTCTGAATGGGTGGCTCAGAAAAAGGTTTGCTAGTTGCTTGGCTTCAGTGAAAAATAATGGTTGGTTTAAAGCATTGGGAGGGAAAGGGTGAAAGGAATAAATTGTTTTGCCCAGGTCATCAAAGGAACTGACATTACATTTTCATATACACCAATGACACTCATTCACATGATATTCCCATGTGTGCCTTGTCTTCACAGCTCACAAAACCATGGAGTAAGTGTCATAACCAGGTACTGTAGTTATTTCTGCAGACACATCAGAGGTAACTTGGTTACTGTATGGAACCATCTCCATAAATTTAATGTCTCCTCTTTGAATTGTCAATCTGGAGGAAATAAAGCCATTGTGCCTTATTTCCTCTCTTTAAGATAGTTCCAAATGATGAGATCACTAGGATCTCAGCACTATTGGGAAGACAAAGTTTTTCTTTTAAGATGTTACTTTGCATGCACCAAAAGGGACATACCTATTTGAGATTGAGCAACCATAGTAGATTTCCGATCACACAGAGGAGAGAAGGGCAGCCCTAGTTCTGCTTCTTTGTCACCCTGGAGAAAAAAATTGACAAGAAATTTTAAAAGGAAAAGACACATTGTACTTTAATATCTTATATCACGACTGTAAAAGCCTCTCATTTTACTTTCTTTAATTAAGTTTGGACTTCATTTAGACAGCTTGTTTTTAACAGAAATTGTGGAGAATTTGAGTCTGGCTGGAAAAGTTGTAGTCCAAGGAGAAGTCGGTGAATTAAGCATCTTGATTCCAGTAACGTTTCATCAGAACTTTCCCTGCTTGCTTTCTACTTCTATGCACCAACTAAAAACCCACTTGAGCACAAGAATGCTTCTCACTGCAGTTCTCCAGAGAACTCAGAGCAAATCTTTCATGACAAAACATCAGTGTCAGGACTGATTTTTCAAGGCTTGCACTTCTTTGCATGTCTTTTTTAGTGCTTCAGATAAGGCTGGCCAGATGCAGATTAGTAATTTTTTCCAAAGAAAACACTAACAGTTTTCTATGAGAAAGTGACCTGCTTGGTTGATGTGGGACAAGCTGTGGACATTGTCTACCTGGATTTCTCCAAGGCTTTTGATATGGTTTCCAATAGCCTCCTCCTAAAGACACTGATGCATTATAGTATAAACAAGTGGTACATGCAGTAGGTGGGGAACTGGCTGACAGGCCCCAGCCTGTCAGCAAGTGGTAGTAAATAGCTTCTTTTCAAATTAGCAACCTGTCACAAGCAGGATACTCCAGACATCAACACTGGACCCAATGCTGTTTAATATCTTTGTAAGTGATCTGGATGTTGGGATCAAGCATACCCTGGTGAAGTTTGCTGGTGATACCAAACCAAGTGGGAAACAGGACACTTCTAAAGGGAGAGTCATCCTGCACGCAGACCTGGATAGGCTGGAAGAGTGGGCTCACAAGAACATTATGAAGTTCAACAAGGACAAATGTTAGGTCTTGAACCTGGGAAAACATAATCCAGGACCACAACACAATCTTGCAACAACCCAGCTGGGGAGCAGCTCTGTGGAAAAGGACCTGAGGGTCCTGTTGGACAACAATCTAATATGAGTAAACACTGTGGTGCTCTGGTGAAGAAAACAACTGGATGGTGGGCTGAGTCAACAAGGGTGTCACCAGCAGAGATAAAGAAATCATTATCCCACTCTAGTCAGTGCCTGCCAGGCCACAGCTGCAATACGGTGTTGGGGTTTTAGTTTAGTCCTAGTTTTTTTCCTGTTAAAGGAATTTTTTCCCATATGCATGTTGCTAGGGGACAAATGGCTGTACTTAAGAAAGACAAAAGAGGGGGATGGGACGGGCCTGGCTACTGCTTTGTTTTCACCTGGATGTGGGGGCAGTTCGCTCTCTGCGTTCTCGGGGGAGAGGAGCCTGGTTCCTTTCGGCCATTTTTCTTTCTGTGGAGAAAGATCCCAGGACCCCCGGCCCACCTTCCTTGCCCCGCTGGAGGCCAGGCTGTGGCCGCCCTGCCCCACCGCTGATTCAAGCCTTCGCTGCATTGTAGCTTCTGCTCGCCCTGCCTGCCTGGACCTCTGGGGGGTTCCCCGCTTGGATACATCGCGTCTGCCACCCGGGATTTGGGCTCATCCCTGCCGCTCCAGCCTGCCATTCCAGCCTGCTGTTCCCGAAGCTCCAGCCGGACACCAGGGCCAGCTGCCCAGGGGTTGGTGAAGCCTTTGTTCCATCCCTTCCCGGGATCCCAGGGCACCGGAGCCGTGTGCTCCCCGAGCTCGCTCCGGAGCGCCCCCTGCAGCCGCGGGGGAACCATCGCACCTGCCCTGCTCACAGGGAGCCGCCAGCGCCCCTGCCGGCTGCGAGCGGAACTGCACCCAAGGGGAAAAGGGCCTGACAGCCGAGAAGGCTGGGACTGGGTTTGTGATTGTTTGCTGTTACTGCCATAGTTATTGTTGTTTTGTTTGACTGGCTAGATAGATATATATATATATAGAGAGAGAGAGAGAGAGAGAGAGAGAGTAAAGAACTGTTATTCCTATTTCCCACATCTTTTCCTAAAGGCCTTTGATTTCAAAATTATAATAACTCAGAGGGAAAGGGGTTACATCTGCCACTTCAAGGGAGGCTTCTGCCTTCCTTAGCAGACACCTGTCTTTCAAAACCAAGACATACGGTGTTCAGTTTTGGTCCCCCCATGAAAAAAAAGAAGTGGATAAGCTGGAGAGGATTAAGAGAAGGGCTGCAGGGATGATAAAAGAACTGGGAAGCCTGCCATGTAAGTAAGGCCTGAGTGAACTGCGTTTGTTAAGCCTTGAGAAGAGAAACCTTAGGAGAGACCTTATCACCATGTTCCAGTATTTAAAGGCTGGAAAAGAAGATGGATTTTACAAGGAGATACATGAAAAGATGAGAGGTAATGGATACAAGTTATTCCTGAAGAGATTCTGATTAGATGCAAAATAAAAAATTTTCACAATGAGATCAGCCATTAAAATAATCTCCCCAGGGGAGTGGTGGATTCCCCAGTGTTGGACACTTTTAAGATTCAGCTGGATAGGGTGCTGGACCATCTTATTTAAATTGTGCTTTTGCCAAGAAAGGTTGGACCAGATGATCCTTCAGCTTCCTTCCAACCTGGTATTCTATGATGCTATGAATACGACATTTCACATTACCTTTAGATTACATTTACATTTTAATTATATAAGTCAAAACATGCCTACTGGCCCTCAGAACAGAAAGTCCTTTTGTAGCATCACAACATGGTAGAAGATCAAGTGCTATAACCTCATATTTCCCAGTTTTCCAGTTTTTCAAGTCACATGTTTCCAAAGGCCCTTTAATATAATTCAGTCACTCTGTAACATTGGTTTATGCTGAGAAGATATGTATAGGATGACACAGCTGCACTATTCCCCATAGAGCATTCAAATTTATATAGCCTGTTAAATATACTGTAAAAACATTCCCTTAAATTAGCAGCTCACTATAATTGTGCTGAACTTCTTGCCAGTGTTCTGACTAATGTCAAATAGAAGCTAAAATATTCAGGAAACTAACTAGAGAAAAGCTTCTATGGGTATAAGAAGAGCTGAATTCTTCTTATTTTTGTTGATAAAACATACATAAAATGGGGGCACAAGTTCTGTTAGGATTTTGTGTGGAACAACAAGCAATAGTTTCCTTCTACTGCAGAACAATTCTGCTTTATGTTAGGAGCCTGATATACAAATATCAGAGTAAAACACAAATTAAACACAGAAATATTTCCAAGTAACATTCCTTTACTGTGTCAGCTGTGTCACCCAGAAAAACCATCTCTCGATGCCTGCTCATTCTTCTCTTACTCCTTAGGCCTCCTAAAGACCCCAGTGGCTAACTGTCTTGGAAAGGAACACCTGCCTGCCTTTGTGACTGCTCAGAGAGACACTTGATTTCTAAGCTGTTTGAGCAGCTCCCTAATAGCTAGCTAAAACACATTAGTAGAACTAATTAATAAAGGGAAGATGTTTGCTTTAAGAGATGCTCATAGATGTTGAGTATAAAAAACCAGTATTGTACTTAGACTCTTTCACCCCTACAGCATGGTCACTTGGTGTATGAAGACCTGTGTCATGTCACATCTCAAAATACTGGGAAACCAACAGGGTTGGGGATCTTTTCCAATATAGGTTAAGTCAGGCTTTATGTCTCTGCAGAGTACTTAACAGAAAGGAGAGGAAAGGGTCTGCAATTAAAGACCATAAGGAAATACATGTCTAATCTTAGGTCAAGAAAATTCAACCATAGTCTCCTTGGCTAGTAGTAGTTCTCAATATTGTGGTTTAGGGATGGTATTCTCCAGTTTAGTGCTCCCACTAAAAACCTCAAAACCATGCATTACTCACTCACTCCCCATTCCCCTCCCCCTGCAGTGGGTTGGAAAGGAAAATTGAAGGCACAAAAAAGTTACAGATCATAACTTAAGAACAATCTCCTGGAAACAGCAATGAGAAAAGAGAACAAACAGTAATAGCAACAATATGAATAGCAAAATTGTACAAGAGAACAGCAAGTGATTCACATGCAGATGCACCCCATGGAGCCCAACCTGACTGCCACCACACTACACTGCCCCAGAAGAAAGCCCTTCCCCCATCCCAGGAAAATGATGTGAAGTGGTATAGAACAACCTCCGGGTCCTAGCCATGCCTCTTCTGCCTGCTGTTAAAATTAATCCTGTCCCATTCGGAACCAGGACAGTACCCACCCCTTATTCTATACCATTTGCATCATGCCCAGATCCTACACTTTCCAACTATATACATATATATAGACAAATATATATATATATATATATATATGCATTTAAAAGCACTGTTATCATTTCTGTAGTCAATGGCCGTCCCTCCAAGATGCCTGTTGAGCTCATTTAGACCATGACTGTGGGTTCTATCCATCCTAGGTGTCTTCCAGGGCAGAAGGGCTGGTGTGCTGTTGGGTGGCTGCAAGCTGCACCAGGAGCTCACAACTGGTGTATCTGGAGCAGTCCATAGTTCTTGTCCATGGTTGGTTATGGCATACAGTGGCAGTGTCATTCAGCAACCAATATTATACAATTCAACATTACAGACTGTTCTCACCCAAAAATCAAATCCCTTTGAGGTATACATAACGTTTTCCCATCACTCTGCATTACACACCAAGTGCACCCAAGTCCTTGAGCAAAACAATCCCACATTTGCTTGTGGCAGGACTAAACCAAACTGTCTTTCCAAACATATTCCTCATATGCACCTGTCTTAGGGCGACTTTATGGTGTGTATCCCATATCTCTGCTGTATGCCCAGAAATTAATTCTTGTGCCTTTCTGTGCCTTTAAACTGAGCCTGAGAGGGGGAAGGAAAAACTAAGCAAAACTTTTTCAAAGCAGTTTGCAGCTTGTTCAAGGTCACACAGAGATAGCGACTTTGTTTTCAGCTGCGGCAGGGGAGCGAGGAAGCACCCGGCTTGCTGTTTTCCAGTCAGCTTTTGGCCAGTTTTTCAGTTTCTTTTCTCTGGAGAGAGACTGAGAGTTGAACTTTTTTTCCTTCTCTGGAATTTCAGGTTTTCTCCCTTTTCTGCTGGACTGCTTCAATATCAGAACACATCGGGAGGACTTTCCACCGAGCACAGAGGGCCTGGCCATGGGCCAAGCCCCAGCTCCGAGGAGACCAAAGGGAGGACTCTGACACTTTCCCAGATTTTTTCTCCACAGCGAGAGATTTCATTATTTAGCATTATCATCTTTTTCCCATGTGTTTGTTAAATAAATAGTTTTTATCTCCTTCACTGACCTTCGAGGAAAATTTATTTTTCCCAAACCTGGTGGGGGGATGGCTGGTTGTGACCTGCCATCTCTCAGAGGATATATTTCTAAATTTGGCCAAACCGGAACAGCACCACAGGGACTTTGTCCCCTTCTATGGTACGAGGAGGTTTTAATTGGGTGGGGGGAGCTTGATTAGCAGAGCCTCTAGTCTGGACTAACCAGATGGCCTCCACAAAATGTAGATCCCAATGCTTGAACATCCCACCACCTATGGCTCTCAATACGGTTTTTTAACAGCCCATTGTACCGTTCAATATTCCCAGAGGTTGGTGCATGATAATGAGTATGATACACCCACTCAATAGCATGTTCTCTTGGCCAGGTGTCTATGAGGTGATTTTTAAAATGAATCCCATTGTCTGATTCGATTCTTTCTGGGGTGCCATGTTGCCACAGGACTTGTTTTTCAAGGCCCAAGATGGCATTACAGGTAGTGGTGTGAGAGCACATCTCCAGTGGTTGTTTCCACCACTGTAAGTACATAGTACATAAGTACACTTTCTTGGTGGGTTTGCCCGAGTGTGATGCAATCAATCTCCCAGGCCTCCCCATATTTATATTTCAACAATTGTCCTCCATACCATAGAGGCTTTATCTGCTTGGCCTGCTTGATTACAGTGCATATTTCACAGTTGTGGATAACCTGAGAGATAGAACCCATGGGTAAGTCCACTTTCAATCAGAAGCCCATCTCCTCCCTGTTGCATCTCTTCCTTGATGACCTGAGGCATCATGGGCCCACCGAGCCAGACATAATTCACCCTTATTCTGCCAATCCAGATCCACCTGAGACACTTTAACCTTGGCAGCTTAATCCATCTATCCATTGTTGTGTTGCTCTTCAGTAGCTTGATTCTTAGGTACACTTGCATCTACATGACTTAGTTTTACAACCCACGCAGCAATGTCTTGCTACATATCAGCAGTCCAGATGGGTTTACTCCACACAGCCAACTGGTCTTTTTCCATTGGTCTGAAGGCCATCCCCACAGAGCATTTGTTACCATCCACAAGTCAGTGTAGAGGTTAAACACTGGCCATTTCTCTCATTCAGCAATATCTAAAGCCAGCTGGATGTCTTACAGCTCTGAAGCCTAGATCTACTTTGTCTGATTTCTGCAACTCGTCACACAGAACTCCATAGAGCAGCTTTTGATTTTTGGTATATTCCTACAGTACAGCAGAACCATCAGTAAAGAGTGCATATCACTTTTCATTTTCTGGTAGCTGATTATATTTGGTGGGACTTCCTCAGCACATGCTATCTTTTCCTCCTCCAATGATGATAGTCCAAAATTTTTGCCTTGAGGCCAAGTCGTGATTTGTGATTTTTGCCTTCAGGCCAATATCCCTGGGCAATTAGGGGTTTCTATCTGAGCTTTCTGAGTGATCAGTGCAAACCACTTACTCCACGTTGCATCTGAAGCATGATGTGTGAAAAGGACTTTCCTTTTAAGCATCCAGTCCATCACTGGCTATCAGGGTGCCAGGAGGAGCTGCGCTTCAGTGACAATCACTTCTGAAGCAGCTAGAACACCTTCATAAACTGCCAGTACCTCTTTTTCAGAGGTGTAACAGCCTTGGATCCTTTGCATTCCAGACTCCAGAATCCCAGGGATTACCTTCAAGTCTCCCAGGGTACCTTTTGCCAGAGACTCCAGGAAGGACCATTCTCCCTGATTGCAGTGTACAGCACATTTTTCACATTTTGTCCTGTCCTAACTGGGCCTACAGCTCCCAAGGAATCTCCTGTTTAATTTGTTACAAAGCTGGTTGATGTTCAGGACCCCACTTAAAATATTTCTTCTTCTGTGTCATTTAATAGAGAGGGTTTACAATATGACTGTAATCTGGAATATACATCCTTCAAAAACCCACAGTACTGAAGAAAGTTAGTGTTTCCTTCTTGCTGGCTGGTGGGGACATAACTGCTATTTTGTTGACCATGTCCATTGGAATCTAATGATATCCATCTTGCTATTTTACTCCTAAAAACTGATATTCCTGGGCAGGTGCCTTGACTTGACTTTGCTTTATGGCAAAATCGACCTTCAGGAGGATGTGGATTACCTTCTTTCTTCAAAAAACCGTCTCTGTTGTGTTGCGCCACACAATAATGTCATCAACATGTTGCAAGTGTTCTGGAGCCTCACCGTCTTCAAGTTCAGTCTGGATCAGTCCATGGCAAATAGTGAGGCTGTGCTTCCACTCCTGGGCCCATCAGTTCCAGGTGTATGGAACGCCCCTCCAGATAAAAGCAAACTGTGGCCTGCACTCTCTTGACAAAGAAATGGAGAAAAATGCATTACCAATGTACATGGTGGCGCCACTTTGCTGCCTTGGACTCCACATTGTCCTCAAGTTCCAACATGTCCATCACAGCAGCTCTCAGTCGTGGTATGACTTTGTCCAGGATACACTAGTCCACTGTCAGTCTCCACTGGATTTATGCACTGGCCATATGGGGCTATTAAAGAGTGAGTGAATCTTGTTGACCACTCCCTGGCTCTCCAGTTCATGAATCATCTCATGGATGGGAGTCACAGAGTCCCGGTTGGTGTGGTATTGTTGATGATGTACTGTTGTGGTAGTGATCGGTACCTGTTGATCTTCAACCCTCAGCAGTCCCACAGCAGAACAGTCCTCTGAGAGACCAGGCAAGGTGTTGAGGTGTCTAATTTCCTCTGTCTCCACAGCAGCTATCCCAAAAGCCCAACAATGCTCTCTTGGGTTCTTGAAATACCCTCTCCAGAGTTAGCCTATGCCAAGGACACACAGGGCCTCTGGGCCAATCAGAATGGGGGATTTTTGCCTTTTGTTCCCAGTCAGGCTCACTGTAACTTCCAGTACAGTCAGCTGTTGGGATCTCCCTGTCACCACAGAAATAGAGTTAGATTCTGCCCCTACAGATCTTGATGGCATCAGGGTACACTGTGTGCCAGTGTCAGCTAAAGCATTATACTCTTGCAGGTCTGATGCACCAGGCCATCAATAGATCCAGTTGTCCCTTTCCTCCTGCTGGAGGCAGGCCCCCTCTAGTTCTAGTCTTAGTAGTCATTGTTCACGTCTTGTAAATATGAAGTGGATATCCTTTCAAGAGGATCAGAAGTAACATCAGCCCTTCCATTCTGTCTGAGGACTTGCCCACTGGAAACCGAAGCGGCATTTATCCCTGAAGAATTTCCTGTGGTGGTTGTCCTTCCTCTCAACTCACACACCTGTGCTGCTAGGGGAGAGGTAGGTTTTCCATCCCACTTTCTCATGTCTTCTCTGTGGTAAAGTAAAACTGCATGTTATCTCATGGTGTGTGCCCTTTATCTCAAGCCAGCGAGTGCATGCTTCCAGTACCAGAGACTGTGGTCCATACTGGAGGGGCATAAGACATTTCCTCTCTAACATGCTTGAATCTTTTGAGTCTGTCTGCAGTCTTGGACAGTCTTTCCACAGGCAAGGCACAGTTTGGTAAGGAGGAAAAAATTATTCCATTGCTGTGTAGTCACTTGAAGCCCTCTCTGTTCTCTTTCTTTCATTGAGATCAGTGCTAATGAGTTGGTGTACAACAACGGTGCACTCCATACAAACTTCTGCCACATGGGTTGTTGTGGATACAAATATTGCTGAAAGCAAGAATTTTTCTTGCTTCTTTCCAGTCCCATGAGATACTTTTCTCTCTCACAGAAGATATTAGCAGAGTTCTATAAATTATGAATACCTGCGACCTTGCAGAGCTTTGTTTATGGTACAGTAGAAAAATACTTTGACAATGGATGTTTTAGGATTTTAGCCAATCATCCCAGGGGTTGGCTGATCCTTTGACCAATTAGACTATGAAGGAAAAAGTCTATAAAAGAGTCTGTAAAATAATTAAATGAATCAATCTTGCTGCACAATTCCTGCCTGCTGGATCTCTCTTCTCCTCTCTACCACTGCGGGACGCTGTAATAGGTTGTGTCAGCTGGACCTGATCTGAACCCATTTTTTGAATCTTTATACGTTACCTCCAGCACGGCTAATTCTCTCAGGTACCGGATACATTTCTCCACAGCTTTCCCTCTGCTTGAGCATGCAACTAGAACATACTTGTGAGAATGAATACTTTTCTCTCACACTTGATGGGAGCTGCTCCAGAGGCTGAGTTTCTGTCCTCTTCCCTATCCCTTTGTCAATGCCCACATCCCGGGACAGGGATCCCAGTTGCATGGCTTCACTACCATCTATCTAGTTTCATAATATGGGCCGCAACATCCCAGCACCGGACCAGGCAAGTCACCAGGGGCTTGCCCAACTGGCAGCTGAAGACTTTTCACATATCTTGCAGCTCACCTGGGAATAGGAATCAGGCAGCTATCTCTGGCTGAGAAAGGGGTTATCAATAGTTAACTCAGGTAAGCATGAGCTAACTATTAAGAGAGAGCAAATGTTAATCACAAAACCTAAGAATCAGGATTCATCTTAATCTTGTCAAGATGAGAGGAAGAGAACCTGTTTGAAACCAGCACAAAAACTGCTGAATCATCCAACAAAGGACTGCACATGCTCCAGAAAGAAAGGTAAAAAGTGCATTGTGATGAAGACTACTAATCTTCATCAGAAAGACCCCCAGGGAAGAAGAGGAGCCTTCCTCAGTGCAACCACCAGGATACACAGTGAATGTGTGGCACGTATGTTAATGATATTAGTGACTTCCAAGAAGTAATTTGTATGACCACTCCTATCCCAAGGAATGTGATGAATATTCATAATTTTTACCCATAATACTGGACTGTATGCAGAGCTGTGTGTGTATGTTAGGAGCAGCGATCCCCCACACATCTGGCACCGAATAAAGCAAATGCCCGCTTCTCTGACTCTGTCTCTGAACTGTCTCTTGGCCCAGTTTGGGGTGATTCATGGTCCTGCCTCGTCCTCCCGTTGGGAGAACCTTCACTATGCAAAGCCGATACCACATAGTACAGGAACAAAGCAATTCTGATCCCTCTCCCTACTCATGGTGGACACTTAGTGTACATATGAAGTATATACAGGGTTAGGTACCACAGCCTTGTGAGAAGATCAAGCAACACTGTGACCAGTGGCTCCATACCTAAATTTATTAGTAAAACTAATGCTTAGATCAAATTTGTTTCCAACACTCTGTGGCCACATCTGTTGTTATCTCAACTCTCTGAGTCCCACATTGGGTGCCAAACTAGGCTGCTTTGGTTTAGGAATGGTATTCTTCAATTTAGTTCTCCCACCAAAAAACTCCAAACCATGTTCTGCTCCCTTACTCCTCTCTTCCCCTTTCCCTCCCCCTCCCCCTGCAGCGGGATGAAGAGGACAACTGGAGGCACAAAAGATAAAGATCTGCAGTTGAGATAACAATAATCTACTGGAAACAGCAATGAGATAAGAAAAGGACAGTAACAGCAACAATGTGAATTAAAAAAGCTTTCAAGAGAGAAGTGGTGATTCACATACAAATGATAACAAAACGCTAACCTAACCCAGAAGACAGCCCTTCCTCCACCCCTGGAAAACGAAGTGAGATGGAGTAGAACAACCTCCACATCCTAGCCATGCCACCTCCTGTCTACTGCAAAAATTAACCCTGTCCTGGCCAGAACTAGGATATCAATTTGTGAGAAGTATGTGTGTTTTTCTTCTAATGTTTAGTAGGAATGTCCTCATTGATCTAGTACTAAATAACTTCAATGAACACAAATCTTTGCTTCATGGTAAGCTTAATGGTTTTCCTGAAGAGGAAATAAACACTGCATCTGAATTTGGAACTAGAATATGAGTTTTATATATATCTTCATCTAAGAGTGTTGTCATCTGTCATACAAAATTAAAGCAGAATTTGTTGGCTGAAATTAAAATATATAAAATGGTAGTTTTGTCTTCACTACGTGTGTAAAATAAATCAAAATGTGGAGGTTTTGTGGTCTCACATCTTAGTGTGAGGCAATCTTAATTGCCTCACAAGTCTTTGGCAGTCACGTATTTTAAAACATTTGGTACAACTTTGACCTAGAAAAGGCTAAATATGCAGATTTTCCCCTAAAATTCATGTTAAAATCATCCTACTTGTCTGAGCCTCCTGTGTGATAAGACAGAATCAGTTACAGCTATGATCTATCTGCATCCACCCAGTAAAACGGTTCTTGGTTTGAAAAACAAACCAAAGGATTAATTTCAAAACAAATTTTTGTAATAAACTTGTAAAAAAAAAAAGGGATTACTGCAGTGCCTTTAAAAACAGATACCATTTTTAGAAATTGTCAGAACTTTTAAAGAATTGTCATATTTTCCCTTTTGCATTTAGATTTACTATAGAACAAGAAGTTATTGGACTTCGGAAGGAAAATAAGCACTTAACTGCTTAGGTTAGTAATTCATATTGGAGAAAAGCATCCTGTACACTCCTTAAGTGATCTGTTTGCTTTTACTTTTTTTTTGTTTGTTTGGTTGGTTTTTTAATTCTTTAATTGCTTTTTATTAATCACTTGGGGACCTTGTAGCCATTACACAGAGCTCAGTGATTTGTCTAGATCTGTGGGTCTGTCAACAGGTGGTCCACTATGAACTATAATTTTGATCAGTTCACTTTTTTAATAAGGGCAAAGTAAGACTTTTTCACATCCATCACAACAATGTAAGTAGAATTCCATAAAGTACAGCTACACAAATCTGGTTTTATGGTTCTAGAGCTAAGGAGAGTGACATATATTCCATGTTTTTCTAACCTGAAAGACATGCTAGCTTCCCAAATTAGGATTTCTACTATGTAGGTAATGTTTATATCTATAGGGAGTGTATCAGACACTACCTTCCTAAGAGGCATAATAGCCAGTGCTAATGGTGCTAGAGGAGAAACCTTCATACCATTTAGGAGGTTCTTACAAATATCAGAGAAAAAGGAAAATACCTGTGTTCGTATTTTCCTACTTCCTTCCTTTCCTATACACTCCCTCTCAGCTGCAGAAAAGAAAAGAAAAGAAAAGAAAAGAAAAGAAAAGAAAAGAAAAGAAAAGAAAAGAAAAGAAAAGAAAAGAAAAGGAGAGCTTCCTTAGCTTTACCTGTCTGAAGAACTCCTCTAGCAGAGACATGGTCCAGCGATGATGGAGATCCCAGGCCTTGGCTGGATGACTGATATCTGCTGTATGTAATAACAGTGATAAGGCTTTCGGCTTGTCAATTCTGAAAACCCAAAGGATCAAAAAAATTAATTGTCTGCTCTTGCAGCGAAGAACAACAAAAATCTTACCTACAGGAAAATAAGGTAATTAGAATCTTTGGCCAGGGTATTGGTCAAGTGGTTTCTCTGATCATAAAATCAGACATCTCTGAAAGACAGTCTTATTTCTCCAACATACACAATTCCTGTTTTAAAAGAGACACTAAGAAATGCAAAAGGAAATGTTGCTCAGCCTTGCTCAGCAACTTTCCAGGCTTGCTTGTCCTCGCTAGCAGTCTTGAAGAGCTGCTCTGTTCCCCATTTCATCTGTGCTGCACTTTATGCAAGCTTAGAAGAGAAGATGGTTCCTGTCATCCCACTGTAATGAATAGTGGGGATGTCTTGGGATATGACAAGTCTACACAGTAACTGATAAATGTTTCACTGATACTCTACACACACTAGTGTGAGAACAGAAGGGAGTTCTGATTTCACAGAAAAAAAGGCTGGTGATTTCTTACGACCATAACCTAGGAGGCTAGCCCAAGAAACCAGTAATGCTTTCTTTGAATGGGTGGTCTCATTTTTTAATTCCACTTTTTGGCTATCCAAAATGGTTGAAATGGTTGAAACACTTGTAGATTCTGAGAGGATCAGGTGGCTAGCCACACCCTGCTCTGATACAGGTGTAATTCTGATATAGGCATAATTCTGATACAGGTATAATTCTGGGAGGCTCTGGATATAACTGTGTCCAGGGTGAAAAACTGACCATCACTCAGACCAATATAGAAGAAATTCTTAGGGGAAGAGCTGTGGGCAAAATATTACAGCTCCCAGTGACATACTGGGAAGAAGAAAAGGCTTCCCCCATACTGCTCCATCTGATATTTTCCAGTTCTTTCCTCAGTGCATCTCAAGTTTTCATCTGTTCTCTGGTTATGAAGCAGGCCCCTTCCAGGGGTGACAACTGATACCATCTGCATAAGGGCAAAGTGCAAGTTGTGTTCCACAGGTGTTAAAATGTTAAGTCATACCCAATTGTAGAGGTCACTCAAATGAATCATGTCCTTGATGTTACCCACCAGGGAAATGCCCAGTGAGGCTGGTCCCAACAATGGTGACATTTGAAAGAGTATAGATGTTCATGTAGGCATGGGCCCATCTCTTCCTAAGTGAATTCATTCAAAATTCAACAGCAGAAGGAAAATTGTGGTGGATATCAAAGAAAAAGAGGGCTTCTGGAGAGATGCTTTTGAAGTTAAACCCATTGGCAAAGCACCAGCTGAAATGCAGCCCCCTCATTGCACTATGTTGTGAAGTGACTCACCCTTCTGGTTGCTGCAAAGCATTCTTCATAGCTTTGATTTGCTGGAAGTGACAGGACATGTCGGTGGCCAACACCATCTCAATCACTAGAGCTCTCAATTCCCTTTTGGATAGCATCACAATGAGAGCAGCAAGGAAAGAGAAGCACAAAAACCAGCATCAGAGACACTCCAGTTTCTTTTCTTGTTTATCTGCAAATTACTGACAGCAATGCCTTTGTATGTAAATCTTTACATTATTCCTCTTTCAGGAATGGGGAAGAGGATGAAGGATTTTCTGCACAAACACAGGAATGGGAGGGATGCAAATGAAGCCAGGTGGCTGATCCCTGGTAAGACAAATATTACATGTTTTCTGAAGAGCACATTGGTATTAGTACTCCTTTTTCAATTAAGCACAAGCTTCTTAAATTTTTTCTTTCATAGGGAATTCTTAGAAGGAAGGGAAAAGACTGTTTGAAGCCTCAGAATTAGGTAAGTTGATTCAACTGGTCAATATGCATGTTTAAAGTTGAGTCATATGGTAGAAAATCACCATGTTAAAAGAAATTGCCTAGTATATATGATGCATATATGAAATAAAGACCTTTGAGAACCTGCACTACTTCCCTGCTATTATTAATTCAAACTATTCCTGTATGAGTTTTTGTTAAGCAAACTTGGTATCCTGTTTTTTGTCTGGAATAGAGTTAATTTTCTTCTTAGCTGGTACAGTGCTGTGTTTTGGGTTTAATTTGAGAATAATGTTGATAACACACTGATTATTTCATTGTTGATAAGTAGTACTTACTACAAATCACAGATTTTTGAGTTTCCCATACTCTGACAGTGAGCAGGTGCACAAGAAGCTGGGAGGAGCATAGCCAGGACAGTTGACCCAAACTGGCATACTCTATACCATAGAACGTAATGCCCAATATATAAACTGGAGCCAGCGATCACTACTTTGTGACAGACTAGGCATCAGTCAGCAGGTGGTGAACAGTGGTATTGTTCATCACTTGATTCTCTTGGGTGTTATTTCTCTCTCTCTCATGTTTTCATTACTCTTATTATAATTATCATCACCATCATCATTAGTAGTAGTATTACAACACTTGCTTAGACTTTCTCTGAAGATGACACGGATGTCCTAAACAGTTTAAAATACCAGAATGTTCTGATCTAGCACACAATACAAATTTCTTTTATCTCAGTTCAGGTCTCTGCAGATTAACAGGGGAAGAACAGCTCAAGGTTAGCATACCAGCTCAGGATTTAGAAGATTCAGAAATGGGTCAGTGTTAGAGACTGAAATATTATCGTTTATGACTTAAACATTTTCTTAAAGGACTTTTAAAACTGTACTACAAAAGCTGCAAAGAAGACTACTGCACCCTGAATGGGGCCCTGACTGAAGCCTTACACGGCTCGCTGATGAAGATAAGATAAAGTAACAACTCCGGGCTGGGGACATTCACAAAGCACAAGCTTAACACCTCCAAGGTGGAGACCACAGCCTCAGGGCTATCAGCTGCCAGGCTTGCACAGACTCCCTGCACCAGAGGGTGGAGGGAGGAGAAGCTTTGGGTGTGTGTTGGAAATGTCTCTGGTCAGAGGCCCAGTCACTGCCCATCCTCCACTGTGCAGAGGAACCCAGCTGAGGGCTCCTCACGGGAGGAAGGGGGGTGAAGGAGGGGGGAGAAGTTTATCCACAGCAGAAGGGGATAACATGGCCCATCACAGGGGCCCCTCTCAAAGGGGTCCCCAGACCCTGCACCAGAAATGATGCAACAGACCCTGAGTGTTGCAAGGGACAGTGTGTCAAGCTAGCCCCTGCAAGAGGAGGCACGTGGGCGTTCCCACGTGGCCCAAAGTGTATATTAATCCATGGGATTCTGTACTCCTCAGCATGGCGTGGCATGGCGTGTGGTGGCGCGTGGCGGCGTGTGGCGGCATGGCCACGGCAGCGACCGGGGACCCTCACCACCAGAAGACCAGATGGAAGGGAGCAACGAGATGCTGTTGGGACCCTCGGATGGGTGATATGCTTCCATCTAACCCTGTCACCTCTCCCTGTTCCCCCACCCCCCACGCACACTTCTTTTTTCTCTTTCTTTCTTTCTTTTTCTTTCTTTCTTTCTTTCTTTCTTTCTTTCTTTCTTTCTTTCTTTCTTTCTTTCTTTCTTTCTTTCTTTCTTTCTTTCTTTCTTTCTTTCTTTCTTTCTTTCTTTCTTTCTTTCTTTCTTTCTTTCTTTCTTTCTTTCTTTCTTTCTTTTCTCTTCCCTTCTCTTTGCCTCTTTTACTATTAAATAAGATACATCCATTTTTTGGCATCAATATTTAATCTCATTTGGTTTTAATCTCGTTTCTGGGAATATTTTGAACCTTCTAAGTTCTTTCCGGTTTATGCACAGAGACTTAGCTTTCTTTGCTTCTCTGGGTTTAAACCGGATCGTAACAGTCAGCATTCATTTAAAAATAAGTTACTATTCTCCTTTTCATGAATGTCTCATTAAGTCTATTTTGATCATTCCTCTCTTGCCTCTAGTAGCTGTGCTCAAATTCCAGTCCCAGGCCATCACTGTGAGACCCAAGACTGCTGTGCTTACCTGGTCCCATGGATGGCACATAATGATGCCTCTCCACCACCGGAGTTCTGCAACACTGATAGTATCAGTTGGCCTTGGTTTTCACCCCCTATAACCACCTCCTCCTCCCAACCCATAAGTACAATCAGTTGCATAGTCAACATTGCAGCATTCCAAATAATTATATGATGGATGAAAAGTAATTAATTTTAAATTATTTCACTTTTTTTTTTTGGCAGTTCTGGTCAGTTCCCAGCAGCACAAATGTCTCTGTCTACACAACCAAGAGACAAGAACCTGAACACACAGAAATTTACTTTTATAAGTAAAGAGTGTGATAATGCTGTGGGAACAGCAGACTTCACTACATCCTCTGGACTAAAACTCCATCATACTGCTCTGCATGGGCTACTTTGTGTGTAGGTTATTGCAGTAGGAATACAAAAGCAAAGGGCTCAGTTCAGGCAAATGAGTCAGTGATTGCAATGCAAGAATGTACATATGCTTACAAATACACAGATACTACTTTCCCTTTTATAGGTGTAAATCTGGAATATGCACATCCTCTGACCTCTGCACATATTTCAGATCATCATTTTCTCTGAAACAGAGATGAGAAATATTTCAGAGATGGTAAAAAATAAAGGATTTCACTGCTGAAAAATTCTTATTTGTCACTTCAAACAACAGGCATCACAACAGCATGTGACTTTGAAAATTCATAGGTAAAAGTTATAGCTAATGCATGAGATTTCAAAATATGTAACATTAGAGGATTATAAGTTTGTGCATTTGTTGCTAGGCTGATATAATGCTGAAATTCATTACAGAGAGAATTGAAGATAGATATTTATGACAGCTGGTTAGGGGTCAGTAGCTCTGACCAAGGAAGCTGTGACTGGTCCAGAGAGATGGTCCCAAAAGGAATTGCCTTCCTGAGGTCCAGTGTCTTCCCTCAGCTGCTAGCTAGGAGGGCCCGTGCAGAAGCGCTCGTGATTTCAGCTCAGCTCTGCAGGGCAGCCTCCAGGCCAGACCAGAGAGAGAGACGAGAGGCTCGTGTAGCTGGTTCCGCATGAAGTAGCTTTATTGTTAGTCCATACTGCGGCGAAGGGGAGGCTAGGGACAAGCGCACTCTCTGTCTCTCTGTCTGTCTCTCTGTCTCTCTCTGTCTGTCTCTCTGTCTCTCTCTGTCTGTCTCTCTGTCTCTCTCTGTCTGTCTCTCTGTCTCTCTCTGTCTCTCTCTGTCTCTGTCTCTGTCTCTGTCTCTGTCTCTGTCTCTCTCTCTCTCTCTCTCTCTCTCTCTCTCTCTCTCTCTCTCTCTCTCTCTCTCTCTCTCTCTCTCTCTCTCTCTCTCTCTCTCTCTCTCTCTCTCTCGCAGGGGCAGAGGACTGACTTTATAGGGATACAGGGGGTGGGTGTCAGAGGCTAAAGGCCAATGGGTTACAAAAGATCTGCATAGGGTCTCCCAGAGGATTCTGGGTCTGTCTTCTTCTCACCATAACTGAGAGTAGCTGCCTTTCCAGGGAGTCCTGCTGGGAGATTGCTCAATCTCCTTATCTCAGCAGACGTCCCTCCAGGGCAGTGGTTGGGCATACCCTACAGATATTTATCCATTTCTTGGTTTTGCATCTGAGTCAGATTAGAGCCTGGGATACACACAGCTGTTATTTTTGCTCTGACCATCTTGAGCACTTTGTTTCTGCATCATCTTCAAAGTCTGCCCTACACATTATCATGCTGCACTCTGCATGCTGCCTAGCAGCTCTGGCTAAATAGAGCTGTCTATATAGTCTTGTAATATTTTACAAGATCTGTTTCCACTGAAGTGTCTCTTGACTATATTTAATTATTCTAATAATACACAAAAGCCTGCTAATATTTTACATTACATACTTTCAGAGTGATCTGGTTTTCATCTTTCTATTAGAGAAGCACAGTATATAAAAGTAGAGGAAAAGCAAGTCAGCTGAAACAGTTTCCAATTCTTTTCTTTTTAGAAAATATATTTGACAATCTCAAAGAAGAAATGAGGTAAGATAAGAGGCTGCACTACTTTTAAATACCAATACATTGCTATGAAACTGTCCAAACCATAGGACTGAATACTTGGGCTTCATAAATATTATTATTGACATATAGTGAACAGGCAGGCAGATTCAGCTCTCTCTTCATGTTACCAGTCAGACTATAAAGTCCGATATCCCCCAAGTATTTGTGCAATATCTTGTTCTCCTTTATTCTATAGTATTCAAACACAGTTTTGTATTCAGGAAGAAGTTCATGAAGAGTAAAAGTTAATTCACTCAAATACTAATTCTTCTGTGTAATTTCTTACATAACTTGACTTCAGAAAAATTGTCCAAGTCTTTAAAACATAGGTAACTTAAAACTGTATCCAAGAAAAGAAGAAATAGTGCAAGCTGATGAAAAAGGAAAGATGATTATACCCCTATAATCTACCCACTATATCAAACTGATAAGTTCAGACACATCCTTCAGTTAATCTCTTTATGAGAGTCACAGATGCACCAGGTTAAGTATTCACAAATGTGGTCATATCAGAACATTTTCCAGTAAAGATATCTTGCCTATCAACTCAGGCATAGGAAATGCCTTGTACACAAGCTTCCATCTGCATATTAAGAGCTAAATCAATCTCCTATTTTACTCCTGGTCATGTGGCATCATGGCAACAAGTATGGTAGGAATAGAGGAGAGATATCCTGAGATCTTCATAACCCACAAAGGGTTTCATTAAATGAAAATAACAGCGGTCTTCAGTACCTCCTCCCCAACTGCCTCTTCTCTCTCTTTCTCTTTCGTAAAAGCTAGTAAAAATCTAACTCAAAGAAAAGTCAATCCTCTAAAGATTCAGTCTGCATAGTGGCCTTAACAAAAAAAGCATGAGCCAAAGGGAGAAAGGAAACTAGGAAACAGCAGAGAGGTGACACCTTCCTCATGTCACCAGTGGACATTTCCGAAGCCTGTATTGCCTTCCGTCTCTTGATATGCCCTGAAAACAAGGGACTGGAGTGATACAGGTTAGATAGGGGCATGCTGGGATCTGCTGTCACCACAGCAGCACAGACACAGCAAACCATCGCCAGAAGCACCTTCATGACCAGCTCCATTTTCCTTTCAACAACAGCATGATTTCTGTTTGCAGACTGTTTGTCGTTTACTTACTGTACTGGAAATAAAAATGCCTCCTTTCCTTCTTCACAGCTCTCAACAACTTTTACACAGCTCCAGTTACATGGGCATCAGCTGACGGGGGAGAAGTACCTACACAACCTTCATCCTAATCACTCCCCTCAAGAGCATGTAGCCAGTATCAAATCAGTCCTGCTTTGACTAGAGTCACAACTGATCTGCAACAATTCTTTGTGCAATGCCAGGGCGGCCCTGTCTTCATCTTCAACCACCCATTTGGTAGCTGACGCAAGAACATGCCAGGGACAGCAATGCCCTAGAGGCCTTCCTGTTTTCAGACTAAAAACCTCCCCTCCAAGCCCCAAGGACCTCCAATCCAATAGACTCCTCTTATCACCCCTGCGCAGGAGCTCAGAGGATGCCAGGCCCTGTCCTTCCCTTTGCCCCTCTTGGCTACTTTTGGGTGTTTTGGCAAGACTAGCCAATAAGCAATTAAAAAACAATAGTAAAAAATAGCACAAATTTTAAAAAAAGATCTAGTAAAAAGCTAACTAAAAAAACCCTATTTAAGAAACCAAAAAACCACTCTCCCTCCTTATTTGGCATTTTTGAGACTGCATGTGGACTCTTGTGTCTCATCCTGGACTCCCCAGAATAAGAAAGACACTGCTATACTTGGTGAGGGACCATTCCAGCACCTTTGAGATGGCGAGTAGCTGGGGCACATGACACATGAGGGCAGGCAGAGGGACCTGCTGCTGCACTGTGCATTTGGGAGAAGAGAAGGCTTACGGTTGGGCCTGACTGGTGAGCTTCCAGTACATTTAAATCATTTCCCTGACCCAATACCACATAGGAAAACCTCACATTTAGCTCCCACATGTACTTCACTATTGTTAATTTTGCTATCTAGAAGAGCAAAGGCCTTGTAAAAAAAATAAATGTAGAGAAAACTTAATTTCCCCTGGTTGCATCCCCACTCTTTGTGGTAGGACACAAGGTATGGGTACAATCTCTCCTTCCTTCTTCCTGAGTCTTAGTGATCAAAGTGTAAGCACATTCGGATGCAAGCATTCTTTGCCAATGTGCAGAGTAGATGCACTGCATCTTTAGTTAATGAGACATGGGAGGAAAAATGCTTCATCTAAAAGGTAGAAATCAAACATAGAAGCAGAGCTTTGCTGTGAACACTGTCTCTATGGAAAAATAGTGCTTCTGTGAACTCCATAGCTCCTCTGGTTTTAAGTTCTTTAACCTCACAGCCAGTAGGTAGCAGGCCATGCTGTCAACTATCTTTTTACACCTTGGTTTCTAATCGACAGATTTATTTGGTTTGTTCCCTAATGGAGCCATGGAGTTGACTGGCAGGTATCCAGCACAGCTTACAGGAACCCACACTTGCAGCAAACCATGGAACACACTAAACTGATAGGCCTGGTGCACCTCAAGGAATTCATTATCAACTTTGCTGAACATAAATAAAAGCATTGGGACTTTTTCATATACTTTGCTTTGGTTTGGTTTATGGGGTTATTTTCGGTTTGGGGTTTCTTTTTTCCTTTTTAGCCTGCTATATTCTCCCTCTCAGAGTAAAAGAAGACCAAATCACTCCAACGCTTACTCATGTATTTTCATGTCCTTCCAGGTGTCTGTTTTTTAACACTTGCCTTGCTTCATTGTGCACTGAGACAGAATAAAAAACCCCATTTATTCCTGGTGCATCACAGGCTAAAATTAAATAGCAGTCACCCATACAGGTGCTCTTTTTCAGATCAGGAATACAAACCAAGATTGCTTTGTTTATACACTCCATTATGTCAGTTTATGGAAAGATAAAATCAGAGGTAATAAAGATCATTTCAGATGTGTATGCATTGTTGTTTGTTTGTCCTGGTCTGGGCTGCTACTTCTGGAGGCTTATTAATAATCTCACCCAACCTGTTGGGGGGACAGGATGGGATGATATTTCCCAGCCTTTCACCTCCTTCTACCTCTTCAGGGCTAGCACATCACTTTTTGAGACTGTTGAATTCCTTCTGGATGTTAAGACATTATATTCTTGTTGCTAATTCTGCTATGTCTCCTGTGTACAGCTCTACAACATGTTTAGAACCAGGGCTGAGATTGCTAGGGAGGTTGCCCAGAGATCTATCCTGGGGGTGAAAAATCCTGAGTGGCATGGAATGTGGAAGGATATAGGCCAGATTTTGAAGAAATTCCCTAGTCCAGTGGTTTGGAAATTTCCCCCTGAACAAATACAGAACTCAGAAAAGGTAGCAGAATATTTAAAGGAAAATTACAGTGGCAGTTTCAAAGAGGGGCAACTGATTGCACTGTGCTGGGCCCTGGATAATGCTTATTCCATGCTGCTCATTACTGCACAGCAGCACCTACAGCTGGAGGGGAAGGGGAACAAATCAGCAGACACTCCTGTCACTCAAGCTACAGTTAAACCAGAAGGGCAACCTAAACCAGTAGTAGTCACCTGTTGGGGTTTTAGTTAATCTTAGTTTTTTCCTGTTAAACGAATTTTCTCCCATATGCATGTTGCTAGGGGACAAATAGCTGTACTTAAGAAAGACAAAAAGGGGGGTGGGGCGGGCCTGGCTACTCCTTTGTTTACACCTGGGTGTGGGGTTCAGTTCGCTCTCAGCGTCTGGAGAGAGAAGCTGCAGAGAAAGGAGCTGCTGGTTCTTCTTTTTTTTTTTTGGCCGTTTTTCTTTCTGCTGGAAACAACGCCGGGATCCCAAAAGCCGCTTTCCCTGCCTTGCTGGAGGCCAGGCTGTGGCCGCCCTGCCCCGCTGCTGCTTCGAGCTTTCGCTGCGTTGTAGCCGTGCTGTCCCTGCCTGCGTGGGCCTCCGGGGGGATCCCCTTTTGGATACATCTCGTCTGCCACCCGGGATTTGTGTTTGTGCCTGCCGCTCCAGCCTGCTGCTCTAGCCTGCCACTCCAGCCTGCTGTCCCAGCCTGCTGTTCCCGAGAGCCCGGGATCGGCTGCCCAGCAGTTTGTGAAGCCTTTGTCCCATCCCTTCCCTGGGATCCCAGGGCACCAGTGCCGCGTGCTCCCCGAGCTCACTCTGGAGCGCCCCCTGCAGCCGCGGGGGAACCATCGCACCTGCCCTGCTCACCGGGAGCCGCCAGCGCCCCTGCCGGCTGCGAGCGGAACTGCACCCGAGGGGAAAGGGCCCGACAGCCGAGAAGGCTGGGACTGGGTTTGTGATTGTTTGCTGTTACTGCCATAGTTATTGTTGTTTTGTTTGACTGGTTATATACATATATATATATATATATATATATAGTAAAGAAGTGTTATTCCTATTTCCCACATCTTTGCCTAAAGGCCCTTGATTTCAAAATATAATAACTCAGAGGGAAAGGGGTTATATCTGCCACTTCAAGGGAGGCTTCTGCCTTCCTTAGCAGACACCTGTCTTTCAAAACCGAGACACCACCCCTGTCCAGAGGAGGAAATACAAGACCAAATGCATTTGCCTGGTAGATGATGACGGGGAGGCAGAACCCTCACAGCTAGCAGAGGAATCAGAACTGGAAGTAATCATCAAATCCCTATCCTTAGAAAGTCTATGCAGTCTGCAGAATAACCTCACCTGATGAACGGGCGAGTGTATATTGAGCTGGGTGATACAAGTCTGGGACACTGCAGGTCATGCTACAATTTTGGACGGCACTTGGGATTTCTGTCGTGTGATGTGGGTATCTGTTGGAGCCCTGGGTTTAGAGAATTTAGGCTTCTGGGATATAATTATATATATGTGTAACAGTATGGAGGATTTGGGGTGTAGATTAGCTCTTTTTCATTTCTCCTTCTTCTTCACAAATCTGAGTGCTCTGTTACTGGGTCAAAAAACCCGCACTGCAGATCATGAATAGATAGTTAAAATAAAGTAAAAACATATACATTATAAGTAAAAACATATTACTTGGTATTTCATAATTGGTCGATTTGGACTTTAAAAGGCCTTGAAAGTTAGAACTCATGGCTGTTTTCTACCCTGTTACCTTGGAGGCACATCCCTGTGCAGCTCTGCTACAGATAAGAAATAATAAACATCAATTAGAAGAAAAGCCTGGCATCTCCTGTGTTTTAATCCAAACTCTGAGTAAAAGAACTCTCAATTTCAGAGAGACAGAAATGGCAAAAAAGAGACAGAAACAAGAAACAGAAAAAATTAATAGGTATCAACCAGGAGATCACAAGAAGGCCCAAACTCTCAGCCTCTGGATGCGACTCTTAGCAATTGTGAAGGAGAGATACCTTTGCCAAGAACACCCCCAGCTGCATCAAGGCCCGTGGAAAACCACCAAGCAAGGAATCCAAAGCTTGAGAGAACTGGCTGTGATAGAGGTAATTTTCTCAAATAATGACCAACACACAAGAATTCCACACCCTGTAGAACATTTACACAGCTTGGAACACAAGTGTACTCGCACTTCCTAGTGATGCTGCAATGGAATGAGGAAAATAAGACAGCAAGTACTATGGCAAGAAGGCTACAAACATATGAAGACACTGTCCACATCCCAACCTGAGCCCAAGTCTCAGCCTTGGAAAGAGACCTGACCGAGTATATGTGGAAATTGGAAGAGAACTGAAGAGAGGTATCAGAGAGCCATCAGAAAGCCATCAGAAACTCAGAAAGGAGCTTAGGGAGGGCCTTTTCCATGTTTCACCAGTACAGACCAGAATCCCTGCTATCTGAAGTAGGTGTTCCCCAGCTAGGGAGAGGGAGTACACCACACGAGGCAACCTTTTGTCCTTTGTGAGCATGGACAAGACATGAGAAGATGGGATGAAAGACCCACTTCCGTCTTAGCAGCACGGGTACATAAACTAAAAGAAGAAAATACTAATAAAGGAAACTTGGCAAGAATGAATTTAGCTCCAGTTTCCTGTGAGTGTCTTCCTAGGCAGAACAGAAGTGAAGATGACATGTCTGATCCCCTTGAAGGGACCTCCAGAATGTATGCCCAGGGAGTAAATGATAGCCAGAGCTAGAGGGGCTCTGCCTCTAGCCTGATAGAGACATGGGAAAATTCTGTCTATTGGATTGTGTGGATCCAATGTCCTGGCACATCAGAACCACAAAAACACAAAGCTTTGGCTGACACTGGCACGCAATGTACTCTGATACCATCATGACATGGTGGGGACAGAACCTGTTTCCATTGCTGGGGTGAGAGGGGGGCTCAGCAGCTGACTGTTGGAAGCTGAGGTGACCTTGACTGGGAAGGAATGGAAAAACTCTCTATTTTGACTGGTCCAGAGGGTCCGTGTATTCTTGGTATAGATTACCTCAGGAGTGGTTATTTCAAAGACCCAAAAGGACTTCGTTGGGCTTTTGGGATAGCTGCTGTGAAGACAGAAGACATTAAACAATTGAATACCTTGCCTGGTCTTTCAGAGGACTCTTCTGCAGTAGGACACCTGAGGGTTGAAGAACAGCAGGTACCAATTGCTGCCACAACAACGTACCATCGACAATACCACACCGACCGAGACTCTATGATTGACATCTATAAGATGATCTATGGAGATCCAGGGAGTGGTCAGCAATACTTGCTCACCATTCAATAGCCCCATCTATCCTGTGCAAAAGTCTAAAGGAGAGTGGAGACTGACAGTATACTAATCATGACCTGAATGAAGCCAGATTGTAAGCCCTCTCTACCTTGTGACATAAGAAAAATTATTTCATGTGGGGCCTTGAACAACAACAAGACTTTTAACAGATCAGACAAGAGATTGCCCATGCAGTAGCCCTTGGGTCAGTCAGGATGGGACAGGATGAGAAGAATGTGCTCTACACTGCAGCCAGGGAGAATGGTCCTTCCTGGATCCTCTGGCAGAAGGTACCTGGAGAAACTCAAGGATGACCTTTGGTTTCAGGGATACAAACGATCTGAGGCCAACTACACCCCAACAGGAAAAGGGATCTTAGCAGCTTATGAAGGGGTTTGAGCCAACTTAGAAGTAATTACTACCAAAGCACAGTTCATTCTCACACCCTGACTACCAGTGCAGGGCTCAATGTTTAAAGGAAAAGTGTCTTCCACATATCTGACGCTACATGGAGTAAGTGGATGGCTCTCATCACACAGCAAGCTTGGATAGGAAATCCTAATCACCCTGGGTTCTTGGAAATCATCCTGAACTGGCCGGAAGGTGAGAATTTTTTACTATCATCTAAAGAGGAACATGAGTAGGTGACACAATGCTGAGGAGGCCCCACCATATAACCAGCTATCAGAGAGTGAGAGGCGATACACTCTTTCCACTAATGATTCTTGCTGTATCACAGGGTCTAATAGGGAATGGAAAGCAGATGTACATTGCTGACCAGATAGAGAAAATGATCATGGAAGTTCATCATGTGCCTAAGAGCCAAGATGATGATGAGAATCACAGCAATTAACACATAGATCGGGCTGCCAAAATTAAAGTGGCTCAGGTAGATAAAGACTGGCAACACAAGGGTGAATTTTTTCTGGTTTAGTGGGCCCATCAAGTCATCAGGGAAAAGGAGATGCAACACACCAATGGGCTCGTGACCAAAGGGTGGATTTGACCACGGACACTATATCCCAGGTAATCCATGACTGTGAGACATGGGCTGCAATCAAGCAGGCCAAGCAGGTAAAGTCCCTGTGGTATGGGGGGCATTGGTCTGAACATAAGTATGAGGAGGCCTGGCAGATTGACTATATTACACTGCCACAAACCCACCAAGGCAAATAGTACGTGCTCACAATGGTAGAAACTACCACGGAATGGCTGGAGATGTACTCCATGCTTCATGTCGCTGCCCAGAACACTATGCTGGGCCTTGAAAAACAAGCCCTACGGCAACATGGCACCCCTGAGAGAATTAAGCAGACAATGGGACTCATTTCAAAAATAGCCTTAAACACCTGGTGCTAGAGATCAATGGTGTTGAGACCATTGAGCGGGTATATCATATTCCATCATGTACCAGCTGCTGGGAAAGTCACATTTAAGAATATGTAGAAGGCACTGTGCATCACATAGGATTTCACAAATTGCTTCCTCTCCCATGAAAAAGACCATGGGGCTGGAGTGTTCTTGTCTAGCACACTAGGCTATTTTTAAATTATCACCCCTTGAAATTCACTAATCCAGTAAAAACAGAAAACTGTCATCCTTTAAACTGTCTGCTATTAGAAAGTTAATCATGGGCTCATTTTGGCAGATAAATCATATATTTCATGAGGCTTATTTTAAATTGCAGCTTCTTAAATCTCCTTGGCATATATAGTAGACTGATCTATGCCCCCTGGACTGAATTATGTTTTGCATTAAGTCCCATTTATAATTTCCAGACAGGAAGTGTTAAAAGTAGATAAAGGTTATATTTATGCTTTAGGATAAAGAAACAGCAGGCTAGCTCTCACTCAACTACATGTATACAAACTGTGTCACTGTGATACTTAGTAACTATATGGGAGTCAATATGTATACTATAACCCAATGTCACAAAGTAGAGTCTCACTATCAGAAGTGAAAACTGAAAACAGGAATAAACAAGACAAACACCTTTTAACATTCTTTATCTTGTAGCATAGAAATACTAATATGTAATATACAATAATGCATATTGCTATTAAAACAATGTAATACCAGTCTGTGGTGATGCTTTAATATTCCTAGGCAGCTGCCATGCTCATTTTTACCTCCAATCATCCTTTGAGAGATTACATAAAATATTCATCTCTTCATCATCTTGCAAAAGACGATACGCCGCACTAACATGGTGATTTTCAAGCACAGACCGGTCATTATATAGAATGGCTGAGTCTGACCTAGCATTTAAAAGAAAACATAGGAAAGGTTGTTTCTTCCCTGTCTAAAGACATTCAGAAGTTTTCCTTTGATCAGCTACAGCAATTAAGTCCATAGAACAGATATGAGCATTTTAAGTGTACTTGTAATACTTTCTTAATTGCTGTTACTCAGTAAAAGAAACCTAAAGATCAAAGCACTGCAAAATCTATTTCACTAGATGAGACTCATGCAACTTCCTTTTTAAATACTTGAAAACAAGTGCTGAAAGCTGTGAGAGATACGTAAACTTGGAGTAGAACCATGAAGCTTTTTCCCAGTTCTTATGTATGTCTCTCTGATATTAAAGTCTGACTGTACCCAAGTAAGCAATTGCAAGATGTGACTAAATACTGTTTCCAGAACTGGCTGTAAGCAAGATATAACTGAACTGATTTCTGACATCTGTGCGCTAGACTATGCTATTTGGAAAGGCAATTGCCAGTGGAACAGAGTAAGACCAAAGGTACTTCATGCCTGATCTTAAGCCCTAGAGAAGAGATTTGTGATTGATGACTGGATAAACTGGTCTGTAGATCAAGAAGTTAACAGCAACAGAGGGTGAATAAGTTTTGTTACAGTCCTCACTAAGAGCTGCTTCCCAGAGAGCACTGTATATTTTCATCCTCTGACACTTTACACCCTCTGATGTCCAATGTTAGAAAAATTGAATTATGACTGTCCTTCCTTGAATATTTTTATAAGTATTTGGAAAATACAGCAGATCCCTAATTCCTGTATGCATGAAGTTGTAAGAAGAGTAGTGTGGCTTCACCCAGAATAGAGATAGAGAGATTCTTTCTCCATTCCCAGTCTTTATTGTGCATATGTGTGCTTTATCCTATAAACCATTGTTGATGCACAGCATGATTCAGCTAACACACTACAGACATCTGTTTTAATTACAGACATAATCTAATTTAGTTACAATGTTAGAAATGCCCAAGTGTGCCGTGTCAGCCGAGGACATTTAGACATTTTGTCATTGCTACCAGTACCTTACTATTGTCAAAATAATACACAGATATTAGATGCCCAATTATCACTGAAACTAGAGACTTCATAATCTTTGCACAGTTCTAAACTTTGATGCCATCTTCATCTTATTTTCCTCTCTTCCACCAACACCAGTCCAGTCTAGTTTGTGATCAGTTAATTACTCTCTAGCAATTTATGATGCTTTAAAAAATATTTCCCCACTCAAGTAAAAATAGTATGTGTAGTGTTTGTATCCACTGATGAATGCAACAAACATGGTTGAATGCCTGATTTATTTTGTTAATGTTTAATTCTTCAAATTCAACAAGGAGAAAAAACTGTAAAATTATAGTATCTCCTTCAAAACTTTATCTTCATCGAAATACATCACTCTATACAGCCATTTGTCTTGAAAACTTTACATGGAAATATTTTTGGACCTTTCTTTTTCCTGGTTATTGATATGAAACAATGCTCAGGAATCTAGAATACATGCATTCTATTATGAATGGTTGAGCAAGAGAAAATTAAATGTAACCTGAGGAATTGAACTTTCCTCCTGTAACACTTGAAAGCATAAGTTCCTGCACTTTTCTAAGGTGGCTATGCTGTTATTCTCCAAAGGTTTCCCTCTCCATTTCCCAACCCTTCATCACGATTTACAGTGGCCTCACCGTGTCTGGATGTGAAAATTGTTGGTGGTTCCAGTGTGCTCATAGTCATGTACTGCAGCTGCAAAAATCATAGCGAAGATCTCCAGCTCTGTCAGCCAGTGCTGAAAAGAGATTACAGTACAATCAGATAAATTGTAATTTTCTCAGGTTTTTGTCTTCTAAGATAAGTCATTTATCCTCTGTTGACAGTCAGTCTTGCATGCATACCTTTCCCCTGCAGCCTGTCAATTGTTTTAAAGCAAACTTCTCTGGTTGATACATAAAAGCCAAACCAGTGTTCATCCTGGACCTTCATCTAAATAAATTGAACTCAGCAAAATTGTTTCAGGAGCTAATTAGGCTTAAGGCATAGCAAGGGGAAACATATGCCCTTCTGAAAGAGCAATGTTTGAAGAAGTCAAACAAGGAAAACTCAAGAAAATCAAGGTTCATCAAGGGGAACTTGATGATATATGTGCAGGTAACCACATACCCCCAGGGTATGTATTTTCAGTTCAGTTTACCTGAGTAGCAGAGACTCAGGTACAGAAGAATGACACTATTTTCCAGTAGACTAAAAGTCTTTGTCACTCACTGAATCATGAGGAGAACAAGGAAGATACCCTCAAAAGATGTACATCTTGTTATTTATTTATTACTTTTAAAAACACTTGAGAAAGCCCTGAAGTTTGTGGGGTTTTTCCTAATTCCCTAGTCAATGCCTTTTTACAATGCTTAAGTCCCTTTTGCCTTAAATTTATAAATTATTCAGATGGTTTTAATAATTTTTATCTGAGTCAATAAATCATTTTATTGTCTGGTTTTCCACTGGTAGGCCACAAGGGAGTGTTGTTAACATCAAGCACTTTGGAGTCAAAGGTTTTAGACACTGTAGAAGCTGTAAATATTTGTATGAAGTGCTTAAATGTACTGCATTTAGAAAAAGCCTTTACCACAGTGATTGTCAAATACTTCTGTAACACCTCACTGTCAACCTGAAAACATTTTGACAGGCATTCATATACAAACTGGCTTTTAAGTCAAAGTCTGGCAAAGGCACTAAGGCTTCCAAAATCTATTCTAGACATCTACTATAGCTCAGGGACCACCACTGGTGTGTCAAGCATGTGCAGGGAAGCACAGGCAATAACAATGGGACTCTGCACACAGAAATCTGTCCAGCTCTTCATCTGCATTTCATAGTCATCTCTGCAAAACCAGTGAAGAATGGAGCAAGTCTGAGTATTAAAGATCCCCTTACATTAAAGATGTAGTTTGAAAATATAGCAGAGAGATATTTTGCACAATGTTACTGACTATAATCAAGGTAGTTCTTGGTTTGGGTTTTTTTCTTTTTATTTGTTTTTTTTTGTTTTAGAGTAAGAGAGCAAGGAGGGTGAAAAGTACAAGAAACTATCAGAAACAGAAACTACACTGTTTTCTCATATCTACACAATTGATCCAGGACATAACTAGAGAGCACTGATGGTAGAGAAGTCTGTCCAATTTTGTGTCCAGGTGTGACTTGTGAATAAGGAATGATTTCCAAATGATTAAGAACATTAATTCAACTTTCAAGCAACAATTTCTGGCAACTGCAATGGGGGGAACAAATGGAACTAGGGTTTCCAGGCTACATGTCTAGATCTGGACTTTCATTGCTAACTGTGGTCTGCCATTTCTATAAAGGAGAGACTGCAAATGATAGAAAAGAATCAGGGCACAAGTGCTCAGTAATAGCCAGAGCAAGCCTGTATTATGCATGCAGAACTCATCCAGGACACATTGAGCTAGTCCAACACATCCATTTCAGACCTCCTGGACAGCATCTGACAAGTCCCACACTAACAAGATCTCATGACCCAAGTCTTAAAATATCACTAAGGCAATGAGTCTTAGTGTTTGAGGTCTCCTACCTTGTTTCTTAAGACACATACAGGAGAAGTGCTGACTTGCATACCTTATCAAAGCATTACTTGTTGAACAATTTTGGGTAATGTAGGTTTTCAAATAGGGTGTATTAGATCTTATTATTAGCAGTATCTTGTATTAGCAGTATTAAGTATCATAACAGCATTTGAGGAAGATCACTCAATAAAACTGGAATTACAGCTGTGAACTGTTGGTAATACATAAAGCAGTGTAAGTAGAAAAAAGTCAAAATAGGCCTGTGAGTAACAGGAGGGAAGTAATTGGAACCTATCATTCTCTTTTTTCCTGCCACCAACCTTGCAAGAGAAAGCAAACAAGACAGCAAAGAGACTACAGAGAATGGATGCAATCTCCATCAAAGTGCTGACTTTACATTTCACTGCTTTGTGGTGGATTTCATCTTGGAAACAGCTAATTTTTAAAGAACAAAACCATCAAGAACATCAGGGAACTGCCACAAAAGATGAAAAGAGCAAGGAAATGTGAATGGTTTTGATTTCTAAAGGGCTGACAAAACCAATCCAGAATAAAACCCTATCAAACTTGATGTGATGGTAGAAGGTCAGAAATGGCCGGGGGTAAAAGGCATGAAATACCAAGTATTGGTTTCCAGACTGAAAAAAAAGAGGGCAAGGAAGCATGACTGTCTTTAAAAAATATACAATAAATGTGAAGCATTAGCTACTAGGGTGGCTCATTCGCATGTAAACAAAAGGATTGATATATATAAAAAGAAGAAGGAAGAGGAAAGAGTAATGTTTCCAAATCTAACAAAAAAAAAGAATGGATTTCCAAATTGCTACAATGTAAGTAATTAACTAGTTTCCTTCCCAAGAGTTTCTGAACTTTTATTCCAAGGTAGATATTATTTTCAAAGCTTATGATAATCTGCTTATTAATAACAATAGAGTAGTGGAGAAGATGATCTCACTTCCCTTTAGTACTAAAAGATGTGACAGAAGTCCTGTACTTTCACAGTTTTCAGGTCTGCTACAGGAAATAGTCTCCTGTAATTCTTGTCAGTATCAGAGAAAAACTTCTTAAGCTTTACAATTTTCCCATCATTGTCCAGGTTAAAAAAGAAATAATGGTATTTAAAAACAGTTATAAAGATTAATCAGAAAACAAACCCAAAGAAAGTAATAATCAGAGCTGAATTACAGAGTTTAATAAAGGAAGAAATGAAATGAGCAAAAAGTGTGTCAGCTCTTGGAAGCTGTTCCTGCACATCATGCTTATATGCCAATCCTCTATGAGATAAACATGAGATTAATTCCAAATCCTCTTTCAACATTTGGTCTATGAAAGAGCCAAAAACATTGTAGTTCATACAGTGAAGTATAACAAACTAACTCCAAAGCATCATTCTGAGGGAAAAAATAACAGGAAAACTAATGAAATTTCAGGAGATGAGAGGGAAGAAAGATTTAATTGAAAATAAAATAAAACAAAAATGAGGGATGAAACAAAACTCTTCAGAGAGTTAATAAATAAAGGGGGCATGACAAAGGCAAATGAACCTTTGTCATGTGTTGTTTCTGAATGTGTAAAGACAAACCAGAAACATGTTTCTTACATTTAGGACCAGAATAAATTTTAACTATATAGACTATTTTTTTAAAAAAAGCATTTTTTCCACATTACAAATAACTAGTTAGCAAGAAAAATGAGGGGTTTTTTTCCTACTTTTGTATATAATTTTTTCACAAGTAGTTTTCATCCCATTAGTGAAGAATTAAACCAATGGCCCTAACACACTTCTCAAAGCAATGTCTTGTGTTCCAGCATGCCCAGGTTGCTTGCATAATTATTGTAGAAGTGATTAACTAAAGAACTATATATACTACAGTAATGATAACATACTGATGTGAGCAAATCCTGGAAAGAGGAAAATGCCCCCTACATTTCTTTACTGTGTATGAACATACTATGCATGTAAGAAGCAAGCCCTGCTGTGAGCAGGACATTAGGACTGATGACTGTATGTAGATACAAAAATGCTGCTAGCAAGGATTTTCTTGCTAGTTTCTAAGTCCGTGAGAGATTTTTCTCTCTCACAGAAGAGGTAGCAGAGTTATGTAAACAACCAAGCCACCTGCAACCTTGAAAAGTCTTGTTTATGGTATAGTAGAAAAATATTTTGACAATGGATGTTTTAGGATTTTAGCCAATCACCCCAGGGGGTGGCTGATCCTTTGTCCAATTAGACTATGAAGAAAAAAGTCTATAAGAGTTTGTAAAATAATTCAATCAATCAATCTCGCTGCACAGCTCCTGCCTGCTGGATCTTCTCTCCTCCTCCTCCCTATGGCTGCGGGACACGGTGATATACCCTAGGGCCCAGGCCTGTGGTAATATTTGGTGCTGCCCGACGTGATCTGCACTCTCTGATGTGTCCTGCTGCTGCGAGCCAAGCCGAATTTCTCTAGAGGTACGCTGTTCCCCTTCCCCCCCAGGACCAGGAAGTCCGACAGGACTGAGAAATGGCGAACAGCAGCTCACAAAACCACGCTGTGGTAATGGCCTGGAAAGGTGTGTTTAGTATAATGCACACCTCCATTCCTGAAACTCAGTTCGGGAATTATTAGACTGGGCTACCTTAAAAGGGATTTCCATGGACAGAGATACTGCCCTGGACTTTGCCTTATGGCAGGAACTTGGCTGCGCTGTCTGACACGAGCTCCCGACAGGGGAGCCGGCAGCGTTAGAATTATACAAAACCTGGCGTTCGTTATTTATCCTGCTGACAGACCTTGACTGTGACAGCAGGGCTGGATCGCCTATCTCGATGATGAGTGACGGAGGAATGTCCGAGGGGGGCCCCGCTGACTGGGCTTCCAGGGTAAATGATGGTGGATTTGGAAAACCCCCCCCGGCTCCACAGGCAGAGCCTGTGCCGCCTCACCCTGCACAGTTGCAGGACTCTGCGGCCCCCAGGGACCCCGCGCCGGCAGAGGCGGGGGGGTCGGGGCAGCAAGAGGGTGCACAGCCTGCCTTACCGCTCAGCTCGGCGGCGGCCACGGCTTATCCAGGGCCGCGAATCAGCGGTTTAGCAACTTGGATGGCCAGAGCGGCTCCTAGCTCAGTTGCGTATGCACCTGGATCTAACTTCTTAGCCGGCCTAGTGCCGGGCAAGACTGCGCCGAGACTGCCTGGGTGTGGTCCGCTGCCCTCCCTGGTGCTGGACTGTTCTGCGCAGTCACAGAACCGAGCCATTGACCTTTTAATACAGCATCTGCCGTTGCTAACAGAGTTACCGAACATATCCTGAAGGATGGAGGACCTGTTCAGCTTGCTGCTGCAGTGGATGCCAGAGCCACCCTGCCATGCGGGGCGCACTGAGCCCGTGCCGCCCGCGCCGCCAGCAACGCCCGCGCCGCCCACGGGAGACGCGGCTCCGAGCCAGGAAACGGTGCAGCCAGCGGCGAACCCGGAAGCAGTGCTGCCGTGGGAGAACCCGGAAGCGGCGGTGGCTGCGGAGACACGGCCAGGGGTGGCGGCGCTGAAAGTGGCTGGGGAGCGCGAAACAGCAGTGGAAGCGGTGACCGCGCTGAACGCAGCCACGGTGCAAGAGACAAGCGCGGCGCCGAGTGTAGCTGTAGCCCCAGAGACAGCGGCAGCAGCTTCAGTACTGGCTCGGTCGGGACTGCCCGAGACGGCACCCTGTAAAGAAGCTGCTGTTCAAACTGCAGCACAGCCAACTGCAGTCTGTACTGTCTGTTCTGCCTCTAGCGAACTTAGCCAAAGTGCCCCTCTCCGTCCATTTCTGTTCACTCCCAGCACCTCAGAGTTGCCTTTGCCTGATGATTCATCGTCAGACAGCGAGGCAGATGAGGCTCTGGCCCCAGGTCGTCAGGCGGCTGTAGCCGCGCAGCGAAGAAAAAGGCTGCACCAGTCTCGCCCCTGGACCTTTCAGGACTGCATGGTAACAGTGCGTCCGACCCATTACAGTCGCTTCTTAGAGTCAGTTAAAATGCGAGCATTGGAGGAGGGTGACTGGAGGTTATTGGAAACACTTGGAATGCCAAATAGATTTGAGGATTCTGGGGGCAACCGGGGAGCTGTTACACTTCATCCACAGGCTGTGCCAGAAGTTCAGGATGGTAGTGGTTCCCCAAAAGAGATCCAAGCTTTCCCGGTGTATAAGGCTCTCCCAGATTCAGGGGAGCGTGATAAGCATGAGGTAATTGCTTGGAAGGTTGCCAAGGACCTCCAATCCAAGGTGGCACAATATGGGCTAGGTTCTGCTGAGGTTATGCAGATAATAAGGGTGATAAATACAGATTTGCTTTCTCCATTTGATATCAGACACTTAGGTCAAATTCTATTTCAACCTGTACAATTTACAGTTTTTGAGAAAACCTGGAGAAAGCTGGCCAACAAGGCTGCATTAGCGAATATGCAGCTCCCTGCTGCTGATCCTAGATGGACAGTGGGAACAGATGCTTTGATGGGGACTGGTCCCTTCTCTGATCCCAGTCTACAGGGTACCTTGTCCTCTAGCATCCTGCAGCAAGCTCAACAGGTCAGCATGGCTGCCCTGTTGAAAACCATAGAGATATCTGCACCCAGAAAGCGATATACTGAAATAGTTCAAGGCAAATCAGAGTCATTCCTTTCTTTTGTAGAGAAAGTCGCTGCTTCTCTTGAGAAGCAGGTTGAGGATGACAGGTTAAGACAGATGTTGTTAAGGCAGTTACTGAGAGATAATGCAAATGAAGAGTGCAGAAAAATCATAGATGCCTTACCAGGGGATCCTGAGGTAACAGACATGGTCGAAGCCTGCGCTAAGGTGGGATCTGGGAACCAGAAAAGGTCTGCTTTGGCTGCGTTCCTGAAGCCTGTTCACACATCTTCTGAACCAAAGCAACCAAAACAGGCGAAAAAACAGAAGCGGCCTAAGCCAAACCAAAAAGAGAACACACCGATCCCCCAGTGCAAGAGGTGTGGCAGATCAGGGCATTGCTCGGACTATTGTAGATCCCAGACTCATGCCGATGGTCGGCCGTTGCTGGGAAACTTCTGCCAGGGTGCAAGGAGGGGGAATTGCTTTCCGATGCAGTCTCTCCCCCAGAGAGTGGCACAGGCCTACCCAGCCACCCTAGAGAGGGCACCCAGGGATCAGACGGATTTGACGGCCACACCAATTTACCAGGTTTTTGAACAGAAGGCAATGCCAGGGCTGACATGCTGGCCAACCCTGCGAGGGTAGGGCCCCAGCCTGACAAAATTGCACAAGCCAAGGCATCGCACGGTTTCTTCCATCAAAGTGCACGTACCCTGCAGAAGCGTTTCATTTAACGCCAACCGAGGCGCGCGACATTGTCAGTGCTTGTGCTGACTGTCACGGACTCGCTGCACCTTTGCCAGCGGGGGTAAACCCCAGAGGGCTAAAAGCCTTGCAGCTTTGGCAAACGGATGTAACTCACATCCCAGAATTTGGTCAGCTGAAATATGTGCACGTGTCTATTGACACTTTCTCCTCAGCTATGTGGGCTACTGCTCACACTGGAGAGAAGGGCCGTGATGTCATTGCCCATTGGAAATTGGCTTTCTCAGTCCCGGGCATGCCAGCTTCTGTGAAAACCGATAATGGTCCTGCCTACGCCTCGGAGAAGACGCGGCAGTTTTTACACCTATGGGGTGTAGACCATACCTTTGGTATCCCACATTCTCCTACTGGCCAAGCCATTATTGAACGTGTTCATGGTACCTCGAAGCGTGTTTTGGACAAACAGAAAAGGGGAATGCATGGAGAAACCCCACAGAGTCGACTAGCAAAAGCTTTGTATACAATTAATCATTTTACAGTACCACAAAATTCAAATAATCCTGTTATTCTGAATCATTTTCTTTCATTGCAGTCTGCAGGTGAGACACAACTGCTCCGGGCAAAAGTCTGGGTACAGCATTTACTCACTAACCAGTGGGAAGGCCCTCATGAGCTTATCGTTTGGGGTCGTGGGTATGCTTGCGTTTCCACAGATACTGGGGTACGGTGGCTACCTTCAAAATGCGTTCGCCCTGACCTACGGCACCAGAGGCAGAACAGGCAACCTCCAAATGATGACCAGAACGCCAACCATCCAAATGGCGACCAGAATGTAGATCATCAGCCTAATGACTCTTCTGATGATGATCAAGATGTCGACCATCAGGCAGATGGTCCTTCTACAAGCAGAGACTGGGACGGTCCTTCCACAAGCAGAGACTGAACTTTAAATTTCTTGTTATGGAGTCAGATAGTTAAAGCCTTAAGGACATATTTAGAATTAATAACTGGTGTAGATTTCTCTTTAGGATTAATAGTAGAGTTGTTATCTTATAAAACAAAAAGGGGGAATTGTAGATACAAAAATGCTGCTAGCAAGGATTTTCTTGCTAGTTTCTAAGTCCGTGAGAGATTTTTCTCTCTCACAGAAGAGGTAGCAGAGTTATGTAAACAACCAAGCCACCTGCAACCTTGAAAAGTCTTGTTTATGGTATAGTAGAAAAATATTTTGACAATGGATGTTTTAGGATTTTAGCCAATCACCCCAAGGGGTGGCTGATCCTTTGTCCAATTAGACTATGAAGAAAAAAGTCTATAAAAGAGTTTGTAAAATAATTCAATCAATCAATCTTGCTGCACAATTCCTGCCTGCTGGATCTTCTCTCCTCCTCCTCCCTATGGCTGCGGGACACGGTGATATACCCTAGGGCCCAGGCCTGCAGTAATAGATGACCTCTAGGGTCATCATTTCTCATTTTCAAACTACATTAATCTTTGCACTTTGAGATTGGCTGTATAGTTCAGGGAAGGTGAAGTGAAAACAGAGAAAAAGAAAAAAAACTAAAACTAAAGTTTAAAAAAATATTAAAATAAGAAAAGCATAGCTGAAATGTCACTGTTGGCATGCTGCGAGTTTGTGGGGTGATTTCCTATTGTGCTATATTAGATCCTAAACCAAATTACAGCTAGAATTTGGGTGTGGGAATGATTAGTCCTTGGCAATATTCCTGGGAAACAGACAACGCTCCTCTGGACTACAACTCCATCATACTGCTCTGCATGGGCTACTATGTGTGTAGCTTATTGCAGTAGGAATACATGGGCACGGGCTCAGTTCAGGCACTGACTGCAGTGCAAGCATGTACATATGCTTACAAGCACACACATTCTAGTTCCTCTTTTCTAGATAGAAGTCTGGTATGTGTACATTCTCTGACCTCTGCACATATTTATACATATTGCACATATTCATTTCTGTAAAGGATAATAAAAAATGTTTTTATAAATATGTTAATGGCAAAAAAAGGAGAGTGGCAAGGAAAACCTCTGTTCTTTATTGGACATGGTGGGCAATATAAGTTACCAAAGGTGAGGAAAGCTGAGGTACTTAACACCTCTTTGCATCAGTTTTCACCAAATAACACACGATCAGGACAACTGGTCTCCTGAGCTAGTTGATGGGGACAGGGGGCAGAACAGATCCCCTGTAACCCAGGAGGAAGCAGTTAGTGACCAGTGGAGCCACTTCCATGCTCACAAATCTTTGACACCAGGTGGGATCCATCCTAGAGTGATGAGGGAGCTGGCAGAAGAGCTCACTAAAGTGCTCTCCATCATTTATCATCAGTCTTGGCTAACCAGGGAAGTCCCAGATGACTGGAAGCTGGCCAGTGTTGACGCCCATCTGTAAGAAGGGCCAAAAGGAGGATCCAGGAAACTACAGGCCTGTCAGCCTGACCTCAGTGCCCAGCAACATTATGAAACAGTTCATCTTGAGTGATCACATGGCACATACAAGGTAGCCTGGGGATCAGACCCAGCCAGCATGGATTTAGGACTAGCCAACCTGACCTCCTTCTATGATCAGGTGACCTGCCTGGTAGATGAGGGGAAGGCTGTGGATGTTGTCTACCTGGACTTCAGCAAAGCCTTTGACACCATCTCACACAGAATAATCCTGGAAAAGCTGGCAGCCCATGGCTTGGACAGGTGCACATTTTTCTGGGTTAAGAACTGGTTGGATGGCTGGGCCCAGACAGTGGTGGTGAATGGTGCTGCCTCCAGTTGGTGGCCAGTCACTAGTGGGGTCCCCCAGGGATCTGTGTCAGGTCCAGTCCTGTTTAAAATCGTTATCACTGATCTGGATGAAGGGATCAAGCCTACCATTAGCAAATTTGCAGATGACACCAAGTTGGGTGTGAATGTCAGTCTGCTGGAGGGTAGGAGAGCTCTGCAGAGAGACCTGGACAGGCTGGATCCATGGGCCAAGTCCAATGATATGAAGTTTAACAAAACCAAGTGCTGGGTCCTGCACTTTGGTCACAACAACCCCCTGCAGCACTACAAGCTGGGGACAGAGTGGCTGGACAGTGGCCAGGCAGAAAGGGGATGCTGACTGATGGCAGACTGACCATGAGCCAGCAGTGTGCCCACGTGGCCAAGAAGGCAAATGGCATCCTGGCCTGGATCAGGAATAGTGTGGCCAGCAGGACCAGGGAAGTGATTCTTCCCCTGTACTCAGCACTGGTGACGCCACACCTTGAGTACTGTGTCCAGTTCTGGGCCCCTCAATTTAGGAAGGATGTTGAGATGCTGGAGCATGTCCAGAGAAGGGCAACAAGGCTGGTGAAGGGTATGGAACACAACTCCTATGAGGAGTGGCTGAGGGAGCTGGGGTTGTATAGCCTGGAGAAAAGGAGGCACAGGGGAGAGGCCTTAGCACTTTCTACAACTACCTGAAAGGCAGGTGGGGGTGTGTCTCTTCTCCCAGGCAACCAGTGACAGGACAAGAACAGTCTTAAGCTGCACCAGCAGAGGTGTAGGCTGGATATTAAGAAGTTCTTTACAGAAGGAGTGACCTGGTACTAGAATGGGCTGCCAAGGGAGGTGTTGGAGTCACCATCCCTGGAAGTGTTTAAGAAAAGACTGGATGTAGCACTTAGTGCCATGGTCTATTTGATAAGGTGGTGTTAGGTCATAGGTTGGACTCGATCATCTCAAAGGTCTTTTCCAATCTAGTTGATTCTGTGATTTCAGAACACAATTTCCTCTGAAACAGAGGTTTGGTTTAGTTTGTTTTTGGTGGGGTTATTTTGGGTTTGTTTTTTACTTTCTTTCTAGTTCGCTGCATTCTCTCAGAGGAAAAAAAGTCCAAATTTCTCCATCATACTCATGTATTTTCATGTCCTTCCAGTTCTCTCTTTTTTAACACTTTCCTTGCTTTATTGCACTCAGACACAGGACAGGAAACCCCATTCAGCACTGGGGCATCACAGGCTAGAATGAAATAGTAGTCATTCACTCATATCTGAGTTGCTGCTAAATGACTACCAGATCAAAAAGCAGCAAGATGGAAAAAAAAGAGTTCCGAACATACATAGAGTGAAAGTCAGTGTCCTGGGTTGCAGTGTATTCTATTACCATCCTCATGAGCTGTTGAAATCAGGTGGGGCAGTGTTTCCTTGCCTCCTCCCTCCAGACTATCTTTCTGTTAATGGCCCATCATTGTCCTGCTGCATGACTCAGAGATAACTCCCTCCAGACCATCTTCTGTTAATGAGCCTAATCAACACTTGGCCTCATGACTCATTACCCCATTGTGAGATGCTCCACCCAGAGGGAGGAACCAAGCATTCCATCCTGGATATAATCTGAGATTCTGAACATCACAGACAACCTTTCCACTGGATTTCCAGAGGACAGGAGCTACATAGCCACCACTGGACCTTCTGAGGAAGAGCAGACCCTCTTTCTACAGGATCACCATGTCAGGAGGACTGCAGCCACCATTCTACCGCATTGCTACCACCACCCTGACTAACAGGGTGCCAGGTTGTATCCTGACTGTCAGTTTAGCCCAGTGTTATCCGCCTTTTTTTTTTTTTTTTCCCCTCCTTTTATTTCCGTATTAAATTGTTATTCTGACTTGGTGTCTCCCACTAGTTTGTTTTCAAACTAGCACAGTTGGCTATACTTGGGTAGCTGTTTTGATCCAGTAACCTTTTGGAGCAGAGTGGCCCCAAGTGAAAACTGTCCTTCTTCCATGGTTTGAGGAGAAAAAGGGAATCCATTTCCTCACCACTGGAGTACAATTCACATTACTCAACATTGCACCTGTTCCTACCGAATACAACTTGCAGTGCATTTTCATTAACAAATGGTCCTAAAAACAACAGTGACCAATTAGTATCTCACAGGAGGTTTTGAGTAGGTAACTGCACTGAGTGTATTAGCTGCAATTCTGATCTAAATCCTTTTTACTTCAGGTGCAATCAGAAGCAAGTGACACAACTTCCATCAGGATCAGGCTGTCTGAATCAGCTGTTGAGACAGACAGCACCTGACTCCTTCCAAATCTGCTTCTCATAAACAGCAGTGTTTACTGCTCTAGTTGCAGTATGACTGCAATTCACATGTGCAATCTACATTCAACAGAGGAGACTCTGGATGTTTACAGGAGGCAGGGGAGCATGTGATTCCTCAGGGAAGAGTATCCAGTTCTGTTTTCAGAACTGAAAACAATAACTGTGTGGCAATCAAGGAACTGCAGAAAGGCAGATCATGTGCACAAAACATAGTTCCCAAGTGTGAGCAGCTCTACAGTTGTTGAAACTGGTCTAAAAGACATAGCAAGCGGTGCACGATGCCTTGTTAGCTTGTACCTACCTCTCTGTCCTATACTCCATCACCCAATATACACTGGTGGCAGCATTTTTTCAGGTTTCTTACTGAGCTGCACAAAAAAAGGTAGCATCAGCATACAATGATCACCACAAGTGACAGACAATTTGTATCGTGGTTTTCTATAGCCTACCAAAGGCGCTCATTGCATGAAAAAGAGTGTTGGAATTTTGTTGGGCTGAGACACATGATTTTTCCTTATCTCTTTTTCCAATGTCTCCAAATACAGAGTTTGCAGCAACTGGGGAGTGTTTAAGAAGGCCTGAGCTGCAGTAAGAGCCTCAACATCTGCTGACCTTGGTTCATGTGTCTGCTCTGCACTACAAAGACTCCATGACCTTGGAACTGCACACTGGTTAGTGAAAGGACTTCAGCAAAATGAAGTGCAGTAGAACAGAATTACATGTATTCAAGTACCAGCCACAAACTGAGCAATCACTGAATGGCCATGGTATAACAGGAGACAACTGCAAAACATTGACTAGATGAACCTCCCTTTCACTGTCACCTTTGCCTCTACACTTCTACCAATGCAAGGGCAAATTAGATGCATGGAAAAAGTGAGGCAAATAATGTGTGGAAAAGATCTGCTCCACGGAATCTGACTAAAAGTAATTTAATTCCTTTTTCTGGCTGCAGCAGTAACCAGGAGAAAGAAGAGAATGAACACATATGTATCGGGTACACTTTGAGCATTCCCTGCTATTTATTCTCCCCAGCTGTGTGGGCCAGCAACTTTCTGAGCCTCCAGCTGAATCCAAACTGCAATGGTTGATCACCACTCTGGAATCTATCTTCCTTCAATTTCTCTGGCCGATTTTCAAATGTATTTCTTTTGTTTGTCTTGAGAACCACAGTGGTTCTCAAGACATAGTGCACATATTGTGCACTAAGTATTGTTTTAAGCCCTCTATCCATTCCTGGTATTGTTGTCAGACTTCAGCTGTCTGTAGGTTTCTGTCCAAGCCAGTTCAGATGTTTTTGCTGTAGAGAACTGGATAGACATCAGCATTTCCAGATCCCAGCACTTGTTATGCTCAGATAAGGGGAATGAATTATCCTTTGAATGTACTATCTCCCTACCTTAAGATAAGAAGAAAGCTTAGACAATACAATTCTTCATATTAGGTGAAATGAATTCCAGCAAATATGTGTTGGCAGATTGTGTATGCTGAAAAGCTTGATGCAGAGAAATTTTCCAGCTTTCTGCCAGCATCGTGTGAAAGTCTTATTTTCACACACACGCTAGCTGAGAGGTTTTTGTAAACCAATCCTTTATCTCGCAGGTGCAAGATTGTTTTCAGTACTGTTATGATACTGACTGGATAAATATTTTGAAATGGATGCTGTAGGGTTTAGCGAATCATTCTAAGAGGTGGATGGTCAAAGGACCAATAACCTTATGCCATTCAAGTGAACCAGGTTATATAAATGAGTTTGGAAATGAATAAATAATTCAATTTCCTCCTGGATCGAGGTCTGTGTCGTTTTCTTGCCATCTCTGGTACAACAGCGACATCTGGTGACCTGCGATGTATACTACAACCGCACCCGAACTTAGAACCCCAAAGACGAATCGAATCGACACGCGTCTTTCTAGGAGGTACGTGCCCTGCCCGGGGATACGGGGAAGGGACCAGCCAAGGCGATAGCGCTGGCTGCAAAGACCAACCCTAGTCAAGGCACCAGGGTATTAGACAAAATCTGAAAAGATGGGAATCAAATCCAGTAAAGAAAGCACAGTACTTTCTGCTTGGAAAACTGTATTAACGCTCACAGGAGCTACCATATCTGAGGACGCTCTGTGTGATTTGTTACACTGGGCAGCAGACCACGAGTTTTCAGCAGACCCTGACACTGTGTTCAGCCTAGAAGCTTGGCAACGGTTGGGGGATAGGTTAATTTACAAGATCGTGTACAGAGACAAGAACGTAGTCGATTTGGTCCGTACCTGGCGTTCCTCATTTGACATACTACAGCAGAGGACAGCAGGAGGAGAAGGAAAAGACTTACCCGGCTCTGAGGGTAGGGGTTCTGAGGGGGACGAAGGGAACTGAGCTATCAGAAAGTGGAGAGACTCAGGGCAGCATAGCTGCCGCATCTCCAGCACCGCCAGAACTAGCAGGAATTGTAGAGACGGTTCAGAGATCCTATCTCTCGCCACGTGCCTATGTGCCCTCTATCTACCCCTCTCCCCGTGATTTCCTCATGCCAAAATATCCCTCACCTGCGGAACAACTTGCAAAAATACCCGAACAACAGAAAGGACTTGCCGAGCGCCCCCCACCCTTTGCTCCTGCGGCCTCTCCCTCCTCCGCGTTGCAGATGTCCGCGCTGCCTTCAGCTAGCGCTTGCAGGAACTGTCATCCCTACAGCCCCTCCAGCTGAGATCCTACCACATACAGCTGCGTCGCTTCTCTCGCAGGGGCCAGTGGTGGCACCGCCGCTTGAAACGCCCGCGCCCCTCACCGTTCTCGCCGCCACTCGCCCCCTGCAACCATCCCTGGCAGCGCCACTCAAAACCCCCGTGCTGCTTCCGCCGCAGCCATCTCTGACAGCCGCTATAGCAGCGCGGCCAGCCCCGCCGGCACATGTCTTTTTCCAGTATCAGCGCACCTGGTGCATGGTTTTATTCTGCGCGGGTGCCCGCAGTGCCCAGTTGTTCTGGGCATGTGCCCGCAGTGCCCAGCTGTTCTGCACACGCGCCCGCACCCGCATGGCCTCCTGCGCATGCACTCGCATCCAGGTATCTTTCTGCACATGCATCTGCATCCGGGTGGCCTCCTGCACAGAGGCAGACAGCACAGCTGCCACAAATGACGGAGCCATTCCTTTTGGCGCGGCAACTGAGAGTGCTGCAGGAGGCAGCAATGCTGCTGTTACAGGTGACGGCTGCTGTGCCCGCACCCCCGGCACGACCCGGGAAGGCTATGCCAACTGGCGCACCGCCGCCCGGGTTGCACCGGCGTCGTCCACAGCGCCAGCTATGATGCTCATGCCAACGGCGGTGCCTGCACGGACAGCAGTGCTGCCACAAGCGACAACACCCCAAATAGCACTGCTGCAAGTAGCTACATCACGACCCCCCACACAACCGTCTACAGCCTCCGCCTTTACGTCTCCTCTGGCCCGGCACCCATACCCTGCCCACCTCCCTCATCTGCATTGGAGCCATCAGAAGTCCCCCTGCCTGACGAAGCAAGCAGTGATACAGAGCAAACACCTGCTCCACAGTGGAAGACTGAGGCATTAACTGGACGCCGGCAGCCAGTAAGATGACTGCTCCAGAACCACCCTTGGACACTTCCAACATGTCAGGTGACCGTGCGTCCAAGAAACTCAAGGCATTTTTGGGAGTCAGTTAGACTGTGAGCTCTGGAGGTGGGAGACTGGGATTTAATAGAGAAAGTAGGGATGCCTGAAGATGCAGGACGAGCTGTGCAGGATCAGATGGTTGTTACAGCACCTCAAGAAGGTGTACCAGTAGATCACGGTGATAGTGAACCCTCGCAGGGGGTTATCCAAGCCTAACCTGTGTCTAAGGCTATTCTAAATATGGGTCAACCGGACAGGCATGACGTTATTGCCTGGAGATTAGTGCAGGATTTGCAATCCAAGGTAGCACAATATGGGCTCGGTTCTCCTGAAGTCATGCAAGTTATTAGAGTGTTGAATACTGATCTGTGGGAGTGTGTCTTGTTTGGTTCAGTCCAGGTCTCCCCTTTGGGTTTCGTATTACTGTACCATCCCAGTTTATACCCTCCTGGTTTCGTGTTCACAACCCTGTTTTCTCTATTTGTCTCCTCCCAGACCCCTGCCAATCGCCCCGGCACCCCTCCCAAGCTTCTAGAAAGTTCTGGCAGGGGCGTCGAGTGATTGGTCTTGGGGGGAGGATCCCTCCCTTCCTTTCCCGAGATAGGTTCCCTTGTGTGTCCCTCATCCCACAGACCCGTCCTTCTCCTTCCCTGATTCAATGCCGTTGTCATCCCTCCCCTGTCACCACCCCCCATAAAACCCCTGGCAGGCACGTTCAGGGTTGCTCATTGCTGGACACCCCCGGGGGGCGAGGTCCCCTGTTCGGAGACACAACAAACCTTCCAGATTTCATCCACAACTGAGCCTGCCTCCTTCTTCCACCACCTGCCTCTATTGCCGCGGTCCTGTGGAAGGACCCACGAGCCAGACCTCTGGTCTCCCGGATTCCGGAGGCTGGTCCCCGCAGCCTCCTGCGTCCAGAGCTGACCGGGCAAAGTGGGAACTGCTCCAAAAAGGACACAGAGGCACTGATCTGCTTGCTCCATTCAATATTAAGCATCTAGGTCAGGTGTTATTTCAACCTGTGCAATTTACAGTTTTTGAGAGCAACTGGAGAAGGATGGCTGAAGAGACTGCAGTAGGGAATATGCAACTGCCTCCCAATGATCCCAGACATGCAGTTGGAGTAGATGCCCTTATGGGAACTAATTACTTTGCTTGCTTGGGCCAGGCTGGGCCGGGCCACGGCTCCAGGATGACCCCCCCCAGCAGGGCTGTAGGCAGCCAGAGTGGCTCAGACCCCCCCCCCCCTCCCCCCCCCCTCCACTGCGGCCAAGATTTCAGCGAAATCGGCACCTCTGTCTGGCAGAGGTCAGGTGACCAACACCAATAAGCCACACAGCTGCAAGGCCGAGGTGAGATTAACTCTTTTATTGCTGTGAAGAGCTGAAAACCCTAAGGAAGAGAGAGAGGAGATGCTTAAAGCTGAAAGTCTGTTGTGAAGCTATGATATATCAGAGTATCCCGTTGTAATTTCATGAAGATATGGGGGGTGGAGTGTTCAACTCGTAAGCAAAAGCACCTGCGCTGAGATAGGCAGATGCTGACGCAGCTGTAACATGAGAAGTTTGGACAGGGAGAGATGGACCAGATGAGGACTTTGGCTCCAAATGGGAAAGGAGAAAACCTCAGTTCCTAGAGATGGACCAGATGAGGACTTTTGCTCCAAATGGGAAAGGAGAAAACCTCAGTTCCTAGAGATGCTCCCAGAGATAGTCCTAACGATGAAGATGAGGAAGACCCTTTGCTCCCAGGGAAGGAGAAGGGCCTCTGTTTTTGTTTCTGAACGGCTCAACCTTAAAATTGTACCCCAAAAAACCTTCAAGAGTGGACCCTCGAAAGCAGTTGCGGGAAAAGCTGCAAGTCAGGGGAAGGGACTCACATGCGAGCAGAGAGACTCCTCTTCCTAAATGGATTGAACAATATTTGGAAGTGGGCAGCTGTCTCGTTGTGATAATGTTTTCATAGCATGAGCAAGAAGAGACTTCTCTTTCTAAATGGACTGAACAAGGTTATTATGGAAGTGGTAAACAGACTGAACATCTCAAGGGCTGTCTTTTTACATTGTCAGTGGGAGAAGGGAAGAAGGTGGGGGGAGGAGGAGAGTTCTGAAGGTGGTATAATTTTTTTTCCCTTCTTTTAGGTCTGTTAATAAACTTCTTTATATTTCTTTCAAGTTTGGTGCCTGCTTTGCGTTTCTCCTAATTCTTATCTCACAGAAGATAAACAGTAATGAGTATTTTGGACCAAACCACTACACTAAATTGGTGTTTCCGCCCGGTTACGAACTCAACCTGCTACAGCCTCCTACATGGCCTTTAGCCCCTGTGAGGTCGACCATCGCAGTGTTGGGAGGAACCACACAGAGCTGTGTGTTTAAGCAAACGACCTGTAGTGGTAAAAAACGCAGAGGGACAAAGAGCTACAGTTCAGCCCTATGTCACTGCAGCTCTGCTTAACCTCTGGGGGTGGGTTGCGTTGGCAGCTTGGGGGGTACGGATTGGAACAAATTTTTGATGGGGGTCACTGTGCTAAAGGGAGCACAGTATCCTACACTGCCTTTGCAGTGGCTAGTAAGCAAACCCATCTGGGAATCACAGTGGCCCCTACTAAAAGAGTATTAGTTGCCCTTTGTAAGTTGGTTCAAGAACAATTACAACAGGGACATCTTGAACCTTCTACTAGTCCCTGGAATACCCCTGTTTTCATAATTAAGAAAAAATCAGGGAAATGGAGACTGTTGCAGGATCTCCAAAAAACCAAGGCAGTGATGGAAAGTATGGGGTCATTGCAGCCTGGTATGCCCTCACCCACCATGATCCCAACATTGATTTGAAGGACTGCTTTTTCACAATTCCTTTGCACCCTAATGACAAACCAAAATTTGCTTTTACTGTGCCTGCAGTTAACAAGGCTGAACCTGTGAAGAGATATCAATGGAAGGTTCTACCTCAGGGCATGAAGAACAGCCCGACTATCTGCCAATGGTATGTCGCTCAGGCTTTGTCCAGAGTCCGTGAGCAGTTTCCTGAGGCATACTGCTACCATTACATGGATGATATCCTGGTGGCAGCATCCACCCAGGACGAGCGGCTGAGGATACAGCCTCAGCTGCTCGCTGCTCTGCATTCTTATGGATTTCAAGTGGCTCCGGAGAAAGTTCAGCAGCATCTTCCTTGGAAATACTTAGGAGTCAAAATTTTGGATCAAACTATACAACAGTGCAATTCTCAGATTGTATTAAGACCCAGAATGATGCTCAGAAATTGCTGGGTATCATCACCTTACTTAGGGCTAACCACGACACAACTTTCCCCGCTTTTTAATATTTTAAAGGGGGACACCAAGTCGAATTCACCTCAGAAACTGACTCCTGAAGCACAACGAGTGCTGGAGGAGGTTCAACAGGCTGTTTCTGCTCGTCAGGTTTATCGACTGGATCCCTCCATTGATATCACTGTTTTCATTACCACTCCAGATTTTCATCCTACAGGTATCATTGGCCAGTGGAATAAACAGTGCCCCGACCCTTTCCATATCCTGGAATGGGTCTTCTTGCCTCATCAGATGAAAAAGACAGAACCCATGTTGTTTGAATTGATCACTTGTTTGATAATCAAATGCCGCCGACTTTGTTTGCAATTAATGGCAGCAGATCCTGCAACAATTGTTCTTCCAGTACAGCAGGAACACTTTGAGTGGAGCCTTACTAACAGTGCTCCTTTGCAAAGTGCACTGCAGATCTTTTTGGGGCAGATTGCTTATCATCTGCCCAGCCACAAATTACTGCAGTTGGCAAAATCGACCAGCTTCACCTTACAACCAAAAAATAGTTGGGTGCCAGTGCAAGGGCCCACCATCTTCACTGATGGCTCCAGAAAACAGGGAAAGCCACTGTTACCTGGAAGGAGGATTCTGACTGGCAGGTGCTGGGAGGCTACGAGTCAGGCTCTGCCCAGATGGTTGAATTGAGGGCTGTTGCCATGGCTTTTCAGCGGTTCTCTCAGTTACCTTTGAATCTGGTCACTGATTCTGCTTACATAGCAGATATAACCCAACACTTAGATTGTTCACTTTTGAAAGAAGTCAATAATGCAGCTCTGTTTTCACTATTGAAAACTTTGTGGAGTGCAATTCAAGCTCAAGTTCACCCATATTACATTCTGCATATTGCAAGTCACACCAATTTGCTAGGTTTCATAATAGAAGGTAATGCCAGGGCTGACATGCTGGCCAACCCTGTGTAGGTAGCGCCTCAGCCTGACAAAATTGCACAAGCCAAGGAATCGCATGGTTTTTCCCACCAAAGCGCGCATACCCTGCAGAAGCAGTTTCACTTAATGCCAACTGAGGCTCGTGACATCGTCAGCGCTTGTGCTGACTGTCACGGACTCGCTGCACCTTTACCACAGGGGATAAACCCCAGAGGCCTCAAAGCCTTGCAGCTTTGGCAAATGGATGTAACGCATATTCCTGATTTTGGCAGATTTAAGTATGTGCATATGTCTATTGACACTTTCTTCTCAGCTATGTGGGCATCTGCTCATACTGGAGAGACAGGCTGCGATATTGTTGCCCATTGGAAACTGACTTTCGCGATCTTGGGCGTGCCTTCTTCTGTGAAAACCGATAACGGCCCTGCCTACGCCTCACAGAAGATGTGGCAGTTTTTATGCCTATGGGGTGTGAACCATACTTCTGGTATTCCGCATTCTCCAACTGGCCAAGCCATTGTTGAATGCACTCATGGCACCTTGAAGCGTGTTTTGGAGAAACAAAAAGGGGAATACATGGAGAAACCCATAGAGTCGACTAGAAAAAGCTCTATATACAATTAATCATCTTACAGTGTCACCAAATTCTGTTACAATCCTGTTACTTTGAATCATTTTCTTTCATTGCAGTCTTCAGGCGAGACGCACCTGCCTCAAGCGAAAGTCTGGGTATGGGATCTACTTACTAACAAGTGGGAAGGCTGGTGTGAGCTCATTGCTTGGGGTTGTGGGTATGCTTGTGTTTCCACAGATACTGGGGTACGGTGGCTACCTGCAAGATGCGTTCGCCCTGACCTGCGGCACCAGAAGCAGAATGGGACCAACAGACAACCTCCAAATGATGACCAGACAAATGCAGATCATCAGCCGAATGATCCTTCGAATGATGACCAAGATGTCGACCATCAGTGTTCCAGTTTGGGCAAATTTAGAAATATATCCTCTGAGAGAAGGCACAACCACCCCTCCCCCACCAGGTTCGGGAAAAAATAAATTTTCCTCGAAGGAAAGTGAAGAAGATAAAACTATTTATTTAACAAACACATGGGAAGGAAAACAATGTTAGATGGTAAAATCTTTCGCGGTAGAGGAAAAAACCTGGGAAAGTGTTCGAGTCCTCCCTTTGGTCTCCTCGGAGCTGGGGCTTGGGCCAGGGCCAGGCCCTCTGTGCCCGGTGGAAAGTCCTCCCGATGTGCTCTGATGTTACAGCAATCAAGCAGTCCAGTAGAAAAGGGGAAAAATCCGGAATTCCAGAGAAGGAAATCCAAAGTCCAACTCTCAGTCTCTCTCCAGAGAACAAGAAGAAGAAAAAACTGGCCAAAAACTGACTGGAAAAAAAACAAGCCGGGTGCTTCCTCCCTCCCCTGCCCCAGCTAGGGAAAAAAAAAAAAAACCTGCTATCTTTTTGTAACCTTGAACGAGCTGCAAACTGCTTTGAGAAAGTTTTGCTCAGTTTTTTCCTTCCCCCTTTCAGGCTCAGTTTAGAGGCATAGAAAGGCACAAAAATTAATTTCTGGGCATAGGCAGCGATATGGGATACACATCATAAGGTCACCCCAAGACATTCCACCCCTTATCCCATATTGTTGGCTCAATGCCCAAACTAAGATATTCCAATTTTACACACACATTAATACATATATATATATATATATATACACAGCTATATATGAACAGTGACAGTGATAATCAGCAAGCAGGGGTATACTGGCATTTCACACTACAGGTGGTTTTCACATAACAATCAGATCTCCCTGTGGTACACAACGTGTTGTTCCATCTTTCTGCATTACCCACCATGTGCAACCAGGTCCCTGAGCAAAGACAACCCCACGGATGGGTTTGTCTGTACTCGAGGCAGAATTTATCCACACAGTCTTTCCTAATAGACCTCTGACATGCACTACTGGGACCTTATCTCCATCTGTTGTATGCAGGGATTCAGATTGGGCTGGACCAGCTCTATTGGTGGAACCTCGGGTGTTAACTAACCAGGTGGCTTTTGCTACATTCTGTTCCCAATTTTTGAAAGTTCCCCCACCCAGTGCCTTCAAAGTGGTTTTCAACAATCCATTGCACCGTTCCACTTTGCCTGCAGCTGGTGCATGGTAAGGGATGTGGTACACCCACTCAATGCCATGTTCTCTAGCCCAGGTGTTAATAAGGCTATTCTTAAAATGAGTCCCATTGTCAGACTCGATTCTCTCAGGGGTGCCATGCCTCCAAAGGACTTGCTTTTCCAGGCCCAGGATGGTGTTCCGGGCAGTAGCATGAGGCACAGGGTAGGTCTCCAGCCATCCAGTGGTGGCTTCTACCATTGTGAGCACATAGCGCTTGCCTTGGCGGGTTTGAGGCAGTGTGATGTAATCAATCTGCCAGGCCTCCCCGTACTTGTATTTGGACCATCGCCCACCGTACCACAGGGGCTTCACCCGCTTGGCCTGCTTGATCGCAGCGCATGTCTCACAATCATGGATAACCTGGGAGATACTGTCCATGGTTAGATCCACCCCTCGGTCTCGTGCCCACTTATAGGTGGCATCTCTGCCCTGATGGCCTGAGGCATCATGGGCCCATCGAGCTAGAAACAACTCTCCCTTGTGTTTCCAGTCCAAGTCTACCTGTGACACTTCTATCTTTGCAGCCTGATCTACCTGCTTGTTGTTTTGGTGTTCTTCATTAGCCCTACTCTTGGGGACATGGGCATCTACGTGGCGGACTTTCACAACCAGCTTTCTTACTCGGGCAGCGATGTCTTTCCACTCTTCAGCAGCCCAGATTGGTTTTCCCCTACGCTGCCAATTAGCTTTTTCCCACTTTTCTAACCATCCCCACAGAGCATTGGCTACCATCCATGAATCAGTGTAGAGGTAGAGCTTTGGCCACTTCTCCCTTTCAGCAATGTCCAGGGCTAGTTGAACAGCTTTGAGTTCAGCGAGTTGGCTTGATCCCCCTTCTCCTTCAGTAGCTTCTGCAACCCGTCGTGTGGGACTCCATACGGCTGCTTTCCACTTTCGTTTCATCCCTACGATGCGACAAGAACCATCGGTGAAAAGAGCGTAGCGTGTGTCTTCTGATGGCAGTTGGTTGTACGGTGGAGCTTCTTCAGCACGTGTCACTTGTTCTTCTTCATCAGTGAGACCAAAGTTTTCACCTTCAGGCCAGTTTGTAATTATTTCCAAAATCCCAGGGCGATTCAGTTTTCCGATACGGGCGCGCTGTGTGATGAGAGCAATCCATTTGCTCCATGTGGCATTGGTGGCATGGTGGGTAGAGGGAACCTCTGCTTTGAACATCCACCCTAGCACTGGTAGTCGGGGTGCCAGGAGGAGTTGTGCCTCAGTGCCAATTACCTCTGAGACGGCTTGGATTCCTTCATAGGCTGCCAAGATTTCCTTCTCTGTTGGGGTGTAGTTGGCCTCAGACCCTCTGTAGCTTCGGCTCCAAAATCCCAGTGGTCGACCTCGAGTCTCACCAGGCACCTTCTGCCAGAGGCTCCAGGACAGACCATTGTTCCCGGCTGCAGAGTAGAGCAGGTTCTTCACTTCGGGTCCTGTCCTAACGGGGCCAAGGGCTACCGCATGAGCGATTTCCTGCTTGATCTGGGCAAAAGCTTGTTGCTGTTCAGGGCCCCAATGGAAATCGTTCTTCTTGCGGGTAACCAGGTAAAGAGGACTCACAATCTGGCTGTACTCAGGAATGTGCATCCTCCAGAAACCTATAGCGCCTAGGAAAGCTTGTGTTTCCTTCTTGTTGGTTGGTGGAGACATTGCTGTGATCTTATTGATGACCTCAGTGGGAATCTGACGCCGTCCATCTTGCCATTTCACTCCCAGGAACTGGATCTCTCGGGCAGGTCCCTTGACTTTGCTCTTCTTGATGGCGAAACCAGCTTCCAGGAGAATCCTGATAACTTTCTCTCCTTTCTCAAACACTTCTGTTGCGGTGTTCCCCCACACAATGATGTCATCAATGTACTGCAAATGTTCTGGAGCCTCACCTTTTTCTAGTGCAGTCTGGATCAGTCCATGACAGATGGTGGGACTGTGCTTCCACCCCTGGGGCAGTCGGTTCCAGGTGTACTGCACGCCCCTCCAGGTGAAGGCAAACTGAGGCCTGCACTCTGCTGCCAGAGGAATGGAGAAAAATGCATTAGCAATGTCAATAGTGGCATACCACTTCGCTGCTTTGGACTCCAGCTCGTACTGGAGCTCCAACATGTCTGGCACGGCAGCGCTCAGCGGTGGAGTCACTTCATTCAGGGCACGATAGTCCACAGTCAATCTCCATTCCCCGTCAGACTTGCGCACAGGCCAAATGGGGCTGTTGAAGGGTGAGTGGGTCTTGCTGACCACCCCTTGACTCTCCAGCTCACGGATCATCTTGTGGATGGGAATCACAGCATCTCGAGTTGTCCGGTACTGTCGGCGATGCACTGTCGAGGTAGCAATTGGTACTCTTTGTTCTTCCACTTTCAGAAGGCCGACTGCAGACGGGTTCTCTGATAGCCCAGGCAAAGCGTTCAATTGCTTAATGCCCTCTGTCTCCACAGCAGCTATTCCAAAAGCCCACCTGAGTCCCTTTGGGTCTCTAAAATACCCGTTCCGGAGGAAGTCTATGCCCAAAATGCACGGGGCCTCTGGGCCAGTCACAATGAGATGTCTCTTCCACTCATTTCCAGTCAGGCTCACCTCGGCTTCCACCAAGGTCAAATCTTGTGATCCACCTGTTACACCAGAGATAGAAACAGATTCTACCCCCACATGCTGCGATGGAATTATTGTACACTGCGCACCAGTGTCAACCAAGGCATCATATTTTTGTGGTTCTGATGTACCAGGCCAACGAATCCACACAGTCCAAAAAACACGGTTTTCCCTGGCCTCTACCTGGCTAGAGGCAGGGCCCCTCTATGCCTGGTTATCCTTCTTTCCCTGGGCCTGCACCTTAGAGGTTCCTTCATGGGAATTGGACATGCCATCGTCTTTTCCATCATTTCCAGCAGTTTGGCTACAGGCAACTGGAGCTACTTCCTTTTTGGTAGATCCTCCTTTCTGAGACTTGCGCTCCTTCAATTCACTCACTCGTGCTGCCAGAGCAGACGTGGGTTGTCCACCCCACTTCCTCATGTTTTCCCCACTGTCACACAGGAAATTCCACAGCTCACTTCGTGGGATGTACCTTCTCTCTGGGGAACGTCCGCGGAGAAGGCACTCTTTAATCTCCTGGTGATTCTTCTTCATTTCATCTTCAATTTTCTGCATACGTGTTTCCACAGCTGCAATTCTTGCATGTGTTGGGCCATGCACAGAGTCTGCATATGCTCTGAGCTTCACTGCCATATCCCGCACGGTCTCATTCGCACCGTAGTCCGGTTTCATTATTGCTAAAGCAGAAGCATATTCTGGTGGCCCAAGATGTATGAGTTTTCGCCACATGTATGGAATAACTCTGGCCCGGTCTGGACTTCTCAATCCTGGGTCATTTGTGAAGACAACCTCTACCACCCCTAGTTCTCTCAGGCGCTGGATCCCTTGTTCTATGGTCTTCCACTGGGTTTGCTGCATGTAGAGATCATCTCCGCACATATATCTTTCAGCCACGCCTGTCAAAATCCGTCTCCAGAGACTGGTAGAGTTAGCCTCCCTTTTCATCTCTTGGTCGATCACTGGATCATGTGACAGGGATCCCAAATGCCTCGCTTCAGCACCGTCCAGCATCACATCATCACCTGCAGCATCCCAAATACGGACCATCCAACTTATTATGGATTCATCGGACCGTCGGGTGTAATCCTTTCTTAGGCTGTGAAGGTCCTTTATGGACATGGACTCAGTAATGGTTTCTGTGCCTGAGTCCGTTGGTGGTTTTGAGGTTCCTTCCCCTGCATCATCATCATCTTTCACTGGGCGATCAGTTTTGGTTGTGTGCTTTTTCCTCGTGACAGGAGCCACTGTCAGTGGCTTAGACTCTCCATCTGGTTTGGGCTTGCTGTCTGGTTTATCTGCAGCCTGAGTGACTGGGGTATCTGCAGGCTTTGCTGATTTATCTTCCTGCCTCTCTACCTTTACTTGCTGCTGCAGTGTGCGATAGGCATATGCCAAAGCCCAACATATTGCAAGGAGCTTGTTCTCATTAGAATTGTCATTGTATTTCTCTTTCAGATATTTTCCCACCTCAGCTGGTTTCTGAATTTGTTCAGATGGGAAATCCCAAACTATCGGGTCAGAGAATTTCTTTAGGGTTTGGCCGATGTCCTCCCATTCCCCACACCACTCAAGATGTTCCACCTCTGGGTCAGGTGTCTCAGCAGTCACCCTGGAAATCTGAGCTCTCATTCTAGACAAGCTATGAATTACATGGAGGAAGATTACCAGATTAAATACCAGGAGGGTGGTCTCTTTAACATCAAGGGGATACTGAACATTCTCAAAAGATAACCTATCAAATTTAAAGGGAAGGGAAACCCCATCTCCTCCTCCTCTAACAATCTGGGTACAATTACTAATAAATTCCCAAAACAGGCTACTGAAGCTAGGACTGGGGTTAGGACGGAGAAACCACTTATCATACACACCTCGAACAGCTGCTTGTACCTCTATCAACTTCTTATAAATCATTATCACCGAGCACAGCAAAATAGAAATCCTGGTTCGTCTCCCTTCTCTGTAAAATTTACATACCAGGGACAAGATTGGAGCAAGTTGTGGATAGGTAAACAACCCTAGGGACCAAAAAAGCACTAGTACCTCAATGAAGCCTAAGGACCAGAAAGACATGAGTACATCGAGCCAGAGAGACATTATGAACTCAACCAGCATGGTGACTACTTTACTCCAACACAGAATAAGTAAATTCAACCCAAAATGTAATTAGCACAAGTTTTTTCACTTTCCTTCGAGCCCCACGTTGGGCGCCACTAAATTTGTTCCAGTTTGGGCAAATTTAGAAATATATCCTCTGAGAGAAGGCACAACCACCCCTCCCCCACCAGGTTCGGGAAAAAATAAATTTTCCTCGAAGGAAAGTGAAGAAGATAAAACTATTTATTTAACAAACACATGGGAAGGAAAACAATGTTAGATGGTAAAATCTTTCGCGGTAGAGGAAAAAACCTGGGAAAGTGTTCGAGTCCTCCCTTTGGTCTCCTCGGAGCTGGGGCTTGGGCCAGGGCCAGGCCCTCTGTGCCCGGTGGAAAGTCCTCCCGATGTGCTCTGATGTTACAGCAATCAAGCAGTCCAGTAGAAAAGGGGAAAAATCCGGAATTCCAGAGAAGGAAATCCAAAGTCCAACTCTCAGTCTCTCTCCAGAGAACAAGAAGAAGAAAAAACTGGCCAAAAACTGACTGGAAAAAAAACAAGCCGGGTGCTTCCTCCCTCCCCTGCCCCAGCTAGGGAAAAAAAAAAAAAACCTGCTATCTTTTTGTAACCTTGAACGAGCTGCAAACTGCTTTGAGAAAGTTTTGCTCAGTTTTTTCCTTCCCCCTTTCAGGCTCAGTTTAGAGGCATAGAAAGGCACAAAAATTAATTTCTGGGCATAGGCAGCGATATGGGATACACATCATAAGGTCACCCCAAGACAATCAGTCAGATGATCCTTCTACAAGCAAAGAATTAACTTTAAGTTTTCTTTTGCTACGGAGTCAGAATGTTAAAGCCCTTAAGGCTATCTAGAATTAGCAACTGATGTAAAGCCCTTAAGGCTATTTAGAATTAATAACTGATGTAGAATTGGGTTCACTAGATGTATCTCCCATGGCACTGCTGGAGAATCTCTCTGCCCACTTTAAATCAGTGTCTGATTTGGATTCAGTTTGGTAACAGCCATTACCAAACTGATCCCTTATGCTGTGTTTGTTCTCCTTTCTGCAAGGGACCCTGCAGAGGATTATAAATGCTACCTTTTTGGTCTTAAAACAAAAAGGGGGAATTGTGTATGCTGAAAAGCTTGATGCAGAGAAATTTTCCAGCTTTCTGCCAGCATCGTGTGAAAGTCTTACTTTCACACACACGCTAGCTGAGAGGTTTTTGTAAACCAATCCTTTATCTCGCAGGTGCAAGATTGTTTTGCAGTATTGTTATGATACTGACTGGAGAAATATTTTGAAATGGATGTTGTAGGGTTTAACGAATCATTCTAAGAGGTGGAAGGTCAAAGGACCAATAACCTGAACCAGGTTATATAAACGAGTTTGGAAATTAATAAATAATTCAATTTCCTCCTGGATCGAGGTCTGTGTCGTTTTCTTGCCATCCCACAGCGATAGCAGATTCACACAAAATATCTGTGGCAGAGAGAAAACCAAGGTTGGGTTTCTCATTCACCCTCTTTCGACCACTGTTAAAAGAGTTATCAACAACTTCACTTACATTCTCTTTCTAAATAACCCGAAGTCTTTACCTTTATTAGCCCAGCCATATCAGATTAAGTGTGTCTACAGTGTAAACAGGTTCTACTGTGTGTCCTGGGTTGCAGTGTGTTCTATTACCATCCTCATGAGCTGTTGAAATCAGGTGGGGCAGTGTTTCCTTGCCTCCTCCCTCCAGACTATCTTTCTGTTAATGGCCCATCATTGTCCTGCTGCATGACTCAGAGATAACTCCCTCCAGACCATCTTCTGTTAATGAGCCTAATCAACACCTGGCCTCATGACTCATTACCCCATTGTGAGATGCTCCACCCAGAGGGAGGAACCAAGCATTCCATCCTGGATATAATCTGAGATTCTGAACACCACAGACAACCTTTCCACTGGATTTCCAGAGGACAGGAACTACATAGCCACCACTGGACCTTCTGAGGAAGAGCAGACCCTTTCTACAGGATTACCGCCTCAGGAGGACTGCAGCCACCATTCTACCAGACTGCTACCACCACCCTGACTAACAGGGTGCCAGGTTGTATCCTGACTCTGTCAGTTTAACCCAGTGTTTCCTGCCTTTTTGGTTTTTTTTCCTTTTATTTCCCTATTAAATTGTTATTCTGACTTGGTGTCTCCCACTAGCTTGTTTTCAAACCAATACACTGTGGATAATCATAATCTCACTATTAAGCAAAAACTGTAGTAAACTCACTATATATTCAGGATGCCAAGTCTTTTACTTACCACCATGCCTGTCTTGAAAAGGAGGTGATGGACTGTCTGTGTGACATCTGCAGCATGCATTAGGTTGTGATACGGATTTTTGTGTTTACTGTAGCCAACCTCCAGAGCTTCCACAAAAGACACCAAGGCAGAAATGGGAATCTAAGTAAAGCAGAACAGAATTGAAGAGAAAAAAAACCAAAACCCAAAAAACCCCAGCTTTGATGGATAGTATTCAGATGGGAGTATTTTGATAAGAGGTTCTCAAAGAGCCATGTGTACTTCACAAATAAACAAAATGCTAGAACATCTGAAACAGTCACTCAAGAGAGTGAATTCAGGTTACTACTTCAAACTATTTTTTTCATCCATAATTACATTACAGGTGAATCATTTCCACAGATAAATACACAGAAATAAGTATACTATGAAATGTTGTCTGAAACACACATAGAGTACGAAAAGTAAGAGCAACCACTTGATAGATTGCCCATGGAGAAATACTTCTAAATAGATTGCAGGCAACTGCCTGTTAGCTTCACAATCTAGCTGAATAGATCCCTGTTTACTATTCACATTCAAGATTTTCTAATGAAACATATCATATAGCAAATCTTAGATACTCTAAGAGGACTATCGTTTATCAGACCTCTGGGTTTTCACAGCAAAATTCAGCTTGCCTGTCCTGTGGGATTGCCATGTTTTTCTAACTCCAAGAGTAACTGAAATTACCTAAGAAAATGCAATTCAGGGGATTTGTAGAAAGGAGACTATGCAGGTGGTAACATATGCAACTGGCAAGATGGGTTCTTGAGTTTCATCTGCTCAGACAGGAAATACATTAAATGCTAAGGTTTCCACCGAAAAGATCACTGCTTTTCTCCTCTTAGGTACAAATAAGCAGAGGATGCAGTTATGACCAGACATCTTGATATCTCATCAGGCATAGGCAGTTCCTGAAGAACTATGGGATCTAGACATCTGTAAACTCTTTCCAGTAAAAGTGAGTGGGAACCCCTGGGAAATGGAAATGTCAACAGTAGAAGGGATGACAGAGTATCTGCGTGGGGAGAGTGGTCAAGAACTGGATGGCAGTGTTTCCTGTTCAAAGTTGGAGGACACCTCTGTAACAGTTACAAAATTATAGAATAGTTTTGGCTGGAAGGGACTTTTAAAAGTCACCTAGTCAACCTGGCCCTGCAATGAACAGGGACATGTTCAACTAGACCAGGTTTCTCAGAGTCCAATCTGATCTTGAATGCTTCCAGGGATGGGGCACCTACCACCTCTCTGGGCATCCTCTTCCAGTGTTTCACCACTCTCACCATAAGAAAATCTTCCATATATCTAGTCTAAATCTATCCTCTTTTAGTTTAAAATCATTAGCCCTTGTCCTACTGCAACAAGCCCTGCTAGAAGGTTTTTCCCCACCTTTCTTATAGATCCCCTTCAAGTACCAGAAGGCTGCAATAAACAATCCCCACAACTTTCTCTTCTGCAGGCTTAACAACACTAACTCTCTTGGCCTTTCCTCACAGGAAAGGTGCTCCAGTCCTCTGATAATTTTTGTGACTCTCCTCTAAACCGGCTCTAACAGGTCCATGTCTTTCCCATGCTGAGAACTCCAGACATGGATGACCTGGATGCAATATTCCAAATGGGGTCTCATGAGAGCAGAGTTGGGAGCAGAATCACCTCCTTTGACCTGCTGGCCAATCTAATTGGAATGAATTTGAATTTGCTTTCATATTCTCTTGTTCTCTTTTGGGCCTGCATGCTTGAGGGTCCTATAAAGCTCATGATGATACCATCATTCTCAGAGAATTAAATGCAGTATTTCCCATGGATTTCATTTGGAACCCCACCTAGTTTATGGTGCCCCATTGCAACTGAAAGTACTACTTAAATCATATCTGGTCTTTCTTATTAGGGAAAGTGCAATGTTCACAAATTCTTCAAAGATGACTAAAATTGCATTTTTAATTGGAAAAACCAGGATGAGAGAGAAGTTGAACAAAATTCAAGATGAATGAAGATAGCCATCTTCTAACTACTGACCTTGAAACGGTTGATCAGATCGTAGCGTGTGAGAAGTTCATAGAAAATGAATTTCAGTGCATGATCCCCACTGGCATCATTTAGTGCAAATACATCAAAGGACCACTTGTCTACATTCTGCAAGAGCAGATAGAAAAGACAGTTAATATGGTCATCCCTTTTACCATGATAATTCAATTTCCTCACTTTCTCTTACAATTTGAGAATTACAGTAGTAATATAAGTGTATAGTTTCTTTTTTAATAAATTCTTCAAATCCATTTAACCAATGCAGAATCATCTGTGTTCTTACAGTATCAGTATTGTGTGATTTGTGTTTAAGAAGCTTCCATTAAGAAAAAATATGCTGTTTGTTTATTCTAAATATGGCAATTCTCTACACCAGAATTTAATCACCAAAGGATGAATCCTAAAAGACAAAAATCCTGTTTTGCTTTAGTACCTGAGACCCCTATTTGGGCTGACATGCTACATTAAGTGCTAACAATTATATAAAAATCCAACAGAATTTATAACAGAAGAAAAAATATCTAATTCCAGTTGGGAAAGTTACAGTCAGTTGTAAATGACATACTAGTGCTGCAGGCTGGTCAGTCAAGAGATCAAGGAGACGAGGTTCACTTCTCAGCTCATACAGTTAGAGTTTAAGGTCTAACCTTCTTGCAGAAGTTTGAGTTCAAAACTCAAATTTTAGGGAAGTCTGTGGGAGGTGACAGCACTTGTTATCTAGCAAGAGATGAAGAGAAACACTAATTCTTTCTAAATGCTCAGTTTCCTAGCTTTCTGTCTCTTCTTAACCTTGCGGACTTCTTAGAGAAGTCAACAAGCAAATTCAGGGAGAGATGTTATCCTGCTCAACATTAGTGGAAGGCATGACATTTCTGTAGACACGGGTAAGCAGAAGTCTATACTGCAGGCACTGTAAGTGACTACCGGTTCTATGTTCATTACCTGTGTATTAGCAGGCCTAGAAAATATTCCTGTGACGGCATGGGCATCAGAAAAGGCTGAAAAATTAAATTCTAAAGCATGTAACTCCTTTGGCATTAATGTGAAGTTCTGTCTCTAGCACTAGACTGATGAATGGCAGATCACCACAGCATACTCTGTAAATTAACATACTTCCTTATTCAAACATGTCTGTATGAATGGTTTGTTTAGCCACTATTCAAATGAAAGACAAGGCTGATTGTCCCTTTTGTGGCAGTCAGTCTTATATCGTCACACCCATGTCATACAGAAAGGCAACAGACTACTGCAGTAGAAAAATTAATATAAAATATATATAAAAAGAGACACTCTACGCAACCAATTTAAAAAAATGCCAAACTTCTCATTCACTGAAAAAGTGAGACAGATCTAGGATTTGCACTAAAGTCTGCATTTTTTTGCAGAAGCTGCAGTATTTCATTGTTTTATTAAAACCTACCTCTGTCACAAAGCTGTGATTCCACAGCTTTGGTTTATTAAGTGAAGATGTCCTCTTGACCACAGCAGCAAAAATGAGAATGTGTAGTTAAAAAATAAGCTTTTTTTGACTTCATTTCATCTCAATCCTTGTCCTTATTAGCATGACTCTGAGGGGAATATTGATTATGGCAATCCAGAACAGCTGAAGATGTGTGTATGGTACACTCTCACACCCTTTTGCATGCTTAAATCATCAGGTCATTTTACAGAGCACACTAAGCAGTCAGGTAGCTGTAAGGGATTTTTACTTGACCTTACTGGACTGAAGCAAGCAACAAAATACATCATTTTCAATGGAGGAGATGGGACTGAGAAATTTAAGATGAAATACTCTTTTTAAGACAGAAGACTTGACAGAATCATACAACTTCCTGTGTTGGAAAGGACCCACAAGGATCATCAAGTCCACCTCCTAGTCCTTTACACGACATCCCCAAGAGTAACACCATGTGCCCAAGAGCATCGTCCAAATGCTTCTTGAACTCCGTCAGGCTTGGTGCTGTGACCACTTTGCTAGGGACCCTGTTTTGACTTCTTCAAAGTAACTCCCATTTCAACCAAATCCATTACCAAACCCAAAAACATCCCAGCAAAGACATGTTCTCAAAAGAGGTTTGGAAAAAAAATATATTCTAGAGCGTAGAGTGACCAGGTAGGTGCTATTTCACTCTAAGCAAAATTAGTCAGTTACTTTGTTGTTATTGGTTTGTTTTAACTTAATCTAACATGATCGCTTCTTTTTACAACTTAATCATTTGAAAACATAGAAAGAAGGGAGGAATTCTATAAGGCTTAAGTCAACTGAGAGTAGGTGATGAGCCTTCAACTGTCTTGTTACTGCAGAGGAACTCAGGAGAAGAGGTACCATTATAGATGCGTTCCCTCATAAGCTGGCTATGGAGTGTAGTTGCAAAAGAACACATAATTTAGAATTTTCAGGAGTGAAGCTAGCACTTGTCAATATGCAGTTGGAAAAAGGTGTGGGTGGACACTTCGATCCTGTATATGAAAGGCATGTTTGATCATTCTTCTTGCAATTCCTCCATATCTTTTGATGAGTTCTACTATCCAAAATGAAAAGGATACCCTAACTGTAAATCTTTCCAATGTGGAGAAATGCTGCAAGATGTCTTAATGAATTTTACACTTAATATCCCTGTATATTGCCCTACGGTATCACCTTTTTTCACCATTGCATGGCATGGTTGAACCACATGCAACATGTAGTCTGCAAAGCTGCTGTATAGGCAGCTGGTTGCTAACTTCTGTTTGTAGGCTTGATAATTCCTGCCTAAGTCAAGAATCTTGCAATTGTCCTGCCTAAGTCAAGAATTGTCTTGCAAGGATCAAAGCTTTGTTTATTTTTCAGACTACTTCTGACTAATTGTTTTCACTCTGAAACCTCAAAACTCACAGAAGGGTCCACATTCATAAACTGATTGTCACTTTGAAGACCTGAAGCTGAAAAATGCAAGAAATTCCCTTCTCTCACAGCAACGGATCCTTTTCCTTCTCCATCTCTCTCAATCTGTGTTTTCTTTCTTCCCTGTGGGATGTTGTGATTGATTCCTAAATCCTCCTTTTAATCACTGTAATCTAGAACAGAATTGAAACCTTCACACCTGAAAATTGCCACAGTCTTGAACTCTATTATTTCTTTTATTGCAAGGATAATCCCTTAGGCCAGTTAAATGATTAATGTATGTGAACTAACTAAATGTCAGAGAGAAGGAAAGGCCAAGTACTAAGATCCCCCTTATCATGTCAAATATCACAGTATTATTTTGATGCTTTGTACAGACACCCTCCTCCCTTCAATACCTTTTTATTGGGATTACCTTTAGCACTCCAATTACAGCTGGTGGGTAGCTCAAGCCGACCATATTTGAAGTACGCCTGTACATTCTACCAAGATGAAATAAAGCAACACATAAATAGAATTAAATGAAACAAAACAGACAATCAACAAAACTCATAAAGTAACAGACCATTACAGGAGACCTTATTTAGCCCAGAAAACTCTTAATGGAATATGGACCTTCTTTCCTTCCATTTTGTTGCTAACTTGCCCAATATTCTCTGTACTATTCTTATTGTATAGCCTAATTTGAGACTATACACTCCCCAGTATCTCATAGCTTGGTTACCCAGCCAAACATGACAAAGAATTTGCCAATATCAGGTCTTCATCAGATGGAAAGGCTACACTCAACTAAATAAAATGTTCTCCATTTTCCACTGCACATAACTGTACTGACTTTTCAGTTCCCCATGTCCTTGCTGGCCCACATGCAAGCTAATTCTGAGCGTAACAGAAACCATTTGTATGCAGTGAATCAACTTCAGTGTGATACAGCTGTTACTTTTGTCTGCATGTTTTCAAGATTAGTATAAAACCTTTTGGGTGCTTGCCATATGTGTGTTTCAGGAAGTGAGAGAGAAAGAACAAGGCAATAATCAACATCTGTAACCATATTAATCAAAGTATGTCTGTACCAGATTTTAAACTTGATTAGAAAGTATATTTTAAACAGATTATAAAGTATGTACAAGTTTTTAAACTTGTTTTCAGGACACGCTGTGTTTGGATTTGGTGAATGCAGAAACACTGTCATAGCCAGAATGTCTTTCCACAGGTCACCCTTTTTTGCCCTAAAGCAAAAGGAGATGATGGAAAGCCCTCTTCTCCCATCTGAAATGATCCTGTGCAAAGTCTTCCTTCACTGCCATTTTAATTTGTCATCTTCTGCACTCAGACCTGAAAAAAATCATTCCCCTGTGGAGACTTTACATTAATCCATTCCCCAAATCACAGAATTTCTTATCCCTTTCTTTCTCCAGTCAGAAGCTCCACAGCATTCTCTTAAGAGACAATTGAAGCAGAACCCCTTTCCCCTAGCTCAGGAGAGTCACAACCTTCTTCCGATGTTACATTATATCTGAACACTTCCTTCCACTTCCTTCTTTGGGTCACAGTGATCCAGGTCAGCTGGAAAACAGCCTACTGAGCCAGCTTTCTGCATTTACTTCCTTGTTGAGCAAGTCCCCCACTGAGAGTGAGGGTTAATTCAAAAGTAGCCTGTCAAGAAGAGAAACCAGTCCCAAGGAGAAATGAGAAGTTTAGTCTTATTACAGTTTGCTGCCACTCTTAACACATGTACAGTAACTTTGGTGCACAGATAAAAATATTGGCTATAGTCATGATGAAGGAGACTTCTGTGTGGCTTGTGGTCCACTGTCTGATACGCACAACCTCCTGCACGGAGGGTTGTTAGGCTGTGAGTGCAATTCTGATGAACAGTGAAAGGTGCTCTGCTCTTCCATTCCTGACTTGAATTTTGCTGTTACAAAATTACCCCAGAGATCTGAGAGCTGGTGTCCAATGACTGCTGACAGTTTCATATGCGCCAGCCCTCCTTCAGGCTTGAACAAAGGTCAGTGAAGAGTGGTTACTTGATAAGAAAAGGTAAGATTGGAAGTGAGTCCAAATTGAAATGAATAAATGTTTTAAAGAGTTCAAAAAGTAAAATCAGTTTTAGCAACAGGTTGTGATGAAAATCACAAGAGGGAAGGCTGAGAGGACTCAATGGCTTTTTGGAAATCCTCACTGAGCTCCAAAATGTTCACATCACTTTTGATCTAGAATTCATTCCAATAATGCTATGGTAAAGGGTTTTCTGTATCTTAGCACTTCTTCATAAGAAAGACTAGATCACAGAGATAAACAGAAGCAAGGGAGAGTTTGATCTGTCCAAATTTTAAATGCTGTCACTCCTGACCTAGGACTATGCAGAAGCGCATATTGTCTGTCAAAATTATGCCAACTGTGCCACTAGATCTGTACTATAGTAAGAACAGAGGACTAGGTATTGTTTCAGTTTGCAATCTTTTAATGAATCCCGGGTTTTGAGGTGTCACCCAGATCTGTGTAGAAACATTAACAGAAGCACATTGAAGTGCTCTTCATTCAGTAGTCTTCTACTAGTGCTCTGAGGTCTTCTGACCTAAGGTACTGCCCTCCACCTCCTGTCATTGTGCCATCACACACTACAGATGCAATCTGCAGTACCTGGGCAGTTACTAGAACAAAGTAATTACATGATACTTTACCTTTCCACAAATATCCCAGCTTGCACTGCATGGACGATACTCCTGAACCGGGGTTTTTCCTCAGTCCTTCTGAGCATCATCCCCATTTGCCGTGTGAAGGTAGAAGCCAACCAGTCACGGACCTCTGAGGGCACAGAGTCAGACTGGATATCACTGAGCTCATCTTCCGTGTCCAGTAAGCGCCTAGAAGGATGAGGAAACAGAAGGGTAAATAGACTTCCTTTGAGAGCACTACAACATTATTAACAAAAAAGAAACTCACATATATTCTAATTAAAGCAGCTGTTAAAAGTCTGATTCATCAGCCCTAATAAAACACAATAGTACAAATCTTCAACTGTTTGTTTATTCTTTTACATGCTTACATTTCACATTGTAAAACTCACTACTAGGCTGAGAAACAAGAAGTGTCAGCCTTCTGAAGCACAACTATATAATCATCTACTGACATCACATCTTCAGCTCATCAATATTTCTGAACCTTCTGCTTTCAAAGGTAATTTATGGTCATTTCTAGGAATTTCTGTTTTCTGGGTTAGTAGCATACAGTCATCTACATTATCTACTATCTAACATTATTCAGAAGAAATAGATGAGTAGAACTTTAGAAACTGTCAGAAGAAGTGGAACACAATTACTATGAATACATTTATCTGAGAAAAAGTATATTACATTTATGATTGGTCTTGATCTCCTTCCTTGTCCCAGGAAACTTAAAGAATCTTTTAAATGAAGGATTGAAGAATACAATACATACATACATACACAAGAATACAATACAATATTCTAATGATTTAAACCATATTGCCTCTCAGTAATAAATCTTGGCTCAAACAACTTTAACAGTTGACATGTAAATTACAACTGGTGCTAGATATGAGTGCTGATGTCTGTAGTTAGCTCACCTAGTTTCATCAATGTATACTGACTCAAGAACAGTCGCTGCATATTCCAAATTCTTCTTTAGATCCACAACTGAAGCTTCGCCTCTCTCTAATTGCTTTACCAAAGACCGCAATCTAAAGAAAAGGAAAACAAAAATCTGATTAGTATAAATCAAAATAGGTTGAGAGTGAGCGTCAGTTCCCAGCATGAGACCTAGTACACACCTTGACAGGTGAAAACTTTTGGAAGTCTACAAGTTTTTTGAAGCTACATACGTGAAATCAACAAAAATTACTTTTCAAAGATCAGTTACAATGATGGCAGGCAAATATGTGTAAGTCCATGAGTTATCACAGAATCATACAATCACAGAATGATAGAATATGCTGAGTTGGAAGGGACCCATCAGTATCATTGAGTCCAGCTCCTGACTCCACCCAAGATACTCCAAGAATCACACCATATGCCTGAGAGCATTCCCCAAAGGCTTCTGAACTCAGACTCGAGTCCTGTCACTAATCATGAGAGTGAAGACATCAGTATTTGCCCCTCCATTTCCCCTCATGAGATTGTTGAAGACTGCAATGAGGTCTCCTCTTAGTTTCCTCTTCTCCAATTTGAACAGATCACATGGTCTCAATCACTCCTTATAAGGCTTCCCCTCCAGACCTTTCACTGTACTTGTGGCCCTCCTATGGACACTTTCTAATAATTTAATATTTTTCTTATATAGTGGTGCGCAAAAATGCACATGGTACTCAAGGTGAGGCCATACCAATGCAAAGCAGAGCAGGACAATCACTTCCATTAAACAGCTGTCCCTCCCCTACTCACAACTGAAATAAGTGGAAATAGAAATCACTTGAAATTTAACACAGGAGCTAAGAGAGGACAATTTCAATCCAGACATAAGAAGGAATTTGTTGAATAGTATCTGTTAACAAATGACTGTTATTCCTAATGATTGATGTACACATATGCAAAATTGTATTGGAGTATATTTAGAAACTCTGCTGTAGAAATACTATACAAGGGTAGGAAATGCTATGATTTTCATTAGATCAAGCAGCCACCCTTAGACTATCCCATCTATATTAAACAGAATTCACTACTTTTGCATCCAAACAGTAAGTATTACTTCATATGCCTCCTCGTTTATTCTCCTCATTTCTTTCATATGCCTCCTCTACAGACTATGGGGAGTCTGCAGATATGACCCTGTAATTAGCTACCAGAAACACTGTACACAAGCCACAGGAGTCAATATTACAGAAAGAACATGACCTTTGGCTCTTCCTGACTTTTATTTAATTGATATAAATATCTGGTAGCTTCATGTTGCAACTCATTCAAAATTCATGTTCAATAACAGCACAGTGAGTAATGGTTGCTTCATGGCACCAACATTCTTCATCAAGAAGATTATGCAATGTACCACGTGCATCAATCGTTTAGAAACAGAAGTACAGCTGCTTCTCACACCATCAGCCATTCTCATGTGAAAAAAAATTACACTATCCATTATCTCTAACTATGCTGATTTATTGAGTCACAGCAGCTGCTCCCAATTAACTGTACTCTAAGAGCCTGGTGATCATTTGCCTTTAATGTATTCCAAGTATATGGGTTTTTTTAATAATCCTAAATGGATTGAAGGGAATCCAGGCAAATTTATTAGTTGAATAATTCTGTTTCAAGGTGGCTGAAATAATCTTGAAATTCAGTCAATTTCACCTCTAGCACTCAGGAACATGATTTAGCAAGAGCTTGGCAGTGCTGGGTTAATGGTTGGACTTCATGATCTTAGTGGTCATCTCTAAGATCAACTCATTTGTGATAACATTCCTTTGATAGCCAGCTCAAATAGCTTTAAAAAAATATTAAAAAACAACCACAAACTTTAGAAATTAACAAAATAGTAATCAGAAGTAGGTCTGACTGCATAAAAACTGGCTTCAGTATACACACACAAAAACATCAAGAGTTGCTCCCAAAGTTTGGAAGATAAACATCTGCTGAACTGAAAGACAAAACCCTGCCTTCTAATCTTCCGCATGTTCCTCACTCTTCTCTGGAAAACCACCATAATTATGGGTAAGAAATTCTTACTAAGTTTGAGAAATAGATGTTCATTGTGCAGTGAACTGTATCAAAGAATTCCTACACAGAAATAGATGTGCATCTGTCATCTCACTATAATGTACAAATTTGATAAATCTGATATTCTGGAGTCATATCAGAGTTAGACAGCATGTGCAGACTATCTAAGCATGAGCACATAGAAGGTCTGACAGACACCCCACAACAGTATCTGCCTGCCTGTTGGGGTGTAAAAAAACTGTAAAGTAAATACACAGGCTACTTAACACTGTCCAAAAGCATCAGAGCAGACTACATGTGGTTATATGTGTAATGGATATATGCAGTAGTTTCAGTCATCTGGGTGGACAGATGTGTCCACAGTTTGCATAGCAAGTCCCTGAGACCCATTCAAACAGAGGATTGGTGGGAGAGGTACAGCATACACAGGAAGTAACCCAGAAGCTCACCATCTCTTTTTACAAGAGTCAGCAGGTATTATTCATTCCACAGTCTGCAACATCTTAATCTAAGGCTCTGCATATATATAGAATGTATGTACCACTGAGGAAAAGACCCAGCCTAGAAAGCCGGTTTAAATAGTAATCCTCAAAATGAAACTAAAAATAGAGCAACTGGTAGCCTGTGACTCAATGGATTTGTATTAGGCTGGATAGCCATCTTCTGTCACTTCTTTTGTATACAAAAAATGCAAGTCACAACATTCAGAAGAAATAAAAACATGTTTGCAAAGAGCAAACACACAGTACTGCTACACCGGCATTTTTCATCCAAAAAATTTATATGCAATTTCCCAAGTAATTGCTTTGCCTTGTTCATGTTTCCTGAAATATCCTTCTTCATTTGAATAAAAACACAAACATTAAAAATTTTGAGTAATCAATTATTTTTTTATTATTAGAAGCATGAAAATGCAACAATAAGTTCAGTGGCCTTGGCAGGATGGTAAAAAGCTTGTTTCAACTCACCTTGAGTCAGATAAACTTTTGACAACATTAGTCAACTATAAGTGAAACCTTAAATAGTTTAGGTTTTCACTTCACATTTATAAATTTCTTCATGCCTATGAAGTCCTGCACCGGAAACTTTAGCAAACTTTGGCTTACTGAATGATTTTCAATAAAACAACAGCCTAGGCACTTCCTCAGCACCAATTCCTGTAAATTACCCTTGTCTCCCTCTCCTGCTACCTAAAACTCTAAAGAATGTGTACTCTTCCAATATGCAAACACCTCCCCCATTCTCAGGTTTTGAACTTTGGGAACTGAATCAGAAAATATAAGCAGTTAAAATGATTGGTCATGTTTTAGGGTTTTTTTTATTCAAGTCAACTGCTTCACCTAGCACTAGCCTTTTATAGAAATCACGTACACAGATGTTCATGGAAGTCACTGGAGATGGATACCTATGATAAACCAACTGCCTGTCATACAGCCTCAGGAAAGGGTGCACTGCCTCTTTGATGTGCCTGCCTTCCCCCACTAGTGAGAGAAATGAGCCAGAAGATTATCTTAGGTGATCATTGTGGTTTCAGACAGCTAAGATGAGGTGAGATGACTCATTCCACTGATTAAATGTGAGAGCTGAACAAGGATAAATTTCAGATGTGGGAGAGAAAGAAAGGCTGCTATATTCTTTTTTCACAACCAGCAATCTGCTAATTGGTATTTCCCAAAGCAAGCCTTCCTTTTGGCAGACTACTTCTTTTTGAGATGTTAGTGTGAATTAGTTTTTTGGGGAAACTGTTCAAACACAATGCAATCACTGAATTTGTAGACAACGACATCCAAAGACAACAAATGAAGTCTTCCAAAATTAAGCATTTTCAAACCACTGTTGCCTTTTATAAAAAACCAACCTCCAATATAACACATCAGACACAAATCTAACAATTTTTAATTTGCATCTTTAAAAATAGGTACCTGAAATAAATTTTCTATAAATATATTTAATATATAATAAATAGATAACATATGATACATATAATAAAACCATACGCAACAAGATCACCTGCCCTGGACTTCAGAGGAGCAGACTTTGGCCTCTTTGGGGACCTATGTGGTAGAGTCCCATGTGCTAGAGCCCTGGAGAGAAGAGGGGCTCAAGAACACTGGCTAATATTCAAGGATCACTTCCTCTAAGATCAGGAACAATGTATCTCAACAAGAGTACACGGGGCAAAAATGCCAGGAGGCATCCATAGATGGATAAAGAGTTGCCGAGCACCTCAGAAATAAAAAAGAAATTTACAGAAGGTAGAAGCAAAGACAAGCTAAGGCCCAGTTAGAACTGAGTCTGGCCAGAGATGTCAAAGACAATAGAAAGAGCTTCTATAGGTATGTTGCTAACAAAAAAAAAAAAGACTAGGGATAATGTGGGCCCTCTCCAGAAGGAAGTGGGAAACCTGGCTACCTGGATAAACCTGGAATATTGAGAAGACTGAGGTTCTCAATGAATTCTATGCCTCAGTCTTCCACAGGAAGTGCTCCAGCCCAAGTCATGAAAGGCAAATGCAAGGACTGGGAGAACGAAGACCCTAAGACCACTGTAGGAGAGAATCAAGTTCGAGACCATCTAAGGAACCAGAATGTGCACAAGTCTATGGGATCTGATGAGATTCATCTGTGGGTCCTAAGGGAACTGGTAGACAAAGTTGCTGAGCTACTATCCACCATATTTGAAAAATTGTGGCAGTCAGGTGAAGTTCTTGATGACTGAAAAAAGGGAAATATAACCTCCATTTTTTAAAAAGGGGAAGTGGAAGACCCAAGGAACTACAGACAATTCAGTCTCACCTCTGTGCTAGGCAAGATCAAGGAGCATTCTCCTGGTAACTATGTTGGTAAACAAAGAGATGACAGGTGATAACCAACATGGCTTCACTAAGGGGAAATCATGCCTGACAAGTTTGATGGCTTTTTGACAGGACTACAGAGTTGGTGGATGGGGGCAAAGCAACTGACATTATCTACCTGGACTTGTGCATAGCATTCAACACTGTCCCACATGACTTCCTTTTCTCTAAACTGGAGAGACATGGATTTGATGGATGGACCACTCGGTGGATAAAGATTTAGCTGGATGGCTGCACCCAAACAGTGGTGCTGTAATGGCTCATTGTCCACATGGAAACTCATGACAAGTGGTGTCCCTCAGGAATTGGTGTTGGGGCTGACACTGTTCAACATCCTTGCTGGCAACATGAACAGTGGGTTTGGTGTACCCTCAGCAAGTTCATGGATGACACCAAGCTCTGTGGCAGTGCAGTCAATATGATGGAGGGAAAGGATAATGCCATCCAGAGGGACCTCAACAGGCTTGAGAGGTGGGCCGATGCAAACCTCATGAGGTTCAACAAAGCAAAGTGTAAGGTCCTCCACCTGGGCTGGGGCAATCCCAGGAACACCTACAGGTTGGGCAGAAAAGTGATTGAGAGCAGTCCTGTGAAGAAGGATTTGGGGGTGACAGGTGAGGAAGAACTCAACACGAGCCAGCAGCGTGTGCTCACAGCCCAGAAAGCCAATCCTGGGCTGCATCAAAAGGAGCACAGCCAGCAGGTCAAGGGAAGTGATTCCCCCTGTACTCTGCTTTTGTGAAACACCACCTGGAATACTGCATACAGTTCTAGTGCCCCCAACATAAGAAGGACACGGAACTGTTGGAACGAGTCCAGAGGGCCACAAAGTTGATAAGGGGACTAGAGCCCTTCCCCTGTGAAGACAGGCTGAGAAAGTCAGGGCTATTCAGCCTGGAGAAGAGAAGCTTGCATAGAGACCTCATAGCAACCTTCCATTATCTGAAGGGAACCTACAGAAAAGCCAGAGAGGGACTCTTCATCAGGAATTCTAGACATAGAACAAATAGTAATGGGTTCAAAGGAGGGAAATTTGGGTTAGATATACAGAAGAAATTCTTTTTTTTTGAGGGTGGTCAGGTACTGGAACAGGTTGCCCAGAGAAGTTGTGGATGCTCCATCCTTGAAAGCATTAAAAGTGCAGCTGGAGGGGGCTCTGAGCAACCTCATCTAGGGGAAGAAGTCCATGCTCATGGAAGGGGAGTTGAAACCTGTCCTAGTTCCAGCAAGGACAGGGATGATTTTTTCAGTAACCAAGAGGGAACATGTCTAGAACCTGGAGGTTATTCTGTACCACCTCACATCATTGCTGGGGGAAAAGGGAGTCTTACAGGGTTAAGAGGTCTTTTCTGGTCTGGGTGTGTGGCTGCAGTTGGGTCTGGCTCTGCATTGAGCATTTTGCCTGTGAATCATTCTCTCTCTTTTGTAGGCTTTTGTTTTTAGTATTGTTGCTGTTATGGTTTGTTTTCTTATCTAACTGCAGTTTCCAGTAAATTGTTCTTATTTTAACCCATGACCTTTACCTTTTGTACCTCCAATTCTCCTGTCCAGCCTGCCACAGAGGGCAGAGGGAGGGCGAGGCGGGAAAGAAAATGAGCAACAGCATGGTCTGGAGAGTCTCAGTAGACACTTAATTGGGAAGTACCATTCCACCTGCTCTCAAGAGACAGTACATACCACAATGTATGTGCTTTTACCTGCATGACCACAGAAAGGACATGAGGAAGTGAGATGGAAAACCCACCTCTCCCCTAGCAGCACAGGTGTGTGAGTGGAGAGAAAGGACAACCACCACAGGAAATTCTTCAAGGATAAATGCTGCTCCAGTTTCCAGTGGGCAAGTCCTCAGACAGAATGGAAGGGCCGAATGGTATTTCTGATCCTCTTGAAGGGACCTCAAGTTCATATTTACAAGACATGAACAACAACTACTATGACTAGAACTAGAGGGGCCTTGCCTCCAGCAGGAGGAAAGGGACAACTGGATCTATTGGACTGTGTGGATCTGATGGCCTGGTGCATCAGACCTGCAAGAGCATGAGGCTTTAGTTTAGCACACAGTGTACCCTGATGCCATCAAGATCTGTAGGGGCAGAATCTAACTCTGTTTCTGAGGTGACAGCTGACAGGATGGGAGCTAAAGTGAGCCTGACAGGGATGAATGGCAAAAACACCCCATTCTGCTTGACCCAAGAGGCCCTGTGTGTCCTTGGCATGGATTAACTCAGGAGAGGGTATTTCAAGGACCCAAGAGGGCATTGTTGGGCTTTTGGGATAGCTGCTGTAGAGACAGAGGAAATTAGACAGCTGAATACTTCATCTGGTCTCTTAGAGGACCCTTCTCATTAGTCACGCAGGCTCAGGGCGGGGTTTCTTCTCTGGTCAGCAGCAGAGTGATTAAAAAGGATTCTAGGGAGTGCGGCGAACAGGAGCAGGCAAACAGGAGCGGGGCACATCTCTGAGGGCGTGGCGCGGCAGTTTGCACCACAGTTTGCACAGGCAGGGTGAGCAGGCAGCATTGCAGGTTTCCTCCTGCTAGTGGGGTTTTTAGTTGTTTGTTGCGATTTTGTTGGTTGGTTGGTTGGTTTGGGGTTTTGTTGTTAGTAATGGTTTTTACACAATCAAGGGCTGCAGTTAGTAAAAGTGTATGTAGCCAAACAGAACCCTCCAAGAAGGATGCGTCTGTCCAGACCCCTTCCTGTGAGGAGTGTTTGAGCTTGTCAATGGCACCAGTGCGATGCAAAAGAAGCCTACCTGCAGTGTGAACAGGTGAATGATCTCCTTTCGCTGGTGGCTGAGCTTAAGGAGGAAGTAGGAAGACTAAGGAGTATTAGGGAAAGTGAGAGGGTAAGGCAGTTCTGTGCTCATGGCACAAGCTCTGGCGTGCCCTAGATCAGAGAGAGTCCAGCTACATTACTTCTGTGCGTCGCAGAAGCGACTTTGGCATCAGGAAAGGTGCTGCTGGCTGAGCTAGCTGGCTTCTTTGCAGAGGAGACACAGCAGGAGCCAATAATTTAGGCTCACGTTAGTTCGGAGATAAAGGAAGAGAGAGGTGGTTCTGGTCTGGCTCCTAACAGGTTTATTGTCAGAAGTTTAGCAACCAGAACATGGCAATGATCTTAATCTGGGATCCCGCCAAGAGGCTTTTCCCTCAGTTTTATAGGGGGTTTGAAAACCCCAGGAAAAGGGGAAAACAACCAATGAGTTACAAGCCAGGGGGAGGATACAATTCAACAAGAACCAATGGGGGAAACAGAGAGGCAGGAGTTATAACAAAGAACCAGTGAACAACCGAGTAACCGAGAAATTTCCCGAACATGGGGAGGCGGCTTGGACCCAGGCGCAGCCCCAGGGGGATGTGGCTTAAGCTTCTGAGCCACCCCTCGACCTACCCTCTGAGTCTGTGTCTTGGGGAAACTCAATCCAGGGGAGGGCTTGGGATTGATTGGCATCTCGCTGCCCCCGCCCCACAGTAGGCTGGGTCATAGCAACAAGAGGGAAATAGATTGGTGGAGTTCTGCCCTTCCATCCTTGAGGGAAGCCTGCCAGGAGTCTGAGGACTCCCATGCCTCCCACCGTCAGGCAATAGGAGGACACCTGGTGGATGAAGGGGAATGAAAATGGGTTCCTGTTTGGGGAGGTAATAAAAATTCCTCCCAACCCCCATCACCTATCCAGGTGCCACTTCAGAATAGGTATGAGGCCCTGGATCTAGAGGGTCAGCCAGATGACGCAGAAGGAAATGATATGCCCAGTGGGCCTCCCAATTACACTTCATTTGTCAGACGGATCACCACCTCTAACATTAAAAAGAAAAGGGTAGTTGTAGTAGGTGACTCCCTTCTGAGGTGAACAGAGGGCCCCATATGTCAACCGGACCCATCCCACAGAGAAGTCTGCTGCTACCCTGGGGCTCAGGTACAGGATATTACTGAGAGACTCCCTGGGCTCATTCAGCCCACTGATTATTACCCACTGTTGATACTCCAGGTTGGCAGTGATGAGATTGAAAAGAGAAGTGTTAGGGCAATTAAAAGGGACTTTAGGGCTCTGGATCAAGTGGTCAATAGGCCAGCAGCACAGATAGTGTTCTGCTCAGTCCCTTTGGTGGCAGGGACAAATGACAAAAGGAATAGGGGAGCCCACATTATCAACAAGTGGCTCAAGGGTTGGTGTCATCAGGCAAAGGGTTGGGTTCTTTGATCATGCAGCAACTTTTATGGCACCTGGCCTGCTGGAACCAGATGGGCTCCATCCCTCTGTTAAAGGCAAAAGTTTTCCAGCCCATGAAATGGTGGAACTCATTGGGAGGGCTTTAAATTAGGTTTGAAGGGGGAAGGGAATGCAGCTGGGCTCTCCGGAAGCAGGCCCAAGGTGGGTAAGCCAGAGTTAGGGGTGAAATCAGCAGCCCAGCTGAAGTGCATGTACACTAATGCACGCAGCATGGGTAACAAGCAAGAAGAGCTGGAAGCCATGGTACAACAGCAAAGCTATGATGAAGTCACCATCACGGAAACGTGGTGGGAGGACTCACATAGCTGAAGCAGAAGGAAATGCAAGAGCTGATGAATTGACAGTAGCTGTTGTTAATATCCCGCCTAACATTTTTGAACAAGCACAATAGAGTCATGCTTTTTTTCATCAAAATGCACAAGCACTCATGCAAATGTTTCATCTTTCTAGGGATCAGGCAAAAGCAATCATAAGTGCCTGTCCTGGCTGCCAACTTGTACAGCCTCCTGTTTCAATAGGAGCAGTCAATCTGCGAGGATTGCAAAGCTTGCAATTGTGGCAGACAGATATCACCAAATACCCGTCTTTCAGGAAATTTAAAAATATCCATGTATCAGTGGATACTTTTTCAGGTGCAGTCTTTGCTTCAGTGCATGAAGGGTTCCTCAGCTTCCCAAAGCATCTTCTGAACCTCAGGAATTAGAAATCCTTGGTTCTACATATATGACCTTTTGTGTGAAATTTAATTATACAAACAAGAGTCAAATCTTTAAAGTGTTGGAGAATGATTAGAGGATCAGGGACATGGACCATTGATAAAGGGTAAAAATCAATAACAGAACTGTACAAGCAAAAGCCTGCACAAGAAAATGCCTCTGTGAGAAAATGCCTGTGTGAGAAACAGGCCTGAGAACCAAAAGGGAGTTTTAAGGAGGTACAGTGCTGTGCTGATAAGATATACTGACCATGAGAAGGCAGGAAGATCTTTGATCTCTCAAGTCAAAACATAAATAATAGAAGCTTGCCAAATGTAGTCTTTTATCTAACCCAATTATGTAGAAGTAAGAATGCGCTTTTGTAAGCTTAAACCAATCAAGAACTGACAAGCATATATACCGACACTATATAAGTGCCTCTGTATTGCCAATAAACAAAGCTTGCTTTATCAATCACATTGATTGTCTGCATGGTTTCCCCCGCCAAAAGTCAGCATAAAAGCACACGTCCATGTGCTAATGATAGGAAATCAATTGCAGCCCTGTTCTGCAAAGTTGCACGTCTGACATCTTTGGTATCTGTTAACATATCACTTAATGCAAGGGAAGTAGCATTGAATTCCTTACTCAGCCAACACCGTAGTTGGTCTAATTGTTTCAGTGCTACTCCTGAAGCAAGTTGTGGTAAAAGAAGAGCTGCTGAGAGCCTTTTTACAGAACCCCAGGGTACAAAATTATCATTACAATCTGGCTTATACAGAAGAATAGACCTTTTACTTTTATGTCTCATAAAAGCAAGCATTTTTGCACTGGGTGTTAGCAAAGTAAGTTTTCCCATGCTACACGGTCCACCAGTGATGTATGCTGGGACAGCAGGCCAAACTCTATCTCCACAAATGAAAAATACTCCACATGGTAATTGAAAAGGAGTATCATATACAGAATGAACTAAAGAAGTATAATTTCACCATAAGGTTTGATTTTTATATAAATTGGGATAAGGAGTAACATCATTAATTAAAGAAGAGACAGGAAAGGGAGAAGAGGTGGAGGGGTGGCTCTTTATATTAGGGAGGCTTTTGATGCCATGGGTATTGAAATCAATGATGATGAAGTTGAATGCCTATGGGTAAGGATTAAGGGGAAGGCCAACAAGGCTGACGTCCTGCTGGGAGTCTGTCATCAACCACCCAACCAGGAAGAAGAGGTGGACAACTTATTCTACAAGCAGCTGGAGAATGTTTCAGGATCACCAGCCCTTGTTCTTGTAGGTTACTTTAACCTAACAGACATCTTTGGGAACTTAATGCAGCAGAAAGGAGGCAGTCCAGGAAGTTCTTAGAATGTGTGGAGGACAACTGTTGGAGTTTTAAGAGTTCTCCTAGTTTTTTTCTGTTAAAGGAATTTTCCCCCATACCGTTGCTAGGGAAACAAATGGCCAGGTGCTTAAGAAGAACAAAAGACCTGGCTGCTCTTTTTGTTTCACCTGGGTGTGTTGTCAGTTCTGTCTCGGTGTCCAGAGAGAGAGGAAGCTGTTTTTTCTACGGCCGCTTTTTCTTTCTGCTGGAGAAACACTGGGATCCCAAGACCGCCTTCCCTGCCCCGCTCGGAGCCGGGCTGTGGCCGCCCTGCCCTGCCGCAGCTTCAAGCCTTCGCTATGTTGTAGCCATGCTCGCCCTGCCTGCCTAGACCTCTGGGGGGGTTCTCCGTTTCGATACACCTGGTCTGCCATCCGGGATTTGTGCTCGTCCCTGCTGCTCCAGCCTGCTGTTCCCGAGGGTCCAGCCGGACACCGGGGCCAGCTGCCCAGGGGTTTGTGAAGCCTTTGTTCCATCCCTCCCTGGGATCCCAGGGCATCAGTGCCGTGTGCTCCCCGAGCTCGCTCCGGAGCGCCCCCTGCAGCCGCGGGGGAACCATCGCACCTGCCCTGCTCACCGGGAGCCGCCAGCGCCCCTGCCGGCTGCGAGCGGAACTGCACCCGAGGGGAAAGGGCCTGACAGCCGAGAAGGCTGGGACTGGGTTTGTGATTGTTTGCTGTTACTGCCATAGTTGTTATTGTTTGTTTGACTGGTTATACACATATATAATAGTAAAGAACTGTTATTCCTATTTCCCACATCTTTGCCTGAAAGCCCCTTGATTTCAAAATTACAATAACTCGGAGGGAAGGGGCTTGCATCTGCCATTCCAAGGGAGGCTTCTGCCTTCCTTAGAAGACACCTGTCTTTCAAACCAAGACAACAACTTTTTGTCACAGCTGGTGAGTGAGCCCATCAGGAAAGGGACTATGCTGGATCTGTTGTTTGCAAATAGAGATGGGCTGGTGGAAGATGTGGTGGTTGGAGGCCGCTTGGAGCATAGTGACCATGAAATTATAGAGTTCTCGATATTTGGTGAAATGAGGAGGAACACCAATAAAACTTTTACATTGGACTTCTGGAGGGCAGACTTTGGCCTATTTAGGAGATTTATTTGGAAAGTTCCTTGGGAAGCAGCCCTTAAAAATAAGGGAGTCCAGGAAAGGTGGGCTTGCTTCAAAACAGAGATCTTGAGGGCACAGGAACAGACTGCCCCTGTGTGCTGAAAGATGAGGCGATGAGGCAAGCGTCCAGCCTGGATGGGCAAGGAGGTTTTGAAGGAACTTAGGAATAAAAAGAGGATGTATCATCTTTGGAGGGAGGGTCAGGTCTTTCAGGAAGTATGTAAGGGGGTTGCTAGGGCATGTAGGAAAAAAATTAGAGAGGACAAAGCTCAGCTAGAATTCAACTTGGCAACTCTTCTGAGGGATACTAAAAAATGTTTTTACAAATATATTAACGGCAAAAGGAAGGGTAAGACCAACCTCTGTTCTCTACTGAATGCAGGAGGGAACTTAATAACTACAGATGGGGAGAAGGCGGAAGTGTTTAACACCTTCTTTGCCTCAATCTTAAGTGGGAAGATGGCTTGTCCTCAGGACAAATGTCCTCCTGGGTTGGCAGATGGTGTTAGGGAGCAGAATGGTCCCCCTGTTATCCAGGAGGAGGCAGTCAGAGAACTGCTGAGCTGCTTGGGTGTTCATAAATCTATGGGAGCAGATGGGATCCATCCCAGGGTGATGAGGGAGCTGGCAGATGTGCTTGCAAAGCCACTCTCCATCATTTACCAACAGTCTTGGCTCACTGGTGAGGTTCCAGACAACTGGAAGATGGCCATGTGACGCCCATTCACAAGAAAGGTAGGAAGGAGGATCCTAGTAATTACAGGCCAGTTAGTTTGACCTCAGTACCCGGCAAGGTAATGGAGCAGTTTATATTGAGTGCCATCACGCAGCACTTACAGGACAGCTGGGGGATCAGACCCAGCCAGTATGGTTTTAGGAGGAGTAGGTTGTGTTTGACCAATTTGATCTCCTTCTATGACCAGGTGACCCACCTGGTGGATGCAGAAAGGGCTGTGGATGTTGCCTATTTGGACTACAGTAAGGCTTTTAACACTGTCTCCCACAGCATAATCCTGGAAAAGCTGGCAGCCCATGGCTTGGACAGGTGCACTCTTTGCTTGGTTAAGAACTGGCTGGATGGCCGGGCCCAGAGAGTGGTGGTGAATGGTGCTGCCTCCAGTTGGTGGCAAGTCACCAGTGGTGGTCCCCAGAGATATGTGTTGGGGCCAGTTCTATTCAATATTTTTACTGACGACATGGATGTGGGTATTGAGTCTACTATTAGTAAATTTGCGGACGACACAAGTTGGGAGTGCGTGTCAATCTGTTGGAAGGTAGGAGAGCTCTGCAGAGAGACCTGGAATGGTTGGATGGATGGGCAGAGTCCAATAGGATGAAGTTAAATAAGTCCGAGTGCAGAGTCCTGCATTTTGGCCACAATAACCCCCTGCAATGTTATAGGCTGGGGGCGATGTGGCTGGACAGTGGCCAGGCAGAAAGGGACCTGGGCAGCTGATTGAACATGAGCCAGCAGTGTGCCCACGTGGCCAAGAAGGCCAATGGCATCCTGGCCTGGATCAGGAATAGTGTGGCCAGCAGGACCAGGGAAGTGATTCTTCCCCTGTACTCAGCACTGGTGACACCACACCTTGAGTACTGTGTCCAGTTCTGGGCCCCTCAGTTCAGGAAGGATGTTGAGATGCTGGAGTATGTCCAGAGAAGGCTATGAGGGGCTTGGAACACAAACCCTATGAGGAACAATTGAGGGAGCTGGGGTTGTTTAGCCTGGAGAAAAGGAGAGTCAGAGGGGACCTTATCACTCTCTACAACTTCCTGAAGGGTTGTTGTAGTCAGGTGGGGGTTGGTCTCTTTCTCCAGGCAGCAACTGACAGAATGAGAGGACACAGTCTTAACCTGTGCCAGGGGAAATATAGGTTGGATATTAGGGAAAAGTTTTTCACAGAAAGAGTGGTGAAGTACTGGAATTGTCTGCCTGGGGAGGTGGTGGAATCACCATCCCTGGATGTGTTTAAAAACAGGTTGGATGTGGCACTCAATGCCATGGTTTAGTTGAGGTGTTAGTTAGGGACTTGATGATCTTAGAGGTCTCTTCCAACCTGGTGATTCTGTGATTCTGCTGTGGGACTGATGAGGGTCGAAGAACAACAGGTACTGATCACTACCACAACAGTGCACCACCGACAGTACCGCACAAACCAGGACTCCAGGACCCCTATCCATGAGATGATTCATGAACTGGTGAGCCACCCTTTTATATCCCTATATGGCCAGAGCGTAAGTCCAGTGGAGATAGGAGGCTGACAGTAGACTAATCATGGCCTGAACAAAGTCATGCCACCTCTGAGTCCCGTGGACATGCTGGAACTTCAGTACGAACTGGAGTCCAAGGCAGCAAAGTGGTGCCACCACCATATTTTGCTAATGCATTTCTCTCCATTCCTTTAGCAAGAGAGTGCAGGCAACAGTTTGCTATATTCTGAAGAGATGTTGAGTACACCTGGATTCTGTTGTCCAAAGGGTGGAAACACAGCCCCACTATTTGCCATGGACTGATCCAGACTGCACTGGAAAAGTGTTAGGCTCCAGAACATTGCAGTACATTGATGACATCATCATGTAGGGCAAAACAGTAGAGGAAGTTTTTGAGAAAGGGGAAAAGATAATTCATATCCTCCTGAAGGCTGGTTTTGCCATAAAGCTAAGTAAAGTCAAGGGACCTGCCCCAAAATACCAGTTTTTAGGGGTAAAATGGCAAGATGAATATCATCAGATTCCAGTGGATGTGCCTCTTTCTATCAAGTGACTGGGAAGAAGAATGATTTCAAATGCAGTCCTTAACAACAAACTTTTTAACAAATTAAACAGGAGACTTCATGCAGTAGCTGGGGGGTTGGAAATACAAAAGAGGCAAAGCCTCCTACACTCCTGCCAAAAAAAGAGATACTGGCAGCTTATGAAGGGGCTCAAGCTGCTTCAGAAATGATTGTCTCCTCTTGGCACCGTGACAGCCACTGCTGTGCTGATGTTTAAAAGGAAAGTCTCTTCCACACATCATGCCACAGTTGCTATGTGGAGTAAGTGGATCACACTGATCACACAGCAAGCTCCAATAGGAAACCCTAGTTACCCAGGGATCTTGGAAATCATCACGAATTGGCCTGAAGGCAAAAATTTCAGATTATCTGCAGCTAGGAGAAGGAAAAGGTGTCATCTGCTATAGGGACTGCACCATATAATCAACCGCCTGAAAAAGAAAAGTGATACATCCTCTTAACTGATGCTTCCTGCTGTATTGTAGGGATACATCAAAAACTAAAAGCTGTATGGAGTCCTGTGCAGTGAGTCACAGAAGCTATTAAGTGACAAGGTGGATCAAATTGGGTTGCAGAGCTGAAAGCCGTCCACCTGGGTTTTGCTGATATGACTGAACGAGAGAAATGGCCTGCACTCTACCCCTACACTGATGTGTTGACGGTAGTATATACTCCGTGGGGATAGCTAGACCTATGGAAAGAAAGACAGATTGGCAGCACAGAGGCATACTCATGTGGATTGCTGAAATGTGGCAGGACATCACTGCAGAGGTAGAGAACTTGGCTGTAAAAGTACATCATGTAGATGCACACATACCCAAGATTAGGGCTACAGAAGAACACCACAACAATGGATAGGTGGATCAAGCTGCCAAGATTAAAGTGTCTCAGGTGGATCTTGATTGACAGCATAAGTGTGAATTATTTCTGGCTAGGTGGGCCCATGACACCTTAGGTCATCAAGGAAGAGATGCAAAATACAGGTGGGCTCATGGTCAAGAGGTGGACATAAACATGAACACTATGTTCCAAGTTATCCTCAACTGTAAAACATACACTGCAATCAAGCAGGCTGTGAGAGACTGGAAAGATTGCTGTCGCAGGACATTTTAGGATTCATGTGGAGGGGGAAGGGGCAGGTCAGGCCTTACATTGGTGTGGTAGTGTACTGCCCTATACACCCCCACCCCTAAAGCCAGTATCCCAGCCTGGCAGGGCCTGCCAATCCCTGGCACAACTGAGTCAATGCTCCACACCCACCCCTGGAGCCCCTATCCCAGTTTCTGAGTGGCCAAACGACCAGAAGTCCCACCTGGGGGAAGGCCCAGGAAGGCCAAGGGGTATTTAAGGCTGAACAAGAGGCCATCTAATCATCTAGACCCTACTTTATTCTTAGAAATTCTGTCTGAAAACTGTCAGAAGCCAGGAGCTGGTAGCTATATGAGTGCTTTTCTATGTCTTTTCTTTCTCTCTTTCTCTTTCTTCTTTGTCTTCTAATTCCCTCTTCTTGGAATATTGTAACTTAACATCAAGTAGGCGTAAAGTTTGCTGAACTAAATAGGCCAAGTTAATGCTTTGAGAAATGTTTTATGTTGACTGCATGCCAAAGTTCCCTGATTTTCTAAAGTTTGCCAGTAAAGTCTTTCGTGCTGTTTTGACCTCTTGAGAATATCGTCAGTATTCCTCCCAAGCATCCAGAGCACATGAACCACTGTAAGCCCTTTCAAAAATCTCGTCAAGCAAGTTGATTGGGCCCTTTTACAGACCAAGTGACAAGGTGAGCCTCTGTGGTATGGGGGACAATGGTCGAAATGTAAGTATGGGGAGGCCTGGCAGATTGATTGCATCACACTCCTACAAACCTACCAAGGTGGGGACTACAAGGCCATTGTGCTGACAATGGTGGAAGCAACCAATGGATGGCTGGAGATGTACCCTGTGCCTCACACCACTGCCCAGACTACCATCTTGAGCCTTGAAAAAGAAGTCCTGTAGAAACATGGTACCGCAGAAAGAACTGAGTCAGATAATGGGACTCATTTTGAAAATCACCTCATAGACACCCAGGCCAGAGAGCATACTATGGAGTGGGTGTACCATATTCCCTATCACAGACCAGCCTCTGTAAAAATTGAATGGTACAATGGATTGTTGAAAACCATGTTGAAAGCAATGGGTGGTGGGATCTTCAAACATAAAGTCAGCTCTGAACACAGAGGAACTATATTGGACAATATGGTAAACAATAACTCCATTGCAGACAAAGCTGCAACAAAACATGAAACTGTGAAATTAAATATATTAAATGGTTTATTTTTTGTATTTTCACAACAGTGTCCCCAGCATGGCAGCAGGGTTGTTTGCTCCTGGATTAGTCAATCATCCTAGCAGGACCTTGTACCTAATACTGATAGTAATACCAAGTATGGCTTCAAATGCCAGAGGGGTAAGTGAGCAAGAAAGAAAAGAAAGTGGTGTTCTTTTTCCTAAAGGACCACTCTAACATCACCCAGATAGAACAAATACTACATTAATAGTTGACTTATGGACTTGAGTCCAAATTTGCAAAATAGGATGTGACAGAATATGTAGATCCATCAAAAACCGTTTTATCTAAAAGGGGAAAGATCTCAAAAGGATGGCTGGCTACTCTAACTCAAGTTTGTCTATATGGTGCTAAGAATCCTCATCACTATTGTTAAACTACTAGATAATTTAAGTAAGTTTTACTGAATAAGCTTTATTAGTGATGGTTGCATTTTTGATGTCTTCTGAATTTCTTTTCACAGACTGTTCTTGTTAGTTTGATTAAAGGTTTAATGAAACTTCCTATGGCAAAGAACACAAAAGAATACCAGGTGGATAGTTCCTTTTGAAGTACATCCAAGTGGGACCAAGTTTTCTCCTTCTAGAAGTGTTCTATGAGAGCATAACATGGTAACAGGACAGATGGGGTTGCTGTTCTTCGCTGCATCAAGTGTTTCCACATTTTTATCTTGATAAGTTCTAAGATATTTGTGTTCATATATGTTTCTGTAAGTTTGTTGCCAGCAATATTTTAAGGTGTTTGTATTTTTTCTTTGTTGCCACAGTGGATGGGAAAGACTCCTCCTTCAATTTAGCTTTGGGAGCTCACAGAGCATTTCATATCATTATGGAATCAAATTTTTGTACCTCCTCCTATATCCTCAGAGCAAAGTACAAAATTACTATACCAAGGGAAGCATGTGTAGTAACAGTAAGAGATGTGTAAAGCCTAATTGTGCAGAAAAAAGGGATGTTGAACAGTTGGTGGCCCCTGTAAGGAGCGAGAAAAGGGGCTGACAGATGATTTGAAGTCGCAGCTGTAAAGTTCCAGCTGTAGGTGAAGAAGACATAAGTGGTTGTGGGAACCCAGAGTGCAGAGAATGTTTCTTTGCCTGTTTTGAGGGGTTTTACCCCCTGAACAACACTGGTTTTGGCCTTTGTCCATGGGAAAATTTGCCTAGCCTCTGGGAAGAATTTGAATCTACAGTGGCCTGAATTAGGTGATAGAATACTGTGGGGTATGCCCAGCCCCTGCCCTGGAGGGATCTCTGCTGAGATAAGAGATTTTGCAATCGTCCAGCAGGACTCCCTGGAAAGGCAACCACTTTGGTCACAGCGAGGAAAGACAGACCCACAATCCTTTGGGAGATACTATGCAGATTTCTTCATAACCCATTGGCCTGTAACCATCCCAGATCCTCTGTAATCCATTGGTCCCTTACTAACCCCCTGTATCCCAATAAAAGCAAGCTCTATGGGCCCCTGTGGCTCAGAGAGAGGGTTCTCATCCCTGGCTCTCCCCTTCGCCGGAGGGGACCCACGATAAAGCTACCTCTGTGTGGAACCAGCCACACGAGCCTTCTCGTCTCTCTCTCTGGTCTGGCTTGGCCTGGAGGCTGCCCTGCAGAGCTGAGCTGGAATCATGAGCTGATAATCACTAAAGAGCTGACAGTCTCTGCAAGGGCCCTCCTGCCAGCAGCTGAGGAAAGACACCAGACTTCGGGAAGGCGATTCCTTTCGGGACCATCTCCCCGGACTGGTCACCTCTTCCTAGGTCAGAGCCGCTGACCCCCGTCACCAGCTGTAATAGAATATGATGTGAGATTATCACAGGGTGAAAAATTTAGAGTTTTTACGTCTATTTGCATAGTAAATAGGTAAAAGTAGAAAACCTCAGAATGGAGGATAAGTTGTAGTTAAAAGCTTCTTTCTCCTTCTTCACTAACTCCATATTTTGCAGCAATAGTGGTCTGGGATGATTGGATGCAAAATTCCGTAGTTCCCGTCTACATGATTTAGGAACTTGTTGGACATTGGTAAAAAAGTGAAAATATCTTGCGTTTTAAGTTTTCATTGGGTAATTTACCTTTAAAAAGGCTGTGAAATCTTGGTAAGTTGTCTTCTTGCTGCATTCTCTGCTCTGTGCTATGTCTAGGCCACGCCAGTGGCTTGTACTCCTTACATAAGAATTAATAAACACCTATCTGGAGACTGAGAAGCATGAAGTCCCATGTCCCTCCTTTTTTCTCCTGGCAAAAACCTGAATGTCTCCCCCATCAGGGAAGACAACAATTAATGATGCGGACAGTGTTAAGTGGTTAAGAGAAGAAAAAAGATTTTGGGGTTGAGAACCACTGAAGGGTTCAATAAAGTTGAATAGGTATTTGGTCCGATCCCAGGACCCTGACTGTATTGATATGCTGAAGAGGTTGGAATTATTCAAGTGCTGTTATATTTTGACTCCTGCCCTTGAGGCTATCCAGACTATTATGTAGTAGAATATTTACAGAATGTAATTTTCCCATGGTGCTCACTGAACTTTTCCTCTTTCCCTGGGTACAGGTTCTGGGATCCCCCTGAAATCTGGTTGGTGGGATGAGTAAGGATGGTAATCTGCACATGTGTATTTGTTTGGGCTGTGGTGATAGCTGGACCTGTAAGATCATGGACACCAAAAGGCAAGGCAGCCTAATTATTGATCCTCAGAGTTTGTACAGGGAGTGCAATGCACTGCACTACCAATAAGCAATAGAGAATCTTAAATTGAATTTGCCATGCTGTTTTGGAGCCCAAGTTACGCGTCCAGTAAGTATCAAAAACAGTTTTATGAAATTGTCTAACATTTAAGAATACTAAACATCACTGAAGAGTAGTGCTGTTTCAAGAAACACGAAAGAAATCACAGACCATGTGATTTAGACCATGATGTGTCCAAATGCTGGACTCTTTGGTCACTGCAGCTGAAAGATTGGTTCATGAACTCTCCCCCTGGATCCTGGTTTACATCGCACCTTGGCTGCAATGTGTAGAGACTCACTGGGTGGGGCAATGACTTGTATAGAGGAATTTTTTTAAAATAAAGATTCATGCTTTGATTATTGGAATAGCAATTGGCCTTTACATGAGTTCCTGTATACTTTTGTCTTCTTTCCTTTTTGTTCTGTCTGCTAGATTAGGCCATGAGAGGAAAGGTACCATTACTGTGGTTCCTGTCAATGTCTCAAGCCACAGGGTGGTTTCACAGACTAGAGGAGATTGTTTGCTCAAAAAATTTCATGTTTGTATGGGGAAAGGGGTAGCTTGGGCCTTGCCCTGGCGAGGCAGTGTACTGCCCTGTACACCCCACTCTTAGAGCCTGTATCCCAGCCTGTCAGTGGCTGCCAATACCTGGCACACTAGAGCCAATGCCCCACACTCCACCTCTGGAGCCCCTAACCCAGCTCCTGAGTGGGCAGATGACCAGAATTCCCCCCTGGGGGAAGAGCCCAGGAAGGCCAAAGTATATTTAAGGCCAAACATGAGGCAATCACTGCAGCAGGGCATCTCCCCCACCACAAGATCTTGCTAACTGACAAATTAGCTCACTAAAGACGAATTGTCTCATGGAAGTGATACTTCTAGCTGACAATAAACATCTTGCTATGGAAGCAAGATTGTGGAGATAAGCTGGAATTTCTGACCGACAATCCACTTTACAAACTATAAACACTACACCAAACTTACACAAAGTAGAAGTTTTCTGCACATTCCCTAGAAATGTGTGGGGCTTTTCCACAAAGTCAGCATGCTGGTTTTGTGGTTACTCTCCTGAGGGTTGAGTGAAAAGACTCTGCGTACACTATTGTCAATTCCATGGTAAGTTACAGTGACTCCTAATCTATACTATTTCTTTGCTAGCTTTAATATCGGTACCTTAATGTTGTGCACAGTTTTATGTAATCTACTAGTAGTTCTTTTGTTTTATAATGTGTAGTAAGTAGCTCTGTTCAAGACCCTTTGTCTGTTATTTCCTGTCTATTCAATACATAATTCATTTTATAATAGACCTGATCTGCCATTCTTAGAACTTGCAAGCCAGAGCGGTTTAGGTGCAGGCCAAAAGCTGCTGCAAAAATCTTAGCCTAAGGGAGGGCTTGTCTGAAGTTCCCACTCTATTCATAAAAGTCATGTTGTCTGGATCCTACCTCTTCTTGGAGTTTCTATCATCCTTGGAACCCAGGAGTTAGTAGCTATATGTGTGCTTTTCTATATCTTTTCTGTCTTTCTCTCTTTCTTCTTATTATAATTCCCTCCTCTTGGAATTCTTGAGTAACTTGAAATCAAATGGGCTTTAAGTTTACTAAGTTGAATGGGCCAAGTTAATGCTTTGAGAAGTGTTTATGTTGATTAAATGTTGCACTCAACCTTTTGCCAAAGTTTCTCTGATTTTCTAAAGTTGCCAGTAAAGTCTTTTTTGTTGTTTTGACCTCTTCAGAATATATGGTCGATATTTCTCCCATGCATCTAACTCAGAGTACATGAACAACCATAAGCCCCGTTAAAAGTTCACGAGTTCTTTGGGGCCTTACACTCCCATAAATGAAGGAGGTGTGAGGCAGTACAGTGGAGTATATCCCTTTTACAGAAAACACTCATCAACCAAAACAGTTCAGTAGATTGAAAAAGTACCGAAAATACTGAAAATCTCCTGCAACGTCTCCCATTTTTGCCTCGCTATACACGTACTATTTTCTTAACTAGAGGAGAATGAAGGTTGAAGAACAAGTCTGCTTACACAAAACCCACAAGGCTTAAATTATTACAGCTGCTCCAAAGGCTTGAGAAGATTTATCAATAATCAACCAATGGAAGTATTTTCAGTGACGCAGTAGAACCATGGTTTAGTAAAGGTAAAAGCATATACTGATAAATATTTCCAAAACCAGTCAGCCATTTCTGATTGTTAAATATGTGTGGAAAAGGTTATTTCTTAGATCCTTTGTATCTATTTATCCAGATCAAAGAATTTAAACTGAATCTTTACAAAATATTCATACACCACTTGGCATAACTAAATAAAAAACTACAAGAAAATACTAGGAATTATTTAAGATGTTTTAAGACAAATATGCTCTCAAAGTTAAGATTGCCTCAATCAAAAAAATCTCACAAAAGTTTAGATTTAAATGAAGGTGTCTTCCCCACATTTAATCCTTCCCCAAATGAAATCCTTCTCATTAAGAACAAAACACGGTCTAAATGCTTGACCCATCTCAGAATTCTGGAACTTACAGAATAAACTGTCCAAATGTCCTAAAGGCAGACAACCACATCTGTAGGTGTGGGATGAGAAGAGGAAGTCTGACAACTAAATGTGTCATCTGTTTGAAGAGAGACTAGTACAATGAGTATATCTAATCATTTAGGTTGGAAAAGATCTTTAAGATTCTAGCTTCAGTGGAAGGTCACAGGCAATACTAGTTCCTTATAAAATATTAACGAAAATTTTAAGTACACCCCATTTTACTTTATCAACATGAATGAGACTACCTCATTTCTTCTGTTTACATGAGCTTTCAGCTTGGGGGTTTTTTAGAATAGAATAGTTCAGTTGGAAGGGACCTGCAACAACTATCTAGTCCATCTGCCTGACCACTTTAGGGCAATCACTTCCCATCTTTAGATTGCAAAGTGTTATTTGTGAAGGAAAAATCATGAAGAGGCGTACCACAGCTTTGATCAGCCAGACTCTGGCAGTGCAGAGGCAAATTTCAACTATTCTTTTCATAGGACAAAAATTATTTCTGCATTATAGAAATAGACAGCATCATTTTTCTCTGATTCCAGAGCCTAAATATAAGCAACAACATGCTTAAAGCACCTACCCTGAAAACTCTTTTTTTTTTTTTTTTGGGAAAAGCTGAGAAAAATCTGACAGATTCTTTGAGAATAGGTATCTTTTTCAGGATTTTCCCTATCCTTCTTTACAGTGCTGTGATGACTGATACTGTGAAATTCAGCTAAGTTCAGAGCAATCCTCCTTACACAAGATCTTTCTGAATAGGATAGGCTCTTACTACACTGAGTCTATCAACAGAGTTGGCACACAGTACCTAGAACTCGCTGTTCTCATGGGCATGGAGTTTGACTTGAAAACTATTATAGTTGAAATGCCTTTTCCCTTTCCCTCTCCTTTCCTGTAACCCTATTTTAAGATGAATAGAGGTTGGAAAAAAGACAGGATTTGATGCTGATCTCCCACATCAAGACAACTTTTAGTACACATTAATTTAAGGGAAATGGCAATATTTTGCAGCATCAGGTACCGCAGGACAATTCACACATTAAATTCAAGTTCTTACTAACACTAATTCTCTTTGATCCCATGTCTCCAAACCTGGAAGCCTAATATTTCCTGAAGGCCTGAACAGTGATGACAGGTTTAAACTCAGTCCCCTGCCAGGCAGGTGGCTTAACTGGAATGCCACAGTCAAGATTTAGCTACTTGCTTTCCATCCTGCTTCTAAGACAGTGAAACATGATACTTCATCTGTGGTGGGTTACTTCATTCTGTAAGAAGATCCAATTAACACTTAGATCTTCAAGTTCCTGCTTTTATGTGTCTCTGAAACTAGACATGATATTTTGACAGCCAACTTTATTATACAGATTAAAAAAATGAAGTGCAGAACTATCTTTTTATTGAAACATCTGCAAAAGTACAGTTTTGCTCAGCCCTGTTGCTAAAGATTACCATTTTCCTAAAGAAGAGCAAAATGTATAAACCAAGTATGAAGCTGGGACTTGGCATCCAGAAATCCTTCTTTCAACACTAACCATTAGGAGATTAGATCAGTTAGAGCATGGTGCTAATAACACCAAAGTTGTGGGTTAAGTCCCTGTATGGGCCATTCACTAAAGAGGTGGATGTTGGGGAGGATGAAAGTTTGGTAAGGAAGTTTCACAGGTATGTAGGCTTGGCAGAAAGGTCTGTGAATGTAGAAGCTGGGGATGAGGTAGAAATGAAAGCAAGTTTTGATATAGAATAAAAGATGTTTTGCTGAAACAGTGATCGATGAGTAACTGAGAAGGCAAAGGTTGGAGATGAGTTGGAAGGAGATTTTTAGGAGTAGGACAAAGGTATGTGATTACAAACAAAGACATGTTTTTCACCAAGTAAATAAGAAGAGCATAAGTAAATAGAAAACATGTCTTTACCAAAAAGAGAGATATGGCAGGCAAACAAGAAATGTTGATGTAGCAAGAAGAAGAAAGGTCTAAGAATTTTCCACTGTAAGCTTAAACTGTAACTTACTCTTGTGATTGGATAATAATGACTATAATATGGTGATGGTAGTAGCTATGATAGGCTATAGGCAAATGTAAAGGTGTTGTGTATGGTGCTTATTGGTTGTTATGTGTTAAGATAGTCTGCAAAGAAAAGTATCTAATGCTTTGTAACTTGAACAGAAAGTGGCTTCAGGTATGCCTACAGCTGGAGCTGGCAGCTGTAGGGCTGGCTCTGGATACCCACTCCCTGAAATGCTGTAACTTCGCCTATGCAATCAACAGCTTTCAAGAGAGCCGCCTGAAGTCCAGACATCCTTCGTGAAACTTTCTCCTATAGGTGGACTTGCAGATCCCTTTCAACTCGGAATATTCTGTGACTTCTTGCTTTCTTTCCATATGGCCTCACAAATCTGACATTTCTTTGTTTGGAGACCTCCCAGCTGTGCCACTTGATGTAAGTTGTCTTTTGAGATGGAGGGCCTTAAGCCAAATTCTTGGCATTGTCAATGACAGTGCCCTAAATACTAGGCCACAAAATAAACAGTAAGCAATTTTTAAAAAAAATGTTATTTAAAAAATAGAATATTGAGTTCTTTGGATGTTATATTACTTTACCCTCTAGAAAGCCCCAAGAATAATGACACACCATGAATTACCTCCATGTGCTGGTGTCCAACTAGGAGCCAGGCTTCCAGAAGCTAGGCACTATGTTGCCTGACTTGTTGGTTCCTACAGCCTTAATAAATATACTGTGTGGTGAAATTTGTTTGCTGCACATAAGAAAACAGAAGAACAGGAGTTTTGAACTAATTTATTTCTAATAATAGGATCATTTCTATTAAACATTCTGTAAAAATGCCTTGAGATTAGTTTTGCAGAGCAGAAGGAGCTATTAAGATTCCTGAAAATAACTTGTCAACATCTAAAAATACCTTTGTATCATATTCCAATAACTCAAGCCCTTTTAGTGTTGGTAATTGACAAAAGCACCAATAAAATTACCACCTCTTCTTTCCAGCGAGTAAAAAAAAAGTCACAGAAGTATGCAGTTTTAGTTCTTTTTTTTCCATGAAGGATACTGTTTATTCTTTCTCTGCTTGGTGACTGCTAACTTTGGGTCAGAAAATCTTAAAAGAGAAACACCAGATGCTTATACAGTGTACCCATCTGTATTCATTGTTCCACTGTGGGATACTGTTCCTTCATTCTCAGCTTTGCGGTTTAAATTCCCATACATTAATCCATTTCTATGAAGTCACTTTTTAAATCTTCTACATACTTGAAACCTAAGAACTTGGGTTCCACACTGTTGAGTTAGAACAGCATGAAATAGTGAATGGCACAATTTACCACACTGACAATAGTTGACTAAGCAATTTTTATGGCTTTTAAGCTCTCCAGTTGTAATTTTCAGCAATGCAAGTAATCTTGACATTAAACATCTCTGTGCCTGATAAACCACTTTTCTATAGCTCAAAGGCACAACAGAACCGAAAAAGACAGCCTCCTACCCCATTTCATACTCAGAAGTGTCCAATTTTACGACATTATTTTAAGGAAATGTATTTTTTTAACAGTAATGTTGTATTTGTTGGCAGCAGATCTCAAAGAAGTGGGTGAATACTATATTGCTACATAGTTTTGAAAAAAATTATGTATTTTAAAAATTAAATTGTTCAGGTGATGCCATGATGATTTTTTGCCTTTTCTTTTATACCCCTTTTATACCATTTTATAACTTCTGGGTTCTTAGTGGGTTTTTTTGCCTACATTCTCGGACTTGTTTGTCAAGCTAGGAGACTAAACATTTTAGAAGCTTCATAGTTAGGAATCAGAAAGCCCCAGACACCAAGGTCCTCTCCAGAACATATTCTGTAAACTAAGAGAGAACCAGGCAGGGGAAGGTTCCTTGGGGAGGGGGGCTCATTCAAGCCTCTCATTGGGGAATCTTTGATAGATATGCTAATTAGTAAGACCTATAATGTTATACCAGATCTTTTGGGGTGGAATTGCAGTGTGCATTGAGGAGCATTCAACCTGGACATAGTGCACCTAAGGATCCTTAAAATAAATACAAAGGTAAAATCCCTTTTTCCCTTCTAACCGTGTTTGACTCTTGATTTTAAGACCAGGAAAAGACATCACAGGTAATACTGGAGTCAACAGAATAAAGAGAAAGACCAAAGGCTATATTTATACACAATTGATAGTAGTAGCATTTCTCTGTATACACAAAAATCTTTCTGGTTACTTTTCATGGAAAGGTAATACAGTCTAATAGCCACCAACAAGACCAATAAGGCTTTGGTGTAAATGTGCTTCATTAAGCTAAAATGATTAACATTACATAAACCCTGTTTATAGATCTTTCAGATAAGAGAGACGGTTTTCATAAATCATGTAGGTAACCCTAGACAATGAGAAATTTTATCTCAAATATGCAGTGTTGTTAAACTTTCGCTGTCTCAAATTCAGTTCTAAGAATTAACAACCCCTGGTAACTAATTTTGTCCGCATTTCACTCAATTTCTTTTATCTTTGAGTTAGTAACTAGTAATCTAACCAATAGCTCATGCTCCTTCTCACTGTAATCTCTGAGATAACAAGATACTTACACGTTTTTCTAAAATATCTATGCTCATCACCACAGCATCCTGTCTTCCCTGGGGTTGCAAAAAAGAAATGAAGGAACGCTAACTATTTTGAGTTTATGAGCAGAGAGTGGGATACTGAAAGCTTCTGGAAACAGACTGAGAGCACAGGAGAACTAATGAACAATTCAGTTATGGAATGATAAAGCAAATGTAATTAGGGGAAACACTAGATGGTTAAGAACCAGAACTCCTCTAAAGTAGTATTTGATAAGTAATAAAAAGTAGATTTGAATTGTTCTTAAAGGTGAGGGAAAGGATAATAATAAAGATTCCTACAGGACTGTTTCAAAAGTTTCTTTGTTTCATTAGTTTTCACTGACCTCAGTATGCATAGGCTCTTTCAGTACGTCCCAGGATCAGTGTATTTCCTTAAAAACATACATAAATATGGACTTATTACCAGGACAATTAAAACACAGATCTGATATCTAGAAGCAAGGGATTTAACCACTTATCCTGGATAAGCAATATGATTCTGGAGCATGTACTATCCCACCTAAACCTAATGCACACCTGGAGGGGCCTCTCTGTATTAAAACATGCTGCATGCACGTCCTGAAGGAACCTGCACTATTTTGATTTGATAGCTTCAGCACATCAGTCTATCAGCAAACAAAAACCCCCCCCTTTCATATGTCTTCAGCAAATCCCCAACCCTGCTTTGTTCACTGAACATTTTTCAACCATTGTCTTGGTTTTGAAAGACAGGTGTCTGCTAAGGAAGGCAGTAGCCTCCCTTGGAATGGCAGATGCAACCCCCTTCCCTCTGAGCTATTATAATTTTGAAATCACAGGGCTTTCAGGCAAAGATGTGGAAAACAGGAATAACAGTTATTTACTATTATATATAGAACCAGTCAAACAAACAACAATAACTATGGCAGTAACAGCAAACAATCACAAACCCAGTCCCAGCCTTCTCGGCTGTCAGGCCCTTTCCCCTCGGGTGCAGTTCCGCTCGCAGCCGGCAGGGGCGCTGGCGGCTCCCGGTGAGCGGGGCAGGTGCGATGGTTCCCCCGCGGCTGCAGGGGGCGCTCCGGAGCGAGCTCGGGGAGCACGCGGCTCCGGTGCCCTGGGATCCCAGGAAAACGATGGAGCAAAGGCTTCACAAACCCCTGGGCAGCTGATCCCGGTGTCCGGCCAGACCCTCGGGAACAGCAGGCTGGAACGGCATGCTGGAATGGTAGGCTGGAACAGCAGGCTGGAGCACAAATCCCGGATGGCAGACGCGATGTATCTAAGTCGAGGTCTGGGCAGGCAGGGCAAGCACAGCTACAATGTAGCGAAGACTCGAAGCAGTGGAAGGGCAGGGCAGCCACAGCCCGGCCTCCAGCGGGGCAGGGAAGGTGGGCTTGGGATCCCGGTGCTGTTTCCAGCAGAAGAAAAAGTGGCCAAAAAAGAACCAGCAGCTTCTCTCTCTGAACACTGAGACCCAACTGCCCACACCCCCAGGTGAAACAAAAAGAGCAGCCAGGTCCTTTGTCTTCCTTAAGCACTCAGCCATTTGTTCCCTTAGCAACATGCATATGGGAAAAATTCCTTTAACAGGAAAAAAAACTAGGACTAAACTAAAACCCTAACAACCATGCTAACAACATTTTATAAGCAGGGCGATATAGGAATATTTATGTGAAAAATCAATCATACAGTACATTAGATAGTGTTATGGTTCACTAAAACATTTGAGATTTCGGCTAAATGGCTAATTGCCTTGTATAGTAAAAATTATTATTTGTTTAAGGAAGGAGAAATAAAATGTTTTGAATTGGCTAAAGATGCAAAAGCACTTTGCCCTCTGGCTCTTGCTCCGCAAACCTGAGTGGCAGAAACTATATGACGGCCTGAATTTCATTTCTGATTTATCCAAAAAAGTAAGAAGTTTTTGCCATGCTCAGAGCTAGTCTAATTTTGCCATCAGGGAAGAGAAAGAATTTTTCTTAATTTAGAAAATCATAATATATTAAAGACCATCCCATCAGCTTAGTGTAAAAGTCATAATATGCCTGACCCCTACTGATTGACTTCAGCTACTAGTGTTGGCACAGGCAGAAACATAGAATCATAAAACATCCTGAGCTGGAAAGGACTCATCAAGACCATCCTGAGCTGGAAAGGACTCATCAAGACCATCAAAGTCCAACTCCTGGCTCTGCACTGCACAGTCACAAGTATCACACCATGTGCCTGAGAAAATTGTCCAAATGCTTCCTGAATTCTGGCAGGCTTTGTGCTGTGACCACTTCCCTGAGGAGCCTCCTCCAGTGCCCAACCACCCTCTGGGTGAAAAACCTTTTCCTGATATCTAAACTAAACTTCACCTGACACAGTTTCATACCAATCCCTTAGGTCCTGTCACTGGTCACCACACAGAATAGATCAGTGCCTGCCCTTCCACTTCTCCTTGTGAGGAAATTGTAAACAGATATGAGGTCTCCCCTCTGTTTCCTCTTCTCCAGACTGAACAAACCAAATTACCTCAGCCACTCCTCATATGCCTTCCCCTCCAGCCCCTTCACCATCTTCATAGCCCTCGTTTGGACACTCTCTAACAGTGTTATATCTTTCTTCTATTGTGGCACCCAAACTGCACACAGGACTCAAGGTGAGGCCTCTGCAGTGCAGAGCAGAGTGGGACAATCCCCTCCCTTGACCAGGGCGCGATGCTGTGCCTGATGCACCCCAGGACACAGTTGGCCCTCCTGGCTGCCATGGCACTGCTAACTCATATTCAACTTGCTGTTGACCAGGACCCCCAGGTCCCTTTCTGTGGGGCTGCTCTCCATCATCTCATACCCATCTGTCTTTACATCCAGGGTTGCCTGGTCCAAGGTGCAGAATCCAGCACTTGTCTTTGTTAAACTTCATTAACAATCATGGGTGATTGTCCAGCCCTCATCCCACCAGGTTTTGCTTATGCCATTCATGTCAAATGGGACTGGGCCAAAGCTTTGAGCTCATCTTGTTTTTTACTCATGCTGTATGCATTGGTATAGAAACATTTCAGATGTGCTTCATTGTAGCTGACACCTCATGGAGCAGACTGAGGGAGACTGCTAGAACTCACTTCCTCAAGTTTTGGAGCACCATCCCATTGCTCATCACTGGCAAGCCCGGTTTTGTCCATTTTCCCCTTCCGAGTTAGTCTGAAGCTCTATCAATGAGCCCCTCTAAGACTGGTGCATCCCACCAGGTGTCAGTAGACCAGGTGTTGTATAGATCATCCTATGGCCAAAAAAACAAGAATTTTTTCAATCATACCAGCCTTGAAACCATGTGTTGAGCTGCTGGATCTGCCTACTCCTTTTGATATTATTCCTTGCCAGTGGAAGGATCAAGGAAAACACTACCTGTGCTCCTGATCTTTCAGTCAATCATCCCAAGGCCCTGAAATGCCTTTTGATTGCCCTTGGACTTCTTTTTGTTATCTTGTTACTGCCAGTTTGAAGAACCAATACAGATAATAATCAGAGGGCCCTATTAAACTGTAGAGTTTTCTAGCAATGTCTCTTACCCAAGCCCCTCAGAGGCAGCAGAATTCCCCGTGGTTTGGGTCTGGTCTGCTTACTGGACCCTCTGTTCCCCTTAAAAGGGAGTCACCTATGACAACTGCTCTTCATTTCCTCTTAACAGAGGAGGTCGTGATGTGGGGGGTAGATCATGTTGGCCTGTGTGGCCCCTCTATCCCAGAAGGACCTTTGTCCATCTCATCAGTTGACAGTCCTGGTTCCGGGGCCTTATACCTGTTGTAAAAGTGCCAATCCTACTTGTCATCATCTAATTTTCAGGAGAAGGAGCCTTCCTCCTAGTATGGGCAGTGATCAGCTTCCAGCCTTCCAGTTCAATAGGTCCTTGACCTTTGAATAACTACTTGACCCAAGTTGGACTTAATTTTGTAAAACAAGTTTAAAAGGGTCAGGTTCAAACTGAGACAGAGCTAGGGCTGGATTGATTCTTGTTTGGCAATATTTCCTTTTCTTCCAAATTGTCCATGAGGATGCAAGAGGATTGGAGAAGCAGAAAGCCCTTGAGCAAAATAAGTGCTTTAGAAACAAAACTATCGTATTTGACAAGGACATTTAACAATGGCTCAATTTGTCAGTAAGATTCCCAATTGCCCTTTATACAGGCAAAGTTTTTGAGCCTTACTAATTAAGCCTACAGCCACAAGATTATACTAAAAGGTGAGCTTTCAAAAGGAGTGAATCTATCCAAACCATTTAAAATGTATCTACACAAATTAGTCCTTCAAATAATAATGAAAGAGGAAAAGAATAAGCATATACTGCATACACTAACAAATTGCTCATTTCTCTGCCTAAAGGAATTATATACACTCTAGATTACTGATGCAAGTGAAGAGACACTGTGGGAGACCGAGGAGTAGAAACTCCTGCAATTAAAGGAGGCTTTGATTTCTGGAAGGCTTCTCTGGAAGAGACTAGATCTGGCTTAATTGACAGAGATTTATAGATCTTAAGCAAAAGGATTACAAGCCTGTGTTCCTATAGTTATAAGTAAAATTGTACATTGGGTGTTCTGGTGGAGGGTTTTAAAATATAATAGTGTGATTTTATATAGTTTAAGTTAAGAATGTAGATGGTATAATAGAGACATCTGTGTGTACATGACATGAGAAGTTATTGGTCAAGACATAGCTGCATTGCAGTGAGAAGTGCCACAGGTGATAGGTCATAAAGTCAAAACAAAGTGTCATTTTAAGTGCCTATTGGATTAGAAAGTTATAAATTACGATGTAACTCTAAATCTTGTGACTAGTCACCATTATTCAGTTATTGCAGAATCTCACACCTTGATTGATGCATTTTGTTATTTTAAACAATAAATTTGTGTAATTGCGTAGTCCCATCCCTGAAAGTTATTTCCTCTGACGAGTGAACACGTGGGAAATTCGACAAGACACCACTGTAACTTTCTGAGCTTCAGTGTAGAACAAACACTAAAGAGAGTTTATAAAATAGCTGTATGATTGAGAACTCAGTCTTTAAATGGTCAGTTTTGGGGAAGAACATCCCTTTGATCCAATTGGCTTTCCATTCCAGCACCACAAGCACGAGCCTCTTCCACTATCAAGATAGGTTATCACATGGTCTAAGAACATAACAGCATTAACATCAGTGAGCAGAAATTACTCTGCTAATGAAACCCAACACAAGCAAATGGCAGGATACTTCTGTGAAGGATAGTGCTAGCAAAACTCTCTGGTCCCCTCTCAAGTCTGACATTTTCCAGTCAGTGGTGCCAATTTCTACTGAAAGTCAACACTGAATTTCCTCTCAGAAGAGTAAGGATTTTTACTAAATACTGTTGATACTTTAGGGCACTATATACTGAAAAAGTTATTGTAAAATAAATCTTACAAAATCTTTAGAAGTCAGTATGGACAAAACATTAAATTACTGCTAGACTAATCAAGAAGGATGAATGCAAGAGACAAAAATAATCAGCTACATGTGTAGAGAGTGTGTCTAACTTCAAACATGTCCCTAACTTTCTAACACACAGCCAAGGAATCTGAAGGTCAGTGTTGACCGAAACTGTCATTATAGAGAGCTATAAGATTTAATCAGCAAAAATTATACAAACTTCGTATAGAAGAATCAGCATGAGAAAGATCAAGGAAGAATGCAAGCAAGCATAATAGCTTGGAGAGGCAGACCAAAGAAATGTACCTATTGTGGGGGTATATATCTTAGCCACACAGGGTATGCTTCACATACGAGTTAGCCAAGCAATTACATGACAAGAAGGCCTCTGTAAGCAGAGGGAAGGATATAGGTTATTAATAATTTTACTCCTTTTTGTCCAGGAAAATGATACTGTGTTAATTATTCATTTTCATACACCATTCTGAGCACAATCACTGCTGCTACAGACATGAGGTTTTAAGGCTGCAAACCACAAAGTTCACTGTGAGAGGAAACATATTTTATTGGATCACCTAAAAGAGCTGAAGGAAAAAAAACTATGCTATTTACTTATAAAACCTCAGTTCTCCAATGTTTTGCCTTTTCTCCAAATGGTCTGTTAAAGATACTATCCTTTTCCTGTTAAAACAAGGTGACATGTGATCACCCTCTCGAATAAATGGTTAGAGACTTGCAAAGTTTTGAGTAGTAGCTGTATATAGAAACAGTACTAGCACAACCTTTACTAAACCTCAGGGCTTCCAAGTAGCAGTGATACTGTGAATGTTTTAAGGACATAAAAAAGCCTGCAATGTTTCTGGATGCTATATATGTCTAATAAGAGGTCACAAAGCCACATGAAACCAGTCTTTCTTGGGTGTAATGTTTATCACCATACCTGTTTACTACTGGAAAGCCAACAGCAGTAACCTGCTGCAATAAATCACACTAGCAAATAGGGATGAAAGCTTCCCAATCTGGTTGTGTTATGTATTCTTTACAAAAGTTCCTTTCTATTGATATTTTTACCCATTTTCCTTCATAGGTTTTAAAAATTATGCTCGCTTCTATACTGTGCTGGTAAGACTAGGTATTCAGTTGTTGTCGTACTCCCAAACATGAGGTCTTTATCATTGCATCTTCCCAGCATCGTTCCCAACACTACACTTGCTCTTTTATCTAATGAACAGATTCCTTTCTTTCAGTTATTTTAATACCCTGTTTTATGATTTGAGACAGCAAACAGTAGAGTTGGTCAAAACAAGGATAAACTCCTCATGAAGAGACAAAACAAAATATCTGAATGACAGATAAAAATCCAAATGTCAAACACTTCTATTGAAGTGAGTCTAAGAGCTATGGAAGTTCTCTTTATGACCCTGTTTCTTCTTAAATCCTTGGGGCTAAGTGTATAGAACAGACGCTGGGACCAACAAAGATGAGAATGACAGGCACTTGTTACCATGCTTTTTATGACTTCCTAACATCTGAAACCCAAGGTTAATGATTGTCACTAAACTGTCATTAAAGAGAAGCAGAGTTAGAGCCATTATTCACTCAACACCCCTTAATATGAGATATTTACAGTTGCAATCTTCTCCAGCCTCCCCTCCTGATGGCAAAACCGGCAAGCTAAAACTATAATACATCCACAGCTAATAATTAACCTTTTCTGTACTAAAATTTGATTTTTTCCAGGGGACATAAATTTTCTTTTATATTACATATAAAAAACCTGATGTCTCTTAGCTGGAAAAGATCCGTTTTGTATAGGTTGAAAAAAACCCATTTCAAGATGTATTTCATTATAACTAATTGAGAAAAAGATTTCTCATTTCCTCAAACAGAAAAGACAAGAGCAAAATAAAAGAGAATTCAAAAAGCATTTTTCACCATAAACTGAACAAGTAATCTTTGCTTTATTTTCTCTATCACACTTCCAGAGTGAAATATTCTGAACAAAGCAATATATTTTCCTAGCCTGTCATGTCAGACTTACTTGTTATGAAACTCTCCTGGTGAACAACTTGGTTGAACACACTTCTGCAGGTTAGTAAGTGCTTTAAATTCCATTTAAAAACCCCACATTATTCCTACCCAAATTTAATCACTGCTGACTATGTTGGTGCATTGTTGTCTTTCCATTATGTAAAACAGAACAGAGGTCATTATTAAGGGCAAAAGCATTTTAGCCTGTGAGTTGGTAGGGCTGATTGAGAGGGTTTTGAACTGGGTTTGAAGAGGGAAGGGGATTAAACCAGGTTCTCCAGAGAGGAGCCTAAGGGTGGTAAGCCACAGTCAGGGCTGAAATCAGCAGCCCAGCTGAAGTGCATGTACACTAATGCATGTAACATGGGTAACAAACGAGGACCTGGAAGCCATTGTAGAGCAGGAAAGCTATGATGTAATTGCCATCACGGAAATGTGGTGGGATGACTCACATGACTGGAGTGCTGCAATGGATGGCTACATGCTCTTCAGAAGAGACTTTGGTCTACTCAGGATGCTGATTCAGAGAGTATCTTGGGAAACAGCCCTCAGAAGCAAGGAGATCCAGGAAGAATGGACATATTTCAAAAAAGAAATCCTCAAGGCACAGGAGCAGACTCTTCCTACTTGCTGAAAGATGAGCCGACAGAGAAAACTACAAGCCTGGATGGGAAGGGGGCGTTTGAAGGAACTCAGAGGAAAAAAGAGGGCATGTCACATTTGGAAAAAGGCACAGGCAACTCAAGAAGTGTTTAAGTGTGTCGTTAGTTATGCAGAAAGAAAATTAAAGGCAAAAGCTAAGAACTTAACACACACTCTTTTTTATTATCTTTCTGTAAAGGATCATAAAAAAGAGTTTTGTAAACTGCTTTCTAAAAAACAGTTTTGTAAACACATTAATAGCAAAAGAAGGGGCAAGGAAAACCTCTATTCTTTATCGGACTCTGCAGGGAATATAGTTATCAAAGATGAGGATAAGGCTGAGGTACTTAAAACCTTTTCCTCAGTTTTCAACAATAAGACAGGTGTTCCTAAGGAAAACTGGCCTCCTGAGCTAGTTGATGGGGACAGGGAGCAGAACAGATCCCCTGTAATCCAGGAGGAAGCAGTTAGCAACCAGTGGAGCCACTTCCATGCTCACAAGTCTGTGGGACCTGATGGGATACATCTTAGAGTGATGAGGGAGCTGGCAGAAGAGCTCACTAAGCTGCTCTCCATCATTTGTCATCAGTCTTGGCTAACCAGGGAAGTCCCAGATGACTGGAAGCTGGCCAGTGTGACGCCCATCTGTAAGAAGGGCCAAAAGGAGGATCCAGGAAACTACAGGCCTGTCAGCCTGACCTCAGTGCCCAGCAACATTATGAAACAGTTCATCTTGAGTGTGATCACACAGCACCTACAGAACAGCCTAGGGATCAGACCCAGCCAGCATGGATTTAGGAGAGGCAGGTCCTGCCTAACCAACCTGATCTCCTTTTATGACCAGGTGACCTGCCTGGTGGATGAGGGGAAGGCTGTGGATGTTGTCTACCTGGACTTCAGCAAAGCCTTTGACACCATCTCACACAGAATAATCCTGGAAAAGCTGGCAGCCCATGGCTTGGACAGGTGCACATTTTTCTGGGTTAAGAACTGGTTGGATGGCTGGGCCCAGACAGTGGTGGTGAATGGTGCTGCCTCCAGTTGGTGGCCAGTCACTAGTGGGGTCCCCCAGGGATCTGTGTCAGGCCCAGTCCTGTTTAAAATCTTTATCATTGATCTGGATGAAGGGATCAAGCCTACCATTAGCAAATTTGCAGATGACACCAAGTTGGGTGTGAATGTCAATCTGATGGAGGGTAGGAGAGCTCTGCAGAGGGACCTGGACAGGCTGGATCCATGGGCTGAATCCAGTGATATGAAGTTTAACAAAACCAAGTGCTGGGTCCTGCACTTTGGTCACAACAACCCCCTGCAGCACTACAAGCTGGGGACAGAGTGGCTGGACAGTGGCCAGGTAGAAAGGGACCTGGGGATGCTGACTGATGGCAGACTGACCATGAGCCAGCAGTGTGCCCACGTGGCCAAGAAGGCCAATGGCATCCTGGCCTGGATCGGGAATAGTGTGGCCAGCAGGACCAGGGAAGTGATTCTTCCCCTGTACTCAGCACTGGTGAGGCCAGACCTTGAGTACTGTGTCCAGTTCTGGGCCCCTCAATTTAGGAAGGATGTTGAGATGCTGGAGCATGTCCAGAGAAGGGCAACAAGGCTGGTGAAGGGTATGGAACACAACTCCTATGAGGAGTGGCTGAGGGAGCTGGGGTTGTTTAGCCTGGAGAAAAGGAAGTTCAGGGGAGACCTTTTCACTCTCTACAACTCTCTCAGAGGAAGTAGTAGGCAGGTAGGGGTGTGTCTCTTCTCCCAGGCAACCAGCGACAGGACAAAAGGACACAGCCTTAAGCTGCACCTGGGGAAGTTGAACTTGGGCATTAGGAAGAAGTTCTTCACAGAAAGTGTGATTGGGCATTAGAATGGGCTGCCCAGGGAGGTGGTGGAGACACCATCCCTGGAGATGTTTAAGACTGGATTTGGTACTTAGTGATGTGGTCTAGTTGATAAGGTGGTGTTAGGTCATAGGTTGGACTTGATGATCTCAAAGGTCTTTTCCAATGCAGTTGATTCTGTGACTCTGAATCGTTTTGATATAACTATTTCTGCAACTTTTAAAAATATCTTAAGTTTATCTTCTAATTTTTAATGGAAATATACATCACTAAAAGTTGCAGAACAGCTCATGAGATGGACTTTTCCATTTCCCACAATATGAGCAAATTATCCTTTCCCTCTAACAACTCTGTTTAAAATGTAATGCATGTATAATCATGATGGAGAGAATACAAATTTCTGCTTCATGCAAGATTAGTATTTCTCCTAACGTCAGTAAGTTGTTATATATTACTCAGGGCTTAGAGTAATAGTTCACCATCTTCCATTAGAAGAATTGGCCTTTGAGTAAAGGGTGATTTCATACTATGTGTGTACATACGTGTAATTGCAAATCCAGACACTCTGAAAAGGGTACAGACTCAAGCAAGGTACCACAGTAGTACAGACTGAAGGCGATGCTGTGAGAGACTGGAAAGATTGATGTCTCAAGGTATTTTGGGATGCATGTGTGGGGGAGGAAGGGGCAAGTCAGGCCTTGCCCTGGTGAGGCAGTGCACTGCCCTGTACACCCCCACCCCTAGAGCCTGTATCCCAGCCCAGCAGTAGCTGCCAATCCCTGGCACAACTGAGGCAATGCTCCACACCCACCTCTGGAGCCTCTAACCCAGTTTCTGAGTGGGCAAATGACAGAAGTCCTTCCTGGGGGAAGGGTTCAGGAAGGCCAAGGGGTATTTAAGGCTGAACATGAGGCAATCACATGCCTTGACTGCACCTCCTCTTGGAATTTCTATCTGAACCCCGCTGGAACCGAGGAATTTGTAGTTTTTTGTGTGCTTTTCTAAATCTTTTCTGTCTTTCTCTCTTTCTCTTTCTTCTTCTTGTTCTAATTCCTCTTCTTGGAATTCTTGAGTAACTTAAAATCAAACAGGCATAAAGTTTGCTAAGTTGAATGAGCCAAGTTAATGCTTTAAGAAGTGTTCCTGTAAGAATGTTGCACTAAACCTTTTGCCAAAGTTCTCTGATCTTCTAAAGTTGCCAGTAAAATCTTTTTGTTGTTTTGACCTCTTGAGAATATCTTCTCGGTATTCGTCCCAAATGTCTAACTCAAGAGTACAAGAACAACCATAAGCCCTTTTAATATCTCATTGAGCAAGGTTGTTTGGAGCCTTTACAGATGCTAACTCAGGGCCTGCTGCTGTTTCCACTCTGCTTCTCTCCCACAGGCGAACATGTCCATAAATTCACTCAATTTCTCAAGTTTCAAATAATGGCCACACGGCTTTTCTGAGATGAAATTTGACATGTTGCTGAAACATTGCTTGAGATATGTTTGCTTCCAATCTTATAACATACAAACTTTGATAGAATCAGATCGAATTTCTGTACAAGCTTATCACAAAGGCTGTTTGACTGATAAGACCAGTCCTGCTCTGCAACAATAAGAAAACAAAGCATTTATACTCCAGGTCAAGATACTGCATGGAGCAAAACATCTCCACTCTCTCCCTTTTCCAGAGCTATTGTTTGTGGCCCACCCTAATTTAACCACAACTTTGGCTGAGCACTTTAGTCTTCAGCTGCAAAATAAACCTGTTGAAACAGTTTATGAGTTTATCTCTGTACGTTTTAGCCTAGCACAAATTATTTTGCTGGATCTTAAGGAAAAGAATCCTGAAGATGCAAAGTAACAGTCAGTCAAACAGTTTTAACAAGGCATAACTAACAAGTAGAACTTCACTGCAATTATTGTATGGGATAAGCACATGTCTCAGCTAGAGCACTTATTAAAGATACACCACCACTGAAGAAAATTTAAAATTATGCTTCAGGGAAAGGATGCATTTAATAATTCAGATCAATAGAATGATTTCAAATACCGTATCTAAAGGCCTAATAGCAACACTTCAAAAATAATCACCATTACTTCCAGAAAGTAAGAGAGTTTTTAAAAAAAGACAACAACCAGTGCAGGATCCATTAGAGTCAGTCTTGATTGTTTAATGTAAATGAGCAGCACATTATGATTATCAAAGTGACCATATTTCTTTTTTCCTGACCCTGACATACTTTTGTAAATGCTCAACCAAAACAATTTGGTGAAAAGAATTTTTACTTAGTATATACTCATTGTTCTTTAGACCAAGAAAGCACTTGAAGTTGTTTGGTTACTAAATTTTTTGAATGGGATTTGTGAAGAATAGTAAATCTGCCTGTCATCAGTAATGACAGTTCAGACCAAGAGTTGATTTTAGGCGAAGAGATGATAAAACAGGTTTTCTCTCAGTCCAGTTTTGGGTAAATAGACCATGAATTGTGAGTTTTCATTTACTGTTTGGGGTGGCCTTCAACATCAGAAATAGGTTTACATAAAAATGTTAGAAACTGGTCCAAGGATGGGAGTGATTATTTTTGTTTCTGGTAGAGCCAAGGTTCAATCACACAACACTCTAGACTCGGTGCCTTGACAGTATTTGTAGAAACTGGGAATAATTCTCAACTTGATCTAACAATGAAAGAATCTTATTTTCCAGAGCACAAGAGAAGATGACTTAGAGAAAGTCTACACATTACTTTTGGCAGACAAAACATCATTACAATTCTAATTAATAATGAGTTACTTTATTTTATAAACACACAGGAAATTTCAAGTGTCTTAGTGTATCTGCAAAACTGCACCTTTCCAGAGAGGTTCCATCAGCCCTATGTACCTGTTCACTATACACAAGGCATTTCCTTTTATTAAGCTTAAAACACTCCTGGATAGATTTAGAATCATCTCACCACTAACAAAGCTAAGGACCAGGTAAACAGAATCATCATAGATTCATTTAAGACTGGAGAAGACCTCTAAGATCATTGAATCCAACCAATAATCCAGCACTGCCAGGTCCACCATTAACCATGTCCCTAAGCAGCACATTACACATCTTTTAAGTAGCTTCTGTGCTATTCCTTGCCACTTTGGAGAAGAGACCAATCCCCACCTCACTACAACTTCCTTTCAGGTAACTGTAGGGAGCTATATGGTCTTCCATGAGACTCCTTTTTTCCAGATTAAACAACCCTCAGCTGCTCCTCATCAAACTTGTGCTCTAAATCCTTAGATTTGATAGCATTATTTTTTGATATACTTTCCAGAGAAAAACTTTTCTGCTTTTCTCAGATCACCTAGCAAATCAATAGCAAAATTGATGTCAAGCTTTTGATATTTTCCCCTCTAGTTTCCTGTTCTAAAAAACTCCATCATCACTATCACATTTCAAGAAACAATCTGACACAAATTGATTTTGAATTTTAAAAATGAAGAAAGGCTCTGTTATAATGAGTGAACAGTCATTAATTTCTGTCCAGATTGAGACTGTTTGGACAAACAAGAACATGAATTCCTACAAATTTTGATTAAATTAGTAATTACAGACAGCTTTTGCTAATAATTAGATTTAACAGAGTACATTATTTAGTATCTTATTAGCATAGCCTAATGAAACAACCATTAAAGTACTTTTGAATCCCACCAACACCACTGCCAGTGTAAAAAAAGATGGAAATATCAGAGTCTCAAAGAAGTAAGGAAAAACTCTCACGCAAAAGTAGAAGATGGAATGAGAGTGGGAAAGAGGAGGTATTTGTAATTATCCAGTGGGCCCTAAGTTAATTAAGCCTACTGCATTTGATGGGCTATATGCCACTTCACTCATTGTAGCAGTGCAAGTAGCTGCAGCCACCCTGACCCCTGAAGATCCAACAGACACCAAACTGTGGTGGTCAGGCACCAAAGCTTAATGCCTCACTCTGTGGTTAGGGTGAGAGACCATAATCCCCTGGTTCCACAGTTTACATATTTTTATGTCATAGGTTCATGTCTTCCCCTCCCTGTTGCATGTATAAGTTTGTTAATATTCATTTCCTCAAAGTTAATATGTATTAATTCTAGAATGTTCTGTTGTACTCGACACCCCATTGGTTCCTTCCCTAAATCCCTCCTTTGTGTTATTTCCATTGGTTCCTTTGCCCTCAATCCTGTCTCCTGTCAAGTATCCCACTTGCTGTATCCCTTATCCCCGCCTTTCCTACCCCCACTATAAAATCCCTGGACCCTGTCAGATATTCAGCTTTCCATCTCTTCCCCGCATTGTTTCACCTCAATAAACCTTCTGCGTAACTTCATATCAGCTCAGGGATGGCTCCCTCGGGTGAGGAGCACACCCTCGTCTGACTGCGCTTTTGTGTGTGTTGGTGCCTGCCGTAGTGCAGTCAGGTTGCAGCTAGACCTCCAGGCACTCTTTGAGCTAGTACGCAAAAACCTGACAACTCATCTCTATGGGACATATTCCTCCTACCTAACTCTAGTGGCTCTGCAGAGTCTACTGAATTGAGTGTCTTATTATTTTAACACTCCCACTGTAAACAATGGTGAAAAATTTTAAGCCTTTGGAGCATTTTGTTTAGCTAAAATAGGACTCAGAAGGCAACTCTACATACATGTGCTCGTCATCTTCATTAGCTGTCAAACCATCCTTGGGATTGTAGGCTAGAATAATTAAACAGCCAGGCAATTTGAAAAGAAGCAAAGAGAAAGCTTGAGTAGAGACTGTAACAGTGAAATCAACATAAGAAAGTTGTCAAAAAGCAGGTTGTGCAATTTTGTTTGCTATCATGATTAATAAAATAGAGAAAAGATAAATTTCGAGAAAGAAGATGGGCTCGTCTTAGCAATATGAAGAGTGAATTAAAAATACTATTTTATATTGTGTTCACCTATGTGTCTGACTTCTGACGTGATGAATATCTGTAAGTCTGGCTGGAGGGTTTGAGAATTATATACTGCTGTTTAATAAAACAAATTTTAGCTTCTTGCTAGAGTAAAAATAAAAAATATCATACTGACCACCTAAGGGGTTTGAATCCACAGATTACCAATATATTGCTGAGAAGACCAAAGTCCTTTTCATTAACCAGGAAAATAATATACATCCAGGGAAAAATCTTTATTGTACATGTTCATATATTCTTGCATTTTCTATTACTGTACTCTTTCAAAGAATGCTTATTTATTCTTACACTCATTGTCATTCTCTGTTTCTAAATATATATTAGATATACTTATGTTAAATGAAGAACATGATAGACAATGCTATAAACATTTTCATCCAGCACCTGGTCTACAATCCTAACAACCCAAATAGCACTCCAGACTAAATATCGCAGGAGTTCACATCTTTAAAGCACTCCATAAGAAAAAGCTCCTTTTCTAGTCTCTGAGCAGCTCACAGGATTAGATGTACTTTAGGTTTTTAACAACTTGCTTTCCAGATGTTAAATGGCTCTACGGATTAGATGCATTTTATTAAAACCAACATGTCCCAGCTTTGAGCTGGAGTTAGCTACAATATGAAACACTGTGTATTCTACAAATCATCAGAGAACAGAAGGGCACAACTGAAATCACCAGATTAAGGCAAGTGTAGGCACAGATTTAACCTAACATTTTTCTTTCTCTAAATTCCATAGATATATCTCCTTTAGAGAGATACCTGTTTTCATATTTCCATTCAGTTTTGCATTGTTGGACAAAAATTAACAACTCATTTAAAAACAAACAAAAAATAAGCAGAGGTGGAAAAAAATGTTCTCTATATACACTGCTATTAGTTGTGTTTTATGTCAATCTTAGTACTTTTGATCATGCAGTAGAGCAGACTTACCACTATCTGGCTCCCAACTGCTTCCTGTTGCAATTCCCTTGGCTGATGAACAAATCCTTCCACCTTCCAGGACTGTTTGGTCCCAGCTGACCCTGAACCAGGCACATCAGCATAGAAACAAGAGGCAGCACTGATCTCAATTAGACAGACCTGGTGAGTAAATCTTCACAGACAGGAAAGTAAGCAAATGGGTCAAGAAGCAGGTCCCAGGATTAAAAACAAATCTCAAAATAAATCTTTAGACCTCTTTTTGAAAAAACTATGAGGTTCCTGTATTTTTTCCTGTACTCCATGCACCTCCCTAAGCATAGAAGATGACAGAAAAAAGCACTACAAAGATGAGTTTTAATTCTCTTAGAAATACAGAATGGGGATCCAGGTCCCCATCTGCTCAGCTGCAGAGAGACCATAATCTATGAGTATTACTAAGGAATTAGCTGTCTCATAGTGACATTATTAATTTCTTGGCATGTTTGAGGTTTGTGTTCAGTTTTTGTGGCTACATTTTTTAATTAAAAAGGTGCCTGAGCAGAAGATGAGTCATAACCTAACCTGTGAAAGCAGCAGAAACTTTTAAGTGTGAACTGTTATTTATACAACTAATGATACCTAACTTTTACTATGCACTCTAGTAACCTATGCTTTCTTGAGAATTACCGGACTTAAATTTCATGTCAAGTAAACAGCAGGATGTGTGGGGGTCAAACTGTAATCCCCAGTGACAAGACAGTTGTAATACAAAAGCAATTACCACTGATGACAAGTTCATTAGCTCTCAGAAGAACAAATTCCCTCCACTGTGACACTGAACACTGATTGCATTTGTTACTCTAGTTTGAAAAATATTTGCTACACAAAGATGACTGCAACAAGATATAAAACACTGGTATTAGTAAACTGAGGGTTTATTGTCTTGAACTTTTTGAGCTGTACAGAATAAAGCTGGTCAGTTACTGAGAGCTGAAACTCCTCCAGTACCTGCTGGTACTACTCGGCATGTATGCTGTTGACAGACACTTTAGAGGATGATACCTAATTGATCAACCCAACAGTGCAGAGGGAACAGACCTGTCTAAAATTTTGAAATAGCAGCCAAAATGAGACCCTTTGAGCTCTCCTGGACTGCAGCAAGCTGTGACGAGCAATCTCCCTCTGAGTGGGACACCTCCCAGAGCTAGTGAACGCTCAAGTTTTTTGTACTCGGAGGATCAACAAACAACGGCAAATCCTGGACCAATATCTTCACTCCTTGATACTCAACCCTTCATCCACTGGGGAGATGCAAAGGCATCTGAGGTAAGTATTTCACTTATGTTCGAGGGGAATTTTTCACAGGTACCTTGATTGCACTCTTTATGTCTGTGTGCATGCACGTGCACATATGATATAGCAAAGCTGGGAGAAATGCTGCTTTCTTAGATGTTTAAGTATCTTAGATGTGTAAGCAAGCTAGACCTGTAAGTAAGGTTAAGCCATAAATTATAAGCTAAATGGAATGCTGCTACATGTTGTTGTTCACTAAGTTGCTAAGTTTAACTTATAAGTTAGGTTAAATGCTGTTAAGTATTATTCCTCTGTTAAATTGTTAAGGTCAAGTTGTAAGTTAAGGTATAAGTTAAGTTAGGTATAACTTAAGGACAACTAAGTGCTGTTCCTTTGTTAAATTGTTAAGGTATAAGTTAAGTACTGTTAAGTTTGAGTACTGTTAAGCTTTTAGGCCGTATTCCTTTTTATCTTTGCCCTCATTGTCCTTTTGTCATTCACACAGACTGGATTTTGTTTGTTGTTGGGTTTTCCTTGGTGTACCACTGTGTAGTAAGTAGTAGACTGAATCTTGCCAACAAACGTTGTCATGCTGTCATTTAATATTTAATCTGGTTTTTACTTATACCCTTATCAGTGATTTTTAAATCAACCTCACTCGTTCGTAACACATACGACTCACTGGCTACTGATGCATAAAATTCCACCCTGCTCACACCTCTCTTCCTCACAGTCAACTAACTCTTCACAAAAAGCCGTCACACTTAGGAATTCAAAGCTCTCACACACCACTAAAGAGTGAAATAGAAAAGAGAAGGGTTAATAGGGTTTTTATTCCAGTTTCAGTCTCTGCCTAATTTTGCCTTTTTCCCTGAAAGCATCAGGAGATGCCTTTGGAATCTCTGGTCCCAAGGACACAAGACTCTCATTCCCAACACCAGTGGGGAGGAAGAGTGAGACATCAGCAGCTGTTTAGACATGTGTTGCTTCCCTCAGCTACTCCTTGTCCTGATTCCCCAGCTAGCTGAGATCCCAGAGACTGAGGAAAAACTTCCCTCTGGTAGCATGAAAGTTGACAAGAGAAAGGTTTCACTTGAGCCTCCCCCTTATGCAAAATAGGAAACATTGTTTTGACATTTACTAGATTAAAGGTGCAGCCAAAACCAGGTTTTGGATTTGCAGTTTGCCCTGTTTGTAAAATAAAGGAAATTTTATAATTTTGACTTCAGCAGCCTCCTTCCAAATCACTTTTTAAATCACTGACATACTAGAGCTTACACTGTGCTGAATCCTCCTAGATGCCTCATCAGTTGGAAACCAAAGACTCAAGTTCAGCTGTTGCCTGCAGAAATAGAAAATAAATTCTCCAGAGTCTGAGAGAAATGAGAGGCATATTTCACTTGCTGGGGAAAATGACTCACTTCTGCTTCTCAGCAGAACTCGTTCCCTATGGGGTCACTGGGAGCCAGGGAAGGAGGGGGGAGATAGAAGCAGGAAGTGCAAAAGTAAAACTGCAAACCCAAAGATTAGCATTTTCAGAAGATCTCCATGTCAACTGCAGCTTGCAGAGACAGGGACTACTTGAAATAAAAGTCAGCTTCATTTTCAAAGCTCAATGATGACTGGCACTTCATGAAACAAACATCTGCTCATGAGTAGTCAGCAATACCATTGCATACTGGTCAGTGCCTTCTGGCTTATAGCAAAGCAATTGCTTATGCTTTTTTATATACATATTCAGTGAAACAAAATTACCAAGTAAAATCTAATTATAATCCCATAGGTCCATCCCTCATGATACTCTTCCAATTGATCTGTTATTGCATACAACCAACCATGAAGGACAGCCTAAAGAGAAATCCCCAGGAATGCTCAAGAAAAGGGCAATCATTAAAATTCCTTAACCAATGGCATAGTGAGAAGTGACGCACTGATAACCTGTGAGTAGTGGCCTAACATAAGTGGATAAGGAGTATAAGCAGACATGAGTATATTTCAATGAGGAACAAAAAGGAGTCCCTTTTCCACAGCTGGTAACTTGTTTCTGATGCACTATTTTCAACGTTAACCCACTATTCCAATGTTAAGTGAAAATGAACTAAGGGGAAGAAGGCAGTATTTCTTATAAAACATTATTTAGAAATTAATGTAACTGTTCTAGACTAGTATTTGTTGTTGCCTTGAAATGAAGGCTACAAGCCATTAAATTAACGGATCAAAATAGCCTCCCATCCTCCATCTCCAGAAGAGCTATTTACTCCTTACATAAAAGACTGTGTGGTAGTAACTTACTAACATGAGGCAAGCACTGAAAAACCAAGTAAGTTTGGGTTTATTTTTTTAAAAATCATGAACCATTGTTGCAAAACGAAACATTTCTGAATTCTTTTCATTACTGATGCATGTCTCTGAGGGAAAAAGTGCATATTCACTAGGAAATTTGGAGAAAAACACAAGGGAATAAAGAGTATGATGGGCACATGAGTACTTAAATATCAGGCGATTAGGAAAGAAGAGCACCATCTGAAAAAATGTAAAAGTCCTCCAGTCCAGGAATAAAGAACTACCTCATACCCTTGGTGAGCCAGAAGAAATAGAAAACTAGCGCTGAACCTCTCTTCAAGAAGTAATTTCAGTGAGTCATTGAGAAGAAAATCCAGAGACTGATATCCTCATACCCATATCCTCATACCCATATCCTCATAATCATTCAACTAATTATTATAAATAATGAAAAAATGGTCACAAATCACATTTCATCCACTAATCATCCAAGAACCAGTAGAAAAAGGGTGAAAGTCATCTAATAAATTATCTCATAAGAACTGTTTTCCTCTGGTTTATTTCCACCTCTCTGTCGCCTCTCTGTTGCATTTAAGGCCTTGACTGACAGACATAAGAGCTCTGAAAAGGGAAGGGAGATGATTCTCCCAAGTCCACACACCTTAGTCCATCTGTTATAGAGCAGTGTAAGGAAGGCCAGAACACTCTGTCCAACAGAGTATTTTTCCCACCTAATCCGATCACTAGAAACATCACTAGAACCTTCCAAAAAAACAGACTAGAGAGGATGACTATATTCAGATGAGTAAGCTGTACATCAGTCCCAAGCCCTACAGCCAGACTTACAGATATTCATCATCTCAGAAGCTAGACATGTAGGTGAACACAATATAAAACAGTATTTTTAATTCACTTTTCACATTGCTAAGATGAGCCCATCTTCTTTCTCAAAATTTATCTTTCCACTATTAATCACAATAGCCAACAAAATTGCACAACATGTTTTTTGACAACTTTCCTCAATTATTCTCACTATTATTGCCTCTACTCAAGCTTTCCGTTTTCTTACTATCAGCTTGCTTGGCCTTTTAGTTATTCTAGGTTATAATCCCAAATTAGCCCCTAAAACCACTCACAAAGTTCTGTAATTCGATAATTTGGAAGATAGTTCCATTCCTATTTTATTTAGGAATCACAATTTCTTGTAAATGCATGTGCCTTTTCACAGGCTAGAGACTGAATGAATACTCATCTTTGACCTTATTCTCAGTTCATTGACACAACTCTTAATCTTTGCATGACCTGGTATTGACAAGCAAGATGCAGCATAAATGTAGTTTAAAACTTCATTTAGCAAAGAAAAGAAAAATTCTCTTACTTGTGTGCATTTTTGAAGTATAGTAGTACTTTGCTTTTTCTGTATTTTTCATTACAACTGTCCAATTTTGTGGAAAACCTAGCTCATTCTTTCAAAAGTAGCTGTGCTGAGTTCAACAGCAGACATGCTCGTACTTGCAGAAGATACCATTGCTGATAGCTCTACAGTAGGCCAGCCCTGAATTTTACTGAAAGGTACAATGAAACCACTCAAAAAATGTAAGCCTGATTCTAGTTTTCTTGTTTTAAATAGAGGAAATATCTCCGAATATATAATCTCTCAAAAGCTAGAGTAAATGTAATTGCACTGACTGTAAAGGAAACTATACAAGGTTAATTACAGTAATAAAATAGGAAAATACAATAGAAGCACAACAGATTTTTACAGGCAGACCCTTTCTCCTGTTGCCCCAGAAGCTGACTCAAGTCAGGAGCACAAGGAGCAAGCAGTTTCTTCTATGGGAATAAGATCAGGACCAGATGAAATACCACTGACACAAAGCAGAGATCAGGTAAACTATATGAACTACTTAAATTTTGATGTATTTTCTGTGCCACTGTAGGCTAGAATTTTAAGGTCATTTAAATATTTTTTGCAGCTTCTGCCACCTAAATTGCTTGATTCTCAGAAACTATATATAAAATAGGAATGAAAACACCTACTTCCTAGTAATAACACCAACTTCTCTGGAATATCACTCAGAATCACAGAATATTCTAAGTTGGAAGGGACCACAAGGATCATCAAGTACAACTCTTACATGAATGGCCTTACAGGGATCAAAAAGAGGCTGCAGGCTGCATGGGTTTGCAGAAATCAAGTAAGTAGAAAGACAGACATGCAATTTTGCAAGTCCTTTGTCAGGTCCTGCATCAACTACATATATTTTTTCAGAGCTTTATGAAAGAGCAAATATTCAAACACATTGGCCAAGACATTGAATTTTTTTAAGCACAAGTGTCTCTATGAATCTCTTGCCTTTTTTTTCATTCTGCTAAACAAGTTTTTTTTTCTTGTACTCCTGAATCTTGCCAGTTTGTATCCCAAATTATCTCCCAGTCACAGTGTCAAGGGAAAGGAAGAAAGCATCAGCTGAAGAAAAGCAGAGGAAGTTCCCTATCCATCCAGTGATCCAGACATGTATCTTAACAAGACTCTAGGTTATAAATCTGTAGTTTAGAAATTAACATATTGTAAGCATCTGTAGAAAGTTGTTAGTAAAAAGAAATAAACAAATAAATTATACTGTTACAGTACAATTTTGAGACTAAGTGATGGGCAGAATGGTAAGTAAAAAAGAATAAAGCAGACTATACAGAAAACTTGAATGAAAAATATCAGAAGTCTTATGTGAAAAATAGTGAAATTAAACCAGAACAGTTGAAGTGAATTTTCCCCAAGAGGAATGTCCCTCTTCCCCTTCTCCCTACTCACCCACCCTTGATATTCTGCAATGCTATTAAAGTATAGAAATGAAGCAGTGGCAGTTACAATGCAAGGAAATAAACACCCCAACACATTCAGTGCAAAACAAAAACAAAACCAAAAAAAAAGGCAAGTGGTAAAGCATGAAGGGAGTAGAACAGAAATTCTTTATTTCTCAAATTTCTTACTTTAAAATACACTTTCATTATCACATATTTCTGAAAATTAGAAGTCCTCTTCACAGCACCCAAACAAAGTGACCTTATACACGACGGAAAATACTGCTGTTTCCATTGAGTACAGCAGGAGGTAAAACACTGCGTGTCTCTCAAAGCCTAATTTCTTTTGCTGTTTACCCAACAGGGACTGCATGGCACAATCCCAATGAAAACCTCACATGGAAACAATTTCCATTATTTATCTCTTTCATCCCTGTAAGAAAGAAATAAATACAAAAGGAATGTGAGTATCCAGATCTGAAGGGATCTGGTTCGAGAAAAGGTTTTCCTAAGCACGTACCTATGGGGCAAGTCAAGACTTCAGGTATTTGTCACATAAATGGGCTATATGGATAAATCTTCAATTCATTTAATTCCAGTACATAAGTGCTCCTTTTTTAGAACTGGGGTAAATTGTAGTCTCCATTGTATAGTCACATCATGGGTATTAGGCCCTGAAAGCATCAAATTCTTTTGTTCTGATGAATAAAGCTGAGCAGAAGCTTGAAATCTCAAGTACTCAATATAATTGTACGAAATAAATATGGTAAAGAGAAGACATCTGTGTTATTAAATATCATAAAAGTGAGCAGTTTTGGCTTATTCATTTTCATTAGATTTGGTGATGCTTTTTCATTAACCTTGATGAATGCTGATGCTTTTTTCTGAGTGACATTGAAATCTCCAGAAACAGAAGCTGATGTGAGAAATACTGTTTTCTATTTAACATTTCACTAATAAAAATATATTAGACAGTACAGCAATGCAGATGAATATCAAGTAAAGTATTCTGACAAACATCGAATGTCAAATTTCCCGCACGTTCACTCATTGGAGGAAATAACTTTCAGGGATGGGACTACACGATTACACAAATTTATTGTTTAAAATAACAAAACGCATCAGTCAAGGCGTGAGGTTCTACAATAACTCCGAATAATGGTGACTAGTCACAAGATTTAGAGTTACATCGTAATTTATAACTTTCTAATCCAATAGGCACTTAAAACAACACTTTGTTTTGACTTTATGACCTATCACCTGTGGCACTTCTCACTGCAATGCAGCTATGTCTTGACCAATAACTTCTCATGTCACGTACACACAGATGTCTCTATTATACCATCTACATTCTTAACTTAAACTATATAAAATCACACTATTATATTTTAAAACCCTCCACCAGAACACCCAGTGTACAATTTTACCTATAACTATGAACACAGGCTTGTAATCCTTTTGCTTAAGATCTATAAATCTCTGTCAATTAAGCCAAACCTAGTCTCTTCCAGGGTTGTAAATCAAAGCCTCCTTTAATTGCAGGAGTTTCTACTCCTCTGTCTGCCACAATCGAAAATATCAGAAACTGCAAAAGTCATCTTGTAATATCACCAACATCAAGGTTATGAGCTAGTATTTCATCAACATTATGTGGATAAGTCATCTTGATTCGATTGCAGAAAATACACTATTTCCCTTTATTATCAGAATCCTTCATTAGTAAGCAGCATCATTTAAAAAAAAATAGGTAATTAAAACCATTTTTAAGATCGATTAACAATAGGAAACACTGGAGAGGAAAAAGTGTGGAGTGGAAAGTTGAGAGGGGCCTGAGAAACAGTAAAAAGGTCCAGATAGGAATACCTGGTAACCACAAATGCTGCTGACTTCTTGTCAAGACAAATGTCCTCATTCTGTATAAATGAACTGAAGAATGGGACTTAGAGGTTTATTTTCCTTAGAATTTTACTTGGTATATTTCCTAAGTATTTTACTTATATGGTCTCACAACATATGAAGATAACATTTACTTCCTGTGCTGGTTTCAGCTGGGGTAGAATTAACGTTCTTCATACTAGCTAGTACAGGGCCATGTTTTGCATTTTTGTGCTGAAAACATTGTTGATGCTACAGAGATGTTTCTGTTATTGCTGACCAGTGCTTGCACAGCATCGAGGCCTTTTTTGCTTCTTGCACTGCCTTACCAGCAAGGCGGCTAGGGGTGCGTAAGAAGCTGGCAGAGGACATAGCCAGGACAGCTGACCCTGGCTGAATATGGAATATTCCATACTACATAGTGTCATGCTCAGCATATAGAGCTGGGGGAAGAAGGAAGAAGACGGGGACGTTTGGAGTGATGACATTTGTCTTCCCATGTAACTAACCATTAGGCATGCTAGAACCCAACGGTCCTGGAGACAGCTGAAGACCTGCCTGCCCACCCATGGGAAGCAATGAACTGATTTCTTATTTTGCTTTGCTTGTGTGTGTGTCTTTTGCTTTGCCTGTTAAACTGTCTTATGTCAACACATGAGTTTTCTCTTTTACTCTTCCAATTCTCTCCACATCCCACTGGTGGGGGGGTAAGCAAGCAGCTGTGTGGGGCTGAGTTGCTAGCTGGGGTTAAACCACAGCACTTCGATAGCTGCTCTCTGCACACAGATGGTGCATTCTGAATTGATTCAAGTATTGATTACACAAAATAGCTGAAATAAGGACCACAAATCTTCTCTCCCACTAGAAAAACGCCCATGTGCATGACCAAAATACATTCAGAAAACTAAAAAAAACCCCAGAAAACAAAATGTGTAATTGATTTCGATTGCCTTTTTTACTCCTGAGTTCCCCAGATAACCAGGTCCTTCTATAAAGACTGAAAATGTCAAATTTTTGTTTCTTTCTTAAAAATAGAAACAAATGGGAAAAATGTGAAAACTGGCAACAGCACATGTTCTTTGGAGAGTAAAAGTCACTTTGCAAAGACAGTACACATGAAGACATTGCAGAAAGTGAGGTCAAAATATTCCTTGGAGAGAACTAAATAGAAAATAATCTCTTTCTGTTATGTCAAGTGTGAATGCGTCCACAGACAAGATCAAATCAATGCACTGAGAAGGTCACATAAAGTTCCACTTGCATATTTTAGGCTGAGGAGTGATCATGGAGGTTACGATTTCCTTTCACACTTAAGGATAAAGGAAAGAGAAGTGTTCATGAAATTGAAGGTTTAGAGAAGATACGTCAAATACAATTTAACTAAACAACATACAACATGAAATTCAACTCTTTCTCATGGTAATTGGCAATTAAAGAAACAACACAGAAAACAATCTTCATTTACTCATGGTAAACAATGAGAGAAAGTGTCTGGCACCTGTATCTGCAGTATGTGCAGACACTGTCACTGGGGTATATCAATCTAGAATGATTATATCCTGGATAACAAAGCTCTGCAAAGTTTCTTCACTAAAGATAGGATATTTCTATAATTTTACAGTGCCTGTCCCACCAGTCCTTACTTATTCCCCTGACATACACAGTCTCTATCTCAGTTCTTGGATATACTCAGTATCCCTCAGGGAAATCCCAGGGCAGAGCAACTTCTTCCAGCAAACACTGGACATTTTCTCCTTCTGGCCTGCCATTTTTTACACTAAGTAACTCTATTTCTCCAATGTAATAGAATTCCACACCCATATAATCTGAGGTACTCTTATCACTAGCTTTTTTTAGCAAGTCTTCCCCTCTTGTTCCAGTATAATGTCCACAGATTTCAGTGGTTTCCCCAGAAAGAAGATGTTCAAAATTATCTGTCCTTTCTTTTTGTCCATCTCCCTTCCCACCACCTCTTCCATCTTTCTTCCCCACCACAAAAGCTGACGATTGACTTCTGCTATCTTCTTCTGCCTTCTCCACTTGCCCAATCCACTGTTGTCCAGTGGCCTTTTTCATCAACAGACTAAGCTCATTCTTCTTGATCTTCCATGGATTTTTATCAAATTATACCGATGGTGGGGGGGAATTACTGGGGGGAAAATTTCCTTTCCACTTTCTCAGAATGAAATTACTAATTGTAACAAAATGTTTATTGAGAAAGCAAACAAACAAATCATTCATTTTTTTCATGGGAACAGAAATTCTGCCTGCACAGCACCAATTCAAATTGCATTTAAACAGAATGATGACTTGTTCTTCTGTTGATATTCTCTGAAATGAGTCAATAACTTCTAACTTTGATGCTTCAGAGATTATTGGAATAGCCCTATTCCATTGTCTTCTGAAGTTTTAAATTTCAAGATAATAGTAACTGTAGCAAAGAATTAGGATCTTACAATATAATGCTCTTGTACAGAAACATTAAGGTTAAACAGAAATGGCACTTCCTCCAGAAGGTGGGAACGTGCTGGAAGCAATACCATCTACTTCAGAGGACAAAAGCCTATATGACACATAAATGGATAAGCTAGACATGATTTCATAATCATCTCTGCCCACACAGATTCCAGCAGGTGTAATGATTCATTTATCTCCAATGACTGAAAATTTTGTGGCCATAATGAAGAATGTCAAATATTTTCTTTCTTGTTGGTAATTACTATTGTATTCCCAGTAAGGTGAGATTAGAGTACACAAAACCACTCTGGCTCTACTTCATCCCTCCACTGGGGAATTACAAATCGTTAGGTTGAGAAAATATTTTTACAGCAGTGAAGTAGCATCAGTGTATGTGACAGTGCTCTTCCAGTTCTTAACTGCTTTCTAAATCAGGTACATCAGCATAAACATAGAGCAAAAAGAAATCACCAACCTGAAATCAGTCGTCCACTGCAGAAACAATCATATGATTGCCCAAATACCTTATCAGATACCAGATTGTCTCTCTCAAACATGTCAAGTCCATCTGACAACTACTACGTCTGGCCCTCCATTACCTTCTGAGAAATCATTTCCTGAATCTACTTGCTGTGATGGTTAACAACATCCTTTTTCTAGTCAAATATTATTCTTGGCGAGGAAAACCCCTTTATTTCAGCCACATTTTTCATCAGCTCAAATGGCTTTTCTCTTTCCCTTGCATTTACTTCTCTGATATACTTAGTGGCATCAATCACATTCACGCTAAGCTTTTATCTTAGAGCCTGCATCTATTAGTCCCCAGTCAACCTACCTGTTTTTCTCTTTGTTCAAAATTTCTTGAATATGAATGGTGCAGTACTCTACACAGGGACTTGAGCAATGGCTTGTTCAAATTCTTGCCTTTAAAATAACTTGCCTGACACTTCCTAGGATGGCAATTGCACTTTTACTCTACTACTCATAACCACGTTAATGAGCAGTAGGCCTAAGACTATCTTTTTCTTTCACTGCCACATTATAAAATTATGAAATATTTTCTTGTTACTAAACATAAAGATGTCTAACTTTACACTTCCATTGCTAAATTTCATCCCTGTGTAGTTACTCCATCTCTCAGTCATTAAGTGTTTTTTCTATTTTATCCTTCAGTCATCTTCACTGATGGGGCTTTTTGAATGTTTGTATTTCTTTGTTCTTCCTATCCTGTCATCCTAATTTGCTAATATTATCAGCCCCCAGGGTCATAACTCACCTTCTCTCACAACCTGTTTTTGCCTCTCCATCAGCCAGTTCCCTATGCCATCTTCCTTTTCTAATTTTGATCCCCATTTCCTTCAGGTGAAAAAACCACATAGCACCGTAATTTCACAACGTCTAACTGGATTGAAACTTCTATTCTCCATTTTTCTAGAATATATACTATGTAACGAAGAAAACCATCACATAGACTGATCTGGATCACCACTGGCATATTGACTGGCAAATGCATACTGAATTCCATCCATTTCTACCACTTACTTCTGTGTCTTCAATTATTCATTCTTTCAAAAGTAATTCTAAAAAATATAAATATAAACCACCCAATCCAAAAATTCTGCCCTAGCACAGAAACCTGATTATAAATCTTTCACTGAATTTGAAATTTCAGATTTCTAAAAACAGAGTCAGAATTTCAGTTCTCTAATTATTTTGGTATGGAAAATACCCAATCTCTTGTAAATCAAGTACATTAAGTTCAAAGTGAGCAAATTAAATTGATTTTGTTATCTTTCTGGTAGTGTTAATTTCCCACTTCCTACCTTCTTTTCTCACAGCAGTTCCACTCCTCTTTTATTTATAGAGATTAAGAACAGTTTAGCATTTGTTTTAACTTCCTTAGTAGAGCCTAACTCTGCTGAGCCTTAGGCTGTGCTGCTGCTTAGGTGAAAGCATTAAAACTCCATTCTGGTGAGCACTAATTCCTTGTTCTTTTGCCACAGCTAAACAAAGGAGTTAATCTTGGTAGCTCAGAGGGTTCAAGAGCAAAAGTCAGTAAGACATCTTTGTAAGATGCAGGCTATCACCACTATAGATCTAGATATAGATAAAGGTATCTCTCTATAGCCTGTGAATGGTATAACATTGTACAAATATCCTTACTCTGACATAATGATAATTTCGCATTACATATCAACAGAGTTCACCTCACTTAACAGAATTAACAGAATCAGGTTAAACTTTTGGAATTAAAACTATGACAAGCTAGATCAGGAAAAACAAGTATAACTGCAAAACTATTTTCTGTGACTTCAGCTTTTGCCAAAAGAGTCAAAAGTTTAGAAGAAAGGGGGCACAGACACTAGAGCAGGCATATATGAATGTACAGCACCAATGTGGAGGGATCAGAAGAGAAGGGTGATGCTCCTACTTCAGCAAACAGCACTAAACTGCCGTTCCTAATAAGCCAACACTGGGTCTTGCAGGTGAGCAAAACTACGGTAACATTTGTGTGTTTGTACCACTGGGGCTCATCAGTGATAGTGCCAACAGTGTGGTGACAAGAAAACCATTAGGATGCAGTTATGATTCCATAAAGAGTCTTGAATGCTTAGGTTCAGATTTATGTAAAACATTTCTAAGTAACGTATTTTACTCATTTGCTTTTCTTTGCATGTTCCCAGGACTGGATAAAAACATTGTCATTCAAAAACACTTTGAGTACTTGGAGGCTCCTCAACACTTAGCTTTCTTTATATACAGTAAACAACAAAAGTCGTTTTTAATTGCAGCACGGACAAAGGTTCTTCCCTCCTTCATCTGATCAGTCATCATTTCAACTCTCCTTCATGCTGTAGATGCAGTTAATATGTTTTCACAAGCACCTACTCTCTGGCAGGAGTGAAAAGTCAACATACAAAATTATGCCATTGTCGAATAATGACAGAATACAAAATGATTGATATTGGTGCCTGGGACTTCAAGGTAACTGTAATGTGTATTCTAATGCCAGACATTTCACATAACAAGTCCTTTCGAGATTATTAATGACTACAGGATTTTTTTAATGATGGCTGCTTAACAACAGATGGCAAAAGGGGCTGAATAATATTTTTTGTTGCAGCCAACAAATTTATTGATGGCTTCACTAACATTGCAGTAAAAATGCAGAAAGAAAACAAAGATATTTAAAAATTCACCCGATTAATCATATGAATTTATACTTTCACAAAATAGTCTTGTAGATTTAACAGCACAACCAACTGCCAGGATTCTTTTTCAGAAAAGTATGTTTTTCTGTTATGTTTTTTACTTCTAAAAAAAATGGAATAACATTCCTAAAGAAAATACATGCTCCTTTTGGGGAAATGCATGTACCCTGAGGAACTCTCAATATTCAGAAAGGGCTGACGGAGTCCTCCTCAGTAAGAGCAGCTGACACATGCAAACTGGGGCAAGAACCCCAAGGACCAACTCAACTCACACCAAGAAGCAGAAGACATCATTCCACAGATTGTAATGGTTTGACAGAGTTATGCCTGACTTGAGCACAGTGTACAGAGAAACGATGCACAAAACAGCCCTACTAGTCAGGAACTATACAGGTGTTTAGCATGCAGCCAAGCCAGAAATAATGGTATAGTCTACCATCAACATGCACCCACAGATAACTGCCCATAGGCTCAGGACTATTTTAAGTTATGCAGTTTCTGTTTCAGAGTTGATTCATGTCATGTTGATCATAAATAGCAAGCATGAAGCTGTGGATATGCCCTGCTGGTTTGCTGTGGTGGATTTTCTTCTCCATGTTGGGTCCTGCAAGCACAAAGACCTTGACTCTGTTCAGCTGCATAGATAGAGATCCTACTCTATTAGACAACCACAAGGCTAAACCATCTATCTGATCAAAATAATGGTTTTAAACTTTCATTGCTGTTTTTTATTTTTTGGTGAGTATTTTAAATGCAGAAACACTTCAGTGAAGACAGAGAATTTAACAAAATAAGGTAACTCCCATTTCCAGCAATACTCCTAATAAAATTACATTTTATTAGAACCTGCAATGACAGAGGGTCACAGTATCATTTTTTTTCTATGTAGTGGATTGACCCTGGCTGGATTCCAGACACCCACCAAAGTCAGTCACTCACTCCCCTCCACAGCTGGACAGAGGAGAGAAAATATAACAAAGGGTTCATGAGTTAAGGACCAGGAGAGATCACTCACCAAATACTACCATGGGCATAACAGGCTTGAATTAGAGGTATTAATTAGATTTACTATTAATGAAATCAGAGCAGGATTATGAGAAATAAAATAAAACCTTAAAAACACCTTCCCCCAACCCTTCCCTCCTTCCTAGCTTTACCTCTTTTTCCAGCAGTGCAAGGAGACAAGGAATGGGGGTTATGGCCAGTTCATCACCTGTGGTTTCACCCACTGCTCAGGGAGATGAATAGTTCCTCTGCTCCACTCCTGCCTCCAGGACAGGCTACTTCAGAGTGGGCTCCTCTGTCCACAGCTCTCCCACAGGGTCACAGCCTCCTCTCAGGCATTCATTTGCTCTGGCATGTGTCTCCTCCACACCAGGTCTGCATCTCTGTGGTCCTTCATGGGCTGCAGGGGGACAGCTGCTTCACCATGGTCATCACCACAGCCTGCAGAGGAATCTCAGCTCCAGTGCCTGGAGCTCCTCCTCCCCCTCCTTTCTCCACTGACCTTGGTGTCTGCATAGTTGTTCCTCTCACATATTCTCACCCTCCTCTTCTCTGGCCACAATTACAACTGCCCAACAACTTTTCTTTTTCTTTCTTCTTAAATCTGTTATCACAGAAGCGTTACCACCATTTCTAATTGGCCCAGCCTTGGCCAGCAGCCCACCCATCTTTGGAGCCTTGAGGGACTGGGTCTACTGGACATGAATGAAGCTTCCAGCAGCCACCCCTGCAGCCCCGCGTTACCAAAAACCAGGCCATGCAGACTCAATACAATATCCCCACATTAAGTTGTTCTGGACAGAACTCACAAACACATAGCATATCTGTACTCGAGACTAGACATCTATTTTTAAGCTTGATGGGTTCTAAATACAGAAAAGCAGAAAAGAGCACTGTTGAGCTCAGAAAAGCAGTAATTCCACACTGATAAAGAAGTGAAATGCAAAAAAAGTCCAGTCCTGGGAAGCTGAAGAAGTACAGACCTCGCCAGCCAGGAGGAAATACACTTAGTATAATATATGTATATATTATACTAAGTATATAGTATTAATAGTATATCTTATATACTAAATATATAGTATATAAATGCCAAAAAGTCTTGGAAAAATAGACAATTGTTGATAAACAACACCAAGCTAGGTGGGAGTGTTGACGTACTTGAGAGTAAGAAGACTCTACAGGCCTGGACAGGCTGGATCCATGTACTGAGGCCAGTTGTAGGATATTCAACAAGGTGAAGTGCCAGGTCCCTGCACCTGGGTCACAACAACCTCATGCAATGCTACAGGCTTGGGATCAGTAGCTGGAAAGCTTCCTGGCAGAAAAAGGACACGGGGGTGCTTGTTGACAGGTGTCTGAATGTGAGCCAGCAGTGTGCCCATGTGGCCAAGAAGACCAATGGCATCCTGGCCTTTATCAGGAATAGTGGAGCCAGCAGGACATGGGAAATGATCATCCCCCTGTATTTGAAACTGATGAGGCTGTGTTCACTTTGTAGTGAGTACTGTGTTCACTTTGGGGCCCCTCACTACAAGACATTGAGGTGCTCAAGCATACCCAGAGAAAGACAACAAAACAGGATGAAGGGACAGGAGCACAACTCTTAGGAAGAGCGGCTAACAGGATGGGGGTTATTCAGACTGGAGCAATGGAGACTACGGGGCGACCTTATCACTTTCTGCAACTACCTGAAAGGAGGCTGTAACCAGATGGGGGTCACACTCTTCTCACAAGTGACAGGATGAGATGAAATGGTCTCAAGTTGAGCCAGGGGAGGTTTCGATTGTATATTAGGAAAAACGTCTTCACTGAAAGCATGGTCAGGCATTGGAACAGGGAAGTAATGGAAAGACCGCCCAGGGAAGTGATGGAAAGACCACTCCGGGAGTGTTCAAAAAACATGTGGCACTTGGGCATGTGGTTTAGTGGTGAACTTGGCAATGCTGGGTTAACAGTTGGTCTTCTTGTTCTTAGGAATCTTTTTCAACCTAAACTATTCAGCGATCTGGAAAAAGGAGAGGAAATATTTACGATAACCCTGAATGTTGCATGCAGACCTTCTCAGCTTCATTCCTCTTCATTCCTTATGTTTCTCTTTTTTCTGATGTTATTCTCTCTGTTATTTATCTCTAGCCTTGTATTCTTTCCTTCACTGAACTTAAAACAGATGAAAAAAATACAGTAAGATCAGTACCTTACTTGATTTTAATAAATCAGTTCTGTTAGTCTGCAAAAAACACACTATTGCTCAAGACATTAACCCTTATGCTGTAAAAAATTCTGAAAATTTTAATACAGTCAAGGGATATAACACATTAATGTCAAGTTATAAACATTAGTTATGTCATAAAAAAAATCATGTGTAGACTCAATATATCTTTACATTTTTAGAATTATGCAGCAAGCTGTAGCTCAAAAGTAATGTGTTTGTCATGTTATTCATATACCATGGATAAGATGAAATACAATGACCTTAAACCTACCTCAGCTTTATCTGTGCTATAAAGAAAAAAAGCAGGAGGGTAACACGTAAGAAAGTTGAGTAGAGATACACTTTTTGACACCAATCAAACAGAGATTCTGCCATCCCCTGGGATCATTATTCAGCTGTCCATCTGGCCCCAGCTCCCGAAGAGCTTTCAGAAGTCCTGCAAGAAGCATATAATTTCAAATCTGCAGTTCACACTTATGGTTCTGCAGCAGAGCGTTTATTACACCAGTAATAAACTCATAGAAACCAGAGAGCTCCTGGTGAAACAAATTAATGTGAACAGCAAGACAGTACTGTCACTTCTTGTAGGCAGTTCAGCAGCAACAACACACTCCTAAATGAAGAAACTGTTCTGCTTACTCATGAGGTACAGACAGTCTGAGGAGCCAAATGTGGTTTTGTGGATTTACAGATTCCTTCAAAGGACAGGGGAGCACCCTCAGACCACGGCAAGTCTTCAGCAGGCACCCTGAACTGGTCCCCATTCCATCACATGTACAGCTAACATCTCTCTGAGCTGTCCCACATTGTTCAACTTCCTAAAGAAAGTCTGTTCCTTTCTATAGCATGATATTTAAGGAAACAGACTTCAACAGAATTATCATGATTCTGCTTCGAATCTTTCCTGAAGAAGAGATACCTTAAACACTTCGTTAAACGTTCAATAATGTAATATTACAAATGATAATCACAAAGGGAGTAGCAGAGCTGAGATAACTTTCCATGTCTCCATAAGGAGGCAACAGGGTTTTTGTGTCAGGAATTCAGTCCACTCAGCCAGAAATACAGGCAATAGTGTTTTTTTCCTTTTATATCTACAGTAGACCTTTACCAAATTAAACATAGTGAGGCTAACTCATCTTCTCTTTTACTCCTAGCCTTCAGATGTCTTTTACTTGAAAATTTAAGGGAAATACTTGAAGCAGTACAACCACTTCATTTCTTCCCTTACTGTCTCCACACATCCATCAGAATGTATAAATATTTGAGAATTTTCCAGCATCAGGATGCGCCATTTTTGCTAACTACATTAAGAAGTGGTAGGTAAAACAAAATTGAAGCAATACTGACCATCTTTCTGGTTTTGGTAAAACCACATACTTATGACAAGGTTGTACTTACATCAAGTAGAGAAGGGCAGAATAACCAGTCACTAAGCATACCTATCATGGAACTGGGGTGGTACTTTCATCAGAACAAGAGCAAGATGTGTAGTCACATGAAACAACTCCAATGAAGGTTTCATGGGTAGGCTAAATGCCCTCAAAAGTCAGACAAATGTTAAAAAGACATGACCTGCACCTGGTCATTTTTCAAATAACCTCATCTGGCCCAACATCATGACTCTCAGGCCCTTGCAGTGGGCACAGCTGTATCCCACCTGCTTTGGGCATCCTGTGAGCAGCCCCACCAGATGAAGGGCCGCTCAAGATCAGAGCTCTGAATGGAAAAAGAGCAGCTTAGAAACAGGGCCTGAAATATTCCAAACTCCCATGTTCAAGGCTCCCAACTGTGCCTATGTTTGGCATCACCTATATCTTGCTGTGATGCTCCTCTTCATTTGTAGGCAGGTGGCTCAAATCCAGATACACATAGGGGTAGTAAAGTCAGTAATTCAGCAAGTTGTTAAAGTCCATGGTTGTCACACTCATTTTTTGGTTTGCATCTCACTAATCTATGCCTAAGTGTTCACTTGAATGTGGATGAATATAAGAACATACTTACTTTTCAAAGCCTGTTATTGTTTGCTGACTTTTAATGCATCCATCCCTTTTCCTTGTGTTCATTTATAAAACTGTAACTCATCCCCAGAGGTACAGGAAAACAGAAAGCATCCAACAAGAATCTATCTTGTATTTTTGTTTGTCTGAAATCTCAACAGCAAAGTCTTTGCACCAGCTTATTGTGGGGATAGCAGGACAGACAGTACAAGGCCAAAAAAATATAGTTTGATTTACAGAAAATCTTTCAATTTACATACAGAATAGATTTGATAGGGGAGACACTGAGAAGTAACAAATAAGGAAAAATTATGATGTAATTTCGGAGAGTCCCTTTCCTGATCATAAGGTATTATTACGAATTTTTCTCACAGACCACTGTATAATATAATGTATAATAATAATTTATTTGGACAAATATGAAAATGGGAGCATGTAATGGAAAATTAGAAAGCAAAGTAATTAAATTAGAAAATGGAATATGTAATTAATAAATGATGAGAAAATATTAGAGACCTAACACAGGATGAGAAAGGAATATATGTTTTTGTTTAGTTCCCAATATTTTTATGGTTAAAATGATGGAAAAAGCTGTATTATGTCTTGGGTAATAAAAAAGAAAGAGGTCACTAAATTGATACCCAAGCTGAAATGACAGACTGCTATAACTTTAGAACGGTCTATAAATTAGCTTTCTCAGTTAAATATACCACTACATTAAAATGTATCTAGCTAGAAAGGATGCCTAGTAACAAAACAAGAAGAAAGCTCAAAAAAGGAAAGAAAAATGTTAAAAGGAAAAAAACACTTTGAAGAATTTCATGCCTCGATGTGGCAAAATATTAGGGCATGACAGCAAACCCAGGTGCAGCAGGTGTAATGACTCCAGTGGGAATTCCCTCATAACAGCTTGCAGAAACAGGTCTTAGTTTGCCAAAGGGACTGGGTACTTCATTAGAGAATGCTCTCCTTAGTCACCTTTAAATCAAACAGACCCAAGAACTGCAGCCCAGGCTCCAGAGGTCAGGACCTCTCCTTAGAGAACATCACCAAATGAACAGTTAGGTGTAGTGAAGTGCAATCTGGTCCAGGGTGGAGCTGAATGCCCTCTCCACTAGGGCCTGCCAACTCCAAATCAGCCCACCTCTGGGAATGGCGCAGTATGGGGAACCTTGTACTGTGGCCACGCATCTCTCCTCATTCTATAGGTGAGAAAGAGGAGATTTTCCACATTTGTCAGGCTTTTCATCTTCATGGCTATAAAAAAAAAAAAAAGAAAGAATGGACCAAGAGTGGTCAGAGTAGCTCCTGAGGAGCTGCATGGAGACATTGTAAAGAAAGTCACTGAGTATGTGAAACGGGTGAAAAGACTCCTATAACCTGTTAGTTGCTTTGTAAGACGTGTGTGGCTTAAGTATTAGCAGAAGAGCAGGGAAATCCCTTTGAAAAGATAATTAATTCATTTAAACATTGCTCCAGATCAAGGAAACTGATGTGAAATTCTGGTCAATTTTAAACATGTAACAATATAAACAAAAATTTCTCATAAGTCAAAGATATGTTATTTCTAAAGCAAAAAGTTTTCATGCCCATTAAAAAGAAAAGTCCACTGTGTTTTTGGAAGAACAACACAGGTCCTAAAGCAAATGCTTCCTTCTGGGAAAGAAAATTTCGTTTTCCCAAAAGACATTTTTATTCAGCTAAAGAATTAAAAAAGCAAAACAAAAAAATAACCTAATTATTCACATAACTTTAACCAGAAAGAAAGGTTTTCAAAGGTGTCAGCAGCAGCAGATGAGAAATCTGAACTCAATAAGTAAGAGTGAGAACATGGAATTAGTGTGTGTCATAGGTTAGCAAGCATAGTCCCGGAAGGGATGTCCTTGCTAAGGGGTGCTTACAGCTTCCTCTGGGAGCAAATAGAACCTATCAGCTGGCCAGTTTGAATATAGACAATTCTTTAAGCCACTTAAAGTTGTGACCACCTCTGTGATGCACACTTAAGAATAGGCAAACTCCCCCTCCAAGCTCTCTCTCGTTCCCGGCGCTGGGACAGGTGGCTGCGGGGCCCCGTGTGGGGGCCAGTGGGCCCGGCCAGGCCCTGCTTGGGCCAGGCCGGGCCGGGCCACGGCCATCCTGGAGCCGATGGACCTGTTCCAGCCGTGGAACCCCCCCCCACTGCCTTGCCGTGGGCAGCCAGAGCGGCTCGGCTCTCCCCCGCTCCACTTCGATAAGAAAAATTCAACATTCCAGCTGCAAAGCTGCAAGGCCGAGGTGAGATTAACCCTTTTAGTGCTGTGAAGAGCTAAAAACCTGAGGGAAGAGAGAGAGGAGGTGCTTAAAGCTGAAAGTCTGTTGTGAAGCTATGATGTATCAGAGTATCCCGTTGTAATTTCATGAAGATCTGGGGGGTGGAGTGTTCAACTCGTAAGCAAAAGCACCTGCGCTGAGATAGGCAGATGCTGATGCAGCTGTAATTTCATGAGAAATTTGGACAGGGAGAGATGAACCAGATGAGGACTTTTGCTCCAAACGGGAAAGGAGAAAACCTCAGTTCCTAGAGATGCTCCCAGAGATAGTCCTAACGATGAAGATGAGGAAGACCCTTTGCTCCCAGGGAAGAAAAGGGCCTCTGTTTTTTGTTTCTGAACGGCTCAACCTTAAAATTGTACCCCAAAAACTTCAAGAGTGGACCCTCAAAAGCAGTTGTGGGAAAAGCTGCAAGTCGGGGGAAGGGACTCACATGCGAGCAGAGACTCCTCTTCCTAAATGGACTGAACAATATTTGGAAGTGGGCAGCTGTCTCGTTGTGATAATGTTTTCATAGCACGAGCAAGAAGAGACTTCTCTTTCTAAATGGACTGAACAAGGTTATTATAGAAGTGGTAACAGACTGAACATCTCAAGGGTTGTCTTTTTCCATTGTCAGTGGGAGAAGGGAGGAAGGTGGGGGGAGGAGGAGAGTTCTGAAGGTGGTATAATTTTTTTTCCCTTCCTTTAGGTCTGTTAATAAACTTCTTTATATTCTTTCAAGTTTGGTGCCTGCTTTGCGTTTCTCCTAATTCTTATCTCACAGAAGATAAACAGTAATGAGTATTTTGGGCCAAACCACTACAGTGTGAAAAGGAGCTAGCTTTGTCACAGATCACATAGTCTCATTAGAAAGTAATATTCACTTACCAAAACTTGGTTTACTTCTGCTTTGTACTTGTCAGGTTAGAGTTTGTGAAATTTGGTGGTCTCCCCAGTACATGTAGCACATAAAGATCAAATCATTTAATAAAGACATGAAAGCCTGTAATTCAGACTTAAATATTATTTAGGCTAAATTAGTCATATTATTATGCTCAGAAAGAAATAATAATTACAATGTCGGTGATGGAACAAGAAATTCAAAAATACTTTTGCAGCATGCATGAACACATGCTGTTTTTTCATGTACAGGACAGATGAGAAATGTTTATATAATTTACATTCCTTTTAGTTTTAAAATCACTCTCACAGCTTTATAAGACCAGTCTTCAAAAGCTTGTTTAACGGTGAGAGAAATACTGGTTTGGCATCTATGTTGAAGTAGAGGACTAATTCTATAACGATAGATTGAGTCCAATCCTTGCAACAAGTGAACAAGTACTAACGAGTATTATTTTCCTAGTAAGGTGCAATTAGAAGACCAGAAAGAAGGATATTAAAATAACGAACATTCACTAGAAATACCTAAATGGAGACAATAAACAATGTAAAGTGGAGGAATAATGCCTTTCATTGTTACAAGGCTGCATCTAACCTGTCAAAAAATCCTACGGGAATACACATGAAAGCTTCAGTTTCTAGGAAATCTGCATTTCGGTTTGCAGTTGTTATAGTAGTATTATCTCCACAGCCCAAAGCTGTCTCAGACAGCTGTATTTATTGACAGCACTGAGCTTACTTGTTTGAGTAAGCCTCTAAAAATCCCAGCTCTCAAACAACTTCTACAATACCACTACTTTCAGAAAAGTAGTACTTACAAACATCACAGAGAGAACACTTGGACTGGCCCTATTAAAAAGCTGCTGTGTCAGATAGCTATCATTGAAAGAGATGGTCAGAAAGGTCAGTAGTTACTTGGTGTTAAAAATTTTCATGGAAACATCTTTACAAATTATGTCTTCAGAACCCCAGAAGACTTAGTCTGAGCACCTTTCCCATGCAAAAAGTGATAGGTGTGCCCAGGGTGCATGTTTCCAAGAACTGACTATAAAACACTATAATGAGCAAAGGAAACAAAAGTGTAACAGGAAATTAAGATGTTCCTCAGGAACGTGGAAATAAACGGGGTTTTACACAATAATACTGATACAACTGCTCTTTTTTACACATCAGCCTTCCATTATTAAACATTAAGTAAGAGGCAAACAGCTCAGAGAAAAGCAAAAATCAACATGGCCTGAAAAAGAGGGGATCCACTGAAGGAACAAGGAGCCTGTGCCTTCTCTTACTGCAACCCAGAAAGTCCAATAACAGAGCTGTGGTAACTGTATATCATGAGGGCTGGGGGTAGATTCACAAAAGCTACCTTTGGCATAATGACCATAAGGATGCATAACCAGTGAGAAACAGAAGGTTCCTCCTGAGGACAAACACGAGCAGGAGGAGAAACTTAATGTACATCTTGGTGGAAAACAACCTGTCAAGGAACCAGCAGTGTGCCCTTGTGGCCAAGAAGGCCAATGGCATCTTGAGGTGCATTAAGAAAAGCATTGCCAGCAGATCGAGTGAGGTGATCCTGCCCCTCTACTCAGCCCTGGTGAGGCCACATCTCAAGTGCTGTGTCCAGTTCTAAACTCCTCAGTACAAGAGATGTGAAGATCCTGACGTGGGTCCAGTGGCAGGCAACAAAGATGATTAAAGGACTGGAACATCTCTCTTACAACAATAGGGTGAGGGAGCTGGGCCTGTTCAGAGTTGAGAAGAGATGACTGAGAGGGGACCTCATTAATGTATATAAGCATCTGAAGGAAGGGTGTCAAGAGAATGGAACTCTTCTTGGTGATGCCAAGCAATAGGACAAAAGGCAATGGGCAGAAACTGATGCACAGGAAGTTCCACTTGCATATGAGGAGTGCTGGTGACCGTGCACTGGAATAGATTGCCCAGAAAGGTTGGGGAGTCTTCCTCACTGAAGATGTTCAAGAACTGGATGTTTGGATGCAATGCTGTGCAATGTGTTCTAGAACAACCATGCTTGAGTAGGGAGGTCGGACCAGATGACCCACTGTGGCCCTTTCCAGCCCTACCCATTCTGTGATTCTGTAGCTCTTCAAAGCGTTCTCTGTAAGAATTCCTCTCTCTCTTCCTGCTGATTTTAGTTGGAGACCTGAAAGGCCTACCTTTCCTTCATAGTTTACCAAACACTTCTTACTGGCTTCAGATTTCTATTTCATCTCAAGCTAAATTTTGCTGCAACTTTTAAGTGAATCACAGAGAACTTTTCTATAACCACACTTGGAACATGGAGGCAAGCAAAGATCAAAACGTGTTCAGCAGCTTTTTTCTGCCAGAAACCCCTTTTAAGTAGAAAACTCCACAAACATGAGGTTGAGTGTAGAACATTCCCTGAGGCAAGACTTAGGATCCACTGACAGAGATTGTATTTCAGAGATTGCATCCCACACTAGTGTTTCCATTTTCCTCTTTCTGCACCTCAGAGTACAGCTACAGTTCAGCTACAACTTCCACAAATTGGAATCCTCTCCTCTAATACTGACAGCAGTATTAAAGGAGGATCCTTTCGACCCTTCCCCCATAAAGCTAGGTGGTATTCAAAGGGAGACAAGGAAAAAAGCAACTCAGAAGGAGAAAAAAAAGTGAGTATTGCTCAGAAAAATACCAGCCGGTCTCAGGAAACCACTATGTTTTTCTAGTTCCTGTGCATCAAACCCTAACTCCCACTGTGTCTGTTTTCATGCTACAGCAGATCTACCTGTACTGCCTTTAAATTTGGGTACTAGCGAAGTCCAGCTGCAAGGATATACTTCTCCCAAAACAGGCTCTAAATTCACTCAAGAGGTAGAAGAAATTAGTCTATTCTGAATGCAGCACAGGCATGGCTACACCCAAGACACCAAGAGCGTGGTGTTGGTGGTAATGCTATTCAAGATTATTATCAGTGATTTGGATTATTAGATGCAGTCATCCTTTCTGAGCTTGTGGATGACATCAGATCTGGGGGAGTAGGAGATATGGCCATGAGTTTGGAATACATGGCTTACAAATGCTCCTTTCAATCAAAATTTTTCTGTGAGTCTGGGACACACAGACCAACACAGTGAGAGGAACTTCCACTTCTAGTTGTGGCAGTCACCATCAGCATAGCTGCTATTTCCTGGCAAAATGAAAGTTGGGTGGACAAGGTACACCTAGCCTCTGACTCGTTCACTATGTTGCAATTCCGTTTCACATAAGCACACTAATTGTATGATCTGGACATGTGGGAAACACTAATTCTCTGCCTAATGACACTGGGATAATTGCCTGGCATATGGCACCATAAAGGCTGATCCCAGCAGCATCAGAGTGCTTATTTGGTACCTCCCAGAATTGGGTGTTGGAAAAAAGTAGAAGTGATTGCTTTCCGACTACTGTTTGTCTAAGTAGCAAGCTTTAGGACTCTTCTGAGTATGAAATGTCCACAGCTGCACAACATTTATTCAGTGGGAACTCTTTAATCTTTCACAGCCTCTGTGAATTATTTGGTATGGACAATTAAAAAGAGGTCAGCAACAGCAACACCAACACAGCCTGTAAAGGTGGAGAAACAGATCTGTAATCATAACACTACTTTTATGAGAAAGGAGGATTTATAAAATGTAACAAATTTAACTCAGCAAATGTATTTTTGATCTTTTGATGTTATAAACTGCAGTGAATCGTCCAAGAGCATATTTGTTGCTGAGAAAATAATAAGAAATAAATTTGAGAAACATTCACTGTAATAAAATACGCTAAGAGACTCGTGTAGAATAATTTAGTCTGAATAAAGCATGGAAGAATATGACATAGTGTTGATAAAACATTATATAAACAACCCATCAAAAGAAATGCATGTCAATTTGCAGGACATACTGTAATGTACCATTTACAAATAATTTTTTTAAAAAAATCTGTCTCTTTTTCTACATCACATTCCAGAAGTTGAGAAAAGAGGAAAAAGCATAGATTAAATCCCACTACAACACACATTTCAATGTGTAATGCAGAGTATATGCTAAGATTACTAAGAGGCTTTTAAATATCCTTTTTTTCCTTAATACAATATAGACAGACAAACAAGTTCATAACAACAGCATATATTGCTTTGCATGATGATTCAGAATACAGAAGGACTAAGCCCATGTTCAGAACTATTATCTTCTTTTCCCAGGGGACATTATTTTCACAATTCCAGTAAGCATATATATATTAAGTTGTATTGTTAACTCACTGCATGGCTAATGAACATGCATTCTTGTCAGAAAGCAAAACTGAGAAAGATATAGAATCAAATTAAGGAAGGAAAATTGTGTACCTAAGGTGACGTGAGCCTGCAACTAATCTGAACCTAGGTCAGCCTTTTCCCTCTTGGGTCTCTAGGGCAAAATCCACACTAGAAAGCACCTAGTAAATTTGCAGTGATACTGTTTATTATAAGTACGGCTGTAATTTTTTCCCCAACTGTAACTACTTCTATTGTTTGTTGTTTGTAAAGCTACCCAAACAACAGCCAACTACCACATGTGCTTTGCAGAATACTAGAGGCTGGAGTTGAAGATGCACAGACACGACAACCTTTTAGGTAAGCAATTAGGCAGGCAACAAAAGGCCATCACAATAATGCAGCTTTTTGTGGATACAAAATTAGCAAGAAATTTTCTTGCTACTTTCTAAGCCCGTGAGATACTTTTCTCTCTCACTGAGATTAGCAGAATTCTATAGACTATGAACACCTGCGACCTTGCAGAGCTTTGTTTATGGTACAGTAGAAAAATATTTTGACAATGGATGTTCAGGATTTCTAGCCAATCAACCCAAGGGCTGGCTGATCCTTTGACCAATTAGACAATGAAGAAAAAAGTCTATAAAAGAGTTTGTAAAATAATCAAATAAATCCATCTTGCTGCACAATTCCTGCCTGCTGGATCTTCTCTCCTCTCCTCCCTACAGCTGCGGGATACAGTAATAGCTTTTCACCAACCTGTTCAGCAGGTCTACTCTTCAACAAACACGACTGATGCCCAGCTAGATTTCCAAGCTGCATGTGTTTACACCCATCTCTCAGAAGAATGAGCTGTGTTCAGGTGTGACTGGAAGATTCTGGGCACAAAAGATTGATGTCAAGGAGAGAATGGTGGGCTGTGGTCCTAACCTTCCCAGTGACATCTGCTCAGCACAACACTCCTGCTCTGTGCCAGCTCTGCAATGCCATGTCTATTCATATTTTACACTATCCACCTATTGGCACATGCACAGACAATAATTTTGACATCCATGACTGAAGATATTTCCTTGCAGAAGAAACTGCAGAGAAATTTTTGGAACTGATGCTTTTCTTTATTTGTAGACATTATTTTATGTCTCTCATCAGATTTTTTGGTCACTGAACTTTAATGATTACATATTTTAAGGGGGTTTAAAGGCAATACTTCTGCCAGCAAGCATGCTTGGCCTTTACCTTAGCTGAAAACATATAGTGATATTACTTTGATAAATATTTATTATATCTGATGATTATTGCACTAGCATCTTTTTTATATCCATGAAATAAATCAGAAACATCTCCCCATGACTCAATATTTGCCAGCTGAAATGGATAACTAGAATAAAAGCACAACAGTAAAATAAGAAATTAATGGAACAAGGTAGAAAAGAGCTAAGCAGCTACACAGGCAACTATGAATTCAAAAGTTAACCACCATAGCCTGTGTAAATCAGTCAAACTGCTACCATTTGACTCAATTAATAGTAATTTTTCAATTTACTTGATTAAAACTAGTAGATGTGAATCATTATTTATTGGGTGAAAAAAAGGCAGTGCTCAGGCCCGGATCTTGGCTTGGTTCATGAGTTAAGAGATGCAGCCAGGAGAGTTCATCATATGTCTAGTCAGAGCATACTAGTTCAGCCACTAAACAAAATCTCCTCTGGGAGAGACAATTCCTTCCAATATTTCAAGTCTCCTGGTGGTATGCAGCTATTCCTGATAGCATCCATTCCCTTTTCCTAGCAATCAGTGATTGAAATCAACAGTGGCAGTTTTATCTGTGATGCTTTTCACTCTCAAAACCAAAAGTTTAAAACCTGTTTCCATCAAAAAGCTGGAATAAGGCAGTACCTAATGCATGATTAGTATAATGTAAAACATCTGCAACTGAATTCTCAGTCAATGTAAAATAGGTAAACTCCACTGAAGTTTACTGAGATACATTGTCGATTTACAGAAGCAAAGGATCTGGAACAACACACTGATTTCTTTTTGACTGACTGAAGCTAGTCACTCTCAGCTCTGTCAGCTACCTTCAAATATTTTAATTAACATTTTTATAAGCATGCATGGGTGAGGGAGCTGTGTAAATTATGGGTTGTCAGTTGGTTTCTGCCAACTTAAACCTGGTTCGGTTCACATGGAACACTTGTTTTGATGTTTCCTAACAGCCCATCTGTCCTGGGGTGATGTTACGAAGCCGCTTTACTCCTTAACCGTCCGCTCAATGCCCAAGGACACTGTGCCTTTAAGATGGACCCAGGGGGCGGGGCCATGGGACCCAGGTGCAGGCCGGTTGAACGTTGAACGGCTTGGCCCAACGGCTCAGGCGGTTCTGGAGGTTTCGGCGGGGCTCGGAAGGGAACGCGCCAGGAGCGCTGCGCTGCTTTTTGGGTTCTTTTGTGTTCCGCTAGCTGGGAAAAGGTTCTGTTGGTTTTCTTGTTCTTTTTCCCTTCCCTCCCCCTTGCCTCACTGCCTCCCTTCCCTCCTCGCCGGTCCGGGGAGCCTGCGGGTGGCCCCGGAGGGCCCGCGGGGTGGCCCCGTCTGGTCCAAGCCCACGTGTCTGTTCCCTCTCCGGGAATTTGTTCTATTTTGAGGTTTTACTTTTATCCTGTTCTACCCTGTTTTGTTTGTGTGCTAATAAACAGTTTGTTTTTTCCACTTTCACTAGCTGTGACCCACTTGTGTTATTGGTGGAGGAAAAGGGGAGGCCCTTTTTCCCTTCAGAGGAGACACTCATTCAGGAGTGTTTTCTCCTGAAGTTTTGTCTCCAAAACCAAGACACCTTCATAAACCTTGGATAATAACCATTCATTTTTTCATTCCTGATTCTTCTTCTTCAAGATATGAACTGTGCTGGATGCTGTACCTCAGGACTAAATACCTAAAATCATGACTGCATGGGAATGCCAAGTGACATACCCTTTTTCTCCTGGTGTTGCCCCGGCAAATGACATCTGCCAAATGGACATAAGAAAAATTATTTCCTATTTAGCTTCTAGCCACTCTGCAATCAAGATCCAGCTTGTTGTGGTTTTAGGAGTTCTCCTTTTGTTTTTCTCTTAAAGAATCTTCCCCATACATGTTGCTAGGAACCAATAATTACTGGATACTTAAGAGAGACAAAAAGACCTGGCCACAGGGAGAGGAGTCCAGCTGGCTACACTCTTTGCCTGGGGTTTTCTCATGTGGGGCAGAGCTACCATGAGATCTGGACTGGGAAAAGGAGGTTGGGTGGAGCCCCAAGCTCTCTTGTTCTTCTGGTGTTCAGAGGGGAGAGAGGCTGCTGTCGTTGTGGAGAGAATTCGTTGCCAGTGCGGGCTTCTGCCTTCTGCTGCCTTCCTTCTACCATGAGCGGAGCTTGCTTGCTGGAGTGGCTGTTGCACTGGGACCCTATTTAACACTCTACCTCACTAAAAGAAGGACCTTTTCACCATCTGCTCGGTGCTTCAGGAAAGCCCGGGATCCCAACCCTGCCTTTCCCTGCCCTGCTGGGAGCCGGGCTGCTGCTGCCCTGTCCCCCGCTGTTCCTTTGCCACTGCTCCGAGTCTTCGCTACACTATAGCTCCACACCCCCTGCCTGCTGAGACATCCCGGGGTTTCTGCTGCAGCTCCGGAGTTTGATATATCTCATCTACCACCCAGGATTTTGTGTTCGTTCCTGCTGTTCCAGCCTGCTGTTCCCAAGGGTCCTGCTGGGGCACCGGGATCAGCTGCCCCTGGGGGTTTGTGAAGCAAGCCTTTCCTCCATCCCTTCCCAGCTCATCCATGCCACCATTGCCACGTGCTCCCCGAGCTCACTCCGGAGCGCCCCCTGCAGCCGCAGGGGAACCATCGCATCTGCCCTGCCCACTAGGAGCCACCAACACCCCTGCTGGCTGCGACCAGAGCTGCACCCAAGGGGAAAGTGCCTGACAGCCAAGAAGGCTGGCACTGGGGTTACTGGTTCTCTTTGTTGTTACTGCCATAGTTATTGTTTGTTTGCCTTGTTTTCACTAATTAAAGCAGCAACATCAGCACTGCTGAGCCAGAGCAGCAGATTCTAGAAACTCTTTGTGTAACAGCCTGCAGCAACAAGGACGATCACAGCCAAAGTTACTATAGCACTCTTTCTGCACGGGGCTCTTAAAAAAACCATGAGGACTATTTGTAGCTGTTCTGACCTATACTTTCCTTTTTGTTCACCTCCAAACCTGCTGGCCAGGGTATGTGGGAGATGGAAATTTGAATTTGTCAGTCACCTGTGTCAAACTCAAAAATGAGGTGTAGTTGTTACACCTGGTCTCTTCACTCCTGTAAGCTTGAAGTGGAACAAGCAGACACTAAGCTCACAATGCACCCTTCAGGAACTGCTCTGCACATGCTGCCAAAGTTGATGAAGGGTAGAAACTCTGTCCTTTTTCCAGAGAGGATGTAATTCTCTGTACAGGTGCAGAGAAGACCAAGAACACCAGCCAGGCAGGTTGAGAGACACAGGAGAGGTAAAGGGACATTGATGAAGAAAGCTGAACCTCTAGCACACATCTAAGACAAAACAGTCACATCAACTAGCAACTCAGAGACCCTACCATGGAAACGTGACATGCAAGGGAGCAGACAGCCTCCCCTTTGCCCCATTCTGACACACAGACTTTTTTAAACCTGCAGTCAGAGACCTCCATTTAACTATGCCTAAAGCCCTTTTCATCCAAAATCACCCTTACGTGGCCAGTATTCAAATGACACCAACTGTCTGGAAGGTTTTCTAATTTTCTGGTCTCAAAAACCATGAGTGTGTTTTATGATACCAGCCACCACTTTTTAGCATTAGAACTCCAAATTATATTTCAACATTTTGCTTTAGGTTTTAAGCTTATTGCTTTTTTTTTTCCCCCCCCTCAAGTAGGTGCTAAAATCTTTGTATTTCTCTGATATTTCTCTCATAACCACACCACTGTAGGTCCTGGGGCTTTCAGATAAACCAAATCAATTATTTTGCTAGTTCCAGTAAGACATGTGAGTTCATAATCAATAATGATATCAAATCTACTTATCACTGTCTACAAACATTTACCTCCAAAGAGTTATGCATATACACTTCAGGAATGATTTCACATAACCCACATCTGAACAAATCATAAACTCTTCATTGGCAGTTATCAATAAGAAGGACTCTGAGCTGCAGCTATATGTTACACTACAAATCTTCAGGATTTACCAATACCAGAAAGGAGAAATTTGCCTATATATACATGTTATGAAACACAAATTAAGTTAAACTAGATGACTAAAAAGTTACAGCAATGTTTCTAAGGCTGAAGACATGCTTTTCTTGTGGTGGATGTGACAGGTAAAATTTGAAGGAGTGAAATGAATGGTGATGCTACTACCAATCTGTTTCAGTACCTTTGTGCTAGTCTTGGTTTTGCTAATGATGACAACATTCCATGCTCCAGAAGTCAAGAGCAGAATGCAGAGAAATAAAACAGACTATATTTCTGCTAAGAAGGAGAAACTCAGACTAGAAGAGCTACAAGTTCTTACATGCTGCCAGACCAATGCACACTATAGGAAATACCATCCAGATGACACCAGAGCCTCCTTTGCATGGAAGTCCAGGACTCAGCTGCTTTCAAAGTTGCAATGTGAATTCACACAGAGTGGACAGTATGAGCCTTTCAGTTCATAAAAATAAGTTCTTCTCTGTTTTTATGGTGGTTCCTATAAAGTCCACAAAGTTGGTCTGACAGCATGTCCTTAACAATTAGAATAGCTGACTGCCTCTTCCAACCAGGACTTGTGCATTCTTGAGTCTCTTATCTCATAACATGAATGAGATAAAGGCATGTGTCTCTTCCATACAGCAGTCTTTCTGACTTCACGATGACGATCTACCACCAGTGTCCCATAAAATAAATACTGGGGCTCAGTCACATGAGGTTTATGGTGTTCTTTAAAACTTCTAGGTGAAAGGTACTACCATTATATTTTTCAGCTGTAGGGCCTTCATACACAGTGCACACATCAGTATGTACTCTATTGCTAAAAGCAATAAAAGTTAATAATTAAAGGAAGTTCATTTATATGCACAAATATTTAGGTTACAGATATTAGGGTTCTCTTAATATTATTTTTAAGGTCTTGCCATGAATCAAGAACAGCTTTTAGGATAGAACAGTGAAACCTAGATGATGTGGCTCAGCTCTATACCTTATTCAACTGACCACTCTACAAAGACACACACCCAAAATGATGTATTTTATTTATGTGAAGAAAACTCTGAAAATAAACTATTTCTTTTACAATGCATCTTGCAACTATGCTTTCTGTTTACATGATCCCTAAAGAGAGTGAGTAGAGACAAGAAGGTATGTTGCAATAATATCAAAAATTAAGAAGCTTATTTAATGTCATTTCATGCGAGACTCATTTTAGAATCTCAAAGTTTGATATTTTCAAGAATGAGCTTTGAGGAGTCTCTGATCTTTTTGTCCTGTGAATATGATACTGGCAAAGATTTATAGCAAGGATACGAAAATGCTATGCAAAGTATGGTCAATTATTTTTAGCCTCTCAGAGGGCTTTTTCATTAAACAGCTTGCACTTAAAGGAAAAATTAAATGCCAATACCTTTCCAGCACTGTCTATTCAATTTTTAATTGTAATTGCCATTCATCACAGAATTAGTTGCTTCCTAACTATGCCTGCAGCAAATTCCAATTCAAGTACATTAAGCAACTGACCTTTTGATAATGCAATGAATTGAAGGCACTGTAACTTTATCACAGCTGGACTGATTATCAAGTAAGACTTGTAGAAGTCTCTATCTTCATATAGGAAGTAAGGTAGAAGTAAAGGGGATTTCCAGAAATTAAGTGTTTTCTACACAAAACTTTTTAAAGTTTGTTCATTTGCAGGCTCTGCTTAGGACAAGTATGTTCGACATTTATGACATACAGGCTTTTAAAAGCCTGAATTTTTAATAATGCTGTAAAAGGAAAGAGGAGGAAAGCTGGCTTTGTGGGAAGAGTCTAAGTTGTCAAAATATCAGGAAATGAATGGTATACATCGGTAGACATTGCCACAGTTTTGGCACTGCACATCCGTGATTTTAATTGGGACCCCCAGGCACTGTTAAGTTCAAAAAACAACAAAGAGCAACTCTAGTAATACTAAAAACTGATTCCAACCTGAAGTATCTTGGCTATCAACTCAAAAGAACATTTGACTTAAATTTTTTTCTTTTGAGGTTTTATGCTTGTTTGGTTTGGATGGTTTGTTTGCTAAGTTTCCCCAGAAAACTGACATTTTTTGTTAAAATATATTTAGCCCAAAATCCGTTTTTTAAACAGAAAAATAGACAAACCCACAAAACTCAGGTAGCCTTGCCCTTACCCTGCTATTAATAACTAAGGATACTAAATGTAGAAGACTGAAATCTCAACAGAAGTTGTAGGATTAAAAGACATGTTTATTAATGACCTTTAAGATAATTTAGAATTCTTACATTGTGCAAACTTCACATGAGATATATAAAATTACGGATATGATGTCATCAATAGCTTTGATCTGTCCTTGCACTTCTGTATATCAGTGAGAGACACCAATCTGATTTTTAACTATGCCTCAACATATGTTATATTCTTATAAAGGCTGTACATGTGCTGGCAGCCCTGTCCCGGGGAGGCTTTGCCTGGCAGCCAATCAGGGCAGAGAAGACCTCCACGATCGGGCTGTGAGCGACTCCTCACTTGCCAGTGATCCACATACCCTGGATGCTCGGAAATCGGGCTCGGGGAGGCGCCGTAACACACAAAAGCAGTTAACTGCAATACAGCGCGAGCCATTTGCTTTTGGCTTTTTTGGAGAGAGCAGGGGCTCGCCTGTAGGGCCAGCTCGGCCCCACTCCCCTCCTTCGTTTTTTTCTTCCCTGTGGTCCTGCTTTCCTGCCTGTGCCTGCTTCGCCGTTTCTGTGAACCAGCTCGTCACCGCGACGACCTCGTGCTCCGCTGCCTCCCCAACGGGGCGAGCAGCGCCGCCGCAGCCAGCCGCTTCCACCGTGTTTGCCGGCCGCAGCCGCCGCCGCTTGTACCCAGCCGTGATCGCTACCTCCGCTGTGTTTCCTGCGCTGCCCACCGCACCAACTTGCTATAGCGCCAGCTTGTAAGGACCAGCCTGTCGTCGCCGCTTGCATCTAGCCGTGACCGCCGCCGCCATGTTCCCCGTGGTGCCCGCAGCAGCGAGCCCAGAGCACAACCCCGCGGCACCCAACCCGCAGCCACCGCCGCTCGCACCTACCGCGCCCCGACGATGAAAGACGCAGCTGCCCCAGGAGCGCTCCTGTAACCACAGCAGTCTGTTCTCCGCCGACGGAAGGGACATGCAGCCTGCTGCTCTTTAAAAGCCGCGCCCAGCCTGCCATGGGAGCTATGCAGCACGCATGCTCCGTCTGCTGAGCTGACGCCGACAAAGCGCTCAGAATTCAGGGGGGAACGCTGTCCCTGTCTTCTGTTTCTTTCCCTCTCTCTCTCTTTCTCCCTTTCCGCTCCTTTTTCTATTCCCCTTTAGTAATACTTACCGTTTTCCTATCAATAAATAGTTATCAGATATAATATTGCCACGTTTGCACTTTATTTTTCACCCGAGAAATCTATCAAAAGAATCCCCCCCTACTCCTTCTATATAGCGGAACGGGACAACCAGCTATAGGCAATAGCTTAAACACTGCCCGTTGATGGGAAGAGGATAATTTTTAAATGCAAACTCTGCCTTTTTATTATTACTCTGTTTCAAATAAAATTCTTAGTGAAGAGTAAACAAAGCTTTTTTTAAAGTAGTTAATCTCTGCAGTATAGAAGGTCTATTTCCAATATAAATAGTTGTTTCCATGTTTAGTTGTTGCTTGCTCAAGCATCTAAAAAGACAAAAAGTCACATGCAAGATAGCAACACTAAGAAGTTCCCTATAAATATGAAAAGAAACGTCGTGTGGATCTGTGATATTAATTCACAGGTATTCTAATTACCAAAGCAATGTTGGCCCTTTTGATATCTATTCTAAGCATCACCTTTTGTCTCCTAATTGATCTTAAGCATATAAGAACTATTTTGTTACATAAGACATGAAATTTCCCTTTACAACTCATTATAAATTATATTTGTTGGTATAAAAGAAGTCCTCACTCACACAGATTGTTTTTGCATTGCACCAGAATTGCCATTCTCCAGTTGTCACAAACTGAAACAAGAACTTCTATATGTCAATGTCTGAATCTATCCAGAAATCTTTCTTCAAAGGTAGTCAGTGGCAAATGTCCACATGTATAAAACTCTCATAACAGATATTCATGCCATAAACCACTCTTACTATGCCTACGGATATCATCTACAGTTAAACTGTAAAACTCTGAAGAAGAATGAGATACGGTGTGTCTCCAAATTTCACCTCACTGAGCATTAACTTGAAACTGCTATGTTTCATGCCTGTCTGTACACATGACAGGCTCACTGAGTGGCCTGAAAACTGTATACATGCAGCCACTTCTGTTACCCCTTCCTCATCCTTGCCCTTTTCCTGAGCCAGCCGTGTCAGTGCTTTGTCCAGCTGTTACAGTGCTAGACAAGCTGGACAGGCTTTAGAAGGTAATTTTTAAACACCTGTAGCACAACAGAACACGAATTGGATGTTGAGCACAGCCACTTCAGGCAACCCTAAAATGAGTCACATACAAATTTTGTAAAACTAACTTGAGAGGAAAGTTTATTTCTCTCCTCAACATGCTCATAATTTCTGCCCACAAAATGCATGAAAGTTAAAAAAAACCTCATCTTGTCCAGTACGTATATGAAAACTTACATTTTAAACTATTTTGTTGTTTGAAACATTTAAGAGTTTTAAAATTTCAGGGTTTGAGAAGAAAACCCCAAACTTAGCTGACAAGTTCTATAGAGCAGATGAGTGAAAATAGCACATACACATCTATGCACTACATGGCTCCCAGTAGGTCATTCTCTGCAAGCAAACACTGAGATTACCTAGCAACAACCCTTCTCCAATTACAAGGAGAAAACAAGAAGAGTGGAAGGAGTTCAGTTCACAGATGACAGATGAGCTTTTCCTGGATGCTGGTCTTCTATCCAATCCTTTCAAACATGCACAGATTTTCCTCTAGACAGCTTAATTTCGATGGGTTCCCTACAATATGTGGGCCATCAAGGAAAAAACAGTGTCCTGAGGTAAAGAACCCATCTCCCTCAGACAGGGCTGAAATGTTTTCAAAGACCACTCCTTCAGCTGTCCAGCTGTTATCAGACACTGTATCTAACTGGATCTCAGAACCATGAGCACAAAAGGACATGACAGATTCAAGCAGGTCCCGAAGAGTGACATTTGCAACATTAAGAATGTGAGCTGAAGAGATTAATCAGCAGCTTCAAGCCCTGCTCCTCTACCTAGTAACTATTTCCATGCCAAAAAGAAGCAGTTTACCCCTCTACTACCCGATTACTCTGGATTGTGGAAGTAATGTTTTTTCAGCTGTAATAGATGGATGAAGAAGTAAGAGTAGAGTAATGTACCTGACAGCCGAGTTGTTTTTTCGAAGGGTTCTTAATTTTCTGTCACCTTTTTGTCCACTGAAATACACTACCTCTCCCTCCAGACTTTACTTGTTACTGCACAGGCAACTAATACTGCAGTTACATATGGTATTTTGTCGAGATCAGTACTGTGGCAGTGCAGGTGGCTCCAGCCACTGTTGTCTCCTGATGAGAATTCAGACAACTAGCTGCGGTGGTCAGCAACCCAAGTTTAGTATATCGCTAGTTGTGGTGAGAACCTATGATTCCTTTGATCTGATATTTGCATGTTTTCCCCTGATAGGTTAATGTTTTCCCCTCCCAGTTTTATGTATGAAGTTATGTATATTCATTTCCCTTGTTTAATATGCATATGTTCTAGAAACTTCTTTGTTCCTCAACGCCCCGCCACTGGATCCTTCCCTAAGTCCCTCCTATGTGCTGTTCCCATTGGTTCCCTTGCTGTCAACCCCGCCTACTTGTCCCTATCTCATTGGATGTAATCCCTTTCCCCACCTATCTTGTACCTAGTATAAGATCCCTGGACCCTCCTACCAATTTGGCTCTTTGTCCCTGTGAGTTCACTGGAATAAATCTCTGCGTGGAGCACATGTGAAGAGTCCCCTCTATTTCACTTCTTCGCCTCTGCTACTGCATGCACTCACAACAGTTCAAGGGGAAGCTCTTTCAGGTGAGGAGCATACCCTGTCTGCCTGCGTATATTTGTAAGTGTGTGCCTGCCGTAGTGTGGACGGGTCCATGGCTAGACCTCTTGGCTCTCTTTGGACTAGCACACAGTGCATCATTACAGTACAACAAATAACACTAAAATACTTGTCTTCTATTTTAACAGTCACCTCTCTCCAATACATTGAGACTGTTAGTCAGATAAATATTTCATTTGATACATCCCAAAGCAGAAAATTACTAGAATATCTGCATACCTATCAGCCTTTCACTGTGCAAAACTCTTCTTCATAATCCTCCTTTCAAAGTTAATGCAATCTGATTACAAGTATATAATGACAGTTCATCCCAAAAATAGGTTGAATAACTATTCCCCTTGTTTTCCCAAAGACCATGCTGTGACAGAATTTGGATTGGAGGCAGTGAGCACCTAAAAAAATCACACATCAAAACCCTAAACAGAAACCGAAGCATGTAAAAGGCAAGGGCCAGGTTCTGCCATTCTACTGTGGATGCAAAATGCCCCACTCTGCATGAAGCCCTTTTACATAGAGGTAGGAAGACACAAGTATTAAGGTGGCAGGGAGCCTGAATGAGACAAACTCAGTCTCATTCAAAGCCACAGCGTATTAGAAACATAAAAAGTGATTTCCATGGTCACTTTCTGGAGTTACTAGCTTTGAAATTTCCAAGCACTTTGTAATACAATCCATCAAGCCCAAATGACTGAACTCATCTAAAACATCCAGAAATCTACTACCCATGAGAAAAATGAGTTAAACATTCAGAAACATCACTTTTCATCTTGCCTAAAAACCTTGTCTTCCCTTGGCCTTAGTTTGCTCTCTTTTAATTTCATCCATCTACCAACCAGCACTGGATAATGAGATACATGAGATACTCGACTCTGAGATGGCTTCTTTCTTTCAAAAGAGTTTTAATGAAAATATTTGCAGGCACTACAATTAAATCAAAATAGTGTAGGATCATTTGTGATTTTCAACAGGGTGCCAACCTTTTTTCTCATCAATTATTTCCCCTTTTTTTAACTGAAAAAAAAAGCACATTTTTAGATCAGTCTGGAGAAATACATTTCCCTTTGGTATTCACTCACATGTTTTTTAAAAATCAGCTGAATCAAATTAATATTTGAATGACAACAAATTATTACATGCACAGTTACCGTAGAGGAGTTCATTTTCTCTAATAATCCAGTATATTGAAAAGGAAAAAAAAAAACCACAAAAAATTAGTCTTACTCTGACAGATTTTTTTTTTTTAAAAAGAAAAGAAATATACTCCATCATTATCTTAAAAGGTTTTAATAAACCCTATGGTTTCAAATCTCACAGTTTGGTTCTGTATGCCTTAATGTAAAATTAATGTCTACTCAATATAATCTTGCTGTTTCACTTCTGTACTAATTCGGCTTTCTTACAGCACTTTCATACACAGAAATATCTACTCTTGATTTCTCTCATCTTGAAATAAAATTTTCTCTGCTTCTTTTTTTTTTTTTTTTTTTAACCACCAGGCAGTAGAATCCTCTTCCAGCTGCTTTACTCTTTGTATTTACAGGGTTACCACAAAATGCTCACAGGACAGGAGGCCCATTATTTCAGTCTTTTAAATATTATGCCACATCATCCATTTTCTTTCTGACTATCTTTGCACATTAAGCAAAGCTTGTCCTTCCACAAATTCTGTTTGCAGTGAGCATCCCCGTGCAAAAAGGGACAAAAGGCAAAAATGAAGAGTTCTTTAACCTATGAACTACTTGCAAGACATATACAGCTCTAATGCCAATCAAAAAAGACGACTTTTCCCTATTTATTGGTATCAGTATGTGGCGAAACCTGACCAGGCACTGTTTCAGTATATCCTTGATAGTGATAGGACAAGGGAGAACAGTTCTAAACTAAAAAAGAAGGTTAGATGTTAGGAGGAAAGTCTTTACTGGGAGAGTGGTGAGATACTGGAACAGGTTACCCAAAGAAGCCGTAGATTCTCCTCTGTGGAAGCGTTCAAGGCCAGGTTGAATGGGGCTTTGAACAACCCATTCTAGTGGAAGGTGTTTCCAACATGGCAGAGGGGCAGATGATCTTTAAGGTCCCTTCAAACCCAAGCCATTCTATGATTCTATTATGTGATTCTGTGTTACTAGGTGTCTGGGAAAGACTAGAGCCAACAACAAAAAGGAATTTGCTAGCTAGTGATTTGAAAAATCCTTACAAAATTTATTCCATTCTTTCTGCCAGCAAAAATGGGTATCTAGGTGGTTTTTATGCTTATTGCATCCATTATATGCCAGTCATTGGCTCTGCACTCTAGAAGAAATTACACTGTGTACACCTGAATAATATTCATAGTCTGTATTTCAGACTGATACATACTTGATGTAACAGTTTTTGTACCAGAACTAGAAAAGCTCAGTGGCAAAATGGCAACTCAGTGAAGATACTTGAACACGAGTTTCTTGTATGTCAACTGAGTAACTTAACCACTCAGCCAGTATCCTCCAACTTATCTTCCCTCTTTCCTTTCACAGGGCTGTCCTAAAAGATTTTTTCCCCCAACAGAAGGTCCATTTAAACCAATATGATAATATCAAGAGAATGTATATTATATTAAGAGAATCTACTCCATTGTCATCAGTAGTAATAAACTAGAAACAGGCTGCAGTTGAAGTGGGAGGAAAAGTTTGAAAACAACATTGTGCCTTGTTTCAGCTGCTGCGAGGTTGTTCTGGATCATGGCAGAGTACTGAAACAGACAAACATGCATGCATCCCTGCCACAGACTTACTGCAAAGGCCAAGGTGTTAATAACAATATTTGCAAGAATTCAGGAGCTGGTAAGGCTCTGTGCTATCATAGAATGGTATGCACTTGAAGCTCAAAAAATACTATAAATATCCTGTACTATAAATATATAAAAGCAATACAGAGATGGTCATTCTAAAGTGCATGGCTAGTCCATCTTCTCTCCTTGATTTGTTAACTTCTGGAGGAAGATCTATAACAATGCAATACATCAGATCCACTCTATCCTGCTAAAAGCAAACAATGAAAAGTCCTGCACACTGCAATATCTATTCACTTTTTTAACAGCACAGGAGCAACCACAGTTAAATAACATCAAAGTAGATAAACTGCAGCAAAATTATAATGGATCAGAGCTGAAAGTCCCAATTGGTCAAGCCAAAGGCTGTAAGAAATTTGACTGCCCAAAGCAGTGGGAGAATCAATGTCACATATATGGAATATGGAACTACCCTGCCATGCACTCTTCCTGTTTGTATTCATTATCTTGAAATACAGTACTCAAAAAATGGTATCGCCTCTTCACTACTTGCCAGCGTGTGGAAGGTAACTTCCTGTCGTGGCTAAGTGAGCCTACCAGAGATGGGACCCCACAGACCTTCTGCTTACAACAGAAAAGGGCTGATGGGAGATGTGTTCAAAGGTTGTCTTGGGCAGCGAGACCATGAAATGATAAGTTTTCAATACTTGGTGATGTAAATCAACAAAACCTGGATTTTCAGAGGGTGGACTTTGACCTATTCAGGACACTGATTCAGAAAGTTCCCTGGGAAGCAGCCATTAAAAACAAGAGGGGCTCAGGAAGGCTGGACATACTTTAAGAAAGAAATCTTCAAGGTGCTAGAGCAGACCTTCCCTAGGTGCCAAAAGGTGAGTCAGCTGGGAATAAGACTTGCCTGGCTGAGCAGGGAGCTTTTACAGAAACTCAGGGTAAGAAAGAGGGTGTATCATCTTTGGAAAAAGGGACAGGCAGCTGTGGTAGGACATCCCCCCTCTCTCATGGCTGGGGCATTTGAAAGAGATAACTCAGGTCAGATTAATAGCCCAATGAGGAGTCAGAGACCCCAGCAGGAGGTCACCTCCAGGCTCCAGAGAGTCTGAGCTCCAGCCCCGAGTACACATCTTGGTATGAGAGCAGATGTGGAAAGAGATAAGGAAAATAAACATCAGTGACCAAAAGACTTGGTTCTTATGTCTGTAAAAGCGCACACAAATTATCACAGAGGCAGAAGTCTCCTACACACTCCTTGGGAACGTGCAAGAAGATTTCTCCCCTTAAGTCTGGATGTGAACTTTTGAGGTTACTTTCCCGGGAATTGAGAGAAAGGAATTTGATGTCTACCCCTTCAAGGATTGGCAGTAAGAAACATTGGATCCTAACTTATACTATTTCTTGGTTAGCTGTAAATTTAATGGTACCTTTAACTCTGTGTGTATTATACTTCTATCCCCTTTTGTCTTATCCCTGTGTAATAGTCTGTTCTAAGTCTTATGTCTGTTATTTTTGTGTCTATAAATAAATAATTCATTTTATTAGATAGAATCAGCCATTATTAAAGAACTTGCAGATAAGAGTGGATCTTTGGAGTGCTGGCCATCTCAATACAGCTATTGCCTGCTGCCAGAGGCCTGGGCAAAGGACAGGAGCTGATTTAAACCTACATCATCCATTCATAACAGTGACTCAGGAAGTGTTTAAGGATGTCGTTAGGTCATGCAAAAAAAAAATTAATTAGATCTTAATCTGGACACTTCTGTAAATGATAATAAAAAGTGTTTTTATAAATATATTAATGGCAAAAGGAGAGGGGCAAGGAAAACCTCTATTCTTTATTGTATGCAGAGGGGAATGTAGTCACCAAAGACAAGGAAAAGGATGAGGTACTTAACACCTTCTTTGCCTCAGTCTTCAACAGTAAGACTGGTTATCCTCAGGACAACTGGCCTCCTAAGCTGGTAGACCCAGACAGGGAACAGAATAGATCCTGTGTATTCCAGGAGGAAGCAGTTAGTAACCTGATGAGCCACTTCCATTCTCACAAGCCTGTGGGACCAGACGGGGTCAATCCTAGGGTAATGAGGGAGCTGGCAGAAGAGCTCATTAAGCTGCTCTTCATCATTTGTCATCAGTCCTGGCTAACCAGGGAAGTCTCAGATGACTGGAATTTTATCAAATATGACACCCATCCACAAGAAGAGCCAAAAGGAAAATCCAGGAAAGTACAGGCCTGTTAGCCTGATCTCAGTGCCTGGCAAGGTTATGGAACAGATTATCTTGAGTGTGATCACACAGCACCTACAGGACAGCGTGAGGATCAGACCCAGCCAGCATGGATTTAGGGGAGGCAGGTCCTGCCTGACCAACCTGATCTGCTTTTATGACCAGGTGACCCACCTGGTGGATGAGGGGAAGGCTGTGGATGTTGTCTACCTGAACTTCAGCAAAGCCTTCAACACTGTCTCCCATAGCCTAATCCTGGAAAAGCTGGCAGTTCATGGCTTGGACAGGTGCACCCTTCTCTGGTGCACTTGGGTAGATGGCTGGGCCCAGAAAGTGGTGGTGGATGGTCACCCTGCATCCAGATGCATGCAACCCCATGCCCTTTGTTAGGCAAAGGGTCAGCACCAGTTCACAGCTCATTGCCGGGGGCTCCTGCCATTTCCCACTACCCAGGGCACAACCTGCCACTTGCACACTGAGCTAATTGCACTAGGTGTGTTCCTCAACAGTGATCTACATTCTCAAAAATGCTAGCCTAACAGCTGGCTGCACACATTTAACATGACCTAGGCATTTAACAATCAGCTCAAAAGCCTAAGTGGGAACTGTTGTTCAAATTGATAGGAGAAATGGGTGTTAATGTCTTCACAAACAAGTCAATCTGAAAGGACCAGCCAGGTTCTGGAAGTATGGTTGTGGGGGGTCTTTATAAACATCAAGCCTCCCAGGTTTTTTGCAGGACTGAGTACACTCTGAATTTCTGAACTTTAGGGGACAATACACAGCTTAATAGATTTATGAATATTTACTTCTCTGCCCAGGGTGGGCTGAAAGCTAATTTTAATGGTCATACAGTGCATGATGAGGGCGGGATACATGTTCCAGGCGGAACATGTAGTAGGCAGTTCATAGTAGGCAGTTCAGGAAGTCTGTACCTTCCTAGTACCTCAGCCAATGGGGAAAGGAGGAGGGCAACATGCAGCTGGGAGTTTAGGATAAACGGAGGCTGCGTCCTCCAAAAACTCAAGGGGTTATAGCCTAGTGGACTCTCTCCCTTTATTCAAATGCAGTTGCAGGACTCTTGTGTCTCCTTTGTGGACACTGGCTTTTTACAGCATGATTTTCTGCACACACAAATCTGCAAACCTAGTGTTCATTATCCCCAAACTAACAAAGAGGAGGACTGCAATGTTAAACATATCAAACAAAGCAAAGGAGAAATATGACTTTAAGTTAAGGTCATGCCACCCAAACTGCAATACCTTTTTACAAACATATTTTTCCAGAAAGGGCAAATGTAACTTCCTTTAGCAGGGTCTGTAGCTTATTATTCTCTGCAGTGATTCAGACATAATTTCAGACATAATGTTTCTCTTTGAAAAACAGAATCACTGTTCAAACAAGTATAAAACAAGCGCATATTTCTATTTAGGGCACTAAGTTTAAGTTGAGAAACTGTTTGAGCCTTTGAAGACCTATAGAGTCAGTGTATTTTAAAATCTACTCAGTTGTCTGGGTTGTTTTTCCCTTTTTATTACAACTGTATCATTTGGACAGGATTCTGGCATAATACTGCCAAATCCTTCCAAGACTCTTCACGTGTACTGTGACACATGTTCAACTGGTATCACCAAGGATAATCTTCATCAATTAGAGGTTTTGAGTAGCCACCAAGATGTATTCACACACTACAAAACCGGCTGTGTGCTGTATACAAAGCATGCTCTTAGCATGGCTTAGAAACAATCAGTGTGAAGGAACACAACTTATTCAAAGGACAAGAGGGAAATCAGCTTCATGGTATCTTCATTCACAACCATTAGTTTCACTGATGATAGTAAATGTGTAATGAAAATATTTCTGAGAACATTATTCCCTAGAAGCTTTCTCACCATGCATATTTGTTGTGAGAGAAAACAGCCATGTGGTCTCTGATACAGTCAGAGAACTGCATTTAGATCTGAACAATTATCAATTGTACAGTTCTCCTCCTAAAAGCTCCACTTTTTAAAAAAATTAATCACTCCTAGCCATAATAGTTACTAATCAATATTCTCCTATGTGGATACAAAAATGCTGCCAGCAAGAAATTTTCTTGCTACTTTCTAAGTCCACGGGATACTTTTCTCTCTCACAGAAGATATTCGCAGAGTTTATAAACCATGAACCCCTGCGACCTTGATGAGCTTTGTTTATAGTACAGTAGGAAAATATTTTGACAATGGATGTTTTAGGATATTAGCCAATCACCCCCAAGGGGTGGCTGATCCTTTGTCCAATTAGACTATCAAGAAAAAAGTCTATAAAAGACTTTGTAAAATAATTAAATAAATCAATCTTGCTGCACAATTCCTGCCTGCTGGATATCTCTCCTCCTCCATACGGCTGCAGGATGAGGTAATACACCTATTTACTTTGTCATTCTTTCACTTTGGAGAAGGTAGTGGTCATTATGCTTGTGCAACAGGTATTCCTGAGATAGAAGTTTCTGGCCTTTCCCAGAAAAATGTGTGCCAGTGTCTCCTTAATATCCTGTGTTGAAATCCATGTCCCACACAGACTGAAAAGATCTGGTAATGCTACAGATATAATTTGAAATAAAATGGTTTTCAAAAACAGAATGAAAATACATACATATTAACTTACAAGTTTTAAACAATAGGAGCAGACGGAGCACATTAAGTCTTTATGGATTAGACAGCCAAGAGTTCTGTATTTCTCCTTGCACTGGAGAGTACTCTTAAAGACTTTCAAAAATACAGTACAAAAACATGTAAGATGCACTGAACCCATCGCTTCCTCATCTAGGAAAAGCATCACAGCTTGGTACTCGTCATGTGATATAATTTGGGAAACTGCTTAAGTCATCGAGGTGATTTTCTATAAACCACTCAGCAGTCTTAACTGCAACCTGGACTGTTTTTCATATTATAAAACAAAGCTGAACAGCCCTTGATATAGGGGGCTTAGGCTTTAAGGGTTAATTGCTGACTGTAGGTACTGCTAGTATTGCTTAATTTTGCAGCTGCTTGCTAGACAATGTATATTGCTTGTTCAATACTAATTATGCTTCCAAACAGAAAGAGAAGGATGTAGGGGAGGATAAGGGTAAGATGCAAGACCATTGATAAGAGGAAGAAACTGTGACCAAAGATACCTGCTTTCAGACCCTGAAACCAGCTGAAACCAGCCTTGAGGTTTGGACTTGGACCAGGAACTCAGAGAGCATGCACAAGAGGGCAAGGTGAAAAGTTCAGTCCTGAGGAAGACTCATTTACTTCATCTTAAGACCCCTGCCCACGACCACCAGGAGGCACTGTGCAGGCGCAAGGCATATGGAAATGACTTTTGAGCTCATTATAATATGAAGCGGGGCTAGATAACGAATATGTATAGGCGTATTGTGTAACCTAATGCATATGTAACTTGTAAGCTGATATATACCAAGCTGAATACCGTGAACAGCATGTATGTTTTTGGAGGACTACCTCTCATGCGTCCAGTGCTGTAATAACCATACCTACTTTATAACGTTATGAGTTGTAGAGTCTTGCCACAAATCACCCTATAATCCACCTTTGTTTTCCTAGTACTGCCCACTTATTTCTTCCTTCCTTTCTTTGACTACAAACCTGTATTCACACACAGATTTTCTACTCCCTATTAGTTTTATAATATTATGTATTATTTCAATACTACAATAACATGAAAACATTTAAATAATATCTTTGTCCTGATAATTTATATTGTCTCTATAGCATCTATAAGAAGTTTGCTTGTTCAGTAAAACCCAATTTGTAAATATATTTCAGCTACACACAGTGACAAATGATTCAGTTGTAGGCACCGCAATATAAGAAAAATATAATGCTATTAGAAATGGTCCAAAGGAGGATTACCAAGATGGTGAAAGGCCTAGCGGGCCTGTTTCTTAAACATCTTTTTTACAGAAGTTTAATGCCTAAGAGTATAGTTAAATTAACTTCCTTTGGTGTCTTTCTGTTTACCCTTGATACAAATCTGTGGTGGCCAGTTGGCCTGTGGTACAGGGACAGAGAGAATTCTCGATAAGACAGTCCTTAATACCAGATAGTTCTGTCACGGTCATGGTGAGGAAAAGAAGCCTCTCCCAGAATGCTATGTTTGGTTATGGTAATCTACCCCAGTTCTGCTTCCCCGGTTGGCTCCTGGTGCTAGCCACATCCCCGTACTTAAGCCTGAGTTCTCACGTGTTCTGGGTCATTTGCCTCAAGAAACCTTCACAGGCAGTAGCAATAAACTGCTTTCTGTGGAAATCTATGCAAGGACCCTTCCTATCACCTTGCCATTGACTTTATTACTGAAGCTATCCGTGCGTTTGTGCATGCGCGCGTGAGTGTATTCAGCAGATCCTGCCGAGCGGCTTAGCTGTGGAGACGCTGTTTGGAGATTGCGACACCCCGCGCTCTGACATGGAACCCCGCAGAGCCGGGGGGCTTACTAATATCTGGTGCCTGATATTAGGACTTCCTTGGACTGTCCCCGGCAGCATCTCCAGCAGCTTCTTGCAGCTGGACCTAAGTCACTTTTCAGAACAGCCATTTCCCCGGAAGAAACCTCTGAGTTCTATCACGGGTCTCAGAGAGGGAGACTGATAATCTCCTTAGGAGAAGAGGAGACCTGTAGATACAAAAATGCTGCTAGCAAGGATTTTCTTGCTATTTTCTAAGTCCGTGAGAGACTTTTCTCTCATGCAGAAGAGGTAGCAGGGAATGTAAACAACCAAGCCACCTGCAACCTTGAAAAGTCTTGTTTATGGTATAGTAGAAAAATATTTTGACAATGGATGTTTTAGGATTTTAGCCAATCACCCCAAGGGGTGGCTGGTCCTTTGTCCAATTAGACTATGAAGAAAAAAGTCTATAAAAGAGTTTGTAAAATAATTCAATCAATCAATCTCGCTGCACAGTTCCTGCCTGCTGGATCATCTCTCCTCCTCCTCCCTATGGCTGCGGGACATGGTGATATACCATAGGAACCAGGCCTGTGGTAATAGAGACCGGTCTGCGGTCAACCGGACCACCCCCAAGATGTTCATTTGACCCTCTGGTGAGATACAGGTCACTTTTTATCCTTTTCATTTTTCTCTTTTGTCTCAGGGCTGAGAGGAGAGGGAGATGGAGGCTGAGATAGACCGTCTCCTATGGGATGCCTTTCCCCAAGTTCTAAAAGCCCTTATTTGCAGGAACTTTCATTTTTCAAGGGAAGATTTAATGCATTTTCTTACTTGGTTGCTTAACCACTTTAGAGGGAATTTAAAATGGCTTGTTCCTTGGCTGTTTGCATTGGGAAAAATTTATTTGTTCTACCAGCTAGTTAGAAAGCTGTTAAAAATGTTGGGAACTGTTTGGAAAAACACCCCTTGCCCACGTCCCTATCCCTGCATCCCTGTTCCCTCTGCCCTGCCTCAAGAGAAACAGGGAGATGGATTCTGCCTGACGGCCCAGGGCTGCTACCGACTCCCTGCCACCTCCAGGTCTCTTTTGTTCCCTGCCCAGGATAGCGCTGGCCAAGCTACCTTTGGGGAAGATTCTTCTCCAAACCTTCTCCCTGTACTCACTTTCCTGGTTTTTTCCACTTCAAACTTGCTCCAAGATGGTGGCAGCATGGCCAGTACCACAATCCCAGCTGCTTCTTCTATTTTTAATTTCCCCCCTCCCCTCCAGTTACACAAGATGGAGAACACCATGTGGCAGCCGTGGCTGTGGGGGCAGCCATTTTGCAATTGCACAGCCCCCCCTCCGCCTACTCCCGCTTACGTCACCGTGCCTGGCCCCCTCTCTGTCCCTGGCCCCTCCCATGTGTCGATGAGCATGTTTGTGTTGGGCCCCAACCCTTCACCAGGAGTCCCCTCCCAGCTGCCGACCCTGCCTCTCCCTCCAGTGTCCTCACCCCTTCCATCGGTGACCCCGCCCATGGGACCCAACCCACGGCAGGTTCCTACACTGCCAAAGCTGGGGTGGGGGGGGATGCTGGAAAGCTGCCATCTCGGCCACACCGCACCAGGGGGCCCCGGCTTGCCAGAAGCCCCGCACCCCTGCCAGGCACAGTCTCGCCAATTCAGAAGAGGAGAGCAGTGACTTCTCAGATTCCGATGCTGAGTCTGAGGATTACTGGGCTAGGGTGAGAAAGCAGGCAGCCAAAGATGGTAACTGGGACCTGGAAAATAAGGTTGTGCCCCCAGATGGCCCAAGAGACATTTTAATTACAGGAAGTGGACTTCTTTATGGGCCAGACGTACTTTATGTTACTCCAGAAGTCCAAATCGTCGGCCCTCAAGATGAAGTTTTTGTGACTGTTTCATGTAGTAAGCCCCCTTGGTTTTTATACAAAGGGATGGCTATTGCCCAATTCTTTCTACTACCACATCATAGAGACTGGATCCCGGAGAACCCGATAGCATGCTGGGTTGAGGTTGTGGGACCAGATAAACCTATGATAGAGTGTGGTCTGCTTAACAGAGGTTCTGAGTTGTATCTTCCAGGAATGGCAGACACCAGAGCTGATGTCACCATTATACCTCGCTCTGAGTGGCCACGGGACTGGAAACTGACTCCGGCTAATGGAGTCATCTTGGGGATTGGAGGTGCTGCACTCTCCATGCACAGCAAAGATAGTATCATCGTGGAGGGACCCAAAGGTCAGGTAGCCACCATCAGGCCCTTCGTGGTCAGGTCAGGCATTACCTTGTGGGGCAGGGATCTGTTGTCTCAGTGGGGAGATAGACTAGAAATCCCCAAGCCACCTCGGGATTTTTAGTTGGGGCCACTGAAGAGCACGCCACCCCACCGCTGACATTGAAGACCGATAGTCCAGTGTGGACAGACAAGTGGTCCCTTTCAGCTGAAAAGCTGCACGCTTTAGAGTTCCTCATGGAAGAGCAGCTTTCCAAGGGTCATATAATACCCATCAACAGCCCTTGGAACTCTCCTGTCTTTGTTATTAAGAAACTTGGCAAAGACAGGTGGAGACTTCTCCACGACCTTCACAAGATAAACGAGGTCATCGAAGACCTAGGTCCCCTGCAGCCCGGCCTGCCCTCACTCTCCATGCTGCCATGCAAAGGGAGACTTGCAGTCATAGATATCAAAGACTGCTTTTTTAACATCCCCCTCCATCCTCAAGATGCACCCCGGTTTGCCTTCTCAGTCCCATCCCTAAACATGCAGGCCCCTCTGAAAAGGTACCACTAGCGAGTCCTCCCTCAGGGGATGAAAAACTCACCTTCCATCTGCCAGTGGTACATGGCCCACATCCTCTCACCTATCAGAAAGACTTTTCCAGATGCCATCGTCCTGCGTTATGTGGATGATATACTAGTTTGTTCCCGAGATCAGTCCTATTTGGACACTGTTTTAACTAAGACAATAAAGGCTATTGAAGACGCTGGATTTGAAATCCACGAAGACAAGATTCAGTGAACCTGCCCTTGGACCTACCTGGGACTCCGAATCAGTGAGTGGACCGTTGTACCCCAGCATCTCACCATCAAAGATAACCCAAAGACCCTCCACGACCTCTACCAGCTCTGCGGGTCCATCAACTGGGTGCGTCCATTGCTGGAGATCACGACAGAGAACCTCACACTGCTCTTCAATCTTCTCTGAGGCAATGATGACCTTGATTCATCCTGTGCCATCATTCCTGAGGCCCAGGAATCCATCACAAAAGTCCAGGAAGCATTGTCTTCCCACCAGACACACAGGAGTGACCCCACTCTCCCGTTCCAGCTCATCATCCTGGGTAAGTCGCCCAGGTTCAATGCATTAATTTTTTAGTGGGACGCTGCGCAGAAAGATCCACTCGTTATCATCGAGTGGGTCTTCTTACACCGTGAGCTTATTAAGACCATTACAACACCTCAAGAGCTGATGGCTCAGCTCATTATTAAAGCCAGGGGATGCCTCCACACCCTGTGGGGTGTGATTTCACATGCATTTGCCTCCCATTGATGACTGGGATTCTGGACCATTTGCTCCAGAACAATGAGCACCTCCAGTTCGCCCTTGACAGCTACACAGGCCAAAGTTCCATTCACCAACCCAGTCATAAGCTGTTTAATTTGGCTTTCCATTTGGCTCCAAAATCACTCCAAAGTCAAACATCTGTAAAGGCCCTGACCATTTTTACAGATGGCTCGGGGGGATCACAGAAGTCGGTGATGACTTGGAAAGATTCAAAGATGCAGAAGTGGGAGTCTGACATCCAGACTGTTAAAGGATCCCTGCAGATTGCAGAGCTAGCAGCCGTTGTCAGGGCTTTTGAGAGATTCAAAGAGCCGATTAATCTGGTTACTGATTTGGCATATGTGGCCAGTGTAGTTGCTAGAGCTGAACATTCCTTGCTAAAAGTAGTGTCAAACCCAAATTTACACAGGTTGCTTTTGAAGTTAATCTACCTCATCTCCCACCGAAAGCAACCATTTCATATAATGCATGTGAGGTCACACACCAACCTCCCAGGGCCCATTGCAGAGGACAACAGAAGAGCAGATGCCCTAGCCATCCCTGTGCAGACTGCTAACATTACCTGACATCTTTGCACAGGCCAAGATGAGCCACAGCTTTTACCATCAGAATGTGCCAGCCCTCATGTGTATGTTCCACCTACCGTGCGACCAGGCAAGGGCGATAGTGGCCACGTGCCCCAACTGTCAGCAGCACCAAGTTCCATCACTGGGCTCCGGGGTTAAACCCCAAGGATTCAACAGTTGCCAGTTGTGGCAGACAGATGTGATCCACTATCCGGCAGGCAAAAATACATACACGTGTCCATTGAAATGTTTTCAGGAGCAGTGTTTGCTTCGGCTCACGCAGGAGAGAAAACCAAAGATGTCACCAGGCACTTTCTCCTGGCGTTTGCCATCTTGGGCATCCCAGAACAAATTAAAACTGACAGTGGCCCTGCCTACACCTCCCACAAACTCAGGGATTTCTTCAGTCAGTGGGGGGTGAAGCACAGCACAGGCATACCACACTCCCCTACAGGACAGTCAATTGTTGAAAGGGCCCATGGCACCATTAAGTGGGTCCTCGATCAGCAGTGAGGAGGGACAGAGACCAGTTCTCCTATTGAGAGGCTCTGTAAAGCCCTTTTCACGATAAATTTTCTAAACTGCTCATCCACAGAGCCAAACGCTCCTGTATTCTGGCACTTCTCCAATTCGGCCCAAGCTAAGCTCAATGAGAAGCCACCGGTGCTGATCAAAGATCCTGAAAGCCAACAAATACTGGGCCCTTTTCCTTTAATAACCTGGGGGAGGGGGTATGCCTGTGTATCAACACTGTCAGGCCCAAGGTGGCTTCCAGGCAAGAACATAAAGCCTTACACTGGCCCAGCAAACACTGCTCCCAAAGACACAGCTGTGCCTGGAGTTGATGCAGAACAACCCAAAGACCAAAGAAGCACAGCCTAGAGATAGAGATGATGCAAATCTCCACCGCAGACACTGACCTGCCATCTCACAACCAGAGCTGCGACTAGGTCGGTTTTACACCGCTAATGTGCTCCCATACCCCTGTTACCATTCCCTTTTTTTTTTTTTCAGCTTAGTTAATAAAGAAAGGGGAATGTAAAGAGGGAGGGAATGGAAGGCCTCCCCCCCCTCTGAAAATTGCAAATTTTTAACTCTGTTTAAAACTCTAGCAGAAACACCTGCCAACCAACAGTGCATCAGGAAACCCGGCATTTGTCCCGCCACCATCCTCTGGATGTTCCCAATACCACTGGCAGCCGAGGCTTGAACTCTACTGCAGCCAAAACAGACCCTGGCAAAGACTACCCCCCTCCGTGAGAGCATCCATACCAGGGTCCAGAGAAAAAATCCCCTGAAGGATTTGAAGACTTGTTGGGACAATGGGTTGTGGGTGTTTCTGATTGGTTTTGTTACTTTATGTATGTTTGGTTGTTTGGGGCGTTTGGTTCTGGGATCTCTGGGAAAGGCTTTTTAATTAATACAGAAAAGAGGAGTTGTGGTGGCCAGCTGGACTGTGGTACAGGGACAGAAAGAGTTCTCGATAAGACAGTCCCTAATACCAGATAGTTCTGTCACGGTCATGGTGAGGAAAAGAAGCCTCTCCCAGAATGCTATGTTTGGTTATGGTAATCTACCCCAGTTCTACTTCCCCAGTTGGCTCCTGGTACACCCCCGTACTTAAGCCTGAGTTCTCACGTGTTTTGGGTCATTTGCCTCTAGAAACCTTCACAGGCAGCAGCAATAAACTGCTTTCTGTGGAAATCTATGCAAGGACCCTTCCTATCTCCTTGCCATTGACTTTATTACGGAAGCTATCCGTGCGTTTGTGCATATGCACGTGTGTGAGTGTATTCAGCAGATCCTGCCGAGCAGCTTAGCTGTGGAGACGCTGTTTGGAGATTGCGACACCCCGCGCTCTGGCATGGAACTCCGCAGAGCTGGGCAGCTTAGCAATACAAATCTAGCAGCATTTGGAAGAAGTCTCTGTATATTCATGACCAAAACATGGGTTTCATTTCTTAATCTGCTGAAAATGCTTGTCATTTATAAACATTAATAATAGTAGTTCAAAGCAAATTTTAGTTCAAAGCAGAAATACTACGTATTTTTGTGTTTTCTATTGAGTTCATGCTTTCCTTAATGTTACTACATTCATTCCTGAAGTTGAAATTCTTCCACAGAGACAAACCTGCCATATGCTCATAAAACCTGATGCCTGGCTAGCATATTCCTATTTCAGAATGTAAGCTTCTATTGAATCAGTGTGCATAAGATGGTTTGAAGAACCATGCTCTCATAATTACATCTTTTCAACAAACAGCTGGAAGAAGAGACAGGTGAATGCTGTAAGGTCCGCTCTTACTATAACAAAATAGTTTTCCAAATTATGAATGGGCAGTTACATATATGTATCACAAAGTCTGCATGTGAAAAAGCAAGCCATGTCTTTGTTTACCTCATTTTCCTCATTTCTTTAGCAAATAGAACTTTACCATTTGTATCACCAAGCAAGTCCCACATTCACTCTCAAACTATGTCAATCCAGATGATAACCGCAGCCCTATTGAAGTGTTATCCTAGAAGACAAAACAGTTTAATATTATTTAAGCTTATATTATTCCTGCTTTTGCTTCTCTCTCAACTTTTAACACCTCCTTTCAGATGAAAAGATTGGAGAAATTTGTCATCTTTTTCACCTAGACCTTTTGCAGTCAGAATTTCTTTATGTGCAGCTCTGTACACAGTGTGCAGGTTTTCACAGAGCCACCCATGTTTCCAACACTAGATTAACAGAAGCAGTTCACAACTTTATAGCTGCACATAGCAGAGGAAACTGCCTTTGCTAATGATGTGACAAACCCTGGAGGATTCAAACATCTGTAAGATTCTGTACTGCCTTCTGTAATTTTTTTTACCTGTCCTGAAGAGGTTCCAAACCACCTGAGAGAGGAGTCTAGTCTCCAAGTCTAACCACTGTGCAACTCTTACTAACATACTTAAATTTAAGCATTAAACATAATAAAGATGCAGTTCAGAAATACCTTAAATTTATTCTTTCAATTCACCCCAAATTAAAGTTACTGGAAAAATTATAAGGAAAATCTAGCTTTACTTATGTTTTCTGTTGAAGATATTTCAGTTCTGAATTCAGATAAGAGCAGAGTATCAAGGGCCATTGTCTTGGGGTGACTTTATGATGTGTATCCCATATCGCTGCCCTATGCCCAGAAATTAATTCTTGTGCCTTTCTATGCCTTTAAACTGAGCCTGAGAGGGGGAAGGAAAAAAACCCGAGCAGAACTTTTTCAAAGCAGTTTGCAGCTTGTTCAAGGTCACACAGAGATAGCGACTTCTTTTTCCCAGCCAGCTTTCAGCCAGTTTTTTTCTTTCGGTTTCTTCTTCTTCTTCTCCAGAGAGAGACTGAGAGTTGAACTTTTTTTCCCTTCCCTGGAATTTCGGATTTTTCCCTTTTTCCGTGGATTGCTTCAGTATCAGAACACATTGGGAGGACTTTCCACCAAGCACAGAGGGCCTGGCCCTGGGCCAAGCCCCAGCTCCAAGGAGACCAAAGGGAGGACTCTAACACTTTCCCAGGTTTTTTCTTCACAGCAAAAGATTTTATTGTTTAGCATTATTATCCTTTTCCCATGTTTTTGTTAAATAAATAGTTTTTATCTCTTTCCTTTGAGGAAATTCCCCCCCCCTCCAACCTGGTGGGGGGAGGGGTGGTTGTTCCTTCTCTCAGAGGATATATCTCTAAATTTGACCAAACTGGAACAGCCATGTTGATAAGTAAAGGCTGACCATCGCTTTTTAGAGAATAAAAATGTGAGAGATGATGTTGATGACCACTTATGGCTTCTCAAGGACCTTGACAAAAAGCATAATGTTGGCCTGCCAATAGGCTCCCACAGACAGAATAACTGGGACACTGTACTCCCAGTGTTCAGACTATCCAGCTGAGAAATAGGGTGAAATGAAACTGAAATAAACTGAAATGAACTGCACTGGAATTGGTCATTCAAAAATTCCTGAGAGATTTAGGAGAGACTGTTTCTGCAATCACTAAACTTCTCTTTGGGTTTGGTCCCAAATGAGTCAAAACCTTCAGGTGTTCGGGATTTTCTTCACATGAATACTCTCCACTGGAAACTGTTGGGGCCTCCAGATAATTTACATTTTGCTTTAAAAACAGGACAGACTCATCTGTTCCAGGTATCCTTGTACCTGCACACTGATATTCACAGCTTACAGGTGTGAATGTGAGGTAGCCATGACAATCCTTCCACACCCCAACACTGAATGATCTCCAGCACTGCCCTCCTCTAGGTGACTGCTGTGCATGCTGACAGCAGAGTCATTCAGCCTCTGTGGATAAAGCTCTCATCTCTGGAAAGTGCCGTGCTTGTCAGCCTTCTAGCCCCCAAACCTCTACAAGCTTTAGAATCGGACTGAAGATTAATTAATCTTGTTCAACTTGACAGCTTTTTTATAAAACAGCCATCAAAAGGCAGCACTGCTTGAGATAGCAACAAGGTGGCTGATTATTGATACTTACTGTCACTTCAATCCTTGGTGTCTTTAAGCTCTGTCAATAAATAGATAGGTGCTCGAGTTTTTTACACATCATCAGTCATTAAAATTGAAGTTATAACATGAAATAGAGCAAATTGTTGGTGTCGTTGCCTCATACCAAGGCAAGACCTTGTTACTAAAGCAGAAAGAGATGCAGCTCTGACTCAGTGTGGGCAGGGCCAGCAGAGAGAGCATCCACTCCTACGCATAGATAAGCCACCCCCAGGAGCTCAAGCGACCAGGAGTGTGGCAAACAGAGCATGGTGTATCAGCCAGGGCACAGCATGGCAGTTTGCACAGGTAGGGTGAACAGGAAGGATGCTGAGGCACTGCCAGCTCAAGCAGTTATCTCGGTGGTCGTCACCCTTGCCAACAGAGCTCAGGTACGCTGTCCAGTCAGATAAAAGTTTCTTCCACCGCACACACCAGAAGGGATGTGGCAATCCAGAGGGAGCACCCACAAAAGCATGCAGGGTCCAGGTCTTACTCTGCAGGGTGTTCCAGAGCCTGGTGCTGCTCTCAGAGGGCAGCAGAGACAACAGCTGTGTGAAGTGCGATCAGGTCAATGATCTGCTCAACCTAGTGGCGAGCTGAGAGATGAAATAGAAATACTAAGTATTAGTGACTGAGGATGAAATTGATGGTGAAGCTGCACTATACCATGCTTTGGACAAATGCGCCCAACCATTCACTTCACAAGAAGCAACAGATCCCCTACCCTCTCACCATCAAGGAGAAGGAAGGGAGCTTAGAGACGGAGGGGAGTAGAAAAGGGTTTCTGGTTGGGGTTGCAGGCAAATCCCTTCTCGACCTACCTCACCTTCCTATGTGCCCTTATACAATACGTATAAGGACCTAGAATCTGAGCAGGGAAATGAGAATGTGGATTAAGGTTCTTCTGGAATGGAGGGGTTGCCTAGGGCATGGCAGCCTACCACCCACATAACAACCTTCCCAAGTAAGACTTAAAAAAGGGTAGTAGTCATTGGTGACTCCCTTTTAAGAGGAATGGAGGGCCCAATATGCTAACCAGATCCAACACATAGGGAGGTGTGTTGAGCCTCTGTGACCCAGCTAAGGGACACAACAAAGAAACTTCCCAGCTTGGTACTGCCCACTGATTATTACCTTCTACTGGTTTTCCTGGTAGGCACTGCTGAGGTCTGAACAAGAAGGCTGCAGTCAATCAAGAGAGGCCTCAGGGCCTTGGGACAACTGGTCAAGGAATCTGAAACCCAAGTTGTTCCTTTCTGTCCTGCCAATTGAGAGAATGATGGGGCAAGAAACAGAAAAATCATGCAGATGAACATCTGGCTTCAGGACTGGACTTAGCAGCAGAATTTTGGGATTTTTGATAATGAGTTAGTTTATATGACAGAACCTGGCAACAAACAGAGTCCACATGTCTCAAAAGGGATAAAGGATCTTAGCTCAGGACTTACCAGGGCTAGTTGAGAGAGCTTTAATGTAGAGTTGAAGGGGGAACAGGAACATAGCCAGGCTCAACAGAGATAAAGTGTTGGAAGGGCAGAACCATAGCAACCATGCTATTAGCAAAAGGAAGTTTAAGAGTGAATATCTTAATTGAGCACAAGCAGCCGAAGACATAACCAACATTGGGCATGGGGACTATGGGGCATGTCTTTGCACACCTACTGGGATACTGACACAATCAAATACTTCTATAAAATGCCTGTATACCAACACATGCAGTATGGGGAACAAACAGGAGGAGCTAGAGATCCGTGTTCAGTTAGAGAGCTTTGATCTCATTTCAATTACGGAGATGTAGTGGGATAGCTCAAACGATTGGAATGTTCTCATGAAGGGCTACACACTGTTTAGGAGAGACAGACCAGGGAGGCACAGTGGTGGAATTGCCTTCTTAGGGCAACAACACTTGGAATGTATTGAGCTCTGTCTTGGGGTGGACGATGAGCAAGCAGAGAGCTTACGGATTAGGAAAAAACACCAGACTAGTAAGGGTGACATTGCTGTGGGTGTTTGCTACAGGCCACCTGAGCAGGAGGACAAAGTGGATAAGGCCTTCTACAGACAGCTAGAAGCAGCTTTAAAGAAACAGGCATTGGTTCTTGTGGGAGTCTCTTAACTACCCCCTGGAGAAGCAACACAGCAAAACACAAACAGTCTAGGTGGTTCCTGGAAAGCATTGATGACAACTTTCTGACACAGGTAGTGGATAATCCAAGAAGGAATGACGTGCTGCTTGACTTTATACAAACAAACAGGGAAGGAGTTGCTGGAGATGTGAAGGCTGGGAGCAGCCTTGGCTGTAGTGGCCATGAGACTGTGGAGCTCAGTAATGGGCAAGGAGGAAGCAAGTAATTGTCACCTCAGAGTTCAGGACAGCAAACTTTAGTCTCTTCAGGGATCTCCCAGGAAGAATCATATGGGAACAGACTCTGCAGGAAAGAGTAAGAGAGCTGGTTGATATTCCAGGATCACTTCCTCTAGGCTCAAGAACAATGCATCCCAGTGAGCAAGAAATCAGGTAAAGGGAGCAAGAGAATCACATAAATGAATAAAGTACTCCTGTGATTACTCAAGTATAAACAGGAAATACACAGGAGGTGGAAGCATGGTCAGACCATTTTGAAGGAATATAGAGGGATTGCCAGAATAAGTAGAAATAAGACAAGAAAGACCAAGGCCCATCTGGAATTAAATCTGGCCAAGGATGCCAAGGGCAACAAGAAAGACTTCTTCAAATACATCAATAAAAAAAGGAAAAGAAAAGATAATGTGGGCCTGTTACTAAATGGAGGCGGAACCTTGGTAACAGGGAATGCAGAGTGGCAGATCCACCTCACTGACAAGACCAGCCCTCAGGGATCTCTGACCCAGAAGAATCAGGGTAACAAACTTTGGAAGGAAGACCTTCCCTTGCTCAAGGAGGATTGAGTTACAGAACACCAAGGCAAACTTGATAACCACAAGTACAAGGCAACAATGATGATAAGGGACTGGAGCATCTCTTACAAGGCTGAGGGAGATGGGCCTCTTCAGCCTCAAGAACAGACAGCTCAGAGCGGACATTATCAATGTCTATAAGTATCTGAAAGGAAGGTGTCAAAAGAGTGGAACCAGGCTCTTCTCAGTGGTGACAAGAAGTAAGAGTAGAGGCAACGGGCAGAAACTGATGCCGAGGAAGTTCCACCGGCATATGAGGAAGAACTTCTTTACTGTGTGGGTAACTGTCATAGGTTAGCAAGCTGAGTCTTGGAAGTGATGTTCTTCTTACAGCTTCCTCTATGACGTGATAGAACCTATCAGATGGCCAGTTTGAATATGGACAATTCTCTAAGCCACTTAAAGTTGTGACCGCCTCCGTGATCCGCACTTAAGAATAGACAACCCCCCCCCAGCTCTCTCTCTCTCGTTTCCAGTGCTGGGACAGGTGGCTGCGGGGCCCGAGCAGGGGCCAGTGGGCCCGGCCCCTGCTCGGGCCAGGCTGGGCCAGGCCACGGCTCCAGGATGACCCCCCCAGCAGGGCTGTGGGCAGCCAGAGCAGCTCGGAACCACCCCCCCCCCCCCCGCCCTTCTCCACTGCGGCCAAGATTTCAGCTAAAGTGGCACCTCTGTCTGGCAGAGGTCAGGTGACCATCACCAATAAGCCACACAGCTGCAAGGCTGAGGTGAGATTAACCCTTTTAGTGCTGTGAAGAGCTGAAACCCTGAGGGAAGAGAAAGAGGAGATGCTTAAAGCTGAAGGTCTGTTGTGAAGCTATGATATATCAGAGTATCCCATTGTAATTTCATGAAGATATGGGGGGTGGAGTGTTCAACTCGTAAGCAAAAGCACCTGCGCTGAGATAGGCAGATGCTGACGCAGCTGTAATTTCATGAGAAATTTGGACAGGGAGAGATGGACCAAATGAGGACTTTTGCTCCAAATGGGAAAGGAGAAACCTCAGTTCCTAGAGATGCTCCCAGAGATAGTTCTAAAGATGAAGATGAGGAAGACCCTTTGCTCCCAGGGAAGGAGAAGGGCCTCTGTTCTTGTTTCTGAACGGCTCAACCTTAAAATTGTACCCCAAAAAACTTCAAGAGTAGACCCTCAAAAGCAGTTGCAGGAAAAGCTGCAAGTCGGGGGAAGGGACTCACATGCGAGCAGAGACTCCTCTTCCTAAATGGACTGAACAATATTTGGAAGTGGGCAGCTGTCTCGTTGTGATAATGTGTTCATAGCACGAGCAAGAAGAGACTTCTCTTTCTAAATGGACTGAACAAGGTTATTATGGAAGTGGTAGACAGACTGAACATCTTAAGGGTTGTCTATAGGAGAAAGTTTCATGAAGGATGTCTGGACTTCAGGCGGCTCTCTTGAAAGCTGTTGATTGCATAGGCGAAGTTACAGCATTTCAGGGAGTGGGTATCCAGAGCCAGCCCTACAGCTGCCAGCTCCAGCTATAGGCATACCTGAAGCCACTTTCTGTTCAAGTTACAAAGCATTAGATACTTTTCTTTGCAGAGTATCTTAACACATAACAACCAATAAGCACCATACACAATACCTTTACATTTGCCTATAGCCTATCATAACTACTACCATCACCATATTACAGTCATTATTATCCAATCACAAGAGTAAGTTACAATTTAAGCTTACAGTGGAAAATTCTTAGACCTTTCTTCTTCTTGCTACATCAACATTTCTTGTTTGCCTGCCATATCTTTCTTTTTGGTAAAGACACGTTTTCTATTTAGTTATGCTCTTCTTGAGACTTATTTACTTGGTGAAAAACATGTCTTTGTTTGTAATCACATACCTTTGTCCTACTCCTAAAAATCTCCTTCCAACTCATCTCCAACCTTTGCCTTCTCAGTTACTCATCGATCACTGTTTCAGCAAAACATCTTTTATTCTATATCAAAACTTGCTTTCATTTCTACCTCATCCCCAGCTTCTACATTCACAGACCTTTCTGCCAAGCCTACATACCTTACCAAACTTTCATCCTCCCCAACAGTTGACTTTTTACATTGTCAGTGGGAGAAGGGAGGAAGGTGGGGGGAGGAGGAGAGTTCTGAAGGTATGGTATAATTTTTTTTTTCCCCCTCTTTTAGGTCTGTTAATAAACTTCTTTATATTTTTTCAAGTTTGGTGCCTGCTTTGCATTTCTCCTAATTCTTATTTCACAGAAGATAAACAGTAATGAGTATTTTGGACCAAACCGCTACACTAAATTGGTGTTTCCGCCCGGTTACAAACCCAACCCGCTACAGTAACCACACACTGTATTAGATTGACCAGAGAAGGCGTGGAGTCTCCCTTGCAGAAGATATTGAAGAACCATCTGGACACAATCCTGTGTCATGTACTCTAGGATGATCCTGCTTGAGCAGGGAGGTTGGACCAGATCATCCAATGTGGTGGTCCCTTTCAACTTCACATATTCTGCATTTCTGTGATGCTGTGACTGTTTATTAGTGCAGAAACTTACAGGAGAGTTTGTCACCACAATCCAAAAACATTCACAATATTGCCAGGTGAAAGAAAAACAATAATTACAACTGCAATCTGAAAGCTGAAGTGCTACCATTCCTGTGGCTTAGCCAGACTAACAAAAAAGCAGCAACAAGCTAATTGCTTTTCAGAACACGAAGAGCTCTTACCAAAACATGTTGGACTGGCCACCCAGGAAATCAAACTCCTTTCTTCATCCATACATAACACAGCATTTGTAGTCCAATTTTTTTTTTTTCATCACTATGCTTAATCGTGACCTACAAAGAGTTTGGTTAGGCAGCCATTGGAATATAGCTTAGTCTCTGCACCTGCACATTCCTTGAGTATTCCCATGAAAATCAACATGCTGTTGAACTTTGTAGGGCTTAACCAGATGCTCCAAAGCCAATGACTCCTTTCACAAAACTACAAGATGTAAATTACAGGACCATCTCTATTCTGGTGTGTGGATCACACAGTTCTTGCAGTCAGTACCGGATAAGCATTTCTGTCTTCATTAAAAGACAGAAGTGAAGAAGAAGTCTTTATTCAGCACCACTGGAATTTGTATAAATGTTATTAGGTAGCTGAAAAACCTCCAGGGAAATTACCAGCTCATGTGGAACTCAGTTATAGTAGTATCTGTTTTGATAGAGCAAGGGAAAAAAAAGCCTAGAATTTTAAACCACCCTTTAGCAGACAAAAGAATCAGAATAGATAGATTCCATGTACAGAACTGTTGAAATGTTGTCAGTTTCTTTCACTTCTTAAAATTGTACTTCATTTTTCATTAAAAACCAAAGTAAGTGCTATCTGCTGTGAATTTTCCCAGAAAGAACAAGTAAGAATCCAAGAAAGAACCACTTCCATCCTATCCACTCATTACTACTAACATCCCAGAGTCTGAAAATCAGCTTCATAAGACAATGGTCTACAAGCCTAGAATGTATCACTGATCAACAAGCCCAAAGAGCACTGTCTCCACTGCATGAAGCATTGTTTCTGACACCAAACTTAAGAGAACAGAAATATTTTTTCCTCTTTTAAAAATAGCTTGTATTAAACAAGACAGGAATTAAAATAAGCTGAAAACTTGGTTTATGTAAGTATTTGTCCAGTCAGGTTCCAAAGGTTTGAACCTTAATTAATTTAATGCACCACAAAATCTGTATGTGCTGCACAGCAGCTCAGAAATAAGTTATTTGTATATATTAAGAGCAATAACCTCAGAAACACGTAATGATTTAACTATAGCATTTCTATTATATTCAGACAATTGTTATATATCCTCTCCGAAGATATGGTTGTAGCTAGGTGAGGGGGAACATGGGTTTAAGTATTCTCTGAATCAGAATGAAGATTAGGAATAAGTAGTTGCTGATAGTAGTACTGATAAAAGCACTAATATAAAAAAGGTTTTCTGACCAGGCATTGGAGGCTCAGATGTTCAAAGTCCTGCTCTTGTGAGAAAACAAAGCACTTCTGTACCATAATTATTCCCAAAATCTGCCTGAGGGAAAAAAAAGTAAAACCACAACACAAAAAATCCACACCACCTCTTTGGAAATGAATGTACTAAATCTTACTCCTGAGATCGTAGGGTCAGTTTTAATAAGCTAGATGTATCTAATAATGTACCTTTTGTGAAGGTATCTAATAATGTACCCACTTACACATCCACACAGGCACATCTTTGAGTATGGTCAAAAGTATAATCCACAATTAATTTATATCCACCTGAGATATTTTACAAAACCCGTGTGAAGCATAACATGTGCAGGTAAGTACATAAAAACTGGAAAATTCTACTTGAGAACCTTCTCTTTAGCAGAACAATTATTATTCTGCATGATGAAAATCTAACATCATCACCCACTGAAGCATAATATGAATTCAAACCCTGGAAATGTGCACATGAAATTCTGTAATAAGATCTGCATCTCTTCTAATAAATCAGTAGATGGATCAATTGAGGAAAGAAGATACACCAGCCAAAAACTACAGTAAATTGCTTCTTACTCTTCTCTGTGGGGGTGCTCACTGAAACATGTATCAAATATTCTAATGTGTGATTCCTTTCTAAACTAACATACACACAAAGGAAGCCCAAATATTTGCTTCTAATTAAGGCTTATTTTCCATTTTTGGTGTTAACACTTGGAAGTGAGCCTATCAAAATACAGCATTAGCCATGCTACCCTGTGCATGGCATTCAGCATGGATCTGACAATGTTTTCAGAAGAGACTCTCATAGATGTTTTCATCTTAATGTGAAAACAGTGATAAATCCTTTAGCTCAGAGTGCAGTATCTATGTAGATAGTGCATAAAGAACTTCACCTGTCATCTAATTAAAGTAAATTCCATCCCTAAGTTATCATCCCAAAAAAGGCAAGACATCAGGGCAGGAAAAAATACTTGGATAGTCTATTGCCAATGTTCTAAAGAAAACACATGGTTAAATCAGTAGAAATCAAACAGATAGACTTTCTGATGTGGAAATGAGGGAAGAGGGTTTATAGTTTTCCCTGATTTGATATGGCTTATTAGTGGCTGGTTGTGGTTTAACCCCAGCTGACAACTTAAGTACTACACAGATGCTCACTCACTCTCCTCACTCTTGACTCCTTCAGTGGGATGGGGAGGAGAATTATAATAAAGGTAAAACTTGTGGATTGAGATAAGAACACTTTAATAATTGAAGCAAGATGTAATAATAATAAAAATGAAAAGGAGAGAGCGCAAGAAATAAAGAAATAACACCCTAGAGAAATAAGGAATGCACAACACCAATGGACTGATGTCAAGCCCATCACCAAGCAGTCATCAGCAGCTCCTGGCTAACTTGTTCCAGTTTATATATTGAGCATGATGTTCTATGGTATGGAATATCCATTTGGCCAGTTTGCATCAGCTGTCCTGGCTCTGCTCCTTCACAGGTTTTTATGGACCTCCTCACTGTCAGAGCATGGGAAACTGAAAAGTCCTTGTTCTAAAGGAAGCACTATTTAGCAACAATTAAAACATCAATGTGTTATCAATGTTGTTCTCATACTAAATCCAAAACACAGCACTGTACCAACTACTAGTAAGAAAATTGATTCTATCCCAGCCAAAACCAGTCCAAGTGCAATTTACACTAAAAGTGAGAAATTTCTCTTGAGAAAAAGTCCTGTTGCCAGGAGATAGCTGATTCTCTCCTAGGGCAAATTTCCTCAGCAAAGATGCCTTATCCCTTGCATTTGATAGATTTTTAACAAAATGCCTTAGGATTCACCCTTCATCATTTGCAAGGGAGACACACATTTAATAATGAGAGATTTTGAAGGCTGGAAGCTTATCCAGGACTTCGGTTACATCACCCGCCCTCTGAGGAGGTCCCCAACTAAAAGCTTGTTCCCATATTAACTGCCAAGATAACATCAGTCACTAATAATTCTGTTCTTTCTACCTCTTTCCTCCTTACCTCCCACTCCTCCCCAATGTCTGACTGCTAAATCAAAGAGAAGGATTAAAACAACTCATCAATTCAAAGAAAATCTGAGACACAGTTAAGACATAAGAGTTCTGAATCAGTCATTGTCTTGGTTTGAAAGACAGGTGTCTGCTAAGGAAGGCAGAATGCAACCCCCTTCCCTCTGAGCTATTATAATTTTGAAATCAAGGGGCTTTTAGGCAAAGATGTGGGAAATAGGAATAACAGTTCTTTACTCTTATATATATAACCAGTCAAACAAACAACAATAACTATGGCAGTAACAGCAAACACAAACCCAGTCCCAGCCTTCTCAGCTGTCAGGCCCTTTCCCCTCGGGTGCAGTTCCGCTCGCAGCCGGCAGGGGCGCTGGCGGCTCCCGGTGAGCAGGGCAGGTGCGATGGTTCCCCCGCAGCTGCAGGGGGCGCTCCGGAGCGAGCTCAGGGAGCACGCGGCACCGGTGCCCTGGGATCCCGGGAAGGGATGGAACAAAGGCTTCACAAACCCCTGGGCAGCTGATCCCGATGTCCGGCTGGACCCTCGGGAACAGCAGGCTGGAACGGCAGGGACGAGCACAAATCCCAGGTGGCAGACGAGATGTATCCAAACGGGGAACCCCCCCTGGAGGTCTGGGCAGGCAGGACGAGCACGGCTACAACGCAGCGAAGGCTCAAAGCAACGGCAGGGCAGGGCGGCCACGGCCCGGCTCCCAGCGGGGCAGGGAAGGCGGGCCTTGGGATCCCGGGGCTTCTCCAACAGAAGGAAAAGCAGCTGAAGAAAACAGACTCCCTCTCTGTCCAAATGCCAGAGACCAACTGCCCACACACCCAAGTGAAACAAAAGAGTAGCCAGCTCTTTTGTTTTTCTGAAGTACCCAGCCATTTGTCCCCCTGGCAACATGTATGGGGGACAATTCCTTTAACAGAAAAAAAAAACAAAAAACAAAAACAAACAAAAAAAAAAAAACAAACCAGGAGAGCTCCTAAAACCCCAACAGCCATGGAAATGCTTCATCTTAGGGTAATTTAAATGACCAGATTTTTGTAATTACCCAGCACTTTAAATTGGCTAGAAGTTGCTATAGTTCATACTCTATAAATGCTTCATGGAAAAAATCAATGGACTACCTGTCCACTTGCTTATGAGGAAGGATTTCTTTACTGTGTGGGTGACCACACACTACAATAGATTGACCAGAGAGAGTGTGGAGTCTCCCTTGCAAAAGATATTGAAGAACCATCTGGACACAATCCTTTCACGTGTACTCTAGGATGACCCTGCTTGAGCAGGGAGGTTCGACCAGATGACCCACTGTGGTCCCTTCCAACTTTATTCATTCTGTGATAATGTCCTTACTCAGACAATAAGCTTTAAGAGAGCACTGATGCTTCATTCCAATAAAGATCTCTTCAGTGTGCCTAAGAGCACTAAAGGAGGAGATTAATCCCAGCACAGAGTTTTCCTCACAGGAAGTAAACCCCAAAACTTAAAGACTACTTAGAATGAGACTTGCAAGGCAATATTTCAGAAGTGACAGTGGATTGTTTTAATCTACAAAGGTGTCAGCATAAGTAACCCTGATGATTACCAACTAAATTTTGGGGGGAAATATACTTTTCCACTTATTTTGTAAGTAACACCATTACATTTATGGTTTCACCTCTTGTATCCCAGACTAGCATAAATACATTTCTCCAAGAACATATTAACTAAAGGCAGAAGCAAACTGGAACCAAGAAGCACATACACAGATGAGAAAGAGTAAGAAAGTGGGAAAGGGATGGAAAAGATTTCTGCTTATGAGTTTCCTGCCTGATTATCTGAAGTAGAAAAAACAAAATCCTTCTGAAGATTAGGGAAGTCTTGATATTCTGGCCATGTGGTTTGTATCAGATGTCAACCTTTCTTAATCAGAGTACAATCTTTTTGAAGAAACTACATTAGTATTTTGCAGGGCCCATTAGGATGCTTTTTTCAAGGCCATTAGGATGCTTTTTTCAAGGCCGAAGTCATATTTCAAAGACCCTTTGGTTACATTTCCTGCTGAGATATACTACTTCTTTAGCATAAATAAGTACATTTAAAGTAGAATGAGTTACACAGAGTTATAATACTGTGTGGTTTAGTCTTCTTAGCTTCATTTGCTTAGCCTGAGTAGCTGAATTTGGTGAAGCCTTAGGCCACAAGCTATGAAGTTACATCTAGATATGCTTTCGGCTGGAGCAGTTAATACTCTGTGTAATTTTTCTAGTAGCTGCTATAGTGCTGTGTCTTGGCTTTAGTATGAGAAGAATATTGATAACACAATGATGTTTTAGTTGTTGCTAAGTAATGTTTATCCTAAGTCTAGGGCTTTTTTAGTTTCCTAGGCTCTGCCAGCAACCAGGTGTGCCAGAATCACAAATTGGAAGATAAGGAGACTAGAGCCACCAGGAGAAGATGCAACTTGACAAATTATGAAGAGTTAATGGCCTGCCTGTATGGACACTTGAGAAATAACTCAATAAGATGTTAGAAGACCCCAAAACAAAAATCACCATTGGACCAAAAAGTGCACTCAAGGCACATGAAGAGCATGTGAGGGGCAGGTGGGTAAGTCATAAGGGTATAATTTTCCATGGATTTCTATGTTCTGAGTCCCTCTCTGGAGGCACCCACCTTGAGCTGACCTGCTGCAGGAAACCTGCTGTCAAGTCTGAAGAAGGAGGAAGCACACCTCAGAGTGTGTGTGTGAGCAAGGAGTCAAAAGAGGCACTCGCAGCTCTCTGGAGGTGCCTGCTGGGAAGACACTCTGGGCCTTGCAGTTGAAGTCCAGGGTGGCATGTGCATGTAACTCCCTGAAGAGTGTGAGAATGTTTAAGCAGTGGCTTCTCCTTTAACATTTCCTTTTCTACTTTATACTTTAGGTAAAGCATTAACAGATACTTAGGGGAAAAAAGGAATTCATTCATCCATGATGGACACATGAAATATCATGACTCCTTTTTCTTGACTTTTATCTAAAATGAGATCACTGTAAAAGAAGCATTTGCATCATAATAGAAAAATAATTGTACAATTAACCAACATACAGTTAAAGAGCAACACATGCAATTCTGTGTTATTAATGGAGTAAAAATGCCTGACTATGGACTAATGGAGGAAAATTTATGCCACGTAAACTAATGCAGATTATTTATCTGACAAATTTTGTGATGATATGTTGGACTTTAGTGAGTTTTCAGAAGTGCAAAATTGCCTGCATTAGCTGAATTCACCCAAGAGGATAAACCTAACCTAGGAGGAGATTGCCAAGGGCTCCTTGAAATGCTCCTTTCCTTTTAACGTTCCAGGGAGCTGAAGGTGCTGAGTATCTCCTAGGAATATACAGCAGGCCACAGTGTGCAATCTTCAGGACAACTGGGAGTCTCAACAGTCAAATCAAACATGACTGAGGTCTCAGGTGCTCAAAAAAAAAAAAAAAAAAAAAAAGCAAAACCAACTCAGGACCTGGAAGTTCAGAGCTTTGGCTTCCTGTCTAGTTCTTCCTCTTGCTGACTACCTCCCCAGTCACTATATAGCAAGCTATCTACTGTTTACTTACCGAAGGGAACTAGACATCAGAATGGTAAAATGACTTGAGTTCAGCTTAAATATCCCACTTCTCTGGTATTGCTGTGATTAATCTACATCACATTCAGTAGTTCAGATGCAATTCAGGTTGGGTATAATGAAGTTAGGGTTGTCTAGACAGCTGTGAAACTTCCAGGTTTATAAGGAAAATCATACCAATATATTATTGTTACAATGACGCTATGAAGATTTTTTGCCTTTTCTTTTACACCTCTGTTATACCTTTTTACAACTTTTGTATTCTTAGTGCTTTTTGCCTACATTCTTGGACTTGTTTGTTCAGTTAGAAGACGAAACATTTTAGAAGCTTCGTAGGTAGAGGTTAGTGTGCCCCAGACCCCAAGGTCCTCTCCAGAACACATTCTGTAAACTAAGATAGAACCATCCAGGGGAAGGTTCCTTGGGGAGGGGGTGGCTCATTCAAGCCTCTCATTGGGGAATTTTTGATAGTTATGATAATTAGCAAGACCTGTAATGTTATATCAGATCTTTTGGGGGTGTGCATTTCAATGCATTTGACCTGGACGTAGTGCACCTAAGGATCCTTAAAATAAATACCAAGGTAAAATCCCTTTTTTCCCTCCTAACTGTGTTTGACTCTTGGGAAATGGCATCAGTTGCTGGTGACCACGAAGGGACTCTAAAAACCTTGAGACTCGCAGTCTTGGGTTGGAACACATCTTGCTTTGCCCCTCTCTCTGCCAGCAAATTACAGAGGGGCCGGAGCGACAATCCAGGACTGTGACGAGGACTTTAGGACCCAGCACGGAAAGGCAGAAGCATGGAAAGGAAGGTGAGTTAAAAGGGGACCGATATTGTGCTAGCACTAGGGAAGGAGATCTCCAAGGGAGGTGGAAAGGTTGGAGGCAGAGAAGTCCACGAAAGGGGAAAGCTTAAACCTTTCCACTGCAAACTGTGGAAAGGAGGGGGCACCCTCCGTAGAATGCACATGAGCCCAGAGGCTGCACTCCCCACAGCTGCAGGAGTGGCTCAGGCATTTGAGAGGTTGGTTGGTTGGTTAGTTGGTTGGGATGCTGGGAGGCTGTGGGTTCAAATCCTGTTGAGATCGAATTTTTGCACGCACACATTTATTGTTTGCTAAAACTAGTGGCTTTTTAGTATTTTAAAGTGCTGTAGTTTGTCTAGTAAGCTAAATAAACTGCCTGGGAAGTCAGAATTCCGAGGCCAGATTGCAGGCTGAATTTTGGAGTTAAAAGCTTCCCTCTTGCAGAGTTTTCCTGTCTGTGAGCAAATATGGGTGGTGTTTTTTTCAGATGAAAACAAGAAAATCCCTCCTAACAGCCTGCTAGAGTTGATAATAAAACACTGGAAATTGCTGACAGGACAGAAAACTACTCTAGATACACGAGATTTAATCAGACTGACCACATGAGTTTGGCCAACTTTAAAGTTAAGTCAGGGAAATTGGCCTTGCTTTGTTAGCTTGGAAAATGACATCATTACTGACCCTGATGGTAGAACTGAGATCATTACGTAGGTTTGATGAGCTAAAATATGCAGAACTTTTTACTATGTATCTGACCAGACAAGAAGCATATGTAGTAGAGAGAAGTACCATGGAAATGACTTTAAGAAAGAGGAGGGGAGGGAAAAAGCTGCAGCAAGCTAGTTCGCATACAAATACGAACAGAGAAATCTATATGACAGATCTAGATATGGTGGCACCAGCTTTGTGCAACAGGGGGGGTGTCCCCCCCACCCCGTTCAACCACCGGGGCAGCCCGCAAAGGTGAGGATGGGGGACAGAGGAGCGGGACAGCTGGTGGGGGTGGGGGCAGGGGGTGGAGAGGCAGCGGTTCCTCCGCCGCCATCTGAGCAGGGGCGGGGGAGGGAACGAGCAGCCAGTCTTGTCAGGAGCGGAGGGCAGGCACAGAGCCGGGAGAGAGGCAGGCATGCCACCACCCCCTGACTGCCCCAGAGGCTGAGAAGGGGCGGACTGGTCACTGCCCCCTGACTTTTCCAGAGGCGGGGACGGGGGAGGGGAAGGGGCGGGCTGGCCGCTTTTTTCCGAGTTCCCCGAACACAGAAGTGAAGGCAGAAATGGGCACGGGCAGTTCCAAGGACCTTCCCCAGTGCAGTGAACTGCAAGTTTCCGAGCTAGAGACAGAAGGAGCCGGTCGCTCTCCCCACCCTGTGGCGCAGCCAATGTTACAGCTGAGGGCAGATGGGATGGCCCCGGCCCAGGCAGCTCTTGTGGAGCTAGGGACGGAAGAAGCTGCTTGCAGCCCCAGCCTCCCTACCCCTCCACTGCCGTAAAAAATGAGACAGTCCCTGATCAACATTCGGGTGGAACAATCTTTAATACCAATGAAGCAGTTTCAATTAAAAGTGAATGGGATGATTCCAATACAGATGGTTCCCACGGAGAGGGTGGTAGAAAAGGAGAAAGATAGCCCAAGAAGCTACGAAAACAGTCAGTCCCATCGCTAAACACACAAGGTCCAAAGCAGATAAAGGGGGGGAGGAAGAACCTGCATTAGAAGCACCTCTGAGACAGGCTGTGGGAAATCAGGGAGTGATTTATATAAAGACACCATTTTCCCTCGGAGAATTACAGCAGTGGAAGAACTCAGCTGGGAAGTACAAGGACAACGCAGAGAGGGTAGCTATGCATGTGGAAATGGCCGTAAAATCCCAAAACCCAGATTGGGGTGATCAAATTTTATGATAGATGAATTATTGGATAAAAGAGAGAGAGAGAAATGGTCAACAAAGCTGTTATATCTGCTATAGAAACTCAAATTGTAACTGGGAATCTTCAAGGGTCAGTTAATAACATTTATCCTCTAGCAAACCCTGGCTGGGATCCCAATGTCCCAGAACAGATGGAAAAGCTGAAGCGATACCAGAGATGGGTGGTTGTTGGATTAACAACATATTCTGTGTTAAATACTTTAAAAAGTAAACTGAGTCAAGACACTGTGAATGTGATTGGAGCTACAGGGGTAAGTGAAACAAGGCCTTTTTTCCAACCTTTAAAATTTAAATTGGGAAAACACTAGGTCCCTCACCAGTTCCTGTATATGCCAAATTCCCCAATGCCAATATTGGGCAGAGATTTATTGGAAAAATTGGAAGGAGAAATTAAGTTTTCCAAGGAGGGGGGAGTGAAAGTTACAATCCCAGAATCTAAAATTATCGAAGCAGCTGCTCTACTTGTACAGGAATGCCATGGAAAAATTCCCAAAGAAGTTGAAGAGGCTGTTATTCAAATAGTATGGGCCAGTGATTCTCCTGGGAGATCCAAAAAAGATGAACCTGTGAGTATCACACTTAAAGCAAGAGCTACACCAGTAAGGCAAAGACAATATCCTCTGAAATTAGAAGCTCGCAAGGGATTAGTACCTGTGATTGAAAAGTTTCTCAAATTTGGGTTGTTAGTGGAATGCAAATCCAGATACAACACACCAATCTTCCCAGTAAAGAAAGTTGGAAGCTACAGGTTGGTACAGGATTTGAGGGAAATTAACAAGATAACACAGGACGTACATCCAGTGGTAGCGAATCCCTACACACTCTTGACAACACTAACAAATGAATTAGGGTGGTTCACTGTTTTAGATCTCAAGGATGCCTTTTTCTGCATTCCTGTGCATAAGAATAGCCAAGAACTCTTTGCTTTTGAGTGTGAGAATCCTGAAACGGGGAGAAAGACCCAGCTCACCTGGACAGTTTTACCACAAGGATTCAAAAATAGCCCAACCATATTCAGAAAACAGCTGGCAAAGGAGCTTGAGGACTGGAGGAAAGAAGAACCAGGAGGAGCCGTTCTCCAGTATGTTGATGACCTCTTGATAGCAGCCAAAACACAAGATGACTGCATCCAGGTCACTGTAAGTCTGTTAAACTTTTTAGGCCAAAGTGGGTATCGGGTCTCGAAGGAGAAGGCACAGATTGCCAGGGAAACAGTAGTATACCTGGGCCTGGAAATTTTCTGTGGACATTGACAACTCAGCACAGAATGGAAGAAAGCCATCTGTCAACTTCCAGAGCCCTATACCGTAAGGGAGATGCAGGCCTTCCTGGGAATGGTAGGTTGGTATCGCCTATGGATATCAAACTATGGTCTACTGGTAAGACCTTTGTATGAGGTCCTTAAAGCAGCTGAAAAAGGGACAATCATGTGGACAGAGAATGCCAGGGCTGCATTTAAACAGCTGAAACATTCCTTGATGTCAGCCCCAGCTCTGGGGCTGCTGGACTTGACTAAACCTTTTGAACTCTTTACACATGAGCGACTGAATGTTGCTCTGGGGGTACTGGCCCAGCACCTTGGAGACCAGCGAAGAGCTGTGGCCTGTTTTTCAAAACAACAAGGCAATGTAGCCCAGGGTTGGCCAGGATGCTTGAAAGCTCTGTGGCAGCAACAGTCCTTCTGATACGGGAGGCCTGTAAATTCACCCTTGGGGCAACACAATGTCGTGTATGTACCCCATGCAGTGATAAATGTGCTGGAGCAAAAGGCGGGATACTGGCTATCTCCTAGCAATCTGTGTTATTAGAACAGGATGGTGTTACTCTAAAGACAACTTCTGTGGTAAACCCTGCGATGTTTTTATCATCCACGTTACTTGACAGTGTTCCTGAGCATGATTGTTTGCAGACAATAGAGGAAACTTATTCCAGCAGACCAGACCTTAAAGATGTTCCTTTGAAGAATCCAGACTGGGATTGTACACTGATGGGAGCAGCTTCATGAGAAACGGTATGAGGATGACCGGTTATGCTGTAACCACCTCAGATAAAATCATTGAGTCAAAAGCCTTGCCTCCAGATGTATCATCACAGAAAGCTGAACTCATTGCACTAACGAGAGCTCTAGAACTGAGCGAGGGGAAGAAGGTGAACATATGGACTGATTCCAAATATGCCTTCAGTGTTGTTCATGCTATCACATGAGCTATCTGGAAGGAATGTGGCCTGCTGACTGCTCAAGGTAATGAGGTTAAGCATGCTAAACAGATTCTTGCACTTCTACAGAGCATTTGGAAACCTATGGAAGTGGCTATCATGCATTGCAAGGGTCATCAAAAAGGCTATAAACAGCCCCTGAAGTGGGAAATCGTTTTGCTGACAAAACAGCCAGGGGGATTGCAGAAAAAGGCATTTTTGCAGTGGTACCACAGAAAAAGATAGATTTGTCATCATTTACCCCAAAATATGATCAGAGGAATGTCAAATTAATTAAGTTCCTTAAGGCTGAAATCAAAGAAGGTGGGTGGGCTGTTACCCCAGTAGGACAAGTCGTAGTTCCACCCCTGATCCTTCGGGAAATAGCCCAACGAGAGCATGAAAGTACCCACTGGGGAACAGAAAATCTTTTAAAACATCTGAGGAAAGTAGAAATAGGGAGAGGGATGACTGATATTGTACAATCTGTAACAAGCAAGTGTGAAACATGCTGTAAAAACAACCCTGACACAAGCAAGAGAGTTGTGTTAGGAGTGACAAAACCAGGAGATCTCCCGGGAGATTACTGGCATATAGATTTTGCTGAGATGCCACACAAAGAGGGATGCAGCTATATACTGGTACTGGTTGACACCTTCAGTGGACGGCCTGAGGCATTCCCCTGTCGCACCAACACAGCAAAAGAAGTAGTGAAAGCTTTGCTCAATCATATCATACCAAGATTTGGGGTTCCTTTGGGAATGTCATCAGATGGGGACCACATTTTGTTGCAACGGTGGTTGGGGAAGTTAGCAGGATTTTGGGACTTACCTGGGACCTGCACACACCATACAGGCCCCAAGCAAGTGGTAAAGTTGAGCGCATGAATGGGACCCTCAAAACCCAGATTTGCAAGATTTGTCAAGAGACATCCATGACATGGGTTCAAGCCCAAGCCTTGTTGAGAGTCTGCATACAGCCAAGGCGGAGGGACAGCGTAAGTCCCTGTGAAATATTATATGGCAGGCTGTACCAGGTTCCACATATCCCAGGGGAAATTCATATGAGAGGTAAAAATGATTTGCAGAAGTATTTAATGGCTCTGAGTTCCACTTTGCAGAAGCTCCAGAGATTCATCGTGCTATCCAAACCAACAGGATTGGACACACCTGCTCATCCGTTCCAGCCTGGAGATTGGGTCTACATCAAGTGGTGGGACAGTGACCCCTTGCAAGCCAAGTGGAAGGGACCATTCCAAGTTTTGCTGACCACTTTTACTGCGGTCAAGGTTGCTGGCAAAGGATCATGGATTCACTGCTCCAGAGTGAAGAAAGCTTCTGCTCCCGAAATCACTAAGAAGACAGAGACTGATACAAACCAGAAAGATGCAGTTTAAACTGTTTTTTTCGTGTTTGCTGTCTGCCTAACTGGTAACCATAGTTCAGGGTTCACCCCATGATTTGCATAAGACTGTGGTCCAAAATGTGTCCAGAATTCTTAATAAGAGCGATTGCAGGATCTGTACTCAGTTACCACCCCTAGATGGGAGGGGTCACTGGCCACTGATTGGCATTTTAATGAAAGAGAACCGCACTGAAATGTGGGAACCAATTAATAGCACCCTTCTGCCCCCATACCCCTGAGTGGCCTGATAGAGCATACAAACTGTAAGGTTCCTTGTGCAATTGTAAACACCACAGGAAAGGCCATTCTTACTTCATATTGTCATAAGACTCATTTCAGGGAAATAATAGACCCAAGAATTCTGGCAAAGATTAAATTGATAGGGTGGAGACTGGCTCAGCCATTTGGGACAGGGTTATATTGGATATGTGGCGATAAGGCCTGGAAAGTTATGCCTGTGAACAAAGACCAGGCTTGTGCCATTGGGGCTGTGGTCCCGAATATAACAGTATTTGACCATCTTGAAAAACCAAATGAGAGGAGAAAAAGATCTCTGAATCCCCTCATTGAACGTCCCACACTTTTCCATAGCATAATCAGAGCCCTCATACCCTCTTATGGAGTGGTTGAACTGGAGAGAGCAATTGTAAACATCTCAGCTGTCAATGAACATATTGAGCAACATACTGCAGATGCAATTTCAGCCTTACAGGAGGAAGTTGACAGTCTGTCCCGTACAGTTATGCAAAACAGGATAGCTCTCAATTTCATACTTGCCGCACAAGGAGGTGTATGTGCTATTGTCAACACCACCTGTTGTTCTTATGTGGACCAAAGTGGGAGAATTAAGAAAGATTTGGATGAAGTTTGGAAGGGAACTTAAATTCTACATGAAGTAGCTTCTAGAAATAACACCTTAAAATTTGATCATATTTTTGATACCCTCACCTCATGGTTACCAAACTGGGCCTGGGTAAAAGAAACATTTATAATAGCTGTAATTGTAGTTATTATCTGTGTAATAGCCTGTGGAGCAGCCGGTTGTGTAAACCGGTTCTGCGGGTAATGTAGAGTAGAGACTAGACAAGGTAGAGTTTTGTTAGTCTCTAAAAGGGAGGAAATGATGCCATGAAGATTTTTTGCCTTTTCTTTTATACCCCTGTTATACCTTTTTACAACTTCTGTATTCTTAGTGCTTTTTGCCTACATTCTTGGACTTGTTTGTTCAGTTAGAAGACGAAACATTTTAGAAGCTTCGTAGGTAGAGGTTAGTGTGCCCCAGACCCCAAGGTCCTCTCCAGAACACATTCTGTAAACTAAGATAGAACCATCCAGGGGAAGGTTCCTTGGGGGAGGGGGTGGCTCATTCAAGCCTCTCATTGGGGAATTTTTGATAGTTATGATAATTAGCAAGACCTGTAATGTTATATCAGATCTTTTGGGGGTGTGCATTTCAATGCATTTGACCTGGACGTAGTGCACCTAAGGATCCTTAAAATAAATACCAAGGTAAAATCCCTTTTTTTCCTTCTAACCATGTTTGACTCTTGATTTTAAGACTAGGAAAAGGCATCAACAAAAGCATTCAAGTCAAGTCAATTAACAGCATGATCAATGTAAGAGTCACTGTCTGTCATTTCTAATTACACTTTTAGGATGGCTCAGATTTTATCCCAGCTCTTTCTCATCACATTTTCTTACGTACCTCATTTATTTTCTTTCACGTACTTCATTTTCCTTCCCAACAGGTCTGCCTTCAGAGGAAGCTGTTTCTTTACACTCACTACAAGGTACAAAGGACAGCAGTGTTTCTCCTACATAGCTGCTGCCTGCTATCATGTAGGCATTCTTATGTGATAACACTCCCCAAACAGAAACAAAAGGAAGAAGATGTAAAAGCAAGCAATAGATAATTTCATTTCAGCTGTCAGACACCCTCAGAGCACAGTGATGTAGGAAGTACAAAGACTGTTTTGAAAAAGCATATCAAAGGCAAAAAGAAAACCTACAACAGATGAATGTGAGAAATGAAGGTGGAGGCATGAGCCAAGTCATCAGTTTATGCACATTGCTGGAATTACCAACTCAACAGGAGATGTTACTTAAAACCAGACTTTTAAGTGAACTGCTGTCCACCACTTCTTTTTGCTGGATGTTACAGTTTTGCATTAGGTGGCAGTACGTGCAATTTTCCATTTAGCATCATACTTAATCATTCAGCAGGTGGAAAATTCAAGGCAGAACCTTACTAGCCATCTAGGTTTCCTTAGGTGCTGCCAATGTATGGTTCCTAGGCATAAATAGCAGTAAGCCCATTGTGCTGCCCTCTGGGCCAGCAGTCAGCACCCATTGAGCAAGGTTATCAGGAGTAGTTGCTCAGCAATTGCCATGTGCCAGTCCCTGGAGTGGCCTCTTGGCCTCTGCAGAGCTCACAAAATTTCTTAAACGTGAGAAGGCCATGAAAGGCCATTTGCAAAATTGCTGCAAGAATGTACACCATCAGGCAGGCAGCTGACAAGTGTAACAGTAAGAGAAAAAACCAGAAAGTTCAGAATCCCACAGGGCACAAAACTTAGTCCTGTAATGCTGTTTAAACAAACTGGCATATTGTATTTTTTGTATGTCATCGATACAAGAATGTGTTGGACTTTTAGAAAATACTTACATCTCTCTTCTGAGACTTACAGAAAGTCTCCTGTAGAAAAGAGATGCTGAATACAAACCTTGCTAATGTCACAGTTATGCACACAGAAAAGATACCTAAACAAGACACAGTACTGTCATGGGTTAGCATAGCTACAGAAGTGATTTTCTTGCAAAGAGGTGCTTACAGTTTCCTCTATGACCTGACAGAACCTATCAACTGGCTAGATTGAATACTGACCATTTTTTAAGCCACTTAAAAGAAGCTTGACACGCCTCTGTGGCCCACATTTAAGAATGGACAAACCCTGGGAAAGCTCTCTCTTGCTTCCGGCCTTGGGACAGGTAACTGGGCAGGGGCTGTGCGGCCCAGCAGGGCTGGGCCAGGCCCTGCTCGGCCCGGGCCGGGCCGGGACACAGCCATCCTGGAGCCATGAGACCCTGTTCCACCCGCAGCCCCCACACAGCCCTGTTACGTGCAGATGGCGCGGCCTGGCTCCCCCCTCTCCCCTCCAGTGCGGCCGAAGATTCAGCTGAAGCTGCCTGGCAAAGATCATGTGATCAACAGCGATAAGCAAATTCCAGCTGTGGGGCCTGGGTGAGATTAACCCTTTTTAAATGCTGTAAGTTTTCTCCAGAACAGATGAAGCCTGCAGACATCAATTCTCTCCCGAGAAAACACCATAGAGATACCAAAGTTAGTAAAGAAGGAAGAGCTGAAACCCTGAGGGAGGAGAAAGAGGAGATGCTTAGAAGCTGAAATTCTGTTGTAAAGTTATGGTGGTGATAGACTATGATGTATCAGAGTACCCATTGTAATTTCATGAAAGCATGGGGGGTTGGAGCGTTCAAACTGTACTTGTGAGCAAAAGTACCTATGCTGAAACAAGCAAATGATTGTAATTGTGAGCAAGAGTTCCTGTGCTGAAATAAGCAAATGATTGTAATTGTGAGCAAAAGTACCTGTGCTGAAATAAGCAAATGCTGAAGCAGCTGTAATTTGATGAGAAGTTTGAAAAGGGAGAGATGGAAGTGATGAGGACTCTTGCTCCAAATCGGAAGGAGAAGACCTCTGTTCCTAGAGATGCTCCCAGGGAAGGGGGAGGGCCTCTATTCCTAGAGATGAAGATGCTCCCAGAGAGAGCCTTTGTTTCTGAACAGCTCAACCTTAAAATGGTACCCCAGTAGCTCAAGATTGGACCCTCGAAAGCAGTTGTGGGGAAAGCTGTAAGTTGGGGGAAGGGACTCTCACATGCAAGCAGAGAACCAACCCGGGCAGCTGTCTTGTTCTGATACTGAAGCCATGAGAGAACTTCTTGTGGAGATGTCTCCATAGCATGAGCAAGAGAGACTCCTCTCCCTAGGTGAACTGAAACTGACTGAAAATCTCAAGGGTTGTCCTTTTACATTGTCAGTGGGAGAAGAGAGAAAGGTGGGGGGAGGAGAAGTGTTCTGATTTTTTTTCCTCTTCCTTTTAGTTCTGTTAATAAACTTCTTTATATTCTTTTAAGTTTTGTGCCTGCTTCGCTTTCTCCTAATTCTTATCTCACAGAAAGTAAATTAGTAAGTAATGAGTATTTTGGACCAAACCACTACACCCTAATTGGTGTTTCTGCCCGGTTTACAAACTGAACCCACTACAGTACTCAATGCAATGCATTGACAATGCAAGCAGTCCAAGGGACTCACAAATACACACAAACACAGTGCAACCATTCATGCTGGAAACAATCTTCTTGCAGCAGCTGAAGACCTGAGGCCAGAGAAATGTTCATAATTAATTAAAAATCATGGCAGCAGCAAGGGAAGTGGGGAGAAAAGTAGAGCTGCAAACAAACCTACAGTGTCAGCCCCACATTTAGAAAAAAAACCTGGGAGCATATTTACCTTCTACTTGTTCTTGTGTCTCACATTATCCAATGCCATTTCACACAGATCAGCACAGAAATCTCCAAATCAGTATTTTTCACTAAACTCTCATAGCTTAAACCCACCCTGTCTGTGACTCAAGCCACCACACTTCAGTTTCTTGTGGCTGTGACACACAAGCACACACATAATCTGTCCTGTCATTGCTGCACTAGAGCCATAATCTTCAGCAAAGGGTGATAGCAAACAGGAATGGTGCCTATGATGCCTTAGCCAATCGAATCATCACACTGGCTTATCTGCCAGCATGCTCAAGGGTTCCAAAGCAAGAAAATTAATCTGTCAAAGACCTCCATTGAGCCTGCCTCCTGCAAGGAAGAGGTAAGATAACTACATCTGGAGGCTGTAATATGGACTCTTAATCAACAGAATTCACATCTTCCTTCAGTCTACTGCAATGGCACAGATTATTAGTAACTCTACAAGCCCACAATTCATTTTGTTATTACAGTATAAGCAAGCAATACAAGTTAGAACCAGCAGATCATGCAGAAGAAACAGTGTGATGTTTATTAGGATTTCACCTTCAATGAAAAATATTTCTGTCCTTACTCAGAAAGAACTACCACTAACATCATAGGGGAGGACTACCATTAGCAGCAAAGGAGATTGGGAGCCGCAGCAGATGGTCCTTCAAAGGGGGAAACAATCAGTAGAACAGCATTTCCCTGGGAAAAAAAGAAAAAAAACTACCAACCTGGTAACAGGAAAATCCACTTTCAAACCCCCTAACAAAAAGAGAGAGATGACTCACAAATACCTTCCAGTCCTCCGCGATTTACTCTTACCTCTGTGATGTTTTCTTATATTTTCTCCTGCAGGAAAAGAACAAAATACAACTGAGATGAGAAGGCTTCACAGGCGAGGAGGAAAAAAGGAGAGGATCAGAAATCAGGAGCAATTCAGTGAAGTCACTTCTGTCATAAGATTGTCCCAAACTTGGTGTAGCCTTTCCCTTCTACTAACCTCAGTGGTGGTTGCCACTAAATTCAGGAGAAAAAATCGTGTTTGTTTCTATGCACGTACTGCCCTTTCTTGTGAGAAAGGGTTGCTGCAACTAGGAAAAAAAAAAAATTTATTCTAAATGAATAAGTGTCAGAAAACTACTTGTACTTATTAGTTGCAATTTTCATGCCTCTCATCCAACAGATCAGTAAGATAAGATCTGTGAAGATCCCACTCACATGGAGTGATGAAATGTGTCCAACCATATTGTCTGTGGTCACTCAGTAGAAAACCCCAGTGGTTTTAGAACAGTCTCTCTCTAAAAAGAAACTCTAGATCCTAGCAAGTTCTCTACTCCAACAAATTCCACATACCACACCACAGAGCTTCACTTAGTTGCACCTGTCTTGAGACCTTACAAACCTTACCCCAGGACTAGGAACGGTGAGTCAAGATTATGAAGAGTTAAACTTCAGCTAGAAGTTAGAAGCAACTTGTACTGATTGAACCAAAAGATAAGTTAACGGAAAGTTAAAAATTTAGTTAAGAAGTATAGTGCTATTCACTGTTATGTACCTATCTGAAACTTGGCTTATAGTAAATAAACTGTCATAAGGACAAAAAAAGCTAATAGAATGATAACTAGCACCTAGATTGCATAATTAAATACAGGCAGGGGGTATGGACCGTCTCCAGAAGGCTTGCCAAGGCTTGCCCACAATAAAAAGTAGAAAGTTCATGGTAATGAAAAAATCCCTGACTTCATCTTTCAAGACCACTGACTCAAATCAAGACCACCGACCCAAATCAAGAAAAAACCTGTGCATGCACAAAGGACTAGTAACCTCATTTTAATAGAAAGCAGAAATGGAAGGTGCTAAAATATGTATATAATTAATATGTAACACTTTGTAAAATAAATAAAAGGCAAATAACCGTGTAAGCGGCTGGCACGTCTCTAGGAGGCAACTCCCGTGCCACCCGCTGGCATAATAAACATACCACTTTCTAACTTGAATTAGTTAAAAAGTTTTTGTCTGTAAATACCGGGTTTTTTAACAATTCAATGGCAAGGGTAGATAAGCATACAGGACCTCTTCTCCACCCTAATACTTACACCACATTAATTACAGCAAAGGCTGTAAACCTCTTACTCTTCTTACCATGGTGCATTTTGTCTTCAACAGCAGGCAATGACACAGGCTGCCAATGCACAGAGTAAGGCAATACACAAAAAGGCAATACATGCCTTTCTGCATAGCTATCTATGTGGCTATACAGTTACCTGCAGGGGTGTATCAGCATTGTATGTTGTTTGTGAGCTGCTGTTTCTGCAGCTGTTTCCAAAGGCTTGCACAGAGGCTGGCAAAACAGGGCATTGATTTACTTTAACTCAGCTCTGCTTTTATGTTTTAAAGTAAAATTAATGATCTTTAAACTTCACAAGCCGTGACTGAAACAAGTTTCAATGTGGACTGTGATGAGGTATGCCCTGTTACTTAGCAATACACTAACAAACATTCCCAACATTTTCAATGTGTAGGTAATAGTGTTAAAATAGGTGTACAGCTATTAGCATCAAGTTTGCTTTTCCTTCTCTGATACTACTGTACATGGAAAATTGTGGCTAGGGTGGGCCTAGAAAACCCAAACAAGGAATAATTTTCCTTATAAATAAGAAACACGGCGTAAAGGAATGTAGTGCCATTTTCTAGTTAAAAAGAGCCATGAATAATGTCCCCTGACTGTAAAATGTTTCATCCAACAAATATCTTTACAAATTGTACTCGTGGTTGTACCCACTTCTATATTCTGACCATGTTGGAATCATAAAAATACTAAATAGCTGTAAATGAAAAAATATTTCATTTACAATTTACTGTGTGAAGAATTACTTATTTAAACTTGAAATGATGCAAAGGAATAAAAGAGCAAATATTCATAGCATTATGAAGTTTATAGCTTACTGACATTAAGAATGTTGACACATAAAAGCAGAAACAACTGGACAAATCTTACTCTATGAAAATCTTTCATTTTCATTTCAGAAGGGTGAAAAGTAGAACTTTTGTTTTGAAGACTGTGCATTAGGAAGTTTATATTCTGACAAATACAGAACTTCATTATGTTTTCTGGCAAAAAACCTGCTGAAAATACCCTACCTGACTGGCCATTCCGATCCACACTAATTAAAAGACTATATTCCCAAGAAATCCAAATTTGTTTAAGTTTTCAAATGAAATTATTTGCAAGTTAATTCTTTCCCCTGAGAGGCTCTTATGGTTTATTCCAACACTGCCAGAACTATTTTTCCCTTCATTGGGTAGTGACTTTCATGTAATATTATAAAATGTTTCTCTTTCAGCCATTTGAGCAAAGATACAATTCATTAACTCCAGTCTTAGGGTGTTCTTTACATTTGATTAATCACATGACTTTTCTGATGAGTTATGCCTTTAATGTTCCTTTCATTCAAGAATATTTTTAATACATTAGAAAGCTGTACTATCACTGATGACAGTACTAGGTAAAAAAGAATTTGCCTAAGTCATAGAGATTTTAAAAAACATATATACAGTTTTTTATTGTTGTTGTTTCCACACCTGCAGTCCAGTCAGTTAAGGTTTACATGTACCAAGTTAGTGACTGCATTTCCAAGGACTGAATTTGCATTTTACACTTGAAGACAATATAACTAGAGGAATCCTTGTTTATAGATTCAATATCACTACTGTATGCACATACTTTAAAAGGAACACCATTAGCAAATTCTGATATCCAGGAAAAAAGTTCTGTATGCTTGAACTTTCAGCATTTCAAAAACAAGGTCTAACACTGCTACTCACCAACATTACAAAATGATGGTGTTGATAACATATAACTGTTTGTAAATATAGTATTCAGTTTGCTTTTGGAAACACAGTGTCAACATCTATCTTACTTATGGTTACAAACCACCACTTAGACATGACTACTATTAAATGAGACCATTGGAAACAAAGGAATTAGAAAGTACTTCTTTAACAGCACAGCCATCATCAGAGACTGGCTTAAATCAGCAACCATGTGTGCATTAACAAGAGGAAACTAGAGGGGGATGGATTTAGGTTTGCTTGGGTTTGTGGGGTTTTTGTTTGTATTTTTTTGGGGTTATTTTGTTATTTTTGAGGGGTTTTGTATTAAAAAAAAATATGTGGGACAAGATATCTTGATTTATGTCCCCAGGATGAACCTATGAAGAGAGGAACTAGCTACAAAATTGCTTTTAGCAGATGCTCTAGGATAAACCTGGAAACAAGCACCCTTCCAGTCAAGCTCAAGGGACTTCTGATTTTTTGAAGAAACCCAAGCTATACCTCCTTCCCAGGAGAGAAAGAATGAGAGATTTAAAGGAGGTAATGTTACAGCTTCCCACATCTGTGGGCTATCCTGTGCTCATGCCTGAAAAGAGGTTTGTTGGTATTACCAAATCTGTGTAAGTTTCTTTTCTCACTGCACACATCATGCTCGGACTGCCACATCCACTCAGTTCCTGCTACCTGCTGTGGAATGTATTATTCAGAGGTTTGTATTTAGCTTACACTAAAAATAATTAATGAGAACAAAGTAGATTTCTTTTCATGCTGAAGAGAATTAGCAGGTGACTCACACTAGGTAGGCCCTATACAACCAGTGTAAACTAAAAATAACTTCACTGAACTTAATGCAGTTACACGTGCACAAGTATAATACGAAGTAAGTGAATCCTAGTACAAGATAGCTGCTAGAGCCTAATTTAAAAAAAAAAAAAAATTAAGACATTTAAAAATAGATATTTTGTAATTGAAGTGGTGGGTAAGATGAAATTTTTTAACTCAAAAACCATAAAGTTAACAAGAATGTTGAGCCAACTATTTCAGTATCTCCTCTTCTGAGGATGAATCCTTCTTGTAGCCAGAGAAATAAGACAGTATACTGGCCCAAAATAAAAATTAGGACAGATTTTTGGAGGTAATTAATCATCAAGAAGATGTAGCTAACTACAGCTGTATGGCCACTCAATTCCCATTGAAATAAATAGACATATAAAATTTTTCTTTGTGCTTTGATGCCCTTCAACTTCTTCAAGGTTGTCTGTTCTCAGGGTTATGTTTCTACTTTTGCCATTTAATTCCAGTGCACCCTCAGCCAAATTGCTTTTTCCTGTACTTTCTCTTCAGAACTTTCCCATTTGTTAGCTCTTCAGGGTTGTGGTTTTAGCTATACAGGGTTTTGCACAACAATTCATGACTTGAGCCCAAGTAACAATACATTTGAGTTTTTGCAAAAAAGCTCCTGGCCTTCCTCTGCACTTAGGAACCTGGAAATGAAGAGAATACAATAGGAACACACAAAATCTGTGCCTGCATTTGGTAGTAATGTTCTCAGACCTTAGTCTTCTGAGAGAGTTGAGTGAGTTAATACAACTGAGTAGGTACAGAGAAGTGAGGACAGAAGGGTTGGGGGAATTTAGTAACTCTATCAGCTGACCTGGTTTTGCCCCATAATCATACAACTCATAATATCAACTACCTATGTGAATTGCTATTTCACTCCTACACAGCCTCTGAAAAATTACCTAAACACTTAATATTTTTTTTACTCATAATAGTGGTTTGGTTAATATGGTGTTATTCCACATTCATTTCACAGGGTTTAGTCTTAATGGCATCTTTTCAAAAGATGGATAAAACTGTGGGTGCTGCAGAAGTAATAGGAGGATCTTTGCCTAGTTTCATCCTTGAAAATCTATACTAAAATTTGAAAGTTAATGAGAATCTCATGGTCTGCTCACACTCTGCTAGAGATTGGGGGCTATATCTGCCCTTGGCAAAATCTCTGCAGGCTTCTATGTTCAGTGCAGTGATCAGAGGTAGGCCACCAGCTGGTGGATGTGTGATTGATGGCCTAAGGTACCCACATTAGAATGCAGATGACCCTTTTCAATAGCTTGATACTTCCCAGCTCAGGAATGACAAGTGCCAGAAGAATGTCCTTAGCCTGCTGAGATGGTGGAATAGCTCAGTTTTAAGGCTGAAGCTCACAATCAGCCCTCAGAGTGGCTTCATCTAATGTGTTTTGTTTTGCTTGGCCATTGCAACGGGTTCAAAGTGTACACAGAGTTGGTCAAAGCAGTTTAACAAGCCAGGTAGATCTTCTGAAGTCCCTAAAACTCAGTGGCCTGTGCTCTCTTTGTACCAACAGCTGAGAGTGCGTAAGCCTGGATCTAGCACAACATGTATTTTCAGGCTGGATCTGTGCTTCTTAGTGAAAAAGAGGGCAACAACTTTTTAGGGCACCAAGAGACTAGCAAAAAATGAATCTGCTGCAGTGGTTTAAAAAGTTATTGCCGGCAGCTGCCTTGTATGCGATGCCCTGCCAACAGGTCTGCACCCTCACAGCCCGGCTGGCAGACACGAGGACGCCTCTGGGCATCAGTTGCTTCAGTGCAAAGTTCAACCTTTTGGCTTCAACTGCCAACAATGGTGACTTTTAGCAAAGATGCCAGGTTTTGTACTGCCGAATCTGAGGTATACTCCTTAGTGCTCACTCTGCAGTGGAACCAGAGAGGAAAAAAAACCAGTACATTAACTTCTTCAGCTGATGCAGCAAGCTTCATCAGAGCTTGCCTGCCATACCCTTAGTGTTGTCACTGACACCGATTAGAGAAAAGGGAGTGTTCCTCCTGTCTGAAAAGGATCATTTTGCAAAAGCTACTTCTTCAGAGGAACCACAATTGTTTAGGAAAACATTTATGTCTCAGTTTTGGAGACAAAACTTCAGGAGGAAATGCTCCGGAATGAGTGTCTCCTCCGAAGGGAAAAGGGCCTCCCCTTTTCCTCCACCAATAAGACAAGTGGGTCACAGCTAGTAAAAGTGGAAAAAACAAACTGTTTATTAGCACACAAACAAAACAGGGTAGAACGGGGGGGGGGGACAAAACACAACTTCAAAATACAACAAATTCCCGGAGAGGGAACAGACACGTGGGCTCAGACCAGACGGGGCCACCCGCAGGCTCCCCGGACCGGCGAGGAGGGAAGGGAGGCATTGAGGCAAGGAGAAGGAAAGGGGAAAAAAGCACAAGAAAAACCAACAGAATCTTTGTCCGGAACACAAAAGAAACCCAAAAAGCAGCACAGCACTCCCGGCGCACTCCCTCCCGAGCCCTGCCAAGCCCCAGAGCCCCGAGCAGTTGGGCTGAGCCATCGAACCGACCCGCACCCCGCGTCCCACGGCCCCACCCCCCGGGTCCATCTTAAAGGCACAGCATCCTTGGGCATTGAGCGGACGGTTAAGGAATAAAGCGGCTTCATAACATCACCCCAGGACAAGTTGCCACAAGCGAATACTTGAAATTAGTTGTTCATAGGCTCAAGGAGAAAGAAGGACTTTTCCTCCTATATTTAAAAAGCTTTATAATTAGCATGTGTAAGATATGAGGGGGGAGCTTAGTCATCTGTTAACAAAAGCACACAATAATGTCCTTTAATATTGGAGTCCTACTACATCCATAGCTCACACAAGCTAGGGCTATTAATCTCTGCTTCCCTGCAGGGCTCCTATGACGAGCTCATTTGGAAACAGAGAAAAAAGCCACCTTACTGGAGTGAAATATCCATCTCATAACATGCACATTCTCTCAGATTCTTTTCCTTTCTTTCCTGTCAGAGCTGGGCTTCTGATACTAAAACTGGTTTTAACACTACTGAAATCCTATTTTGTACTTTAGCAAACAAACAGTGATGTAAACAATGAAATCTGGCAAAAGTGAAAAATGTCTGTCTACAAGTCAAATCTGGAAGATTTTTTCTGCTCCTTTTTTACCCACTGGTATGATTTTTCTGACTGATATCCCTCCACTACCTTTTTCTGTAAGAGCCAACCACAATCCATATTTACTGCTTTTGTCTCCAAGCCCTTCCAACTCATGGGTCAAGATATCCCATGATTTTCTCTTGGTGACCATGTCTAGACAGAAGGATTTAAGAGCATTTCCCAGCTTGCAAGCTCAGGTGCCATCTCTGGTCATATTGCAGAGGGGCGTAACAGTTTGTACTGGGGGTAGGCACCATCCCTCTGTGCATCACTCCAAAGGAGATGTGGCTGTAGGCTCAGATCGAGTTGACTGACAGGATCACTTATATTGAAAATCTTCTCTCCCAGCAGCTCAATATTCTCAATCACGTAGTGATGATTATTACCAAATAATCATAATCACCACAGGATTAGTGATGCATTTATGTTACATTACCAAAGTCTATATTAATAACCAAATATAAATCAACTCACAGAACCCCAATCTCACAGCACAGTCTACAGCATCTGCCAAAGCACAAGATCCCATGGCAGCCCTGACCAGAACTCAGAAATATGCTGAGATGACTAGACTATACTGATGGTATAATGCCATCAGTTCCTGACGGGTTTTTAATTCTTTAATTTAAACAGAATGACCCCCTTTCTTGCTTTACTCACATTCCAGTCAATAATAACCAAAAAAAAGTAACTTGTTTTTTCTTTCACGTGGGCTTTTTACCAGAATACCGTGCTAAGTTAAAAACAATACAATCTCAGAGACTATTTACAGCAGAGGAGAAGAAATAGTAAGAAGTGGGTGAGGAAAGAAGGCAAGATTGCAGCTGATACTTGAAGTTTGATGGAGGGTTTATGTGGAATTTTTAACAAACAAGGGAAATCATTTTAAATTGGGCCCTGAACTACATGGGGACATCCTGAAATCATGACAGGATGAGGCAGTCACTTGTGTCATTTGAAGCAGATTAGAAAAGCCTGTGTGCTCTGAAGTATGGGTATGCATGGTGGAGGTACACAAAGAAAAGAAGCATTCACAACCTGAAACTGGTAGAATAATTTCAGTAGAAATGGAAACAAGACAGTTGAGAAACACAACAGGTCACAATTAGTAAACAATGTATTTAAATAATTCAAAGCCAGAAAATATACTCCGATTTTGACCAAGAAAAATACTATTTTAATAAACTTTAGTTCATCTGGCTGACCATTGGATTTCACCAGTCTTAACTACTGAGTTTTCTTAAGAACAACAAAAAAGAAACTTACAGCTGCATCTCCAAAAATTATTTCAGTCATTAGGACATGATCAATTGACATCTCTTGTGATTCCTCTGCTTAGCTGTGACCTTTTGCCATTGTAGGGCTCTTACCTGTGGCATAGAAACCAGTTTCCTACTTGCTCATTTCATGTCTAATACATGTACTGAGTAGATGTTAATCTGTGGAGATGCAGCTAGAAAGCAGAAGTGAGAGCACTGCTAAACTCATGTCAGCAGTAGACGCGCTAACGCTGCTAGGCTGCAAACCGTGGCAGGCAGTAAGGCTTGTAATGAAACAGTCAGCATAAAAGGCATGCTTGGTATGTACCTGTGATAGTTAGTGCTAGCTTCTAGTTTTGCAATGTTATTAAGAAACATAGATATGGTTGTTATAGTGATTGCTGCTTATATAACTGCTTATATAACTGAAAGGTATAAAAACTCAACCCTGTATCAATAAAATCAGCTTATTGCATCCAAGCAATCTGCCCCGTCTCTTTCATCACCGACTGTCTCGTGACCGTATCGCGACATTAATCATAGCTGGAAAGGCAAAGAATTAAATTTTTCTTACAAAATAGCCTCTGTGATCACAGTCAGTAAGGAATTTCTTCTGCAGTACAAGCTCAAGATAGCTGAAATCCCTTTTTTACCCATTTAGTACAGAGAGAACCTAGAGGTATTACAAATAGGTGTTATGGATATGATCTGACTGAGGTTAATGATGTTATTATACTATATGCTCTCTTGAGAGCTGATGACCTTTAATTGCACTCAAGTCCAAATTCCTTCATTTTTCACACAGAGTGCTGGACACCAATTCCCTAGTAAAGCAGGATTCAAGAATGGAGATGGGGAAAGAAGAAGGGGGAAAGGAGACTGGTAAGAAGGGAGTTGCTCTTGAGATCTGATCCTGCAGATAATAAGGATATAACTGACTTGAACTATTTGGCACTACAAACTCAACCCATGGATTGATCTTATCTCCCAAGGCTAGTGTAAAAGCAACCCCCTACTGACCTTGGGCAGGACCATATACAATTATAATATTTTTATTGAAGCAGTAGTGTGAGAGCTGTATTAGTTAAAGGTACTTTATTTTCTGCTGACATAAAAATGATTTATAATCAACTGACATAATTTTGTTTAGCTTCATTTCAACAAAGGACAGTCATGGCTTGCTGAAACTTTAATAAATACCACCAGCTATCAGAAGAAGAAACTTAACTTCAGTGTATTTTGCCATGGCACAGTATGTATATGTTGGGGCTTTAGGAGCTCTCCTGGCTTTTTTTTTCCTGTTAAAGGAATTTTGCCCATACATGTTGCCAGGGGGACAAATGGCCGGGTACTTCAGAAAAACAAAAGAGCTGGCTGCTTTTTTTGTTTCACCTGGGTGTGTGGGCAGTTTGGTCTCCTGTCTCCTGCGTTCGGACAGAGAGGGAGTTTGTTTTCTTCGGCTGCTTTTCCTTTCTGCTGGAGAAGCCCCGGGATCCCAAGCCCGCCTTCCCTGCCCTGCTGGGAGCCAGGCTGTGGCCGCCCTGCCCCGCCGTTGCTTTGAGCCTTCACTGCGTTGTGGCCGTGCTCGTCCTGCCTGCCCGCCCAGACCTCCAGGGGGGGTTCCCCGTTTGGATACATCTCGTCTGCCACCTGGGATTTGTGCTCGTCCCTGCCGTTCCAGCCTGCTGTTCCCAAGGGTCCGGCCGGACACCGGGATCAGCTGCCCAGGGGTTTGTGAAACCTTTGTTCCATCCCTTCCCGGGATCCCAGGGCACCGGAGCCGCGTGCTCCCCGAGCTCGCTCCGGAGCGCCCCCTGCAGCCGCGGGGGAACCATCGCACCTGCCCTGCTCACCGGGAGCCGCCAGCGCCCCTGCCGGCTGCGAGCGGAACTGCACCTGAGGGGAAATAGCCTGACAGCCGAGAAGGCTGGCACTGGGTTTGTGATTGTTTGCTGTTACTGCCATAGTTATTGCTGTTTGTTTGACTGGTTATACACATACAGATATGTCATAGTAAAGAACTGTTATTCCTATTTCCCACATCTTTGCCTGAAAGCCCCTTGATTTCAAAATTATAATAGCTCGGAGAGAAGGGGGTTGCATCTGCCATTCCAGGGGAGGCTTCTGCCTTCCTTAGCAGACACCTGCCTTTCAAACCAAGACAGTATACTGAAAGAGGAGAAAAAGCAACATAGGAAAGGTTTACTTAATTGATCTGTATTGAATACTGTATGCTTAGGATGGTTTTGAGCAAGACAGTCTGAGATACAAGGATCTGCAAGGAGCAGAGGAAAACTGCAGGGACAACTTAATGCGTCAGGTGTATTACCAAAGTTTTCAGTACCCCCAACTCAGAAGGGTGAATTCAAATTCACTAGTGAAATGGCCTTGTATTGGAAAACAGACTTGACTGGGCTTTTAATAAATTGGCTTTTTAACTACAAAAGAAGTCAGCAAATCTTGTTCTAAAAACGTCTAAAAATATGATTTCACTCATGTAGATTTTGTACATAGCCCATACAACTACTGAAATCTTGAAGTTCTTCTTCTATATTTACTCAGTTTTCCATCACTTCTCATGCAAAAGACCAAACAAAACAACCAAAACCACAAGCAAAGAAAACCAACCACAACAACAGCAAAAAGCTCCTGCTATTGTACTTGCTCTGGATTCAGCTGAAGAAAAATATGAAGTAAAAAGGAAAATTAGTTTGCTTCTGAAAATCTAACACTTTGAAAGAATGTGTTCTACTGCTCATTCTGCTTTTTCACAGTACACAACAAGCTAATTCTCTTGTACTTTGTACAAATCACATTCTCAAGAGAAGCATGGGCTCATAAAAATCCAGTTACAGGAAAGTACATTTCAGGAAAATAAAGTCCTAAGGTATAAAAAGAATATAGAGCAGTTCTCAGTATTCATCCTTAAAAAAAGACAAAAGTAAAACCATTATAGTATATGGCTTTCACATACTTATTATTTGAAAAATAGATACATTTTTAGCCTGAGTTCTGCTATCTAGCTGGCCACTACAAATGACTTATGGAACATTTAGCTCTGACATTAGTAAAGGTGATGACCTGCAAAGTACAGGATAGTTGGTACTTCATCATGCTTCTTCTGTAGTCTCTCCCACTGGAAGACAATGTGGCACTTAGTGTACCATGGGATCAGAGGGGCCAATAGGGAAGAATTCCTCCTGTCGCTGTTTGGAGCATAAATGTGCTTCACAGTGTGTTTACACAGCAACAACTGACGTCAACAAGTGGGATGCCCCTTCCTTGCTAGTACAATGTCTCAGAAAAAGGAGATACACAGTCTTTACTAGGCATTCTTTAGCTATATCCTGTTCATTTCACTAAGAACAAAGCAATGAAAATGAATCAACAACGAGTGTACTGGGAGTAAGACAAAGTAGAACTTTGCAGAGCACATATATGGGCAATATTGATGTATCATGATGGATCATGAAGTACGTAATACTGTTTAGCAGGAATTCCACTCTCCCAGTGGCAAAAAGCTGTTAGACCCTGAAAGAAACAAGCATGTACAGGTTAAAAACTTATTTTAATCATTGCTACCAGGTAAAAGTAACGTATTCAGATTCTGTAGGAGCCAAACAGACAGCTGTCCAGCTTTTTTCATGCAGGATGGGTCTGTGATGTTATAGCATGCACGAAAATTGGTCAGGGAGAATCATTCTTCTGACTCTGGGTGAAATATGAAGACAGGAAACATGGGCTGGAATTATATCAGGCTAGACGAGCTGTGTGCGTGAAGTCACTAAACAAATTTGCATTTAGCCCTAAGCTCAAGTAAATCTAGTTGTTGCTATTTTTAGATCTAAATGTTGCTTGTTACTGTTTCCCCCTCCAATCATCCTCCCCCCGAATACAACCTACCCCTCTGTCTGCTAACAGACAGCTGGTGTGACGCAGAATTTTAAATCTCATGGGTGTGTGCCAGATCCTTTCCTGACTCTGGGTTACAATCTGATATACTTGGATTACTGTTGAGCAAGCCTAAACACTGGGAGAAAAAATTTCTACACAAAGATACAGTATTCCCTTTCCAAAAGAAGGTTCACTTCCCCATCCTCACCTCCAAACTTTCCCCTCCTTCAGCACCATGGTAGATTTTGAAAATTATTCAAGCCTTTTAGCCACACTACTTTGTGTAGCAACTCAGGACTGCTGTTGTCCTGATAGTGCTTCCTCACTAGCAGGGCAGATATTAAATGTCACTCTTAGGAAAATGCAACTTTTAAACTTCTCATGGAGAGCCAATGCTCTTTTTCTAAGCTTCCTAGAACTCTGCATGTCTTCAGGAGCAGAGACATTACAGAGGAAACTAATGTGAATGATGATGGGTTTCTAGGATAGCTAGTGAAAACGTGTTTGCAGAGGAGAAGTGGCTACTACCTTCACAGAGGCTCCTACCTTCAAGACTGCTGGTTGCAGCAGGGTTCATCATTTTTGTAGGATGCCTGCTGCCCTGTTCACACCACTTCCATATCACTACAACATTATTTTCTGCAGAAAGTAAAGAAGGTTGCCCATCTTTTTTCCTCCCCTCCGTAGGCATGAATGACACAGATGTGATAGTACATGGCTGGCTCCACTGAATTAGACATGAGGGTAAAGGGAAGGAAGTGAGGAAAGCGAGAGAGAGAGGTGGCAGTACTGCTACCTGCAAGCTCAAAAACACTGTCCTGTGGTCTCAGCATGGGAATATTTTGCCACACAGGAGGAAATTTTGGGAGAGAGAACTGGGTTGGGCAGGTGAATAGATGGGAACAGGTGCTGAGCATGTACACAGAGAATGAAAGAGGAAGTGCAAGATTTTTATTTCTTAAGACCCTGCTCCATCCTGATATCAGCTGTGTCACAAGTATCTAGATGGCACAGAAACCCTGGGGGAAGGAGTGGGATATGTCTTCAGAAGCCTCAGATATAAAGATGTGTTTAAATAAGTAAGTCCTGTCCTTTCTGTATACCAGCTGCTATGGCTGAGACAGTAAATCTAGCTCTTAGAAGTTTGGCTGCTTTAAGGGAGGAGTCAAGTTCCCTGCCTCTGGCTCAGAAGAGGAGCAGATCTGACTTCATAAAGTAAATAGGTTATTCAAACTGAAATTTGACATTTCATAGAATGTGAGGCTACGTGGGACCATTATGATAATCTACTCCAAGTTATTCAGCAAATTTACTTAACTCAGGAATTTCACTCTTCTCCATTTGCAGAATATTTTCACTGCAATAGAGCTAATTAGAAACAAGTCTTTTAGAGATCACTGAGCATTTATGCAAAACCCTTTCTCAGAAAAGCACTTTAAAGACACTCTTTGTACAGTATGAGTTACTTCTACACATCCAGTCAAACTGAATCCAAATCTGTAGGCTCTCTGCACATGTAACACCAGTGCAATGAGAGAAAGGAAAAATAACTGCCCCGACAGTGTTAATGGGAACACATGGGAGGAAGAATTTTGACAGGTAGTACAACAAAAATGTGGCCAAGGTACCAAATAAGTTCCCCCTTACTCTAACAAAACAAAGCACTGACCTCCTAAAGAAGAGATCCTCATTCCTCTGAAAAAAGACATGCTTAGAAGGTAACACAGAAGCATTATTTTTGGACAGCAGTTGCAACCAGCGGAGTTCTTGCAGAAACCAGGCTTTCCTTCAAGGCCTTCACTAGAATCTAAGAGATGCAAAAAATGCTACAGATGGGTCACATTTTCAAATGCCCTTAAAAGCAGCCCTGTGATTTTCAGCAGAACTCAAACTCCTAAATGACTTGCTTATATGTTACGCTGTGAACTATTCCAATCTCAACGTAAAGAAATCTATCAAGTGTTTACATGTAGGAATCTGAAGAACTCACAGGACTATCTCTTTTCCCACCATCACTTTTTAAAAAAAAATTTATTTTAAAATGCTCTATCTGGTTGTCCTCTCCAACCTTTTTATAAGTCAGTATGGTCTTTTGTAGGTGATCTCCCAATTCTCCCTTCCCAGTCTCAATTCCCACAGGTTCCTCTCCTTTTACTTTTCAAGCAAGTCTGAAAAAGGAGAGTTCTTCCATCTGGCTGTAGCTGTCCCTGTTGCATCAATATGTGTAGAGAAGCATATCTAAATTGTGTATTCAGACTCATTGCTTAACAGACGCTAGTAAATCCCTGAAAACCAGCTGCTCCACAAGAGGCATGGGAGGAAGTGTGATCTGAGCATCATTTACAGCAATCATCCGAACTGCTCAGCCTTGTAAGGAGGTAAATGCTCTGCTTCTGTTCTTTGGCCTTGCCTGCCACAGTTGTAGCTCAAGGGCACTGTATAGCCTTAGCTGTTAAAAATTGCACAGATCTTATGTCCAACTTGTGTTAATCTTGGTGTTGAAATGAGCATTGTACCAAGCCAGGATTCATGCTACAGATGGATGTTGTGGAACTTTCTGTCTTGGCTAGGAGTTTTGTGCATGAACAATATCTATCTCTATTAGTGTAAAAAAACACTCCTAAAGTGATGACACAGATAGTGCCATATGACACAAATGACACAAATAGCCATTCAGGATGTTTGTACATACGTTGTTGTCATACACTTCTATATGCATCTTAATAATTAAAATTTCTCCTATAATCTCTCTTGACAAGAAAGATCATGACAATCTTCTGCTGCATGCCTAAGCTTACGTGAATTTCTGCATCCCACAGAACTAAGTGGCAGGCATAGAAGTCTTCCCAAAGAAGGCAAGTCAGACTGCTGTGACCTGAATTGGAATTCTTGGCAGAGACTCAGCCTTTCAAACCTCTCCTTGACAACCATATAGATCCATGTCTCTCCAAGAACTCTGCACCCATCTTCTTTGCCAGAAAAATGCAAAAAGTCCCCAATTATGACCTTACCAATTGTTTTGAGGAATCCTGACTTCACTGAAGTCAATTGGTTGAGTTAATTAGAATGAGTTTCACCAGAGTTTGAGTTGGATTCTTGATCTATTGCAAAATTTTAGTACTGGTTTCTTTGTATTTATAATCAACTTCAAATTTAATCTGCTTTTCAAATATCCAAGACAGTTCCAAACAAATTTGGGCAAAGGCTTGGGTCTGCTGGAGAAAGGATTATTGTTTATCTACAATTCAGATTAAGCACAACTCTGGGTTGAAGACTGTCAGAGGAAATTTTTGCACCATCGTAGGGCTGAACTTTTCTTAAGCTACCAATTACTTGGAAAACCTAGTTTAATCAAAGAAAACAAAGGAAAAACAAATTTTAAATAAATAAATAACCAACACCACACCAAAGGCCAGGAACTGCATTCTAATTTTACCCCTTAAAACACACCGGTATCAATGCTTTCTAGTACAGCACAATTCACATCAGAAAAAGCCTTATGAATCCTTACAAACCCTATGAAACAAGCCCTTCTAGAAAAGCTCTGCTTTATCCAAATTCCCAGTATTTTGAGAGCAGTTTGCACTTGTAGAGGTTTCACTGTTTCTGGCGAATTTACCAGGTCAGCCCTAATATGTGAACCTCAAGCTTCCCTCGCCTGCCAGTCAGGATCAGAGTCAGACCTTTTCTAGGATTCTGAAGAGGCTGAAGTGATTTTTGAGGAAACAAGACAATAATGACTGGAACTGGAAAATTTCACATGAATTGCAGGAAGAAACAGAAACAAATTAAATAAAAATCCTTTCATGGTCTGAGTTGGATTTAATGTAGTGTTTGAATCCACCAAAAATTGGCAGTTTAGGAGATGACCTCTCCACACAGCTTTTAAAACACACACGCAGAGGATTTTTCAGTGATGTCTTCCATCAGGTTTGCTTCCTTCTGTATGGACTCCTACCCCACCAAGACAGTTTCAAAAAAGAATTCCAGATATAGACTCTTAATTTCACTTTGACTTAAGGTTTAAATTCATCTTCATAAACATAACTTTTTTCATTTCTTGCAGGACTGCAAACTTTATAGAAGTGATATTTGAAAAGCACTGAATTTAATATTACAGAGAGAGACCCCTTCTTCTATGACAGATTGTGGTGTTTTTATGACTGCTGAAGTAAGCTTTTTGGGCTGAATGTACTTCATTCGTACTATCCTCAGAAGAATAAAAGCTCTTTTACAATTATGGAAAAAAACAAAGTGTATATTATTTCTTGGTCAACATTTTACTAACACAAAATCTTCCCTCTTTTGTTACCTACAGGACTCATATATTGACTTAAGATTCAAAAGAAAGTCAGTCTGTGAAACAAACACAGCAGGACTGTGGCAAAATGTATCAGTTTACTGAATAAATACAATTACAAACATCATTGGTTTTTATTACCTTTTCCTGAAGGTTCTGTTCTTCTACTTATTTGAATATATTCTCTCCTCTGTCCATTTTTCAGGCATGAGACTAGGAGCTGGTAACACATCGCCTATTCCCATTGCTCCTTCACGGACTATACCACAGGCAGTATAAAACAAGCTGTTACAAGTTAGTTTACTGGTGAAATTGAGCCCTTCTTCACTCTACATGAAGAACAATATTATAGATCAACCAGACCCTGGCAAACTTCAAAACTAATCAAGACATCCATATCTACAGTTCACCCAAACCAGGAATCTCTAGGCTGCACTGCTACCTCCAGCACCTATCCAGCATCCACTTGCTGACAAATGAGACTTTTCTAATCCTTCTATGAACTCTGACAACCATGAGAAAAGTGAAATTTGGACCTAAGATGTCTACAGAGAGGTTTTCCGACATGGTTCTTTGACATATAATCCCTGTCTATGTCCATCAAGAAAGCCAAATGAGAAAAAGGGTGGTAGCAGCTGCATTTAAATATGACTGAAGGTACCTCTGTTCTTCTCTCAGGGCAAACAGGGCTTCAGTTTAAACCTAGAAACTCAGGACCTTCAGGAGGACTACAACCAAGACCAAAGAAAGCCTTTGTGCCTCTTTCACCTCCAGAAACTAATTAGCATACCTTATTTTCCACTTGAAAACCAACATAACTTACACACTTACTAAGAAAGTGGTGTTTTCTGATGGACTTTTCTATACCCTACTGTCTTCTGTGAGGTAAAATATTAATGGACAAAGTCATTTTAAAAGCCACTAAATTTGTTCCAGTTTGGCCAAATTTAGAAATATATCCTCTGAGAGAAGGCACAACCACCCCTCCCCCACCAGGTTCAGGAAAAATAAATTTTCCTCGAAGGAAAGTGAAGGAGATAAAACTATTTATTTAACAAACACACGGGAAAGGAAAATAATGCTAAATAATAAAATCTTTCGCTGTGGAGGAAAAATCTGGGAAAATGTTAGAGTCCTCCCTTTGGTCTCCTCGGAGCTGGGGCTTGGGCCGGGGCCAGGCCCTCTGTGCCCAGTGGAAAGTCCTCCCGATGTGCTCTGATGTTACAGCAATCAGGCAGTCCAGTAGAAAAGGGAGAAAATCCGAAATTCCAGTGAAGGAAAAATTCAACTCTCAGTCTCTCTCCGGAGAAAAAGCAGCTGAACCACTGGCCAAAAAAACCTGTCCCAGGAGCAGCCAGCCAGGTGCTTCCTCCCTCCCCTGCCGCAGCTGGAAAAAAATTGCTATCTGTGTGTGACCTTGAACAAGCTGCAAACTGCTTTGAAAAAGTTTTGCTCAGTTTTTTCCTTCCCCCTCTCAGGCTCAGTTTAGAGGCATAGAAAGGCACAGAAATTAATTTCTGGGCATAGGGCAGCGATATGGGATACACATCATAAGATCACCCCAATGTAGAGTGTGCTTCTGGAATTGAAGAGTTCTCTGTTTTCCTGTTTATGATGGCCACATAAATAAAATTTAATCAGATCAGTGTACTGTCATAGGCAGAACCAGCTGTTCCCTAAGTGACATTTTTCAACTAAGGAATTCTAAAGATATTGTAAAGTACATTCATATAAGACAGGGAAACAGGTAACTCAACAATGGCACTCTAACACTTGCCTGATCATCTTCAGCCACCAAAGGTCATCTTTTCCCAATGAAATCAGCTGCTTCTTTACCATTTACTTCAAGAAAATGTTGGTCTTACACAAGATCCATGACTGGGACCTCTTCACTGTTGATAGGATGCATGCTGGTTTGCAGAGGAAGCTGAGGATATGCCATAAATGCTGAATATTGTTCCAGATTTTCAGCAAAACCATGAAGTTTTCAAAGGCACTGCTTTACATATGTTTATACCTTATCTGCCCATCAAATTTCTTAGTGAGTTCAATTTCAAGCATCCTATTCGTGTCACAGGTCAGAGATTGCTGTTTGTAATCACAGAATGGTTTGGGTTAAAAGGGACCTTAAGGATCATCTAGTCCCACCCCATAGCAGGGAGACCTTTCAGACCAGATATTCTAAGACCTGTCCATCCTGGCCTTGAGCACTTCCATGTATAGTATATCCACAACTTCTCTGTGCAACATGTTCCAGTGCTTCACCACTCTCATAGTGAAGAATTTGTTCCTTGCAACTAAACATTCTCTCTAAAAGTTTAAAGCCATTACCCCTTGTCCCATCATTACATGCCCTTGCAAAAAGTCCCTCTCCAGCTTTCCTGCAGACCCCTTTTAAGTACTGGAAGGCTGCTATAAGGTCCCCCTGGAGCCTTCTCTTTTCCAGGCTGAACAACCCCCAATTCTCTCAGCCTGTCTTCACAGAAGACATTATCCAAGCCTCTGATCATCTTCATGGCTTCCTCTGGTGCTCTGCAGTCTATGTCCTTCTGATATTGGGGGCCCTAGAACTGGATGCTCACCAGGTGAGGTGTCATGAGACTGTGAGTCCTGAAGGGCAAAGGAGTCCAGGAAGGCTGTATGTGCTTTAAAATGGATTGTTAAATATTCAGGAGCAGGCTGTCCCCATATATATAAAGACAAGTTGTCAGGGGAAAAAGACCAGCCTGGTTAAACAAAGAACTTGAACTTAGGGGAAAGAATAGAATATATTACCTCTGGAAGGAGAGTGAGGTATTTTGGGAGAACTATATGGATGTTGCAAGGTCATGTAGAAAGAAGACTAGAAGGGCCAAAGCCCAACTAGAACTTGATTTGGCCACTACAGTTAAAAACAACAAATACATTGGCAGCAAAAGGGGGATCAAGGAGTGTCTCCATTTGTTGAATGCAGAGGGTAGTGTAGTGACAGGAAAGGCAGAGATACATAATGGCTTCTTTACCTCAGTCTTCAGTATCAAGACCAGTGGTCCTCAGGATACCCAGCTCCCTGAGCTGGAAGTTGATGATTGGGCAATGAGTGAAGCCCCCATAATCCAGGAGGAGATGGTTAGTGATTTGCTATGCCAATTACACACTCACAAGTCTGTGAGCCCACCCCAGAATAATGAGGGAACTGCAAGCGGTTGCTAGCTGTGTTCCCCAGGGCTCAGTTTTGGGCTGGTCCTGTTAAACATCTCTATTGATGATCTGGACATGGGGATTAAGGGCACCCTCAGTAAATTTGCAGAAAACACTAAGTTGGGTGGGAGTGTTGATCTGCTTGAGGGTAGGAAAGCTCTGCAGAGAGGCCTGGACAGACTCAATCAATGGGCTGAGGACAGCAGCATGAGGTTTAGTAAGGTGAAGTTATGTGATGAGACTGACAGCGGGACTGACAGCCTCACAGAGTCAGACCTAAAGACAGTCAGAATTTACCCATGAGATTTTGTACCGTGAAATTTTGCAGCTTCAGTGAAACCCACAGAGAAAGCCAAGAAGATAATAAGTGAAAGATGATGTTCTAGACGTAAGGAGAAGATGTTCTTGTTATGGGACATAAAGTGTGTACAAGGAAGAATTTGCAGATAATATATAACAACTATACTTTTGCTTGTATAGCTAATTGTTTTACTGCTTGAATGGTCATTGTTTGCTAAGCAGCCAATCTCAGTAACCCACAGCAATTGTGAAGAGATATAAGAGCAGCAGTAGAGAAAATAAAAAACTTTTACAGCTTTGGATTACAGTAAGTGTTGTGCTGCTATGTCTGTCTCAACAAAGCAACAGTTATGGGTCCTGCACTTGGTTCACAGCAATCCCATGCAGCCCTACAAGCCTGGGGAGGAGGAGCAGCTTAAGAGCTGTTCAGCAGAAAGGGACGTGGGAGTGCTGTTCGACAGCTGGCTCAATATGAGCCAGCAGTGTGCCCAGGTGGCCAAGAAGGTAAATGGCATGTAAATGATAGATGACTTGTTTCAAGAATAGTGTAGCCAGCAGGACTAGGGAAGTGATCATCCCCCAGTACTCAGCATTGGTTCTCAAGTACTGTATTCACTTCTGAGTGACTCGCTTTAAAAAGGACATTGAGTCACTGAAGCCTGTCCAGCAAAAGGCAAGGTCCTGAAAAGTCTAGAAGACATGTCTAATGAGGAACAGCTGAGGGATCTGGATTTTTTTAGTCTCGAGCAGAGGAAGTTCAGAGGGAACCTCAGCACTCTCTATACCTACGTGAAAGGAGGTTGTAATGAGGTGGGGGCAAGTCCCTACCATGCCTACAGTTGAGAGGACCAGACCTTCAAATGAGATACTGGAGATTCAGATTAAATATTAGAAAAAAATTTTCACTGTTAGGGTGGTCAGGCATTGAAAAAGGTTGCTCAGGGAGGTGGTGGAATCACCATTCCTGGAGGTGTTTAAGAGGTGTCAGGATCTGACACTGGGTGAGATGGTTTAGTAGTTTAGGGCTACAGTGGTAGTGCTGGGTTGATAACTGGACTTGGTGATCTTAAAGGTCTCTTCCAACCTTGATGATTCTATGAAAGTAACAGCATGAGGAAAGACTACACTGAGAATGAAGGGATTTATTATGTATTTAGCAATTCAACATTATAATCCCAGCAAGTGTGAAGGAGGTTAAGGTCCATTTTCCTGCCTTTCCTCCTTCAGTGTGTAAATCCCAGCAGAGGAACCAGTGATGATGTACTACTACTGTAACAGCTAGAAAAAGAAGGTTTTCTTTTTTGGCATAAAAGCAACCAAAATCAAACCAAAAATACCTGCAAGCTGCATCTTCAGCTGCCACAAACTAGCACATCTCTACTGAAACTCAAAAAGCCTCTGCAATCTTCTTTGTTCTCAGACGCAACATCTAATCCTAGTGTTGAAAACGGCTTCAGTGCTTTCTCTGTTCTTGAGAAATCAGAAGGCAACTGAAGCCACTTCATGAAGCTTTAAGAGTTGTAAGTAGCAGATGGATGTTTAAGTCTCACAGCTAGGGTTCCAAGTGCAAAAACAAGAGCACCCCAACACAGCCACCACTGCTCATACCTCCACAGAGAAACCATCAGCTTGAAAAGCAACCATGCAATTTTGAAACCACTTATTTTGAAATAAGCTCTCCAAGCTCCACTGCTAACACTGACCTGTAAGGGCTCCCACTGAATTCTAACGTATAAGTTTTCCAGAGCAGAAGGTCTCGATCTCAGCAGTTATTAGCAACCACTGGAGAGTGGAAGGAAGACTCACATGTAACTCCTGTGCATAGTGTCCAAGTCCAGAGCTGAATAAGGCAAGTCTGAATAAAAGACTGTCTTCTGGACAGGATCCATGGAGCAAGGAGGATAGAACAGAGCAAAAGACTCAAGATCTTTTTCTGGCAGCAGCAGCTATTAAGAGCATTAAGCAAACAATCAACACATCCCTAAGAAACATAGATTCTTGCAGGGTGAGCACTACTTAGGTAGAGGGGGAAACTGATCAAAGGCAGGCCCTGCCTGATGAAACAAAGTGCAGAGGCAGCTGGCAGCCCATCAGGAGCCAGGGAGTGAGAGCACCTGTGTCCTTGTGGGGACTGGAAGGCACAGGGTGGTGGAGAAGCACTACTTGCAATACTCAGCAGTATTCCCGAGAGACAGGCAGCCCTCTGGCAGGCAAGAGCAAAAGTCCTCAGATATCCTGAAGGGATGTGAAGCTGTTCCAGTCTAATTCATTTGTGATGTCATTAAAACTCAGAAGCAGGTTTGTTCCTGGGAGGCCTCTGATGCAACGAAATCTGCTGTATTCCTTCCCATGGAAGAAAGGACACTGATGGCTGCATTTCTGGTTTACACAGCCTATTGCTGGGTGAGGTCCTACAATGAGAAATCTGAATTAAATTTCTCCCTGATATTCTGGTGCAACATAGGAAAAAAGGCAAAATTGTCAGTACTCAACTTTCAGTATTTTCCTCAGAGAGTTTCATATACTTCTAATGGTACCTTTGCCCAGCAACAGTTTATTCACAAATCTTTCCTCAAAGTTTATTAAAAGTAAATAAATGAAAGGTTTTTTCTAATATGTGATTAAATCTAAATTGATATCTAATAGGTCATGTGTAAAAGACAACATTTATTTCTAGATCTCTGGTTTGAGACACGCAAAGATTTTGCCACAGATGATTTACTGCCCAATAAGACAACTTACCATGCTCTCTTAAACCTGAGAAAACACTATAGGTCCTCTGACTAGATTATCTTATAAAGTACAGCACAGAATTATTACATCATGAATATGTATATATCAAATAAAAACATTTCAGTACTCTTACTGTATTAGTATTTTAGCTGGTTCTTAAACAGTAAAAGCAAAAGAAACTTGTACATGGCTTAACAACCACTACCTCACACTGCTCTGCTTATAAAGCAACTATGTTGTCCTGACTAAACTACATTTTGGAGAGATACAAAACAGAAAGGAGAAGCAAACCCTCCCACTCCACTCCAGAGACAAATTCAAAACCTTGTCTGCCTTTTACAGCAACATATGACTCCTGTTGCAAGAGACACTTAGCTTCAGCCTCACAAAAGTCTGTCCTTCTCCACTGTCCAAAAGACCTCCATGTGAAAATGCACATTCCATGCCCAAACTCCCAGAGGCCAGCCATCCTGCAAGACAGAATACCAGGCACATGGCAAAAAAAGCCCTCACCAGACTTGCTTCAGCAGAAAATTAAGGGCATCCAAAAAGGGCCTCAACTCTACCGCAGCTTTGCAGCCTTTGGGATTCCATTCCCTTCAAACCAAGCAGGCTGAGAAGGGGTGAAAATTTAAAGAGCCCCCTTCCCTGCCCCCTAGAAAAGCCAGGTGACGAATAGTCTTTATGAATAGACACATCAGCAGGCACTGAGGGTGGGAAGAGGGAGAGGAAAGTACCAGAGCTGCCACAGGTGAAGTCCTACCAAGGAGATGTCCAACACAATGCTGAGACTTCAGACTGTTTAAATCATCACAGCCCTTCCCATTTAAGAAGAGATGTCAGGATCAAATTATCTATCTGGGTGCCTGCCTGCTGCAGACTACAACTCCCCAGGCAGCTTCAGCCAGCAGCATGCTCTCAGTACCTGTGTAAAACTGCACTGGTAGCACTGTTGTGCCTTGTAACTAATTCCAGTGAGATATGGCTGTCAGTTTACCAGTGGCAGAGGAGAGAGGTATTTTTTCAAGCAGTATTTGTTCTCTCCAGGATGAAGCCTCTTATTTAAGATTCAACTAAGAGGGCTGCGCACATCTGATTGTTTTTCTTATGCATATAGGCATGCATAAAAACAGACAAGAAAAATCATGAAACATTATGCCAAACCTCAGTTTGGTGTGTATGGATGCACTAGGCCCCCATAAAATAACTGGGAATGGAAAATCTTCTTTTCAGTTTTCATCTAGTGATTAAGAATTCTACAGAAAAAAAAATCTCTCTCCTCTTTAGGCAATCTTGAAACTCAGAAGAAGAGACATGTTCGTTACACTCATACATACTGATGACAAAGAGGGTTATACTGAAAAATGGCCTGAGGTTTACTTATTACTCATCTAAAATAAGTCTTACAGTTTTTCTAACTTTCTAAAAGGTAGAAGAGACCCAAGCTTGATGTATAATATACAGACACTGCCTTGTACTAACTGCAGGAGAGGTCCTGAACAAAAATGCTGCTTACCTATGAACTCCAGGTAGAACTCAAATCAGCATGCTTCTAAACTCTATATTAAACAGGAATTCAAGAAGCCCTAGTAGAGGGTTTGTTTTGTGTGGCTTCTCTATTAGGAAGGTTTGGAAGACAGCTGTCATCTACTTTGATTAATTTCCTTCACAAAACAGGCTTCCTGGCATGATGCTTTGAGAAAAACACATGTTAATGCATATGTCTTATATTGCTTGGAGTCCTACAGAAGTTTTGCCTATGCTTTGCAAAACATACCATAGTTGTTCACACAAAGTAGCATCCAAAAAGCAACTCAAGTTTAACTTGGACCCATTTGTTTTCAACTACTGGCCTACTCTTTCTTCATTTTTTTGCATCTGCTGTTTCCAAGCCTCCTTGGTCCCTTCCTCCCTCCCTTTCCCTTGAGGGCTGAAATGTTAATAACTTAACATGTGAAGCTGAAGAAAAAAATACAAACATGTTCTGAACACAGGAAGGGTTGTAGCTTAACATGGTCAATGCTCATTTTTGCCATGGCCAAGAACTGATGGACAAATGGCTGACAGCATTTTACATACTAAGAATATGAAAAAGACACCAGACATTGCTTCTAAATAAGCTAGGCAGACACTACCTCTTCTTTTCTGCAATGCCAAGTTCTTTAAGCACAAATACTTTTTTCTACTCAGGAGACAGTGTACAGTCATCTCATGGCAAGTCAGGCTTAAGGTATAAAAGAATAAGTACAGTCCAATCAGTGGAAGATGAATTTGCTGCTATTACAAATGCTATTGGAAATGTTTTCCAGTTGTGCCTTCTCTGCCTATTTTGTCCTTATTCATCATGTCAGTGCTAGAAATGGTGTACATTGCAGTGGGGAAAAAGTCTTCTCTATGTTGTAGCTAAGGGTAAGATTACTGAAAATGGAGAATTCAGCTAAGTACCATTCAGGCTATAACAAAACTTTTCCAGTATAACACCTGAAGTAATTATCATCCCAGTAACTGCTTATATCTTAAAATGCTTTTATTAATGGCATTTCTACATTTCCACTTGAAAATGTTCAATGTAAGAAGAAGTTCAATTTAAGGAAGTAAATAGATCTTTTGCTAAGATTAAGTCACTGTATTTATGGAGAACAGGTGTGGAAACTCCTGGGAGATTTTGAAGGTACAGCAAGAAAGAAAATATAAAGTCTACAATAATTTTGACAGTGGGAGGAAATTGAAGGAGATGAAAAGAAAAGTACTACTTACAAGCCTCGGAGACGAAGCCAGATTTTCTCTATTTGCTCTGGCTGTAGGTATTTCAGAGAGTTGCTCTCAAATTCTTCAATTTCCTTAGTCGGTGACTCCATAGCTGCAGGTTACTGCTTTAGTTAAAGCTCTGGGAGGACGGCTGCTGCCTCCACACATGCACACTCTCCACCTTTAACGCTGGTGGGGAGCAGTTAACATTTCTGGCACACACTTCTCCCCCCTCCCTGCAAACGGAACTGTGTGGGCATCCCTGGACCGCTCAGGTACACACAGGGGGCAGCTGTACCAGCTTGTCACCATCCTCAGGCTGAGCGGGAGGATCAAAAGCTCATCTCCAGATTGCAAAACCACACGGATTTTTTTCCCTTTGTTTTTTGTTTCGTTTTGCTTTTACAATAAGCCAAGGATACAATCCATAATACCAGCTGAGGGATCTTTATCAAGGGAGGAGGGGAGGGAAATCCCTTGCTGACAAGGGAGCTGTCTGCAGGAGCAGCAGTGGGGAGTCCGATGACTGCAGGGGTCCCCAAGGCTGCAGCTCTGCCTTACCACACTGCCTGTTGCTGTGTGAGTGGCAGTACACAGGCCCCTTCGGTCTAGCCCCCACCAGGTCAGCCTCGCCCTCCCCTTCCTAGCAGTATTTTTTCCCACTTACCAGCAGCACTGCCAACAGGCTTGAAACCTGACAACTGAGGAAGAATTCATCTGTCAACAAAGCCCAAGAACTGTTTCACTCTCTGCCTCCCTCTTTGCTTCCCTCTCTCCCATGTGCACACACATCCACAGACGCACAAGGGAGAACAGGCTATTGGAGAAAATCTGGCTTTGATTAAAAACCCAACCAAGACAAATCATTAACTAAAAAAAAGAAAAAGGGGAAATAACAGAAAGTGAGCCACTCACTTCTGGCAAACAGCCATCTACTTCTTTGCAGTCAGTCTGCTCTCCTGAGAGAGTGATGCACAGCAGAGGCTGTAAGGCTTCAACAGGGACAAAATCCACTTTTAAAATAAATCAGTTAAGTGCCAATGCTTGAAAATGCTTAGCAGGGAAGTCAGTACACTGAAGAAAGATCAAGTGCAACACATTAGTCACAGATGTATCAGTGTCTTTCAATAAGAGGTTTGCACAGTGGAGGTTAAGATTCAGTTTTGCAATATGATGCCTGCCTCTAGCTCTCCTGAAGCAGTCCTGTACTGACCCCCCGGAACATGCCTCTCTACACCTGCAGGATTCATGCTCTGAGCAGGAGGAAGAACAGGGATTTCTTTCATTGCACCAGCCCCGTCAGTCATCTCTCAAACTCTGCCAAGATCTCTGCACTCTTCTGTTTAGTGTTATTGATGTGGTGCTTTCAGCCAAAGCCATCAGAGCAGAAGGAAAATAACTGTCAAAACATTGTCTTAGCCTTAACACATTTTGTTGCATATTGCAAAAGCTGTCTTTCAAGAAGCAGAGCCTGCAGAATTAGCACCTCAGACAGTCGCGTAACCTTTGACCTGGAGAAGATCACCTCTTCTTTGCAATAACATTCAACAATGTGCCTGTGATGCTAGGTCCAAGGCACGTCTCTAAAGTACTTGATGTTGCTTTTCAGAAAGCTCTTTGTGTAATGAATGTTATCCTTCCCATTGCTAGGTGCCAAATTGTATTAGCCATCACTTCAAGGAGTTTCAATCCTTTCCTAGGAGTAGTTCTTAAGGAATTACCCAGTTAAGAGTGCTGCTGCAATTGTTAACCATCTCCAGCTCTCTGCAGTTGAATGAGATTCTCAAATATAACCAGAAAGCAGCTGAGTCAAGTTGGTACACATTCAAAAAGTTATGGGAGGTAAAAACATGAATAATTCTCCAGATGGTCCTCTTTCCCCTCGTGGATTACAAAGGATAAGCCAGTATGTTTGCTTAGGAACCGCTTTTGAATTATACAAAGAACTGCACAAGCAGTCATAGCAAGCTGTTTTCTGACAAAAGCTTGGGGCATATTATCTTCTTATGTTCCTGCTGTAGTGATAACGGAACACAGTGCTAGTCTTCACTGCTTGTGCTACTTTCCATTACACTGATGCCCACCACTAAACAGTTAGTATGTTGCACCCATCACTGCCTTTTGGTGGTGAGTAAAGTAGCTACAAAATATGTTGTCTTTTTTTCACACATTTGATTTTAAGGTACAGAGGAAGTAACAGGGAAATGGGAATGCAGAGTATTGGTAGCACCAGGTTTGAGCTCAAGTTTGGGATCCCCTTTCTTGTTTAAGTCCTGTTGGTCTGATTTTGTGATAGATGCCATCAAGATAGCAAACACCAAGACAGTGACTGTAAAATGTTATGAACTTGTGCCATAAGTATCTGACATAAATACATATCATCTTGCTTGCCTTGTCCTTAAACTTATGGCTCACCTCATGGTGAAAGAGTAGCTTCCAAGAAGACAAAGTTTACAGTCCAAGTAAGCAGCGCTCTTTCAGTTCTCATGTTCATTGCTGCATTGAGGCAACAAGTTGTAGGCAACCAAATGGCACCATTTAAAGAGCTTGACTATCATGACTGTCATTTGATGGATACAAGAAGCAAGCCACATCCTGGTGGATTAGCCATTTCTTTTAAAGCAGAGGGGAGCTCAGATGAGCAAAAGTCCACCTGCCTGTCAGAAACATCTGTTGTTCAGCCTTCCACAGGTGATGACCAAACCGGTAAGGCAGATAGCACTATGTATGTGGCACTGTAAGCCTCCATGGCTGAAACAACACTGCACAAACTTTATCCCTTAAATCACAAAATCACAGAATATTCTGAATTGGAAGGGGCCCACAAGGATCATTCAGTTGAACTCTGAAGTGAATGGCCCATACAGGGATCAAACCCACAACCTTGGCATCAGAAGCCCTATGCTCTAACCAGCTGAACTAATGCTAGTAACTTTCTGTATCCAAACACTTTCCCAGCCTATCCCTTAGGGGGTGCAGGAGGGGTCCAGGACCACTGTTGCCTTCAAACAGGGTCTAGCTCAAGTCAAGAGACTGGATTTCCCTCTGCTGCTCTTTTACCTGGCATGAGGTCTAGCATAGGATGACTCCTTCCTGAGCCCTTGAAGCAGCCTTCTTGCCTCCTCTGCTTGCCTGTAGGAGAGGAGCCAGGACACCCATCTCAGCCAGCTCAGATATTCCCTTCCTAGGTCACTAGGTCAGCACTGTCAGTGACATGAAGAGCAATGGGATGGAGAGACAGAGGTCCCAGGCAGGCCAAATATACCATACACTGACTGTCTCCTTTATCACAGCACACAGATTTGGGCAAATGGGGCTTTGCCTTCTTTTCCTCCACTTCCTCAGTTGAGGACAGTAGTGGCAGCCATGTTAAAAGCCTTTAGATTGAGCCCTGTGCAGGAAGGGTCCTAATTACAAGTATTGCTTTCCGTTCTGAAGAACTGATGATGTAGGAGGATGCTGACACACAGCAGAGAGGTGTTAAAAGGCAGCTAAGAAGAGTAGAATCCACACTGTGTCTCCATGAGGGCAGGCATCACTGTAAAACAGTCAAAATACCAGGCGGTGCAGGAGTAGCTCTGCCTTTCTCAGGATGGTGGTACAAGTATTTCATGCAGAGTCCAAGGAGAAGTCAGAGCCACCTCTGACATATGTGGCTGCAAATCAGACTCTGTCCTCATGTTAAACTTCTCAGCAGCAAACTTGCTTAAAGGCACCTATAGTTCCTTCTTTTATATTTATTAAACAAAGACTAGAAAAACAGTGAGAAAGTTCGGAGACCTCCTTATTTTCATCAGAGCTAAGTAGGCATAGCAGTAACATTCAAAAGGCCCACTGAAATGCATCCAAAAATGCTTCCAAAGACAGAAACAGCACTTCAGTGAGCATGAACAAACTGAAGCAATAATTTCAGACAGCAAGTTATCTAAAGTCTTTGCTGGGCTGCAACAAAAACAGAGAAGCTACCCCATGCTGCAGGGGTAGCATGAGATACTGGATCTGTAATGACATGCTGCCTATTGCTATTCCAACATATTGCCTGTGTGAACATGCATTTTCTCCCTTCAATTAATCTCATTTGACAGAATCAAAGCTTCAAGCATTGAAACAAGTTCTATAATTAATACAACTACAATATATTAATGTCTGTTCATGCATAAATAATCCAGAATATATTTTATTCTCTTACCACCAATGCCTCCAACCAAAATTGCAGCAGAGTATTTGTCTTTTTTCTTTATTGTAAATCTGAGTTGGATCCCTGAACTTCAATTATGTCAGTGTGATGAGTCAGCCAGTAACATATTCCAAAATGTTTTGCTAATTCTATATTCAAACAGTTGTAAAACACTGACATGTCTTCTAATTCTGCTAATGCCAAAATAAACTAGGCAGATTTTGCTCAGTCTTTATCCTAACAGGAAATAGCTTCTTGCTCCTTTTCAGTTAAAAGCAACTTTTTTGTTTGTTTTGTTTGGAAGGCAGTTAGGAGGAGGGAGAGACATTCAGCTATGTCACTGAACTGCATTGGTCGTATTTATTCTTCATGTTGATGTATAAGAGAGTGATGGGAGATATTTAGACAGTTCCACTTTTTAGTTTTATTAAACTAGATCTAGTACTTCTTAAACAGTAGTTTCTAGGTGAAATTTTATCTTTTTTCTACCCAAGGTTAGACTTTAGGATTTGATGGCAACCAACTCACACTCTAGCCACACAGTCATTATTACCACCATAAGTGAGAGCTGGAAGAAAAGGCTGCAAGGGCTAAAGATAGACGAGGAGTAGCAGCTGAAAAGACTACTAACTACCTTTAATTATAAGCACTCACCCAGTTTCCTCAGGGCTGGGGAACTGTGATTTCTGTTGCTCTCAGTAATTAAGGATAGTTTTAGCTTCTCTGTCCAGAAGTAGCACAGACACAGCTGACCCAGAGAAAGCCACACTTTCAAACAGTTTCAAAAACACTGAACTAGGTATATATAGATACATAAGTATTGCTAACACCAGAAGACATTAAGAATACTGCAGCATTCCCTGCATCCTAATAATGTGTTGGTCTCACATGCCAGGACTAGACATACTGTGGAGATTTTCAAGCAGTAGTATTAGAAGAAGACAAATTTTAGCTTTCAATCTAAGAAATTAAACAAAAAAAAATACAAAATTAACGGTAAAATAATCAGCACCCAAAAAAAAGGGCACTGGTTAATTTGGTGGAAAGGTGCTGTTCATTTAAACTTCTATTGAGTCAATCAAGCTGACAGTGTTGATTAAAAGCTCTGTTGACTGGCAAGAAGTTTTCTGTCAAATGCTATAAAAGTATAGTCAGCAAGACAAATGCATACCTCTTTTGTGGTCTGTCCCTTTTGACTCAGAGTTGCTGCTTTCTGTGAAGGCAGATTTAAGAAAACATGCAGAAACCTTCTTCAACTAAGGAAGCTTACCAAAATGAGAAAATTTCCATGCTGATGGCATCTGCAGTTATTACTTAAGCCATGGCATTGTAACAGCAACAAAAAATTCCTGTTGTACTCACTCAGAGTACTGCAACTTTGACAAACAGAGCACCACTCTTGAAGGGCAATTTTGAAAATCTGTTTTCCTTTAATGACCTCCACAGCACTAGAATTACTATACATGGCAGTTTAGGGAAAAGGCATGAGGGAGGAGTGATGTTTAAGGGAAGAAAAGCTTTATAAAATGCTTTGCAAAAAAAGAAAGAGGAGAGCTTGAAAACTCATCTAGGAAAGGTTTGTGCAAAAGAGGTTAGATGTGAGTAGTAGTCCAAGAGACTAATTATATAAAATAAATATCTAATTAGAGGATTAAACAAGACTAGTTTTCTAGTTTTTCCCTTTTTCACCAACATCCAATGAGGTCAAAATAGACAATTTTGAGGACCTGAAAACTCTCACAGCTTCTCACAGAGTTTCCTGCCCCAAGTCATCCTTCACATCTTCAAATGGATTGAACAAATACTGAAGTTTATTCAAAACAAGCATGAAGCTGCCTCAAAGGGTTTTTTAATTGCTACTTATATGTTTGAGAGATGGAAGTGGGAGGGTTTTCACTTGTCTGTCTCTCATACACAAACCACATTATATTACACAGGGCAATACTGCCCCCTGTACCATGAAAATGTTACATTTCATATATACATTTAGCTCTTGTTAGAGTTAAGACAGAAATTATTATACATCATGTATTATCCTTTGTGGAGTTAGGAAACAAATGTATTATGGAATATCTGTGTGTATATATACAACTGAATTTTATCAACTTAAAAGTGTATGGGAGTAATTTATAAACCCGACCTCAAATTTTTTCCCTGTTACTTTCTTTTTAAAATCTGTCTAGTTGCTGTACAAAGAGAAGATTCCCCAGTTGCCATTTTGCACTACCATTACTCTTTGAGGCTAGGGAGCCCAAGTGCTATTCTTTCCTTTCTCCTAATCTGCTGTCTTCTAGGGGAGATCGGTAACCACCTCTGATTGCTCCACTTGCCTTTGCTGGCAGAGGTAGCCAAGTCAGGGTTATTTAAATAACCATGGCTGGCAGACTGCAGACCAAGTGACAAATGTTAGTTTCAAGACCTTATGTAGATTCTCTTCAACTCCAAAATCCCTGAGTAAATTAACATTTCCTTTGTTTTTCTATGAATAACAGGCATTGGACAGGAGTGGAAGTGGAAGCAGAAAGTAGAAGCAAAATACAAAACCACATTGCAAAATGCAAGACCATACTGCTCTGAAACCAGAGAGCCCAAAACATCATCATCAGAGAAATGCAGGTATCTACAATGTACAGGGACCTTTTACTGCAGTGATACACAAAACAGAAGATTATTATCTACTCTCAGCAGTTTGCCAGACTGGGTCCCAGCAGTGTGTCAGAGCTCAGAGGAAAGTATAAGGGAAAGTGAACAAAAAGCAACAGCTATTTATAACATTGGATCATGGCTGAATAACCTGGTCTCTTTCTTCCTGAATCCACTTCATGTGATCACACATATGTGGTAGATCTAGCACGTGGAGTTCATGAAGGCCTCAATTTCAATTTTTTGGAAAAACAGGCAGTGAAACAGAGAGTTGCAATGCGAGCAGGGACATGATACCAAGTAAAATGAGGATGTAGGGTAAACTAGCTTTCACAGTACTCTTCACTGCCACAGCAGTGCTTGTGCTTGTTCATGAAAACCCTACGGAATCAGCTGCTTCAACAGAGCAAAAGGAAGGCTAAAAAGGATTGCAACACTGTTAGTTATCAGAGGTAAGCACCCGGAAAAAAACTAACAGCAAATGTTACATTTAAAGGAACAATTTGCCACAAGAGCAAAAGGAAATAAACAGGCCCTGAGTACATCTTGAAAGATGGAAGATTTCTACCACAGCACTGAGTTTCTGGAAAAGTCTCCCAACTGGTACAGCACAAAAGAAAATTCCCATCTCACTTATTCAGAGATGAAGGCTTCCCAAGCTAGACAGGGGTTATATGCAACACAGCAGGCTAGACCCAGCAACCTGTGCCAAGACTTGTGCTCTGAATATGTTAATGCCTGTGGCAGTGTAGGTGGCTCTAGCCGCTCTATCTCCTGAGAACTCAGACAACCAGCTATTGTAGTCAGCAACCCAAGTTTAGCATGTAACTTTACAGTCATGGTGAGAACCCACTCCTTTGTTCTGCTGTTTGCATGTTTTCCCCTGATTAGTTAATGTTTTTCCCTCCTTGCTTTATGTATGAGATTGTGTATATTCATTTCCCAAGTTTAATATGTATCAGTTCTAGAAAGTTCCTTGTTCCTCAATGCCCCATTGGTTCCTTCCCTAAATCTCTCCTTTGTGTTATTTCCATTGGTTCCCTTGCATTCAACCCTGCCTCCTGCAAAGTATCCCATTTGCTGTATCCCTTATTCCCGCCTTTCCTATCCCCACTATAAAATCCCTGGACCCTTATCAAATCTTCGGCTCTCCATCTCCTCCCCCCCCCTCCCCTATTGTCTCACCTCAATAAACTTTCTGCATAGAAATTACATGGAGAGTCCCCTCTCTTTCCCTTCTTTGCCTCTGCCTGTGTGCCTTCACACCCTGTTTAGGGACGGCCCCCTTGGGTGAGGAGCGCACCCTCATCTGCCTGCAATTTTGTGTGTGTCTGTGCCTGCCATAGTGCAGCTGGATTGCAGCTAGACCTCCAGGCTCTCTTTGAGCTAGCACACGAAAATCTGACAAATGCCTCTGCAGAGAGAGGTCTTGGATGGACTCCCACAGAGGAGGACAATCAGCTTAGGGCAACACACTCTTCAGAGAGGGAAGAAAATGTAACAGGAGTTTCTCCTCTGGGAGGAGAGGAAATAAATCAGTATATATAGTTACTCAGTACAAATGACTTCACAGAAGGTGTTCCTCAGAGACCACTCTTCTCAGCTCCAGTGGCTGAGCTGCCTTGAATACTTTAAGGGCTTTTGAACTTCCTCCCCTCTCATAAATTCTCTTCTGCTGGAAAGAGGAAAGGCCTGCCCTCAAAACCTGAATTACCTTTTCCCTTTGATGAAAATAAGATTTTTGTGAGCCTGCAGGTAGTTTAAGCACTTTACTGTAGTGGCATGTTCCCCATCCTCTTTTGCTGCAACTACTCTTTCTGCAATTATTGATTCTTACATTGCTTAAAGCCAGTAACATTTATAATAAATATAAAAATTACAGAAAAATGTCATAGCAAGAAAACACATGTATGGATGTAACTGAGCAGACTCCATACACTTTCCAAATCAAGAGGTTGGTCACACCAGGGAAACAGTATTGCAGAACAGTTTGAGGAAGGTTTGAAGTTGTTCTCTTCCATAGGCAAGTAACTGGCATTCACACATGAGGATGCACAGGACATAAGATCCAAAGGCAGCTCATACCCTCCATCCTGCTGCTGTGAAACTAAATCCTCCTTGTCTTCTGGAAGAGTGGATGGTGTCTTCCTTGACCAGAATGTTTCACAGGCATGTGCCCATTCAGATATAACGGGCTAGGGGGTTTGATTGCCTCTGTACTTCAGAGAAATTACATGGGCTTTGTACTGCTCTTCCCTCTTTTCATTATCATATTAGACAGAAAAATATCCTAAAACAGACCAACTAACATATTGCAAAGAACATGAATACCTATGAAACTCTGGACACTGCATATTACAACTACAGGAAAGATAAACAGCTTTGTTAATAGCAAGAGATTTACAGTCTCCCTTTTGCCTTTTGTTTACCCCCCTCTCAATGCTACAGGTCCACATTCTGAAAGGAAACCCACTGTGCCAGTTTGGCCAAACTTAGAAATATATCCTCTGAGAGAAGCAGGCCACAAACCACCCCTCCCCCACCAGGTTAGGGAAAAATTGAATTTTCCTTGAAGGAAAGTAAAAGAGATAAAAACTATTTATTTAACAAACAGGAAAAGGACAATGATGCTAAATAATATAGTCTCTTGCTGTGGAGAGAAAAACCTGGGAAAATTTCAGAGTCCTTCCGTAGTCTCTCCCTCCCCCTCCTTGGAGCTGGGACAGGGTGGTGGGCCCACCTCCAGGGCCAAGGCCTTTGTGGAAATTCCTCCCAATGTATTCTGATGTTCAAACAGTCCAGCAGAGAAAAAGGGAAGAAAAAACAAAGTCCCAGCAAAACAAAAGTTTAACTCTCCAGAGGAAAAGGAGCTGAAAAACTGGCTGAAAGCTGGCTGGAAAACAAGCAGGCTGCTTCCCCACCCTCGCTCTGCAGAAGCAGACAGGTTTTATCTCTGTGTCCTTGGAACATGAAGACAAACTGCTTTGAAAAAGTACACTTTTCTCTCTCTCCTCTCAGGCTCAGTTTAAAGGCATAAAAAGGCATATATACACATTTCTGGGCATGGTGCAGTGATAGGGAATACAACATCAAGTCATCTCAAGACACCCACTGACTTAAATAAAATCCTTACACTTCCAACAGATGTTTAAAGTAAATTGTGCATCATATTATCTAAAAATCATAGTGTTCATTCTGCATCTATAAGGACTGGGTTTTAAATTGACTTTTTGAAACACTGCCAGAAGATCACAAATTATTTACAACCTCCACTTCACCCATAATATTCACCACTGCCTTATGGCATTTCACTGGCAACATCAAAAGTTATCAATAACTAAAAATCTGCTAAGTCATACTTCATTATTAATCCTGCACTGGAAGAACAAGTGATATTCCTGAAACCCTCATGTAAGATAATTCCTGCAATTTTCATTTAAATTTTCATTTAAATTAGATCCATGAAGTCAGACTTCAGCAACATTTTGTCCACACACTCATCTAACCCGTTTCCCCGTTTCCGCTGCATATTAGTGCAAATTTGGTCACCAGTGAATGGATTTAAGACTTTAAGAATTGAAGCAACAGATACCAATAGTGCAGGAGAGGTCAGGAAAAAATTATTACCGTAACATTTCCTATATACAGTATAAGGGAATCACCATCACTAATCTCCCTCTCACAGCTTATTGGTAAAGTTTTGATTTGGCAAAGGGTACTGCCCACACCCCTTCCGCACAGACCTGGACTCCACCATTTTTGCTCACTTTCATTGTCAGTGTTACTGTTCACCTGCATGTCCAAAGCAGCAGAAAATATGTAGAAAGGTCTCAGCAAAATCCTGTGCAAGAATATCCAGAACAGCAACTATGAATGTCCTCTTCAGATTCCTCAGCTTCACCACATGGGTCCAATACAAAAAAATCTGTGTACTTTCACAGACACAAAAAAATTGTGTCTGCAACATAGTAGGAAGGGGCAAACATATAAAAGGGCAAAAATGGCAGACTATGTTTTGAAGAGATCTCAAGTACAATCACTACATCTCCGACATGAAAAGATTTTGGAACTCTGTGTAAGTGGTTTGTGAAATTATTTAACTAGGTTATACCTGAGAAAAATTTAAGTATTTTATTGTATATGCCACAGCATTTTTAAAAAATCAGTCTGGAGAGGTATACTAGTTTGAAAACAAACCAGTGGGAGGCACCAAGTCAGAATAACAATTTAATAGGGAAATTTAAAAAAAAAATAAAAGCAGAAAACACTGGTTTAAACTGACAGAGTCAGGATACAACCTGTATTAACAGTTGTATTAACAACTGTTAATAAAGTTGGCAGTAGCAGTCTGATAAAATGGTGGCTGCAGTCCTCCTGAAGCTATGGATGTGGTTCTGTTGAAGCGGTGATCCTGTAGAAGGGTCTGCTCTTCCTTGGAAGGTCCAGTGGTGGCTATGTAGCTCTTGTCCTCTGGGAATCCAGTGGAAAGGGTTGTCTGTGGTGTTCAGAATCTCAGATTATATCCAGGATGGAATGCTTGGTTCCTCCCTCTGAGTGGAGCATCTCACAATGGGATGATGAGTCATGAGGCAAGGCATTGATGGGCCAATTAACAGCAAGATAGTCCGGAGAGAGGAGGCAAGGAAACACTGCCCCACCTGGTTTCAACAGCCCATGAGGATGGTAATAGAATACACTGCAACCCAGGACAAGAGGTATTTTAATAAGAAAGAAGACTACAATTAAATCACTTTGGAATCAAGAAGCTATTACACTATTGTCCTTAAGGAACAGACCTATCTTTGAGAGAGAAGTCGGTTTTATGTCTTTCCTTCAGATAAATGTAATTCAGTGTCATAAATCTGTATGAACTGTGTAGTCCAAAGAAGTAACTACTAGCTTCATTCATGGCTTAATGTGTTTCATTCTCCCCTGCTGCCTTGACTATTAAAAGATACATTTAGCAGCAATTGGTTTACCAGTCAGCAAATATTTGATTTATATGCATGCAGCATCTGCCACCATCATAACTCAGCCCTGAGTATGCCCTTAAAGCATTACTATTGTTTATGGATTCCCATGGTGTCGCGGGTTCGGTTTGTAACCGGGCGGAAACACCAATTTAGTGTAGTGGTTTGGTCCAAAATACTCATTGCTGTTTATCTGCTGTGAGATAAGAATTAGGAGAAACGCAAAGCAGGCACCAAACTTGAAAGAATATAAAGAAGTTTATTAACAGACCTAAAAGAAGAAAAAAAAATTATACCACCTTCAGAACTCTCCTCCTCCCCCCACCTTCCTCCCTTCTCCCACTGACAATGGAAAAAGACAACCCTTAAGATGTTCAGTCTGTCTACCACTTCCATAATAACCTTGTTTAGTCCATTTAGAAAGAGAAGTCTCTTCTTGCTCATGCTATGAAAACATTATCACAACGAGACAGCCGCCCACTTCCAAATATTGTTCAGTCCATTTAGGAAGAGGAGTCTCTCTGCCTGCGTGTGAGTCCTTTTCCCCGACTTGCAGCTTTTCCCACAACTGCTTTCGAGGGTCCACTCTTGAAGGTTTTTTGGGGTACAATTTTAAGGTTGAGCCGTTCAGAAACAAAAACAGAGGCCCTTCTCCTTCCCTGGGAGCAAAGGGTCTTCCTCATCTTCATCGTTAGGACTATCTCTGGGAGCATCTCTAGGAACTGAGGTTTTCTCCTTTCCCATTTGGAGCAAAAGTCCTCATCTGGTTCATCTCTCCCTGTTCAAACTTCTCATGAAATTACAGCTGCGTCAGCATCTGCCTATCTCAGCACAGGTGCTTTTGCTTACGAGTTGAACACTCCACCCCCCATATCTTCATGAAATTACAATGGGATACTCTGATATATCATAGCTTCACAACAGAATTTCAGCTTTAAGCATCTCCTCTCTCTCTTCCCTCAGGGTTTCAGCTCTTCACAGCAATAAAAGGGTTAATCTCACCTCGGCCTTGCAGCTTTGCAGCTGGAATGTTGAATTTTTCTTATCGCAGTGGAGAGGGGGGAGAGCCGAGCCGCTCCGGCTGCCCACAGCAAGGCAGTGGGGGGGTGTTCCATGGCTGGAACAGGTCCATGGCTTCAGGATGGCCGTGGCCCGGCCCGGCCTGGCCCAAGCAGGGCCTGGCCGGGCCCGCTGGCCCCCACACGGGGCCCGCAGCCACCTGTCCCAGCACCGGGAACAAGAGAGAGAGCTTGGAGGGGGAGTTTGCCTATTCTTAAATGTGGATAACAGAGGTGATCACAACTTTAAGTGGCTTAGAGAATTGTCCATATTCAAACTGGCCAGCTGATAGGTCCTATCAGTTCCCAGAGGAAGCTGTAAGCCCCCCTTAGCAAGGACATCCCTTCCGGGACTATGCTTGCTAACCTATGACACATGGTTTTAAATCTTTATCAAGTCTCAAATTGTGGTTTTTCTGTATGTCAGTTGTGACCAACTGCACAGAAGCTAAAATTCTATCTGTGTACATGAATATGTGTGTGTTTTTGAGTAAAAGCATGAGACTGGACGCAAGAATGTTAAGGTTAAAAAGGCAAGCCCCAGAAGTTTAAAAAGAGACACTATAGAAGTACACAAACAGCCCTAAGCAACTCTGATACATGCCAACAATTTGAGAAAACTTGTAGATATATGACCATACCTATTTCCATACTGCATCATATAGACCATATTGCACACCGAAGTCTTTCATGAGGACTCTTCAGCAATATTAATCTCTTTTCATATTAGACTACTCAGCTTAGCAACTAGAGCAGATGAGGTGCATACTGGTACAAAGCCTGGAAATAAGAGTCTGACATTAACGATTTGGTTTAATTGCCACACATTCATTCAAACACACATGAAACTGATATTAGGAAGGAAAGAAGTTGGAAATGGCATTTCCTTTTCATGCAGCATCCCATTTTAATTATTGCTTCTGCTATCATGAGACATTTCCATCTCCAGCACGAAGCAGTTTTATTCTCTTGTCTTTTGCTCAAATAATTCTTGTGTTGGTATTTTTTAGCTAAATATATTACCCATGGACTCTGTAAATATTGCATTTTAATGATAAGTGATAAATATGCACTGGCCCCCCTGAGTAAATAGGCATGATTTGAGGCCTGTTGTGCCAATAAAACAGTGCTTAGATTTGGCCTGTCTGTAATGCATCCACTGTAAAACCAACGAATATTAATAAAACTTGTGAATCTTGGCAGAACCTGGATTCAGCATAAATTCATGCTGCATGAAATCTCAGCCTAGATGTAAATGTTAAACAAATTCCATGCAGTATTTAAATCTTTATTCACAATTAAATTGTCTTAATCTTCCCAAAGGCCAGTGAATTAATTGCATACCCATTCAATGGCTCTGACATGCAGCTGGTTATCAGCTGTCGCTTATTTCAAATTGGTACCTTCTCCAGAGACATTGACATATAACTATCCAAAGACTCCTAGAAGTCATTTCTTGTCTATATGTTTGGCCAGAAAGATTAAATTCCCTCTTTTCACCAGCTCTGCCTTCATTCTAGCAATTCCATAGTCCTTTATGAAGTGTACTGAAACAGATGCAGCAGAAGAGCCTAAGCAATTCTAACTCACACGATCTGACAAATTGCGACTCATGCTTTTAATCAGAGCCAAGAAAAAACATTTTGCTCCAACAATTCATGTTGTAAGTGTGCTGTAAGGAAGGGGAAGACTTTTTCTGCTGCATGTACAAATAATTATTAGAATGGATGCTATCTGCTGTTCTGATTTATCCTCAGTTTAGTGCAAGTCTATTGCAGAGATATAATAAATGGTAGGACATGCCCCACCTCACCTCAAAATAACCTCCCAGTTTCTGCAGAAACATGAGATAATGGAATTTATTTGTTTATTTGTTCACAAATAATTCAGTGAGTAGCTTAACAAATTTAATGTACTACATTTCAGTTACGTCTTAAACAATAAAATTTGCATGTCTAATTTGCTAATATATATACGAATGCATTTGCACTTGCCAGTATAAAATTGCCATCAAAGCAAGCATTTGTGGTAGGATTGTGCTGGTTACTTCTTCTTCTTGGGTCAAACAAATAGGTGTTTTGTTTGTGTATTAACTCAAAAGGCTCAAAATTGTAACAAGGAGCCCAGCCTTTAAAGCTGTAAAGTCCCCCTGATTTTAATTACATAATTATGTTAACACAAAAGAAGGAAACAAAATTATGTAACTTAATCTTTGGTTTGCCCTTTGCTTTTTTTTGTATATTAGTTTTAGTCCTGCTTTTCAGCTAAGATTGATCATTTTAGGACACAGACAGCTCTTGGAGGGACTCCACTCTTCTTATTTGTATTGGAGTGCAATAAAGGAATCCCATTTAAACATTAATTCAAAAGGCCTATTGACTTTCATCTACTGAAGAAGCAGTTGGCCAGGAAAAGTCACAGCTGCTTGCTCAAATCACAGCTCCTGCTCTTCTGCTGGATCAATTCCATCAATATTATGACAGAAAATTTTGCTTACAACATGGACTGAAAAGTATGTCTCCATCTTTCTTATAAGCCCCCTTTAAGTACTGAAAGGCCACAATAAGGTCTCTGTAGAGCCTTCTCTTATCCAGGCTGAACAACTCCAGCTCTTTCAGCCTTTCCTCATAAGAGAAGTGCTCCATCCCTCTGATCATTTTTGTGACCCTTCTCTGGGCCTGCTCCAACAGGTCAATGTCTTTCCTGTGCTTGAGAACTCCACGGCTCAACAGAGTACTCCAGGTGAAGTCTCATGGAAGCGGAGCAGCAGGATGGAGCAGGCCCAGCTCCCTCGACCTGCTGGCCATCCTTCTTTTGATACAGCCCAGCACACAGTTGGCTTTCTGGGCTACAAATCATTTGACCTACCTTGTGTAGTGGAAGGTGCCCATGCACAGGATAGGGGGGTTAGAATGTGATCATCTTTCAATCCAAACAATCCTATGATTCTAAGTTTTATTTTAACAGGATGATAGTCTCTAATTATATACTGAAATATCTGAAAGTAATACCCAGGAGCTCAAGGTAAAGCAAATCTGCCTGCATGTATCTGTAAACAAGTTTCCAGCTCCCTAAAGTCTATCTGAAGTAAACTACATAGAATTATTTATTGCTCAGGAGCTAGTGCAGTGAGTTAGTTGTTTCATACAAAGACACACAGCCACACTTACCAACAATATTGAAAAGTCATTTTCTGGAAACACTTATTCTTTAAGTACCCTGGAATTATCCTTCGACTGTGAACCTAGGTGAGTGTCCACTGTGTGTGTTTCATTTTCAAATACCATTAGCTGACACAGTTCACAGAAAGATTTCTCCTGATTTCAGGCAACTAAGCACACACTTAGACCTACACACTGCCCAAAAAAGACAAGTCTACTCAAAAACTATCTAACCTTTTTACTCTGAATATTCTTGCAGTATCCCGTAGCAACTTAATCTAGAGTCATTTTCAGCATCAGCAGGGCTAGATAAAACTGGTGTAAATACTGATTGAGTTTTAACCTGAACAGTTTGAGCCCAGTGTTGTAAGATATGGAGTGTCTTCTTAGAAGCATGGAGCATTTATCTTCCAAAAAAGGAAAGACTCCCCACCATGGCAGGAAGACCAGACTCTGGGATTCAACTGGAAGAAGTCACATGACTGCATGTCTAGCAGGATGCCTAGCCTGTACTGCTCTCTTGATGCCAGCTTCTCTTGAGTATTTTCTCCCTAGAAGTACAGTATGGCATCCTTAAGTATTAAATTATTTAACATCACTTTTCCCAGATCCTTAAAAAGGCATAGCAAAAAAAATAATAAAAAGTTCTCATTCTGAAACAAATAAAATAGGTATATTTTTAAAAAACCACCTATGTCACCATAGTACTAAAATAATAATTGCTGTTTCCTGACTCTTATAATCTCCCCATCTAGGAAGACTTGTGAATCAATGATATGTGCAGATTGCTGGCAGAGACATCACTATGCCCAAAGTATATGACATAAAATGAGTTAACATAATAAAGCCTTGGGAATCTGTGATGTACCTGCAACACAAATACATGCCCTAAGTAACTGTTAATAAAAATAACCCACCAACAACAAGGAACAACAGAAAAATGATGCATGCAGACTACAAAGGGATTAATAAATTATTAATAAAGGAAACATAAAATGAGCTGTAAGCTCAGCTCAAGAAGCAAACACTTGGACATATGGATTAGAACTCTTAAAACAAATTTTGTTTCTTTAATTGAAGAAGAAATTAGTTCAAAACCATTTCAGGATGTGGTTTCAACCTCCCCCTAGCAAAGCCACCAGTGCAGAAGCATAGCTGGCAATCATCCCTGTGATACATTGAAAGGGAGCTACAAAACCCTAGCTGAGAGGGCCACAAACTCCTTTCCAAGGGACAGTTCTATATAATCCCCTAAAGGTGTGACTTGCTTGCTACCAGTGTGAATCTGTTAAAAATGCTCATTTAAATCAAATTAACTTTAGAGCTTCCAATAATAACAACAGCTACCCATGGTCTATGAAGCAGTTCCTGACATGAGCTTTTTTCTAACTTTTGCAGTACACAACTACAATCTACATGAGCTTCTACATACATTGACAAATGCACTGCTCCTTGCAAAGACTTCTGGCTGAAAAAACTGTCTGTGTCCATGCACAAATATCCATTACTATTCCAGATGAGAACACATTGTCATTAACAATGCTAAATGACAGCAAGGTTTGAGAGTGAAATTCTGCCTTATAGAATTAGTCAATACAATTATTTCCAATATAGCCTCTGATCCTGATAACAATGTTCACCACTATTTTTAATCATGCCTATGTATATTAATTCCAAAATTTCAAGTATTTGCAGGATCAGGACTATAGGACTCTCAACTCCATTGTTACACTGACAGGTATTGACATACTACATCAGAGGAAGAAGCAGTTCACTCACGGAGTGTAGTGTGGGGAAAGACCAGAGCAATGAAGGAACACAAATCCCTTTGAGGAACTCAGGCAACTGCAGAACAATATCTATTTGTTCAGAAAAAAAAACCCCTGAGATAAAATGGAAATTTTCTTTGAAAATAAATTAACAAGTCCCCACTTTGCAAACTTATAGTTTTTCTTTACTGCATTTTATTTTTCTTTAAGAAAGGAAAAGTTACTATTATATTAAATGATCCCACTTGCTCTGGCAGATGGACAAAGACCTGCAAAGAGCAGTAACACCGGCCTCTCGCACTTTTCTATCTAAAAAAGTGCCACTGTGTGTGCTACTGCCAAAAGCCTGGGTATAGCAGGGCATCTCACCATCCCACAAGACCTTATCTTCTTAACCAGTCAGATAACTCAAACAGGACAAGCTGTCTTGTGAGTTATTTTGGTGCCATGGGGTTAACACTGGTCTGGAATCTCCCAGCTGCCGATAAACATCTCGCTGTTGAAGTGAGATCTGGCCCAGTAAGTTGTCTGACTGACAGACACTCACTTTACAAACTACGAAAACCTCACCAAACTTTAACAAAGCAGAAATCTTCTATACATTTTCCTGAAAATGTATGGGAGCTTTTCCCATGAGTAGGGATGCCTGCTTTGCAGTTACTCTCCAGGGGTTAAGGAATCTGTGTACATTGTCATCATTTCAGTGGTAAGTTACATTCGATTCCTAATCAATACTATTTCTTTTGCTAGCTTAATTATAGGTACACCTTGATATAGTGCAGTGTTATATGCTATTCTGTAATCTACTAGTAGTTCTTTACTTTTATACTTTGTAGTAAGTAATTCTGATTAAGATCTTCATCTGTTATCTCGTCTGTTTAATAAAAAATTCATTTTTATAAATAGATCTGATTTGCCATCATTAGAACTTGTGGACAAGAGTGATTCATTAAACTGTTGTCAAAATCTGAGGCTTGTCTAAGCTTCCACTCATTCCATGACACTGGGAAGGGCTCAATAACAGCTATGAAATCTGTGGGTAGGGACTGGACTGGTCAGGTCTTGCTGTAGAGGAAGGGAGCAGTCCCTTCATGGGGACTGCTGCTCATGAATACAGAGCAGGACCAAGATCCCCTATATTGTCCCTGATTCCCCTAGCACAATCTCACGTGAAGGATCGTAGGTTGTAGCAGCAGCTCTTTCCCCTCCTCAGGAGGAGACAGGGAATAGGGTTGGGTGGGAAGGCAAAGCACAAACTGTCTCCAACTTTTTTCCTCCCTAACTCAGATGAGCACAGGTCTTCAAGGTGGAGATGAAGAAGACACAGAACACAGGGTTCAGAACAAATTGGACCACACCAAACAGTACAGAGAATAGGACATAAAGCTAGCATTGACCCTTGGGAGTTTTGGTATCATGTCAAGCCTTAAGTTTAAAGTCCCAATGTTGAGATTATATTGGTACTTCACCCATCACCAGTGGGGACCTCAAGCAGGAAGATGTAGAAAACACATAGGAAAATTTACACATGATCCTGAAGTGCATAAGATGGAGCAGATTTTTAAAAATGGATGCTACAGTAATGTCCCTGTGAACAACCTGTACATCCCTGAATGTGATCAGCAAGGTCTTGGTATTACAGAGGAAGGAGCGGGAGTGGTCACAGCATGAAATCTTTAAAGGATCTACAGTGCAGAAGGATAGTAAAGGGAAACACTGCACATTTTTTCTCAGATATATATGGATTTCTTTACAGTGGTAATTTCTTTCACACATCACAAGCTATCTTCTAGAACATGTTCACACTGTGTAATATCACTTACAATAAATTAAACTGTTCAGTTCTAGCTTTGCATAGGCAGGACCAAAGCTGCTTCTTTTCACCCCAACATTCCATTGCAGTATATGATCCCCACAGCAGACCTCTGATGACCTCCAAATTAAGTCCCAAGCATGCACCACAGCAAAACCACTCCTACTGTCACCTCACATGCTATATGAGGAACTGAAAACTACTAGTACTCTTGCCTCCCATGCTATTGAGGAACTGAAAGTCATTCCTACCTTCACTCTTCATGAAAATAAAAATTACTCAGGGAGTGATTCTGAGGGACCCCACTACTGAGAAGTCCAGGGCACTGAAGGACCACAGGAAGACTCTGCTGGATCCATGGTGCTGACTATCTTATATTTGCACTATCTCTCCTTCTCCCTCCCTCCTTTCTTCCCTCCCTCTGTTCCCTCTCTCTATTCTCCTCTCTGTCTCTCCTCCCCTCTCTCTCCCCTATACAATTAATTTTGCAAAATAAATTTGGAATTGCTGAACCCACATTTGGTCTCTTTTGCACCTTAATTTGAGCAGAGGACTTTAACATTTATCGAATTGCAACATTTTAATTGGTGTTATGGACAGGATACCATTCTCTGACCCAAAGTGCCATTTAACAAGTGGGACTGAACTTTTAGTGTTCTTCTTCCCACATAGCAGGCATTGTCTTCCTCTGAGGGAGGTTGACCAAACTTTTACTGTTCTTTCTCCTGCCTGGTGGCAACCAATTGTCTCCCTCTGAGAGACACTGAAGGAAAAATGGTTACCCAGGATGACCACTGTAAGGCTAATGTTTCGCTTTTTCTCCTGGAGAAGTTTGATAATTGTCCCTCTGCCCTTGGTTTGGAGTGGACACAAACTAATTGATATAATCAACAGGTGATAGCTTATTGCATTACTAGTATGCGGGCCAAAGGAAAAATGCAAAAAGGGAAAGATAAAATCATTGTCTGTGCTATACTTGGGGCAGCACTTACTGCTGCTATAAAGGAAAAATCACAAAGAACCAGCAAGGAGGCATAGGTTATACATTCTTTGCAGGATTTAGTCCAAGCACTATGAGATCAATTAGAAGAGCATTAGTGCCATTCAGAGAGACTCAGAACAGCTCTAGTGCTCTAGTTGAGAATCTATAAGCAATGAATTCTAAGGCAGTCCATGTTGAGTCTCTTTACCTTCAAAAAGAAATAAAAGAGGCCAAAAAGCTCTTAGAGCAACTGGATATAAAAAAGTTAAGGCCTTAAAACTGAGTATCAGTATGAAGGAGATGATGACGCTTTTCCAACTTTTTCAACTTTGGTCACAAAAGAAGTACCTTTTACAGCTACTGAACTGGCTAAATTGCAGTTCTGGGTAAACCAAAATGGTTTTGTATTTCATATCTATCTGTGCCCAAAATTGTTACAATCTCTTTAAGACCTAGAAGTGCAGCTGGAAACAGAACCATGGGGCTGCAGGTTGCCCAGGCTTTTTAAGGTCAGGACACTCAGGTGGAGCTCTCTCTTGCCTCTTGGCTCTTTCTGTTCCCCTTTTGTTCTTGCAGGGGGACAGAGCTGAGGCAGCATGGGTGGAGGCTCCTCTCTAGTTTTCTTTCATGTTTTTTTCCCAAGGGGGAACAGTAGCAAACCAAGAAGCTGCATTTCATAATTCAAAATGGTTTCAGAGTGAATTTTGCAACACCTCTCCACAGCATGAAGCCAGAGCTGGTCAAGGTTGGGCCACTGTTCTTCAGTGCTTGGGAGTCTGTCTTTCATTGGAACTGTGACCCAAGACAGCAGCACCAACACCAGTGGCTTGGAAGTTGCAGAGCTGACACTGTCTGGAACTGGTGTAGAGCCAGCTGAGCAAGAAGCAGAGAAGGAGAGGGAGGAAGCCTGCCAAGCCGCCACCCGAGAGCCTGTGTCAAGTCTCTGCCGGCATCGACTTTTTTTGGCCAGAAATAGTGTTTCCAGGTTTTGTGTTTCCCAGCTCCCATTGTTCATTTGTGGGGGAAAAGAGAGCTTTGGAAAAACAGAGGCTTGTTTGCTGTGTTGTTTCCTTCATTCTCTCTCTGCTATGTGGTCCAGAGAGGGGACTCTCCACCATTTTTTCTGTGTTCCCCAGGACAATTAGGGGAACCTCCACTGCATTTGTCAGTGGGAGTTGAACCCTTTCCATTTGTCTCTCAGAACACACATCTGTGGAGGGCACCATCCTGGGGGGAGGGTTTGCCTGCCATTTTCCCTTTGTTTCTCAGAATATGCAGTCATCTGTGGAGGGCACTATACTGAGGCAGGGGTTTCTCTGCCTTTTTAGCTTTCCCTTTGTTCCCAGGGACTCTGTGAGATTTAGCAGTTTTGTATTTAGTGATTATTCATGGTTTTTTTTTTTTGCCTGCTGATGTTTCATTTTTTAATGAACTGTTATTTTTTCACTTATATTTAGTTGTATTAGTTCTGCCTTATTGGTGGAAAGGGATTGGTTAAAACTAAAGGGGAGGTGATGCATTTCCAAGTGTCTACCCCATTAAATCGCCTTAAACCAAGACAAATTTGGGATCCAACTGAAGGGACATGAGAGAGAAAGTCAAAAACTAACAGTTTTGACTGAAACATTTTGTATTGCATACAGAACTCACTGGTCATCATGCTTCCTTCTAATGGGGCTGTGGCACCTAGCCTTGTATACTTCTTTGTATATATGGTACAGTTTGCCCAAGATATGGCTCTTTTTTGGATCAAGGACACAAACCAAGATTGCTTTGTGGACATACTCTGTGATACTGGCTTAGGTACAGATAACATCAGAAACAATGATTATTTGGGATATGTATTCATTGCTGTTTGCCTGTCCTAGTCTTGGCTGCTGCTTCTGAGGGTTTATTAATAATCACATTCAGCCTGCTGAAGGAACAGTTGAGAATCACAGAATCACAGAATGAACTAGGTTGGAAAAGACCTTTGAGATGATCAAGTCCAACCTATGACCTAACACCACCTTATCAACTAGATCATGTCACTAAGTGCCACATCCAGTCTTTTCTTAAATACCTTCAGGGACAGTAACTCCACCACCTCCCTGGGCAGCCCATTCTAATGCCCAATCCCTCTTTCTATGAAGAACTTCTTCCTAATGCCCAAGTTCAACTTCCCCAGGTGCAGCTTAAGGCTGTGTCCTCTTGTCCTGTCGCTGGTTGCCTGGGAGAAGAGACACACCCCCACCTGCCTACTACTTCCTCTGAGAGAGTTGTAGAGATCAAAAAGGTTTCACCTGAGCCTCCTCTTCTCCAGGCTAAACAACCCCAGCTCCCTCAGCCACTCCTCATAGGAGTTGTGTTCCATACCCTTCACCAGCCTTGTTGCCCTTCTCTGGACATGCTCCAGCATCTCAACATCCTTCCTAAATTGAGAGGCCCAGAACTGGACACAGTACTCAAGGTGTGGCATCACCAGTGCTGAGTACAGGGGAAGAATCACTTCCCTGGTCCTGCTGGCCACACTATTCCTGATCCAGGCCAGGATGCCATTTGCCTTCTTGGCCACGTGGGCACACTGCTGGCTCATGGTCAGTCTGCCATCAGTCAGCGTCCCCTTTCTGCCTGGCCACTGTCCAGCCACTCTGTCCCCAGCCTGTAGTGCTGCAGGGGGTTGTTGTGGCCAAAGTGCAGGACTCAGCACTTGGTTTTGTTAAACTTCATATCACTGGATTCAGCCCATGGATCCAGCCTGTCCAGATCTCTCTGCAGAGCTCTCCTACCCTCCAGCAGATTGACATTCACACCCAACTTGGTGTCATCTGCAAATTTGCTAATGGTAGGCTTGATCCCTTCATCCAGATCAATGATAAAGATTTTAAACAGGACTGGGCCTGACACAGATCCCTGGGGGACCCCACTAGTGACTGGCCACCAACTGGAGGCAGCACCATTCACCACCACTGTCTGGGCCCAGCCATCCAACCAGTTCTTAACCCAGAAAAATGTGCACCTGTCGAAGCCACGGGCTGCCAGCTTTTCCAGGATTATTCTGTGTGAGATGGTGTCGAAGGCTTTGCTGAAGTCCAGGTAGACAACATCCACAGCCTTCCCCTCATGTACCAGGCAGGTCACCTGGTCATAAAAGGAGATCAGGTTGGTCAGGTAGGACCCTCCCCTCCTAAATTCATGCAGGCTGAGTCTGATCTCCAGGCCATCCTGTAGGTCCTGGGTGATTGCACTCAAGATGAACTGTTCCATAATGCTGCTGGGCACCGAGGTCAGGCTGACAGGCCTGTAGTTTCCTAGATCCTCCTTTTGGTCCTTCTTATGGATGAGCATCACACCGGCCAGCTTCCATTCATCTGGGACCTTCCCAGTTAGGCAGGACTGATGACAAATGATGGAGAGCAGCTTTGCGAGCTCTTCTGCCAGCTCCCTCATCACCCCAGGATGGATCCCATCTGGTCCCACAGACTTGTGAGCATGGAAGTGGCTCAGCAGGTCACTAACTGATTCCTCTTGGATTATAGGGGAGCTATTATGTTTCCTGTCCCCATCTACTGGAACAATTTGTCCCAGCCTTTTGCTTCTTTCTTCCCTTCGGGTCTGACATGTGTTCCAGTTTGGCCAAATTTAGAAATATATCCTCTGACAGAAGGCAGGTTACAACCACCCCTCCCCCACCAGGTTTGGGAAAAATTGAATTTTCCTCGAAGGAAAGTGAAAGAGGTAAAAACTATTTCTTTAACCAACACACAGGAATAGGATAATGATGCTAAATAATAAAACCTCTCACTGTGCTGAGAGAAACCTAGGAAAATTTCAGAGTCCTTCTGTAGATCTCTCTCTCCCCCTCCTTGGAGCTGGGACGGGGCGGTGGGCCCACCTCCAGGGCCAAAGCCTTTGTGGAAATTCCTCCCAATGTATTCTGATGTTCAAACAGTCCAGAAGAGGAAAAAAAAAGGAAAAAAACAAAGTCCCAGGAAAACAAAGTTCAACTCTCTGTCTCTCTCTGGAGAAAGAAAAAGGAGCTGAAAAACTGGCCTAAAGCAAGCAGGGTGCTTTCCTCTCTCTCGCTTCACTGCCGCAGCTGAACACAGAGCTGTTGCTATCTCTGTGTCACTGAAAACATGAAAACAAACTGCTTAGAAAGTTCCCTCAGTTTTGTCTCTTCCACCCTCTCAGACTCAGTTTAAAGGCACAGAAAGGCACAAACTTATTTTCTGGGCATGGGGCAGTGATAGGGGATACACATCACAAAGTCACCCCAAGACAACATGTTGCCTTTTGAAAATGTTGGTTTCCCTCTGGGTGTTAGACACTATATTTTTGTTGTTGATTCTGCTATGTCTCCTCCATACAGTCTGAAACACAGGGCTGAGACTTCCAGGGAAGCTTCCCAGAGATCTGTCCCACTGGTGGAAAATCCTAAATCGCGTGCAATGTGGGAGGATATGGGTCAGATTCTGAAGAAATACTCTGCCCCAATAGTTTAGAAGTTTCCCTCTGAACAAATTCAGAATCCATATAAGAGCAGAATATCCAAAAGAAAATTGCAGTGGCAGCTCCAAAGAGGGGCAACTGATTGCACTGTGCTGGGCCCTGGCGAAAGCTTACTGCATGCTGGTCATTATTACGCACAGCAGCACCTACAGCCAGAAGAGAAGGAGAACAGATCTACAGACACCATAGTCACTCAAGCTGCAGACAAACCAGAAGGGCAACCTAAGCCCGTCACTGTCCAGAGGAGGAAATATAAGAATAAAATGGGGAGGCAGGACCCTCACAGCCAGCAGAGGAATCAAAACCAGAAATAATTATGGAATCTTTATCCTTTCTCCACAATCTAAGGAAAGACCTCAGCAATGAACCAATGAGTCAATATTGAGCTGGTTGATCCAAGCCTGGGACACTACAGGTGATGCTACAGTTTTGGATGGTACTGAAGCAAGGTGCTTGGGATCTGTGTTGCCTGATGTGGCTATCAGCCAGGGGATCATGAGGAGGCCCAAACCTCTCAACCTCTGGATGCGACTCTCAACAAGCCTGAAGGAGAAATACCTTTGCCAAGAAGACCTCCAGCTGCAGCAAGGCCCTTGGAACACCATGGAGCAAGGAATCCAATGCATGCAAGAACTGGCTGTGATGGAGATCCTTTTCTCAAATGACGACCAAACCATCAAGAGTCCAGTCCTGGTAAAATGTACAACACTGATATGGCTCAAACTCGCTCCATACAGGCCAAGCATACTCCCACTTCCTAGAGATGCTGCAATGGAATGACGGAAATGACACAGTGGACATTAATGACAAGAATGTTACAAACATATGAAGATACTGTCCACACCACGAAAGAAGCCCAAATCTCAGCAGTGGAAACAGATTTGACTGAGCATATGCAGAAGTTGGAAGAAAGGATTGAAGAGAGTCAGAAACTCAGGAAGGAGCTTAGAGGACTTTCCTCAAGTTTTGTCAGTACACACCAGAGTCCCTGCTATCAGGAGTTCCCCAGCTAGGGAGAGGGTTGGCAGGTTCCACAAGCCAACCTGAGGTTCCTCCAGCGTGAGCATGGGGAAGACATGAGAAGATAAGATGGAAAACCCACGTTTGTCCTAGCAGCATGGGTCCATAAGCTAAAAGAAGAAACTACTAATGAGGAATTCTGCAAGAATGAATGTAGCTCCAGTTTCTCATGACCAAGCTGCTAGGCTTAACAGAAGAGAGGATGACACATCTGATCCACTTGAAGGGACCAACAGAATGCATGCCAAGTGAGGGTACAACAGCCAGAACTAGATGGGCCCTGCCTCTAGCCAGACAGAGGCCAGGGAAAATCGAGTCTATTGGACTGTGTGGATCAAATGTCCTGGCACATCAGAAGCACAAAAACACAAAGCTTTGGTTGACACTGGTATGCATTGTACTCTGATACCATCAGGACATGTAGGGGCAGAACTTATTTCCATTGCTGGGGTGACAGGGGAGTCTCAGCAGTCTCAAGTAGTGTTACACTACCACTTTAGGGATTAATTTTTCTGTGTAAATAAAAACAACATAAGATGAATAGAAATCATTAAAACAATAGAGTGAGACAACAACATTTTTATTGTTTCAAAATTCAGTTGCTTTTTCTGTGCAGCACAAGGAAAGATTCCTTCTGCTGATATCTGTTCAACACCTTTAAAGTCTGAAGAGACACAGTGGTCGCCAAAACTCTGGAAGAATCAAGCTAAAGTAAATGCTATCACTATATGTTGAGCATCTTTTTTTAAAATTTATACTAAAAATTGCAGTGTTACTATGAAAAAAACCACTCATCTCTGTCATCAGGCCCTTATGGTACAAATTTTGGACAGACATGATAAACATAAATCTAACCCTGGTATGACACAGTGGGTAAATGCTGAGTTTCTATGACTGGTACAGGTAGTTTTCATTGCAGTGCTACATATGTCCAATTTCTGTTCCAGTACAGAAATGTTCCTGGAATTAAATGCCCTCTGCCACTCTCCTGCCACTCTTCAGCTCCCTTAGTTGATTCATAGTTGCTGAAAAATGGTCTTGAGCATGTCAGTGTACTTGACATAGAAGATCTAGATGTTTCAAGTGACAAATAGGAATCTAAATAGCTGTAATACCCAGAAATCAGTGGGTAGTATGAGCTACAGGAATCAGCACAGCTTTTACTGGAATTCCCAGGTCAGCATTAACTTCCGCTTCCCAGGCAGGTGGCTCGTGGAGTCTAATCTTGCCAACAAAAATCTAGGTGGGAGTGTAAATTCACAGTACAAATACCCTGCTTTAGAAATCAGAATGAGGGAGAACAACATGAAAGGTACATCAAACTTGCATTAACCAGTCTTGTTTTAAGAAATAAAACTGACCTCTTAAAAACAACCTGCTGGAGTCCTGATGCCAGGGAGTCCACGTGAGGTGCAGCATGGGAGGAATTGTGTCCATTTACATCCACATTTTGTTTCCAGCAGTTGGACTAATATGCTGTTTTAGTGCCACATGTCAACATAACTCCAAACCATCCTGCTAGCAGTATCAAAGTCATCCCAATGTGTGCACAGCGACCATGGTGGATGGTAAGAGCTCCCAATACCTCCAATACCCCAGATGTCCTTGATTACATTGTTCTTTAACTTTATTTCCATTCCAGTTCAGTGCTCTATATTAATCAAAAGTGACAGATGGAAGCTGTAATACATTCACAGCTCCAGATCATTAAATATGATGACCTATATTTCCTGCAGTAATCAGATATTGCTTCAAGTTACCTCTGCCTCATCTAAACCAAGGCTGGCAAAAGAACCTCTATGATCATGAAGGACATTTTGCTTGTTCCTTTGCAAGTTTCAGTTCATATAATGAGTATTTATATTTCATACTTCTGCTGTGTCGAATTGTTAAAATTTGAGGAAAATATGAGCAGCATATATCCTCTAACGGTAATAATATTTAGAAGGGGAAAAGTGTGGGTGCGTGATACCTGTATTTTTTAAGAGTATATGGAGCACTCTGCATCTACTAGGAAATCCACCTAGTTGATCAAGGGAAGCCAGTTGATGTAATCTTTTTCGATTTCAGTTAGGCTTTTTATACTGTCTCTCACAGGATGCTTCTGGACAAAATGTTCAGCACACAGCTGGATAAACATGTCATATTTAAGCAACTGGCTTATGGGTCAGGCACAAAGCATGAATGAGGCTACATTAGGCTGGTGACCAGTCATAGCGGGGTTCCACAGGGCTCTATCTTAGGCCCAGTTCTTTTCAACATCTTCATAAATTACTTGGATGCAGGACTGGAAGGGATACTGAGTTTGACAATGATAGTGAATTGGGAGGAGCTGTTTACTCCCTCAAAGGCAGAAAGGCCCTGCAGAGAAACCTAGACTAATCAGAGGGCTGAGCAATCATCAACTGTATGAAGTTTTAAAAAGACAAGTGCCAGATTCTGCACCTAGGATAGGGCAACACTGGATTGGAGGGATGGAGAACAGCACTGCTGAAAAGGGTCCTGGCCGACATTAAGTTTAATATGAGTCAGCAGTGTCCTGGCAGCCAGGAGGGCCAATCGTGTCCTAGGGTCTATCAGACTACATCACCACTAGCCAGTTGAGGTGAAGTGCAATGGTAAGCACTGATCTCTTCTCTCTGGTTACAAGTGACAAGACCCATGAGAATGGCACGAAGCTGTGTCAGGAGATTTAGGTAATACAGTAGGAAAAGGTTCTTCGCCCAGAGGGTGGTTGGGCACTGGAACAAGCTCCCCTGGGAAGCAGTCACAGCACCAAGCCTGTCAGAGTTCAAGAAGCTTTTAGACAACGCTCTCAGGCATGTGGGGGCATTTTTGGGCTGTCCTGTCCAGGGCAGGAATTGGATTTTGATTGTGGGTCCCTTCCAACTCAGAACATTCTATGACTGTATGATACTGTCAGGAAGAAGTAAACACAAAGACTTAGAGGAAGAAGATGACTTTCAAGAAGAAAGCATTATTAGCTGATGGTCTTGACATATCAGTGATCTTTTTTTATTTCCACAGAAGACCAAGATGACTTGTCTAAAGTAATAAAGATCTTCTTAGCTGAAAAACAAAGTGGAGGAATTTGTAATTGAAATGAATGTGAAGACTGCAAAACAAGGAAGAAAAAGGTGCAATTACCTCTGTTCTCTCCTTGCTATTCAACCTTGCTGCTATGGGGAATGGGGTGAGCGTTTTGTTCAACATGAAAGACCTCTTTTCCATTTGTACTTCCTCACTCCATGGAGGGATTTGAAGAAAGCCTAGCATCTTGAAAGAGAGCTCATGCCTGCCTTGAAAGTATTTTTTCCTCACTCTCTCCTATTGCAGTTATTCTGCTTTGTGAGAAATACTTGAATAATCCTTGGAGCAAGGCCCTAAAGCCAGGTCACTCTGTCCCAGGCATGTGCTCTGACCACCAGTATAAGAACTCATTCTCCTTTGTCTTACTGCAGACTGTTACTTCTGGCTGGCAGGCCAATTTGGCAAATCTGGACACATAGAAGGAAATTAGGGAGGTGAGAGGATAGAGCTGGGTGAGGAGACATAGAGAAATTTGATACTGACATTTATGAAATGCTTGCTTCCTTTTTGCTTTTCCTCATACATATTTGCCCAAACAATTTTATGAGACTCAAAACCAAAGTTGCCATTAGCTTAAGACTGACAAAGTCTGCATCTAAGGGCAGGTTGTTCACCCCAAAAAACCTGTTCACTATTCATCCTGAACTTTAATCCCAGTTCTGACATGAAGTCCCCATATGGCCTTTTTGATTCATATAGGCATCTTTAAGAAAATAAGCACAGATGGACAGTTTCACAAGAGGTAGTAAAATAACGCCGCATTTATTTCAAAGTATATTTTATCATTTTTCTTCAGTTTCCTTATCTGTCACATAAGCCAAACTGTACTTCCCAGTAATATAAAGCAAAGCACAGATTGGTCTCACCACTTTACCAATAAGTTTATAACTGATACCTTGGTAAGGTTCCATTTCTCTCTTTATCAAAAATGTCGCTTTCCCACAAATGTATTGCACCAGTAGTCATCTTGGATTTGACACACCACTTGAAGCAATCATTTTCCTCATAAATTTTGAGATGCTTTCATTTCTATGTCATTTGATAGCTATATAATAAATGATTCGTCAGCCTTCTGTGTCTTCTAATCTGTTACACAATAAGAAGATGTAAGTGTATTCTGTAACACCAGGAAGATATTATACTGTGTATAATTTAACAGCTATTATATATCAAAAATTAACATTTGGGGAAAAAAAAAAAACTCTTGAGTACTGACTTCAAGCAGCAACAAAAAGGCCCACAGGACAAAGCCAGCACAGTACACAAGAATTTTCAGATTGTAGGTCCCTCCTTCTTCCATTCCTAGAAGCAATAGGTGGAAATAAAATTTAGAGATGACTTACAAGATGACCTAAGATTTTTTCTGCAACAGCATGTTAAATCAGAGTACTCTGGTGTTTACATACTGTGTGAAAGGCAGACCGAACAAAAGCTTGAAATTGAAATATTCACCTCAACATCCTTCCTACCAGTATCTTGAGTATGCGCCTTTTTCTCTCTCTCTTCCCTCCACAATTCCCATCACTGCATATCCCTCCTTGCAAGACTTGTATTACTTTTTGAAGTGAGAGGTGATATTTTCAATGGTACTAGAAATTTCAAACAGATTACATAACTGTTCTCAGCTGAGAATGAAGCTAGTTAACAGAGGTATATAATTGCAGACACAGTTGGTTAATCATTGGGTAGACTCTTTTGAAAAAAAACTCAAATCCCAGCCCAGAATATACTAGGCAGGGTCTGCAAGGTGCCCAACCATTTTCCACTAATTGCCAAGTTAATGACCTTTGAAGTTTTAAATGCAGCCACAAGGCCCCAGGACTCTAATGTGTCACTAAATCTTGGGCAGACAGATGGGGTAGCAGATGATTTGCCATGGGGGCCTCGGTGTTAGTTCTGTACCAGTCTCTTGCCCCACTAACTACAGTGGTTGCTAAATGCATTAAAATTGTGGAAACAAGCCTGTGTCCTTCAAACTGCATCAGTTCTAAATCATACATGGATAGTTGCAAATAAGGAAGCAAAGTAAACTGGTGTAATAAGACCAGTCCATGCTAACCAGTAGCATCTGCCATTGCTTCGGATAAAAAGGAAATGTAAAGTAGGCTGTCTTTGGTTTTTATTCCGTTTCCCTACAGAAAGTTATTATGTTCAACCTTTCTCCAGTATAAAACCTCTTCTTTGTTCTTCATATTTCTTGGATTTTTTCATACTCTTTTCTCCAGCACAGTACTTTGAAGTTGGACTTTTCATAAGCCTACACATGATTATTACCAAGTGAGGGACAAACATCACCTCTACCGCATGCCGATTGTGGCATCTTTAAGATAACCTCATTATATTTTTACCTTAGTAACTATTTATGTAAAACAGACATAACTTAAGTAGATTATGTTTATTCATGTTCTAGATATATGGTCCTTACATTACAGACACTGTAGGGCCTAGTCACTGGAAAGGGACACAAGTATCCCTGCACAGCCTGACAGCCTCATGTAAAGGAATCGGACTGCCTGCGGCTCTGATGAGGTGGAGTAAACACTACAGTCACATGTAACATTCTCATCTAATCTCCTGAGGTGTTTACATGAGGCTCACTACTTGGTAAGTAGGTGCCCTTTTCACAACAGTCCCTCCACAGCCAAAGCTTTGATAACAAGACAGGAAGCAATGAAGAAAGCTGTAATTTCAGTGCAAAAGTTAGAGAAGGTAAGATGCAAAGTGGCTCCTGAGAAGGGACGAAATAACTAGTCTCTGAGGTATGTACTTAACTGAAGAGCCTATGTGGGCGCCTACAATGACTATATGACACAAAAAGGAGGTGGGAGAAGTCTGGACTCACATATGCACCCCCGAACATTGAGAATGGGGAAGAACTCCGAGCAGTTTTTAATCCCCCTCCCCTCGCAGAAATTTCTGCTGGCTTCATGCATCCCGCACCATGGGAGTTCATCTAATGTTGCCAGTGCTGAAACCTTGCAGCAAGTGGAAAGCAGCTGAGGCTTGGGACAAGAGCTAGTAAATAGTCTGCATCTCATACCATGTCCTCAGACCTTTTAAATACATGGGATGAGGTTCAGCAGATCATTTGTTTTCCCAGTCCTTTTATGAAGCTCAAAGCAGCTAAAAAGTAATCAAGAAAGTTCTACCAATGAACTGAAATTTCTGCTCTGCCTTGTGATCAGCCCCTGTATTTTGAAATTGTGCAAACATTCATTTATGCATGGCAGCCTAAAAAGATTTCTTTTCATATTGAATTGCAAATAATGCCAAGGCAAAAATTCAGGGCTAGAAACATCAGCTCATCTTTCAAATGTCCTCTTGGATTCAGTAAGTACTGGAGGAATCTCAAGAAAAAATGTGGTGCTTCAGATCACATTTGTTGTTTATTTGGGTATGTTAGCTTGACTTCATTTGAAAGACAGGTGTCTGCCAAGGAAGGCAGGAGTCTCCCTTGAAATGGAAGGGGAAAAAAATTGCAACCACCTTCTCTCCGAATTATTATAATTTTGAAATTAAGGGGCTTTCAGGCAAAGATATGAGGAACAGGAATACTAGTTCTTTCCTATTATATATTTATATGTGTACAACAAGGCAAACAAACAACAATAACTATGGCAGTAACAGCAAACAATCACAAACCCAGTCCCAGCCTTCTCGGCTGTCGGGCCCTTTCCCCTCGGGTGCAGTTCCGCTCGCAGCCGGCAGGGGCGCTGGCGGCTCCCGGTGAGCAGGGCAGGTGCGATGGTTCCCCCGTGGCTGCAGGGGGCGCTCCGGAGCGAGCTCGGGGAGCACGCGGCACCAGTGCCCTGGGATCCTGGGAAGGGATGGGACAAAGGCTTCACAAACCCCCAGGGGCAGCCAATCCCGGTGTCCGGCTGGACCCTCGGGAACAGCAGGGACAAGCACAAATCCCAGGTGGCAGATGAGATGTATCGAACTCCGGAGTTGCAGTGGGAATCCCTCGGAGGTCTGGGCAGCCAGGATGTGGCGGGGCTATAGAGTAGCGAAGGCTCAAAGCAATAGCGGGGCAGGGCGGCCGCAGCCCAGCTCCCAGCGGGGCAGGGAAGGCAGGCTTGGGAATCCAGGGGTTTCTCCAGTAGAAGGAAGGAAGGCAGCCAAAAAAGCAGAAGTCTTCAGCACTGGCAAATTCCTTCCAGCCTCCCTCTCCATCCAAATGCCAAGAACGAACAGCTCACAAGCCCAGGTGAAAGAGAATAGCCAGATGGACCCCTTCCTCTGTGGCCAGGTCTTTTGTTTTTTTAAAGTACCCAGTAATTTGTCCCCCTGGCAACAGGTACGGGGAAAATTCTTTAAGAGAAAAAGAAAACAGAAGGGAAATTCCTAAAACTCCAACATAGCTAGGGAAGATGCCACTGAGATAAAACAGAATTTGTGTTGTATTATACCATGAACTCACAGAAAGACACAGAAAAGGGGGTACATGTGACTGTGCTATAGTTTCCTTTGAAACTACAGATGGTCAAATTTAAGACATGAGTTCACTTGTTACAAATAATGAAATGTCATTAAAATGTGTCTAAGAGAGTAAAATTTTACTTTTTAATCCCTATTATATTTATCAGATGGTACCATGAGGTATTTTTTAAAACTCAGACTTGTTGGGTTTAAAAGGATAAACTTAAGAAAATGCTTTGTGTACAGTGATCCCAGGAATGGATCCAGAAGCCTTAGGATTCCTCCAGCCATTCTTCTAGCATTGATATCCCAAAGGCAGAAAATACCTATTGCTACCACTCTGTTAGCATACCAAGTGATGCAGAAGTAATAAGAAAGATACTAACCCAGTTATGCAGGAATATTTCTAATTTTACCAAATTCAGTATGCCTATCTGAAAATCAACCCTATGATTTCATTTGGGCATAGTGTTCTTTATCTCCTTATGTTCATTTTGCTCACATGAAAATATTGTATTTCAGACAAGTGCTATTAACTTAGACAAAACTTAGGTTGAAAGCTTACTTAGCTCTATTTAGGAATAAATGAAGTCAGCTACAACCACACAGTTTTTTAAGAAGGTATATCTGATGTTCCTGGGTCAAAACCAGTATATATTAAGACATTCTATGTAAATTTTATTTAATGGATATATCATTTCAGCATTTATTTTAAATATAATAATACCATTTCTTCAGCCAGAGAAAATGACGAATTGTAATACTATGAGGAATGGATTCCCAAGGATGACAGGAAGATAAATATTTTCCACGTTAATCTGTTTTTCACAAAGCATCCCTTGTTTCACTTTTAATAAATAAATTCCACAAAGAAATAGCAAAAGGGAATGAAAGTGCTTCTTTATAAATAAAGCAATAGCTCAAGGAGCCTCAGAAGTGATGGTTCTGCCTCCTCTACTGAACAGAACATCATCCTCCTATGTGAGCAGTACTGCTAGTTTCACAAATAGGCCCTCTAAAATAAGGTGTTCAGTGTAAGGACAAAGAAATCTAGCCCAAAATCAGTTTACTGCTGGGCAAGTTTCTGGCTTTGCAGTTCCCACAACAGGCAAAAGGAAAACGGATTCCTGCACTATAAAGGAAACATGATTTTGAGACAAACATTTTTCTTCTGTACTGTCAAACCCTGGAGCCTGGTGCATGGTTACACATTTTCTGATCTTGACACATGAATGCTAATGCAAAAGCTGCAACAAATTCCTTTTGCTCTCTTGCGCTGTTTTTGGATGGGGTAAAATTATTTGTTTTCATAGTGATGCTGAACACAGTGTTGATAATACAGAGATGGCAAGGAAGTTGTGGGTGCATGGGAGCTTGGGAGAAAATACAGCCAGGACAGGTGGCCCAAACTGACCAAAGGGATATTTAATACCATATGACATCATGCTCAGTATATAAAGTTGGAGGCAAGGAGGAAGGGGGAATGTTTGGAGTGATGGGATTTCTTTCCACGTAACTGTTATACACCATTATGCCTGCTCTCCTGGAAACAGCTGAATTGTCTGCCTGCCCATGGGAAGCAGTGAACTAATTCTTTGGTTTTTTCTTTGCTTGTGTGTATGGCTTTTTGCTATCCCTATTAACCTCTCTTTGTCTCAACCCACATGTTTTCTAGCTTTTACCTTTATGATTATCTCCATGATCCTGCTGGTGGGGGAGTGAGCAAGCAGCTGCATGTTGCTTGATAGTTGACTGGGGTTAAACCATGACATCTCTGTTTAAGGAGAATTACATTAGCCTCCAGGAGAATAAACAGCCCGTTTAAATCTAGACTGCACTTTCTTTGCGCAGATGATATGAAAGAAAAAACAAGAAATCAAGATGTGAAATGTAAGCCGAAGTACCATTGGTTTCCTAGCCCTCTAAAAGCATGAAGACTGGAAGCAAAACACTAAGTGACTCTGTGATAAACACACCATACTCAGATACACCATACAACAGATACTCCTGTGCTCATAATCTTTTCCCTTGGCCCCCTCCAAATGCTGCCTATGCAGGCTCCAGTTGCCTCCTACCTCTGAAGCATCTTCTTCCATAGCAGCAATGTTCCTCTTCAGAGTCTGACACGTCTACCACCACAGTTGTTTTCAAATGAAAAAATAAGGGCCTGAGAAAGTCTACAATGGTCCATTTTTCTCAACCTGATCCTCTCTTTTAAGTTACTGTGGTCTTTTCTGAATGAGTCTTTTTCTAAGTACAGATGCTAGATAAGTATTGGAAATCTGTGCCAGGAGCTGGAGCTGGAAGAGGACAGGATTTTTGAGCTGAGAAGTGTGGGACCCTGGGAGCGGGGACAAAGAAGGGGATGCCAAACAGGGGGAGGTGCAAAGGCATGTGAGATGATGACTCCCTGGGCAAGACTACATTTTGTGACTATCATCTATATTATAACTCCCCTTCTGCTTTCTGGGAGGAGAAGGGTGGGAAGACTCTGTGAAGCAGTCTGGAAGAGGACGTGTGGGAGACGTGAGGTTTACAAAGGGGATCTGAGAGAACAGCAAAGGATGTCAATGTAGCAGCGCATCAGAAACTGAAGGCAACGTGAATTGCAGCCTCCATGCTGCGCACCTACACTTGTATCTGGAGACCTGTGAACAGGGCTACACTTTGGGGTGGAGTATGCAGGCAGAAGGCCCATTGTCATACCACCTCGGCTTACATACCTACCCTACGCACAGCACTGTGCCCTGCACTGCTGCCTGTTTCTCTTTACAAAGGAAGGAAAAGCCATAAGGTACTTCTCTAGCATATGGAAGCACAGCAGTAGACTTTGAAATTTGTTTCCTCTAAAAATGTCTCAGACAAAATAGGTGCCAAGATCAACAGCCCAGTTCTCTGACAAAGAAGGGTGCTGCCAACACTGTCCACTGCACACAGATGTACCAACACATTCCCACCAAATATTGCTTGTAGTTTAAGTATTTGCACTAGCAGACCTTCGCCACAAGTTTCAAAATGTTGGACCATTATACAACTAGGATTCCTCCCATTACGAGGCCACAGAGTCTTTTTTAAGAAAGAAAAACTGCACTGCTAAATGGATACAACTATCTGTTATATTACTAGAGTTACCACAGAACATCTTTACTGTAATTCCGCTCATTCTGGTTCATGTACTCTCTGGCTGATTTTAAACCCTCACATCTTACAGTGGATAAATAAATCATGTGTTTTGTTTCCAACTAATGTTATATAATGCCAGACAGACATTGTTTGGCCCAAGAACTGATCCAAGCTTTGCTCCCAAAATGAGACCAAATTTTTTAATGGACTCAAGACTGAAACATACTTATAAAAATTATAATGTATAGTTCCATGTATATATTTATATAAAATACCTTTTTCTCTAAACAGGACTAGTGAAAAAGTGGAAAAGTGAAAAAGCTTAATTTCACTGATTTACACTAGAGCTGTCTTGTGGCTCAAGGGATTGATTCATAGGTCAAAGAAACTTGCAGTGAAGTAGCAGCAAAGCTATTTTCATTCTGCATTTTCCAAGAAACAATACTACAGTTATGTTTTACCACTTACTGCATTACGTATTCACCACTTATGCAAACTGAATAAACATCCCAATCATTTACATGAGGTTAAGATTGCTTTTACACATGTCGCTCAGAGTAGATCCACTGTATTGAGTTCATATGGCAAAGCTCTCACAGTGGGGGATCTATAGGGGTAGCTTCTCTGAGAAGCTGTTAGAAACTTTCCCCATGTCCTACGGAGCCAATGCCAGTCAGCTCCAAGATGGACCCACCGCTGGCCAAGGCTGAAACAATCAGTGATGATAGTAATGCCTCTGTGATAACACATTTAAGAAGGGGAAAAAAGTTACTGCACAGAAGTAATTACAACCAGAGAAGAGAGGGGTGAGAATAGGTGAGCAAAACAACTATGCAGACACCAAGAAGAAGGGGGAGGAGGCCAGGACAAGGCAGGTCACCACATTGGTGAAGTTTGTGGAGGACTGGAACAGGATAAGGGGAAGGACTTGTCTCCCTAGAAGGAAGCAGGGACAGAACAACATCAAGTGAACTGACCATAATCCACATCCCCATCCTTCTGCACTACTGTGGAGGAGGACATAGAGAACTGCGAATAAAGTTAAGACCAGGAAGGAGGGAGGACTGGGGGAAAGCTGTTTTTAAGATTTGTTTGTCTTCTCATTCTCATGCTCTGATTTTGAATGATAATAAATAAAACTAATTTGTTCAGGTTGGGTCTGTTTTGTTCATGACAGCTATCAATGAGTGATCCCTCCCTATCCCTATCTCAGCTCACTAATCTTTTCTTATATTGTCTCTCTCCTGATCCATTGAGGAGGGGAATGTTAAAGTGGCTTTGATGGGCACCTGGCCTTCAGCCAGAGTCAAACCACCAGAGCCATAGACACTATTTGACGTTGCTCTGAGAGTACAGAACTATTTCCCCTTGGTACACTTAGAAATATCTTTATGAATGGTACTTCACAGCATGGTCTTGCATGTCCCCTTCAGATAGCAAAACATTATTGACATGCTCTAAATATCATCATTGGTATTGCTAAAGTTGTCCTGTTTTTGTAAAACTGTTATTAAGGCAAGATGTTATGCAGCCTCCATCACAGATGTTTCATAATTAAATTGGATGTATTACTAGGTTGCTGAAGGTATATATTTGTAGATTAACCTTGCTCTCTTTAGCTTGAAAACCTATGCAATTTAGAGATCCTACCTTCTAAAACTAATCAAAATCTTGATGAATTAACAAAAACAAGTTTTCATGTTTAAAAAGAAGTGTAAAAATAGACTGTTTTAGCTCATGCTCTGCTAAAATTACCTGATGTGTAGGTGCTAAAAGGCATCATGTGCAAGAAAGTCTATACATATAGGGACCTTTGTTATACACTGTCCTAATTACTTGTATTGCTTATCAATACCCGCTCACTCATTCACAAGTGCATGTCCATATGAAGTAACTTATCTTATTAGAGCAATTTTCATTACAGCTTTCTTTGAATAGTGTCTCACTGTCAACATCAACTAGTCAACCCCTACCTATGCATATGATTCCCATGGTACATGCAGATACGGAGTATGGAATTTGTGAGACAATATCTGTGCTAACGAGGTATAATGACATGAGTCTCATTTTGTGCATCCAAGATGAATGCTGCATTGTCTATCCAGAGACTAAGACTTACATGATACAGTGAATTTACTGTGTGAGAAAAAAGAAAATAGAAGAGGACTTGCCTTCTGAAATTGGAACATTCTCTTCAAAAGCAAGAACTACCACTTATATTAATTGTTTGAAAACATCTGCAGCTTAGAGGACTCTTCTTTTGAGATGAGTACTTAACAGCCCTTTCTCCACTTATACACACCTGACAAAGATGAGTCTATTAGAGGATCCTCTTAGAGGATGTTTTGGCTTAACTGGGTTTTGTTTGTTTTTCCAAAATAAATTACCAGGAAAGTAGTAAATGCCAACAGAGCTCTTCAAGTACACTTGCATGTTCTTGTACGGTTTGTAGCGCTGCCTCCAAAGGAAAAACATTTGTCATAAGTTTGCATTGAAAACACTTCCCTCTGCACTGACAGCTTTTTTTTCTTCTGAATCCCAGACTGTAATTGTTGAAAGGAAGTTTTCTAGTCATAAAGTTAGCTAAATTATTATTGGAAAAATGCACTGTATTTTGTCAGTATACATATATGTTGGGGTTCCTCCCACTGCCATGTGATCCTGGGAGAGGGGCCCCGGGGTAGAGGCAGGGCCTACGGGGTTTCCCTACTCCTTGGTCAGCCTCGTTCCCCATTGGTTGTTTTGTGTTCCCCTGCCCAGGAAGGACCCTCTGGTCCCGTGATTGTTCAGTTCTTGGCCAAGTCGCTGATAAGGCGGCTGGAAAAATAAACATCTCTGAAAATATCTACCAAGAATCGGTCCATATTTGCTTTTCCATGGGCCTCATTGTCTGATACATGTGTTGCAAGAATCCCCACTGCAACACATGGTGGATAATGCAGGCAAGACATCGATCCCTAAAGACAGCGACTGTGATTTGTGAGTAAAATTTTTGGATTTCTCTTCTTGTTTTTGTTTTGCTGTTCCATCTCTAAACTATGGAGGAACCATGGAAAAACGTGTGGCTCTCCGAGCTGCATATGGACATTTATCTTAAACTTGAAAAGATTCTTGAATAACGATTAGTAAATTTTAGTTTAATTCAAGCTCAAAAGGAACTGAAACACTTCCTGGCATGGTTGTTTAAGAACTTTTTCTACGTTTCTTGGGACTTGATTCTTTCCAAAGATTTTTGGAAGACTGTTTGGACACAGTTAATTTCTGAGTCAAAACATATGCCGATGGAAGAATATTTTCATGAATATTACTTAATTACCGAGACTATTGAGCAATGTCAGCTGTGTCCTCACGAAGGGAAGCGTGCCTCAAGGGACCGTGCGACCCAGGCCATGTGCACCGAGCACTCTGCGAGCAGCAGCGAGGCAGTTCCCGCGCGTGGGCAGAGCAACACGAGCTGCAGTATCAGCAGCGGAGCGAGGCGTGGTGGGAGTGGCACGACCCAGTGGTGCCCGCCTGGCCCTGAGCAGCGTGTGGTGGAGCGAGCCCTGTGAATGCCCGACCGAGAGGGGCAGCGCGCGGGCGGCAGCCGGCAGCAATGGCGCCTGAGCAGAGCTGCGTGAAGCCCAGGCACATGCCAGGACGGAGCCGTTTTCAGGGCACGGGGAGGCCATTGCTCGGAGGCCCGGCCAAGACGTGAGTGTGGCACCAGGCAGCAGCAGCGCAGCTGCAACCAGAGGCAGCAGCAGGGGCGGCGCATGGGGAGCTGAGCCGCATGGCCCGGCCCAGCCCGCGTGGCCCCGAATGTGACCCCGAGAAGTCAAAACCCCATGGCGAGAGCGCGCAGGCACGAGCAGCCTTGACGGCACCGGCAGCACTGGCAGCACCTGCAGTTCCAACATGGGAGCGAGCAAAAATGAAAGTGAAACCAGGAACGCAGCGAGACAGAAAACAGCAGCAACTCGGAAAAAAGAAAAAATCATCATAGCTAAGGTTCTAGGAATAGTAAAATGGTATAATGTTAAACAAAATTATGGTTGCATAATGAGATGTGACAATCAGGAAGACGTATTTTTGCATCGTACTGCCGTTATGAAAAATAACCCCAAAAAATATATTTCAAGCTTAGGAGATGGAGAAGTAGTAGAGTTTAAGATTGTCCAAGGAAGGAAAGGTTTACAAGCAGCAGATGTCACTAGGCCCTGTGGTATTTCTGTGAAAGGCAGTATATATGCTAAAAATCGTAGTCATGTTAGACAATATCCCCATTATAAGCAGTCCATATAGCCTCCCTTTCCTAATCCTACCTTTCCCCTTTATCCTATATCCTATTACCCCCCGTGTATTCCAAATCCATTTATCCACCCATGGCTTCCCTCACAAAACCATACCTTTACCAATTGTTTCCCCAAAAATCCCTTTCCAATGCCGAGTGGAGGATGACAAGGGTGGGGAAAGAATCTAACTATTGTTGTTTAGTGTTCCAACAGGTACATATGGAAGAAACCTTCTCCTGCCTCAGTTTCCCCACAAAGCATGCTCAGAGAGTCCTGTCTCCCTTCTGTCAGCCTTAAGCTATTCCAAAAAAAAAAGAATCTGTTTGGATATTTAAAGACTCAGGAGGGTGGCTTTGTATTGTTTTGAAATTGTTCTTGTTATCTCACGTTTATCCAGTTGTTTTCAATGTTAAATTTTAAATCTCTTTTTGTTAAAAATAAATGGGTGAAGTGTTGGGGTTCCTCTCCCCTGCCACGTGGTCCTGGGAGAGGGGCGCCGGGGTAGAGGCAGGGCCTACAGGGTTTCCCTACTCCCTGGTCAACCTCGTTCCCCATTGGTTGTTCTGTGCTCCCCTGCCTGGGAAGGATGGCAGAAAAATAAACATCTCTGAAAATATCTACCAAGAATCAGTCCATATATTCTCTTCCACGGGCCTTGTTGTCTGATACACGTGTTGCAAGAATCCCCACTGCAACACATATATACCCAGCAGCATGGAACTTCCTGTCCTGTAACTGTACATCTCAGATTATAAAACGCATATGCATGTCTTCCTTTTAAATGATCGGTTATTTATTTCATAGCTGAGGAAACATATCTCAGTGTGAGAAAACAAGTATAACACCTACTCACTCAAGCTTCACTGCAACTCACCTTGTATAGTTTATTTCCAGATGAGAAAATGACATGAGAAATATTAGACTCCAATGGTATTTTCACCTATCCAGAATGTTATTTCAAATTATTTCTATGTGCCTAATACAAAGATTATATTGTGATACAGCATGAAAGGCTGACCATCTCGCATGCACTCTGAAGAGTGTGAGGTTCTTTACATGAATAATAAAGAAATGTGAATCAGCACAGGTAGATCAGTGATTTGTCTACTACACAATGAAGTGCTAATAGATTAATTTCCAACTTGTTTTATTTTTTTCCTTACACCTCTGTGTCAGAGACTGAAATGGTTCATGCCTTAAACATTGTCATGAAGGAGTTTTACCCATTATAGCAAAAACTGTATAAAAATCTACAACCAAGAAGCCCACTCCTCCTTGAAGATGCCTGACTGGAACTTTGGACTGTGAGATAGGCCGCCTCGATAAGATAAAGGGGACACTATTCTTCAATCATCTCAGGTCTAGGGAGAAGTGAATAAGGCTGAGAAAAAAGAATGCAACCATAAGAAAGCCAAATGCAGCAGAAAATCATCCCTGGCTGGGTTTGGGGTACGGGACACCACAGCCCACAGAGGCCAGGTTTACACAGACTCCCCCAAAACAAGGGGGGAGAAGGAGGTTTCGGGTGTGTGGTGTAACCTCTGGTCAGAGGCAGTGAACATCCATTCTCCCGTACACAAACCAGCTGAGCTGTGAAACTCCCAACCCTAGAAAAGCCACATCCACGGTACATTCATGTGATAGGCAGCTGAGGGGGTGTCATCATCCATCAAAGACCCTCCGAAGTGCTCCCCAGACTCATTCCTGAGGCCTTGCGTTACAGGACTGCATGTGATGCAAAGTGATGCAACAGGTCCAGAGTCTGCTGCAAGAGACTGTGTAAAACTGCATCCCCCCCCAGGGGACGTACCTGAGCGTTCCCACCTGGTCTGAGCATATATTAATCCATTGGATTCTATCCTTTTTGGGGGACCCTAACCACCAAGAAGACCAGATGGAGAGGATCAATAGAACATCACTGGGATCCATGGAGTGGTGGTATTTTCTTTAATCTGTCATTCTCTTTCAGTCCTCTCACCTCTTTTCTATTTTTCTTTCTTTCTTTTTTTCTCTCTCTCTCCTATTTACTATCAAATAAAATCAATACTATTGACTGTAGCATGTGGTCTCATTTGCACCTTAATTTGGTCAGAGGCATTTCTAATAACTAATTTCTAATTTAAAAACCAGATAGTAACACAATGTCACTGGTCAGCCAGTTGGGTGAGATCCTTCATTTTTGTAATTCCAATTGTTTTACACTGTACTCATTACTTCTATTTTTAAACATGGGCTCTAAATTTTAGAGCAGTCCAGTCCTATATGCAACTCCAACTCATCTGTAAATCTGCCAATCTAATGCTCATTTGCATCACAGGTCTTCCACTCTTGCACCAAGCACTATGTCCCAAGGTGAGCAATATGTGACCAGGTAAACGCCTTTACATTCCCGGGGAAGTTAAAAAGGTGCTTTAGCATGACTGAAATTTCAGGTTGGATGGAAAAACACACAAATAGAAAACCTTAAAAATATTAAGGTACATCCTTTTATTGCCCATAAGGAAAACCCACTGAACATGTATGGTTATGAAGATCTGTTCCTTTGCCCCATTACTACCTGAAAGGGCAATGAGCAGAATACTGCTTGGGACAGATTTGCTACCTGCAAAGATCTATAATTTGGTATTAAGTTTCTGAAATTACAGCATGCAACCTCTGCATCATGCTGCAGGAAAGAAATGCTCCTGCTGCCTTGCAGCCCTACCACTCCACAAATCCCAGGACACCTCAGGGCTCTGCACAGCCACATCAGTTCTCCTTGGGTGGACATTCCCAGAGGAATTACGCTGCTTTGATCATGCAAAGCTGCGTAAACCAAGAAAAAATAACATTAAAAAAATAACAAAAAAAATTCATACACTTTCTCCTTAATAAACAATCTCTCAGGAAACAGAAGACACAGTCTACCCTGCTCTGCAGAATATTGAGATAACCGTGCATCAGTCGCATCCTACCTTTTCTCTGTGTTGTTTTTTCTTTTGCAGCACTTGCGAATATAGTCATTCTAAAACACTGCTGCCTCTATGCTACAGGGTTTTAGCACTCATCATTTTATATTAGAGCATTATAAACTACTGGTTTGTTTGTACAGAAAGTAACAAGAATTAGGAAGTTTGCTATATGAACATTTTATCTGCCCTGGCTTTGACAAACCATCCTGTCCTGTTCAAAAACTATGGTATTGAAATAAACTATACGAAGTTTACACATGCTCATTGCTTCTAGTTGTCTTTCTTTTCCTCACATTCAAATCCCTTTTCAAAAATATGAGATGACAAGCAATGTAGAAAGCATGTTTAAGGTTATCTTTTTGCTCATCTAGCAAATTATGTGGATGTCTGCCTCTGGACAACATTTGAGGAGCTGCATCAACATGCAAAGAACTCAAAACAAGGAGGGAATCTATGGCTGCTCTAATTGTCACACTGTCCTGAAACCAAGACCTCCATCACAACGAAGATCTCTAAGACCAAACAAAATCATCAATGAACAACAATTTAGATGGTTTCCTAAACAAACTTCAGTCCTGCTCATGGCAAACTAGAGATAATTTGTTTAGAGGATAAATTTTCTCAAGCTGTCAATTCAGCAACAGGATTGCCATCAAGTTAAAAATAATGCAACAGCATCTTGATGCAGATGAGAAAAAAGAGCTATATTGTCTCAAGAACCAAAGTATATACTAAGTCCATTTTACCATTCGGTAAAATCAGGTAACAGGACCTGACTTCTTTTTTATCAGTCTGATATACACTTTCTTATTCCTAACTTAGAGTGAACAGAGTAAAATACAGTTTAAGTTTACCTGTTCTCACATTTCATTTATATTCTTGAAAGTGGAGGCTTTTAGGCATGAATCTGCCACTCACGGTATACCTGTTTCCTGTCTGTAATAAATTTTAAAATAGCCTTTCTTGAAATGATCACAAATTACACACTGACATTTGGTAGCCTTAGTTTAAACAGGAACTTACCATAGCTTTACCACATCTCTCTATGGCCATCTCTCCATTTCTGCAGCTAAATATTGCAGCTCATGTGGCAAAACAGCTCGATCATTTACTGTTCACTAAGAGGTAGAAATGACACATCAGGTGGATGTCAGGTTTTGTCCATTACTTTGCACTTACTCGGTCCAATATTTACTCCACTTAATATGCATTTTGGTAAGTGGAATGAGAACCATTTAACTAAATCAGAATGATTCATCTAAGGATTATTTTTCCCTCCTGCATATATTATATATTTTATCTTTTTTCCCAAACCTCAAATAAAATTAAGTTCTCCTGAACTACCTTGTTGATACATTTCTATTAATAACAGATACCAAAAACATTTCACTCCTCTATTAGTATTGCTCAGCTGAGCATCCCATGCTTGAAAGATCTCAGGATGACAATGAAAACTTTCTGCTGCAAAGACTGAAAAACCTTGAAAAAGGCCAAGAAGGTTTCCTGGAATTTGTAAAACAAAAAAACAACAACAACAACAACAACAACAACAAAAAAAAAGGAAGAAATAAAATATAAATTGTGCTAACTGGTCCTAACGTTTGCATGAATTTGGGCCTCTTTCTGTCAAACTTCCCCTTGTTACTATTTGCCTAGGAGTCATTCATACATTTCAACTGAGTTACAGTTGCACACAGATTTTTGTTCAGAATTGTAAATTTTCCTTAAAACAAAGAAAAATCTTGAAAGCCAGAATTATTTCCATTTTCCATTCAGATTTAAACACCTGTAGAAAAGGCTCCATTGTCCAGAAGGCTGGTGACCACAGCCTTCATTTGCAGCTTGAACTACATCCAATTCAAGACCACTGAAGATTGAGCAAAGAGTCTGATTTTGACTTATAATGTCGTAGAAAGTCAGTGTAATAAGTCAACAACATGCCAAATAACTTTTTACATATGTATGAATCAACTCTGCAGAAATCTCATGTCGGTGGCAAAACAGAATAATACATAGCAGTAGGTGCCTTGCAAATGCCACCAAAATGTATGCAGAAAGTTGCCCGTATTTGTGCTTCACAACTGATCACAGATTCTGGCATCCAAATAACAGGATGGTGATCTGGAGGCTGGATGTGTTCCATCACTCACACAATTCTCCCACCAAGAGAACAGCTCTCATGCCTGAGACCAATAAATTTATGTTGTTTGGGCTACAGCAAAACTATTTTTAAGAACTGAAATGAGAAAAGTTTTGGTATTTAATATGGAATTTAAAAAAAATAAATGTCTTCCATTAATATAAATTAACAGGACTTAATTCTTTCTTTCTCTGGTTTGTTCATTGACCGTTTCTTTGCTTTCTTGAACAATATCCATGTCAAAATTTGGGAAAGTTTCAGAGAGGATCACTTAAGGTATAGGAAGGGCTGTATCCTGTGCCAAAGGCTTTTTAAAAAGGAGAACTGGGGAAAATGGGAAGAATGACAACTGTAAATCCGTAAGTATATAACTTATCTACAAATTCTAAATTACAGCCTAATGTGGTAAATAAAGCAATGGTTGATAGCCTAATGTGGTGAGTAAGCCTGCTACTGCAGTGAAAAGGGGCAAGTGAGTAAACAACTGTTTCTCAAATGTCATGAGAATGCCATTATTTCTGTACATATACTTCAAATTAAAGTACTATGGAAACAGTCTTTGGAAACAAAAATACAGAGAATGACAGTATGGAAAGATGCCACTCTACCTTACTTCAGATGCTTGTCTATAGCAACTGAAGCAAGAATACAACGAACATTGTATTTATAATTTGCTGTTGCTGCATGAATGCCTGAACTGATGTGATAACATCTTCATCTGTCATTGAGTCCTCTTGTCCGCAGCTTTTGTAGACACACAGCAAAGTAATTACAGACTGGTACATGAAAAGAGGAGGTGGATGTGTTCTTCAGCCTCAAAATCACCCATCTCCATGCTCAGTGTTGCATTCCCCCTTCCTTGGTATGGACTGAGGCTCTGCAAGCCAACAGAGATATGGGAATGCATTGCCTCCTACAATGGGAATTACACTGACACTGTCAGCAGTGCTAATTGCAATTCTCCGATAGCAGCATGAACTACTTGTATCAAAATGGTAATGACAACAACAAAACACTTGAACTTCCCGTATTTTACATGAGAGGAAAAAATATGTGCTTTCCTCCAAACTGTGTTTCTTGTTCTTTCTTCTTCCCCCTCACCCCACTCCCCTGCCCCTTCAGCTCAATATTCAGTTGTGGGTTTTGCATTTTCTTGGAATTGAGCCCAACATACCTGGTTTGTCACTGGACCTGTTCATGACAAACATCACTGCCAGTTTCTAATGCTTCTTGCAGCAGCTAAATTTTGTCCCTCACTATACTTCCAGGCTTCCCACCTGGCTGAGTTGGTGCAGTGTGTTCATAGGTTTCAACTTACAATACTGCCCTGAAAGGAGCAAAATTTCCACTTGACAACACTAGAGAGAAGAGCAGGCTTAAGTCTGTGACAGCCCACAGTTCCTCATCAGAGTAAAAACAGTGGGTACTTGATGCCACCCACCCTCCCTTCCAAGAATGCTACCTTTTTCCCTTCAAAATATTCCTGAACACTTACTTGCAGGTTTTGTGGTCTCAAAATCAAACTAAAGCTGTTTCTGATTAGATTGGATCTGGAGGATGTTTTACCATATACTTAAGGAAAACATCACAGTATAACATACTACTTAAATTTGTTGCCATCAGACAACCCTTTTAAAGTGGATTAAACTGTACAGGAATTGCCCTTGAGTGCCTTTTTAACATTTCTTGCTTACACAATTGTCATGGGTTAGCTAGCATAGTCTTGGAAGTGATCATCATCCACCCTCTGTGTGTGTCAGGCCCCAATACAGTCTATCCATGTCAAGAACTGCAGTTGATCTGATGCTGACAAAATCGGAACTGGTAATCTTGCATAACTACAAAACAAATGCTCAGAGTTCATTATGGTACAAGATTCAGTTGACATACACCGGGCAGAGAAGTGTGGTCAAGGACAGGCATTGGTCAGTCCTCAAACTAGGACCTTCTGGACTTTGTTTATCCATGGAGCTTCAGCTCAAACTGTTGTTTCCATTTCAGAAGTGGATTTGTTCCCTGCTATTCAGAGGCACAGTTCTGTTATGACACTCACAAGTCACTGTCTTGCCTTATCATCTATCCTATGAAGTACAAGAAGACAGTGATACAAAAAAAAAAAGATACATACATATCTCTTTCAACTGCCTGAAAAAGCACCTTCTTTTTGGACATCATGCAGATACACACAAAGATAAGGAGAAAATGCAGCCTTTGAACAGTCTTTCTCCTCTTATCATTCCCCTTCTGACTTGTAAATCTCAATCTACAACAAAATGGGCACATAGTTCTCACAAGGCGTAACATGAACCTAAAAGGGAGACATGATTAAAAGGAGGAGAGACAAACAATGTTTTAATGATAAATGAGAACTGGATCTGTTGTAGATGAGTTTAAAATACAACAAGAAAGTGTACTTCACATGTTCAGCCTTGTGCAGTGATTTTATTATTTTAACAAGTTAGGAAAAGTGAAATTCATTTCTCTTATTTGTATGTGTGTTGGGTTATTTTTAATCCAAATAAAACAGGCAGTAAACAAATATTAAGACCCAGCAAGGAGGGAATGTGGGCTCAATTCTATCCATCAATTAGCCTTAAACAACTGTTCTTTGCATAGTCAAAGCTGTACTGCACAAGACCTCCCTCTCCAATTTTCAGACCCCACATATTGGTTTAAGTAGCCTCAGACAAGCTTTTATGCTCAGAGATTGTCAAAATGTGAGAGGTGGTAAAGCAGGAGTCCTGCAGGTCCCTTTCTGTCAAGTGACTGGGGATAGGCTCTTGCTATGACTCAGACAAGAAAGTGAAGTAAGGCTCATAGCTGTTATTCCCATATAACATTAAACCATAGAATTATAAAATAGTGTGAGTGGGAAGAGACTTTCTAAAGGTCATCTAGTCCAGCCCCGGGAACATCTTCAACTAAACCAGGTTGCTCAGAACCCAGTCCAACCTGACCTTAAACGTTTCTAGGGATGGGGCATCTACTATCTCTCTAGGCAACCTGTTCCAGTGTTTCACCATTTGTATAGTATAAAAATTTTCTTCTTTCTAGCCAATCTAAGTTGACCCTCCTTCAGTTTAAAACCATTACCCTTTTCCTATAGCAAGAGGCCCTATTGAAAAGTGTGTCCCTATCTTTCTTAAGCCCCTTTTAAGTACTGTAAGGTCATGATGAAGTGTTTCTGGAGCCTTCTTTTCTCCAGGCTGAACAGCTCCAGTTCTTTCACCTTTTTCTCACAGGAGGGGCGTTCCATCCCTCTGATCATTGTTGGGGCCCTCCTCTGGACCTGCTCCAACAGGCCAATTCTTTCCTGTGTTTGAGAACTCTAGAATTGGACACAGTACTCCAGGTGGGATCTCATGAGAGTGGAGATGGGGAGCGGAATCATCCCCCTCAACCATTTGGCTATGGTCTTTTGATTCAGACCAGGACACAGCTTTCTGGGCTGTGAGCACCTTCTGGTGGCTCATGTTTTGCCTCTTATCCACCAGAACTTCCCCAAGTCTTTCTCTGCAAGGCTGCTCTCAATTTCTTCATCCTCCAGCCTGTATGGGAGTTGCCCTGAGCCAGGTGCAGAACCTCGCATTGAGTTTGCTGAACCTCATGAGGTTCCCATAGGCCCATTTCTCACATTTGTCCAGGTGCCTCCGTTACTTTAGATGAACCAACCACTTGATCTGGTGTCACCTGCAAATTTGCTGAGGGTGCACTCAACCCTTTTGTCTATGTCTTTGATAAAGACATTAAGTAGCACTGGTCCCAATATAGACGCCTCAATCAGGGGTCCATATTGGGTCCCCAAGCTGTTGATCACTATCCTGTGGATGTGACTGTCCAACCAATTCCTCCTCCAGTGAACAGTCCCCCATCAAATCCATCTCTCTCCAATTTAGGGAGAGAATGTTGTGGGAAACCATATCAAAGGCCTTAAATAAAACAGATTTTTCCTAAATCCAGATTAGATCCCTTCCCTTGCCCACTGATGTAATCATTCCATCATAGAAGGTCACTAGGTTTCTAGACCAGGCAGGACTTTACTTTGGTGAAACTGTGCTGGTTGACGCAACTGACCTCCTTTTCATGTGCCTTAGCATGGTTTCTAGGAAGATCTGTTCCATGATCTTCCCAACCTCAGAGGTGAGGTTGACAGGTTGGTAGTTCCCAGGATCCTCCTTTCTACCTTTTTAAAAGATGAATACAATGTATCTCTTTTTCCAGTCAGCAGGGTCTTCACCTGACTACCACAACTTCTTGAATATCATGGAGAGTTGGCGTGGCAACTACATCAGCCAACTCTTGCAATGAGTCTCACTAGGTCCCATGGACTTAAGTACAATCAGGTTCCTCAGGTGGTCATGAACTTAGCAATCTTCACTTACAGCGGGAAATGCTTTCCTTCCCCAGTCCCCATCTAATAGTTCATCCACTCAAGAGATCTGGGAACAGACATTGCCATTGCAGACTGAGACAATAAAGTTTTTGAGTGCCCCAGCCTTCACTTTGCCCACTGTTACCAGTTTGCCAACCTTGCTTACCTTCTTTGACTTTTTTTTTCTGGCTCTCATACCTGTAGAAGCTCTTCTTTTTATTCTTCGCCTGGCCAAGTTCAGGTCCAGCTTCACCTTTGGCCTTCCTCACCTCATCCTTACAAAACTGGGCTGTATCCCTGTACTCTTCCCAGGATACCTGTCCTTGCTTTCCCTGCCTGTGCATATACTTCTTGCTGTTTAGTTTGACCAGCAGGTCCTGACTCAGCCATGCTGGTCTCTTGCCTTCCTTGCCCTATCTCTTGCACCTAATGATCAAGAGCTCTTGTGCTCTATGGAAGGCATCCTTAAAACATCTGCCAACTCTGTTCCGCTCCCTTTTCCATGAGGGCAGTTTCCCATGTGATCCTATTGACTAACTCCTTGAAGAGCTGTAAGTTTGCTTTCCTAAATTCCAGGGTCCTGACTTAACTCTTTGCCTGATCCATATCCCTCAGGACTGCAAACTTCACCAGAACACAACCACTGCAGCTGAGTGACTCCAATCTTGACATCCCCAATAACTCACTTGCATTGATGGCCATCAGGTACAGTATCACAATCCCACTGGTAAGACTGTCTATTACCTGACTTAAGAAGTTATGCCCTATGCATTCCAAGAATCTCCTGTGCTACTTTTCCAGCATATGTCAGAGTGGCTGAAGTCCCCCAGAAGGATGAGAGGTTGCGAGTACGATGCCTCCTGTAGCTGGAGCAAAAAGGCACCATCAATAGAATTCCCTTGATCAGGTGGGCTATGGTAGACACCAACCACAAGGTTCCCTTTGTTGACTCAGTCTCTTATTTTTACCCATATGCTTTAGACCAGCTCACGGCTGTTCCTCAGAGAGAGTTCTTTACATTCCATCCATCTCTTGATGTAGATGGTAACACCTTTGCCCCTCCTTCCTCTCCAGTCCCTTCTGAACATCCTGCAGCCATGCTCCAGTCACAGGATTCATCCCATCAAATTTTAGTAATGACAATGAGGTCATGCCTTCTAGCAGCATGGTAACTTCAAGCTCCCTGGTTTTTGTTCATGCTGCATGCATTGGTACATGTTTGAGGCTCATGGGCTGACTCCCAGCACATGGTGTTATGACTAAATTATCTTCACATTTGGAGCACTGCAGTATCACCTCTATGCGGTAGACCAAGTGGCCAGAAGCAAGCGTTTACATCAACCACAACCAAATCAGAAATACGGAAAGATTAGCTGCCAGTGAGATTTAAAACCATAAAGCAGAACGGAAGCTGATAAGAAAAGCAAAACAAACTGGAAAGATAAACTTTGCAGCTGACATAGGAAAAGCAACTGCTAAGGTAATCAGGGGTGTTACAAGCCTCAAGTAAAAAACTGGAACTATTTTGAAAGGCAAAAGAAATTAAGAACATATGCATGCCTTGAGCTGAAAAACAGTCTGACCTTGAAGGAACTGAATCTGCCTTTCTGCCTCCAAGGTCTTATGGCTTTGGTAACAGACAATATGCATCACTTCCTGGTACAGCATAGCTGCATAGGTATCCAATAAGGCTTGTCTGGTGTAAGACAGAGGGTCTTTGCCTCACCCTGCTGCCTGCTACCCTGATTTGTCACTAAAATTACCACCTCAAGGCCCCAAGTGCTAGACATAGCCAACTGAACTGCTCCAAGATTCCAGACCAATTTTACCTGTCAATGCAGGCCCTGGACCAAGGACCGCTCTGAATATTGTTTGGTTTTTTTACAGATCAGCATATTCATTCTGCCCAGGACATCTCAGTCAGCTTGTACCATGGTATCTCCTGTCACAAGATCCAGCACAGTCATCATATCCCATAAGCACCATCACAGTCATATATCTCAATGCAGCGTTCCAGGTCTCCAGACACAAAATAACACTGAATCTCTCCTACACATCAAAACAAGTCTAGGAGAAATCATAACATCTTGGGCATGTGAAATTTTCAGCTAAAGCAGTGCCATCCACTTGTGAACCTTTGAATCATCCAGGCAGTAGTCTGGTGACAAAAGCAGCAGTTTCTCTTGTATCATCTAACACAAAGAGCTTGCATAAACTTATAGATGACGTTTGCAGAACAGCACCCAAAACTGTTTTTTGTTTCTATGCTCCCCCTGGTGGGTGCCAGCCCAGCATTTTCAAAATGCCTGCTTGGGTAGTGCTTCCAAGGGCTAGCACACACCAGTTAAAGCAGCCTATAAATTTGTAATACAGCCTCTTTAACCGCTGTTAATTCTTATCGATACTGCACATTACAGCGATCTAGCAGATCAAAAAGCAGATTTAGGAGGAGAGTTACAGACTTCAGTGCTGGTAACCGCTGATATCTCCAGCCAATATCCATATTACACAGCCCTGAGAAGTCCATATGAATATTTCTGGGCATCAATTCACAACCTTGCACAGCTGTTAAAATACACAATGATCATAGCTCATGTAGCAGTGAACTTGCGTATTTGTGCAAAGAAAATGATGTGCCAGATTGGTTGCATTAAGAGTGGACCTCACGTCAACGTCTCCAATTACATTTTTTCCCTTGTCAAAAGGGATAAACCACCACAATTCCACTGTATTTTCAAATGTAATTCAAATTTAGACCTGTGCTGTTTTAATAGACAAATAGACCAAATGCCAGTGAGAAGGGATTTTAAAATCTGTATTTTAAGCACTGCAGTAGTATAACCAGTCAGGACAAAAAATTACTTGTAACTGCTAACTCAGTGCATTACGGCAAACAAGTATATACTACAATCTCTTTCAGAAAAGAGATAGTAAAATAACTATACAAAAAAAAAAAATCAAGACCATCAGAACACTTCTAATTATTAAAAGATCATGCACCATGTGTATTTGGGATGTAAAGAGAGGGCTGATTCAATTTGGTTTTTGCTTTACATCTGGATTACAATGGATTCTTACTGCAGGAAAAGTATACCTGAAAGCACTGAAATAACCACATTCCTTCTTTTATGTTTAAATGTGCTTCAAGCTCATATCTGGATGTTGACAGAATCAAATACTGACCTCTTCATAATTTTCCAAGCTACAGAAGATAACTGCACAGTAGAAAACAAGATCTAATACAAGATGTGGCAACTGGGATTTCATGCTGCTTATATGTAGTCATTTAAAGCATAGAAAATCACAAGAAAATGTGACTCATTTTAACATTGGAGAGACATTTCCTTAACTGTGCATGAAAGCAGTAGTGTTGCCATATACTGCTTTAACAGCAGTGAATCAGATGCAGTAAGGGAATTGCTACATTTCACAGTTTTTTGCAGTCATATTCAAAAACAAGCTTTGGTTCTTCTTTCTGTGAAAGTAGTTCATCTAAGCTCAACACCACCTCCATCCCTACCCCAAGATTCAGTCATCAGATTCCTAATTAAGACACGCTAGACTGGACAACTTGTAAAACACATTTATTTCCCCAAAAGGCACTAGGGCAGCAAGATCTTCCCCTAATGTCTAGTAAATAAGAAACAAGGAAAGCCCTTGCCTACTAGACAATCACTGGCATTCAGACACAACAGTCAAGGAAGCACTTAAAGATCATGACACACATAAGACCCCAGTGAATCAAACATACAACCCTTCATATCAAAGATGCTACTGCCTCCTAAGCCCCAATTAGCACCATAATATCAAGCTAACAAACCAAATAAAACCAAATAAAAACACTGTAGCATTTTTGGTTTTATTTAGACAGTAATTACAATGTACTCTTGCTGGAGGTTAGGATTTTTCCTTTTTTTTCTTTCTCTCAGGGAATTTTGTCCCATTTTTTGTTAAGAGACAATAATGATGGATACCTAAGAGACAAAAGGCACAGCCAAGGTGGGGGGAGGGGTGCAGTTGGCTGCACTCTCATAGCTGAGAGGCATTCTCTTGGGAAGGAATCTCTGCAAGATTTTGGCAGGGGGGTGAGGGGCTGGGCTCAGCTCCTCTCTCTCTAGCTTTTGGGATCAAAGGGTAACAGGCTGCAGTTGCTGTGGAAAGAATTCACTACTACTGCGGGGTTCCACCTCCTGCTGTCTTCTACTACCATGAGTGAAGCTCTGCTCACAAGAGCCACTATTGGACTGGGACCTTATTAACACCCTATCTCACTGCAAAGGACCCTCAGCATCTGCTCGGGTGCCTCAGGGAAAAACGGGGACCCCAAGCCCCCCTCCGAGGGAGCCTCTCCCAGCTGTGTTTGGGAACCCAGCTGCTGCAAGCCAACCCCACCACTTCTCTGCCACTGCTCCACGTTTTTTGCTACACTGTAACCCCACACCTCCTCCCTGCTGGGACACCCTTGAATCTCGTGCTACAGCTGCAGAGTTTCTGCTGCATCTACTTTTACTACCCCAGGTGTACCCACCTCTGCTGTTCCAGCTGCTGCTCTGAGGTTCCTGCTACAGTCCATTTCGCCATCCGGAGGGACACCAGGATTGGCTGTCCCTATGGGTTTGTAAAGGAAGCCCATTTTCAATCTCTTCCACTGGCACACCTGCCATTAACTGCATGGAGAAGGTGGCTGAGCTCGCGCCACAGCGCCCCCTGCAGCCGCGGGGGAATCATCGCACCTGCCCTGCCCGGCCGGGAGCCACCAGCGCCCCTGCCGGCTGTGGCCGTGACTGCAGCAAAGGGGAAAGGGCCTGACAGCCGAGAGAAGGCTGGTACTGGGTTTCTGGTTTCGTTTGTTGTTGCTGCCATTGTTTGTTTGCCTTGTTATACAGATATATAGATTAGTAAATAACTGTTATTCCTTTTTCCATATCTTTGCCTGAAAGCCCCTTAATTTCAAACTTACAATTATTTGGAGAGAAGGGAGTCATGTCTTCCATTCCAAGGGAGGCCCCTGCCTTCCTTGGTAGACACCTTTCAAACCAAGACAACTCTCTTATCTTCCACTCCTCTGCAAAGCTATTAAGCAAACACAGGGCTTCATTTCTTTAGAAAACTAGGCATTTACTATTTATTTTGTAACAACAATTTGTTTGGATTTCCATCTATAAAGCCCCCCAAAATGCCACATTATACAGTAATATCCATATTGATATAATACAAAGCTTCTGTGATGTTTAAAAAGCCTTTTAAACTGTATTAGCAAAACTGTTTTCCTAAATTACATTTTCCAATTCTTCAGTCCTTATTATGCCATAGCATTTGAAAAGCTGTGACACTATTTTGCTGCATTAAATGTTTAAAATTATATTGACAATGGCAAGGTAAGGAATGCTGCTACCCAGATCTTGTTATGAGAAGTAAAACTGACAAATACATCTCTTGAAATTATAGATTTTAAGTATCAGAGATACAAAGTTTTTAAAGTCAGTAAATACCATAGGCCATCATAAATGGAGGATCCAGGTTCTGAACCCCTTGTCCTGAATCATTTAAATGTGAATATTAAAGAATGAAAATCCACTATGAAATTACAGGGTTATTTATATAGACTGGTATAAACTCAATTTATGGTATTATGCTTTTAAACATCAAGCAGTATGAACAAATATCTGAAATTGCTACCTAATATAATGACTCAATCAAGGACTTCAAAATAATAATTATATGAAGAGTGAAGTAAGTTTCACAGACCAGGTATAATCAAAATCACTATAGTCATAGCAATTTATCCAAATCAAGGAATATTTTTTTTAAAAATAGGTACGCTTAATACAAAAGAAAAGTAGATCACAGTTTTTCAACAACCAAAAAATATTCTCAAAAACGTTTTGAAAAATCAATTCTGCCACTCTCTTTGCTTTTTCTGGGCGCACCAATTTTCACATCTCAGTCAAAAATCCATTGTATGCCCTATGGGTTCTCTATTTTACCTCACTTTGAGAGAAACATTTTCAGAAAACATTTCCAAGAAACATATGGCAACTGTACATAGACAGCATTAAATAAAAGAGTGGGAAACACAGATAGATATATATATAGATATATAGATATATACACACACATATATATATCACACTTGAAAAACATAGATATATCACTCCACAATAGCAGAAATCACTTTTTTGCAAGCCCCTGGTCAGAGTTCTTCCCCTTCATATATTAATGCTAGACAGTTCTCAAGACATTACATCAATAGGGAAAGCTCTAACTCACCCTTGCATCAATGAAGCACATCATCTGACCTAAAGTGCAATTATTCATCATTAAATCACTTTCAAATCAAACAATACCAACCATCAAATGAAACAATACCAACCTTCAAAGACATCTTCATATAATGAGCTGGTTTTGGTGATTATTTTGACCAGCTACAGACTTTCTGCCTAGTAAATAATCTTCTAGGGAGGGTAATGAGGAGTGAGAAATTAAAGGCAAATGCAGTCAATATTACTTATGGATTTCTTTTTACATTCTTTTTCAGTACAAATATATGCAGCATTACAGAATCTTTCAGTATCAATTTCTGCCACCAAACCCACACTGCAGATTTAATCTTAAAAAGACATACTCTCAAATATAAACTAAGTAAACCCATATTGGTCAGACCTGAAAGATGTTTTCACCAGTGCCTCAGGACTGTCCACTGGTGGTAGTTCATCTGCTAAAATTTCTTCAGGAGGTCTAGGGTCATTGATAATGGCCAGCTTTCGCCTTTCCTTGAGGTTGCCAGTCAGCCCACCGATAATGGTGCTCCACAAGCAGTTTTGTGATTTAGACCCTGAAAAATCAAGAGTGACAAGGAAAATAAATTCATAGGCTTATTGCCCAGTGTGTCAGAATTCTGAAAAAAAAAGGTGGTCCTCTATCATTTTACCTTTGCATGACCACAGTTTGGGAATAAGCCTGAAAACCTGAAAAAAAGTTTGAAGTGGAAAGAAGCACAAACATTCGGGTCATTCCAAATGCAAAACAGTAATGCTTCCCATAAAAATATTTTATTACAGAACATGAAGCTTTCACACCTCAATAAAAAACATCCTCTCCGTATCACATTTAGGTTGTAGCTTAGTATGTGTTGGTGTGGCTCTTTAGCCAAAGAACTGGCTCAAAAACAAAGTACCAAATCAATACAATACTCATCATTGACATTCTTTAGACTATAATTAATAGTGGTTAAACTATAGATAAAAGAGATCACTGCAGGATTAGTACCTGAAAATACAATTCTTTTCTGTCAAACCTTCAGCTTCTCACAGGCACGAGTAGCATCCTTCAGTCAGATGTCCTCCCTGCCTCACGAGAATTACGTAACTTAAATTTTGTAAAGAGTCTGTTTCACATTTTCAAATATTTCTAAAGAGTTTCTGAATAAATCAGACACTTCTGAAAATCCCAGCAGTACTACCATAATGAACACCTCTGTCATAGTCTAATTTTCAAGTATCATAGAATGATACATGACTGAGCTAGCAGACCCAAATAAGAACAGCTAAGTAATGAAATTCTGATTATTATTTCAGACTTCCCACAACAGAGGTGCAGCACATATTAATCTTACCATGTTCCAAAATAGGAATACAAACCAACTCTGCTAGTAGTCTTTCTCCAAGGACTTTGTAGCAATACACAAAATCTTTTAAAAATCTGAGAAATGGGTATCTCTGAAATTAGCAACTGATTTTAATTAGGGACTATACAGGTAAAATTTTCTAGTATTTTCCCAGCTTTCAGATCATTTATCCAGTGGACCTAATACATGGATTAAGGATTACTTTTTGAGGCAACACACACTAAATACACAAGACAAAACCAACCAGAAGACCTGTTATCCCATGCCTCATGAGAATAAAACACAAAAAACCTATCCTGTCAGAAGCAGCAATATCTGCTGCTATGTACAGGAGCCAGCAGTATTTTTTTGCTGATTGTCTTAAATATCTTATTTTCACATGGTCTAAATGGTACAAAGACAGAAGATCAGCAATAATCCTCATTTACTTTCTCCATTCCATAATTATTTTCAGACCGCAAGGATGTTTCCCAGGTAATCAGGAAAACTCCATACTCTTCTTTCCTGTTAAATGTCAGCAGCTACCTAATGTGCAAGAACTATATTTATCCAGAGTTACAGGTAGCCTTGAGATTCTGTGCCGAGCCCTGTGCTACAACAGCTAGAAATAAAACTTTTCACACCAGGTAGTCCAAAGCCAAGTAATGACTACACAACAACAGCAGAAATAAATGCAACATCAATACAATTTTATTATTCAAGGGCCTGTAATGTTATGGCTGTTTCTGTTCTTTAGACAACTGTTTAGGAAACTTTTCTGCCTAACCATCCAGGAGCCACTCACACTCCAACCATCCAAGACTTTCATTGTTGGGACTGAAGCCCCTTTGCAGAGGACAGCTCCTGTGAATTGACAGCACCCCACTTGATTCACTACATACATCACAATCAGTCAGAAACGATTTCCCTCACCAGCTTGTCCCAAGGTTTCCCATAGCACATCTGGCTCCCATGGTGCTCAACATTATGACAGCTGAAGCTGGGTGCCTCCAAGGAAGTATCCCAAGAAAGAAATCTGTGGGCTTTTATACCCTTACAGTCCATCCACTTCAACGCTGATATTTATTCTGAGGTTCTCATCCTTCATTGGCTTCTGCAAGAGTCTCTGGGTGACCAGCCACTCTGACCCTCCTCCCCTCACTGGACTATGGCCCAGGTCCCCATGCCCATTTTTATGCAAATGGTCTGCACCAGGTCACTTCTTGATGCCTGGGGCTCTCTTTTTCCCCACACCCATGGCACAAGCTGTAAATTGCATGCCCCACTACCTGCACTAGGTATAATCCTCAACAGTCTTCACTTCCTTTTAATTAAGCATACCTGCTAATTCATTAAAAGGAAAAAGAAAAACCTTTCAAGACATTTAACCACTACCCTTACATACCACATTATCACAAGTAACAAACACAGCAGAATTAAGGCTAAGATGATTGTCATAGGGGAGAGTACAAGATTATTGATTCTTGTGCACAAATGCTTAAATAATTACCAGTACAGAAAAGGATTCTCAGAAGTCAATTATTGCCCAGCTGGTTGGTTATTCACTACTCATTTGATGTGAGAATGGTGTATCCAATTCTCCTAAACTAAAATTTTAACAGCAAAATAGGAACACCCTAAAACAGAAGGGCCATTTAGAATCATAGAATATCCTGAGTTGTCAGGCACCCATCAGGATTATTGAGTCCAATTCCTGGCCCTGTACAGGACAGTCCCAAGGATCATATCATGTGCCTTAGAGTATTGTTCAAATGCTTCTTGAACTCAGACAGGCTTGGGGCTGTGACCACTTTCCGAGGGAGCCTATCCCAGTGCCCAACCATCCTCTGGGTCAAAAACCTTTACCTGATATCTAACCTAAATCTCCCCGGACTCAGCTTCATGCCATTTCCTGAAGTCCTGTCACTGGTCATGAGGGTGAAGAGATCACTACCTGCCCCTCCACTTCCTTCGCAAGGATGTTGAAGACTACAATGAGGTCTCTCCTCTGTTTCCTCTTCTCTAGGGTGAACAAACCAAGTGATCTCAGTTGCTTCCCATAAGGCTTTCTCTCCAGACTTTTCACCATTCTTGTGGACCTCTCTGATACCTTAGTGTCTTTTTTATATTGTGGTTCCCAAAACTGCACACAGTACTGAGGCCTCACCAGAGCACAGTAGAGCAGGACAACCACTTCCTTTGAATGGCTGGCAATTCTGCGCTTAATGCACCCCAGGACACTGTTGGCCCTCCTGCCCTCTAAAGCACAGTGTTGACTCATAGTCAACTCGCCATCTTCCAAGGTCCCTTTCCGCAGCACTGCTCTCCAGACTGTCATTCCCCAGTGTATACACACAACCACTGTTGCCATGTGTGAGAGGCTGGAAGGACTGCTGTCACCGTTATCCCCAGAGAATGGCGAATCGTGACATAGGTCCAGGTTAAAAGATATGGCCAAAGCAGAGCTAAGATCTCATTTAATGAATTTCTCCTCTTTTATGGTGTAGTTCGCAATAAAGAAATTACATGATTGGCTTATTCACTCACCACCTCTCAAGGTGACAAGCTGAGCAGTAAGACACCCATTTCCAAATATTATTCTCACAAGACTGAAAACAATTCTACAGTTTCCACAACAACTTGCAAGTGCAAATGGTTTACATTCTTACAAATGTTATCCATCCAGTTCTCATGAGAATGAAAGCTCTCACAGAGAAGCTGTGAGAAGCTAGATTTCTCTGTTTCTCAGCTAAAGCATGAGAAAGGAAAAACTTCACAAACTACAGAGCTGGAAAATTTCTCTGCTCCTGCCTTTTAGCATCCACAGACTATGGGCTCAAAACATTTCAGGCGTGTGTCGAGGAAGGGGAAGGTTGGGCGTTGCTTTGATGAGGTGATGCCCTGTGGAGCTCTGCTCCACACACCTGACTCCTCTGGACCTGTGTTCCAGACCCACAGTGGTTGCCAATACCTAGAACTCTGGAGGCAATGTGCTGCAACCTGCCCCTGGAGCCCCAGTCTAGACCCAGAGTTGCCAGATGACCAGAAGCCCCACCTCGGGGAAGGGCCCAGGAAAGCCAAGGGGTACTTAACCCAGGACTTCAGGCAAGCACATGACTTGATCCTACCTCCTCTTGGAATTTCTCTCAGTGGAACACTGCTGGAACGAGTACTGGTAGCTATATTTGTTCTTTTCTATATCTTTTCTCTCTCTCTCTTTCTTCTTCTAATTCCCTGTTCTCAGAGATTTTAGTACATTAAAATCAGATAGGCTTGTAGTTTGCTAAGTTGAATGGGCTAAGTTACTGCTTGGTAAAATGTTTTATGTAGATTGAATGCTGCTCTAGACTTTTGCCAAAGTTCTCTCATTTTCTGAAGTTGCCAGTGAAGTTTTTGTGTTGTTTTGACCTCTTAAGAATACCTTGTTGGTACATCTCCCACACATCTAACTCTGAGTACTCAAAAAAAAGTAAGCCCTTTTAAGTGGCTCATCAAGCCACTTTTGGGGGCCTTACACCATGTCCCAGGTGCAGAATCCAGCACTTGACTGGTTAAACTTCATATGGTTGCTGATTACTCAGCTCTTTAATTTGTCGAGGTCTCTCTGCAGGGCCTCTCTGCCCACAAGGCAGTCAATAGCTCCTCCCAGTTCAGGGTCATCAGCAAATTTACTTAATATTCCCTTAAGTCCTGCATCCAAGTCCTTAATGAAGAGAACTGGGCTGGGGATTGAGCCCTGCAAAACCCCACTAGAGAGAGGCCATTAGTCTGATGCTACCCCCTTCCCTATAACTCTTTGTGTCTGACCTGTGAGTCAGTTTCTCATCCATTGTGTAACATGATTATCCAGCTATATGGTGGACATTTTGTCGAGAAGGCTCCTATGAGAGACAGTACCAAAAGCTATGCCAGAAACTGATATACCAGATAAGACCAACTTATTGGGTAGAGATGATCACTTGATTCAGTATGTTTTATGTATGAAGAAAGGGTTTGAAGAGCAGAGAAAGTATGCACAATGATATAATAGAATTTCCTGAGTTGGAAAGGACCCACTTGGATCATCAAAGTCCAACTCCTGGCCCTGCACAGGACAGTCCCAAGGATCACACCAAGTGTCTGAGAGCATTCTTGAACTCTGGCAGGCTTGGTGCTATGACCACTTCCCTGGGGAGCTTGTTCCAGTGCCCAACCACCCTCTGGGTGAAAAACCTTTTCCTGACAGCTAACCTAAACCTCCACCTCATACCATTCCCTCAGGTCCTGTCACTGGTAACCAGAGAGAAGAGATCAGTGCTTGCCCCTCTGCTTTGTGTTGTGAGAAAGCTGTAGACAACTATGAGATCTCCCCTCCTTCTTCTAGGCTGAACAAGCCAAGGTACCTTAGCTGCTCCTCCTATGGCTTCCCCTCTGGACTCTTCACCATCTTAGTAGTGGTGTGGTATCAGCCCACACCACCTGAAAACCAGATACATAATGTACAGCCCAGAATGGAAGTTTTAAATAAGGTATTATCTAGAAAATCCAAATTAGAACCCAAATAAGAGGAAAAGAAGGGTAGTTGTAACAGAAGACTCCTTTCTAAGGAGAACAGAGGGCCTGGTATGCAGACTGGATCCAACTCACAGGGATGTCTGCTGTCTCTCAGCAGGCAAGGATAAGGGACATTACTGGAAAACTTCCCAGTGTAGTAAGATCCTCTGATTACTATCCATTATTGGTTGTTCAAGCCAGCAGCAATGAAATAACAAAGACAAGCCTAAGGGCAATGAAAAGAGACTTCAATACCTTGGGATGATTAGTTGAGGAATTAAGAGCACAGGTAGTGATTTCCTTGATCCTTCTGGTAAGGAATAACATTGATAAGAATGCATCAGGTCAATGTGTGGTTCTGAGCCTAGTGTAACTGGAAAAATTTGGGGTTTTTTGACTGTGGGATGATCTATTCAACACCTGGTCTACTGCCACCTGATGGGATGCACCTTTCTCAGAAGGGAAGAAGAGTTCTAGCACAGGAGCTAGTAGGTCTCGTTGACAGAGCTTTAAACAAGCTTGGAAGGGTGAAAGGGAAAATACCAGGCTTGCCAGTGATGAGCAATGGGATGGTATGCCAAAAACCTGAAGCAACTGAGAACTAATAGGATCCCTCAATCAGCTTACCTGGGACATGGACTATCATAGAATAATTCAGGATATGGGGGCAGCTCTTCTCCAATACTGTTGCTGTTTCTGCCACTGATTTGGTATAAGCTGGTGATCCCACTGCAACTGGATCTAGCTGAACTAAATAATATACAACTGGCTTATGGTGAGGTCCACTGGCTATACCTCACATTCATGTACTTATAGATTAAAGGGGTTTGATACAATCTGGGAGCCCAAGAGCTGAAGCAGATGCCAAAGTTCCAAAGCTCTTTTCATTGCTTTAGAAGTTCTCACTGGGCCCCATGCAATAGGCTCTAACTCTTCACTGTTGGTTGTCTCAGAGACTTAATCAATTCTCCTAATGCAGGAATTCACAGCCAACAAAGTCCTACAGCTCCAAGAAATTCTCATGCCTGCTTTTTCACAACCAGACATGGGAGTTTAATTATGGCCTCTATTCTTTCTGGGTCTGTGTGAGGAGGCAATTTAGTTTTGATTTAGCCAATTTAGTTTGTCTGAACCCTGGTTTTTCCATTTTGTCAGAGGTATGTGGGGGAAGGGAATGTACACCTGCCACTTGCAGGAAGCAGCCAGGAGTGAGGGAAGCCTCGTCTGTGTGAAGACTTCTCCTGGGAATACCTCAGATTAGGCAGTCAGTGGGAGACACTACAAAGGGGCTTCTCCAATCAGGTCGCGGAAGGTCTCCACCAATGGACAGCAAAGAAAGGTTGGATTGGACCAGTGGTCTCCTGTCAACGGGCGGACTGGGGCGCAGGGGCAGTGGATATAAAAACTAACTGCGTGAGGGGCTCGCTGCTGTTCATTGGCGTTTGTTGCTTCGCTTGCTCCTTCCCTCCCTCTCTGCCCCTGGCCCCAGCCTGCCTTTTGGCTCTCCTGCCCTCGCTGGCTCTTGCTCGCCCTCGCGCCTGTCCTGCCTCCCTTTGTCCCTGACCGCCGCCCTGCCGCTTCCCCCCCCGCGTCCTTGCCTGGGCTGCCTGCATCCAACCCTGCCGCGCTGATCCAGCCCACCCTGCCGCCCTGATCCAGCCGGTCGCGGCGATCCTGACTGTGACCCTGTCCAGGGTCCTGGACCACCGATAAGAGAGCCTACTCACAGCACGTCAGGCGCCGTCACCGCAGGAGCCGCGCCTGTGAAGCCGCGCCTCTTCGAGAGCCGCGCAGCCTCATGAAGACTCAGCCCGTCGATGGGCAGGCAGCGTGCACACTCCCCAAAGGCACTTCCCTGACTTGCCGGTAGTAACACCCTCTTTTCCTCTCTGTGTCCTCTCTCTCTCTCCGCTCTCCCCACCCCCCCCCCCCCCCCCCCCTTTTCCATTTTCCTTCCTTCTTTTCTGTCCTTTCCAGCCCTCTTTCGTTTGGGCAACTCGTTTTTCCTTTTCTTTTTCGTTACCAATAACGGTTCTCAGATAAAATGTTTGTCTCATTTGACTTAATTTCGTTCTTGACCATCTATTTTTAAAAGAACTCCTCGCAGTTCCCCACAGTTCAACGCGACAGTCTCTTATTCATTGTCCCTTTACAAAATAAAGATGCAATACTGTAACTTTATTTTGAGAGCTGAAGTTAGAGGTGCAGGCTGTCCCTTTGCTAGGGCAATATATAAAGGTATAGCATCTAGTATACAAACATTCTCACCCCTATTTGCTACTAAGAAGTCATCTGCATATTGTCCAACAACCAATAATGTTACATCTTAATTGCACTGCAGTAAGTGCCAAAATTCACTGCAGATCCAATAGCTTTACCTCTTGAAAACCACAACAGAAATTTAAAGCATTTTCTTATAGAATTTTTTCCCATTTTTTCTTGTAATTCTAATTCTTTCCTTAAATTCTTCTAAGAGCAAGAGTATTTTCCTTTCCTTTTCATGGAAGGAGCAATACAAAGCATTAGGCAATAGAACCACAGTGTCCTGGCCGTACTCTTGGCATATTATTTGCTCCTCCCTCTAGAAGAAAATAAAACAGTGTCTCCCAAGTTAATATACGTAACACTATTTTGAAAAGTGAAAAGGTTTCCTGCTGCTGTGACCATGCTATTAAATTGGGTCACAGGTGATACCCTGCATTTAGGAATAGAACTAATCAAATCTCCCTGAGAGCAACTACAATGATTCTCCTTTTTCTGGAGGAAGTCTTCAAATATTATTTGCATGTTTATTATTCTCTTACCTAATATAAATGTACATGTAGAAAAATGTGCTTTTATAAATATTTTCTAAAAGGATACATAAGATATTGTTATAAACAAGTACTAGCTCACAGAAAATCTCATACAAAAAATATGTTGTTTCAGCTGATGTGCACCTTCTGAAAAACCTGGTCTTGACATAGTGTTTTAAGTTTACATCCCAACAATCAATTCACAGATAATTAGATCTAAATCTGAATCCACACAAAAAGTTAAGACACAAATACCACATATTTTGAAGATGAGTGTGCCTCTACAAGCAGGTTTCCCTGAATCCTCCATTTTGAAGAGGCTCCATGTGCACAGAGTAGCAACAGAACAAAGTGAAAAAACACTTTAACTAGTGTTTTGTGGGCTCTCCAGAAATGTTTCATCTGCATACCAATTGTTTATTTGTTAGTTGTGAAAGAAGAAAATCCTTTAAGAACCCAAAAGAAAAGTCAAATAAACTCTTAGACTAGACTCTTGAAGGAATCACTGTATATTAAAACACTGTCTACAGCTCACTATTTTGAAAAGTTTTGCACATAATCTTGTAAAATGTTTATGAGATCTTACTGGCACAAAGCATTCCTAGAAGAAGTTGGGTTGTTTTGTTGATGGTATTTGGTTTTGCCAGTTTTTCTTAAGTATAAACAACTCAGACTTTTCTCTCTGAACCAAGTTCAGCCAAACCCACAAAACATCCCGGAGTGTTTGCAAGGAAATTTTCCTGTCTGACCATCCAGGATTCACTCTGGCAGTCATACTCCCACCACCCGAAACTTTCACTGCTGGGATCAAAGGCCCCTCACAGCAGCCAGCTCCAATAAACTGACAGCTGCCCTGCTTGACTCCCTACACATACCATTTTCGTGCAGTTAGACAAGATTTCTTTATCTGGTTGGACACAGGTTTCCCATAGCAGTGTCAGACATGTGGACCTTTAAAAGAATTTGGTTTGGTACAGACACACAAAACCAGCTTGAGCTGGGTGATGAGGAGGAGGGATCCTGAACCAAGCAATCTCTGGGCTTTTATACCTTTACAGTCTATGTGCTCGATCCTCTGGAGACTTTCTGCTGAGCTCCCGCACATCTCTTTGTGGCCAATCACCTGGCTAGTGCCAAGTCCCCATGCCCTTTGTTGTGCAAATGTTTTGTGCCAGGTCATGGCTTATTGTCTGGGGCTCCTGCTATTTCCTGCCATCCAGAGCACAACCAGCAGCTTGCACTACAGCTGCCCACCAAGCTACCTGCACTAGGTGTAGACCTCAACAACTTTAATTTCAAATCCTTGTGAATAACTTTAAACATTTGCAAAAATGCTTCCCCCTCATTTTATTGTATCCTGTGAAAGATGATTATAGCCGAGCTGGAGGCTCAGAATGGCATCCTCTGGCTGTGCAAAATACTGCACCATAGACGTAAATTATTTTAATGTTTTCAGCTGCACTGCCCATGATGATGACAAATCCTCCTTTCAATAATGAAAAAAGGGGTTTTCCCTGCTAAGTGATCACAAGTCACCATGAAACTGCATATATTATGATTGGAATGTCCTATCTTTATTCTCATTTCTACATATTCTATCATATGTTTCTAATAATTCATATGGTCACAGTCACGGTCAGTTGGTGTTACATTACCAAATACATCCCTCGTTTTTATTCAAATTTGGGTCAGTTATTCCAAATCCCAAGCCATACCTTCAGTTTTTAATCTTTTTGTGTGAAGTAAAGTGATAAAGGAGATACTAGTAAGGTTTAATAACATTTTTCATAGGTTATTTCTAAGATTTGACACAAAGCTCTTTGTAAGCACTGTAGTGAACTTCAATGGCTTTGAGACGTTTATAACTTTTTATGCTTGAAATAATAGTAAGGCCACAAAGCCTTCCATTCATTTAAATTTGGATCAACTCTGTTCAGTAAAATTGAATTTCTGTAGGTGACTTTTTCAATCAAGTATTATGTATCCTCAGTTTAGTACTGTAAATGACACATAATATAGGACAGACACAATATGAGATTAAAATAATTACTAAATGTTTTTATTTTTACAGTAGGTATAGAAATCAACTGGTTAAAATTAAAAAGACTACTTACGGGCAAATTGTAAAAGTGGTCGTGGATGTTTGTCACCTGTCTCATTTGCAACTGAAAGAAGAAAATACAGAGGAAAAAAAGCTTCAAATATTAATGTTACATTAAGATTAATGATAATATGAATTTTTATGCATATATAGGTGTCTTGGTTTAAGACAATTTAAAGAGGTGAACACTCTAAAATTACTCCCTTTAGTTTCAACCAATCTGTTTCTACCATTAAGAAATTAATATGAGTAGATACAAGTGAAAAAATAAGTTTACTAACAAGCAAAACAGAAATAGCCAGAAAATAACAGTAAATAATCACTAGATACAAAACCATTAAATTTCACAAACCCACAGAAATGAATGGTGGGGTAACCCCTCCTTCCAAGACTCCTGTGTGGCTTGAAAGACAAAGGGAAAACAGCACCCTGATCAACTGTACAGTCTGGGAGACAAAGGGGAAAAAAAGATGACGGACAAAAAGACCCCTCCAATGAAGGTAGAGTTTACAAAGCAGTTCTAGTGTCAGATGGGAATTGCCAGCGTGTGTGGGGTCAGCTCTGCTGCCCGGCACTTCCTGCTGCCACCCACTGGACTCCACCAGTGTTGGTGCTACTGTCCTCCATGCTGTGCGTGTGTCAGGGGGAAGAACCAGTCTCCAGGCGCCGACGTGGGTAGGTCCAGCCCCAGGTACCGGCTCAAGCTTCATGCTGCTCATAGATATTGCAAAGTTCACTCTGAAACAGTTTTTGATTGTGAAATGCAGTTTTTCCAGGTGGCTACTGATGCCTAGGTTTTAACTTTTATATTTTCCTGATTCTGTACTGCTTAGAGTGTAACTCTGAGGTTTCTTGTAACTTGCTAGTTTCTGCTCACTTATGCTAGGTAGACATAACAAAGCCTCTCCAGGCCTGCTCTAAAAGGTCACCCAGACCGTCCTAGGCACAAAAAGTATAATCCAAAGAGCTTCTAAGGGGGGAAAGTGGAGGGGAAATTACATCATTGAGCTGCAGCTTTAATTGGAGAATTAACCCTGATATGCAAATGAACCAAACCTATAAAGGTGTGAAGAACTCATGACCTGTCATCCATCTTGGGGTCCATTTTTGGCAATAGCCTGTGGCTCCCAGGGTGTACCTTTGAAGGCCTTTCAAATAAATACCTATTTTATTCTTTTACTCCTGTCCAGTCTCTGTGTCTAGGAGGCCTCTTAAGGCATCACTACTATTGCCAGCCCAAAGCAACCTGTTCCAAAGCAGAACCTCTGCCATCAGCAAACACTGCTGGGAGACAGAGGTGGCTCTGTGCTTCCACGCTCAGTCTTGAAAAGTGACCATGGCAACACCCTCACCCCCCCATCCTTGTTCCATTTTCTGGCTGCAGGCTCTTAAAGAGACTAACAATTTTTGGGCACAGATAGATATGGAATACAGTAACATTTTGCATTTCCCATGAGAATAGGAGAAAAGACTGTTCACAGTAACATCAGTTGCATTAACGAGTATGGTAAGAAAAAAGTAAGACTATTGCACCTATATAAATTAAATGTTCCGGTAATTTTGGAAGCCCAGAGGTTGATTTAATAGCAAATTAAATTAAATTCCTGTGCAAAGGAATCCTCTGACCTTTGAAACCACATATAGGTGTCACCCAGGATAAAAACAATTCTGTACAAATACTGCTTTTTTTCTGCCTCAGATTGATATTGGCATAGATCAACATTGCTGTGACCCCACAGGTACACAGTTAGTCAAGAGCATAAACAACTCTGTGGAATTCTCCCAATATTAAACTACAGCTGAAAAAGAGAGTTTTCAAGGACAGTAATTACTATCCATGGCGGGTTTTTTTGTAGCTAAAGTAATAATGAGGAACAACACTAATAGGCATATAGGGAAGAGAGCATAAGTGCACACAGAAACCTTGCAAATTCTTTGCTTTCTTTAAAAATGCTGCTCTCTAGAGACAAGACCAACCAAGCTAAGAAAATCCATACAAGGATGGAAAAGATCAGAACTGAGACTCACAGGTTCCTAGCAAGATAATGGCAACTAAATTGTAATGGACCTTTTGAAGTCAGAAAAGACTTTGATGAAATTTAATTCTTCTGTCAAGGCCTAAAGTGGTCAGCTTAAATTTGGCATTATTTAAGACCCATATCCACTGTCACTGCAGCTTTCTTACTTGCTCTTCAATCTCTACCTACTGATTAAAGTGAGTACCTAGTACTCACTTTAGTGAACAGAGGGACTTTTAAAAAATCTCTGGCTCATTTTGCTCCCATCAGCCAGCAGATGGCAGCCCTAAGACACTGGATGCCTGTATCAGTCTAGGGAACTTGCCAGGCTGGCCAGACCAAGGGCACTGAGGTCTCTCAAGTCCTACAAGACACCCTTCTTTGGATTAAGTCCATCTCTGTAACCTGAAGCACAATCCCAAACCAAATAAGCTCTGCAGGGACATTATATGCAGGCGTTGGACTGACTGTACAGAGTTACGCTGCTCCAGAGTAGTTCATAGTTCCAGCATCAAATCCATCTCTGCTTCAGGTGATGGCACGGTGAAGGAGATGCAGTACCATCCTCCATGGGGGTGGTATCAACACAGTTGGATCCAGTGACATCAAGAACCATGCCAGAAAATATTGCTGTAGCAAATATGTAAAGCTCAAGCAGATAGGTTTTCTTTTTAACTCAGAGACTACAGTTTGCAGTGGTTAGGCTGAGATATCACCAGCCAGACCAGTCTCTTCTGGGGTCCTAGGTATCTCTATCGCAGCAGAGAATGGGCAAATTAATAATATGTATTGATGTCTTAATTGGAGTATCAAGTGAACTATTAGATGGGCCTCCTAAGGGTCTTTAAACTGTGCTATTATTTGCTTTAGAATAGTTCCTCCACTTCCGAGGCAGATGGCACTCCCTGATCACCAGGGCCTTCAGGTGCACAGGTCTTAACTTTGTGCCATCCTCCAGCTTGTTGCAACAAGAGCGCTTCACCTAGGATCTGTGTTTGGCAGCTCAGCTCCCAGATTCACAGAACCTAGCTCAACAGGTGTCATTAACCCCTAAAAAAATTAACGTTTTCCAGTTCCAGGATGCATAGTTTTGTTTTCAGTTTGCACTACTTTCCAATGACATCAGATGGTGTCCTATATAGAGTAAAGCTCTTCCATCCAGAACACAGCCATGCAGAGCAAAGATGCGATTAGAACAGCAAAGGAACAATCAGGACAGAAATACAGGGGATGCTAAACCTGCATTACTAGCAACATTCCTGGTACATTTGAGATAACCTTTGCCTGGGAATTGTCCAGAGCCAATACTGTGTAAGCAAGGGAAAGGATTTAGAAGCAAAGAGCATTTCTGCATTTGCTCATTGTGAAAATCTTAGAAGATTTTACTTGATGCAGTTTTTACTGTGGAAATTCTGCATATTTATCCTACATATATGTAAGTAAGAATTTTTCTCCAGATGGCCTGAAATCTTCTCAACACTTCATTTATTCAAGTTTATTAACAGTAATATAACAAAGCTGGAGATAGAAGATTAATTTCTGAGAGAAAAGTCATAACCCACACCAAAGATGATTTCTAGTATTTTTCAAGATTTCTTGTACCACTGTCCCTTTAGATATGCTTATTCTCCAGCCACGCTCTACCCGTGTAGACTGAAGTCTAGGCTGATTTTCATCTGATTAGATGAGACTATCAGCATAAAAATGTGGATATTTACTTTATTCTCCTAAATCAGTGACACCTTCCAACTTCCATTGCACCATTTTCTAATTTCCTTTTTACTACCATGCACATTTTGAAGTTATTTTCCCTTCCAGCCTGGAAGCAAATAAATCTCAGCGAATGTTATAGCAAAGTGCAAGTATTTTGTAAGTAACTGCTTACCTTCAGAAAGACATCCATTACAGGCAGGAGATATCATCCTGTAATCAATCCATTATGGGAAAACAGTCACATGCTCTCTGTACTTTCTTGTCCAAGTAGACAAGAAAATACTAGGCCTAGCCAAATTTCTTGCTTTTCAAAAGTTGTATCTTGTATCATAACTGCTTGGAAAGTTCAAAACCCTCAAAATGCAATTATTAAAATATCTTCATCAGTTCTTTGATTAACATAGATTACTCATATTCAAGTTCACTATATACCCAGCTTACAGGCAAGTTCCTTTTTTTAATGATTGCCCTATTAAACTGTTTCCTACAGTTTGCCACCTTTTTCTGCAGAAGGTATCCATTTCACCAGTATGCCACCTTAGTCTATTTAGCTTTCAAATATCCTTTACCTAACTCCTAGTACAATGCAAAGGGAAACATACCTGTGGTGATGCGAAGTTTTTATCGTATTTTCATATGTTTTCTGTACCCCAGTGGTTTGCCCCAGTTAATTTGCCCCAGACCCAAGCCACTCCCCCGGTGCTCCCTACATGGTTGTTCTCCTCCCTTTGTTCTGGCTCTTTCCCTATCAATCACTCAAACCCCTCCTGTTGCTCCCGAAGGTTCGGTGTCCATCACCTGAGCCCTCCCTAATTACCCTTATATGGCCCCCGTCAGTCCCCCGAGATCCTGCCCCCTCGGATACCTCCCCTCTTGGAAATCCCCTAAACCTCCGCGCCCCATTGGGGCATGTGACCCCTCTCCCTCCACCCACCAAGACCATTGGACCAGATGTGAGTCCTTCCCTTCAGCGTCCCTCCCTCCTCATCCGCTTATTGGTCCCTGGTTGGTGTACTCCCCTTGTTCACCCCCCCTTTGTAAGGCATGGGCGTGTTGCAGGCGGGGCTTGTCCTCTGTGCGTTTCCTTGAATAAAGTTGGATTACCTCCCGCGGCAAGCCCCTCGCTACTTTTTATCTCTCCTCTCATCGGGGCCTGCTGGCTGCTACAGTGTCTGGAGCCGGTGCTCTGCAGCGTAGAGCTGAGGCTTCAGAGGAGCAGCTTTAAAGCTCCGTGCCTCCGGCTGCTCCCCACTCCTGCCGCACACCGCTGGAGCTAGCCCGGGCTGTAGACAGCAGTGGTCAATGTGACACATACCACTTCATAACATGGATTCATCAACACTAGCAGACAATAACAAATCATCTATGTTTTGCCATTAAGCAGCTGAGAGTCTGTGACAAGAATGTCAGGTATTTTTCACCCACCAGTAAAGACATTCTTTCAAGGAGACTTCTTTTTTTTAATCAGTCAAAGGGCAGACAAACTTAACTATATATTTCATGCTTTTAGTAAATTGTGTGTTAAGAAGAGGAAAAATACATTAGATAAGGTGAGAACACAGATGCATAGATGAATTTACATTGAATACACAATCTGAATAAACACTTCAGTAATATAATCTCTGAAAACTCCAGCAGCTTTTTCTTTAAAAGACTATGACATTAGATGTTTTATAAGCTTACCAAACACAATCATAAAAGTACATTTCTTTTCATGCTTACCCATCTTACATGATGAGACCTTGCCAAAATCTGATTGTAGTGTCAGTTATGGCCTATCATTTAATTTGTGTCACTTTTTATAAACCTGTTCTTGCATAAGAAATCTCTTTAAATTGAAGTTTTTTGGAAGTTTCTGCTGGTGATTAATCCTCCTCTAATTTGGTCATGGAAAAACTGAATTTTCTCCTTCCACCATCTTTCTGTGGACTGAGCACACCATGACCTTTCAGTCTTGCCTCAGAGAATAGGTATCTTCATATCCCCTTCCCATCTTTATTGAACCTCTTCTCTGTCAATTCATTTTCTCACAGATACCATATGCAAACATCCAAGGTAACTTATTCTTGCCTGGACACATATTAGTGGATGGCTGGGACACATCCCTTGTATAAATAATGGACTCTCATATCACAGCAAGTCCTTATCTACATGATCTTTCACTCCATATATTCCATAAACTGACTATGTCCCAGCTCTCCAAGTTCACAGAACAAATGGCTCTGGTCACACAAGCTTTAGGCTGCTCTCATTTCCAACCTCTGCCATGCCAGTCTTCAGAGGGCGAACAGGACAACTGCTTTGTTTCTCTGGCCCTACACACACACACACACACATAAACCTCTTGGAACACCCAGTGGCCAGCAGCCTGTGATTGATCTATAATTGCTTGCTAAAATCCTGAGAATGGCCAGCAGAAAAGTTGTGAATCAGAAGATGACAGAAGAATAACTATATAAATACATAGACATTCTCCACAGCAAGAGAAGTGGAAAAGTTCTTTTGGCTTCTGGAATATGACTTTTTTTCTTTCTATTTTTTTAACCTCGAAGTGTCCAGGCTGATTTTCTACACTTATAGCTGTCCTGGTTGCAGCCAGGACAGAGAAAAAATTTTGCAGTAGGTAGGAGGGTATATGGCTAGGACATGAAGGTTATTCTGTACCACCTCACATCATTGCCAGGAGTGGGGGGAAGGAACTTTCTTCTGGGAAGAAGGGGTTCCTTCTAGTCAAGCAGGTGTGGCAGCTGGAGCAGTGGGATAATGTTGTTTCTCAGCTGGAGGGACTGGTTTGGATTGCGCCAGTCTGGAGCTGAAGGGAGTGGTCAGGGTGGCATGGTGTGGCTGTGGTAAGGTCATAAGCCCCATGGTAAGCAGTTTTGTATGTGAACCACTCTCTCTTTTGTACCCTTTTCTTATTGATATTGTTGCTGTTACTGTTTGTTTTCTTGTGTCATTGCTGTTTCCAGTAAGTTGTTCTCATCTCAACCCACGGACTTTGCCTTTTGGGCCTCCAATTCCCATCTCCAGCCACCAGAGGGGGGAAGAGGGGGGGGGGGGGGGGGGGAAGAGGGAGGGAGGGAGGAGCAAGTGAGTGGCGCATGGTTTGGATAACCTCGGTGGGGGCACTGAATTGGAGGCTGTCATTCCTTAACCATGACAAAAGCAAACCCACTCACACATTTCTCCTGAGGATAAATATACATCTGGAAAAACAGGTCTAGGTCATATTTCTGTGCAGTGAATCTAAGCCACATGGATGGAAATAATAAACTATGAGATTTTTAGAACAGGAATCTTCCCATGTAGGCTACCATGGCTTCCAGCTCACTTCTATTAGAAAACACATCTTATAAACAATAGTATGGTGATTAGACACTTGAAAGTTTTATCAAACTGTGGTAGCCTGCGTATCTTCTGACTGGCATACCCTTGAAAACCACCTTTGTGAGCTTCTTCACCCACTCCTCCATTTCTCATCATGTTCCCCTCAACTTGTAGCATTTGAGTGGAAGTACAGTCATTAAGTGTTTATATCTCTCTCACATTGCACCCCTTGCCCTTTTTTAGTTATACTTCCCCTGTACAAAGACCCAGGTACATTCCTGCATAGCTGAGATGTTAAAGAAGCTTTCCTGTCTGACCCCACCAGTCATGCTCCCACCATCCCAGACTACTGAGACTCAAGCCCCTTTGCAGCAGATGGCTCCAGTGAACTGACTTGACTCCCTACATACATCACACTCATACTGTCAGACAAGTTTTCCTTACCCTCTCAATGCTAGGTTTCCCATAGCAAAGTCCCAGATGTCTACTAATTTAGTAAAATAAGTAATTTAATCATGGTGCAGCAACACAATAAAAGCCTAAGGTAGGTATCTCCAGGAAGGGATCTTGAACAAAGAAATCCTTGAGCTTTTATACTGTCAGAGGCTGGAAAAGGTAATCTGTTTCAAGACATCTTGGGAGCTTGGTATGTGTGGTAGGGGGTGGCTCAGACCTTGCCCTGGTGAGGTAGTGCCCTGCCCCCCATACCCCTCAGCCCCACAGTGTCTATCAATCATGCACACTGGAGACAGTCCCAGTTTTGCCTAACCTAGTCCCTGAGTGGCTGAGAGACCATAAGTGCCACCTGGGAAGAAGGTCCAGGATGGGCCAAGGCTTTAAGAAGCCTGACCACAAGGCAAGCACATTGTCCTTTAACCCTGCCTTCATCCTGGAGCTTTACATCACTGGAACCCAGGAGCTGATAGCTATGTCTGTTTTTCTATATCTTTCCTGTCTTTCTGTTTTTCTCCCTTTCTTCTTCTTCTAACACTCTTCTCATGGAACATAACATGAAATAGGTTACAAATATGTTCAATGGGCTGTCTATGCTGTGATAAGTGATGTTATGTAGTATTTACTCTTTTGCCAATGTTCCTTAATTTTCTATAGTTTGCCAGTAAATTTCTGTGTATTTTTATCTCTTGAGAATATTTGGTTGTAATTTTCTCCTTTGTGTCTACCCAGAGCAAAAGAACCTTGGTTTAGCCCTAGGTTTGAGTGACTGGGATGTAACATTATAGTCTGTGAACCCATTCCAATGTTGATATTTATTCTGCAGTCTTCTCATCCTTCATTGGCTCTTGCAGAGTCTCTGGGTGACTGGACACCCCTCTGCATGGCCAGCACCATAGGTTGTTAGGCAAAGGGTTAGCACCAGTCACAGCCTGTTGCCTGGGGCTCCTACCCTTTTCTCGCTCCCAGGGCACAACCTGAATCTTGCATCACAGCTGCACTTTGAGCTACCGCACTGAATATAGTCCTCAACAGAGAGACTATTTTGCCCATCCAGAAGAAAGGATGCGGAACAAAAATCAAGTGTTTGTGCCATTTCCTATATTGCTCCATAAACAATTGCTGTGATAGGATGCCCAGATATCCCAGTCTGATTGAGGCAGACTGGAATAAAGTGCATGAGGAAATCTGAGTGAAAATCTGTAGAAGCACCTTACTTCAGTACTTTCCTTGAGACTTCCCTTCCCTTCCCTTCCCTTCCCTTCCCTTCCCTTCCCTTCCCTTCCCTTCCCTTCCCTTCCTTTCCCTCTCAAGGCTCTTAAAAATAAGCTCATCATCCTGTACTTCTTGGCCACCATCTGAGGCAGACCACTTGTCATGGGTTAGCAAAGCATAGTCCCAGAAGTGATGTTCTTGCAAAGGGGCGCTTACAGCTCCTCTATTACCTGACAGAACCTATCAGCTGGCCAGTTTGAATATGGGCAATTTTTTAAGCCACCTAAATTCTGACTGCCTCTGTGATCCACGCTTAAGAATAGACAAACCCCGGGCAGAGCTCTGTCTTTCTGGCGCTGGGACAGGTAGCTGCAGGGCCCCATACGGGGGCCCGGCGGGCCTGGCCCAGGCCCTGCTTGGGCCAGGCCAGGCCGGGGCCACAGCCATCCTGGAGCCGATGGGCCCTGTTCTACCTGCACGCCTCCCCCCTCCTCCTCCCCCCAGCCCTGCTACGTTCAGACGGAGCGGCCCAGCTCCCCCTCTCCAGTGCACCCAAGATTCAGCTGAAGCTGCCCTGCTCTCTGGCACAGATCATGTGAGCAACATCGATGAGGGAAATTCCAGCTGCAAGGCCTAGGTGAGATTAACCCTTTTAGTGCTGTGAAGAGCTGAAAACCTGAGGGAAGAGGAGATGCTTAAAGCTGAAATTCTGTTGTAAAGCTATGATGCATCAGAGTACCCACTGTAATTTCATGAAGGCATGGGGGGTGGAGCGTTCAACTTGTACTTGTGAGCAAAAGCACCTGTGCTGAGATAAGCAGATGCTGACGCAGCTGTAATTTCATGAGAAGTTTGAACAGGGAGAGATGAAAGTGATGAGGACTTTTGCTCCAAATGGAAGGGAGAAAACCTCACTTCCTAGAGATGCTCCCAGAGATAGTCCTAGAGATGAAGATGAGGAAGACCCTTTTCTCCCAGGGAAGGAGAAGGGCCTCTGTTCTTAGACATGAAATGCTCCCAGAGATGGGTGAAGAGAAAAGTGAAGTGAAGTGAAACTTTTGTTTCTGAACAGCTCAACCTTAAAATGGTACCCCAGTAACTCAAGATTGGACCCTCGAAAGCAGTTGTGGGAAAAGCTGCAAGTCATAGGAAGGGACTCTCACATGATGCGAGCAGAGAACCAACCCAGGCGGCTGTTGCGTTGTGATAATTTCTCCATAGCATGGGCAAGAGAGACTCCTCTTCCTAAATGAACTGAACAAGGCTATTACAGAAGTGGTAAACAGACTGAGAATCTCAAGGGTTGTCTTTTTACATTGTCAGTGGGAGAAGGGAGAAAAGTGGGGGGAGAAGAAGAGTTCTGAAGGTGTGGTATGATTTTATTTTTTCTTTTTCCCTCTTTTAGGTCTGTTAATAAACTTCTTTATATTCTTTTAAGTTTGGTGCCTGCTTTGCTTTTCTCCTAATTCTTATCTCACAGAAGGTAAATAGTAATGAGTATTTTGGACCAAACCACTACACTAAATTGGCGTTTCTGCCCGGTTACAAACCGAACCCGCTACACCACTGAACCGCCTTAGTCTGGTTCAGATCAGCAACACATCTGTTTCTTAAATACTGGCTTGTCTATCACATATAGCCCTTATATATAGTCACCAGTTATGATGTAGTCATATGTATGTAGACATCAAGTCATATGACTCCAAACTAGCCCCCCTGTGCAGGGGTGTCTTGGGGTGGCTTTGTGATGCGTATCCCCTATCGCTGCCCCATGCCCAGAAATTAATTTTGTGCCTTTCTGTGCTTTTAAACTGAGCCTGAGAGGGGGGAGGAGAACCTGAGCAAAACTTCTTCAAAGCAGTTTGCAGCTTGTTCAAGGTCACACAGAGATAGAGACTTTTTTTTCCAGCTGCGGCAACAGAGCAAGAGTGGGGAAAGCACCCTGTTTGCTTTTGGCCAATTTTTCAGCTCCTTTTTCTTTCTCCAGAGAGAGATGGAGAGTTGAACTTTTGTTTTCCTGGGACTTTGGTTTTTTCTTTTTTTCCTCTGCTGGAGTGTTTCAACATCAGAATACATCAGGAGGAATTCCCACTGAGGCCTTGGCCCTGGAGGTGGGCCCACCACCCTGTCCCAGCTCCAAGGAGGGGGAGAGAGAGAGATCTACAGAAGGACTCTGAAATTTTCCCAGGTTTCTCTCAGCAGAGCGAGAGGTTTTTTTATTTAGCATTATTATCCTTTTCCTGTGTGTTTGTTAAAGAAATAGTTTTTATCTGTTTCACTTTCCTTTGAGGAAATTTTTTTTTTCCCCAAACCTGGTGGGGGAGGGGTGGTTGTGGCCTGCCTTCTCTCAGAGGATATATTTCTGAGTTTGGCCAAACCAGAACAAGGGGTATGAGAGCCACCTCCATGAAGCATGAGCTGCTGGCACCTGGTCAAAATGGCCCAAAGGAGCCCTGGCAAGTGGCTGTGCTCAGTGCTACGGAGGAAGGCAAAAAAACCTGAAAACACTTGCTAGCTCACCTTGAGGGGATAAAAAATGTTCCTCCCCAAAGCTCCAGGTCACAACAGACCATCTTCCTGGTGCATGAGCAGCAGGCAGCAACCTAGCCAAAAGGGATTGGAGAAGGCCTTACCAGTAGTCATTCTCAGTGCTGCAGAGGAGGGCAAAAACCCCTGAGGACCAGTGCCAATCTGCCCAGAGGGAAAATTCCTTTCTAATCTCAGCTCTAGTGACCAGCTGTTTCCTCAGCATGTGAGCAAGACCTGCCTCATCATCATCCCACAGACTGGCCACACCTCCCTGGAGATGCCCAAGCTCTATTCTATGTCAACCTAGGGCCATCTCAAGGACTTCTGAGAGTGGCCAAATGCCCTCAGTCTGATCACCTTTGGGAGCAAGAACCCTTTCCTCGCCTGGCAGGGTGTTCCAAAGCATTGGGAACCCTGGCAACATCTCTGCATCCCATTTCTTATGACTGCTGCACCAGATTCCAGAGGGGATGAGGATGGAGAGCTCTGTAACGTTCCTTGGGAAGGCATTCCCTTGGTTTCACCAGTGTTCTCTGGATGAAAAAGCTTTGGACACCTCCAGGGACTGGTGATTCTTCTCATCTCCAGCAGCCTCATCCAGCCTTCTCCAGTCTTCCTCCCTCAGGCCCTCCAAGTAATTCCACCAGCTCCTCAAGGACTTCCTTTCAGACTGGCTCGCCCCAGTCCAGCTTTGACACTGGGACAGGGGAGGATGCTCCCTTTTGTCCTGCCCCAGGCAAGCCAGTGACTGCTGTATTGCAGGGTGATGGCACTGAGATATGGGGGTGGTGGGGCCCCCCATGCCCAGCCCAATCTGCAGCAGCCTCACCCACTGTCTCTCTACCCAGTGTCCTTTAGAGCCTTTGGGGAGGCTCAGGGAGGCCCAGGATGCTGTCCCTGCCCTTGGTTGCCATGCACTGGGCACAGCTGCGGGGCAGCCCTGATGCATCCTCTGCCACTTGGTTCTCAAGCACCAACCCATGCTGTTACTCATCTCTCACAGCACAGCAGAACCCAACCCTGCAGTCTAGAAACCACCCATAATAGCAGACCCCTCTCTGCATCAGAGCTAACCTCCCCAAGACCATGCCACAAATGACTTGATCTGTCTGGGCACAAACCCTTTTCCTGGAGCACAAGGGGACTGATTTTGCCAACTGCAGTTTGGTGGAAAGTCAAAGTCTAACCAGAGCCATAGGTGTGGATGTATGGTGACAATGGAGGACCACCAATGGAAATTGCACAGGTTTGAAAAACAAGTGAGAGGAGATAACACTGGTGAGGTGAAAATGTCAGTCATTTTTCGGACGTTGAACACCAGTTCACAAGGAACTTTTTCACTTGATTACAAAATCTAAACATGCATGTAAAACTCAGTTTGAATTTCATCCCAACCTTAAAAACACTTGTTTTACCCATGCTCTTATGCTTCATGAAATAAGCTTGCGTAAGTCTTACCAACTCTAAATCAGCACCAATTCCTTTTATAAAAATGACCTGCTGTGATGGCTGAGCAATCACAGTTAAACTATACCACCACTTACATACAGTAAGTGCCATTGTAAGTGCCATTTGCAAAAGCTGCAGGATGCTTTGCTGTCCATGTGCAAGGAAACAGCTTAGATGCAGAGGGGGTGCAAACTCACCACCCGATGCTACAAGCTGCGTTTTGAGACAGATAAGGAAGAAGGACAATAAGAAGCAGATCCTGCAGAGGTGGGGTGGTGCTTTTTATCATGCCAATTTCCTCGCTTACACAACTTGCTCAGGTGTAAAATTTCCCCCCTGCCCCCACAGAAGTATCAGGATATTCAAATTCACACATAGGCCTGAAGATATTAATCCCTTCCAATAGGGCATAACTGGTTCAAGTACCCTGATGTGAGAGGCAGCTGTCATGTCTTAGAAGGTGTAATAAACGATCAAAGACCCCAAAGTGCCCCCAGACTAATTTCTGGGTCCTTCCACCAGAGGACTGCACATGATCCAGAGTTTTACTTCAGACAGTGTAAAACTTCCCCCTCTAGGTGAGATACCTGGGCATTCCAACCTGAACCTGAGTGTATATTAACCCATTAAACTTCGTGTTTTCCAGGCTTCCCCCAACCCTGACAAATCAAGACTGCAACCTTCACTTTGACCAACAGACATCAAAATTCCAAAAATTAAGTCTCATCACTGGATCCACATGTGATGATATTTTTCTACTCTTGCCTTTTCTTTCTCTTTCCTTCTTTTCCTTTGTCCTGGTTTCAAGGCAAAATGTCAGCCAAGGAAGGCATGAACCTTCCTGGAATGGAAGGAAAATCCATCCATCTAACTTATTGTAACTTTGAAATTATGGAGCTTCCAAGAAAAAATGTAGGAAAAAGAATAACAGCTCTTTATTATTTATGTATATATAACAGAACAGAACAAACACAGTAACAGAAGCGCCCCCACTCATCAAGCACTGTTTCACCATTGGTGTAATTATGATCACGGCTGGCAGGAGGCGCTGTTGACTCAGGAAAGGCAGAAGGCTTTACTGACTGCCCCAGGACCAGCAGGGGGTGCTCCGACGCGAGCTCGGCAACCTCCTTAGGTGTCTTGGGCAAAGGGAAAGAGGGAAAATTGCTCCTTGTGTAAGCTTACGAGCAGCAATTGGTCTTGGGATCACCACCAGCAGCTGGCAGAAGCGGTGAAAGCAGGCAGATCTGATTCTAGTGCCAAGTCACAACGTAACAATATCCCAGGCCATGTACACACCCTCCACAACACATGCAACTACTCCCCCTGATCCCAAATGGAAGGAAACCAGCCTCGGCCCCACCCCTGCAGCACCCCCAGCTGAGCTTACATCTCTTGCAATATTCCCCAAACTGCAAGAATTGGGGGGAACAGTGACAATTCCCAGCACAAATGATCATGGGATACCCCATTGCCATGAGTCACCCCCCACGACATCCTTATACATTTTCCTAAGTGTTATTTTTATGATTTTATACTGCTATATTTCTACAGATAATAACCAGAAGGGTACATCCCTCCTTTCCATTGCAACCAAATTTTTCTAAAATAAGCCCTATGGATATAGTTACAGATATAGATAGATATAAACAATAGTCATTCAGTGTCGCTTCACTCTAATTTGCCCCAAGGGATCTATTAATAAGAACCTCAGTTACCCTGCCTTCAGGGATGAGTTGTAACAGGCTCAACACACATAAATCTATGGGCCTGGCAGAGTGGTAAGAGAAGTGGCCAACCTTGTTGCAAGGCCACCATCTAGAATATTTGAAAAATCATGGAGATCATGGGATATCCCTGAAGACTGGAAGACAGCAAATGATATACCTCCTTTAAGAAGGGCCCCGAAGAGGAAACTACAGGCCCATTATTATTAATTTGCTCCTGGGAAGGTAACGGAACAAGTCCTGCTAGAAACTACTACAAAACAAATGAAGCAGTGAATTGGGAAAAGCACAGGCTGGCCGAAGGCAAATTATACCAGACTAACCTAACCTGATCACCTGCTACAACAAAATGACCTTTTTCACCATGACACTACATGGTGGAAGCAGTGGCTGTTGTTTACCTGGACTTCAGCAAGATGTTCAGTGCTGTTTCCCGTCCCACAGCCTTCTGGTAGAACTGGCAAGATACAGACTACATGGGTGGTCTGCAAGATGGATAAGAAATTTGCTCACAGGCCGTACTCAGCTGGTGGTGATCAATAGTTTTTACTCAGGCTGGCAGCCTGTCACCAGGGAGGTCCTCCAGGTATCAATACCAGGCCGCATGCTGTTCTGCATCATAATAAATTATCCATATGATAGGACTGAAAGCACACGCGCCAAGTTTGCTGATGACACTAAACTAGGTAATGATGTGGACGTGTTAGAAGAAGGAGCCATTTTACAGAGACATGTGGACTGGCTGGAAATTGGGCTAGGAAGACCAAGTTTAACAAAGACAAGTGCAAAATTGTTCATCTGGGACATCATAACCAGAGCCCAATATGGGCTAGGATCTGTGTGGCTGGGAAGTAGTCTTGCTAAAAGCGACCTGGGCATCCTTGTGGACAAGCTGAACATGGGTCAGCAGTGTGCCACTGCAGCAATAAAAGCACATCTGATCCTGGGCTGCATCTGTAGAGACATTACTAGTAGAGATAGGGATACTATCATCCCATTCACTGCTCCACCTGTAGTATTGTGTCCAGCTGTGTCTCCACAATTCAAAAATGCAGACATACTGGAGAGATTCCAAAGGAGGGCCGTGAAGATGATCAAAAGGCTGGTGAGACTACTGTAGGAGGAAAAGTGAGGAGTTAGGTCTTTTCTCCTTGAAGAAGAGAAGGCTCAGGGGACACCTCATCACAGTATTCCAGTACTTAAATGGCAGCTATTAAGAGGATGGAGGCTCTCTCTTCACAAGGAGCCTCATGAGGGACAAGAGGGACAACAGGTACGGGTTGAACAGGAGATGTTTCATCTTGGTATAAGAAATTTTTTACAGTAAGCAAGATCAAATCACAACCTTCCCATGGACACTGTAGAGTCCCCATCACTGGAAGTTTTCAAGATGCAACAGCACAAGGTGCTAGATAATGCTGTCTAGGCTTACTTTCCCACAAAATATTGGATGAGATTATCCAGCCTGGGCTGAAAAAAACCCATAAATCACTACGCCTGCAGAAACAGCCTTACTGTACCCACAGCACAGCCAAGGAAATGTCAAGCCTTTCCCATGGTCCTCGTTTCAGCCAAGGGCAGGATTAATTTTTTGTGGTAGCTGTGAAGGGGCAGAGCCTGGGGCTGTGTGGTCATGGCCAAGACCGTAAGGTTAATTGATACCATCTCATATCATTTGCAGGGGCAGGGGGGGTGGGGAGAAAAGGACTCTCTCTCTCCCCCCCTCTCTCTTCTAAAAAGAAAGGCATTCCTTTCCAGGGGAACAAGAAGTTTCCAGTAAATCGCTCTTCTCTCAACCCTCAACCCATGATTTTCACCTTTTGTGCCCCCAGTTCTCAACTCCATCTCCAGAGCAAGAAGGGGAAGTGAAGAGGGGGAGCAAGCAAGCAGTATCTGTTTTGGGAGAGTCTCGGTGGCGGCACTGAATTGGGCAGTACCACTCCTAAACCATGACGGCCACCCACCTAACTCTTTCTATTTTCTAAAGTCACATTCTTCACAAGAAAACAGTGAGAGGGATGATAATATTAATAATAATAATAGTAATAATTTTTCAAGACTGTAAAAGAAGGATTTTAATCTCTTGAGGATTTTCTAAAGAATACTATTTGTGGAATAAGCAGTATCCCTGGATTCAGGCCAGAAAGTAAGCACAATATATTCAGAAAGAAAACTAAAATCTTAAAACTTGACACAATTATAAAATTTCAAAGAACAGTTCCAAACTGTCTATATCAAGATATCTTGAACTATCATCAGTTTCAGCTGCAGCTATAACCAGCCACAGTAGGATTTGGTCTCTCAGAATAGAATTGCAGATATAACTGATTATTACCTGAATACACGCAGTGTCCTTTCAGTGTCAAATAAGAAGGTTTTAATGTACTCAGCTTTAATATATAGATTTTTGAAATGCACCTTAAGATGCAGAAATTTCATCAAGAGCTGAATAAGAAAAGCTGAAAAAATTAAATATGCACAACTGAAGCAAATAATTTTTTATTTCTTTAGATTTCTTATTAAAGAATCAAGGGATACAACCTTATTGGGTAATCACTGAGTAGTTTGTAGATTCTTTTTAAAAGGAAATCTAAGTCCCCCATTATTGAAATTTGATGTGATGGCATAATGTAGTATCACAAGAAAATACAGTCTCATATTCCTAAATATAATCAGCCTGTTCATTCAATATAGAGAGTCACATGAGCTAGTTTCTGATGGTGAGGTTTTAAAAGCAAAGTCATTAGAAATCGTCAATCTCAGTGAAGTATACTGCAACCTGGATTTACATTGATCTGTGCATATATATGGATACTAATGTACACATTGAACAGATTTAGTGTACAATGAAAACAACTCAAGATCCAGTAGTCTTTACAGTGCTTTTGTCTCTTTCAAAACAGCACAATTTAATAAAAATTTAAAAAGTCCTGCTTTAAGAAATATATTTGTAAATCTAGTAAGCATTCAGAAAGTGTTATTAGTTTGAGTACAATAGGGTGATAATATAATGAGAAGATAACTTCCAAGCTGAAGCCAGCTGGGGTCCATCCACTTCACAGCTAGCTTGAGTAAGTTGTGTATGCAACGTTTTAGACATTCACTAAGGTAAATCCATGTCATGGTTTGACACTGGCCAAATGCCAGGCACCCACAAAAACTGCTCACTCACCCTCCCCTGCTACAGCTGAGCAGGCGAGAGAAAAAATTTAAACAAAGGGTTCATGAGTTAAGGACAGGGAGAAAATACTCCAAGGGCAAAACAGCCTCATCTTAGAGATACAAAGTGAGTCTATTACTGACAAAAGCAGAGGATAATTAGAAGTAAAATAAGCCCTTAAAATACTTTTTTCTCCCTCCTTCCCACCGACAGCACAAGGAGACAGGGCATGGGGGTTTTGGTCAGTTTGTCACCCAAGGTTTTCTTCCACTGCTCCGGAAGAGAAGTCCTTCCCTTGCTACACCATGGGGTCCCTTCCCACAGGAGACAGTTCTCTGTGAACTTCTCCAACGTGGTTCCACTCTCACAAGCAACAGTTCTCCTAAAAGTGCTGCAACGTGGGTCCCTCCCATGGGGAACAGTCCTCCCAAAACTGTTGTGGCATGGGTCACTCTTCCACGGGTGCAGTCCTCTAAGGACAGGCTGGTCCAGCTTGGAAGCAGGGGCCCCCTGGGTCTTCCACTGAATCACAGCCTCCTCCAGGCATCCACCCACTCTGGCATGAGCACCTCCCTCATGGGCTGTGGGTGGATCTCTGCATTCCCTGTGGATCCTTGTGGGCTGCAGGAGGACAGCCTGCCTCACTATGGTCATCACCACGTCCTGCAGAGGAATCTCGGCTCCAGCACCTGGAGCATCTCCTGCCCCTCCTTCTCCACTGACCTAGGTGTCTCCATGTTGTTTTCCCTCACATGTTCTCATCTCTTCTCTAGCGGGAATTCAAACGTCCCCCCACTTTGTTTTGATTTTCTTCTTAAATATGTTATCACAGAGGCATTACCATAATTTCTAATTGGCCCAGACTTGGCCAGTGGCATGTCCATCTTCAGAGCCATCAGGGATGGCCCCCTCCCACTTCCTTTCCTCTGCAAGGAGGATCCAGATTGTAAAGCTTTGCTCCATCTGATGTTCTAAATGCTGATGCATAATAGCTGTGAATTTTAGAGGATATAAAACTGTTGAGGCAAGAAAAGTACTCAGAAAGGATAAAGGTCAGAAAGTTTCAAATTACATAGTATAACTTTCAAAGTATTTCAGAATATATGCTATTGGATTTTGCACTCACCCCCTTTTGCTCTCAGACTCAGGCTCTGAATTGAAAAAGGAGTTTGAAAGCTTAAACATTTTAAGAAAATGAAATTATATCACATTGACTAAGGCTTGCACCAACTCACAGTAAATTTTGGGCTAGCAATCCAGAAATCAGAGGTTAACCTCTGAGGAAACTTTAGTACTGCAGCAATGAGGATGTCCTCATCACGACCAGGTTGTGCAACTGATCTCTGGGTCAAACAGAAAAATAATAGAGGACAATGACCAAATTGGAATTACATTTTCACGGCTTTGAACATATCCGCTTTGTTTCGAAAAAGCACGCTGGAAAATAAAGCTTAAGAGAAACAATGTCAGAACTTGGCTGTCAAAAACAAAATCACAGTGTTTATGACCTACACTTTTGTAAGCAAGGTAATATTTTTTTCTTTCAAGAAGAAATTCAGCTGTATTTGTAATGCTAAAAACTACAGTCTGAAGTAGCTCTGTACACAACAGAGTAGTTGCTCCATGTTTGTCATCCCAGTTGCTAAATTTCCTTTAAGTGAGTCAACTAGCTAATGGCTTGCTCTCCAAATAACAGGAGGTCATTTCAATGAATCTAAATACTACTTCATCTGTAAGCACATGGAAGACAAGAGATGGCAAGCGTACATCTATTAGTTAGACTCATTTAGCAATTTCACAGGAGCAGGTCTAGACTGCCACCACCACTCTAAAATCATTTAAAGAATGTCAAGTGTCCTTGGTTTTCAGATGATGCCTTGATGAAAACAAAGGAAGATCAAAATGTACTTTCTTTTTATCGTATCCTTTGCTCCCTAAATTATACTTTGTAATTAGAAGAATGATATTTAAACTACACCCTTGGCAAAGTTAATAAAATATGTCAACTACTGCCCAAGGCAGCAACTACTGACCACAGAGTAGTCAAAATAAACAAGTATCATTCAACTGAATTCCTGCTTTCACCAACATTTGACGTTAGTGACCAAAAGAGGCAGTCCTGTCCTTTCATCTCGCATTTATTACCTAATCTGCACCAAGATGACACTGTGTCCTGGGTTGCAGTGTATTCTATCACCATCCCCATCAGCCGTTGAAATCAGGTGGGGCAGTGTTTCCTTGCCTCCTCCCCCAGACTATCTTTCTGTTATTGGCCCATCATTGTCCTGCCGCATGACTCAGAGATAACTCCCTCCGGACTATCTTCTGTTAATGAGCCTCATCAACACTTTGCCTCATGACTCATTACCCCATTGTGAGATGCTCCACCCAGAGGGAGGAACCAAGCATCCCGTCGTGGATATAATCTGAGGCTGAACACCAGAGACATGGGCTTCCCACTGGATTTCCAGAGGACAAGAGCTACACAGCCACCACTGGACCTTCTGAGGAGGAGCAGACCCTTTTTTCTACAGGATCGCCACTTCAGGAGGACTGCAGCCACCATTCTACCAGACTGCCACCACCACCCTGACTAACAGGGTGCCAGGTTGTATCCTAACTCTGTCAGTTTAACCCAGTGTTATCCGCTTTTATTGTTTTTTTTCTTTCCCCCTCCTTTTATTTCCCTATTAAATTGTTATTCTGACTTGGTGTCTCCCACTAGTTTGTTTTCAAACTAGTACACACTGAAAGAAAAGCAAAGACACTGATTTTATCCAGGATCAATTCCTAGTTTTGGTGCTTTTCCCAGACACAGTACTATCTACAGTGCCTGAAGGTGATGAGAAAGCAGAAACATATTAAAGGGAAATGGCAAAATTACTTCTTTCAATGAATGAAACCAGTGGTTTGAAATACCTTGAACTGCTCAAAAAATTTTTGTCTGACTGACTCGCTTCTACCAGTAAAAAAGGACAAAAAGAGCAATACACAGAGTAAGAACATCCACTATCACATTTCTAATTAATATTCCTATTACTACAACTGGTAAACCAGAGGAATGAGAAAGACATTTAAAACTTATTTTTAATAGCACTATTGCTGATTGCTTTGAACCATCTGAAATCTCCCCTGTGGAAAGCTGGCTGGGGGTAGAATTAGAGGAAACTGAGAAGTTATATTTACATCCTAACAGAAGTTTAAAAGTTATGGAAATTATAGGGTAAAATATAGTTGCTGCTCCCAGGATGGAATGCAGTTGGCATGCTCAAAACCTATTCCATGATGATTTCCTATACACATGATCTGCAACTCTAAGCTCCTGCTAAGCAGGATGGAATGGAGGGTGGAGTGGAGACACCAGTCTCTGTTGAAATCCTTGCCGGGGAAAGGAACTCAATGGTACTTTGTAGTTAATAAACCACGTAACACCTGTCAGCCAGGGGAGATAGGGGAAGAGGTCCTGCTGCTGAGCCAATAGCTGTGGGGAAATCACTCTGGTTAGATGAACATGGTTCATTAAAGCCTAATTGTAATGTTAACAATCCCAAAGTTTCTCACCTCCAAGGTACAACTACACCTCACTGGGCACATGCTCTATGTTCTTTTTGACTGTATCTTTAAAAGCAAAGCAAGACAGTTTTACACCAATCAGTAACAAAAGTATGCATGACTAGAGTCACTCAAGCTCAACCTGAACACAAAGAAATAGTATAAAAGTAAGTCAAGAATGAGGGGAAAATACAAAAAATAGTATAAAAATAGGTTGAGAATGGAGGGAAAGTTAGGGAAGACTCCATCATAACTGCTAGGATCAGTTGCCGGGCTGAACCTGTCTTCTCCCCTATAGGGTAAGAATCATACTCTATGCATGCTGAATACTTTTGTTGGGGATTAGAGCTTGTCTGTGTATTGCTTTGAATATATTTTTGCAGTCAGATACTATCACTGACAATCCTCGAACCTTTACCTGTCACAATTTTGTATTAATAAAGAGTGTTATTCCACAAACTGTTAGTGTGAGTCCTTCATGGGCACTAGCATTTGCCTGCAGTGAATAACAGATAAAGAGGATGACCCACTGAGGAGTCTCCCATATGCTATTGGTGTATTTCTCTGACTAAGTCAGTTAAACCACCCTCCAATCCAGCTGGACTGCTCACTGAAGGGTCGCCCTAACAGGATGCTGACAGACTGGTCAGGCACAAGGTTCTCAACTTCCCTGGGGCACTGACAGCCAAATTAAACACTAAGGGTCAAGTACATCTCCCCATTAAAGGTCAAGGAAACATTCCTTTTTCATGTGACATCCCCCTAATGTCCAATGAGGCAGTTAAGTTTGTAGATACTAAATACATATTTTTTATTGCTTTTCTGATATTTTAACTATTTTCTTCAGATTATATTTCCATTCAAATACTGTATTACACTTCTTGTATTCTAGGTGGACAAAAATCTTTGGCAGCCACTTCCTCAGAAAACCCCAACACAAAAGCCCTTGCTTAAAAAATCCCTTTACGATGGGGGGGGGGGGGGGGGGGGGGGACAAAAAGAAAGAAAAAAGGTAAAAGAACAAGAAAAAAAACCTATTTGTTTGGGGTTTTTTACATTCTCGAGAAACAAAGTGAGGGCACACAATCATGTGTGGTCATGGCAACAGAAAAAAACCAGTAACTTTCTGTTAAAGAAGAAGGCTGGAACTTGCAGAGTTCTGGAAAATGAAACAAACTGTGGAATGTTTCAAAATAAAAATTAGATAGTAACTCTCAGTGAAACATCAGTGTCTCACTATCGTTATGATTAGAAGTGTTCAACCCACTTCTTTCGTCCACTTTGATCATTTTTCCCTTCTTCTCAAACAACTTATGTATTTGAAAACTGTTGCATGCATGTCCCTCATTTTATCTTTGACAGACTATTTAATTACTCATTCTACCTTCTTTTTTCTAAAAGCATTTTTTCTAGACCTCTAGATTACAAAAGCATATGGGGAGTGAGAGGAGCATTTATCCAGATACAGATATTGACAAGTGCGATACAGTTATCCAGGCTCCCTTTATAGACAATAGAAAGAAAATGTCACTTCTAGGGCATGATTCAGCTCAGCCTAAGATTGATGTCTAAAATAAGTCAGATGAACAACACCTTAAAAGAATCTATTTCTCTTCACTGATTATAAAGGAAGCCAACATGATTACCTCAGTCAACGATGCCTTAAATTAAGTGTAATCCTGCCCTGACCGGGTACTGTGTGCTGCTTGTACAGACCATGCTTGAGATTCTCTCCTTGCAAATAGTTGGGCTGTGTAGAAACTACCAGTAATACCACATGCAGTGGTAGCTACAGCATAGGAGCTTGACCTCACAAATGTCTAATCTGATGGGGATTGGAAAGGTTCTCAAGCAGATTCATTGGAAAGTTACTGTGGAAATTTTTTTCTCCGTTGGTAGAGCACAGTTTGACAATAAGCTCTTGTGGCCGTGACCCTTTGGATCTGAATTTTGTAATAGCAGCTAATTTCTCACAGGCACCTTTATCCCCTTGCTGAACATACACAAAAAAAGGAAACAATGTGTGCTGCAGGGATTAAATAGGGTGATCCTTAAAAAAAGAAAATGAAAACGAAACTCACTGACCTAGGCACAGCTAAAAGAATGCTAGACCAGAAGTTCAGCTTCTGATATGGGTGAGGTTTGGAGTTTCCTGTTCGTCAAAGGAACTGGCTTTCAAAATAAAGGATCCCTTAACCATCACAGAGCAACAAACCTTCTTAACCTCAAGTACCTGCCAGCTGTAATACAACATCAAATCAAATTATTCTCTAGTATGGGGAAAATGCATTAGCTCCAGAGCAGTTTATTAATCGGTACTTAAATTGACAGTGATACAATTGCATCCTCACTCAGCCGAACAAACACTTCTGTTACCTGGAAATACAAGACTGATTCAGGCATTACTCTACATCAGTACTAAGATACTAAGATGCAAAAGTAGGTGGTGCTTTGGGAGGGCAAGTCTTAAGGGTCACAGAGACATAAGATAAGTGCTTGTATTCACACATGACAGCAGAGCCTTGGCTGCAACTTCATTACAGAAAGGTTCTGATAACTATCAACAACAGCATACCTCTTTATGATCTTAGTGCAGCCAGGTGTAAACAAGTTGTTTCTGCAGAATTAAGAGAGCTAGAGCCTTTGTATCCATAGTAAAATTATCTTTGGCTACGTTGTCAGTGACAGGAACATTCAGAGGATAAAAAACCTAACCACAGTACTTTGCATTTACCTTTTACCCTCATTGCCCTGGATTGTTTTCAACTGCCCTGATTCTGCCCAATATGTGCCACAAAACAGAACATAAGAGGTCATGCAGTACTAGACTGATTCCCTCAACAACAGTTATAGCACAGACGTGCACACCTTCTGTCCAGCAGCCCTGTTTCCACTGCATAAACCAATGTCATGATAAGTTTCAAGCCTGGAGAGGATCTACAGGAGTGCAGCCTGAAAATACATTTTCCAGCTGGGACACCTGAAGGGAACTGGTACACTGTGCGGTCCCACAATTACTCTCTTCCCTGGCCTAGGGGTTCATAAAGGAGAGGAGATATCACAGTAGTGTCATGCCGAAGGGCAAAGCCAGGCTACGCTGATGGGTAGGTCGGCTAACTAGGCTTGAACATGACCAGCAACTTTTCTTAGCATCAAAGGCAGTTAACAGTGTCCTGGGCTTCATTAAGTGTTGCCAGCAGGTCAGTGGAGGTGATACTTCCCTACTGTGCAGCATTGATCAGGTCACACTTGGAGTGCTGGGTCTAGTTCTGCTCTTCCCAGTGCAGGAGAGAGATGCAGACACCAAAGAGAGTCCAGAAAAAGCCAACAAAGATAATTAAAGCACCTCATGGATAAGCAAAGTCAAAGAGCTGAGACTGTTCAGCATGGAGAAGAGAAAGCTTAGGGGGATCTCTCAGTGTAGATATATCTGTAGGATGGGGGTGCAGAGAGGACAGAGACGGGCTCTTTCCAGTGGTGCCCAGTGACAGGACCAAAGGCATATGCACACACTGAAAAACAGGAGGTTCCCTCTGAACATAAAAAACACCTTTTTTTTCTTACTGTGACATTGTCCAAGTACTGGCACAAGTTGCTCAGGAGCTTTTGGAGCCTCCATCCTTGAAGATATTAAAAAGCCATCTGGACATGGTCTTAGGGAATCCTGGTATAGGTGAGTATGCTTGAGCAGGGGGATTGAACAGGATGGCCTCCGGAGGTCTTTTCCACCCTTACCCACTCTGTGATTCTGTATGCTTTCACCTTTTGCCACAGCTACAAGATGCACTGAGCAGAGAGATCTTGCTGAGAGTTTGGAGGCTCTAAAAAAGACTATCAGCTCTTATGATCTTCCTCTAAATTGTCTCTTCTATATATATTAGGTGAATAGGACATACTTTTGGGACACACATCATCTTTCATGTTCCCCCTATGCAAAGACTGCAATAATCAACAGCCTGGACTGATTTCTGTGGCAGCTCATAAAGACAAGCATTTCAGGCTTGTTGATTTACTAAAAAAGAAACATGGCTAACCTGACAGAAAATTTTTTATTCCTTTAGTTAGGTATAATTCTGTACTACAATGAACAGATTGTGTAAATGCTGAGCTACTATTTGTATTAACTATTGCTATTTTCCTGTAATAAAGTGAGCTTTGAACACACTTTCAGGTACCGGGAAGCATGGCTGAGATAGTTAACAGTAAGTCAAATCCACATTTCTGGTAGCAGGCTCTGTCTACATTTTCTCTCACTGGGTCTATAGCAAAAGCAAAAAAGAAAAGAAGACCCACTGTCTCTGATTTCAGTTGTTTGTATCAGACAAAGAGATGACTGGGAAAGGAAATAGGCACTTCTGAGTTTTCTTTCTCAAGAGATAAACTCACTATTTTCATATTTACATAATTTGCATATGATTTGCATTTTTTTTTCCCAGCATCCTATTTTAATTTTTATTCTGTATGCACCCCTGGGATCATCACTTTGTCCACTCAGGTTTTCATCAGATATCTTCTTATATGTGGACAGGTCCTACTCTGCAGAACAGAAGCATGCTGCAAGCTCTGTCTCTCAGCTCCTAGGAGAGTTCACTTTAAAGGAACTTCAAAACATGCAGTCTCTGGAAGTTTTATTTACAAAATACTTGTGTTTACAAGGCAATAATCCCATTGTTTTCAATAGGGACTAATTATACACCATTTCCTTTGCCCTTCTATTTCATTCTGCAGTCCCAGGGGATCCAGATTTAGCCTTATGGCTGTGAGTGGGACTTCTCAGGAAGTTCTTCTGATGCCTGCTCTCCCTCCTTTCCTGGACAGGAAGGGGCCTCAGGCATTATCCAAGCCCAGAGGTGACCCAGAGCACACCTAGATAACACTTGAGGAAGCATCTGCCAGGAAGCCCACACCTTGTTCTGTGTTTCCCTTGGAGGAAACATACCTATTTCTGAACACATAATTTTTCCCATTCCTTTTTTCCTACGTATCACTTCTGATGTTTTCCCATGACATTCAAAAAGCAAAGGGGACAAACAAATTAAACAAGGAAGGCAATTAAGTGTGAATATGCCTTTACAAATCCTCTATTTGGATCTTCTATAAATACCAGGTCTTTTCTGAATTTTACCCTTGGGCATTTGTAATTCTCCTAAATTTTTGTACAATTACTGCATAGTTTCTTTATCCTTCTATTCCCATAAAGTCCAACACATATACACATGCCATATAGGAGAACTGCAAGGACCTTACCCACATACATGTGGAAGAAACAAGTAAAATTTGATTTTTGAATGCTTTGACTCCTAATAATGATTGACTCTCAATACTAAAAGAGAAAGGATATGCAACATGAATCCAGTGTCCTTATCCTCATCTTCAATGGCTATAAATCTACTTTAAGTCCTTGAATTAAGAACTGAGTTAAGTGGTACTGAGTGAGCAAGTTGTCTACCCTCTCTCCTTTCCCAATACACTTGGCAGGTTTCATCACTCTGCACAACAGTGAGGAGGAGTGGGGTGATTGAAAAGGGTGCTAAATCAACAGACATAAAACATATCATCATGCAGCAGTAGCAGCAAGATACCAACCATGCACTGCCATTTAATGGAAAGAGATGATGTTTGCACCTAAGGAAAATTTTCAGGGGACTGATTGCAGCTGCTATGACAACAAGAGGGAGGATGTGACATAATGACCTAATGACTGTTTCATGTTGTTCCAGTGAACCACTCTACTCAGCAGCTGGGAAGCCAGTAGAGACTTCATTAAGTGCATCTGTTCAGTAATTACTGCAACCTTCCCTGCACCACGACTCTAACGTTCCACGCAGTCATAGCACAGAGCTGTTGGATGTAATCATAAGGGTTCGTTTCTCAGTCCTAAAAATTTCAAAGCCTGTAGCTATTAGAAATCTGGCATTGAGTTTCAGCAGGTTTGTTAGACACAAGCTCTGTCACCTGGCAAGGAGAAATAAGGAGCAAAATCATATCAGCATAACCTTGATGAAGTCTTCCAAGGAAGCCATGGAAAACCTGCATGATTTGCCTGCCTTATATGTAGGGCAGTTCCTTTTCTAACATACAGCAACTTTCACTTTAACTGGAAAAGACCAGGACAGATCCTTTGCTCATTTAAATCACTGCAGTTCTCCTGACTGCAGTAGAATGATGAATATTTACTGCTGGTCAGGATTCTGCCTCTTGATTTGATTTGCACTAGTACACAAATAAGTGAATGTTACGTCAAGGAGCCTTTTGCTTTCTTAATCATACAAAGCTACAGAACTAGGAAAAATGAGCTTGTATTTACACTACGTCAAGACAATGGACCAATTACTAGAGCACAAGGGTGTAAAACAGAAAATTTGCAGCAAAAACACAAATCCCAAAAGACAATTTGACAGCTCCTAGACTTTGATCCTCAGCAGGAGGAGGAGGAGGAGGCAGACCTCTGGCTTTTGACATGGGAGAAGGAACTGTCTTGAGAGAAGGTTCTCCCTGTCAGAGCCTGCCTGCTCAGTAACAGGCCTGGCTGCCTGCCTGCCTGCAACTGAGCTCAAAAGGCGCAGAAGAAGTCATGCCTCTATTTCTTTTGAAATTTAGGGATTCTAGAAAATCTGAATTTTGAAATTAATATCTTTGCATCAATTCAGAAGGCACTGGAAGCAGGAATAATTGGCCAAAGACCAGAAAGAAAAAAAAACCAGAGGCAATGTTATTTCTCACCACGGTAAAAATGGGCCCCTCCTTGTAGGGAGTAACCATCATTTGTCGTCTGTGAAAGGCCTGACTGCATTTCCTTTCCTTTCTTTCCGGCACAAAGAGAATAAGTGTCCTCGTCTCCAGCCAGGTGTCTCCACCTTCTGCCCTATTTGCACCTTCTGTTTGAGGTTCTGCTGCCTCACAAGCCCAGTTTTCATAGCCACTTCACATTAGTGAATCTAATTCCCAACACATTGAGGAATTCAGACCATTCAGTGACAAAGTCCTGCAGATAGATTCAGAGGTGACAAAGCACCAAAACCTGGACACATGTAATTTGCCAATCTTACAAAAAAAAAAAACCCCACAAGTAATTAATTAAAGGAACACTTCCTTACAGTAATGATAGTGAGTTTATCCATTAACATCTCTTCTTACCCAGAACTCCCATGTATGGAGCTTAATTTCAGAGAATGGGGATGCCCATTCACTCAAATCAAAACATGCAGCAAAGGTTTTACTTTAGCAGCTTCCCTGAAATATAAAATCAAGGGGAGGAAGGGAAATAGCACTTTTGATGTGACCCTGTCACAGGGCCCTGCAATCTTTTGGGAGCTGCTTCTGAGCCTGTTGTGTAACTCTGCCTGGTAACCTCTTGAAACAACTGACAGTTAAGGGAATAACCCCAAATGCCATGTTTCTGGATGCCAAGATACAGGCAGCAGAGCACGGATGTGAACAGCAGGTAGCAGTGATAAGGCAGAACATTCACAGAGGCAAATGGGCAGAGGTCCAAAACACATTGCCAGACTTTTAGCCACACTACAGTAGACTGCAAGAACTATTACTAGGTTACAGCAGTAACCTGTGGCAGTCTTTACTTAGGTTACAGCAATATACCCCAGCAAAATCAAAGACGTAAATTTAGTATCAAGACCCTGTAGATGCCATAGTATCACCATAGAATCAAAAAAGCATAGGAGCTGGAATGGGCCTTAAAAATCATGTAGTCCCAAAATCCCCTGCCATGGGCAGGGACACCTGTCACTAGACCAGGCCGCTCAAGGCCCTATCCAACCTGGCTTTGAACAATGCCAAGGTTGGGGCATCCACAACCTCCCTGGGCAACCTGTTTCAGTGTGTGACCATTCTCACCTTTTATAAAATCTGCTACAGTTTAAGTACCAACAGCCAGAATTAATATTGCCCATCACTGTGGCAGTGACCATCCACCCCAGACAAAGGGCCAGCTAGCTAACTCACCCATAGGCATGCCAACCTATGCAGATACCTTTCAGGTGTCTTTTCAGACAAAGCAGACAGAGACAAAACTGGTTAAAACTAAAATACCAATCGGAAGTGAAGGGACCAGGAAAATACTCATACAACTTTAGAGCTTTAGTCCACAAACTATTTGCTGCCAGCTTCAGGGATAGGGCTGTGTTGGAAGTTAATTTTAATTCCTTATAGTCTTACAACTACATCAGAATTCCTTAAACCACATCAAAAAACGCACATCCTATTGCAAGCTTAGTATTTGTATTATAATAATAAACCCAGATTTTCCCATTACAAGCTTTCAGACTACACTGTTTACACTGAAATCATCAGTGCTTCCTATCAGATCTTACTGAGAAAAAATGCTCTCACTAAGGTTTATCAGGAGAAGAGTAAAAGAAAATTTTAAAACACCAATGTTTTTGGAGTTTCATTGTTTTTTGAACCTTTTGATTTATGTTAACAAAAAAAAATGACAAGGAGAGGCTACAGCCCACAAGACAAGTGGTGGCTAGGCACTCTCCCTTCACCTTTTTGGCCAAGGACACTGTTTGTGTGCAGGCAGAGATAACTCCCCTTCTCCCTGAAAGTGGACAGACCACACAGACAGGTATTTCTCCCAGCCTTCCTTTGAAGTCTGAAAGCTATGACACATATGCAGAATAAGAGATTTGTCAGCACCTTCTAATTACACTATGATTTCATTCAAAACGACATTTTTATTATAAGCAACTGAGGGCAGAATTGAAGTATATCTCCATGAAAATGCAGTGTGTGTGCCTGCAGGTGTCTTCTCCTGATACCTGCCTCATTTGTGGGTTTGCAAAGGTGTCCTTGACAAAAAGGTGCTTCTAAAGTTATCTGTCAGGGCTGTTCTACATGTGACATTGAAATGGATGTTGAAATGGGTTCCAAGTAGGGAACTGCAACATGAGAAAATTCCAGACACATTAAGAAAACTACATTTTTAAAGAATTATTTCAAAATAGGGCCCAAAATCACCACAAAACAAAACTCAGGGCTTCCATAGTAACTGGAGGGAAAGCTTTTACATGCAAAATGTGTAACAGAGTGTTTTCATGAAGAAAGTTACCTACAAGATTAATAAAGAACTGCTGTGAGCCAGACTAAGTGTTTCAGTGCCACTTCGTTCCTCTCCAACAACACCTAAGTTACAGAACTCTGTAACTCCTCACCACTTCATTCCATAAATCTATTTTTAAAAAATTATTTTATACATTGGAAAGGACAAACAGTGTTGCCAGCTGTTTCTGGATATAAAAAGCAGAAAGTTGAAGTTTTACTGAACTTAAGCTCTTAGTCATAGAAATTTAATAAATGCAGAAGGAAGACATCTTCTTGTTAATACTTGTATTTATCGTTTTCGCAGGTTTAAAGACAGTGGACCAGCCCCTAGTAAGTCAATTACAACAGCAAGTAACACTTACTGGCGTTCTGAGTTAATAGTCTCTCATTTGCACATCAATGATGAGACAATCCACAGGGGAAAAAAGGCCTTAACTTCATCTCTGCTATGTTTTAGTGGAGGAAAACTTCGCCAAAGTCAAACAAGAGCTCAAATACAGTATCTTGTTTATATAAAACTTCATGTACTCTGAAATTTGGTGACATAAACCACGTCAAATAAAGATCTTGAAGTCTTCATCTGGGATAGATTGAACTTTCTAGAGCAAACTAAATTGTATGATTCCTGTTCTTGAATAGTCCCACTAAATGGCTCACACTGTGGCTCCAATATAGACCCTTTACATCAACTACCAGTGCAAGAAGACTGTAAAAGTGGAATACTCAAAATCTTTAGTGGGCCAGTGCACCTCAATCCTCCTCAGAGTCTCTGTTGAAACAGTTGTATCTAGAGGAAAAGGATTTGCAACTACCTTGTTTCTTCATACAGAAGAAAGCTATGTGGTGTTGTCATACATTTGCCCTTCTGGTATGGTACAACCCTCTCTTCTGCATGGACCTATAAAGCCCTTGGGAAGTGTGGAGTTCCTACAGCCCTCGTGTCCCAACACCAATGTGGTAAGCAGCTAAGGTGAAATTTAGAGCAGCTGAGAAGCTGCTCTAGGTTGCTCTGCTCTGTAAGCAGATGCTGGCCAACTCCAGAGACACAAGGGTATCTAACTACAGGCCTTCAGTAAGCTGCTCTTCTTGCACCAAGCTTCTTCTTTGCCCTTATACTTTCATGATCGATGTCAGGCCCAGGTCTTTCATTAATTTTCATTAAAATTTTCATTAAGTCTCATTGTCAGTAATCAGTTTTCAAAACATTGTGAAGATCATAATTTCTTAGCAGTTAGTATAAATGTGAATCAATGCAAAATATTTTCTCTTCATAGTGCCATTTAGGTTGGAAAAGACCTTTAAGATCATTGAGACCAATTGCAAAGTGCACAATGCCAAGTACACCAAAAGAAGCAGTGGAATGACCAAACATCCTTTTTTGGTGCTCTCAACCATGCAGTTGGAGGTGATGGTAGTGAAGATGAAAGTTACAGTTATTACCATGCTTCCCTTCTAATAGTACAGATATTTCATCATGGATCTAACCAAACTCCCAGTCTGTTGTTCCCACTCTGTCTAGAACAGAGTTGGACAACAATTTGAAAATGTCGCATGATAACTGGTATGATTCATTTTGCACCCAAAGGGAAGATATTTTCTCTCAAACTAATATTTCTTTGTTCCTCAAGGGTATCAGCCTTCTGTCTCAGATAGTACTACAGTAGCAGATGCAACAGCTCAACATTTCCCAAGAACTTTTTAAAAATTGTCAGAATACAAAAAACAGAATTCTCTTCTGATGGGGAAAAAGACATTTAAGCCCATACCTGACACACTAATGTCGCTGTAGGATTTCTTGGATAGATTTATCTTCTTCAGTATAATAATCAATAAATACATGAATCATTTAGGTCTGTCCACCATACAGTGCTGGTAATACTACATAGCATGTTTACAAAGTTTTTACAGTTATGTGATTCAGTACAATGCACACTTGCCCAGATATAAAAATAAATGTTATATAATACCCAGATCATAGATCAATACACCATGTGCATCAAATACAGATGCACATCAAAGAAGATAGCACAGGAGCTGCAATGCAACAACTGTCCTAAGAAGCAGAAAAAACCTGAGTCTTGCTTTAAGACAATTTAAAATTAAAGGACACTCTAAAATGAGTTCTCCTCCTTTGTTTTAACCAATCCCTTTCCACCAATAAGGAGAAACGAAATACAAGTAGATATAAGTGAAAAAATAACAGTTTACTAACAAGCAAAACTCGGAGCCACTGGTGTGTTGTGGGTGGAGAGAAACAGTCTCCCGGAATCCACACGGAGTGGCCCAGTGAGGGACCAGCTCAAGTTTGCACTGCCAATAAAGTTTGCCAAGTTCACTCTGAAACAGTTTGATTGCAGAAATGCAGTTTTTCTGGGTGGCTACTGTTGCAAGCCCAGAACTACTTCCTCCTCCCCCTGAAACAACTTCTGCCTTAAGCGACATGCCACCACACAAAAGAGAATCCAAAAGGGAAGCCTCTGCCCACGCTATCTCAGCTTTAAGGCAAAAGCCAAGAAGTGAGGCAAGAGACAAGAAAACAAGCCAAAAGGTGAAAAAAGCGGACTCTGCCTGTGTGCTCCAATCTTTTTAAGTGTACCACACCTGCCTGCCCTGTGATTCCAGTTCCAGACGTGCCACTGAACCTTAAAGAGATAGTAACAATTTTTGGGCATGGATAGATATGAAATACAGTACCATTTTTGATTACCCAAGACAACCTTCAGTTCTAAACCCTGAGTCATTTGATCCTAAAATTGGTCCAGTTGTCTTGTGAGCATGAGCAGCATAAAAACAGCAGAGCAACAAACTCAGAAATCCTGTTGGTTTGTTCCTGAATAAAAATAAAAATTTTAAAAAAAAATTTTAAAAAAATAATTTAAAAAAAACACCAAAGAAAATGTTCATCCACCAGGCTGACACAAACTGATAAAAACCCACTACTAGTAATTATGGCGAGAGAGGAAGAGATTAAGATGGGGGTGCAAAAGAGAGCATATTGCAAGAACCTGTGGAGGGCTTCCCCATTAAATTTCAAAAGTAGCACTTGCCCAGCAGTTTTGCCTTTAAAGTGCTACATGAACATTAACAGATAGTTAAGATACCTTAACTATGTAAATATATTTTAATGAAACATATATTTCCATCTCCAATTTTTTTCAGCAAGCTTAATGTTTGCATAATGTTAATGATTGCAAAACAAATTCTCCATGAATCAGAGGACTAAACAGGTATGTCCTTCCACACCAATAAAAGCTTGTATCCCTCATTATTAGATGAGACTCTGGCCCAATTATGTTAGTATCGTCTAGGAAAAACTTTCCTGATTTCACAATGGCAAGGAAGTGGAATCTCTGTCTTCTTAAAGGTATTCAACAAGATTTTGTATTGATTATTACAAGTAAGTTATCCATATATTTTTACTTGGATTGAATCTAAAATGGGATGTAAGCTTGCTTTGCTTCTAAGTTCTATATGGATTTGTATAGGGGTACATATATTTACACATACCCTAGTAAGATAAGCAATTGTAACAAACCAGTCTACTCAGAGAATCCTCAAATTTTGTGTACCAAGTCTATTGGAAAAAGCCCTTTCACTTTCAGAAGCCTCACTTTTCCCTAAGACAGCAAACATAAACATGAAACAGCACTCTCCAAACAACTACAGCAATCCATCCTAAAATTCCTAACCTTTCCTCACATTTCTCATTGCCTCAGCAATTTACTTCTTGTGTTTGAGAGCTGTTACATATATATCTTTGTGCAAAGCAAGAAATTACAAAAGATTATAGAATTTGAAAACACTGGCTAAGTAAACAATATAATATTGCAAAGAAAGCCAAGGCTCCCAAGGATGACATTCTGGGCTCACAGGAAGGAAATGCAGCTGGCAAGCTGGAAACCTGCAATCCTGGAGCCCAGGTTTTACTGAGGTAAGGCTCCAAAACAAAAGTACTGCAAACATCTTGGTGAACTTGTGCCAAAACCCAGCAAAAGGATGTAGAGTGGTTGTGTATCAAAGGCAAGTTTCTTAGGCAGAAGAAAATACAGAAGATGGACTGCAAAACCAATGCAGGCAAAAATTGCAGGGCATCTGTACATTTTAGAGGCATATATTGACAAACAGCAGTTGACAACAGCTGTCTTTTACCTGTACTTACTGGAACTACTAAGAAAGACAGGAAAGAAAGAGAAGAAAGAAAATAAATGAAAGAAGACAAATTAAATCAGGCTTACCAATTGTAAAGCTATAGCCATCAATACTGAATGTAGCACTCCGGCATTTTTTTAATGCTTCCTTTCTGCTACGTGGGTCTGTCATGATCCTGCCAGCTTGTACTTTCAGCAGCTGCCCTTCTCTCCCTCGTGGAAACAGAGCACTCGAGCTCACCCTTAGCTGCCTGTGACAGCACACACACCAAACCTCACATCTTCTTACAGGGAGCCAGATCTGAGCGGCACGCACCCAAGAATTTTCTCCTCCCCCCTCTTCTCAACTCTCATTGGTAAGTTACCTACCTGCCTGCTCAGAGTTTAACTGGTTAGAGGCTCCCCTATCAAAACCGGCAGTCAATTAGTGCGAGACTACCAAGTCAATAAGCCAGCTGTAGCTGTCAAATCTCTGTGTAGGAGGTAGCATACAAAAAAAAAGGTAAAGGGTTAGATTTTGCTGTTATCTACCCACTGACGCTCCCTGTATTCCCTGCTATGCTGTAACCAGTTTCTGTGGCTCCTCTTACTCATGGGAATTTGACTTGCAGCAAATTGTGCTCAGATTTCAGCTCTTCAAATAGAAGCAGCCTGTTTTAATAATTCAAAATATAATGAATCAACCCAAATACAGTACACCATCAGTCATCTGCTACTTATGTAAAGAGCAAGTCTCCAGAAACCCAACTGAGAGCAAAGAACTAGAGATTATCAGTAAAGAAGAATATGGGAAAACAACATGTAATTTAGCAGTAATGTTGATAAATTGAGCAAAATGTTCACGCATGAGCACACACACAAAACCGTCTTCCAAACTCTTTCTCCTCCTTTTTGTTTATCACATGGTTTGCAAACTCATCTCTGTAGTTTTTTTACCTAGTAATGTTTGGAAATGTTGACTCAGAGCACGTGCAAGCAATCCACTGAAAAAGGCAGACAAATCCTAAGAACAGACAAAATTTAGAGTCAAGGCTGGCAAAGTTTTCACAAAAGGCCAGCAGCAAGCTCAAATTTTATGAGTACGCATCTAAGAAAACACTGTCAACATCTTAATGATTCCAGTACACATAAATCTGTGCAATTCTCTCTTCTCTTGTAATATGTATTAAAACTATAACTGTGCTATTGAAATGTTCGAATTTTTTATGTTCCCAAGAATAAACATAAATTCCACATAAATGCATCAAGTTTTGCATTGGTCTGGATAGAAACCCCTTGGAAACACTAAGTTTCAAGAAAACTACCACCAAAATAATAGCCAGGACACAGTTTACTAAAAGCTTGCTCAATGCACACCTAAAGGTTTACAAAATATCAGCAAATGTGGTCATGTTTAAAGTACAAACCTCCACCCTACCTTGGTTTCTCAACAAAAGCTGAAGTCAGCTGGAAATGCTGCACTTTTAAAATCCCCTCTCTTCAAAGGATGGAAGAGAATCACTACTGAAGTCCAGCTGTTAATTTAAATTCCACTTAGTTCTACCATAGTGGAGAGCCTAAGCCAAACAGAGCTTTTTTTTGTTAACTTTTATTATTTATTTGGATGTTCAATAATATAAGACAAGTTCATTAAGAAAACAGCTTCTAGCAACGAGGGTTTGTTGGGCTTTTTTAATACGTCATTGTTTTGAAACAAAACCAACTACTTACATATAACATTTCCAACACCTGCACCTGCAATTATTTTTGACATCAAAAGTGTAGGCAATAGTTCCAGAATTTAAAAGAGTTGCTGCTCTTTATGGACACTCTATAGCTACTGCAGTGAAGATTGTTCATGCAGTTTACTGAAATCCATCATGTAGGTGCCTCCCCAAAATAATGTAGGAAAATAATCCAAGTATAAAATATTTCTAAGGAATTATTTTAGCTGGCACTGGTCTTATAGATCATATAAGACAGCAAAAGCATAGAGAATGATTCATACTATATTTAGAAAGCAGAAAGTTAAACGTTACCTAAATGAAAGGGAAGGAACCTTAACAGTTTCAATATTTTGGAGCTATCAGGTTTGGGTTTCTTTTAAATTTAATTATTTGCTGACACCATTTTTCTTCTTATACCATAGAACATTTATTCATAAAGAAAAATTGTGGGAAGATACCAGCAATGATTTGATGAAGTTTCAGTCAAGTTTCTAAGCTGGAGGAGAAATGTTCTTCCAAAAAATAGGCAGGTGGAGACAGTCCTGCTTCCTCCTTGGCTTTGGACCATGTACTCACGCAGGAAGCAGGAGAATTATATTAGCATTTCTCTTCTCAGGAGAGTATCCAGACCACCAAGCTACTGCTGCGCTCCTCATTTCTGAGCTCCATCACTGGTGTTTCAGCCACTTTGTACAGATTGCCGGAGAAAAAATGACCTGGCCATTCAGTGGCTGAGCACTCTGGAGCTACCTTACAATACTTGTTCAAGGCCCAACTAATACTAATTCCAACAATTGGAGTAGTTTGATAAGCTCATTTAGGTCAAAGTGAATATTTACACCACAAAGAATAAAGACAATCACTCAGGAGGGTAAAGTGATCAAACAAGCTTAGAAGCCAGATTTTCCATACTGCTGGAGAGGGCCCTTAACTGGCTGGTTGCAGAGGGATGCTCTCTCCATTCAAAACTCCAGAGGTAATCACATTGGGGTGAAAAGATAAAGGTTTTGACCTGCAAGTTTTCCAATAAGAAAACAGTTTCTTCCCAACTCTAGTTAAAATTTAATCCAGCTGCTCAAAGAATTACCAAGTTGTATCAGAAACTTGATACCTGATCCTATCTGATTCTTTGCATTTTGCTGTTCAGGTCTTGGCTAGATTTCAAGTCTGCATTTACATCCTGCTATGCCAAACAATTCCTACAGATTCATTCAGCGTATAGTACATTTTTTTACCTTCCCCTGCCAGGAAGTACCAATATAGATCACCAGACTAGTCTTGTGGCTGCAGTTCACTGCCGTGTAGACCAATAGATGTGTCATTTGTAAACCACCTGGACATCCTTTGAGGTAGAAAGCACAGTGTAAATTACTATTATTGCTGAAAAAGACCACAGTATATGCGATAACTTTTGATTTGGCAGCCCATAAAACAGCAGTTACTTTGATATTTTGCCTTTATTTTCCTATGTGTAGAAGAGTTTGCATGTTTTCAGGAAGTCTATTTTAACCAAAGATCATCTTAAACCAAATACCTATCCAAATCTCCAAAATACATCCTGGAGAAAGTAGTGAAAAAACAGCCACCTATAACAAATAGGAAACACTTCCTATTTCTAAGCAGTCCTTTTCTGCCCTTCAGTATGAAAAGGCATACTATTTATGTAAAATTGCCTCAGCAAGACTAAAAGATTTTTAATTGCAGTTTACACTTTCCAAATATAATCTAAAATAAGCAGTTCCATGGATAAATACTTCTTTGTATTAACTAAAGGCATAATTTTTTCTTTCAGTCTTGTATCCCCTGGCTCACAGAGTGTGAGAAATGGAAAATGAGAGCATTAAATAAAATTCTAGCTCCATAAATGTCAAGGAAAAAATTCCCCACTCACTTCAACAGGGCTGAAACTCTATCCTCCTGGTTTTTCATACCTGTGCTCCTCTTTACTTAGTTCCTAACACAAGCAAATTTCACAGGAACAGTGATAAATTTCAGTCCCAGGTACCCATATGACTTTTATAGTGACTTTTATAGCCACTGAAGTTTTCAGAACTAGGAAGTCTGAATTTTCACCTTTTCAGAAATGTGTCTGGTATCCTAAATCAATGGACAACTCAATTTTGAATACTAAGAAAAAACAAATACAGCCATCCTGGATAAGACCAAAGGTCCATTGAAAACAGTGCCCTATATCCAGCTCTGTATCATATCTCCATCAGTGCCCAGAAGTAAATGCTTAAAAAATTATAAAGATGTTAAAAATTATCAAGAACAAGGCAGACTTTGGTGATACTCGGTATCCAATCACCACCGGTTTGGGTACCTCATGGACTATCTGTGTATTCTGTGTGTTCATAAACAGTCCAAAGTTTTCTCTTTAATCAGCTTAAACTTTAGCACCCTCAGCATCCTACATCAGAGAGGTCTACAGCTTAACTAAATATTGCATGAACACTTACTGCTATTGTTTGTTTTGAACCTTTCTCCTTCTCACTACCTGGTTGCTCTTTAGCCTAATACTCAATATCAATTCTGAAGCCTTCTGGCTATGAATCCAAAGGTGAGGAGTGATCACATGGGTGGCAGAGGCATCCCCCTCACACAGGATTTCTAGTGATAAGGAACCCCTGAGACAGTGGATTCCAGTGAGAGAGACCACAGAAGCACAAGGAAGCTCCTGCCTTTGAAAATATTGATTCCACCACCGAATTTCCACAAACTTCAATTTAATAATTTTTACAAGCACATATTTTTCAGAGAAGTTTTAGAGGGCTGTCTCACCACTAGTATCAATGTCACCTGAAAACATTTAATATCCCAAAGAAGAGTTATGCGACTGGGCATGATGCACTAAAAATTGATAACTTTTTAAGAAAATTTCAAATTTCAGAAAAGAAATTCAGCTGAAATCCCCTGAGGTGTTTGGTGTATTTCTCACAATCAACAATGAACTTAGGTATTACAGGTTGTTTATGCAACCTGTAATACCTAAGATGCTATTCTTCCCTGAAAGTTTTTACCGTTTCCTAGAAGCACTCCATCTGCATGTTGTGAAGATATTATCAGAGGTCGTCATTGTCGGGACTATTCACTACATATAAGTTATTTTTAGGGGAGGCAGGGGAGGCAGCCAGAAGGCAATATGACTTTTTAATAAAAGCTGTTTAGCATCAGCTGTTCAGATGTTTTCTGCTTGCTTCGGGCTTTACCATTTTCTCCCTTGTCACAAGCTGAAAAATGGAATAGTCTTCAGTTTGCTGGAATATTTTCTTGGTTTATGCCAATTTATATTTCCCAATAAACACACATTTTGTCCTATTTAAAGTGATTTCACACCATGGGTGAAAATCCAAGTGTATCCAGTAAATACCAGGCACAGGAAAGGAAAAAAAAACATTGTAGTATTATTTTGAGCTTGGCCTTCACCTTAACTATTTCAAGCAGATCTGCAACTCAGAGAAAATTCATTATTCTCTTTAGAAGCACAGGAGGAATCTACATCATCTAATTTCAGGCACTTGGCTGAGTTACCTAAATGAGGAACACTGAGGCTCCCACTGCAGTGAGCAGGGAGCCACAAAGATGAGTTTGAGTTCCTAAAATCTGAATCACTCTCTGGAGAAGCTCTTTCTTAGGTACCCAGAGAGAGTGAGGCATCTGAGAGCTGGAAGAGGTAGTTCAGTGAAGAGGCTTAAGCTGAGCATCGGGATCATTTGCAATAACTTAAGCTTTCTTCAGATTGCTTGCCAACAGTAATATGGTAAGTCTGATCCTCTTCCAACTAGATGCAATTTGCTAGCAGCAGTAATGCCCATCTTCTGTACTGTGTCCAGTAAAAATGCAATATTCGCAGCTACTATAATCATATAGCTTTCCAGTGCACTTGCAATCAGGAAAAACAAAGTGGTGAAGGAGCATCTGGTCTGGATATTTGCAAAGGTAAACAATGGGAAAGAAGCTCTAGCAGGAAAAGAGAACATGAAGGCTTTAAAGATCCCCATAAATACATTTATCCCTATGTATTTTCTTCATACACTAACTTGTAGTCCATAGTACCACGAAGGCCAAAAGCAGCCCTGCCTCCAAGTGTAGTTTCACTTTTTAAATGAAAATTTTCTCCTTGTTTGGGATGGGGGGTAGGGGGGGAGAGGGTTTTAAAAAATAATAGCGTTTCAACAGCAAAAAAATTTAAGTGCTCTAATTCCAGTCTTGTCTAAACAGTGCTGCTTGATCAGATTTCATCTGTCTTTATGTTTTCATTTTATTTCTTTGGTCTTGTTCAGCACACTACTTAAGTATGATTCTCCAGTGTAACGTGATTCTCTATATTACAGCAAGCAGCTGTTCAAAGCAAGTCAACCAAAATCAGAACCAATAAAACTTATACCATTACTCAGCAAAAAAAACTTGAGGTAACAGTGTTAAAAACAGGTTGCAAAAGAATTAACGCTACATGATTTTGTCATATACATGTGGTAAAGATAGGCTTCTGCTTCTAAAAATATTCATGGGAACATGCAATTAAAGCGATACTGAAAGATTTCATTTCTATCTTGCCAGAGAGATTTCTGATCCTCATGGTACTTGCACCATGTTTACTTTGTTCATGTTTTGCCTTCATTCCTTCCAGCTAGCCCTCCTGAAAAGTCACCACACAGGGGGACAGCAGTGACCAGTTAGTCATCGAATCCCATTTGATTCCCCAGTAGGTATCATTCTCCCTGATGTTTTGAATGGTAGCCAGTTGTGCTGATTTTGACTGGTGTAGAGTTAATTTTCTTCACAGTAGCCAGTATGAGGCTGTGTTTCGAATTTATGCTGGTAATATACAGATGTTTTAATCATTGCTAAGGAGTGCTGACACGGCCTTTTCTGCTTCAGATGTTGCCATGCTGGCAAAGGGACTGGGGATGCGTGGGAAGTTGACAAAAGACACAGCCAGGACAGCTGACCCCAACTGACCAAAATGATAGTCCATATCATATGACATCATGCTCAGTATATAAAGTGGCAGGGAAGAAGGAAGAGGCAGGGGACATCTGGCATTATGACATTTGTCTTCCCAACTAACCATTATGTGTGATGGAGCCCTGCTTTCCTGGGAAAAGCTGAACACTTGTCTCCCCAATAGAAGTGGTAAATGAATTCCTTGTTTTGCTTTGCTTGTGTGCATGGCTTTTTCTTTACCTATTAAACTTTGTCACAACCCAGGAGTTTTCTCATCTTCTTCCAATTGTCTCACCCATCCCACTGGTGGAGGAGTGAGTGAGCAGCTGCATGCTGGGGCTAAACCACAACAGCAGCCAAATTCTGAAAAATAAGTTGCTTTCCAATTCACACATTATACCACTACTGTGTGTCCTCTCATTCAACCCTGAATTGTTCTCTTCTTCTGTCCTCTCTATTCTACAAATCTAGTTTTAAATGTATTTCATTTTACTAAAGGAATTCACTGACATGATTTATCTATGATGTGAAAATCTTGAGTGCATACTACAATAGACAGAGTAAGAAAGCAGATCTTTTGACAGTACAAATCAGTGCAACTTCACCAGATTCAGAAAAGCTTCCTTAGCTCTTAGAATCACAAACTGCTCCTTTTCTTCCAGCCTGGAGGAAAAACTGAACTGTGGTGCTTCTTAGCCACTGTCCTGAATGCAGGCCTACTCATGTCAGTATTTGGCTTTTAACATACCGTTGTTCCACATGGTAAATTAATTACATATCCTTCCTCCCAAAGGAGTTGAGAGCATTGCTTTTCTCTATTTTCATATACACTGAGCATATACTTGTTTTTACCTGAACTGCAGATGTTACTTTTGACTAGATTTTTACACTTGATCCATTCCAAAACACAATTTGAATAAACGTGTTTGAGTTACCATGAAAACCATGCCCTTCAAGTTATCTAGAAAAATTAAGAAGTATCCAGGTAACATGAACAACCTAATTCCCTACATGTGCTCCAAGCCATTCCCTCCCTAAGCCAGCTGCTCCTTCTTCAATCATACAAACACAAGTAAGTGAAACAAGACACAACTCCAACTTTTAAAAGGTATTAAAAACTAGACTGCCTGCTACAGCTACCCAGTTCCTAGACCTAAGGGTTTTGACCAGATCTTCATGCTACATGAATGTAGCCTATATCCTATTTGCAGAGCTATCTGTCTTCTGTGTTGATACAGATCTACTTGATTAAATGGAAATTAAGCCTCAGAAAGATGATTTTAAATATACACATAGCACAACCCCACACACCATAGTAGCACACACACAAACACTTTTGTATAGCACGTGCAATACACTGGTCATTGTTCTACCCCATCTCTTGAGAGAAGGTCAGTGCAAAGCTGCCTTGTCCACAGAAGAATTAAATCAGCAAATACTACTCTGAAAGGAAAGAGAAGAGAAGGTTTCCACACTATGTAATAGTAAGTGCTGAATTTAAGGGCAGTCACTCTGGGTTCCCTGTATAGTTAGTAGCAGTTTGGAGGCCATGCTACAGGAAATGAGCAACAGGTATCAGACCTACTATCAACATGTACATAGCAGATTTACTTCCATTTCAATATTAACTAATTTTATTGCTCTGATCAAACCACTGAATCATTAAAAACTAGGTTCTCATAATGAAAGATTTAATCATTAGCATACTCAAACTACTGAAGCTTCCCTTGAATTATATACAGTGTAAGCTAATATCTTACTGTTACCAAAAAGTCAGAGATTCAACAAGCATATTTTTCATAAAGAGAATTCCATTGTTGTCAAAGCCTGTAATGAGATTTCCATTTATCTTGTTCCTTTAATCTGATTTTTAAAAGTTATTTGAAAAGCAAGTGTATCAAGAATTTCCAGATAGATATTTTTTATATATCTATAAAACCCCACATCTTCCTAAAACATCTGATGCAACAAAACTAGTTTAGATATGTTGTATACTATTTCAAGTATAAGAGACCCTGTACGAAATATAATTCCATTTGGCTGCCATCTACTTCTTTCTAACCTATTCTGGGCTAAGCAACTGAAAGCTGTCATCCCAGGACTTTGAACTACCTTTGCAGAAAGTTGGAAGCCTAGAAAGCAATTAATTTCATTTAAATACCAGCCATCTGAAAAGCCATCTGAAAATTCAGCCTAAGTTAATCAGGTAGACACCCTCTGTAATCAAGGAAGAAGCATAGGTACCTCCAGAGATGGGATCATACTACACTGTTTTTCTTCGCATGCAGGAAGGGCCTATCTAACTAATTCATCTGTTTGCCTAAAAATTCAGTCTATGGCTGTACAGGAACTGAATCCTGCCCTGCATTGTTAAGTACCAGGAGAAATCAGAGTAATTTCTTCACTAGAAGGTTGGAAATAGTAGGCATTGGCTCTTCAGAACTGCTGTATCTGTGACCAGGTAGGGGTTTGGAGTTGTCCATACCCATACAGCAAGGACTCTTCCATGGCACCTTGCCTGTCCAAAGTCTGGCAATGTCAAGGGGACAGCCGGTCCCCATAAACCTACCTTTGATGGACATCATGTTCTAAGCCTACTCAGAAGGGCCAGGAGCAGAAGAGGCATTGCCTGAAAACCACCTAAATCACCAAATACTTTCAGCCATGCAAATTTTTCTCTTATACCAATGGCAGAAAAAACAGAAGAGGTCCCCAGTTGTTCACAGTAAAGCACAGATACTAAGTTGTGGTAAAACAGAACAACTATCCATGAGACTGCCACTACAGTATGCTATGTGCAAACAAGCTATCAGACAACCTCATCCTGATAACCTGAATGATTTCAGGAGAGACAAGGGAATATACAGAAGAATGGATGGGCAGAGAAACATCTTGGACTGCAGAGAGAGAAATGTGTCAGGAGAACTCTTTATTCATTGTACCTACACACACTAACACAAAGTGGTATTGCTAGAGTTGGGGGAAGGGGAGCAAGGAAGTAGGTGATTTTTAAAAATCCATTTGGTTTCATTCTCTTTATGGACATAATAGGACAGTCTGGCTCCTTCATGCAACTCCAACACAATTTGTTCTTTACTAAAATTATTTAGCTTTACCATTTTTCTTCTCACAAGATGTCCTGGTTTTGGCAAGGACAGAATTAATTTTTTCCCATTAGCTGTGAAGCAGCAGAGTCTGGAGCCATGTGGATGTGTCTAGGTTTTTATTCTATACCACCTCACGTCATCATCAGCAGGTAGAACTAAGGGACTCTTCCTCCCAAGAAGAAGGTGGGCACAGTTTGAGGTCAGGGGAAAGCATGGCAGGTGGAGGGTCTGTCCACCACTGGTTTTCATTGACTCAGTCTTGGTGAGCATTTTTCATGTAAATCACCCTCTCTCTTTGTACGTTTTTGTAATTGTTGCTGCTACTGTTTGTTTTCTTATCTTATTGCTGCTTCCACTAACTTGTCCTTATCTCAACCTTTAATCTTTGTCTTTTGTGCTTCCAACTGGAAGCAAGAGGGACGCAAGTGCCAGTGGAATTTTGGTAAGTGCACTAAATTAGGGGATATCATTCCTAAACCACTACACAAGATCAATTTTAGTGTTCTGAGTACCCCAACCACATAGTAGCACAGTAATATGACAACTGGTAAGGATCATGGGATCCACAAATTCACAATCATAGGCAGCAAAAATAAAGCTATTTAGCTCAAGACATTTCTGCCTCTATAACTCTGCATTCCTCAGGTCACTAGACAATCTCACATGCCAAACTGAGCTGCAGGCCTTGAATGTACAATGGTCCAGAGAACAGTGACAGAGACCAAGGGCAGTACACCCAAGGCAGCAGTGATACTTTAGGTCCCTGCATTGGTAGGAGCCTTGATACATGAAAATTCTCAGAACTTTCAAGAAAGCAGGTCCCAGTCCCCTTTTCAAGGGATAGCAAAAAAATCAAGAGTCAAGCAAGAAAACACACATAGTAGTCACTAATCCCACCCAAGCGAAAAATTCTTCCTGACCCCTGACTCTGGATACAGGTTTAAAACAGAACTTAAAGCAGCAGAGAAATTTTTCCATTATTGTTAAACAGTTATTTTCATTTAATTATATATTTACGGCAAGTATTCACAAATTCATGACTTAAGTAGAATACATAGTAACTAAATACACATTTCAGGGAGGTGATACATGAGGCAATTAGCTTTAGTGATAAGCTAAATATATTTTTGTGTTGTTATGCTGATATAAATACTTTGCACATATTATTTCTGATTAGAAGACAAACTCTTGAGCAATCTCTTTCAATACTCTCTATCTGATAACCAATACCAATACCAAGTGCTCACACAGAGCCAGCAGACTACGAAAAGTAATGCAGGAAGAAATTAGTTTCCTTTAGATTCATGCAGCCTTTGTACACCTTTGTTAAAACAGGCACCTTGGACCAAGAAAATAGTTACAGGTGGTGCATGGAAAAAACAACAAAATTCTCAGGAGGTTCAATAACAAATGATTTTACTTGCAAACTCTAAAACCTTCAGATAGAACAAGGCACTTAACAAAGCATTGACTGGATTTTTTGGTCTGGCTTAAAATATATTTTGAGAAGAAGAAGCTAGGAGAAGGAAAAGAAAGAGAAATAAATAAAATGGAGAAAGAAAGGTAGATGGTTACCACCCTAGGATCTAGCATGGTCTCAGCAGCTTTTAAATCCAGGGTAGTGGAGTGTGCCACTCAACATGTCTCACTATCTTTTTATCTGTTCTGGTCCACTGAGGCCCTCCTCCAGGTGAGCTTATGCTAATTTCAGCTCTTAAGTATCGCATCTGTGCTTTACACAAAGCCAGAATGTTCCCAGAAGTCCCATGAGGTTGATTGCTCCCATTACAGTGCAGACCACCAGCCGACATTTCAAACGTTCATGCAGGCAGGCTCAAGGGGATAGGAGTGCTGTGTACCACCCCACCTATGGAGACCCTCTCCATGTTCCCCAATCACTTCCCACCTGGTTGTTTTGAGCCTGTTGAATGTTCCTCCAGTTTTCTACAAGAGTAAAATCCTGAAAGTTAGGGGAATCTAGTCTGATATTTCTGTATCTGCACTTTAAATGTAGCCTGCCAAAACTTTGCAGTGATTCAAGAAAAATATCTTTATTTAAGAGACATCCTGGTCTTTTTGATGATTTTCATATTAAGTAATTACTCTGTGAAACTCCGCTCCAAACAGAAAGCAAAATCTCCCAGAAAGAACAATATATATCCTTCAACTAGTCATAAATAAAATAGAATACAATTTTCAGTGTTTACCAAGTCAAGACTCCTAACAAAATTTCTTTCTAGACCAATAGTTCAGAATACTTTGAAACAAGCAGTAAATTAATTTCTTTCAAGTTTCTTCCCAACATCCTCCTGTTGGGTTTCATGGACTCCCTAGTGCATCAGGTCATGTGTGGAGAGAGAATATGTGGGATGCAGCTTCCAGTGACAAGTGCCTGCCAGCACCATCATTTTATGTTCTGGGCCCTGCTAAGCAAGGAGGCCCTGGGACAGTCACTCCTCCTGTACAACTCCAGGCAACAGCTGCAGCTGGTCACAGATCCTCCTTCTTTCTGATGCATGAGTAAAGAGTAAGGAGCAAAGAAAGGCTGAGGTGTTGGGCTGCAGGTACAAGAGGAGTAGTCCCTCCTTGCAAGGAACATGATGCAAGAAATTTGACAGATTTTTAGTTCACAACATCAGAATATTTTTTTCTTTTTTTTTTTTTTTTTGCAATAGTACACTAATAACCCTTAACACATACAGGTCAATGAATATGCTTCATTAAATGTAAAAATTGTATCTGCTCACCTGTATGTCACAAAGCTATGTGAACAATGGTGAAGTAATTTTTTTTATAGTTTAAACAGTAGTTAATAATCTTCAGGGCTTGTGCTGTGGATTTACTGCATTTTCTTCATTAATTCTACTGCAAGTCTTTTAACCAGGTCTGTACAGCTGAAAAATCATAGTTCCCTCTCTTGCCACCCAGCAACTCCTCAGGAAAAAGAAGTACGTGGTAAAGTGAGCTGACAAAGTTATTTATCTGACAAGTGTCACAATCTTTGCCTTAGTTTCACCAAACTTGAAGAACCAGGAGAACATTCGTGGACTTCTGAATTTCAGAGGTGGTGTCCATTATGCAAAAAGTAGAAGGCAGACATCATTTGCCACAGATTGATAGCAGTATGAACATTTCTTATTACTAATACCCTGTCAGCCAGAACTTTGCACTCGTCTCCTGAAGGTCTCCCTGATTGTCAAGTCAGCTTGTTCATCTCTGAGATCTCCAGAACAGAGAATATTGAATGATTGCTACTTCAAGGAGTCAAAATTTAAGACCAGTAGGACCAGCATACAGTGTTTAAGGAACAGAATCAGCAATCATAGGCTCAACAGTGTATGTCTGCTGCAAAAGGCTGCATTTGGTATCTCAGGTACATATTCTCCATATCTCAGGTAGATATTCTCCAAGCAAAATTCAACACTCAAAGTGATTCTTAGACCATCCGACACGCAGATGTCTGACCTGGACCAGATTTAAAAAAAAAAATTACACTGCGAGCACATATTTCCAGGACAGCATGGAAGCGTGAAACTAAAGGAAAAGGAAAGAACGACCTGTTGCAGGGCAGGCAACAATGGCCACTGCAACAGAGCATTCAGAGAACTTCTGAACAGGCCTCCAGAACACAGAGGTCTGATTCTCACCCACTGGTTACAGCGAGTTCCCATGTTCCTAGTGGTTCTTAGCTTACATGTTTTAAGTTTATTGATTCAGGAATTCTCCACCCAGTTTCATGTATAACTTCATGTTTATGCATTTCCACTAGTTGCTTATGTATTAGTTCTGGAAAGTTCATCCTTCTTCGATGCCCCATTGGTCTACTCATGTAATTCCCTCCCCTAAGTTATCCCCGTTGGTTATTCCCCTGTCATGTCCTACTCCTCACTCGATCCCCATTGGTTGTTTCCCTTTGTTGCACCCCCGTATGAAATGCTGTGCTTTCCCCCCTTTTTCCGGTCTTTGTCCCTGAATTTTCCACCGGCTAGAGAGCAGCTGGAACCTGCGTAGAGACCTCTTTCTCATCCTTTGGCTCTGCCAACGCTTTTACACCACCTTTGTTTGGGGCTTGCTCCTTGCGAAGGAGTCAGCTTTCCCTCCTTGCTGCAGCTGACAGCTTTCCCTGCAGGCTGCAGCTGATCCTTGCCTGCAGCAGCAGAAGCCAAGGACGTCTGCAGCTGGACGCTGTGCTGCCTCGGGCAGCTCCAACATTGTCAGTGAGCTTTAGATCAGTTTCATGCAGGTGCATATACACAGGTGGGCCACCCACGTGAAACTATCACAGCACCAGAGAAAGGCCACCATCTCCAGTACAAGGCAGGAGCTAGAGGTCAGGCTTTGGAATGGTATTGTGGTGGACATGCTATGTGGGCTGCTCTGAGACACAGACTTCACTAGTAGTGGAAGAGATGGGCAAAATACAGTTTGAAAAATGTTGTTAATCAAAAGAGGATTAATTGCTTGGAGTGGTGTTCTGGGTTTGGGTTTTTCGGGGAGTTTTCTCCCATTTCTTACCTGAAAGGAAGAGGCTGTAAGGGGAGGGGTTGTCCAGGAGATGTATAGGAGGTAATTAAGAAGTAAAAGAAATGGCCAAGCACTCTCACATACCACTGTAATGGGTCGGCCAGGGGAACAAGAGTTTGGAAATTTTGGCTGGGGAGTGAGCTCTCTGGCTGGGGGGATTTTTTCTCGGGAATTGCAGTATAATGCCAGGAGAGGTTTTGGGGCTAACCGAGACTTAGCTGGGTGATGGGGGCTGGCCTCTCCCTATTTCGGCTCGGTGGTGGAGGAGAATGGTCATGTGTGTTACAGAGGGAGTTTGGCTGCTCTGGGGACATTGCTACAGTTTAGCTCACTACCCTGGGTCTGCCCATCTCCCTGTTCCAGACCATTTCCACTGTTCCAGCCCACTGTTCCTGGGTCATTGCTACAGTTCAGCTTGCCGCCTGGAGTGGTACCGAGACCAGCTGCTCCCTGTGAGTTTTGCACAGGGAGCCTCTTCTATCTTTATCCGCGCCCGAGCTCCCACCACCACCTCAGGAGGCTCCCGAGCCCACGTCTGAGTGCCCCTGAGGCCATGGGGGAATTATCGCAGCTCCTCTGCCTCACTGGGAGCCAACAGCAGCCCCTGAAGCTGTGGGGGAGTCACTGCAGCCTCTCTGCCTCGCCAGGAGCCAGCAGCGCACCCTGCCTGCCAGTTGTAACTACATCAAAAGGGAAAAAATTCACTTAACGGGTTGGAGGAATCCTGTTACTGTTTCTCTGTTTTGTTGTTGTTTGCGGTTTGCTCTGTTTCTATATATATGTATGTGTGTATATATATATATATATATATATACACACACAAATATATTTTCTAGTAAATAACTGTTACTCCTTTTGGAAGGATTAATTTTGTTATTCCTTTCAGGCAAATATCTTTGCCTGAAAGCCCCATAATTTCAAAGTTATAATAATTTGGAGGGAGGGGTAATCTTTTCCATTCCAGGAAGGTTCCTGCCTTTCTTGGAAGACACCTGTCTTTTAAACTAGGACAGGTGCCCACCAGTACCCTCAAGCAAGAGCTGGCTGAATAGACTGCACAGCAGGAGGTGGCAGATGGGCATGAGGCAGTGCCTGATCCAGGCAGCTCACTGCAATGATGCTAGAGAGCTACTCAGCTTACCAGTCTCACATAATTTTGGGCAGATGGCAGTGTTCAGGAAGAAAACACAGCCTTCAAATGTCTTGCAAGTGTTCTGGATTTGAAGATAAAAGTTAAATCACCTTATCTCAAGTGAGTTCACTGTTACCAAACAGCCCTCCTCATCTCTGCAGAGACCAGCTGGGAAGTTCCTAACCTGCCCAAGGTATCAGTCATTAATTACACTTGGACAATATACAGGCACAGCCCTGACAAAATTGTAATTTTAGTAGAAGCTTGAATTTCATCCTGATATCAAAATTATAATGTAAAGAGCACTGATTTTGCCACACTAGGAATGCTAGGCTTCTTATAGAATGGTGACAAGTCATAGAAGAAGACACTCACTCAAACTTTGGTAGAGAAAAGTTTGCTACATGCACTAACCTCTTCACATACTGATGATAAAACCAGAATAGCCAATAGAAAAATATATATTTAGGACAAGATTCCAAATAGACCTCATTAATTCATTACCTACAGGCAAGAAGAGGAATAAATATTTTAAGGTGATAGTAGATCTTTCATAAAGGCATTTGCTGTTAAAAACAGTTCTACAGAGATGAAAACTTGTCCAGAGTTCAGTAGTGCATCCTTCTGGTGTAAAAACCTTATATTAAAGAGGTCTCCTACTATGAGAAGTATATTTAAGAAATAATTTTAGTAACTAAAAAATTATTTTACACATCTGGACACTCCATAAGCTCACAGCAACTACAGAGGGTTAATCAGATATAAGAGTTAATAAAACACAAGGAGAATGGGATGAAAAATTCTCCATCATTGTAATGATTCAGTGCTTTCTTCGTGCTCCACCTGGATAGTTTTTTCATGTAGCAATGACAACCTCAACAGTGGTGGGTTGACACTGAAATACCAATTAATGACCAGTTGGAATATAAACAAGGCTGGTGTTTGCATACATGATAGTACTGTGTTTAGATTTGAGTGTTGCCATTAAGACTCCAAATCCTGCTGCAGCCCACTAGACAAAGATGTAAGTGAAGACTCAACTTGATGCCTGACCCTAATGGAGTCAATGGCGTTAATGATCTAAAGAAATTAAATCGTCAAAGAGGAGAACTGTAGCTCATAGCCCAGACTTTTGAGATTCATTTAACTGTGGCCTGAGACTTGTCTTGACCTTGTCAAGACCTTGGAAGGACCTTAGCAAATCCAAGAGACCTTGACTTGACTTTGGTAAAAAAAAATTCTTGTAAATGGAGGATAAAATAAGGTCAGCAAAATAAGCAAATGGGGGAGAAAATCAAGGAATTGTATAATCAGAAATAGTCACTCAAGGACTCAAAAATAACAAGGAAAGTTATAAAACCTTCAGAGAAAAGAAGAGGGTCAGAAGTGGGACACCTAGTAAGATCAAGAATTGTCCCTGTCTGAGACAACGGTGAGCTGCACCTCCCTGCCAGACTAACAACTGCCTGGCCAACATGGACTCACCTCATACCTGCATGGAGCTGGTGAGCACATTAATGTTTAGTCCAATAGCATGTTACTCTCAGCTATCCACTCTGCATCTTATCCAGTACAAAGTCAATAACCACATGATCATATACTGTGTACAATCATACTGTAGGGTGTCTACACACTATTAAAGATGTCCATTAAAATTACCTGAAGAGCTGAGGTTTCCTGTTGTGGATAAGCAAAACCATACAAAATGAGGGCCTTGTTACCCTTGTACAATCATGGCTCACTCCTGTTACTTCGGCTAAGTAGAAAAGGATTCTGGGAATGACTCAGCTGAATTAGAGGTAGAAAACAAGTTACATAACCATGGAAAAAAAGTTATATGGCCATCCCGTGTTCACATCATGGTTTATGGTGGTTGGTTGAATTATGTTTGTTGTGCTTTACAAGAATGTAACTGATAAAGGGCTAATTGGTTAAAAAGGGCTGAGTTTTGCAATAAAGCGATTCCTCTTTGTACCTGCTGGGAGGGTCCTTGTCTTTTTACATTGCTGCAGTTTCCAACGACAAAGTATTCCCACTTTCACTGGTCTTTCCTACCTCTGTCAGGGTCATGGTTCTTATCTATTTTTCCAGTAGGACCAGCATACAGAATAGGGAAGCAAACCAACAGCAGTAACCACTGGTTAAACTTTAGAATATGGTCACTTCTATCAGTCTATAAGATGTGACCACAAAGGTCTATCTATTCTGGGCTCCTGCTCCTATAGGCAGTAGTGGAAGAAGAATACTACATTGAAATCACAATTCAGTTTGTGAGTAGAAGTTTATAACCTTTCCTATAATGCTTTCCTTAATTTCTCCTTCAATCCCTACATTCTGCTGAAGGCATTCTAAAGTCAGTCAGCAAAATTTTGTATTTTAGAGAGGGTGATCATGAAATATTTAAGGGTAGAGTTTCAAATTTCAAATTAGTTTGCTATTTGCTTTGTTGTTTCTTCCACCAGAAGGGCATAGTATTTTAAAGCTGGCAAAGAATTTTTTATACTTCAGCTGCAGGCTGTAACAGTCTACAGCACACTAAGAAAGGGTGAGTGGCAGGGTTGTGTGTGGCACTGAAGGGAAAAAAAATTTTCAAGACTGCTTCAGGGACTTCTGGAACCTACTCATTCAAATGCAACTCATTTTGATGGACAATAGGTTTGCAAAAATTAATTATTAGATGTAAAAGAAGTGAAACATCCAGTTCCCATTAACTTTTCCAGGACTTGAACACTTACCTGTTCTGCCCATCATTGAACAAATACCTAACAGCTGGAGGAGGTTTTGTTTGTTGTTTGGTGATGGGTTTTGGTTTTGATTTGGGGAAGAGGGTTGTGGGGGTTTTTTATAAGTGCCTCAGCTTCTCTACTCCCTAAAAACTCAAACTAATTTTCCATGGTGTCCAAACAAGGAACATGCATTTAAACTTTTTTATGCAAGTAGTTCTAAGCTTTAAGCTTACCTACCAAGGTTTGTAAGACAAAATGTCCACAGCAGCATTTCTTTCCTTCTCTATAAACTGCTCTCATTATAAGAAAATGAACATTGAGCTTGACAAAATCTGTTACTTAAGTTGTCTTATATAATAAATATAAATACCCAGTATTACTTTAATAATATTTTAAGTAAATACACAGTTTAATTTAAGTAAATACCCAATACTACTTTAACATATGCAACTCTAAAGAGGTTCTGGTGTCCTAAACATTCACTGTCAGTATTAATTTGCATCCTCAGAGTTTAAACACTTCGCAGTTCCACTTCCCCTCCATTCTTCAAGCTCTATCTCTAGAATCACATTAGCAGATGAAAAACATATCTCACTGCAACATGAGCTAGCCTTTTTGTCCTACAAGTGTGTAACATAACAACAGGATCCAAAAGCACTTGCACAATGCAGATATTGTTAAGGTATAAGAGCCTTGGGAAACCACAACAAGCAAATAAGATAATGTTGAATAAAAGGTTAAAAGTGATTTTTTTTTTCAAACACAGAAGAGGAAGAGACACTGGCATTTTACTTTACCTTCACACACAAAGAAAGGATTATCTGAAGTCATCAAAACTAAGTTACTTTATTTTCTTTGTTTGGCATGTGGTTTTCACCCTGCAGGTGAAATGGTAAATTAAAAAGGAAAAGAAACTATGCATTACTCACCTCTCTTTGAAACATCGATTTCATAATTTCTTCCAGTTCCATTTAAAAGCCCACACTACATCCCAACATTCTTCCAAAGATGGATCTATGTCCAGCTTTTATCACACTGAAATATGTCAAAGTATTTTCTAAAGGAGAAGAAGGAAAAAAGAGGGAGGAATTAAGGGGGAAACAAAAAAAAGACAAAAACCAAATGATGTCACTCTTCTTAAAATTTGTCTCTCGAAAAAAAAATACCATGAGCAACTATATCTGCTTCAACTAGTTTTTTCCATCTTAAATTCTGGGGGTTTTTTTAAGATTGTGCAGGAGCTGCCTACATCTACCAAATATTTGTGCTGGATTTTGCTGTGGAATAAAGATATAAAAAAGATTTGTAGCTACTTACAACAGGGCAAATGGCTGGACTGTTTTGGCAGCTATGGAGTCCAGAGCTTGTCTGGCAAACAGACTGTGCAAGGGATGTAGGGAATGACCTTGAAGTCATATTAGTAAATAAGTACCGTAAGTAAGTAGTGGCCACTGTTTTATTACAGAACAGGTATGGTGGCCACTTAATTTTAAAACCCACTGTTCTCAAAAGAGAAAAAAACAGATGTTAGGGGAATAAACTGGAGGAATACAACCAACTAGATGCAGGGAATAAGAGGCAATAATATGCAAGATTTAAAATGCTTTCATTGTTTAAACTGCTTCTAGGACAAAGGTTCAGCCTTGGACATACTTCAGTCCAAACTCTTTACATTGTCAATGCTGGACTTAAGACCCAATTCTTTGTCCAGGGTTCTCCTCATCAAACTAATATCCCAGCTTTAAGTAGTGCTAATGTTTCTGTATCACTGCCAAAGCATTACCATCAACCTCCATCAACGTGTATGGCCACCACTTTAGCATAGACCAATGCATAGACTTCCTCATTGTTTATTTTGCTCATGACAAAGTAGCTTTCAAGAGATCTGTCAAGACTTCACCTCCCTCTAAAGAGAACATCCCTGCACAGCCTGTTTCCCAGTGTGAATCAGCACACAGGAAAAATAACCTCTTGTGCAGTAGCAAAGCATTAGCAGCTGTCAGTGGTTTGGTATATTTTACATAATGTATGTTCATCTAGCAGAGTTTTCTGGTGTCCTTTCTTCTGCCCTCAATAGTCATCTTAATCCCATAAAGCAGTAACTATTATAGAAGTATTATTCAGTCCTCAGTGCACAAAAGAGCAATCATACTTGTGTATATTGTGGACAACAAAATTCTTATCTATGATAACTACCTGGAATGAGGCAGCTTGGGATAACTTCTGAGTCCATCACTGGTTTTAGTGCCTGCAGAGTTGTAGCTACTAACCAGTGGCTTGCCATTCCTCATTTCTACCACACTGGGGAGGATCACAATGCCTCCTTTCTTCCTACAATTCCTCATTTTTCTGTTTTCCATGGCAAGAGCACTGTTGTGTGCTATCCTCTTATTAGCTTCTTTCATGCGTTCATCCTACACAATCTTGTCCTGACATTTCTTTCTACTTGGGATAGAAATCACTGGGGTACCAAAATCAGGGCTCTAGGAAGAGTTTATTTTCAGCCATTTTGTCCCATGTCTCCCCCTGACAAATTTTTTTCCTTCGATAAACAGTACCGGTCTCTGGGCTGCAAGAATTCAGCTGCTTATCAAACAACAAAAGAAAAGAGAAAAGCAAGAAAATTACCTGGGTTTTATTTCAGGTCATTTCACAGACAGAAATCCCTAACATCCAAATTTCAAGTTTTCAGTACCTTTCTGCCCCCTGGTCAAAGTACTTACTGGTAGAGAAATGTTAATATCTAGTTACATGCTTCCTCCATATCACAGGCCTTCAGCAGAAAGTACCATTATATACCTGGTTTTTACACAGTAACCTCCAGTTCTGACAATTTTTGTATATATGCTACTATTGCTCCCCACCTCTGAAAAATTGATCCTTCATTGTAGTAATTTAAGATTAAAGTCTCTTTGCAGCTAATCTTTAGCATCTGCAAGAGATAATGCACTTTTTTTTTCTAAATTCCCTTTCTTTTTACCAATCTGCATTTTTGGAGATTTGCAGTGGTGCAGAATGGAAACAGGTCCACTGTCTGAGTATCTTACACTGGGCCTCAAACTCCATCAGCAACAGCCAGTCTGGAGAAAAGCTTGAAAAATAAACTCTGAAAGCTAAGATACAAATCAGACAAGAGGAGCCACTGGGTTTTGAATCTCATCTCTAAACCAGCCTTGTTATTTTGGGTACTGTTTTCTAGCTATTGCTTAGATGAAGTTGATGTGAAGTGGTAGCAGCAGGAACCAGCAGCACCGCCACTGTGCAGTGCTTCAGGAGACAATCCTGATGCTGTGCAACATCAACAGCACATCAGACAGATCTATGGTGCAAGACATACAATTACGGACAGAACAATCCTAAAATGGCTAGCTTGCAAAACACTAGGTAAAGATCACATGCTGTTTTCCATTACATAGTAAGTAACTGTGGAAGAGCCTACACTGACAAACATCTGAGCTTTATCAGTCAAGTCTACTGGACCCTAGGCCATTGACATGAACTATGTTTTAGCTGTTGAGCATTTGGAGGAAATTACTGAAGAACTGGTTAAGTTTTCTGTTTCTTCTGAACTATGGTGCTAGTGATATGAAAAACAGAACAAAACAAAAACCCAGCCCAAAGAAAAACATGAGAAAGTCTCCAAAATCCAGAACTTCTTTAAACATAAAGAAGTCCTTTTTTTCTTTTTCACTATCGTAGTTGCTGTAGTTTGAGTCCCTGTCTCAGCTATAGTATCCTCAAATGCAGTTTGGGTTCCTGCCTCAACTATAATCCTCTGAGAGTGCTGAATTGTGGCCCAAAAGGCACTGTGGCAAAGCCCCAGTACAGAGTGAGAAGCTGCGGATTTTCATTGCAGTTGGCAAGGCACCTTTCTATCTGTTTGCCAGGGTTGATCACCTGTTCAGGTGTAAAGTCTCAGATAAAAGGAGGGCCTTTCACTTTTTGTCCAATATTTCAACAGTTTGGGATTACTTAATAGTTTAGCGTAATACAGGTAAATTAAATCTTAGAGAATAAGAACGAGAAAGTATTCTCCATTTAAATAAAATCCAGAAAGGAGAGACAAAAGAAATATGCATTTAAAAGTCTATCAAATAGTACAGGAGGTTCAGCAACATCCTTCTAATGAAAAATACCTTCTGATCAAATAGACAAATTACCTAATCATTGAAGAAAGAAGTAGTAATATAAAGACTTAAGTTAGTAAGCAAACAGTAAAACTCCATAAACATTTATATATATAATCCATAGTGTGATACATTTATTTCATTTGTATTCATCAACACACAACCATCAAGCCAGATTTTGCCTTTATAAGAAAAATAGACTACAGCAAACCATACCTAGACATACTTAACCATCATTTAACAAAATACATTGTCCTTAGATGCCCTGGTAGAGTTCAGTACTCAACCATCTCATTGCTATTGTTGCCTTGCATACAAGAACTGCTTTGAATCAATTTGTTAATTAAGGATTTGAACTTGGAAGGCTCTTTGTGTTCTGGCTTCAATCCAGCAAAGCACTTAATGCACCTGCGCTCTTTAAGCACTAAAACGGTTTCAATAAAGTAGGACAACTTATGATTTTAGAGCTCAATTGCATGCCTAAGTCTTGCTGGATTACAGCCAGAGCATTCAATACCTTGCAATAACAGACTCCAAGCAAAAATTATCATTATGAAAGTAAGTAGGATAAATGTGATACCATTTTTTGCTAAGTTTTTGTAACAGAAAAAAAAGCATAAAGTGTTTGTTTCTTAATTTACAGAATATTTTACCTGATTAGAAACTTTAATACATGACTGTTCATCTAATGCATAAAATCAGCTTTATGGGGTCCAACAGCATATGATGTAAATAAACTAAGCTAACTATATATGTTATTGCCCCATGACCCACATAAAAACATACAGCATTAACAGGAACACACACTGTCTGGGTTCTGCACAGTAACTTTGCAGTCTCCAGATTCACAGTATGTTGAAGGACTACTGAGTTTAACAACCAACATTATAAATTAAAAGATTAATTGCAAATTAATTGCAGATTTTAATGTGAAACAGAACCTTTCTCCAATACCCTTGTCTTCAGATTGTTGAAGCTGAACAACAATGATCCATTGTTACCAACGTAGAAGAGCAAGTGTAATTATGGGGCTTTTTTGCTAAACAGAATTACAGTGTAACCATGGCAATGAGGTGTTGCTGTGGGGTCTCCTGCAACATGCATTAGACAGAGAGGCCCGTGGAAAGACATAGGGACCAATTCTTGATAGATGTTTCAGAGACCTTTATTTTACAGCTACATGGCCGGGGGACTGCTGAAGAACTGAGCAATCACGGAGCAACCACGGTCCTTCCCGGGCAGGGGAACACAAAATAACCAACGGGGAACAGGATTAGGGTACATGTTACCAGGGAGCAGGGAGATCCCATGCCTCTACCCCAGGGTCCCCTCTCCCAGGACCCCATGGCAGGGGGGAGGAACCCCAACACCTCACCCTTTTGTTTTAACTAAAAGAGATTTAAAACTTAACATTGGAAACAACTGGATAAACATAAAATAACAAGAACAGTTTCAAAAGAAAACAAGCCACCCTCCTGAGTCTCTAAATGTCCAAACAGATTTTTTCCCTGGAGCATCTTAGGGCTGGAAGAAGGGAGACAGGACTCTCTGAGCATGCTTTATGGGGAAACTGAGGCAGGAGAGCGTTTCCTTCATCTGTACCTGTTGGGGCTCCAAACAATGACAGTTAATTTCTTCCCTCCCCCTTTTCATCCTCCCCTCGGCATCGGAGAGGAATTGTGGGGAAAGGGAATTGCATAGGGAAGCCATGGGGAGAAAAACAGATTAAGAATAAATTGGGGATCGGGTAAACTTAGGAAAGTGTTCATATTGTGTAGAGGGATTCCTTGTGGAACAGGGGCATATGATACCCCAGGAAAGTCTGGCCAATCCAGGGTTGCTGAGGAAGAACCCCTGAACTGGCCTCTGGCTGCAGGCAGGCCTGGAAGACACCTGGCAGCAGGCAGCCTTGAAAATCCTTGGCAAAGTTATACACTGGTCGGCTCCCCCGCTACTTAGAGGCTGTCTTGTGGGAATAGGGCGTGAATCTTTGCAAAGTAGATATAAGTTGGTGTAAGTAAACAATAAAGCGGAGCACGATGCTCAAATCGTATCGGTGTTCATGTCGTGACTCTGGCTGGCTCCCCTGCACTCAGATCCCCCCCCCGCCAAAATATTTGGTATGGGGTAAAAGAAAGTAGGCTGCGGGTACGGAGGTTGCTGGTATGGATATTGTTTACAATTTTGTGTATAACGGCTGCCTTTGACTGGAATACCCCCAGGCCCTCTCGCATGGCCCGCGTGCGGGCCTTTTCTTCCTTGTACGATGTCAAATTGTACAACTTCTCCATCTTCTACACTTTGGAGGTATTTTTCAGGGTTATTCTTCTTAATGGAAGTTCTATGGATGAATACATCTTCCCCTGTGTCATCTCATGTTATAAAACCATAGCTGTTTTTGATGTTTTACCATTTCACAATTCCTGTGACTTTCATTGCTAGTACTTCTCCTATTACATGCTTGCATCTGTGTCGTGGCTGCTGGTCCTGCGCAGCCACTGCTTTGCAGACTCCAACATCTCAGTTGGGCCCCCACATTGCTGCTGCTCCGTGCCGTCTGAGCAGTTCTGCTTCGGCGCCTGTTTGGGCTCTGCACACCCCCACGTTGCCATTGCCGCCGGCCCCGTGCCCTGCGAGCGGTTCTGCTCCACCAACTCACTCCATACTGCTTTGTGAGCGGCCCCGTTTCGGCTCAGTGCTGCACTGCGCGGTTTCTCGTGTCACTGTGGAAACCGCCACTTCTTACTCTACAAAGCTCTCCAATCCATGTGCTCAGAGCGGGTTTCCACGCTGCCCCCTCCCCTCCCCCCCCATCTCCGCAAACAGCCAGGGAACGAGCAAGAGCAGTCCCGTGCACTGGTTCCTGGTTCCTGGCTGCTTGCAGGGGTCACCTCTCTGCTGCTAGTGACCCACGGCACCCGCGGCGCCTGCGGCGTAGCTCCCCCACTACCAGTCGCATGGCAGGGAACCCCTAGACAGGGATGGGGTCCATGATAAGGTGCAGGCTCCTGAGGGGGCTGGGCGCATCCAGCGCAGGCACCTCTCCTGGCACAGGCAGGGGAGACCCTGTGGCTGCAGTCATGCGCCCCTGGGATGGCCGCTGCACGATCCCAGCCATGCGATGACGGTCATCTTCTGCCATAGAGGCAATAGGACCATGCACATGCTTCTCAAGAGATTCACCAATCACAGGAAATGCACAGAGAAGTTCTATCATTAGTACATGTTTTGATTGAGCCATTATCTCATCCAAGACCTCGAGCCAAAAATCGCAGAGACCAGTTTTAAGAGGACTAAAGTCAAAAAGTAAGTCTCGAGAAACATAAAAGAAACTTTTGAAAAGCCAGTCAAAAAAATGTTCTAGATATCCCGGAGCAAGTTTCATGTTTTGCTGTGCCAGGATTTTTTTAACTTCCAGATAAATTTCTTTCTGTGGCTTCGACAGCCACATTTCCCACAATTCCTCCATAGTCCAGAGAGAACAGCCAAACAAAAGCAAGAATAGAGATCTAGAGAGTGTCTTTACTCACGAATTTTTGGGGATCTTCAAAACCTTGATTGTTTCACAGTCGCTGTCTCCAGGGCACTGTTATGTTGCCCACATTCTCTACCATCTGTTGCTGTGGGGTCTCCTGCAACATGCATTAGACAGCGAGACCCGTGGAAAGAAATAGGGACTGATTTTTGATAGATGTTTCAGAGACCTTTATTTTACAGCTACATGGCCAGGGGACTGCTGAAGAACTGAGCAATCATGGGGCAACCACGGTCCTTCCCAGGCAGGGGAACACAAATTAACCAACGGGGAACAGGATTAGGGTACATGTTACCAGGAAGCAGGGAGACCCCATGCCTCTACCCCAGGGTCCCCTCTCCCAGGATCCCATGGCAGGGGGGAGGAACCCCAACAATGAGGGAAGAAAAAACTCACAGTAGTAGAGAACTATAATTAGAAGCTCTTAGACCGCTCTGCAGAAGAGCAACTAGGTTGGGTTTTAGACTGCTCACACTCCCCATTTCTTTGAATCCAGGGCTGATGTTGCCTTCCCAGCAGACATGGCCTCACTCTGCCCAGGGGCTTTCACTGGTACAAAAGATAATGAGTAACCAGCTGGAGGAGCTTGGGGCAGTACTGGGAATGAAGCTCAGGTATGTCACCTGCTGAATTTTCCACTATGAACACACTCAATCCACCCTTCATGGGCAATAGGCCTTGCTTCCCACCTAGGGTGGACCATTATGATATAGAGTGTTCAGGCCCCTGGGGTTTCTCCTCAGCTGAGCTGGACACACAGTCTAAAAGCAGAGTCAGTGGAAGAAGGAATTAGGATTTCATCACATTTGTCACACCAACATAGCAAATCCCCCTACTACACTCCATGCTTACGGCCAAATGAAGAATATCCTCTGCCCAGCCTCTTTCTTCCTCACTCCTTTAAATAATGATTGAATTAGCCAGACAAGCTTTTTGAGTTCAATTATACTCTGCCTTGAACCATATAGTTGACTTTCTGAAAGTGTTGCTGTTCTGCATGAAAGCATTCCAAATGAAGTAGCACAAGTGAAAGTGCTCTGTAGCCCTCAGGAGAGCAAAAATTCAAGCCTGGATAGCAGAGACTTGGAGAGTCTATTCTGACATCTAGCCTTTACCTATACAACGGAGATAGCAATGCTTTCCTAGTGAGGAGGGATGCCATGGGTATTTGGAATACAATCCAAGATCCCAGCAGGTAAGAGAAATTTTTTTAAAACGGTATTTATAGAAGAAGAAAGGATCATTTTTCATTTCTCTCTTAATCTCTGCAAAACCAGATTTCAAACACAGATCCCTTACTCTGTCCTTGCATTTTTTTAAGTTCAATGTTCTCTGAAGAGCATAGGAAACCCTGATATATGGGAAAAATCAAGAACATAATAGGAAGTATCCCATCTAACTTCTCCCTCTCTCTTCCCTAAAACTAAATAAAACCAGGAGAATAACATCTACAGACCAATTAAATTCAATAGGTTGAAGCTACTCACAAGGGAACAGTCATATTTTAAGCAAACAAATCCTGTTTAACACTCTGGAGGACCATCGGCAAAAGGCTGCATTCAAGTTTTACCGTTCTCTTTTCAGCTGCTTAATTGCCACACACTGAAATACTCTTAAAAAAGGAATTCAGACAGATCAAACTGGAGTATACTAATTAATTTACAGATGGGGGTTATGGGGGTGTACAAAGTTGTTGTCTGAAGCCAGATAAGGAATCTCCTGCCTTTGCTCGGTCTCACAGAGAATATGGCCTGAGCACTCAGCTCTGCTGGCCCCTTACTTCTCCTCAGGATCTCTTGGGGTTCATTCAGGAAGCCCGAATTATTCCTGGGATGTGTCCAAACATCTTTTAAATGCTCAGCCTCACTCACCTACACAAAATAACTTCAGCTGTTTTCTCTGCTCACACATTGGCCATATCTCTCCTCCTTAGACTCTGCCCAGTGTCTTGCCAGTCCTCACATCCCAAAGATGGGGAGACTTGGGCCCTACTGGCGCGCAGACACAGCCCCAGTTTGTGGCCACTGACTTGCTATGTGCCAGCATTGCTCCCTTCACTGGCTTCACCCCCAAGAACTGGCCAAACCACATGCTGCCCCTTCTCTGTTAAGCAGGCACAACACACTCTAGAGCACCAGGAGTCTGCCCACAAGCTTCTTGTACGTAGCTACCACAAAAAAGGTACATAACAATGGAAGAGGATAGAGGAGGTAAGACATAGACAAGGCTGCATAGAGAAACTTTAGAAGTTCTATCCTGTTCTATTTTCTGCAATGTTTATTGCTTCTCAGTGCTGAAGAATCTTCCTGTAACCTTTTTACTACTTCATTCTGTACTGGAGAAAAAGAGAGAAAAACTGCTAGCAAATAGTACTATTCAGAGCACTAGATGTTCAGCAAGTTCTGATTTCTTCATTAATGACTAGTGTATTCAGGTAGTAACAAACTAACAACATTTTTGCTTTCTGAGAAAAAAGATAGTTAAAGGATATTTAATACATCAGAAAATCTTTCCTGGTTATGTGTACCAATAGGAAGAAAAACAGTAGAACACCAGGTGTTGGGGGAAGAATTCATTATTTACTTGCTTTATTAATTCAATTATCAGTATTTTCAAAGAGAGGAGCTGACTACAGTGAATGACTGGGGGCCAGGGAAAAAACAGCAAAATGGTAGTTTAAATCATTCTTATGATATCTTCTGTTGAAGACACTTGCATGTGAGACATGAGTGACAAACTGATCAGAGATCTCTACCAGTTCCTACCTGGTCTGTGAGCTGCTTTGAAACAAAATCCATGCTCTGAAGATTAATGCACTGGGACGAGAAAAGAATTGTAATTGACCTGGGTTTTATTTAAAAGATTAATGATCACTGTTTCACAAGACTGTCAATAAAGACAGTACAGTTGCTGAAATTGCTTGAGGGAAAGCCTCAAGAAAATGTAGTTTCAGTAGAATAAAAAATCATGTATTAAATCAGACGATATTTTTGAACAGACAACTACTTTCTGTTTAATAAAAGTCTATGTCTATCATTCCTGTGCATTTCAAACAGAAAGCTTGTGTGAAGCTATGTACTTCCCAAATAATCCTTTCCTAAACCAAAAAAAGAACCATTGTGTACTAAAAGAAGGCACAGCTTCTACATATAGAAGTTAACAGGTGGAAAAGACATGGAAAGTTTCATGCATTTTCACCTGCCACAACATCCCTTGGTATATAGGCATCTCTCCCTGACAGTGAAACCAAAGCAAAGAAGGGTTTAAAACTTCAGCCCAGTGTGTTTAAACAGAGAAGTATTACCTAACATAGTAATTAGTATTACCATACCTAAATAGTTCTCAGTAACTACTGTGAGACTAGTACTGATTCTCTTATTGGTAGTTTTAAATCCTAGGCAATTGCCCAAAAATCAAAATTAATTTCCCCACTGTTTAAAGAAGTGTACAAGAATCACATAATTAGGTCTCACCTGCTCAGAAAAGTAGTGTTTGAAGACAGTAGATTGTAGCAGTGAATAAGCCAAGCCATTAAGAATAATCCTCTTTAAGTATATGAAGTGTAAAGCTCTGTTAATATGAGAGGATGATCACATACTTCAGATCTTGTAAGAATCCGTAAGCCTACATTTATTTTTTAATTTGTGTTTAAAAAATTAGATGTTTAAGGCAATACAAGAAGCAGCAATGGGTCATATATGGCAGAATGCTGTGATGCCACAATATGAAACATTCACAACTCCACACTGGCCTTCTTTATATGTGAATCACATGATTGTACAGCTTGCATTAATGACCATATTGCTAAGGAGACCTGAGGCTTCTTGGTTATAGCCATCTATAATAACGAAGACAACCAACTTATACAAGACGAAGTTGCTGGGGAGAGAGAAGTAACAACAAAAAGTGTGCCAAACATGAACTTATTGCAAAGAAACATGACAGAAAGAACATGATGCTGTCCATGATGATTCATAGAGGAAACTCTAGCAGATGCTTTGCTAATAAAAATGGTCCCCAAGGACCATTTGTATTAACCTAATCTATTTTGTAAGCCTTAAGAATAATTTTATATTCTCTATATATGTATGTAGTGGTAAATATAAGAAATTAGCAAAACAAGAATGCTAAAGAACACTGAAAAAAGAAAGAAAGGCTGGCCAGGGGGTAATACAGGCAAGATCATTTTATGCTGGCACCTTCTGTCTTGAGAGAAAAACTTGGAGGTGTTGAATTTTGAAAGAGGAATGAAAATTTTGATGGTGGACTCCTGGAAGAGAAAGACTAAGTTCTTTTTCCTAGGAAGGAAAGAACACAGACCCAGTATTAAAGGTACTGTTGAGAAGCTGCTCAATAACAACTGGAGCTCTCTGGGAGCAATCCTTGTATGTACAGAATTTTGGAGGTGGAATTGAAATTTCAGAGGAAACCCTGGCTCCTGACTCTCTGAGACTTGAGGATTATGTACTTCATAGATCTCAGGAGGAAAGTGAAGATAAAAGGGTGTGTGCTGCAGTTCAGTAGATGCAGTTGAAGGTGGAGCCAGCAAGAGCTTTCTCACCAAGCACTTGAGTGAGCTATATTTTTGTCAGATACTTGCATTTTGGTTGCTGGTCTCTCCGAAAGCTAAAAAACTTCCTTAGCACATATAACTGGCCAGTTTGAGTGTGTGCACTTAAGACCTCTGCACATGGAACAGGAAGGTCAGAAAAACATATATGGATTTCATTTGAGTGACTGGACGTTTTCACATTTCGGCTGTCCATTTGGGGATTATGTGTTTACACAGCGCCATCTAGTGCCGATGTTGAACACAACATAGGAAAACTTGACGATGTACTTAATAAACAAAATATACCCTGCTTAGCGGCAAACAACTAGATGTAAAGCTCTTAAGGTCCAGGTCTTTCAAAAAACTGTGGCCCGAATACAAGAGATCTCACTAACCTTCAATTTCCAAATTTGTATCTGCAAAAAAAGGGTGGCACTTATGTTTCAATAAAGCCTCTACTATCTAAAACCAGCATGATGCACTGAAAATTAAATCTCACCTAAAAGTAGGATCAGGAACTTTGTATTCTCTGGAGTCCAAAACATCCATCAGTTTAAAAGAGGTATCCTGGAAAGCTTGGAGAGAGAAAGTCTGGGACATTTTTCTGTGCAAGAAGTGCATTGGACTCTCTTCAAGCTCGCGTAGAGTATCACGGGGCCAGGGGGGCTGGGGGAGGGGTGTGGGGTGTGGGGCGCGGGGGGGGAAGGGGGGTGATGGGCAGTATGAGTGAAGTTTGCAGGATGCAAAGGGAAGGAAGCTGTGCTTTGATTGTGGAGCGAATGGATGTTTCTGAACATAAGGGGGAAAGTCCGAGCCAACTTTTTCCCCGGCACAGTTATCCATGTGAGACATAGCCAGAAACTTTTCGGTGCCAATTGTTGCCAGCACAACAGAGAATGGTATGATATGAAGAGCTGAGAAGGAAAGCGCAGAGCATCAGCATGTTTTGACAGAAGCAGTTTGTCCATCCTGACACATTTTCTGTGCAAGAAGGAGATGGCCATATCGGACTCTGAGAATACGACAAGGCACTCAGCTGAGAAGGCAAGTGCATAGCTTCAGTGCTTGCTCTGAAGATGAAAGGCTGTGAGAAAAATGCAAGGGGGCAGGTTAGCGAAAGCTTTCTGTCCTGGCACATTTAGCTTTTCCAAGTGGAAAAGCCGTGAGGTTTTGCTGTGGACTCGGTGACATTGAGAGGGCAGAAGGAAAGTGCAGTAGTGCAGAAGGAGTGCACTCAGTGCATCTGAGTGGTGCAGAAGGAAAGGGAGAATCACCTGCGTGCCTGGCAGAGTCCATAGAATTTGTTGTGTGGAAGCAGTTGCTGGATGTTTTAAGCTTTTGGGGATCTGCGAGAGTGAGAAACTCCGCTGGTACCTAAAGCTTGAGGGAAGGCACACTTTTCCAGGTTGTATGAAGGAGTCCAGTGGGTGCCAGGTAGGGCTTGAGCAAGAAAGATCATTCTCCGCTGACACTGCCACCAGTCCTACAAGAGACTGGTGCTATGCGCTTTCCATCACAGCTCTATCTACTATGGCCTTCGGGCACTCTGGCAGCCTGAATCTAAACCAAAGGGTCTCCAGCCATGGCTCACACAGAGAAATGTGCTGAGAGAGAGAGGGAGAGAGACTGCATTCGCTTACCTTGCTGTCTTCCTGACATTTGAAAACTTCTATTGGCACCACAAAGAGGTTCCACTCACTGTCCTCTTAACAACCTTGAAACCGCACACGTAGCTTGATGGTCTGCACTTTAAAGCACCTCAGTCTTTTGTGGAGGGCTGGGAGCCCTTGGCAAAAGAGCCCTCTGCTCTCCCTTGGAGAAGAGAGGCCTGAGAGCAAAAAGACTATGCCCAGAGATAAGCAACCTTCCTCAGGTCATGGCGAGAAAGTGAACCACCCCCCAGCATGCCTTGTTTCTATATGGTAATGGCCTGTACCCAGTTGACTAGTTGGTTTTTACCTCAGCCCCTGCCTTCCCCATATAACCTCTGCCCCCTAGCCCTGATGGGAGGGAGCCTTGTCCCTGGCTTCCCTTCACAGGGACTGCTGGACAATAAAAGCTACCCTTGTGGAATCGCCATATGAGGCTCCTGTCTCGCTGTCCCGGAGTTCACCTTGGGTGATTTCACAAAGAGCTGATTCACAAGAGCTGGAATCACTTGTAGCTGAGAAATCACTACACTTGCTAAAATCACTCACTTCCCAGGAGAGGCCTGCCACCACCCCTGGAAGAGTCATTCCTTGCAGGACATTCTCTCTAGGAAGGTTGTGGCACACTGGGTTGTCCACCCCCGGCTTCCAAAGGGAAGCAAACAGTCTTTAACCTCAGTCTAGCAGAGGTCCAGCTCGTGGCGCTTTGCTGGAAAGTTTGGAGACAAAAGCACTAGCGCAGTGACCATTTCTGTGCTGGCACGTTTCTCTAAGTGAGAGCCAGACGGCCACTTCGGACTGCATGAGACTGAAAGGGTATTGGGGTCTCATACATAGCCGAGGGAAAAAGTGAAGTGCAGAACTCACCCGGGGTGAGTGCAGAATACAGGCTACGAAGGGCAAGGTGAATGCTGTCGGTGGGCTTCTGTTCTTAGCCCTGTTGCATGGGAGCAGCTGCCAGCGGTTCTAAGGTTTGGAACTGGTCTCTGCAAGAGTGAAACAAGGGGACGGTCCATACCGCTTGGAGGGAACGTGCCTTCAAACAAAAGGCTGCCACAGGAAGGGGTAACAGAGGAAGTTCTTCTCTCCTGGAGCCTTTCTCTGTGACACAGGGACACTGTAACCACTGCTGGACTGAAAGTGCAGGAACGGTACAGAGAGCTGACAGACGACGAACATGCAGAGCACCATGGAATGATCGCAGGTCACAGGCTGCAAGAGGAGCGTGACTGCCACCTGAACGCAGTCCGAACGCAAGGTATTGGTTGTAAAGGGGAAGGCCAGCAAAAGCTTTCTGTGGTGGATCATTTTCCCAGCAGAGCTGTACACTGGAATCAGTTCGGTTTCGCTTCAGACTCCACATGCTTAATCATGGTGTGATGGCTGAGAGGAAGTGTAGCAGCAGCTTGTTCGGTGTGGTTTATAGGCTGCAAAGGTGAATGTGCCGGCCAGTGATGGGATTTTGTTCTTAGACCATTGGCATGGGAGCAGCAGCTGAGTGTGTTTTAACGTTAGAAGCTAGGCTCTGCGAGTGTGAAGAATTGGGACAGTCCATATAGCTGAGAATGAAGGGGCATAGCCCCGGTGCATGGTGTATTTCATTGCTGCCATGAGAAGGAAGGATCCAGCAAGTGCTTCTGTCCTGGCACGTGGTTGTCGTGTTCAGAGTTACGGGAACGTGTTGGTCTCTGCCAAAGTGAAAATTCGTGACAGGTGCTTCCTTTGCATTCCTATGATCCTTTATGTAGTCACAAACAGTTAGAACTGGCTGAAATGCAATTTAAAAAATTAAAATTTATTTTGAGAAATTTAGAAGTGAAAGGAAACTCTGCTCCCATCAGGAACCTAACAGCCAGGAAAATGTTCTGCTGAGCCTGGTGAGAGACAGGAACGTTGCTTCTCCTCACACAGGCATGGGACATGCTGACAGGCAGCAAAAGGATTCTACACGTGCATGGTGCTATGCAGGTGTCTTCAGCTCTGTCTTGTGAATTACAAATCATATTCTAAAAAGTGTATTGCTGCAGTAGGGCTGCTGTTCTTTTTTAATGTTTAGAATCTCAGCAGAAATTTTTGCACTTTTAATTAAAAAGATATTATAGGGTTATGGGTTTATATACCACAAGAGTACTCCTGGATGTAGTTTTGAAATGGTTCTCAAATACTAAGTTGTGTGTTAATTCTTAATTACAACAATTCACAAATTGTTATAATGCTCTTTATCATTCAAGCTATCTCAGTCTCTTTTACTGCTTCTCTGGATTAATATGAAGTCGCATTAGTCATCTTTTGTCAGTAATCCCTCACAGGTATTTGTCTTATTTATTGTGATATCTCATGTCTATAAGGTACTAATGTTCTAAGGGGTAGCTGCGTTGCTCAATGAAACAAGCAAAAGTAATAAGGAATTTAAGCCCAAAATTTGTAAACCCGCAACATGCAAAAAGCTCATACCATATCTCATTAAAATATAGCACTAATACCTAAGAATAACAAATTTTTGTGTCAGTTCAACAGAAAGAATGCTGGTAACATTTTTAATCTCATAGACACAATCTCACTTTTAATTAAAATTTATTTGTGTGGTTATTAATTTCTAGACTATCTCATTAACTGTCAAAATACTTTATAGCTGTTTGTTAGGAATCCGGGATTAAATTCCATTTAGTCTCAGTTCTGGGTGACTGTGGATACTGCAGATCTCAATTTATTCTCTGTAAAATAGAAAAATACGCTTTTTTGAGGCAGCTAAAGGTAAAATTCAGTCTATAAAAGTAATTCAACATAACAAAATGTTCACATTTTCATCTTAACTCTAGAAACAGCATTTTCTGCTGAAAACCAGCTTTTGCTCCAGTGGCAGTCATTCTTGTATTCTTACTGACTTGTTCTGCCAGAACAGGGAGGAGGGTCAGGGTACATAGGGGAAGGAAAAGGCCAGGTGGGGGTAGCAGGAGGGTGGACAGGAGGGGTAGAAGAGGAATAGAGGGTTTGGGTAGCAGAGTAGGGACAGGGGAGGAAGAAGGGTTAGGGGGGTCAGCTCGTGTGGGGAGAGAAGGCGGCTTCTGCTTTAAATTAAAAACACATTGGGGAAAATAAATCTGTGTAGGAATGTCTCATTTCCTCTCCTGGATGTGTTTTTGTGTGATCAGTTCCGATTCCAACTGCTCCCAGGGGATTTTCATCTCATGGGGTTATAAAGAGCTTCCGGGGTCTGAGCACATCAGAAAAAAATGGGAAAACTACCTGGATCAGGCATTGGAGCCTCTCTGGGGCATCCCAAAGGTCTGGCAGCACCCAGCATTCCTGCCTGGAATTTGGGGGGTCCCAGCACAGCCCCTCCATAATGTCCCTGTGAAGCTGGCACTGCCCAGCATCCCTGAAAGGGATTTGGGATACCCAGCACAGGCCCCCCAGCACATTCTACTGCTTCCCCAAGTCCCCTTTAACCAGGATCATTTTTTGAGGTGGGGGCACACAAACCCAGCAGAATCGGTTTTAAACACTGTACTAGTTTGAAAACAAACCTGTGGGAGACTCCAAGTCAGAACTACAATTTAATAGGAAAATTAAAAATAAAGGCAGAAAACACTGGCTTAAACTGACAGTCAGGATACAGCCTGACGCCTTGTTGGTCCGCATGGTGGCAGCAGTCTGATTAAATGATGGCTGCAGACCTCCTGAAGAGACAGATGTGGTTCTGTTGAAGCGGTGATCCTGTAGAAGGGTCTGGTCGTCCGGTGGTGTTCATGTTGCTCTCGTCCTCTGGGAATCCAGTAGGAAAGACTGGCTGTGGTGTTCCAAACCTCAGATTATATCCAGGTAGGGATGCTTGGTTCCTCCCCCTGGGCAGAGCATCTCACAATGGGATGATGTGATTTATGAGCCATGCAGTAAAGTGTTAATGGCCTATTAGCAGAAGGTATCTCCTGGAGGGAGTTATCAGGGATGAGTCATGAAGGAGATAAGGAACACTGCCCCACCCGCTTTAACAGTTTATGAAGATGGTGACAGAATACATACTTTTGGTTACACCTTACACTGTAACCTAAAACAAACACCTCTTCAGAGGGAAATCTCCCCTCTCCCCTCCTCACTGAATTCTCACTGCCAAAACCCAGCCTGAGTCCCAGCTCCCCTTCCCCTGTCTCAATCTCTTCAAGGAACTGGGCTTGAATTTTCCAATCCGGCAGGGTAATAATGCTGTTCTCCTTACTGTATATTAATTACAGTAATTGCTTTAGAAATAATTAAAAGGAATTAAAAGAATGAAGAGATGATAAAGAGCTGCCAGCTTGAACCAAGGGATACAATTTGCTTCAAGGGACCAACTTTAAAATGCACCAAATAAAACCACAATGATACTGCATTATTCTTTTAGATCAAGTTAGAGATAAATATTGAAGAATACAAAAGAATCTTTTGAACCCCAAAAACTCTTTTAAGATATATACAGGGCAGGGCTGTACTGCACCCCCAAACTAAGAAGAATTGGGAGAAAAGACAAACCCAGACTGAGATTCCTAGGAGATTGGTGCAGCTTTAGCCAGAAAAAACAATCCTTGGTCTGAACACACACCTGTGAATCCCAGGAACCTGTGACATCATAAATACCGTCATGGTCCTTTTTATTAAAAGCAGATTTCCATGGAGAATTAATGAAATACAGAGAATTCACCTGAAATGTAAAAGAACAGTTCCCCCAACACAGCAGGTTGCAGCATCCAAAAGAAAATGAACAGAAAGATTATGGACTGGGATCATCACCAATCCCAAATTACTCATGTGAAATACCATTCTGCTTTATTTTATAAATCACCACTTCTCTAAAAACCTTTCAATTTTACTTCAAATTCCTCAAGTTCCAAACTGCAGCCACCAAGATTTTACTACACCACGTCCATGGAGGGATACAGGAAAACACAAAGGGTATGGTTCTCTGGGAATGTGTCTTGGTTTTGGAGACAAAATTTTAGGAGGAAGCGCTCCAGAATGAGCGCCTCCTCCAAAGGGAAAAGGGCCTCCTGTAGATACAAAAATGCTGCTAGCAAGGATTTTCTTGCTATTTTCTAAGTCCATGAGAGACTTTTCTCTCTCACAGAAGAGGTAGCAGAGTAGGTAAACAACCAAGCCACCTGCAACCTTGAAAAGTCTTGTTTATGGTATAGTAGAGAAATATTTTGACAATGGATGTTTTGGGATTTCGGCCAATCACCCCCAAGGGGTGGCTGATCCTTTGTCCAATTAGACTATGAAGAAAAAAGTCTATAAAAGAGTTTGTAAAATACTTAAATAAATCAATCTTGCTGCACAATTCCTGCCTGCTGGATCTTCTCTCCTCCTCCTCCCTATGGCTGCGGGACATGGTGATATACTGTAGGAACCAGGCCTGCGGTAATAGCCTCCCCTTCTCCTCCACCAATGGGACAAATTGGTAACAACAAGTGAAAGTGGGAAAAAACTCAAACTGTTTATTAACACAAAACAAAACAGGGTAGAACAGAATAAAACAAAACTCAAAATACAACAAATTCCCAGAGAGGGAACAGCCACTCGGGCTTGGACCAGCCGGGGCCACCCTGTGGGCCCACTGGGGCCACCCGGCAGGCTCCCATGACCAGAGGGAAGGGAAGGGAGGCACGAGGCAAGGGGAGGGAAGGGAAAAAGAACAAAAAAAAACCAACACAACCTTTTTCCAGCTAGCCGGAACAAAAAAAAATGAAGAGCAGCACAGCGCTCCCAGCGCAATCCCTCCCGAGCCCCCACTGAGCCCCAGAGCCCCAGAGCCCGTTGGGCTGAGCCATTGAACCAAACCACATGCGGGTGCCATGGTTCCAGCCTCGCCCCCTGGATCCATCTTAAAGACAGAGTGTCCTTGGGCATTAAGCAGACAGTTAAGGAATAAAGCGGCCTCATAACATCACCCCAGGACAGAATACTCCTGAGGAAGCACACTGACCTAATCTGTGTCTACTGCCCAAAGAGAGATCTCTTCCAAACGGCTCCGGCTGCACTCAGTGCGTCCTGACGGTTCCCATGTTGACACACCACATCTTCTTCTGCCTGATGCCTTGAGAAGTATCCCTAAGGTGCCACCAAGAAAGGAGCCTCTTATGGACACAGAGTCTTGGGACTCAGGGGAGAAAAAAAGGAGTTTTCGGTATTTAGGATCTCCCACTCCATCAGCACTGATAGCAAACACAGCGGCCTCAGCAAGACACGGTGAGTCAGATCCTGTCTCACCTCGGCCTTTCCGCAGGTACAGTCTGATAGGGGGAGGAAAGACAATGGGCTAGAATGGACAGCCTACTTCCAGAAAATCATCATAATCCACAAACCATTAAGTAGAGCTGTAAGAACTGCCTGAGATGTTAATTTCTCTGCAGACTGAGAGCCCAGAGCGGCACTAAGGTGAAGTGCCATGAACAGACTATGGAAATCCCAGAAGTACAAGCTACTCGGCCAGTTCTATAAAACTGGGATATGACCATCTTCTGTCTCACCTGGTGGAGGAAGCAGGATCGATGATATTCCTTCCGATGGGTTTTTTGGGATCTGCAGCAAATGTGGCAGCTCCGTCTATCTGTGCCACCACCCAGTTTGTGGAAATGATTGCCATACAGGAGAAACAACCAAAACCCAGTTATTTTTCACAATCAGAACAGAAAAGCAGGGAAAAAGGACACAGGGACACTCCAGGTGTCCATTACTGTGGGAGCAAGCCTCTCCAAACCAATGGGAGCAGAGACTGAGCAACAAAGCCATTGGGACCAAATCGCTGGGCTTTGTAAGAAAAACAGTGAGTTTTACCTTGGCAATAAAACCCAGTTGATGTTCACCTCATCAGCCAGGTGCAGCACCATCCACAGGAAGCTGGCCAGGTGCACCTGCCTGGCAGAGAGCTCCCCCCCTTTCCTAGGAATCCATGCAGTACAGGGCCACGGCACTAGCCATGATCAGCAGTGTCTACCTGGTAAAGAGCAGGCAGGGCTCTAAGTCTTGGTTCCAATCCCAAGTTGCCTCCACAGGTCTCCTGGGAGCTTGGAAATCATCAGCACTGTTTCTACAGTTATAAATTGAGCTTCAAAGTTGCTCCTCAGGCTGGCACTGAGGAACCATTAATTCCCTGTGTTTGTACAGCCACATCAGCTGGAGCCAGTCACTGGCACCCAGAATTCCAGCAGGAAGACGTGCTGCTGACACCTGACTGTCCATGGAACAAGCTACTTCCCTGGAGAAGCCAAAGGCTAATCCTATGTGGGAACAAAGTCCATGAAATCAGTGTAATTACTGTGACTCAGCCATCATGGCCAAGGCCTGATCCAGCACCTGGGTCTGGTGATCAGTGTTAAAGTCCTGGCAGAGGCTGCATTGTCTAGGACATCACTGCCAGACAGGCCATACCTGCAAAATCAGGGAAAATAAAGGAATGAAACTTGAGTGACAACTTCATCCACATGAGTTAGCCAGGAGCTTTGCCAAAAGACTGGAATAAAAACTCACATCCCTGGGAGAGATAAAAACCGATGGAAAAAATGCAACATGTGGTGATGAAGAGAAAATGGAATGACTGGAACCATTTTAAATGGATAAGAAGAAACAGCCTCATGTGATACTAGGGGAGGTTTAGATTAGATACTAGGAAGTCTCTTAGTGGAAAGGCTGTCCATCCCTGGCAAGCTGCCCAGGGCAATGAGGGAGGTCCCATCCCTGGAGGGATTTAAAGCAGTGTTGATGTGGCACTTGGGGACACGGGACAGAGGCGGCCTTGGCAGCTCTGGGGGAGTGGCTGGGCACTGTGATCTCAGAGGGTTTCTCCAACCTGAACAATTCCATTATTCCAAGGACACTGTATGTGGCCAGCACAGACACACCTGTGCCTGCTGCAAACATCATTTCACTTCCTCTCCTTTGCTTGCTTGCCAAATATTCCCTGGTGACAGGGAACATGGGAGCACTCCTTGCTGCAGGAGAAGCCAGCAGGATTAGATGAAATTCCTTTCAGAAAGAGCTAACAGGATCCAGCCAGTACTGTCCCCAACTGCTTGGGAACCTCCCATTCCCTTCCAGTAGCAAAAGAGAGGGAAATCACCTCGTGCTGAGGAGCAATGACATGAGAGCTATGGGGACAGACTGGCAGAGATGGGAGAAAAAGATCAACACCAGTGGTATGCAAAGGGAGCACCTGCCAAATCAACCTCCAGGAACTGTGGAAAACATCTTCCAACTGAGTAGTGAGTCAATATATTCCTGTCCTCCAATCACAGACCTTTCAGCCACAGCCAGGAGCTGCTCTGGATGGAAGGTCCCCTCCAAGTCCATGGATGTGGCTTTTCCCTCGCCACCCTCGCGGTCCATGGGGAGCTAAAGGAGAAGAAAAGGAATGAAAAGGGAATAAAGTATCCATAAATACAGCAGATATTGCCACATGCCCTTACAAAAAATAATATCCCAAGTTATTATGATTAAAGTCCCATTTAGCAGGCAAAAGCAAGAGGAGAGATTCCTGGTTCCCATCTCCAACACCTTCTTTGTAGTACCTGTCACCCCAGAGTGCCAGGACAAGGGGAAATGACTTCACACTGACAGAGGGCAGGGATAGATGGGGTATTGGGAAGAAATTATTCCCTATGAAGGTGCTGAAGCCCTGGCAAAAGCTGCCCAGAGAAGCTGTGGCTGTTCCATCCCTGGCAGTGCTCAAGGCCAGGTTGGATGGGGCTCGGAGCAACCAGGTCTAGTGGAAGGTGCCCCTGCCCATGGAACTGTATGGTCCCTTCTAACCCAAACTATCCCAGGATTCCATGATTCCACACAAGAGAACAGGTGCTCAGCTTTGAGCTAGGAAGTTTAGGGAGTCAACAAAATTATCAAATTAAGTCCAAGCCTCTAATATTTTATGGAATAGCAACCTCTAGAGAGTAAACACTTTGAAAGTCAAGGAAAGTGCCCAAATTAGCAAATATCCCAAAGCCGTGGTTTCTGAATACTGGATTGTAATTAAGTGAACCACCCACCTGACAGGCAACTGCCTGGCTGTGACACAGCTGAGTCTTCCCAGTATAGAATTCCCTGCATAATAACTTTGTTATGGACCCCATTTCTGTTTTTCCTGAGGAGAAAATAACAATAATGACGAATAATAAAAATTAAAAGGTCGCATGCTAAAGGTATAGATAGATACATACATACATACATAGATGTATATATACACCACATATAAAATATTACATTTATAGTGAAACACTTAATTTGGCTGAAAGTTTCAAAACTGATTGGGAAAAGTGGTTGTCATCCTGAGGGTTGTTCAAGCTGTAGATAAGAAGTTCAGGTATGTTTCTGAAGATGCTGAAGAGCTGAAATTACTTGTTTTAATTTTTGGATTACCACAGCACTGGGGAGATGATGATACCTGGTTTTGTTTTCCCTAAATATGTCAGGGACTTAAATAAACCAGAAACATCCAAAAATGGACAGCTCTTATGCATCATAACTAAAAGGGTTAAAAATATTTCTGCAGCTTTTAAAATAAAAGCAGTTATTCAAGAGAGTCCTAGAGGTCTTTCATCGAACAACAACTTGTCTTACGTTGTTCCATGCAAGGATCATGTTCATGGGAAAACCCCACCCAAATAACTGAGCTTCAGCAGGAAAGAGAAATAATAAAATGCTGACCTTCAAGCAGTTTATCGAGCTCTTTGGAGCCAGTGGTGATCTGGATGATCTCTGACCATTGCTAGTGGAATTCTGTGGCTGTGGTGAAACCTGTGGGAATTAGTTTGGCTGCCTCAGCCTGAGGGAAAACCAAACTCATCATTGCCAGGAGAGTTCATGCCATTCATTAACCCCCCCGTAATTATTATTTCCTGCCTTGTGGAGAGGCACCTGTATCATTCCATGCAGATTTTACTTTATAGACCTTCCTTGAGTTAGTACCTCTGAACATAACTGAAATTCTGCTCTGAGAAAAAGCTCCAATATCCCTTTTGTCTGTTTTATGGAAATACTCTCCCCTTGAACTCATCTCTTCTCTTCCCTGAGCTTCAGGGACTTGCTGGTCCTGGGATTTCATCAGGAGAGCACTGAGTAGGTGGGATACCCAGCCTGAATAACTGTAGAAAGGCACGTCCAACCCTGGAGCAGACAGGCTGGAATGTTGTCTGAGTACACCACAGCCCCAAGCATCAGCTGTCTGGAGATGCTCTGGATTGCACTTCACAGCCTCAGTCAATCCCCACATGGGAAAGCCAAGTGTTTTTTCCTCCTCTGAGAGAGGAAAACACACGATAGCAAGGGGTCTCCCAGCTGACCTGGTACTCATGGGCAGCTGTATCACTGAACAGGATCTTCCATTGTGTCTCTCGGTGCTTCTGGAAAATACTGCAAGCCTTGTGGGTCTGGGGTTTAAAAGCTACTTTTGGGTCAGCAAAAAGATCTTTGGCTGGGATAATTCACTGAATTCACTGATAGATCCTGAAATCTGTTTCAAAGTGCATAAAAACCCAAAGGAAAAGATGCTGAGCACACAGGAGTTCAAGGTGCTTCGGGCACAGGTTCCCTGAACCACATGGAAATGATCCCAAGCCTGGCTTTGGGCTGCCCCCCCTGCACATTGCATTCTCAGAGCAGCCCCAGAAGGCCAGGGAGAAAGGAATGGGTGTTGGAGGCCCTCTGGGAACCCCCAGCCCTACTTCCAGTGAGAAATGACACTGTCGGTGCCTGCAGCCCTGTGCTGGTTTGGCCAAATTTAGAAATATATCCTCTGAGAGAAGGCAGGTTACAAACCACCCCTCCCTCACCAGGTTTGGGGAAAAAAGAAACTTCTTCCTTGAAGGAAAGAGAAAGAGATAAAAACTATTTATTTAACAAACACACGGGAGAAGGATAATACTGCTAAATAATAAAATCTTTCACTGTGGAGAAAAACCTGGAAAAATGTTTGAGTCTTCCCTTTGGTCTCCCTCCTCCTCAGAGCTGGGACTTGGCCCAGGGCCAGGCCCTCAGTGCTCGGTGGAAAGTCCTCCCGATGTGTTCTGATATTGAAGCAGTCCAGCAGAGAAGACGGGGAAAAAAATTGGAGTCCCAGGAAAACAAAGTTCAGCTCTCTGGAGGAAAAGGAGCTGAAAAACTGGCTGAAAGCTGGCTGGAGAGAAAGCAAGCCAGGTGCTTCCCTCCGCTCTGGCTCTCCTGCCACCACTGAATGCAGAGAGCCATCTCTATCTCTGTGTCCTCGAAAAACATGAAAACAAACTGCAAAACTGCTTTGAAAGTTTGTTGGGTTTTTTCTCTCCCCCCTCTCAGGCTCAGTTTAGAGGCATAGAAAGGCATAAAACTAATTTCTGGGCATAGAGCAGTGATAGGGAATACAACATCAAGTCACCCCAAGACAAGCCCTCACCCCATTTCATGTCGCTCAGTGGGTGGTTCTTGATGTGGCACCTGGGGACATGAGTTGGGGGTGGCCCAGCAGTCCTGGGGCAGCAGTTGGACCTGATGGTCTCATAGAGCTTCCCCAGCCTCAGGGATTCCATGGGACGCCCAGGGACTGTCCCAGCTGCACAGGCAGGCACAGGAAGCTCTTACACAGAATAAATTGCCATGAGCCAGAGCACTCCAGGCCATTCTTGAGAGTGTGCAGAGAGCAGGAAAAGACACGGTTACAGCACTGATCCTGCTCCACACTTTGCTGGCGGGGCATGAACACCATTTCATCCTGATCCTGAGAGCTCCAAGGAAAAGAATTATTGAGGCAGCACTGAAGATGCCGCTTTCCTGACACTCCTGTCCCAGAACCACGGCCCAGCAGGTTTCTGTGGGAATCTTTATTATTTGTGTAGTTCAGAAGCTGCACATCCCTAAAGCATTCCCTTGGGAACATGACGCTTCCCACAGGCATTTTATACTTCAGTGTGCACTTTCAGCACATTGAGACAGTTTAAATCAGAATGAGGTCACTTGGTGACAGCACAGCATTAGATCAGGAACATCAGGAGACTCACCAGACAACATTCACTCTCCATGGGCTCTCCATTCCCATCGCTCCAGCTGCAGCATCTTCATTTCTCACAGTTCTGTTTCAAGGACTCCTCTCAGGAAATGGATCTCACTGCTCGCTGCTCAATACCCTTGAGCAAATCCTCAAGGGAATTTTAACTCCCTACAAACAGCAGGAATGACCAGGGACAGCTGCTGTCATAGGAAAAGCGGAGGATTGTGATGATCAGACACCTTTCCCTGTGAAGGCTTCAGTTCCCACCTCCATCCCTGATCAGCTCTGCCTCAGTCCCACCCACTCACTCCAAAATGGCTCCATGGGGTTTAACTCCAGTTCTTTGGATCTGCCCATCCCCACCGCTCTGGCAGGCAGCACTGACAGCACAGCAGGGGAACACATGAACAGGTACAGGCAAGGGCACACCAACGCCACCAGGTCCTGCAGCACAGCTTCTTCTGCTTCAGGGCCTCCCTTTTTTGGTACAGATTCACTGGAATTTAACCTCTGTGAGAGCCTAATAATAAGAGAAAGGCTGCAAAAAGTGCTTCGATGTTACGACTGCTCAACACCTGAAAGGGTTCAAAAGTGCTTTTTCATTATGACTGCTCTAAACCTGAAAAACTCCAAAAATGCCTCGTCATTTTGTCTGCTTATCATTATACGGGCGGTTTGGACTGTGGGTAGCCCGCCTTGAGGCCCATAAAAAGGAAGGCAAAACTGGTGTAAGTCAGAGGGAAAAGCGAGGGGCGGAGTCCCTGACCTTTGTCTTTCCCCCCCACCACCACCATCGCCTGCTTCGAGACACTCTGAGACCTCCTGGAGCTGACACTGCCCCCCTGAGGAGAACCCCCCTGGACCAAAGTCACGAGTCGCAAGTGAGTTGTGGAACCCCTACCCTGCTCCTGCGTCCCGTGGTGAGAGCACTGCGAGTGGACCAAAGCTCGGCTGCAATGACCAGGCACCACGCCTGCAACTCGGTAGGACAGGCGGCCGCATTCATGCCAAACTACTCCCGAGATCAGAGAAGGCAGATAAGATGCTTCAAACGACAGAAGAAAAAAAAGGGCAAAAACTGCTTCACTCCCCCCACTCCATCTTGGCAGCACTAAAGGTAGCACAGTGTGGTGGTGACCTATCCTATGCTTTTCTTTTTAAGTAACCTTGGCTTTTTCTAACTTTTCTCTACTTTTCTCTTTCCTTCTCTTTGCCCCCTTTACTATTAAATAAAATACATCAATTTTTTGGCATCAACATTTAATCTTGCTTGGTTTTAATCTCGTTTCTGGGAATATTTTGAACCTTCTAAGTTCTTTCCAGTTTATGCAGAGAGAGTGAGCTTTCTTTGCTTTTCTGGATTTAAACTGGATCATAACAACCTCGTAAAAAGCATCTGGCAAGACTTAAAATTAACCCAGAAGTTCCAGTGCATCACTGCATCACTGGGATTCCAGCTACTGAATGAGCTATGAGAAGCAGTGAAGAAACTGGGACCTCACAGGTGTTACGAATGGGAGGGGCTGCAAAGGTTGGCTTTTGTATGGTTAAAAGTGAGTTAGTTTTTAATGGATTATTATACTGTTGATCAATGTTAATGAAGTTGTAAATCAGTTTAAATAGTTATTAGGTGTCATGAGTTGGGGTGGGAATTTTCTAGAATATGGGTGTAAACCTCATTATCATAAAGGAATAAGTCCAGGAACACCATTGGGCAATTGACGATCCAGTAAGAAGACCCCTGGATGACATCGAGCCAACCAGTGAGCCAGTGAGAAGGCCCTAGAAACCAGCGAGCCAACCATGATAGCTCCAGAAGGCGGGGCCATGGGAGGGAATTCTCCGAACTTTGGGGTATAAAACATAACCTCCCCAGCTGTGGGGTGTGCCTCTGACCGAACTGATCTCTGATCAAGCGCCCAGCGCTGTTACCCTTTACTTTGTGTTTGGGGCAGACCGCCCATTTGAGGTCTCTAATTGTCATTCTTTTGTTCAATAAATTTTCAGAAAGTTTCATCTGTGAGCAGCGTTTCTCACACAGGTAAATCAGGAGCCGCTGTTCAGCCAACAGCAGTGGCAATAAAGGTACTGAGTCAGGACCTCACCAAAACTACATTAAAAGAAATGCCAACACCTTGAAAATCATCTTGCTCAGCCCAGAGTCCATCCAGCACTCACAGAGAGCTGCTGGGAGGCAAAATTCTCCCTGCTCCTTCTGCCTGGGAAACCCTGCTTGCAGCTCCTGCCCCCGCACCTCTCACCTGCATCATTATCCTTTTCCTGTGTCTTTGTTAAATAAATAGTTTTTATCTCTTTCACTTTCCTTTGAGGAAAATTTTTTTTTCCTGAACCTGGTGGGGGAGGGATGGTTGTAACCTGCCTTCTCTCAGAGGATATATTTCTAAATTTGGCCAAACCGGAACAGAGGGTTAAAAAAACTTTCTGTAAAGAGGCCATCTTTGATGTGGCATCATGAGACTTCCACCCTTTTTTGCCATCTTGGATTCTGGCAGAAACCACTTCTGCCTAAGCCACCATCTCTTGAATGGTACTATAAAATACACCCACTCCTCAGAAGGGCGTCTATTCCACTGCTTGAACCAAAGTCCGACTCCAAAAATAACCATGCCTTTGCACCATCCATGTCTCCAAACTGTAAATCGCCCCTTGAAATCATGCTGAATTCAGGGTTACAGTTGCAGTTATGGTTATGGTTAGATTACGGTTAGATTAGGGTTTGGGTTGGGTTAGGGTTAAGGTTAGGATTAGGGTTAGGGTTAGAGTTAAGTTTAGGGTTTGGGTTAGGGTTGGGGTTATGGGTTAGGGTTAGGGTTTGTTGGCTGTTAGTTAGTTTGTTAGTTAGTTGTCACATAAACAAAAACAGGACTTTGGTTAAAGTCTACACTCGAGTTTCTGAAGAGGGTTTTCTCAGTGTACTAATTTATCTCTTCAAGTCGTGTTTTCATGCCTGTGAATCATGTGCCTGAATTAGTAATCTTTTATTTTGAAGGTTCCTGCCCATATTCTTGAAACTACATGATGATAACTGATGCCCACAATTTTCATGTCAGATTTAATTTTTTTTTTTTTTCCCTTTATGCATGTCACAAATTCCATCCACCCTTCTTTTACAGCCTCCGAGGGGGTTCTTCGTACAAATGTGGGTTCCTGCAAGCAGCTGCATGTTCCTGCATGACTGTGCCTTGGGCAGAGACCTACTGATAATTGAGAGTTTATTCCATGTGTAGTATTTATAAAGTAGGGTAAATAATTTGCATGGCTTGTGCATGCCAGCCACATGCTTAAATAAGCTACTCTATTGCTACTTATAGCAAAAGCAGAATTGATCTACGTTGCAATTACAGTGAGTGGTTAAGAAAATCACACAGGGTGTTGCTGAGTTATTTGATTTCTGTTGTCCACGTCAGGCAGGAGACCGGAATTTTAACCCTTTGTTTTTCCTTTTCAAGATGACTGCCCTTAGTGTTGGACCATTTTTGTTTGGATGTCCAAATCCCTCTCTGTCTCTTACTCTTCTTCATTTTTCCTTCCTTGAATAATTTTTGGTTAAAAAAAGCTTAGTAACCGTACATTTTGCCTGATACAGGAAGGTGGAAAGTACTTTGAGATTTTGGAAGCAGGAAGACAATTTCTTGCCCTTTGTTGTTATGATAAAGTGTAGAGCAAAAAAAAACCTGTTAGGAACATTCAGTTCTATTAATTTAACAACTGCACGGGTCACAACACATATTAAAGGGCCAGACTTATACACAGCTTTAAAATTTTGAAGCCATTTTAAATAAACAGTTGAAAATATAATCATATAATTTTATTATATTGAAAGCCTAGATGGATTTGAGGGATCAGGAAGACGAGAATATGGGTCACTATATATTATATATTGCAGTGGAAGTATGGTTTTAATTTCACTCACAGCCTTACATCTGTTCCTTTTGGAGGTGCTTTCATTTAGTTAGAGTGGAATGTGTTGAAATTCTGAAAAGTCATGATTGAAAAGTCATTCAGTCCTTTTACGGACTAATCGGATTTATTGATGTATTCAGCAACCTGATCCTGTGGTCGGGAGTCCAGACCAATAGGACCAGGCTGTTTTCACTCAACCAAATAAATGGTCAAGCTTCTGCTGATGGCAGTAGGAAGACAACCAGATCCAAAAATTGGATTAGTTATTTTTTCTGTATAAATGTGGAAAATTGATTTTATTTTTTTATCTATGGAAAAAGGCAGGGATTAAACAATTCCTTAAATGCTCAATAATGTTTGAGTACCCATCTGACCTACACAATATTATTTCCAAACTTTCTGGTACATGCTCATATAAGACCCCTTGCTTGCTTGCTTGCTTGGGGTTTTTTACTTATTTTACACTTTTTTAAAGTTCTTTGTCAGGTTTCAGTATGGAAATCTTAGAAAAATTATTAGACCATTTCAGCTCAGTATAAATATGTAAATAGAACTGCTAGCTAAAAAAAAAAGGGTTGGTATTACCGCAGGCCTGAGCCCTAGGGTATATCACCGTGTCCCGCAGCCATAGGGAGAGGAGGAGAGAAGATCCAGCAGGCAGGAATTGTGCAGCAAGATTGATTTATTTAATTATTTTACAAACTCTTTTATAGACTTTTTTCTTCATAGTCTAATTGGACAAAGGACCAGCCACCCCTTGGGGTGATTGGCTAAAATCCTAAAACATCCATTGTCAAAATATTTTTCTACTATACATAAACAAGATTTTTCAAGGTTGCAGGTGGCTTGGTTGTTTACATTCCCTGCTACGTCTTCTGCGTGAGAGAAAAGCCTCTCACGGACTTAGAAAATAGCAAGAAAATCCTTGCTAGCAGCATTTTTGTATCTACAGGTTGGTCTACATTTGTGTGGGTGAAGGGAAAAAATGTGATGCTTACTCCTCTCCTTTGTTTGTATTTGATCTTGGATGTTATTATTTGTTGAAATCTTTGCTTAAATGTGATGTTTTAATTTTCTCTTAACTCCTGTTTTTACTTGTAGTAAAATGTGTTTTAGCTTGACTTTATAAAGCTCAGTCACATACTTCTGCTATAGAAGTAAGCAAGCATCTGTGGTCTGCAAATACTGATTTTGTTAGCAAGTGGAGCACTTAATGGTTCTTTGAGCTTCTCTCTTTACTTCTATTTCAATATGATAAAACCAAAATATATGCTTCAAGGTTTCCATTTGTGGAGGTACTTTTTATGTACTTGCAGTTAATATACCTGAAGACCCAGTTTGTGATATTCACCCTATCTTATATGACCTCTGTAGAAGCACCTGCTTCTGGTGGACCTTAACAAGCACCTTTTTCCCATGAGAAAGTGCATACCAAAAATCATCTGCAGCCATAAATACCTACATGAGAATGTTTCAATTAAGTGTCCCAGAACACTGTGCCGCTAAGGTTCTGTGGGATGTGTGAGAGTGTCTGAGATAGAAGTGCAAGAAACATCTGCTCTACCATTTATTTGCATGGCTGGTTAGTCTCCTAATCACTGGCTGCATAGTTTGATCCTAAAGCTGTACACCGAAAAACATATAAATATTGGTGTATGCTTAATAAAGCAATTCTGTCGACTTAGAACAGGGTCCGTGTTTCTTCCAATCGCTACAAGTGGCACCCGCACAGGAACACAAACAATGAAGGGACACAAACAGTGAATCTCTGGTAGCGATGCCGAATTCAAACCAAGCTGTGTGGCAGGGGATCCCTGACCCTCGTCTCTACCCACTGGACAGGTGAGACTGCGAACACGGAACTATGGGATAGTCTACATCCCACGAGCATAAGCTTTATTTAGAAATTTTACGTAGAATTTTAAGAGAACAGGGATTTAACACCCCGACAGTTAAGTTAGCTGCTTTATTTGTATGGTTGAATAGCAATTCGAATGTATTCCCTGCACATGGTTCCTACAACACTGAAGTGTGGGAAAAGGTAGGAGCTGCATTAGAAGCACAGAAAAGACAAGGATGACCGACCACTGACAATATGTTAGTTACATGGAAAACTGTATATATTGCTTTAAAAACTTTGCAGCCCGCTGAGCAGGTTTGTGAACGCCCTGTAACAGACATTTTTTATTTGGAGACTGCTTCACATGTCACCCATGCCTACACAGAAGTGCCTCCTGAACTGGCAGATGATTACTCTCAGGGCCTGGCGATCTTTTTGATCCTGGCCCTACCAATCCTGAGAAAAAGCCTGATCTTTAATCCTTCCTGAAAAAAAAAGCGAAGTATTTCTGGATTAGATAGCCTGAAGCTCCTTTTCCCCCTCTTCTCACTATTACTGCTTAGACTAAGACGTTCCACAGGCTTTCCGTTTTTGCTGGATTTCACTAGGGCAGAATATTTCACCTGGAGATCCCATATTTTGTATACTTTATCTCTTTTCTGATGTTACAGGCTACAACCATTTTCAATCCAAATCTCTGAAAGGAAAACTCACTAGCTTGAAGTTGGAGGACTATCTTTTACAGGAACCACATTGTTTTCTGAGGCTGTTCCAGAATTAAAATTTTTTCTTCTGTGTGCTGACTGCTAACATCATTGGAGTCACAGGCCTACAAATAAACTGTGAACTTGATAACATCAACATTGAAACCATAGGGTAAAATTTATATTTTCTGTATGTAGCCCCATTGTTCAAAGAGCTGAGGATGTTGGAGCCAGTCCAGCAAAGTATTTCGAGGATGCCCACAGTTGTTTAGGTAGCCTAGTGGCCTTGAAAGGGATAAGGTAATTAAGGCAAACCAGCTAATGCAAAAATAATTACAGACCAACACACATAGTTCTTTCTATTAGTCCCTGGAATATACCTGTTTTTGTAGATTCCCATAGAAGTCAGGAAAGTAGCATTTATTGCATGATTTCCAGGCCATCACTGCAGTCATAAAATGCAGGGTGCCCTCTAGCCAGGCACCCTGGATCTTCCTTTGTTGCCTGAGATTGGAACTTGTTATTGATTTAAAAGACTGCTTTTCTACTATCCTTTTACATCCTGATGATCAGGAGTATTTTGACTTTTCTGACCCATGCGTCAATATCATTGGACAGTGCTCCCTCAGAGGATAATAAATAACCATACTATTTATCTGCTTTTTGTGGCCAATGCCCTGGCCCCTGTGGGGGCTCAGTATCCTCAGAGCATCATATATCATTATGTGGACGATATTTTAGTTTGTGGACAGGATGGTTCATATTTGCAAGATACTATTCAGCATCTTAATACTCAGCATGGGTTGCAGGTGGCCCCTGAAAAATTCAATAGATCCCTCCTTGGAAATATTTAGGATACTAACAAAATGCGAAACTACAGCAATTAACTTTGAAGCCTGATGTCAAAACATTGAATGATTTACAAGTTACTAGGAGCAATTAAGTGGGTAAGACTCATACTAGATTTAGCCACTTGTCAATTAAAGCATTTGTTTGCTCACTTGAAAGAAGACCCTGACTTTCCCACCAACATTATCTGTAGAAGATAGTCAAGAATTAGATATAATTACCTCATGAATCTCCACTTGAACAGCAGACAGAATTTTGCCACCTTTACAAGTTTGCTTCTTTTTATTCCCTACTGCACTATACCCCACAGCCTTAATAAGATAATTTAATAGGGACATGGAATGATCTACTTAGAATGGATTGGGGTTTTTTTACCAAATACACCTAAGAAAACTGTCACTACTGTGACAGAGTTCTGTGCATGTTTAATTAAGAGGTGCAGAACTCACATCATGCAACTGATGGGATATGATCTAGAGGTTATTCATTTACCACTGTCTCTTGACAAGTTATGAGTATTTGTTACAAAATTCAGATATTTTTCATACAGCATTAGCAGATTTTGTGGGACAGACTTTCTTTCTCTTTGCCTTCAGACAAACTGTTGCAGAAATGTTGTTCACTTGCCTTTAACACTACAAACTGTGTGCCACAGCCCTATTCCTGATGCATATAATGTTTTTTATTGACAGAGCAGGTGTCTCGGTTTGAGACAAATTTAGGAGGAAACGTCCTGAAATGAACGTCTTTCCTAAAGGAAAGGCAGGTTTTGGCACTCCCTCCCCCACCGATATGAAAGGAATTTTCTTGGATGAAAGTGAAAAAAACTATTTATTTAACAAACAAAGTGCCCACAGGGCATGGGGAAAGAAGTTAATAACTGTTCAGGTATTAAACCTCCTTGATGTGGAGAAAGCTGGTGGATTTAGAGTTCCTTCTGTAGCTGGCTTGTCCCCTCCCGAGGTCCGAGGCCAGGATGCGGCGTCCCCACAGCCTCCATGCCGGTCCACAGGGTCCGGTGATCTGGTTCTCAGATCACAACCAGGCTGAACAACTCCAGAAGAAGAAGAAGTTATCGGAGGATTCCGGTATGTCAGTATGCAATCTTGGGAAAAAACTTCTTGCCTCAGCTAACAAGCCAGATAAAAGCAGGAATGAAACTCTCTCCCACTGTGAGCAGAGCCAAGCAACACGAGGGAGTGTGTGTGAGTCCTAGAACACAAACCGCGCTGAAGAATTCGCCCAGCTTCTTTCCCTGCTTTCCTTGGACCCAGCTTACAGCTGCGGGACCCATTTCTGGGCATAAAGCAGATGATGGGGAATACAGTATTATCATAAAATCACCCCAAGGTAGCAGGACACACAGCAAAGGCAGTCATTACATGGCAAGAAGATCATGAATGGAAATGGAAATATCAAACAGGTGGTTCCACTTAACAGGTTGAACTTCGTGCAGCAGTACTAGCTTTAACGGTTTTTACACAAGAAGCAGTCAATATGATTGGTGATTCTGAATATGTTGTTTATGTCATAATGTGAATACACAGGGCCTTTATAAAGTCAATTAGCTGAAAGATACTGTTTAATGTTAACTCATATGCCTTCCTATGGTTGTTTGCAGTTTGTTCATGTTACAATTGATTATTTAGTTAAAAATAAATTACAAAGCCAAACTGGCTGCTTTAGAAACTTTCACATAACCTTTTGTAGTTATCTGCAAGAAATGTATCATTTTAAGAAACTTTCCCACCTGATATTGATAGAGGCTTGTTTGTAGGATATTTTAGGGAAAACCCTCCCAGTCAAGACCCTCCTAGGCTCTGGCCAAGCCCTGTCCCCAGCTGGTCAGGAAGTATGCCATCAGACCCAGGTATTTCTGCCCTAAAAATGTAATCAAGTCACTTTTTCTTTCTGATTTTGACTTCTAAAGGCTGGACCCCCTCTCAGGATGAATTCAGAAACCTTACCCGGGAAAGGTTCTCCAGGTGCTTGCTGTAAAATGGGGCTCCCCAGCAATTGCAGACCGTGGGTTATAGTAAAGTATTTAGGCAATAGATTATATATCTTTCTAAATCACTGTCCTTTCTCTTGTGCACTAATGATTACATGTACTACCTTGCTTATTTTTGCTTGGTGCTAAAGCTGAGCATTTAGTAAGCTTATTGTTTTATTACAGGTATTGTTTTACTTTTGTGTTGCCTTAATGTTCATAGTAAGAGAAACGCATGTTATTAAAACAAAAAGGGGGAATATGACCCCTCAAGAACAATTACATAATGCAAGATTTGCACTAAGTTTTTTGAATGCAGATCATCAATCTTGATCCCCAGTAGAGCAGTACAGCTCTTAAGGTTTGTGTGTGCGGAACCAATTTCCAAAATTTTTGTGCAAAGGCAAGGCCCAGCTGATTTGCTAACCTGGGGGAGAGGATATGCTTGTGTTCTATCCCCTGCAGGTCCATTGTGAGTACCAGCTAAAGCTGTCAAACTGTACCGTGAGCTGAAAAGATGCCAGGCAGAATCCTGCATAGGAGATGATCAAGTTGAAGCTGACCAACCCCTCAACAGGGAAGAAGATGGAGAGAAGATGGAGTGATCTCAAGGCTCTGGATGCTGACGCACTAGAATGATGCAATGTGTGGGGGCAGAACCCACTGCCGCAAATACCTTCTTGGCCTACATGGCCATTGTATCGGCTAACTCGAAAGTAAGACCTTTGCTTTATGTTTCGCTGTTTAGCTCTTGTGTTATGGGTGTCAACATACAAATCTACTGGGCTCCTGTTTATGACCCTCTGGTGTTTCGTCCAGTAACCTGGTGGGACCTGGAAATTCCCATTTCTAATAACAACTCTAAAATACTAGGAGGGGAATAGCTCCCTCCGAGTCATTAACTAATGGGACAGATTGGCTGTTAGTTGAAGGAAATCAAACTTTTGGAGCAGATTCCTACCCTCTATGCTTAACTTCTCGTAATGACAGTACCTGCACCCCTTTCACATTGCACATGTGTTTGGTAAAAATTCATACTGGCAAGAGAACAACCTTACAAGCAATCAAAATTCCAGGGTTTAACACATCACATAACCCTGTAAACACCACCACAGCGCCAAATAATATTCCCATACGTTAGCTTAGAGCCCTCTCACCTTCAGTGCATATTAAATGGTCTCCATGTAGGATGGAAAACCCGGAGCAACATCGGACACGCTCCCTTAATATATCAGTATCAGAATGGGGCCTGCAAGCTCATTTTATCTGTAACAATGCCAGACTTGATATAAATGGCTCCTGCTCAGCAAATATTAGCTGGAGGAATGCAGGACTCTCAGGGTCTGTCACACAGATCCATGATGCCAATGGTGAATCTCCTCCTCACATAGTTCAATGGTGATTAATGCTCCCCTTCCTTCCTCCATGGATATGGGCTTTGAGTTATTCTCATGTGTCATGTACATGTTGGATGAATGCCACTTATATCAAAACTCTTGACACAATGATCTGCACCACACATCCTTATGCAATTTTATTAATAACAAATATGGCAGTTGAATCTTGTAACCAATCATATTGCATCACAGCTATCAACCCTATGTACACCTCCTGCATCGCCCCTGAAAATACAACTGAAAGGAATTTTACATATCCCTTACTCCTATGTCGGCATGCAGAACTATGGATTCCTGTGACTCTTACATGGAATGGGAAGGACAATCAGGATTTGTGTATCTAAAATGCTTGTTTTTCAAGGAATCCAAATGAACTAAGAGATTTGTTGCTTGGCTTATTGCTTTTATAGTATCTGCTATTATTATTTTAGCTTCATCTACTATTGCTATTGCTGCTTTAATGGAATCAGTAAAAACAGCCCATGAAGTTAGTCCTGCAAAGAGTAATTTACAGAGCAGTTACAAATGTAGGAAGTGATTGATCAACAAATACTGGCGCACTTAGATGCCCTTGAGGCTGCTCTGCTATAGGTAGGAGAAAAACAAGATGCCGTAAATACTCAATTACTCCTTCATTGTGATTGGCAGCACACCAATGCTAACGTGTGTTACCCCTGTAGAATGGAGCAGTTCTGAAATTTCTTGGTATAAGGTGAAGGCTCATTTACAGGGCGCATTTTCTACAAATATGGATAAAAACATAAATGCATTAAGTGATAGCCTTAGAAAACAATCTCAAAAACTGCAAACCATGTCTGCACAGTTTCTATGATACACTTGCTAGTGACTTTACCTGGCTTAATCAAAAAACTTGGTTTAAGGGTCTAGATTTACACATATGGCTGTTTGGCACTTTGGGGATAGGTCTCTTTCTTATTCTCCTTACAGGATTTCTCCGTCTCTGGCAACTGTTTCAAGTCAGCAAAAAGGCAGATGCAAACATGATGGCTGCTCTCGTGATCGATTCCTCCTTAAAAAAATAAGGGGGAGAGGTAGAAACACCTGCTTCTGGTGGACCTTAACAAGCACCTTTTTCCCATGAGAAAGTGCATACCAAAAATCATCTGCAGCCATAAATACCTACATGAGAATGTTTCAATTAAGCATCCCAGACCACTGTGCCACTAAGGTTCTGTGGGATGTGTGAGAGGGTCCGAGATAAAAGTGCAAGAAACATCTGCTCTACCATTTATTTGCATGGCTGGTTAGTCTCCTAATCACTGGCTGCATAGTTTGATCCTAAAGTTGTACACCAAAAAACCATACAAATACTGGTGTATGCTTAATAAAGCAATTCTGTCGACTTAGAACAGGGTCCATGTTTTTTCCAATCGCTACAGCCTCAAGGGGCAGCTCCAGAAAATGGGAGTGTCCTTGGAGTTCTGTGGTACATGCGGCAGCCTGTGAAGGTCCTTCAGATACTTCAGTGTCTGAAACGGTGCTTGGAACATGGACTTTGTAACATCAATAATTTCCTGAGTTTCATGAGAAAAGAACAAGTTTGTAAACACCCAAATGCCTTTTAGGAACTCTAACATTTTTTTAAGTACTGTTGCAATTAATTTTTTTTTGTAGTGGACAACACGGATCATATTAAGTTATGACTTAGACATTCCAAATAAATACAGGTTCAAGGATGGTATGTGCCTGTTCCAACATATTGAAGAACCTGCAACATTACTACATCTAATTTTGTTCTTCTGGGGATTGAAAAAAAAAAAATTACTCACTTGGTGATTTTTGTTTGCCTTTCTGCATGGAAGTGTCTCTGGCTTCCTTTTGAACATTTGAAAATAGTGGTACTCTCAGTGTTGTGACTCCTAGCATTACGTTCCATTTCCTGGTACACAGAATCATGATTTCCTGTGCCAGTGTTTCTGGTTTCATCTTGCATTCCAGGAACTTGCAGTGTTCAATGTTTGCAGTATTTCATTGTTACGTGACATCTTGAGATGCGTATGTTGCAATACATAGAAGCCGTTTTATAAACTAATTATCACCTGCCTTAAAAAACAAAGGTGTTAGGAAAAATGTTCTCTTGGCTTGTTCCTCTCTTCATATTGGTGATAAATCTCAACAATGCAGATAGATTTAATCCTGAAGGTTCTTTATGTCTTCTTTTGGTTTTTGATGGGGTTTTTCCCCTCTTCTGTCCTCATAGTGCTTAAAACAATTCTCCAAAATTAGTGTTGCTACTACTGGATTATTAAAAAGACTATGCAAAGAATTGTGCTAATTATTTAACTGTGACACATTGGTGGTTTTAAGCAAGAAATTTGTGCCTTTAAAATTGTCTTGTTTACTAAATATTCTTTGAAACTCCTGGTCCTATGGTTAACCTAGCCATATCACTACAGATTGCTTAGCAACTTTTGTTTTGTGCGCTGCAATTGAACTGTATTTGCCTTTGATCTAAATTTTTTTCCTCTTCAAGAAAAATTCTGGCCTTTTTTCTGTAGGGCTTTTTTCCCTCCTTTCATTTCTGCCAACCAGCTAAATGTACCAGAAGTAGCTGTTTCAGGAACCTTAGTCCATCTCAGTAGGGTTGTCTTCTGATTTTGAGGTTTAAGAACTCCTTGCTCAGTGACTGATTCTACTTAGGATATAGATCCATTGGATGATAGATGTAAAGTGGGCTTTTTGTTTGCTTGTTTGGTTGGTGTTCTGAATGCTTAAAGTACTAGAACTCAACACATATCATCTTGTTACAAAGCAGTTTCTTAACTGTGTATGACAGACCAAAGGAGAGACTGTGTAATTTGATGAACTGGCAAAAGGTATGCCTCACTGTTGATATGTTGGAGGAGAGTTTTGAAAAAAAAAAAATCTCATACATTTCAGATTTGTCCTACACATCCTTCCTAACTTTGAAGCCGGGTCAGATTTGCACATTTCAATTTTCAATTTATGTTGCTTCTAGTGTTTTTGGGAATTTCTCATTCTGTAGTCCTTGGTGGCTTTATATACTTTTGATGAGTCCTTCCTAGCTGTGGTGAGTCTCCAATTCTCTTCCATACAGTAGGCCAGGACTGACCCGTTCCCCGAGTGGTTTGGAAACTTCAGTGTGTAACATGTTACATATATCAAACTAGGAACATTCTTCAGGAGTCCAGGTGTAGGTCGAAGATGGAAGCATCTGTGTTACCCAGACTCAGGGGTCAGAATGAAGTGCTGTTGGGGTTTTAGTTTAGTCCTAGGTTTTTTTTCTGATAAAGGAATTTCCCCCTCCCCCTCCCCGCCCCATATATATTGCTAAGGGAACAAATCGCTGAGTGTTTGAGAAATAACAAAGGACCTGGCTGCTCTTTTTGTTTCACCTGGGGGTGTGGGAAGTTCAATCTCGGCGTTCGGAGAGAGAAGTTGCTGGTTCTTTTTCGGCCGTTTTTTCTTTCTGCGGAGAAAGATCCCAGGATCCCCGACCCACCTTCCCTGCCCCGCTGGAGGCCGGGCTGTGGCCGCCCTGCCCCGCCATTGCTTCGAGTCTTCGCTACATTGTAGCCGTGCTCGCCCTGCCTGCCCAGACCTCCGGGGGATTCTCCGTTTCGATACATTGCATCTGCCACCCGGGATTTGTGCTCATCCCTGCCGCTCCAGCCTGCCGTTCCAGCCTGCCGTTCCCAAGGGTCCGGCCAGACACCGGGGCCAGCTGCCCAGGAGTTTGTGAAGCCTTAGTTCTATCCTTCCCCAGGACCCCAGGCCACCAGTGCCACGTGCTCCCTGAGCTCGCTCCGGAGCACTCCCTGCAGCCACGGGGAAACCATCGCACCTGCCCTGTTCAACAGGAGTCGCCAGCGCCCCTGCCGGCTGCGAGCGGAACTGCACCCGAGGGGAAAGGGCCTGACAGCCAAGAAGGCTGGGACTGGGTTTGTGATTGTTTGCTGTTACTGCCATAGTTATTGTTGTTTGTTTGACTGGTTCTATATATAATAGTAAAGAACTGGTATTCCTATTTCCCACATCTTTGCCTGAAAGCCCCCTTGATTTCAAAATTATAATAACTCAGAGGGAAGGGGGTTGCATCTGCCATTCCAAGGGAGGCTTCTGCCTTCCTTAGCAGACACCTGTCTTTCAAACCAAGACAAATCTTGGCGCCCAACCGTGGGGCCTGAGGGCACTAAGAGAGAGAGGTGAAAAAGGAACAAAAGTTCCTGGATAACTTAATTTCGCGTGCTGGATATAGGAACCTTGCTAGGCAGCACTATGTGGTCTATTTTACCCTGGTTTGGGTGGCACGTGGTCGTGGCTATATTCTTCCCCTTTGCAGCTCCTTACCTAAAAGTGAGTCCTCTGACTAAGGCTACCATTGCTGTTATCCAGTTTGCACTATGGGTCGAGATGGTGTGGAATTCATGGGTTTTTAACTTCCTTTGGAATGTGGGCACGTGGATAAACGGCTATCACACACTGAGTGCATGTTTTTGGGGTTGTGTTAAAAATGGTACCTTCTGTGAGGAAATGACACCGGGGAAGTTTTCTCCCAACACCTCAACCAGTTCTTTGGGCCCACCCCACCAATTTTCAAAGGGTTTAGATTCCCTCTGAGTACTAACCAACTGGTGCTGTTAGGCCTACTCTATTTAGCACTCAGGGGTAAGTTGAGATTGGCTTGGATAACTACCCAGACACTGGCCCCAGAGACTAGAGATCCTACCCCAGAGCCTGATCCTGCCCCAGAACCCGACACGGCCCCAGACACTAGAGATCCTGCCCCACAGCCTGACCCTGCCCCACAGCCTGATACCGCCCAGCAGCCCACCTCAGAAATGGACTACCCGAACTGGGTGGGGGTACTGGTGAAGGGGATGCAGGAGATGCACCAGGAGATATGCCAGGAGATGGGCCAGGTGCGCCAGGGGATATGCCAGGAGATGGGTCAGGTGCACCAGGGGATATGTCAATTGCTAAGGGAATACACCTCCTCAGCTAGTGAAAAACCCTCTCCCTGCCCCAAAGAGGGTGAGTCCGATGGTGCAGCAGTGGAACCCACGGATGTTACAACCGTCCAGGTTTCAGCTGAACCACAAGGACAACCACAGCCAGCAGCAGTCGCCCTTGTGCAAAGGAGGAAGTGTAAGACCAAATCAGTACGACCAGTTAATGATGATGAGGAACCAGGGCCCTCGCAACCAGCAGGAGAGCCAGAGCCAGAAATCATCACTGAGTCCCTGTCGTACAACAGTCTCTGTGATATGCGAAAAGACATTGTGTGAAGGGGGTGTGAGCCTTATACAACTTGGCTGCTTCAGGTTTGGGACCTTATGGGCATAGGTGTGCAACTGGATAGTGGTGAGGCAAGGTATCTGGGATCGTTGACCCAGGACCCAGGTGTGGACCAGACATTCGTGAGGGAGCCAGGACCCCTTTCTCTCTGGGAGCGGCTCTTAGTGAGTGTGAGAGAAAGGTTCATTCACAAAGACAGAATGCAGGAGTACCATCATAGAATGCAGTGGAAGACACTCTAAGAAGGGATCCAGCAGCTAAGAGAAGTGGCAGTATTAGAGGTATTCTTTGGGAGGGATGGACAGCATGATAATGACCCTGATAAGGTCAAGTGCACAGGACAGATGATGTGGAACCTGGCAAGGCTAGGGCCATCACAATACACCACCTTCATTGCAACGATTGATGCTGACAATACCTGAGAAACAGTGGGCTCTGTTGCCAACAGGCTCAGGAATTATGACAGCATGGTCAATGGCCCGCTGAAAGCTCATGTCTCTGCTGTGGTCCAGGACCTCAAAGAGGAGATGAAGGAGATGAAGGAGGAGATGAGGGAGGAGATGAGGAACGTCAGTGCAAGTCACAGGCCCCCAAGTCAGAGCCTGTCGTCCCCCTGCTAGAGAGAGTGGGTACACCCCACGAGCTGAGCTGTGGTTTTTTCTGTGCGAGCATGGGGAAGACATGAGAAGGTGGGATGGGAAACCCACCTCTGTCCTGGCAGCGCGGGTGCGTGAACTCAAGGAGGGAGGCACTAACCGAGGGGGTTCTGCTAAGGTGAAAGTAGCCTCAGCCTCCTGTGACTGAGCTGCCAGGTATTACAGAAGGGAGGATGATATGTCAGATCCCCTTGAAGGTCCATCAAGCATGTACGCCCAGGGAAAGAATGATAACCAAGGCTAGAGGGGCCCTGCCTCTAGCCAGGAGGAGGCACAGGAGAACCGGGTTTTCTGGACGGTGTGGATCCGATGGCCTGGCACATCAGAGCCACAAAAATATGATGCATTGGTTGATACTGGGGCACAGTGTACTTTAATGCCATCGGGACATGTGGGGGCAGAACCTGTATCCATTGCTGGGGTGACTGGGGGATCACAGCAGTTGACCCTTTTGGAAGCTAAGTGAGCCTGACTGGGAAGGAGTGGCAAAAGCATCCGATTGTGACTGGCCCAGAGGCCCCGTACATTCTGGGCATAGATTTCCTCTGGAATGGCTACTACAAAGACCTGAAAGGACTCAGGTGGGCATTTGGGATTGCTGCTGTAGAGGCAGAGGGCATTAGGCAATTAACACCCTGCCTGGACTATCAGAGAATCCTTCTGCAGTTGGGCTCCTGAAAGTGGAAGAGCAATGAGTGCCAATTACCACCTCGACAGTGCACCGCCGGCAGTATCGAACAAATCGAGATGCTGTGATCCCCATCCACAAGATGATCCGTGAGCTGGAAAGCCAAGGTGGCAGTATTAGAGGTACTCTTTGGGAGGAATGGACAGCATGATAATGACCCCGATAAGGTCAAGTGCACAGGATAGATGATGTGGAACCTGGCAAAGCTAGGGCCACCGCAATACACCACCTTCATTGCAACAATTGATGCTGACAATAACCGAGAAACAGCAAGACCCACTCACCCTTCAACAGCCCCATCTGGCCTGTGCACAAGTCTGATGGGGAATGGAGATTGACTGTGGACTATCGTGCCTTGAATGAAGTGACTCCACTGCTGAGCGCTGCTGTGCCGGACACGTTGGAGCTCCAGTATGAGCTGGAGTCCAAAGCAGAGAAGTCGTACGCCACTATTGACATTGCTAATGCATTTTTCTCCATTCCTGTGGCAGCAGACTGCAGGCCTCAGTTTGCCTTCACCTGGAGGGGCGTGCAGTACACCTGGAACCGACTGCCCCAGGGGTGGAAGCACAGTCCCACCACCTGCCATGGACTGATCCAGGCTGCACTGGAAAAGGGTGAAGCTCCAGAACATCTGCAGTACATTGATGACATCATTGTGTGGGGGAACACAGCAACAGAAGTGTTTGAGAAAGGAGAGAGAATAATCCAAATTCTCCTGGAAGCTGGTTTCGCCATCAAGAAGAGCATAGTTGTTGGGGTTTTAGTTTAGTTTTAGTTTTTTTTCCTGTTAAAGGAATTTTCTCCCATATGCGTGTTGCTAGGAGACAAATAGCTGTACTTCAGAAAGACAAAAAGGGGGGTGGGGCGGGCCTGGCTACTCCTTTGTCTACACCTGGGTGTGGGGTCAGTTCGCTCTGAGCATCCGGAGAGAGTAGCTGCAGAGAAAGGAGCTGCGGGTTCCTCGTCTCGGCCATTTTTTTTTTTTTTTTTTTCTGCTGGAAACAACGCCGGGGTCCCAAAGCCATTTTCCCTGCCCTGCTGGAGGCCGGGCTGTGGCTGCCCTGCCCCGCTGTTGCTTTGAGCCTTCACTACATTGTAGCCCTGCTCGCCCTGCCTGTCTGGGCCTCCGTGGGGTTTTCCCATCTGGATACATCTCGTCTGCCACCCGGGATTTGTGCTCGTCCCTGCTGCTCCAGCCTGCCGTTCTAGCCTGCCGTTCCAGCCTGCCGTTCCTGAGAGTCCGGGATCGGCTGCCCAGCGGTTTGTGAAGCCTTTGTTTCATCCTTCCCCGGGATCCCAGGCCACCAGTGCTGCGTGCTCCCTGAGCTCGCTCCGGAGCGCCCCCTGCAGCCGCGGGGGAACCATCGCACCTGCCCTGCTCACCGGGAGCCGCCAGCGCCCCTGCCGGCTGCGAGCGGAACTGCACCTGAGGGGAAAGGGCCCGACAGCCGAGAAGGCTGGGACTGGGTTTGTGATTGTTTGCTGTTACTGCCATAGTTATTGTTGTTTGTTTGACTGGTTCTATATATAATAGTAAAGAACTGGTATTCCTATTTCTCACATCTTTGCCTAAAGGCCCTTGATTTTTCAAAATTATAATAACTCAGAGGGAAAGGGGTTATATCTGCCACTTCAAGGGAGGCTCCTGCCTTCCTTAGCAGACACCTGTCTTTCGAAACCAAGACAATAGTCAAGGGACCTGCTCGAGAGATCCAGTTCCTGGGAGTAAAGCGGCAAGATGGATGACATCAGATTCCCACTGAGGTCATTAATAAGATCACAGCAATGTCTCCGCCGACCAACAAGAAGGAAACACAAGCTTTCCTAGGCACCACAGGTTTCTGGAGAATGCACATTCACGAGTACAGCCAGATCGTGAGCCCTCTCTACCTGGTTACCCACAAGAAGAATGATTTCCACTGGGGCCCAGAACAGCAGCAAGCCTTCGCCCAGATCAAGCAGGAAATTGCTCACGCCGTAGCCCTTGGCCCAGTCAGGACAGGACCAGAGGTGAAGAATGTGCTCTACTCTGCAGCTGGTAACAATGGTCTGTCCTGGAGCCTCTGGCAGAAGGTGCCTGGTGAGACTCAGGGCCGACCACTGGGATTCTGGAGCTGAAGCTACAGAGGATATGAAGCCAAGTACACTCCCACAGAGAAAGAAATCTTGGCAGCTTATGAAGGAGTCCAAGCTGCCTCAGAAGTAATTGGCACAGAGGCACAACTCCTCCTGGCATCCCGACTACTGGTGGGGGTGGATGTTCAGAGGAAAGGTTCCTTCCACGCATCACACCACTGCTGCTACTTGGAGCAAATGGATTGCCCTCATCACGCAGCGCGCCCGAATTGGAAACCCAAGTCGCCCTGGGATCTTGGATATAATTACGAACTGGCCAGAAGGTGAGACTTTTGGGTTATCTTCTGAAGAAGAAGAGGAGCAAGTGACGCACGCCAAAGAAGCCCCACCATATAACGAGCTACCAGAGAGTGAAAGACAATATGCCCTCTTCACTGATGGTTCCTGCCAAATTGTAGGTGCTAGCCGGAAATGGAAAGCCGCTGTATGGAGCCCCACACGACAAGTTGCACAGGCTACTGAAGGAGAAGGTGGATCGAGCCAATTTGCTGAACTCAAAGCTGTTCAATTAGCTCTGGACATAGCTGAAAGAGAGAAGTGACCAAAGCTCTACCTCTACACTGATTCATGGATGGTAGCCAATGCTCCGTGGGGTTGGCTGGAAAGGTGGAAGAAGGCAAACTGGCAGCACAGAGGAAAACCAATCTGGGCTGCTGAGGAGTGGAATGGCATTGCCACTCAGGTAGAGAAGCTATCGGTGAAGGTCCGTCATGTAGATGCTCACATCCCCAAGAGCTGGGCTAATGAAGAACATCGTAACAACAAACAGGTAGATCAGGCTGCGAAAATAGAGGTGTCCCACAGAGACTTGGATTGGCAACATAAAAGAGAGTTGTTCCTAGCTCAATGGGCCCATGATGCCTCAGGCCATCAGGGCAGAGATGCCACCTACAGGTGGGCACGAGATCGAGGGGTGGATCTAACCATGGACAGTATCTCCCAGGTGATCCATGATTGTGAGACATGCGCTGCGATCAAGCAGGCCAAGCGGGTGAAGCCCCTGTGGTACGGTGGGCGATGGTCCAAATACAAGTATGGGGAGGCCTGGCAGATTGATTACATCACACTGCCTCAAACCCACCAAGGCAAGTGCTATGTGCTCACAATGGTAGAAGCCACCACTCACGCTACTGCCCGGAACACCATCCTGGGCCTTGAAAAGCAAGTCCTTTGGAGGCATGGTACCCCTGAGACAATTGAATCTGACAATGGGACTCATTTCAAGAACAGCCTTATCAACACCTGGGCTAGAGAACATGGCATTGAGTGGATGTACCACATCCCTTACCATGCACCAGCAGCTGGGAAGGTTGAGCAGTGTAATGGACTGCTTAAAACCACCTTGAAGGCACTGGGTGGGGGGACTTTAAAAACTGGGAGGTGCATTTAGCAAGAGCCACCTGGTCAGTTAACACCCGAGGCTCCACCAGCCGCGCAGGCCCTGCCCAATCCAAACCCCTACAAACAACAGACGGGGATAAGGTTCCAGTGGTGCACATGAGAGGTATGCTAGGGAAAACTGTTTGGGTTAAGTCTGCCTTGAGCAAAGACAAACCAATCCGTGGGGTTGTTTTTGCTCAGGGACCAGGTTGCACCTGGTGGGTGATGCAAAGGGATGGAGAGACCCAATGCATACCTCAAGGGGACCTTGTTTTAGGGTGAACTACCCATGGCTCTGTACTTGTATCAGTATCAGCATGTATATATGTATATAATTCAGGTGATGCATGTATTTATATGGTTCAAAAGGTTAAGTTTCATGTAACATGTTAGTATGGGAAAAATTCGGAGTGGATAATGTTGGGGTTTTAGTTTAGTCCTAGGTTTTTTTTCTGATAAAGGAATTTTCCCTCCCCCATACATGTTGCTAAGGGAACAAATCGCTGAGTTCTTGAGAAAAAACAAAGGACCTGGCTGCTCTTTTTGTTTCACCTGGGGTGTGGGAAGTTCAATCTCGGCGTTCGGAGAGAGAAGTTGCTGGTTCTTTTTCGGCCGTTTTTTCTTTCTGCGGAGAAAGATCCCAGGATCCCCGACCCACCTTCCCTGCCCCGCTGGAGGCCAGGCTGTGGCCGCCCTGCCCCGCCATTGCTTCGAGTCTTCGCTGCGTTGTAGCCGTGCTCGCCCTGCCTGCCTAGACCTCCGGGGGATTCTCCGTTTCGATACATTGCATCTGCCACCCGGGATTTGTGCTCGTCCCTGCCGCTCCAGCCTACCGCTCCAGCCTGCCGTTCCAGCCTGCTGTTCCCGAGGGTCCAGCCAGACACTGGGGCCAGCTGTCCAGGGTTTGCGAAGCCTTTGTTCCATCCTTCCCTGGGATCCCAGGCCACCAGTGCTGCGTGCTCCCTGAGCTCGCTCCGGAGCGCCCCCTGCAGCCGCGGGGGAACCATCGCACCTGCCCTGCTCACCGGGAGCCGCCAGCGCCCCTGCCGGCTGCGAGCGGAACTGCACCTGAGGGGAAATAGCCTGACAGCCGAGAGGGCTGGGACTGGGTTTGTGATTTTTTGCTGTAATTGCCATAGTTATTGTTGTTTGTTTGACTGGTTCTATATATAATAGTAAAGAACTGGTATTCCTATTTCTCACATCTTTGCCTAAAAGGCCCCTTGATTTCAAAATTATAATAACTCAGAGGGAAAGGGGTTGCATCTGCCATTCCAAGGGAGGCTTCTGCCTTCCTTAGCAGACCCCTGTCTTTCAAACCAAGACAGGTGCCTCCCAATGAAATTGGCAACAGCACCTAACAGAAGAGACATCAGCCTAAGTGACGAAAAGCTGCTGTTTAGAAGCTTCCAACTGATACAGTCAAACAAAAACTGCTCCTCTTCCCTTTTGGGTGCCTGACTGCAGCTCTGAGGCAAAAGAAGTGGGATTACTGGCCAGAAGCTACTTTCTGAGCTCTAATGGGTTAAAGCACTGTGGTTGTAATGGTGCTTTGCATGCTATGCTGATCTGCCACCTTTCAGCTGGAGCAGTCTAGAAACAAATGAGAGAGTCTAGAAACAAGTGAGAGACTCTGGGAGCTCAGAGCATGATAGAGAAGAGGAGCCGACTTTCTGCCTTATCTTTGGAACAAGTTTGGGACAGGGTGAGAAGGGCATTTTTAAACATGTGAGAAGAGAAGCAGTTATACAGTCAGGTCTCCTTTTCTCTGGGATGTACTAACCTTAGAGTTTCTCATTACATTGAAGTGCTTCATCTTAATTTGTACTATTAGACCTGCAGTTTTGAACCTGATATTGTAGCAGAAAAGACATTTTTTGCCTCCCTTAGGAATTGCAGGGTGGGTTTTTTTCATCAGTTCCGTATTATGCTGGAGGTACAATTGGTAAGATCTGCTGTCTACATATTTTAGGTGGCTGTTAAGGCTGTTTGTATTTTAACTTGCACTGGCTACGTTCACCATGGTACTTACTATTCCTGTGGGTCTAGCCACTTCATTGTTTTTAGATTCCATTCAGGGTAGGGCATTTAATCTCTAGAGGTCTGCGTATGTTTAGTTCTATGTGGGTAACAATTTCTTCTTATTTAGCTGTTAAGACAGCTACATTTATGGACACTTAAGCTAACAGGTGCTAACTTTTAGGTTAGAAATATGTCAGCAGGATGTTTTCTACAACAGATGCGGAACTTTCAATATGCTTTTCATGATTTGTCAGACAGTCTGTTTCATCCAAAGTATTTGCTGAAGGAGGTTTTGTTGGAAAATGAGAAAAGGAATTATTTTTAATAATTTTATTTTCCTTTTGGTCATCAGGTCAAATAAGATTACCTTGCTTTCTTTTCTTTATAATCTTCATTTAGGGAGTGATTAATTCATGTCATGGTCCATTTCTATGAAGGAGAAAGTAGGAGATAGCAATAAAGCACTCTGATTTTTTTTCTTGCCTTTTGTGGATTAATGAGCACAAAGAATGGAAGTTCAATTTAGCGTAAAGTGCATAAGAAAAATATGTTCCTATCACCCTTTAGAGGCACATAATATGTGTTCTATACTAGGCTGATTTTTCATTTCCTGCCGAAACAGGAAGGAACATATAAAGGAGAAGCATGCTTACGAAGAAATAAAAGTCTTGTCAAGAGCTGGTTTATTCATACATAGGATGAAAAGTGAGCAATTTAAACCTGCAAGTCAGAATAATAGTATGAATAACTGTAGTGCTATGCTGTTGAATAGCAAACGAGGGCATCGAGAGAGAAATGAACAGAACAGCCTTGTTCTGGTATGCCTGTACCTTTTTACAGACAATGAAATAATAGGGATCACAAAACATTATGCAGCCCTTAGGAACAGGTTTGCTAGCTTTTTCTTCAAAATGTCTGTTTAACTGCTGTAACTTGCTCTGACAGCTACTATGGAGCTGAATCCTGAAGGGTCCCGTGTACCTCAGCATGCCAGTAGGAGTTATCTAGAATTGCAAAAGGCCAGCTGAACTGCGATTCACAGGACTTGCACTAACCTGACTCATCCCATCTGTAACTTGCTCCGATAAGTATGAAAAACAAAACAGATGGACGATATTTGGTACTTGAAATTAAGAATAAACATTCTACAGAGTTTACGCATGATTGAATTCAAGAGTGAGTTTTCTATTACTAAATTACTACAGCTGATGTCAGGCAGAGGCTGTAGTTCTAAATTTTTGGTGATCTCAACTGGATGCCAGTACACACAACCATTTTGTCTTCTGTGTGTCTGGATTTCCTTCCCACACAGATTAGTGTTTTTGAAGGGATAGTCAGTGCTCTGTCACCCTCCCAAATGTCAACAAGAACTCCTGTCCAGACCACAGGTGCTCTGCAGGGCTCCTGGATCTGCTGAGCACAGGTAGTCAAAACTGAGTAGAACATACAGTCATTAGAAGCATGCCATTTGCTTAGGTAGCAGTACTAGAAGCTCTGAATGATTAATTTGGAGTACATCGGCTGCTTGGCCTTAAGAAACTATAAATAGTAAAAAACTATTGGAATTCTGACAATTTTCAAGATGCACAGAAGGCAACGTAAAGAGTGGTAGGCAGGGCAAAACAAAACAAGGAAGTTGTTGGTAAGGCGAGGCAAAGCAGATGTAGGCAAGGGAAGCAGAGCAAGGGTAGGCTAGGAAAATCTAGGCACAGTACTGAAGGCAAGAAAAAACCAAGTGACTCAGACTACCTTTTCTTGGGAAGCAAAGGACATAGTGCCAGTGTTGGTGGAACAGATGTTAAGGTACCATGGGAAGGAATAGTCCAGCAAGATACTTCTGTCCTGGCACCTTCTGTGTGAGAGCAATTGTTGGACATATGCAATATGGGAGGTAGTATGCAACTTTGGCTGGGAAAGTTCCTGAACGAGAATGGCAATGCTCTTTCATGGGAAGGAAAGCACATAGCCCCAGATTTGGAGGTGCTGATAAGACACTGCCTCGTGGAGGTCAAGGGCGGCAGCAACTTTCTGTCCTGGTATATTTGGTATGGAAGCATTGCCTCAATTTGTGCAATTATAGCGTTGGCATCCATCTTTGGAAAGTGGTCTCCTGAAAGATTCAATTTCACATGTGGTTTCCACTTCTCAGAGGTGGTCTTCTGAAATTCTGGCAGCACACATCTTTTGGACAAGGTAAACAGCTACACTGAGTCTTGGTGTGCAGCTGATCTAGTGCCCTGGGCAGGTAATGCCCAGTAACAGTGTTCTGGCACCTCTGTATGGGATCAAGCACTGGATGTTTTGTACTTTGGAGGAGGGGATGCCATTTCTTTTGAGATGAGTTCCTCTTTGGCAAAGAAAGCAAGTTTGGATCTGCACATTGGGTGCTCTTAGTGAATTTAAAGGCTTTTCCCACTTGCCAGTTCTCTGGGTTAGAGCTGTTGAACTGTTTGTGGGAATGCAAACACCAAACTGTTGAGCTTTTTGTCCTGGTACCTTTAGTGTGTTAGCAGTCCCTGGTGCCGTTCTGGTCGTATCCTGACTCTATGAGACTGAAGGCTTAGGATGGTACCTAGAGCTGAGAAGGAAAGTGCCGATATCAGGGTGGGTGCGGGTGAATTGATGGGTGCAGTTGAAGTTGCAGACAGCAAGAGCTTTCTCAGCAGGCGCTTTTGTGAGCTCTGTTTTTGCCAGATGTTTTCAAGTTTGTGGCCAGACTGGGAGAGAGTGAAAAGATTTGTTAGGGCACAGGAGTTCATGCTGCAGTTTGAGTGTGGTGCAAAGAAGAGTTTGCACTTGGAAGAGGAAGAATAGTGAAATCTTTTTGTCCTGACAGAGCTTATTTGAGGGCAGGGACGTTTCCAACTTGGCTCTGCCCTCGGGGTGGTTTCAAGCTGGGCTGGGTGCGCTTCCTTCTTTTGCAGGTCAACAGCGCCATCGTGTGGTTGCTTTTATGAGCGCTGACAGTGCCCCGGAAAAAGCCAAGCTCTTTTCTGGCCGGGACCCATTCGTGTGGGAGCAGCTCGTGGAAGAGCTCTGCTGTAGATCCTAGCTCTTGGAGACTTGAAAGAATGTGATCTTGCATCTAGCAAGAGCAACTTTTCATTGGCTGTTCACAGGTTGCAAAAGAAAAGACAATTCCAGCACGGCCTCTTTCTTTTAGAACCTTTTCTGTGTGATCAGCTGCTCAACATGTAACTCGCACACACTGTTACTGCATCAGACTCCCTAGACACATGCACTTTCTCCCGAGCTCTATGTATCATCTTACTCTCTCACTCATGGAGACCCCAAACCCCTTAAAACATCCAGCATATGCTCCCAAAGAAAAACTCCAAGAACAAAAAGCCAGGGCTGGCCTTTGTATTCCCTTTGCAGTTTGTAAACTAGATGAAGCACACTTGTGACCCGCAATTTCCTTCTCAACTATATATGTACCATCAACATATTCTCTCAAGGTGGCAGAGTCCATCATTACAGGAAAGCGTTTCCAGCTGCAGTTTGGACTGAGAGTGTACCAGAACAGAAAGCATTTACGGACCTTACCCCTTCTCCGAGAAATCTGATGCCCAGGGCAATCACTTTCACTCATCTTCAGTGTGGCCAAGTAGAAACAGAGAGAGCTGACACAGATGGAACAGTAAGGACAGAAGAAATTCCTAAAGTAGCCATTTTTCCTAGCAGCATTTAAATTATGCAAAACGTACCAAGACTACGCACCTTCCTTCTCAGATATATGAACTATCCTTTTTATCCATTCTCACAGATCCATTGCAATCCTCCAGCACTGACCCCCATAAATATGATCTAGAAGTAAAAACCAGTGGCGGGCAGCACCTTCCCCTGGCGCTTCCCTTCAGTATCTGAGTTTCGGAGACCATGACGGCAGGATGCAGCGGAGAAGGGAAGTACATAGAGAGCGCACCACTGAGCTTGCTGTTGCTTACATGCGGAAGGCGATGCTGCAGCCCGGCACTGGCTTCTACCTCCACAGCCGTTCTCCGTGAGAGCAGCTGCTGGAGGTCAGCAACAGAGCGGCAAGAGTGACAAAGAAGGCAGATGTCTGTCTTGGGAGAAAGGCACGGAGCCTCCGAGTGCTGTGCACTTTTTGAAGGCTGCTCGGAGAAGTGGTGCTTTGGGAAAGCCTTCTGCTTTTGACGCCTGCAATGTGGAACAATGAAGAAAGTGCTTCTCTGCACGCTGTGGGACAAAGCCCGACGGCTGCGCATTCCTTTCCGCAGCAGCAAGAACAAGTCTTGGCTGAGTGCGGTTGGGAAGGAGCGCTTGCTGGACTTCTGCAATTCGGTGCGCTGCACACACAAGCCCGGTGCTCTGTGGCTTCATTCTTCGCCTTGCTTTGTCTGCACACAAGAGAAGCCCAGCTATGGCATTCCACTTTGCTGCTTCTCATCATGCATGCTGCACGCAGAGCCACCGTGTGCTGTGCACAGTTTTTCCTCAGCTCGAGGTCAAAGAATAAGGCCTTTTGGTTTCGCAGAGTGCACGTTGTCCATGTAGCTCTTGCTCAGTGAACTTCGCCCGGGGAGAAGCCCTTGCTTGGAGGAGTCTTTCAAAGTGCAAGACATTTAACACAGCAGCCACAGGCTGGGCCACGAGCAGGGGTGGTGAAGAACGTGCTTTTGTCCTGGCACCTTCTTCTGTGCGAGACGTCCATTGGGATCTTTGCTCCTTGCGAGACTTGCAGTGTGTGCCGTGGTGCTTGGAGCTGCTGCCAAGGACCGGGCAGACAGCACCGCCATCTGACGGCGCTTTGCAGCTTCATAAAGGAAAGAGGACTGGCCCCGGCAAGTGGTGCAAGAACAAGTTGCCACGGGTGCCCGGGGCAAACTCCGGGCAACCCGGTTGTCCTGGCAAGGTTCTCTGTGCGAGACGCAGGCGAGAAGCTTTCCCTTTAGAGTCACAGCAGCAGAGAGGCGGAATGCGCTGGTACATAGCTCTCCGAGGGAGAGGTGCAGGGGCCCAGGCGTGTTTCGGCACAAGCAGTGCGCTGGAGTGCTCGGCTGCAGGTACGGTGTTCCATGCGAGAGAAGCAGGCGACTCTTCGCCTCTGGGGCAGCGAAGGTCTGCGAAGTGCTAGAAAAGGCGAAGAAAGAAGTGACGCAGCACCGGGCTTGCGTGCCCATCATAGGGGCCTTGCAGGACGAGGGTGGCTGCCACTCTCCTGCCTGCTGAATTTGCGTTAGAGCATTGGCAAGGAGGAAGTTCAATGACACTTGTGCTGCTGCCTGTTCCCGTCGCTGTTATTCCCCAGAGAACGGTGAATCACCACACAAGTCCAGATTGCAAGGCATGGCCAAGGCAAGGCCCGTTTAATCACCCATAACCTTTATAGCATGGTTCGCAAAAGAGAAATCACATGTTGGCCTATTGGCCCACCACCTCCGGAGGTGATAGGTTGAGCAGTAAGACACCCAAATATTTCCAAATATTTTTCTTACAAGACAGAAAACAATTCTAGCATTCTCATAACAACCTGCAGGTGCAGAAATGGTTTACATTCTTACAAACTCTTGTCCATCCAGTTCTCATGATAATGAAAGCTTTCACAAAGAAGCTGTGAGAAGCTGTGAGACGCTGGATTTCTCTAACTGCTTTCTTATGAGAAAGGCAAGTTTCATAGGAAGAATCCTCTGTCAGGCCTTGCTAGCATCCACATATTCCTCTTCCTGCTCCATGTGGAAGCAACTGTGCTTCCCTTCAGTATCCGAGTTTTGGAGACCACGACAGCAGGATGCAGCAGAGAAGGGAAGTACATAGAGAGCGCACTGCTGAGCTTGCTGTCGCTTATGTGCGGAAGGCGATGCTGCAGCCCGGCACTGCCTTCTACCTCTACAGCCATTCTCCATGAGAGCGGCTGCTGGAGGTCGGCAACGGAGCGGCGAGAGTGACAAAGAAGGCGGACGTCTGTCTTGGGAGAAAGGCACGGAGCCTCTGAGGGCTGTGCACTTTTTGAAGGCTGCTCGGAGAAGTGGTGCTTTGGGAAAGCCTTCTGCTTTTGACGCCTGCAACGTGGAACGATGAAGAAAGTGCTTCTCTGCACACTGTGGGACGAAGCCCGACGGCTGCGCATTCCTTTCCGCAGCAGCAAGAACAAGTCTTGGCTGAGTGCGGTTGGGAAGGAGCGCTTGCTGGACTTCTGCAATTCGGTGCGCTGCACACACAAGCCCGGTGCTCTGTGGCTTCATTCTTCGCCTTGCTTTGTCTGGACACAAGAGAAGACCAGCTACAGCATTCCAATTCCATGGCAGTTACCCGTGCTGCTGCTTCCCAGTCCTCTTGCAGCTCTCTGTGGAAGCAATTGTGCTTCCCTTCAGAGAACACCATGGTAGTAGCATGCAGCGGAGGAGGGAAGTACAGAGTGCACCGGTGAGTCTGGTGGTGCTTAAGTGTGGAAGGCGAAAGTGAAACCCAGCACTGGCTTCTACTTCTCGGGCCGTTCTCCAGGAGAGCAGCTGCTGGAGGCTGCCAAGGGAGCTGCGAGAGTGAAAGCAAGGCGGGCCTCTGTCTTAGAAGAAAGGCACAGAGCCACAGTGTGATGTGCGCTTTCTGAAGGCTGCTTGGAGAGGGGTGCTTTAGGAACACCTTCTGCTTTGACGCCTGCTCCTGGCTGAGCTCTAGCTGCAGGGACTCTGCAATGCTGAACAACTAGGAAAGTGCCTATGTCCACGCTGTGGGATGAAGTGCTACAGCTGCGCCTTCCTTTCTGGAGCAGCGAAGACGCTCTCAGCTGACTTGGATTGTGAACGAGCCCTTGCTGGACTTGGGACACTCGGTGCACTGCACACGCAAGCCCGGTGCACTGCAGCTTCATTCTTTGCCTTACGTAGTCTGGACTGAAGAGAAGCCCGGCGACGGCAATGAACTTTGCCGCTTTTCTGCATGCATGCTGCACCCACCCACGGTGCATTGTGCACAGTTTCTTTGCTCAGTTCGAGCTACAAGGACACCCTTTCTGTTTCGCTGAATCCACGCTGCCCATGCAGCTCTCGCTTAGTGAAGTGCACCAGGGGAGAAGCACTTGCTGGAGAAGTCTTTCAATGTGCAAGGCTTTGACCGCAGCACCACAATCGGGACACGAGGAGGGCTGATGAAGAACGTGGTTCTTTCTTGGAAGCTTTCTCCTGTGCGAGACGTCTACCGAACATCCTTGCTCCTTGCCAGACTGCAGTGTGCATCAGCGTACACTCTGGCCGAGAAGGAGCTGGCAGACAGCACTGCCATCTGACGGGCGCTATGCAGGTTGTGACGGAAAGCAGACTGCCCCTGGAAGGCGCTGGATGCTACGAGTTCCCGCAAGTGTCAGGGGCAAATGCTGGGTGAGCTTGTTGTCCTGGCATGGTTCTCTGTGCGAGACGCAGGCCAGTTTGAATATGGGCAATTCTTTAAGCCACTTAAAGTTGTGACCACCTCTGTGATACACACTTAAGAATAGACAAGCTCCCCCCCAATCTCTCTCTCTCGTTTCCGGCGCTGGGACAGGTGGCTGCGGGGCCTGAGTGGGGGCCAGTGGGCCCAGCCCGGCCCTGCTCAGGCCAGGCCGGGCTGGGCCACGGCTCCAGGATGACCTCCCCAGCAGGGCTGTGGGCAGCCAGAGCGGCTCGGCTCTCCCCCACCCCTCTCCACTGCGGCCAAGATTTCAGCAAAAAGCATCACCGATGTCCGGCAGAGGTCAGGTGACCAACAGTGATAAGCCACAAAGCTGCAAGGCCGAGGTGAGATTAACCCTTTTAGTGCTGTGAAGAGCTGAAAACCTGAGGGAAGAGAAAGAGGAGATGCTTAAAGCTGAAAGTCTGTTGTGAAGCTATGATATATCAGAGCATCCCGTTGTAATTTCATGAAGATATGGGAGGTGGAGTGTTCAACTCGTAAGCAAAAGCACCTGTGCTGAGATAGGCAGATACTGATGCAGCTGTAATTTCATGAGAAGTTTGGACAGGGAGAGTTGGAAGCAATGAGGACTTTTGCTCCAAATGGGAAAGGAGAAACCTCAGTCCCTAGAGATGCTCCCAGAGATAGTTCTAAAGATGAAGATGAGGAAGACCCTTTGCTCCCAGGGAAGGAGAAGGGCCTCTGTTTTTGTTTCTGAATGGCTCAACCTTAAAACTGTACCCCAAAAACTTCAAGAGTGGACCCTCGAAAGCAGTTGCGGGAAAAGCTGCAAGTCAGGGGAAGGGACTCGCATGCGAGCAGAGAGACTCCTCTTCCTAAATGAACTGAACAATATTTGGAAGTGGGCGGCTGTCTCGTTGTGATAATGTTTTCATAGCACAAGCAAGAAGAGACTTCTCTTTCTAAATGGACTGAACAAGGTTATTATGGAAGTGGTAAACAGACTGAACATCTCAAGGGTTGTCTTTTTACACTGTCAGTGGGAGAAGGGAGGAAGGTGGGGGGAGGAGGAGAGTTCTGAAGGTGTGGTAATAATTTTTTTCCCCTCTTTTAGGTCTGTTAATAAACTTCTTTATATTCTTTCAAAGTTGGTGCCTGCTTTGCTTTTCTCCTAATTCTTATCTCACAGAAGATAAGCAGTAATGAGTATTTTGGACCAAACCACTACAAGCTGGTACCCCCGATCAACTTCTAGAAAGCGTCCACAAATCCGCCTGTCTACAAATGATCCATGAAAGGAAATTGAATCCTATGAATCCCCGATGCAATTACCTGTTAAACCTGAACTGATGACCCCTTTAATTCGAGGCCTTCCAGAATCACTCAAACCTACAGCAATTGTCCTTCAAAAAACCATAGCAGCTGTAGGTCCTGTAGAAAGGCTGGATAGATTCCTTGGAAACCTGAGCGACCAAACTGGATCTACTGATCCTGGGTTTACTCCATATTCAACCCCCTCTCAGCCGCCAGGTTCACAATCGAATTCACCTGCTGGTGATCGCAAAGTTTGGACATGGAGTGAGGTTGCAGAAGATCTGATTAATTACAGTAGAAAATATGGACCTATAAAAATCCCAGAGGAAAAATCAGAAAAAACAAAAGGTGTCAGGTACATTACGGCTTCTCATCGTGAAAAGCCAGAGAACGTAAAACAGATCCCTAACCGTCAGCATTGGTGGTTATTAGGTATCAAAAAGGGGGTCCCCAGGGATGTGATGGATGGCTTACCCCTTGATAAATTGAGTAAGGTAGTGTCTAACTGGCACTGCTGAAAACCCATTGAATTCGTCAATTCAACCCAGTGCACCCTTCCCCCCCCCTCCCCCCCAAATCTGGGCAGTGAGTCAAAGCAACCTCTCCCTCAAAGTCCATTCAGTGAGCCAAAGCAACCTCTCCCTCAAACCAGGGAAACTAGACCCTCTGCTCCTTGTCAGTGGGCGAAGAGATGGAGCATGGGTATACCTGAGATTGCTCACTAAAAATAAAACAGGAGATATAATGATCACAGCTATTACAGGTCCTAAACGGGCACCTGTAACTTTTCTGATTGACACTGGGGCACAAATTTCTGTGCTGACAAAGAAAGATGCCCAGAGGTGTGGAATTGTTCCAACAAAGAACCGATATAGTGTTTTAAATGCCTTGGGAATGACAGAATCTATGAATGTGGCCTTAGTCAAGCTCATTTTGCCTGCAGAGGAAAATCAACTCTCAATTAATATGGTGATTGGAGATATTCCAACCAATTTATTAGGGATGGATGCCCTCATTGGGAGGCAGTGGGAGGACTCAGAGGGTCTTCTGTGGTCTTTTGGCACTCCACGTTTTAACATCAGACTGCTCCAAGCCGCACCCTCTCTACCATTCAGCAAAGTAACTAATGTGAAACAATACCCTCTCCCCCTGAGTGCCAAAGAGGGTGTCAAACCAGTGATACAGGAGCTGCAAGAACAAGGAGTAATAGCTAATATTCATTCTCCTTTCAATTCTCCGGTGTGGCCAGTACGAAAGCCTAATGGGAAGTGGAGGCTGCCAATAGATTTTCGCAGGCTAAATGCCAACACAGACCCTCTTACAGCAGCAGTCCCAAATCTAGCAGAATTAATCACATTGATTCAAGAAAAGGCTCATTCAATCATGACAACTATAGATGTCAAAGACATGTTTTTTATGATATCTTTACAGCCAGAAGATATGGACCCTTTTGCTTTCACATGGGAAGGACAGCAATACACTTTCACTAGGCTTCCCCAAGGGTACAAACATTCTCCTACCCTGGCTCATCACAAGTTCGCCCAAGAGTTAGAAAAAATACCCAAAGCTGACAATGTGGCTGTTTATCAATACATTGATGATATCCTTGTGGGAGGAGATGAAATAGAAGAAGTGAGAGATACCCAACAGAAAATAATCTCTCACTTAGAAAGCCGTGATTTGCAAATTCCCTCAGAAAAAGTCCAAAACCCTTCACATGAAGTGAAATTTTGGGGAATTTGGTGCAAAGGAGGTATGACATGTATCCCACCTGATACCCTAACCTCTTTAGATCAGATAAAAATGCCTGAATCCGAAAAAGATTGCCAACATGCTTTAGGATTATTAGTGTTCTGGAGAAAACACATCCCAGATTTTTCCATAATTGCCAGACCTCTTTATAACTTGCTGAGAAAAGGGATAAAATGGGAATGGACTGCTTCTCAAGAAGAAGCACTGCAATTGTTGATTTTTGAAGCAACAGCTCACCAAGCCCTGGGCCCTATTCATCCTACAGATCCTTTTCGGGTGGAATGGGGATTTGCCTCCTCAGGGCTGTCAGTACGCATATGGCAGCGGGGCCCTGAGGGTCCGACGAGGCCTGTTGGTTTTTACTCCCATGGCTTCAAAGATGCTGAAAAAAGGTACGCTACCTGGAAGAAAGGATTGTTTGTGGTTAGCTTAGCTCTCATAAAAGTGGAGAAGATTGCACAACAACAACCAATTATTTTGAGAGGCCCTTTCAAAGTTATTAAGGCAGTCTCTACTGGGACACCCCCACCTGACGGGGTGAACCAGAGGGCCTCAGTAAGAAAGTGGTATGCTCAGATTGAACATAATTGCAACGTCTTCTCAATAACTGAAGGAGCTGTAAAAAATCTGGCAATCCAAGAAACTAAAAACTTGGGTAGCAGCCAAGACAAACCTGCCTCACGCATGAAAGTAGCCCCTCCTTTTACCCCCAGTCAGCAAATCCTTGGTTTACAGATACTTCTGCCAAGCGAGAAGGAAAGGTGTGGAAATATAAGGCTGTAGCCCTCCACACTTCCTCAGGTGAACGAATTATCACAGAGGGGGAAGGCAGGGCCCAAGTTGGCGAGCTGATAGCTGTTTGGAGTGTTTTCCAAGGTGAGGCACAGAATATTTCTCTTGTCAGGCCAGAAATAAGTTCTTAAACCTTCAATGCTGCAGAGTCCATGCAGCTTGAGCACACCCAGAAGGACGCGTGCAGAAAGAAGGAGTTCTTCAAGTACCCCTTCTCTAAGCAGCCTTGAAACTGAGCACAACACACTGCGCCTCGGGGAGCTTCCTTCTCACATAGACGTGCCGTCACATTATGCGCTCTCGCAGCTCCGTTGCCCACTTGCAGCAGCTGCTACCAAAGAAAAAGGCTCCAGAAGTAAAAGCCACTGCTGGGCAGCACTTTCCCCTTGCCTCACGTAAAGCACCAGAAACTGTCCGCTGCACTCTGTATTTCTATTCTCTGCTGCATCTACCGCTGTCATCTCTGCATCTCAAAGCATACACTTTGGCACAATTCTTTCCAGGGAAAGCTGGAAGAGAAATAGGCAGCAGCACAAGTAGCTGCAAGTTGAACTTTCTGTTTTCAACTGCTTAACATGAATCCGCAAACAAGCGAGTGACAGACACGCTTCCTCTTGCAGCCTGTGCGATGCGCACACCAGTTCAGTGCTCTGCCTTCATTCTTATGCTCTTCGTACCATGTCGTGCTTTTATTCTGCCGGAGTCGAACCATCGTCTACTTGTCGCACAGAGCACTGTGCCGGCAGCAAAATGCTCCAGCCAACTGCTTCTGCCGAAATATAGCTGGGCTATGCACTTTCCCTCGCAGCGACATACACCAGCACATTGGGTCTTTCTTGTCGTCCAAATGTAAAGGGAAAGATTCTCAGCTATGTCTGGCACAGAGAACAGGTTTAGGTCAACAAGCTCACCCAGAGCTTACCCTCGAAGCGAACAAACCTGTATTTGCACCACAGTCCAGTGGCAGCCCTCTTTCCTTTACAGCCTGCACAGCGCCAGCAGATCGCGGTGCTCTCTGCACCTGCCTTCTCACTTCCAAGTACCACCGCATACATTACAGCCTTGCAGGGAGCGAAGACGCGGATAGGCGTGTCGCACAGAAGAACGTGCCAGGACAAAAAGATGTTCTTCCTTTCTCCTCCTCCTTGCCCGAATTGTGGTGCTGTGTTGAAAGTCTTGGCCAGCGAAAGGCTAATCCAGCAAGTGTTTCTGTCCTGACGCATTTCGCTGAGCGAGAGCTACACGGACAGTTTAGACTCTGTGAAACAGCAAGAAAATGCTCATCCATCAAGCTGAGGAAAATCCATGCACAGCACACTGTGGCTGCATACAGTGTTCGCACTGAAGAGCGGCAAAGCTCAAAGCCATCGCTGGGCTTCAGTTCTGTCCAGAGCACAGAAGGCGAAGAACGAAGCAGCTGGGCACCAGGCTAATGTAGTCAGTGGAGCAAATTTCAAATGTCCAGCCAAGAGCTGCTTCACAAGCAGATTCAGCTGAGAATGCTCTGGCTGCTTCAGAAAGTAAGGCGCAGCCGTTGCACTCCATCACACAACCTGGCCAGAAACAGGTTCACCCAACCTCTAAACAAGAACCGAACCACATTCACAGCTCCTAGCAGTAGGACCATCCTGGTTTCAACATCCCAAGTGTATTGAAATTTTTCAAAATTCCCAAATGCCACTGTAATTAGCCGAGAGAAGATGTGGGAGAATATAGGTGTGATTGTTAATAGTTCCCACCAGATGGCTCCCGAGGTTCAAGAGATGATGCAGTGCCAAGCAGGCAGACAGGATCAGGCTCATGAACAGCAATTCTACCACATCACAAGCTAGTAATACAAAGTAGAACAAAATCATAACCTCAGCCCAGCCACCAAAGTTGATAAACAACACATCAGGGAACACAGACTGCATAAGCATAACAGAACTCTGAGAACAAAGGCAATAGCCCTGAGACCAAAGAAGGCTTCCATATGCAAGTAAATTAGTAATATTGTTAATCTGCTTCCTAAGTGTGTTTATCATGAAGCTCAGAACTCTGCTACTTTCTACGGAAAATTCCTGCTTTGCCAAGCTGTCATGAAAAATTTGAAAAGTTCATGACATTTGTGGTCTTAGAATCTGATCTGTGTGGATGCAATTTTACATCAGCTTCATCTACGAAGAGCTAAAGAAGTTACTTTATTATGGCAGGTATAGTTGCACAGGTAAAGTAATGCTAATGATTGAAAAAAAACCCATAAATTTTACATAGTATAACATGAAAACTGGATCAATCATAGCAATTATTTCACATGAGAATGAAGTAAAATAACAGTTTTCACTGAAAAAAAAAGCAATTAAACTTATTACTAAAAAAAAAAAAAAGAGCAATTAAGTACCACAGTCGTTCATACAAATTGACTGGTTTTGTCAGCTCAGACTTCCTCCTCTCTGTCAGAATGATTATGTTATTTGGGTATTAATTATGTTGCTCAGGTGTTTGTTAAAGATTTGATCTTTTTCTTCCATATTTAAAGAACAATCATCTGGCATTGGTTGCACTCCTTTCTTGTAATATTGATGTTAGGGGAGGAAGAGGAAAAAAACCCAAAACCATATTTTTGTGCATCTAGTTTTTTAAATAGTGCTCTGTTGTGCTGAGTTTTTTAGTCTGGATTTGGGTGGGTGTAAAAGGAAAGAGAACATCACCTTGCCTTGTCAATCAAAACCTGGAAATCTTCTTGCCGCTTTCTCACTTCTTCCAGTGAAAGTCCTCCTTGATCTAAAGAGCCAAGATATTTCTTTTGCTCATTTACAAATTACAGTTTTATCTGCATAAAAATACAAAAAAATTGTTTCCCCATTGATCAAATCAAACATACACTCTTCACAAATATAGTGCATAGAATTAGATGGTTTGTTGAAGTAAGTTAATATACTTCATATTATTACTTCATATATTTCTCTCTTAAGAAATTCTACCTCCTTATATTACAGCTGAATTGGTCCAGCTTGACACATTGATTGACCTGATGACTAATTTGTTTTGCATGCTCATAAATTGCTCACATTAATATTAATAGCACTGCACACATATTGTCTCTGAGCAGCACTATACAATGAACAGCGATATACGTAATGTCAGATAAATTCAGCTTTTTAAACAGAGAAAAAGAAGTTTAAAACTGTAGTTTGTTTAATACAATTCCTAAAAGGTAATGATGAACTGGTCACAATCTTCCTCAGATTTTCATGCTTCTCCAAGATTCCCCAGCTGCCAAAGGCCTTTATTGGGCAACAGCAACAGTCTATGGACTTCCTCATCTACTTGATTATACAATCTGGTTACAAACCTCATGCTATCTCTTTTAGATGGGGAGGAAAGATCAACAGAATTCTTCTGATGTGGACTTTGTCAGACAGTAAACTGCCTCCCTCAGGAGGCATCAATCCCTATTTTGTTAAAGAATGTCATTGAAAACAAGCCAGTAACTACAAAATATATTAGCTTATTCAACTTGTCAAATTAAAATATACCTCCTCAGAACCACATTAACATGATGGCTGCACTTTTAAAATGTGTCTGTGAAGGTTAAGAGTATCTGACTCCAGCTGCAAAATAATGCATGGCATAGAAGACCTTTTAAGTCTGTATAAGAAGTTGTCCCCACTTGAGCCTAAAATTCAATTCACCCAAACTGTGTTCTAATGAAACTTGAAATCTATATGCTTAGAAGCAATGGGATTTGCTGAATCAGAACTTTCATACTTTGTCTTTATGGAAAGTGAGCTACAGCTGACTTTTGGAGAGCTCTAAAGCTTCTTTAAAAATAAAGCTGCAGCAGCCATGCATTAGAGGGACTGACCAAAAGACAATGTCAACTTGCAAATGAAATAAATATCTATTTCTACTTCTCCTTAGAGTAGAATAGAATAGAATAGAATAGAATATACTGTTTCTGGAATGGACCTACAGTGATCATTGGGTCCAACTCTTGACGAACTCAGGACTGACCAAAAGTCAAGCATGTCCTTAAGGGCATTGTCCAACTGCTTTTTAAACCTTACCGACTTGGAGCATCGGCCACCTCTCTAGGAACCCTCTTCCAGGTTTTCCTCACCCTCTTGGCAAACAAATTATGACAGGTCCACTGACCTCTGCAGAAGGTCCTATGAACACTTCAAGGTAGACTCAAAACTAGAGTAAATCTGCCAGCTAAATGTGGGATACTTCTATTTGTGTTAGACTAGGAGTCACTAGTTACACCAAATCTCTTGAGATTAAAAATATTGCATCACAGTGAAGTACATAAGGTTCAATGTAGCCAGAGTTCACATAAATGCTTTGACAACTCTGAGCAGTTTTAATTTATCTGAATTGCTATGTCTCAGTCAGGTCTAAAAGCACCCTCCTTATCAATCAACACTAGCTCACTGTGAATGGAATGAGGAATTGCATTCTGGTAGGGATGACGAAATGCAGTTACAGTATATTCATTACTGTGAATACCACACTCTCTTTCATTTGCTAAGATGCAACAGAAAGAAGTTCCCCTGTCTAATTGTCACTCAGAATAAAATCAAGAAAGCAACTTGGTTCACCTGAATCTTGGTCTGTTCAGTATGCCATCTCATCCCATAAAATTCAGGTAAATTCCATGATGCTAAAATAATTCCTACTAAAATTAATGCCCATTTATGGAAGTAAATTTAGGTTTTACATAAATCCATTCATTCTAAGACATAATTAATAGTTATTATTTCAAAGTACCTCAGAATATCTCCTCTTACAAGTTAAAAAAATAATAATTACAATTTCTTCATGCACTCCTTAGCTGAATTTAAATACTAGTTAACATAATGAAAAAATGTCATATTAAGAACTACAGATGTCTCTTAAGATGCACCTTATTATCACTATCATTACTACTGTTAATACTAGTTTTCTGTAAGCACCACTGTTACTGACACCTTAATAAGTACTTTACTTTGCTTGAAATAACTTTCACCCAGTCCTACATGTATTTAATAACATAGGGATGCCATATAATGCAATTAGTAATACAAGGGATGTTAAAAAATTGTTCATCAACAAAACATGCAGCAATTCTCCTCTGGGTATATCATGTTTGGGTTTTTTCAATGTCAGACACTCCCGTACTGTGATTTGAAAAGCTATACTGAATATTTGCAGTACCCAGTGTTCACAAGCCTCTCTAAAAAGCCACTCCTGGGTTTCAAAAATAAGTATTTTAATAAAATGCAAAATGTAAAATAAAGAGTGCAAACTAATAATTTCATTGATATCTCCAAGATCTTATTTATCTTTTCACCTACCAATTATACAGCCATCTGGACACAGTCCTGAGTATTGTGCTCTGCTTGGGCAGGAAGGTTGGACTAGATGACTTCCAGTGGTCCCTTTCAACCTTACCCAGTCAGTCATTCTGGGATTCTAGGATTCTGTTACATAGGTACATATTCACCTATTCCTGCATGCTGCTTTAGAGCTAGTTTATGCATTAGACTATGACCTACCTATGCTCAGGAGAGAATACTCTTTCTTCCTTAAAAAAAAAGGAAAAAAAGGTGTAAATGCAGGAATTTCACTTTGTATATTAACAACAAGACTCCAATTAATTCATGCTATTCATGTCAACAACAATTACTTGTGTATTTCAAACATTTCTGATTCTGTAAGTATTCTACGCTTAAATAAATCTCCTCACATACTGGTTGTATACATCAGTGAAGAGTCTCTGAAAGAGTCTGTTGCTCTGACATTGATCCAGCCATACATTAACTAGTGGGAAGTCAAGGACAGGGAGTTTACTGCTTAGGAGACTTAAACTGCTGACCCCAGGCTTTGATTTTCGTTGTTTTCATGTACTGCCTCTTCATTTGGCCTGACCATCTACTGGGAATTTTACTGGTTGTTTTCACAATGTCACTCATCATGATGCAACAGCCTTCCAGAAGAAACATGCAGAAGTCTTTGTGCCCTTTAAAATCTATCTTTCTCAAAGTGCCCCAGCATCCTTCTTTCTTACCAGGCTAATTCAATGGTTTCTAGATCCTGTTACGGTCTGGATGGCCCTGTTGGAATACATACTGAAACTAGAGAGTGACAGCTCCATGTAGCATAATTGTAGATAACGTTGGCCACTCCAAGCAGGCCATGAGGATACCAAGATATTTGTAAATTAAAATAAGCTACTGAATAAGGATGAGAAGAATGTTCTGTAAAAACAGTTACATTCCATCATCAGGACAAGTCTCTTTTTGATACACAGGGAGACAAAGTTAACCCAGTTTTCGGAAGAGAATGAAATCTGCCTGCAGCTCTGTAGTTCTGAAGTCAGTATCTCAGAGTAAGGCAATAAATACTTCAGATTGCACTGACAACATACAACTCCCACCACAGCTGAGGAATCCTGCCACGTTTCTCCAGCCAAGAGACAGATTATCTAAAATACATGATAAAAGCAGTGCCTGTAGAAAACCAGGCCATAGAATGTCTGCATTCTTCGTGGAAATCTTGTCAAAGACAACTGTGTACAAGAAAACCACTTTCGCGGTAAGCTGAACTACCAAAGAAGAAATAATGGCACTTCATACTGTGTCCATCCATAGAAAGAAACAACAAAAACTGAATAGCTATACAGAACCTTAATCCCTAATGAAGCCTTGCTCCTACTGTTTATGCTGGCTAAGCATAAGCAGCTGCTCTGAAAAACCTAGAAGCTGTGCAAAAATAAGGTATCTAGTTAGGTCTCACAAAAATGTCACATTTCTGAACATTTAAATTCCAACAGTAGTCTCTTATACACTAACTAGAGCCAAAATCTAGATCTGCAGTATTTTACTTTGTCTCTTTTTTTTTTCAATAACCACTCATCCCTCAATTACATCTCTGTATTTGTTAACTAATCTTTTTCTCTAACACTTATTTAAGTTGGTTGATTTGGCCTACCTGCACAACAGGATGTGGCTCCCTTACAGAAAGAGAACTGACAGAGAGAGAGCTCATCTTTCCTGATGTACAGCTCTGTATTTTAACTGGTACAGGAATATTTGAGTGGGTGTGGATTTCAAGCTCAGGAAAAAATGCTTTTCCTTATTCAGTAGACATAGTGACTTCCCCAGGCAGTGCACAGTGCTCCATTTCCAAGTTACAAGATGGTCTGGGGCGCTGCTTCTGTCCCAGTCAGCTATATTTACTGGTGCTCCCCAGTCTTATCCTCATATTCATGGCACATTTCAGAGATCAGTCTTCTGCAACAAAGGGAAGCTGAGCATAGCAGTCAGTAACTCCTCAAACAGTTCAGGACAAGAGTCTCAATAATGCATTACTTTGACCACAATCTTCTCTCCTGTTTTGAGCTTACATGAGAATGTGCACTTTCACATCCTGCTTCTTTTTGGATCATGTATGAATTAGATGCAAAAGAACACTAAACCAGTGACATTGAGCAACAGAGGACAGGTGAAGGACTGAAAGAGTTTATTCCTGGAAATGTTAATAAGGCAAAGCAAAGGACACAAAGAATCACAGCTCTTCCCTGAATGCTATGTTTTGCTGTCTCTGCGGTTTTTTTGGAAACCTGCAGAATAAACTGTCTTCTCATCTAGGCAGTGGGACAGACACTGAATAACCTGATACACCGGCTGATTACCTTGAACTAATTTGGCCAGAAAAACTTGTTCCATTTCATGTTCCAAGGATCAAAGAGAGAATGAATAGATGGGTTGTGCAGACTCACAAGATTCCCAGGCTTAGAACTGGTGGCAAGCCCAAAAACAAATGCTGAAAACATTTGCAAGGGAAAAAACTCTGAAAGTTTTAAAGTAGTTCATCATCCATGTCTTTTATTTTGTCCAAAAGCATAGGATCTAGGCTCAGGCTGTTAATAAATGTTTATAGACACCAAGTCTCACCACCAACTTACTAAAAAGTTGTATTCCCACTTACACTGTCAGCAAAAGAGGTCCAATGACACGTCAAGTTTAAAAAGTTCACTTCCATGAGATTCTGCTTTTAAAGGTAACACCTGTATATGGCTTTGTTCTGCATGACAAACAATATACACTTTGAATAGTTCCCCACAACTTTCCTAATATAATTTATGTATTAACGTATCCATTATTTTTCCTCTCACTTGATATACACGTGATTTGTTAACGCCTGTTTCCAATTACTTCATTGCTTCATTGTACTGGGAAATTAATCTTAGGTAAATCCAAAGAACATAATATTTTATCCAGAGAGTTTAAAGTTTGTTTGTAATGTTGCACATTTGTGGCATCTCCTAATGCTCTTTGCATCCAAGTGAGAGCAATGAGTCACAGAATCACGGAATCATTTAGGGTGGAAAGGACCATAGGACTAAGTGCCATGTCCAGTTTTTTCTTGAATACTTCCAGGGATGGTGACTCCACCACCTCCCTGGGCAGCCCATTCCAATATTTAACAACTCTTTCAAGGAATAACTTCCTCCTGATGTCCAACCCAAACCTCCAATGGTGCAGCTTGAAGCTACATCCTCTTGTCCTGTTGCTGGTTGCCTGGGAGAAGAAACTGACCCCCACCTGGCTACAACCTCCTTTCAGGCAGTTGTAGAGAGCAATAAGGTACCCTGGAGCTTCCTTTTCTCCAGGCTAAACAACCTCAGCTCCATCAGATGCTCCCCCTATGATTTACCCTCCAGACCCTTCACCACCTCCACTACCTTTCTCTGGAGATGCTCCAGCACCTCAATGTCTTTCTTGGAGTGAGGGGCCCAAAACTGGACACAGGATTTGAGGTGCAACCTCACCAGTGCCAAGTACAGGAGGACTATCCCGGTCCTGGTCCTGCTGGCCACACTATTTCTGATACATGTCACACCCTCTTGACCTTCTTGGCTACCTGGGCACACACACTGGCTCATGCTCAGCCTGCTGCCAACCAGCACCCCAAGGTCCTTTTCCACTGGGCAGCTTTCCAATTGCTCTTCACCCAGCCTGTAGAGCTGCATGGGGTTGTTGTGACCCAGCATTTGGCCTTGTTGAACCTCATAAAATTGGCCTCAGTCCATCAGTCCAGCCCATCCAAATCCATCTGTAGAGCTCTCCTACCCTCCAGCAGATCATACACTCCTGCCCAACTTGATGTAATTTGAGACCTTTCTGAGAGTGCACCTGATCCTCTCATCCAGATCATCAATAAAGATATTTAAAAGGACTGGCCCAACACTGAGCCTCAGGGAACCCCACTAGCGACCAGTCACAAACTGGGTGCAATACCACTCACCATATCTCTCTTGGCCCGGCCATCCACCCAGTTCTTAACTCAGCAAAGAGTGCACCTGTCCAAGCCATGGGCTCAGAGCTTTTCCTGGAGTATGCTGTGGGAGACAGTGTCAAAGGCCCTGCTGAAGTTCAGGCAGACTATAACAGACAACACCCACAGCCTTCCCCTCATCCAGCAGGCAGGTCACCCTGTCATAAAAGGAGATCAGGTTGGTCAGGAATGACCTGCCTTTCCTAAACTCATGCTGGCTGGGCCTGAGCCCTTGGTTGTCCTGTATGTGCCTTGTGATTGCACTCAAGATGATCTGTTCCATAACCTTCCTGGACACCAAGGTCAGACTGATAGGCCTGTAGTTCCCTGGATCCTCCTTCTGACACTTCTTGTGGGTACACATCACATTGGCCAACCTCCAGTTGTCTGGGACCTCCTAGTTAACCAGGACTGATTATAAATGATGGAAACAGGCTTGGTGAGCTTTTCCAGCAGCTCCTTCAGTATCCTTGGATGAATCCCACCTCGTCCCATAGACTTAGGGGTGGCTAAGTGTCTCAGCAGGTCACCTGCATAGTAAAATTCTTCCTCACATTCAGGTGGAATTTCTTGTGCATCAGTTTCTGCCCATTGCATCTTGTCCTATTAGTTGGTACCACTGACAAGAGCCTAGCTCCATCTTCTGGCACTCCTCACTTTGATACTGACAGACATTGATGAGGTCTCCTCTCAACTGCTTCTTTTTAAGGCTGAACAGGCCTAGGTCCTTCAGCCTAGCCTCATAAGTGAGATTCTCTAGATCCTTAATCAACTTTGTAACTCTCCACTGGAACTCCTCCAGGAGCTCCATGTCTCTCTTGTCCTGCGGAGCACAGAACCGGACACAGCACTCCACATGGCCTCAGCAGGGCTGGGGTAGAGGGGCAGGATCACCTCCTTGACCTGCTGGCAATGTTCTTCCTAATGTACCCCAGGACACCATTGGCCTTCTTGGCCACAAGGACACACTGATGGCTCATGGGTAGTTTTTTGTCCACCAGGACCCCCAGGTCCTTCTACACAGAGCTGCTTTTCAGCAGGTCAGCACCCAGCCTGTACTGGTGGTCGGGCTTATTCCTCCCCAGGTGCAGCACCCTGCACTCATTCTTGTTGAAATTCAGAAGATTCTTCTCTGCCCATCTCTCCAACATGTTGAGGTCCCTCTGAAGGGCTCATCAGTGAAATTGTTGAGGAGGCATCTGCCCCTTCATCCAAGTCATTGATGAACAAGTTAAACAACACTGGTCCCATTACAGAACCCTGGGGGACACCACTAATGACAGGCCTCCAACTAGTCCCTGTGCCACTGATCATGACCCTCCAAGATCTGCTGTTCAGCCAGTAATGAATTCATCACTTCCAGATCAGGCTGGAAGTAATGAATTCTCCAGCCCAGCCTTACAGATGTTTCACAGAAGAGTGAGCTTGGTCTGGCACTGTAATGATCCGATAAGCTTTACATATCCTGTTTTAAAGTCAGAAAACTAGACCACGGGAAGCAGAGTGACCCAGGGTTGTGTCCCCCAGAATATTTTACAGCACACAGAGTATGCCAGAATCTGTTTCTATATTCATCATTTCTGGTGTAAAATACAAAGATGGTGCTATTCATGTGGAAACATAGAGCATAAAGGACACCTGTTCAGGAAGCAATCACCTCTAAGCAGTTGCTACGCTTCAGGATCTCTCTTCCTTAAAGAGGAGCAAACAGCAATCCTGAGAGTGGTGCCTGCCTCACAAAGAGTACATGGGAAAAGATAAGAATTTCCTTAACTCACTTTCCCACCAGCTCACTCATCTGGAAGCAGGAGGAAAAATGAGACAATCACAGACCTCCCAATTCCTTTTGGCACATTGTACTTATTTTCATTGGCATGCATGCCAAAGAATTCCACACACAATTGGAGTGTACTGATTGGAGACAATCATACAAGATTATGCCAGCCTCAAATTTCAGTAAAAACCTTTGTAGACATATACGAGTACTAGTCTGGGAAACAATTGTTAGTGTTGCTACGTAGATTTAGCCTTTCTCTAAGCACAGTGCTTCAGGTACTTCAAACATTTTGGATCCATCTCCTCATCAGCTGCATCTTAGAGTCTGCATTTATCTCAGAGTTAATTGTAATTCTGTGTTATTTGCTAGCAACAAAGTTATTTTTGAACCTTAAAACCAGGCTTGATGTTGAGATAATATTTTCCAAAGGAGAGGTCCTTTGAGGCAAAAGAAATAGTTTGATCTGTTTTCTAGAGTTAAACGTTAAGTTTTTTTACAGCTATTTCAGCACATACTTTGAACCCTGAAAATGCACAAAACTGAAATAATGTTTGAGAGAGAAAATTAGATTTTGATTGCCTGACTTTTTCAATCCACTTAGTCTCCCTTCTACAAGGATGTCTACTTGTTTCTACCTGCTAGCACCAAAAAGCAGAAAAACACTCTATCAAATACAATTTAAAGAATCACTTACTGCCCCAAGAAGTTTCTATGTGACAAAGCAGTAGGAAGTAAACTTGGTTCACCTGCTGATTAAAGCTCAAAGACAAATAAGAAAAATAAGGTGGTAAGTTCAGTCTTCATACCAAGATGCTGTTGAACTCAAAAAAAAGTTCAAAATGTTCCAATTCTCTCTTGATCTACTGAACTTTAACTTGTCCCCCACGATGAACTGATTTTAAACAGAGGGCTCACAGAGTATAACCACTGAACCGAGTATTGCTATACTTAGAATGTTTCTCAACAGGCATGACAGACAGATTTGTTAAACTTGCTACATGTTGTCTTCCCCATTGCGTACCAGATGAAAGTCAAAGCTGCTGAGCTTCCCTGTGACCCCACAAGAGAGCACTACAGATATTCTTTCCAATTTTATTTAATAGAAATTTGCTTATGCATAAAAGAAGAGCCTGAATTTTCCTCATGGCAAATATTGTATAGTAAAAATATACACTGAATCAGGCTTGAATTCACTATTTATCTGACAACAAGTTATAAACACTGAACACTAATAATGTTTTGTGAATTATGGGGATATAGCAATAGAGTTGCACTACAAGGCAATTCAAACCGCCTGACCAATCAACAAATTGGTTCTTTAAAATTTTTTCTTTAATAGCAATGTTTTTCGATATTAACAGCAATTTCTTCTCCTTTCAAGCCTTTTTCTGGCATTATTTTGCTAGCACACTTTATGGACAAACTTTAGGGAGAAAAAAGCACATGCTTTTCTCCAACAAACATCTGTAAGTGCATCTGTTCTTGTATTCCAAATTTGGTATGCATATAAAATATTGTTGATTAGCAATCTTCATTTACCAAAATATCACCCAATCCAAGCCTTTCTCAAAAACCTGTATGTAAGTAACACTGTTGTATTATTCTGCTTCATTAAGTCATACCTGTTTGTTAAGCCAAGTGCAAAGTTCCCTAAATAATAAAACCCAATGGCTATAATTGAAGTGTGAAAATCAGTATTTTCTCTTTTGAAAGTGAGAAGCAGCCTATTGAATGTACTCAGTTCTAAAGCTGAGGAAAAAAGGCAGAAGCAAGGATGGTGTGTTGCCCCACTTACACACAGGGACCAAGTTACTCTTGAAAAATGTGAATGTTTATTCATATTTATTTTGTTTGTCTCTCATAGGAGAACGAAAACCCGTACAAAATGCAGAATTTACCAAATGCTACCTGAAGCTCTTGATTACTTACCATAATCATAAAATTATCACCAACATCCATCAAAACACTTTTTGTTGTCTCAAGTTCTTTTTTATGGGCACACACAACTGCTATCACTTCCCTGACTGCACTTATATTCAACATACCTTTATGCTTCGACAGCTGTTGGCACTTGTCTTTGGAGCTTGGGTTTGGTGATGCATATTGAGACTTCCTCCATCCTGATTTCAATGCAAAAAAAGATTGCATAAATGGCACTTTGTCAAGACAATGCAAAACACTAACATCCATGTCACTCTAAGATATGCCACTTGACATGTCTTTCAGCTTACACCACCCTTCTTTATGTAATTTTATAAACACTAAATGCTCCCAGGAAACATTCCTCACTGCCAATCACAAACACCTCCACTATATTAGAGTAACTGCTTCCAAATATTGCAAATGCTCTTCTACTGCATCACGATGCATGCTGAGGTAACTCTCAGTTACAGAAAAACTCAAACCAACAACCAAAAAAAATCCAAACCAACAATCAAAAAAAACCCAAAACAAACAAACAAAAAACCCAACAACAACAAAATAAACCCCACCAGAGACAAACAAAAACAAGATAGCAATAACAATACAATAGCTGTTCCACTGCCTTGCCAGGAGCTAAAAGATCCATTGGGGAAGGTAGGGGAAGGCTAAAGGCAAAGGGATAGAGAAAGGGGAGTGTGAAAGAGAAAGGGCAGGGAAAAGGTGAGGGGAATGGGAAGAGTAAAATAATCAGTTGGGCCTCGAAATGCAAATGCACTTGAAATGCATCTGCACATGCACCAATGGGGTGCAGATGTACAGGAATTTGCTATTGGGATCTTTGATATCCACGTGCACTAAACATGGCCTCAGGTGAGAACCAGGCAAAAATCTTTACATGATCCAAGAGCAATATACCAATCAGAAGATGGAAGATAACAGTTTTCACTATCACTAAGCCTGGGATTTTCTCCACTTTACCATGATGACTATAATAAGGCACGAGGTGGCAAGTTGCACTTTATACTATCTAAATATGACTAACTTTCAGCTGAGAAATCTGTCCAACCTTATAAACCAGTTACCTGTCTATAATCTGAGCAATTTGGCTATTCCTCAGGTATATTTTTTTCTTTCATGCGAAGGCACCAAAGTTAATCAAATTTACTTTACATTTTTTTAGCTAGACGCTTGACATTAGAACATAGAAATAAAATAAATTCTCATCACTTAAAATTTAGTTATTCTAAAATTCTGTTAGTCTTCCTCTGCAGTCTCAACAAACACTGTTTGCACATAAGATTGGTTTCCTTCCCTTGCATAGCTAAGTGACAAAGGTAACTGCACTTTCAAACTGTTTAAACTACATAACGTTACATCTACATGTATCACATTTTCATTTGATCAGGGACAGCTAAATTTCACGCTTTATCAAATTTTTTACTGTTTTATAACACAAAAAGTACCACACATAACATCCTCTTTAAATGTTAACAGCATGGAAAAGAAACACATTTGCCTCACAATATAGACTCATTCTAAAAATATACATCAAATTAGTCTATGAAGTTTTACTTTTTAGAGAAAGAAATTAAAATATTCTTTTAGACTATTCATCCTGTTTACAGTATTTTTTTAAAGAGTTCAGCAACAAAGTCAAACCTGTTGGGAAAACCAGGATTCAATGTTACCATTCAGGAACCAAAGGTACAGTATCATGTAAGAAGTAAATATCTGTAAGTTGTAAAAAAGCCTACTGCAAAGCAGCACATGAAATTATCTTCTATTATACTAAAATTAAATTACTCCCTCTCCACATCATGTGTGTGAATGAATGCGTAATATATAATTACCTCTTACTGTTCCTAGCCTGGTATCTCATTCCATTAATTTGATTTTTCACAATATGGATACCTCTGTTTGGTCTTTCGTGCTTTTGCCACTACTTACCACTTAAGATTACTTCAAGGCACTAAATGTTTCAGGTTTTTTAGATAATACCCATTTGTTTGTCAGCCACTGGACATACTTGTTTTGCAATACAAAATCTATAAATTCTGGCAGGTTTAGGTTAGTCCTTTGAGTTAATCTATATATACTAAATCTTAAAGTTCAGTTGCAATTTAACAGTTCAAACTTTTAGATTGTTTTTAAAAGCTTATTCTATAGTCACTTTCCAAGTAAGTAGAAGACACTAAAAATAAAAAATTTATTTGAATGAAAGCAATCACATGCATAGGATCCCTTATTACCTAGAAAGAGGTTATAAAAACTGAAAAATCCAAATGAAAAAGGGTGTAAAAGATGGGAGGAAAGTGATTATCTCATGCTTGCATCACTTCAGAATACAGAATGAAGCGCTGTGATCAATAAACTTCATTGTTACCAAGTTTCAGCAAGACAAGGAGAGTTTAGAATCAGCCATGGAATGCAAAAGCCTCAGACAGAGCAGGAATTCTTGCAGTGCAGAAAAGTTTTGTATGTCAAAAGGAGCTGCGGTGTTTTACTGACACCTTAGTAAATTATTAACACCCTGGTCTGCTGCTTAAAAATGTATTATCTATTTATACTGGTTGACGGTGTGTGGTCTGCAGCTTCAAAAGAGGTAGCTCTGACCGACTCAGACCTGTGGACATGAGATGTAAAGAACAGGTAATCTGTCAAAGGGGAAGAGAGAGTAAAATTAATATAGCCGGGTTATGGAATATAGAAAAATCAAGATACGGCATGCTCTGATTTCTTGATTTTCACAGTTTAAACATAAGAACTAATAGCCTTGAATCTTTATGTTAAACCTGAGGAAGGATGTCTGAAGAAGAGCAGAGAAACTGTTTGAAGGTCTTGAGAGCAAGTCTGATGAGCGGGTGAGGGAGCTGGGGTTGCTGAGCCTGGAGAAAAGGAGGCTCAGGGGAAGATCTTATCACTCTCTGAAGCTATTGAGCAAGGCAGGTGTAAGGCTCTTTTTCCAAGTAAGAAATTATAGGATGACAGGAAACAGCATCAAGTTACACCAGGGGAGGTTTAGACTGGATATTAGGAAAAATTTCCTCACTGAAAGGGTTGTCAAGCCCTGGAACAGGCTCCCCAGGGAAGTCAGTGGTTGAGTTGCTGTCTCTGGAGGTATTTCCAAGACCCATAGGTGTGGCGATTTGGGACATGTTTCAGTGGAGGACTTGGCAGTATTAGGTTTATGGCTGGACTCAAGCTTAAAGACCTTTTCCATTCTATCATTCTAAGGGGAGAAAAAGTTAATGTTATTCACCAACAGTTGGTGAGCAATGTTGTTTGTAGAACACAGGATGCTAATTCCCCAAAGTGTACCTTTCAGGGGCTTATGGTATGAAGAGAACTTTGTTTTCTAAAGCAATGGCAGCATAAAGATTGGAGGTCACGTTGTTTGTAAGTGTATGTGGTATCATAATCACAGCGTGTGGCTGTACTTGAGTATTATAAGTGGAGTCCATTTCTCCATCAAGCACTTAAGAGCATGGGAGAAAAGTGTGCCCTTATTTTTTTCTCCCAAACAAAAGGCCATCACACCATAGTGCAAACGGCTTCCTAAATATTTCACATGAAACTGCAGCTGCCAGTGAGGTTATGTTCATGCCAGTGAAAGAAGACGCCGCGAAAGCCTAACAATTCGGTGTGAACGCAACGGTGTTCAGGACAGTAGGGAGCGCGGTTTAAACGGACGGTGATCTTTGTAAAACCCCTGGAGAACACTGTCTAGGGAAAATGCTAAACCAGAACACAGGGGCGGTTTGAGCCCTGCCATCCCTTTTTCTATGAGAGGTTTGTAGGCCTGAAACCCTGCCAGCTAGGACAAGACTGTTTCCTAAAACTTGGTAGTCCCAGCCCTTCCAGCGCCTTTCTCGCGGAAACCGGCGAGGTGCAGCCGGAGGAGCCCGAGCGGGCTCAGGTCAGAAACCCCCAGCACCCAGCGGGACTTACCAGGCCGGGCGGTGCGAGGCCGGAGAGCCGCGGGGCGCACGGCGGAGGCGGCCGGGGGCGACCGGAGCCCGGGCCCGGAGGATGCCGCTCACCCCGGGCACAGCCGGAGCAGCGCGGAGCGCCGGGCAGGGGCGCGGGCTCCGGAACAGCACTGCCCTGCCCCTGCCCCCGCTCCCGGAGCCCAGCCCAATACGTCCGGGACAGAATCCCGTCTCTCTGGCTCAGCGGCCGGTCCCAGGATACAGGCCAGGCTGCGTGTAAAGCTTCACCTCTTTTAAAGAGCTCATCTGCATCGATGAGCAGCAGGTCCAGTAACTAATCTAATCTAATCTAATCTAACCTTGTAATCTAATCTTTTTCATGCAGTCTCCTGTAGTAAAATTCTAATTGTTTGCAAGGCAAACTGAAACATAAACTCGTAAAGCTACTCAAAAAGTGTTTATCTATCTGTCCATGGATTGCTAACACCTGTCACGTGCTGTACTCTGTGCTTGTGCAATGTTCTCATGTTGAGGGATCTCGCTGTCTAGCCCTCCCAATTGCTCAATACATATTTATCATTAAAAGTGAGCCTAACTAAAAAATCCATTAAAGTGAAAGAAAATACTAACAATGAGGATGTGGAACTAGGTTTATTATTTGCAGAAAAGCCTAAGTATTCATTTCTTCACATGATCTAGATGTAGGTAGTTTCTTAATGCACAACTGCTTCTTATTTACCTATATAAGGATGTTTGAACCTGAATGTAATATGAAGTGGACTCAGAGCTCAGGTGGGTCAGGTGAATACTTGAAATATGCCATTATTTCCTCATTAGGTGTGGCAGACATGTAGACAAGAGTCTGTATTCTCCCATGACAGGTACTTAAGTTGATAATTTTGCACAAAATAATTCTGGGTGTTCAGTCCCAGTCTTTTTGTTTTTCTTTCCTGACCCTGCTGTACAAAGGTTACTACAAACTGTCACAACATCTGATCTGCTGGTCATTGGCTATTCAAACTCATTATTCCATTCCTGCAAACTGGTAGTGTTGCTAACAGCTACAGGTATTAGGAATCCTAGTAAAATCTAGCAAAAATGGTCTATTGGTCAGCACTCAACTAGTTGCTCCCAAAAAAGTAGCTGCTTGTCTCTTCACATATTCACCTAATGTATACCAAAAGTCCCATTACCTTCCTTCATAATAGATTTTTTTTTTCTTCTAGGCCTGTCCAGAGTATATCCAGATCCTACGCAGCAAGACAAATTCATTCAGATTTCTTTTCATGTGGGAATCACCAAATGATTTGGAAATTCTTGAAGATATTGGCTACATGTTTCAAGGTACGGGAGAGGGTAAAAGAGGGGAAGACAGCCACCGCTTCTTTTTCCACCTATGAAATTGGTCGTCTAGAAGGGTGGTGTTTGCATGGGAAGATATATCATAAGTTAAACTCTCGTACTCCTGTCCATTTTGTGTTAGAATTAAACACCATTCTAACATTAAGCAAAATCATAAGCAAAACCAATTTCAGGTAATTTCAAAATTGCCATTTAAAAAAATGTCTAAATTTTTTACAGTGCAAACCTGTTAAAGAAATAAAACATTCACAACACAAGGTTGTCCCTAATGATATGTGTAAGAATTAGAGCTTCATAAAAAGGTATATTTGTTCCAAAACAAGGAGTTATGAAATGTAAAAACTGGATTAAGAACAATAAAAGGACTTGCAGCACTGGAAAAATGTATTCTCTTCTGTCCAAATTAGGTTAGTTTTTGTATCCATATGGTAATCATTATGTATATTCTCATAATTTTGCTTACTCTTGTATAATGAAAGCTGTTTCACTTCACTGTTTCTTCAGCACACTTACATCTCTTGTTAGACCATTCATGCAGCCAAAAAATCTATTTTACAATGCTCCAGAAAGGTTACCTCTGCCATATGGTTCAGCAATCACTTCAATGATGAATCTAACACAGATCTTCTTTCACTGACACTTGAGTGTTCTGTTTGTCCTGTAAAATGTATTTCTACAGCAGACCTACCTGTGTTATGGCATGAGACTTTACAATCTCCTACACTCAATGCTCTCCAACATACCTACATCTCAAACATTTTTAAGCTCAACGTTATGTCCTCATTCCTCAGTGACAGGACAAGAGGAAACAAGTTGCCCCATGAGGCTGCAGGTTGGAGGTTTAGACTGAATATCAGGAAAAACTTCTTTGAAAGTACTGAAAGGACTGCCCAGGGAAGTGTTTGAGTCACCATCCATGGAGGTATTTAAAAGATCTGGACGTGTGATTAGGGACATGGTTTAGTGGTGGACTTGGAAGTGTTAGATTAACTCATTGATGAGTTAATGGGACTCATTGATCTTAAGGCTCTTTTCTAACCTAAATGATTCTATGATTCTGAATGTCTGAATAGCTTCATTATCTTAAGAAATACAGGAAGTGTTCAGTGGATTAAATTTAGGGTTGTACATCACCTGTCAGTTTGATCTGGCTTTTAAACATGTCAAAGAAGTAGGAGTTTGTTGGAGTGAGGTTATAAATAGTATTACTGAAACTCTTACCTGAAAAGGCTAATTGACTAAATTATAATTGCCATTTTGTAATGATGCTGTTATTCTTTATACATGTCAGATGATGGATAGAATCCACCAATTTTTAACAGAAACCGGTTTGGTGCAGGTAACTCTATTTTAACTTGATAATCCCAGCAACTCAAAAAGTACTTCTTATCACACACAAAACCTGACCAGGTCACAGATTTTAGGTCATGTGTTGTAAAAGTAAAAAGAGAGAATATTTTTTTCATTTTAGAACTTTTTTCCCCAGGATCTACCCTGAAACTGTTAGATTATGAAACACAAAGTTCATCTTCACACACACAAAGGAGCACAGAAAAACAGGGATAGCCAGGAAGCCCTTCCAACTGAAGAAGTGAAACTGGGGCACTCTGATCTGTCTTCTTCCAGGGCTGCCAGAGGAGGACGATCAGCCTCACTGTCTGTGTGGTAAAAGCCATCAGGGTCAGTCAAGTGGATGGGCTCCCTCTATCACCCTATAGACCAAGGAGGGTTACTGCCTAAGTGATACATCTTGGAATTCTGCCAGGCATTGTATAAGATGCTTTGAATAGGAAGTAAAGACAGGGGAAGGGGGAGATTAAGGTGTTTTGAGGATGAACAACAGTAAGAACATAGAGAGGTAAGGGTATTTAGGGGACTGGTTGCATATGAACAGGTTGCTGGTCCATCTGCTCCTGTGGTCATGCCATGCAATCTGTTGGTCACTGCAGTCTATCCTGTCTGCTTATCAAAATCCATTTCTATTTCCTGGGTGAGACTCTCTCTATACAGTAGTGTTCTGAGACAGTGACTATATGATGATAGCAACTTCTGTAATCATCATATTGTTTCTTGGTACTTTACTGCGGTCACTGGATAAGTGAGTTTTATGTCTTTGTTAAAGCTACTGTGAAAATTTTTTTCTCACATCTTGGGTTGTAGATCCAGGATTATTTGTGACTACATTAATTGACATTTCTACTGCTTTTACACTGAAGAAAATGTTAGTATTACAATGTCAGCTAAAATTGTGTATTATAGAGTTATCCTTTGAAAATATGTATGTGCGGGTAGGAATTAAGCATTGGTTATTAGGCAGGTGTCATACGTGTGTTTTGCACCTCTCTACATTATCTTCCTTTGAGGTCAGCTTCACCCATTTCAGTTTTCATTGTTTCTATTGTGAACATTCACATGCACATACTTAGCCCACATTTGGTTTTTCCCATTCTTAGCTACTTACACCTTAGCAGCACTAAACTGATCCTTCTGCATCAGACTTCCTTCATTTCTGTTTTCAATCACAAGTACAGCTATACTGCCTTTCCAGGACCCCTTTTATGCATGCACACATGCTTCCTGAAAGCACTGCTCTATTCAGCGATGGGTCTGAAAAGCCTCTTCCCTTGCTGATAACGCTTGGAGGATCACGCTTTAAAATAAACTATAAATACCTCCTAGAGCCAGTAGGGTGTTTATCACCTTTCATGTTTATCACTTAGTATTACAGCTGGTAAGGGACCAGCTGTAATAACTTAGCTTTCTTAAAACTTTGCTGAAACTGATGAAATCATTTTCTAAGACTGGTCAGATCTTTGCTTCTGTGATGTTGAATTGCCCTGATACAGGTGCATAATAATAATAACGAGATGCCATATGTCATTTATGTAAAATTTAAATTATAAATAATTGTTATGATGACATCGCTAAATAAAACTTGACAAAATATGTGCCTTTCTGCTCTATAGATGGAAATACTGGCTTATAAAGTCAATCGGAATTCTGTCATTGACTGCAGTGGGGCTAGAACTACACAAAAAGTGTTATAGTTGTCAGAATGAGCCTTAGGAGATCTACAAGTTTTGTTGCTGCTTTTAATGATTTTTGTTTTATAAATGTTTATAAATGCTGATAATTTTATCAGCAGCGCTCCATTGTCTTTGTTAACTTCGATTTGGGAGCAGAAATACATACTTCTCAGAAGTCTTGAATGGAAAGTCTTCTCTAAGTGTAATAAAGAAATGATTCTCTAAATCACTTGCGAAAGCAGTGTGATTCCACCAAAGTGATACAATTTATTGCCAAACTTCTCATTATGATATACAATTAAAACATTTCTACAAAGACATTAGCAGAACAACTTGACTTGTTTAAAAATATGTGCAGTAAGTTGACACCTTTTGGAAAGTACACACAAGTATCTCCAAACAACAGCACTCCAAAGAGTGACAGTTTAAGGCACGTGATTATTTTGCAACCTTTGTTACATAAATCTCTGACTAGACCATGTATTTGTAAAACATTATTTCATATGTTTCAATAACTAGGTTCACAGCTCAGAGAGACAGAATTCATCTCAATTCAGGCAACACTTCTGGGGTTTTTTTAACATTACTAGGTCATAGTGCAGCATAATAAACATTGCTAAAAAGAACTTTATTCATGGAGTAAAATATATAGAAGGAACATCAAATACTTCTTCATCTTTTTGCAACAAGGTAGGTCATAGTTACTTATTCAATAAATAGCGACAGTGGAATGCCCAGCTTGCCTTTTTTTGACAGAGCATGTCACAAAAAAATTTAGAGACAGAGTTTTCAGGGAAGTAAGAACTGAACTGGCGTCACCAGAGGTGAACTAGCTATCAACTGATCATTCCAATCTAATAAAAAAGGGCAAAAAAAGCTGATACTTACAGCCATATCCTCAGCAGCTCTGAATTTATATTGCTGTGATAGAAATTAGTGGTGCTTGACTGATTAAAGCATGCTGAAGATGTAACCAAACACTTTCACCCACACATATGCATACCACAGGAAATGTGAATGTACAGTGAAAGAGTATGCAAAAAAAGAAAAAAGACAAATGATGAACTGTTATAACCTGCTTTTTTGTATATACCCTGGTAGACATTGGGAGCAATTGCCCTGGGAAAAAAGGGAGCTATAATTCACTGTGTTATAGCTATGAGTATGTTCTCAAATGTGGAAACTGGGGACGTGAAAGCTTTCTTTCATCACATTTCAAATTGAGAAATTACAACAAACAAAACCTTGCTGTAGAACCAATTATACTAGAAAACCACTTCCAGGGGCGTAAGAGCTTCAGAGATTATGTGAGATATTCCAGGGAAAGGTCTCTTCGCTATCAGAATGGCCCAGAATGGCCCATTTTATCCTTCATTTGTTCAGCTGTAGTGATGCAACATATAGAAAATGCCTAAGGCCTTTGAAACAGAGAGGTAAGCCCTTTGTATATAGTGTCTTTCCACTTCCATAGTTTGAAATGGTGTGATGTTCCTCTCTGTTTTATAATAATACAGCCCACAGCCCTCTCAAAACCATACAGGATCCTGCTGATTTTTCACAGAGACTACTGCATTTGTAAATACGGTGGTGTCTATTGATCCTCTTTTCTTTAGCCTAAAAGCTTACAAGAACAATAAAAACTTACATCCTATGATTTTCAAAATTGCATACTCTTGTCTGTGCAACATTTATGTGGTGAAAATTCCCATCTGCTGATGACAGTTTACAAGTGTTTCCTTGAGGTAGCCTGCACAAAAACAGATTGGTAATGGTCTAACAAGCTTGCAGAAAACAGTCCACAGTATGGTTCTCTTTCTAACTGCAGGACAGCAATCACCTCTGTATGACACCAATAAGAAATGAAAGTTTTATTTCAAAGCCAACACCTGATGAGCGTCTTGCCAACTTTGGTGTTGGTACTTCAGCATTACACTGTGAGACAGAAGGGTAGGTTTTGGCACATTGCACTTTATCTGTCCTAACATTTGGAATCAGTCATGGTCCTGTTATATATCTATGCCAATTACTAAAATACTTGTTCCAATTATAATATCTGGAACAGTATTAATATGCTCTACTTCACCAAAATAGTATGTTCATATGTACTCGGTTCACAAAAATTGAATTTACATTATTGAATTTTAACAAGACTAGTTCTGGGTAATGAAGCTTTCCAGTTAGAGACACTGATTTGAATGATTGCCCAAGATGACTGCCAAACAGGCAGCTTCTTGTGGATTGATAAAAAAGAACCACTTCTCTGAATTTAGTCTCTGGAGGTTATGTTTTGTATCTGTCTAGGTCTGTATATGGTATTTGCCATCACATCTCTGCAATTTGCACCAGCCTAACATATAGTTTTAGCATACAGGCCAAAGATAGAAAAAAGATGTGGGCATGAGTTTTCACACATTTCTCCACTCTTTTTGGTTGTCTGGGTAAATCTCAATTTTGATATCTGACACAGAATCATCTTAAACCCATTCAAAATCTGGGTAGGTAGAGTGAAACAATCATTAATTCCTATAGATAAAGTTAAATTTAGCAGATAAAGCCTCTGTCCAGGTTCCAGTCTTAAACAATTCAGATACCTCCCTGAAGGTGACACCTCACTTACAAATGGTTTACACTGATATCAAATAGAAAGTAGGAACACATTAAGATCACAGAAGTGGCTAAGCACTCACCTTCTTTTAATGTCATAGAACCTTTACAATTTATACCACTGAAGATTTCAAGCCAAAATTTCAGGACTGGAATCATCCGAGGCAAAATGGCCAGAGGACTATACACTGGCATGTAGTATTACACATCTGTGAGAGGTCTCTGAGTTTTCACTTTCATTTAGTCTTCATCTGAGTTGGCTTTCACTGATGTCTCCAGCTGTCTTAAAGGTGATGTAGATCTAATTCATATGCAGTAAGTGTCTAGTGCAATCGTAAGTATAATTTGACAGAAAAACACAGACAGAAAAAAAGGACAGTCCTAATACAAATAGGTATATACATGCACAGTAGCCAAACTGCCTCTGTAAAATACTTTGGACCATCAACATCCTGAGTCTTTGTGGCACTTAAACCATGTAGCAAAATGCAGAATACCATCTAAGAGACCACTATCCTGATCAGCTATTGAAAGTGATACATAAATTAACAGGATAATCTAACAGTATTTGGAAGGTGTCTTCCAAAGCAGCAGTAAAAATGACAAATATTTACACTTCTGTCTGAGTGAGGCTATTTAAAATAGAGCAGCTTAATTAAGAATATGAAATGAGTTGCTTGTGACCACACAAATTAAAATTCTGAGCTAATTCTGGATGTTCTTTCATTCCAGTGCTACTGAGTTGAGGGAATGAAGGTGAAAGAAGGAAATGGCCCTCCTGGAGTACTTGATGAAATTTCAAGATGCCAGGACTTTCCTCTCCCTGGAAAGTTATTCGCAAGAGTCAATATTCCACAATTACTCAGTAACACAAATATTCAAGAGCAGGAAAGTATTTTTCTTTAGCTTGCACTTATAAAAGGCACTGACTCAATCAGAGTAGACTTAGCAGGGAAGAGGCTAACCATTGGCTTCTCCTACTTTTATTTCATTTAGCATAAATACTTAATTCCATTACTGAAGCAGCAAATGCAGCCTGTTTCTTTTAATGTATTTTCGGCATAATGGCATAATAAACCATTTCCATGTAAAAAAACCACCAAGGATTTACCATTTGAAAAGATTCTTGGTTTAGCCCTCCAAAAATAATAGATTATTTGTAACAGTCTACGTGAAAAAATAACAAGGAGTCGCAATTCCCCCTCACTATGCACCCTTTCATTATGAATAAGAACTTTAAAATGTAAGTGCAGCAGAAAAGCTCCAGTGTTTTCTGACATCACAGGACCCCACTCCCTTTCCATCTGAAGCCATCCTAGAGCAGATCCGATGAACCAGTGGGTTGCTCTCTATTTTTACAAAAGCCCTTTGTTCACCTTCTTCTTTCAAGTAAGTCCTGGCTCACAATTGTGTTTCCTCCTGTTCTAAGGAATGTGGAGGGACATGGCAAGACGCTGGAAGAGATGCCAGCTTCTGAAGCTTAGGATGATGCAGAGGTTTTGGCCTGTGGAAAGAACGTCGGCTTTGTACACGTCTGGCTGCAGCAGACCTGTAATTCCCTTCTACATCAAGCAACATTTTCTTTTCTTGGGGCTCCGTCATGTAAGAGTCTTCCAGCCCTTCAAACATAAGCACAGTATTCTCTTCTTGTGAATTCTCTGACTTGAAGCTAACTTCAGAACAATAACCTGAGTTTACTGTCTCTTTGTTATTCGTATCTGTACCCGATTCCCAGAAGAGATCAGGTACATTTGGGTCACATGAAGCTATGTACTCAGAGACAGCAGAAAGAGATATATTCCCTCTGTTTTCCAATGAAGAATAGTTTTGTGTCCAAGGCATTTGAAGACAAGAGGGGAAGAAGTGGAGGGGATTCACTGAAACACTTCCATTTTGGTTTAGTTGATCATCTGAAGAGGAGTATTCTGTCATTTCAACATCATGGTCCATATCACCTAGAGAGCACAATTAAATACAAACATTTGTTTTCTTTTTGTACACACTTTATCTATTAGTATGCTGGCTATTGGGCTTTGCTTTCGGCTATTTTTATGAAAGTCTTATGAAAGTGAGTGATTTAAGGGTTTTTTCTTTCCTGAAGAGCTCTACTCTGTATCCTGTTCTATCTTGGACAACCTGAAGTGAGTTAATTAACCTTCTTATTCTTGCTGAGTGTCAGGCCAAACTTAGCTCTGTGTTTGGGATGAAAAACTGCCTGTTTCAGATAGTTAGGATATGGAGCCATCGTCTGGTCACTAAGGTGTATCTTTATCTTGAAACAGTCCTGATGCTCAGCAAGGAAATATTTCAGAAATTTTTGAGACAAATTGTACTCTTTCAATCAAGTAGCAGAGGGTTTGACTCCAGGGAGTCAATCTCTTATTGATCAGAACGTATGATCGGTTTTCTGTATACATTAGGTGTGTAGAGAAACTTAACATTTCCACTCTTGGCTTCCAGCTTCCATTGTTTTTTAAAACCTTTTAATTGAATTTTTAGTATCATTCTCCTATTGGGAGAATTTTATTAAGGAGATCATTCAGAGGACTGTTTCAGAGAGTAATCCTATACTTATTAGCTTGGGAAATCTACCTTTGCAAAACACTTATTAGGAAACACAGCAGTCAAAAATCCAGTGATTTTGACATATCAAAGATACCCACAGATGAACTTACACATACCACTTCCTAATAATAAATTGAATTATAAATAAAGCAATTAAATGGAGGAAAAGAACACAGGTTAGCAAGAAAATGTTCTGCAGGTCATATGTCAATATTCTCTGACAATGTTCTCAGTGGGGGAAAAAAAGTGAAGAGAATTTCAGTGTGGATAAGTGTCAAGGTGAAATTTTCCTTTTGGAATGCTGCTCATTGTTCACACTTTTAATCAGGATATTGGACATTAATTCATAGTCCTTTAATTAATCCAGTGTTTATGTTAAAACACCATTTAAAAAATAAACAAAGACACACCATTAAGGAACTGAGTACTGAAACCAAACACAGACCTACAGGCCACTCCAGTAGTGATGTGTGTCCTCTAATTACCCTTGAACTAGCACATCTTCTGAAGGGACAGAAGCCGGAACAGAAGAAAAATGGAACTTCCTTTTCTATTTCTTTTCAAGAGGTTGTGAAATTCTTCTTAGGTGAAAATTAGCAGTATTCACTCTTAGCCTGAGGTGTTTGTCTAAACATAGTTTCATCAACCAGCTACAGAATACTTTCAACTTACTTTTTTTATTGATGCACAAAGGATACTAAGATATACATTTGTGACCATGGATTCCGCAAAAGTGTATTCACGATGACACTGACTTTCGTGTTTCATTGCACAATCCCTGCAGTGCCCTGTGTTCTATTCAATCATAATATCTGAACTGTGGACCTGACCCACCTCGTTTGAAGCACTGACTGACTTGATTATGGAAGGCTGATTTTATGGTGTGGAAAATTTACACACAGCAAAAGTTAAAGGGCAACTGCAATATTCATTTAAACCCAGAGTCAATTTAATTTTAAGCCTCTAATACATTAGAAGCAACAAGATATTTACTGCATCAGAAAGCTATGCCTTTTTCTAGTTTCAAGATAAAGCATGGATTAAAATAAATTCACAGTTTAAGGATAAAGCTCTAATTTCCTCCACAATACTGTTGTGCAATTATCCCCACAAAGACACTCTGATGCATTTTAGTGAACATGATTAATTTTAAACTCCTTTATTATGTAATTTACTGGTACATCAGTAGTGTCACTGAGTAGTTGTAGCAGTGGGGCATTTTTGCTTCCTGGACACTGGATAAATAATCTGGACAAATGTTCAAAACTAACTCAAGGCTTCTTAGCAATAGAGTCAAAAAATTTTATTCCTTTTAGGGAATTCAGGTACCAATTTTATCATCTAGGACTGGCTAACCAGGAAACCTGAAGCCTCTTGAAAACATATGCCCAATATTCTGGTAGTTGGAATACTATTTTCTTGGCATTTAAATTATTCAAGTGAAAACAAAAAGAAGGACTCTTATCTGCTGTAAAAGTAGCAAGGCATTGGACCCCAAATAGTTGAACAGCTCTTCTGCAGAAGGAAAATAGAAGATGTTTTGTTAATCAAATTGGAGGGAAATAAAAGATGTTTAGTTGTACAAAGAAATCAGGAAGGGAAGAGAAGTTCTGAAAGAAGAAAAAACAGAAAAATAAGTTTACTTCTCAGGATTGATAAGAAGTCTGGTTAAAAAATAAAGGTGATAATATCTTTTAAAATATTACATATGTGTTGATTCTGGGAGAAAAGATCTGGGTCGGTCCTCTGGGCCATCTGCTAGCAGGAAGGAATCTGTTGATTTATTGCTGAGCCGGATTGGAGTGAGCCGTCTGAAGTTGTTTGGAGAATATGGGAGCTGCACTCGGGCCCTTTGAGATGGTACTACAGTATCTTCACTAGATAACCATGGTGAGAACTTCATGTAGATGCTTTGGTCATCATCAGCTGAAAATACTGGGTTATCAATTCCTAAAAAAAAAAAATTATGAGTGACAAATAAAAGTAATCAAAATAATTTCTTGATAATACAGCAAGAGAAGGAGAAGGGCTGTTGGTGGAAAAAATGGGCAGATACACGCCGGTATGGATGTGACTAAGTCAATACACAGACCATTACACACACGTATACCTTGGTTATTGCTAGATATATATTGGATTTCAATTAAAGAGAAAAATTGGAGTTCACATGGAACATGCAATTATGTTAGGGATATCTGGAGACAAAAAATAAAATGAATAAAAGAAGTAATCAGTCCATAAATGTTAAGCAAAAAAAAAAGCAAAACATGAAATCACTGCAGAAAATTCAAATCAAATCCATAAAAAAGAAATAAGAGATGGGAAAAAAATGAAAAAAAACCTTCACCATTCCATAAACAGATGAGTTTGAGGTAGCTATGGCAGGCCACAAGATAGTCAAAAGTAAGATACAGGAGCCTGTTCATACAGTTATCAAGTTTGATGAGCTTTTACATAAATATTTTGCATCTTGCCATCCACTTATTTCTGGGTGTCTTTATACATACTCAGACATAGAATTTGTCATGAAACAGTGTCACGTGTAAAATGCATTTCAGGGTGTCTGCCTCAAGAGTACAGACGTATTTCTTCGCTGTAGGCCTCAAGTTACACATGAAGCATACAGTGGCATGCTGAAAAATTTAAACATAGAAGTGCTGAAGAGAAATACTAAATTTTATAACTCCATAAATGGTATGATGTGCTTTCTGTTATATATAGTTATAAGCTTCCAATCTAAAATTTTGGAGCCTTTCAGGGCTGGAAATCAAGGGCATTGAGTGCTCCAGAAATGCTGTAAATCTGCCCTTTTCAGTGACTTTTATAAGCCTGTAAGGATCTGAAGGGGGTGTCAATATAAAAGGAGAGATCTTGCCTGAAAAAAGAAGAACAAAATTTATCACAATGAAGTTCCAGTGCAAGTGAAAAACAATTCCGAAGGACTAGTGTTGACTGGTCTTCTGAGATAAGACAGTTCTAAAATAACATTTTCTGTTGCTAAAAATGCTTAGTGGCTTTAAAACTGGTTTAGGTAGTCATGTTCACAACTTCTATCAGTTTCAAATGTGATGCTCTCCATACCTCCAGATATCCAAAAATCTTTATGTTAACATTAATATTAAGCAAACGTATTTTCAGATAGAACACATAAAATCACTCAATCAAACAAACAAAAACCCCAGGCTAACTCATCAGCATTTCTAGTAGATTTTGCAATATTTGAGGGGAAAAAAAAACCTTTGTAGGTAATAAATATTTTTACCAGCAGGAGTATCTGTGAAATTTTGTTTCGTCACATTAGCCAGGAAATCAACTCCTTTGCCTAGATGCAAAGTCTCATAATCATTATTTTCTTCTGATTCAGAAAACTCCAAATCTGGAGGGGAAAAAAGAAAATTAAAAAAAAGGAAGTGCAATTTGATTAGAGATTTGTATCAGTTCTAATAGAAAATGCTATTACATGCTGGTTTGATCCTGGCATGGTTATCAAAAATATATCTTTAACAAGGATTTTCATCACTTGACACAGGTCAGCATTAGTCATGACTAATTTCAAACTTAATGAGGTCATTGCTGCTTTTACTGCAGTAGAATAAGTTTTGCAATAGCTGCTAAACCACTTTTAATTGGAAGACTGTCTTCCAATTAAACTTTTTTGATTTTAAGTAGATGATAACATCTCTATGCAGAGTTCTTTAATAAGACAATATTGAATGACCTACTAATAAGTATTTGGAAAGCTCTTCCCATGCAAAGTAGTTCTAGAATCTTACACTTGGGGAGCCAGCCTGTACTGTCCCTCTCAGTCAAACAAAAATAACGGTAAATGATTCAAGGAAGATACATAAGGAAAAATATGTTTGCTTGGAGCTACTGCGAAAAGATAAATCCCTCTCTATTTTATTTGAGGTGTCTTTGAGGTCAAGGAGTTGCAGGCATAAACATAAATCAAAGTTAGTTCAGTGGCATTTAACCACATTTCAGTTTTGAAGCGACATGTATTATTTTATAATTGTATAACAAACATCTTAGCACCCATCACATCTTGCACGCCTGACATCAATGCCAAAAAATGGCTAAGACAAGAAAGAATTAGGAGCTTTATATGCAAAACCAACTTTTGCTAGGGGTAGTCCCTAGGCTGATCAACTTCCAATTATACTTCCAAGCCTAACCCATGTGATAGATCCGTTCATGAAGGGTGAAGCGGTGCTAGAACTGACCTGACTATGGCTTCCTTCCAAAGCTATGCCCTCCTTGAGTTATATCATGCTTGCTTAGCCTCACCTCTGATTCAGACCCTTCGAAAACAGTGGACTTTAACTCAGATAAGAATGTCATCTCACCTACTGAATTTTATATGGCTGGTGTTCTAGGTAGCTATATCCTGCCATTATGAAAAAAAGTTAGCAGCTCCGTGTATCTTATCCAAACAGAAACTGAAAGTTCATTTATATTGTAGCCACTGCATTGTTTTGTTCACAGAATTTAAATTTATTTTAAAAATGTGAGCAAAAAAGCCAATTAAAATTTTGTTTTTCATCCAGATTCCTAAAAAAACAACTTCTAAACACTGCACTTAAGCATGAAGCAGATCACCACTCTGAGTTCTGAACTATGACTAGAAGTAAAGTACCTTTTTACTATCAGATTTGCTGTTGCATATCACAAAATCTTTTAGTGATACTTTACTGGCAATGTAGCTGGTAAAATTCGGTTAATGAAAACGGTCTAAGAGTCTTTTTACCTTTTTCCTTCAAAGTAAAATCTTGTACTGGATTTTCTGAAGGAATGTTTCCATTTGGTATGACACTGCTGTTTCTCTGAAAAGAAAGCAAAAAGTGACCAAAAATGCTAATGTCATCAGATAGCAATGGCAGTGACACCCTTTAAAATGATGAGTCCAGCAGAATAACCCTGAAATCCATTGTAATCTTTGCTTGAGACTCAATATGGATGCCACTAGTTTCCCACCTACACTTGTAGTGTGTACAGGGTGAAAAAAAAGAAATTTTGGCTCTTTTTATGCTGTGTGTTCCCTCTTAGTTTCATACAAATTTGGTTGAATGCTCCATGCTGTAGAGCTACCCTGCTACCTCTATCCTACAAAATCTCCCCAGAGCATTGTAGCATGGTTCAGGGTCTGTTGTTTTTCGAGTGATCAGAAGTCTCTCACCCAGAAGAAGAGTCCCAAAGCATAGAGAAGTGCAGAATGTGAGAAGAAGCCCCTTGAGTTACCTCCTAGTTTAATCTCTTCTTGCTTAGGTCCTCTAAGTTCATGAAGTTTTATAGGATAGAGATAAATGCAGGATCATAGGACCCTTCAGAGTCCTCCCTGCCCTTCCCACCCATAAGTTTGCATAATAGGTGGCTACATCTGGCTCCTTGTGAAAGTATTTTACCCTTTTTTGGCCCCGGTCTCGTTTGTGGATTTTATTGAGCTTCTTGGAATGGTTTATTCCTAGTTTGGTACTCTTGAAAGATTCTAAGCGTTTCCTCATTGTCCTATGGAAAATCTCCTTGTCTTGTTTGTCATCTTCACTGTGCATGATCTCATGTCGACTGTACAGGTGTTTGTGCTGTGGCCAGGAAGGGAAGACAATATTCATTTATTTAGAAATACAAATGAAAGCCCTGAATCAATGCATTCAATTAGTGTCATGAAAATGTAAACAACTCCATAAGAAAGAATGAACTAAAGACTACTCTGAAGGCATTAATGAAACTCCTATTTTTTTTCTTCTTCATTAAACAAGTCCAGGAATTTTAAGTGAGTAAGAGTGGACTGTTATTCAAAGTAAGCCTCTCCCTATATGTGTGTCAATCACTTCAGTTCATTTAATCCTGATCAGAACCTTTGCTGGACACAGTTCTGCATTCCACTGGCCCCAGTGATTTCAAAGGTACTAGTTCTTCTAAAAAGGCATGTTTTTAAATGAGAAATCACACAAAGAGCCTGTCTTCCTCAAGTGTGTGGATTTTGCAGTGAGTTCTCTCCTTCTGAGTTTCACTCGCAAGCTTTGGTTCCTATTTCCTCCTAGTTTTAGACTGGAAAACAGTCTAATGCTAGCCTTTTGCACTCACCTCCTGCCTGGGCTTATACAGGTACTGTTGTAGGGTGTGATGAGCGAGGGTATCTTCTGTGTCCCGGATACTTTTCCTCCTCTGCTCTAAAGCTTGCATGTCAAGGCAAACCGGTCCAGCTTTTTCTCTCCTGAAGAAAAACACAAGCAGTGGTTTTTAAAATCAGTGATTGCTGAAGAGGAAGGAAAAAAAACCAGGAAGACAAGGAATGAAATGGAGAAGAGAAGATGAAGTTTAAAAAGAAAAAAAAGGAAGACTAAGAACTGGCTAAATGACAATGAGTGAGCAAATGCCTTATGGGAAATGTGAAAAGATTATTGGTTTTTGTCTTTCCAGGGGATGTAGTATTAATTAATGTCACAGTTTACATGACACATGGTCTGTTCAGTGACAGATTCATCAAAAAGTAAAAGAAGGGGCAATTATTTTCCTTGCCTCTCTCCTTACTTTTTCTGGAGCAGACACAGAAATAGCATCTAGCCCTATATATAATAGTGGGTGAACCAAAGGCAGATGAAACAACTCTAATGTGGATGTCTGCTTCATCTTACCAGCCTTTACTGAAAAAAATTGTGTGTAAAATACAACTATATAAATCCATATATACCCATTTTCTGTGGGAGAAACTATTAATTAAAGTTCAAAAAATAGTGACTGAAGCCCCTGTAATTTGCATTTTTCAGTTTTTTAGCAGTGTTTCGATTTCCTCTCATATACCACCCCGTCAGTCCACATTACTTACAGTAAATAGGAGACAGAGCTTTCCACAGTGCCCGGGAGTGGAGTGCTGAAATCCACATTTACCATGTTGTCTGTACTTGGAGAACGAATAAATGCCAGTGAACCTCTACGTTCTCCCTGGTCATGGAAAGAAACAAGACATATTACAGCTGTAAACACCTAGGGCAAAATGTGTATCAGAATACAGGTAATTTGTGAGACTGTATTTATGCAAATGGAACAAGAAGCATTGGAGGAGTTGTAACAGATAAAAACCATTTTTTGGTTTTATGGTTTCTTTACGTTGAGTGTCATTATCCCAACAAACAAAGCAACAAGAAAACCTATTGCAGTCTTATAAATTGATTTTGAAAAGGTGAATGATTTCTTGTGCCTCAATAGATTTGCAATTTTACTTTGTACAATGTTGCAAGCCAAGTCCATAGGGATATACATACAGATGTTCATGTATCAACACATCACTACACTATCAGAAGCATTTTCAGACACAACACTAAGTTTTCTGTTCTCTACCAGACTGGAAGCAGCAAATATTAAGTGGTGATAGAAGTCTACAAGACTATTAGAAAGAGGTTGTAGCATGGCAAGATGAGATATTGAAGAGGTGAGATTTGAAGAGGTGAGATTTTCTTTCCATTCTAAAACTAGTGTCACAGAAGTGAACTGCTGGAAAAACTCAGTTTTACGTCTTCATAGTTTTCCTTACACAAGTAATCTCCTGTTTAGCTAAAAAGTGTCTGTTGAGTGACATTGTGGTTACACAGGCTGAAACCATCTATGGTTTTGAATCACAGCAGAGAGAAATCACATAGCAGGTGTCTACATTTAAAACAGTAATAATCAAGAAAATAATCTCCCTTGCAGAACAGAGATTTTATCTACATTTCTCCAACTTTAACTGTACTGTGTTCCCTTTACATTTTCATATTCGTGGAACAAACCAAATAAATGCTTTCTTTTGCTGTGGTAGCCCACATATGTATCACAGTATGTGGGCTACCAATGGGCTTAAGAAATATACTCTGGCCTCTGCAGGCAGAAAATTTGAGATTAATAAAATTGAATTCTGGAAGAACATCATCCCAATCCATTTTCTTAAGTGAACCTGACTTTCTTTTCAAATCAAGTTGAATGTTTTATACATACATCATACCATATCATCAGTGAAGGAATTTTAGCCAGAACAAGTTATGAACCATGAGTATTTTAAGTCACTTCTGTTCAGTTGCTCTGGATTATTTTCATTTTTCTTGGCTGAGGTTCTCCCTTCTGAACTGTAAAGATTTCACTTAGATTGAGACTGAACTCTCTCAACTCCTATTTATTGTACAGATTCAGCATAACAGCAGAGCTGAACAAAGAAAAAGATATAAAATCATTTTTAAACTCCTCAGTTTCTTGCAAGTAAGAAGAGAGTGAGTAGCTGGGAGAGGCAGGTCTTTACTTGTCCTGGAAGAAATATCTTCAATTTCAATGTCAGCTTGTAATTCATAGCTATTTAGTTCAAAGATATATTTGAGAAGTGAAGAAAAAGTTGTTAAAGCAGTGTGTCACTGAACCAAATATTAAAGTGAGAATGGTGAAATGACTTTAGGATTCACAACTCATAATTAATTTCTGCTGGAAGAAAATATGTTACAAAACTTCTGTAGAACTTGGAGATTTTCAATTTCTTTGTCTATTATTATCAGATCAGTACACATCTGCACAATAGAATTTATCTGCAAGAAACAATATACACAAATAGCATTTGGACTAAGGTAACAAAAGGCAGTTCCCTTGTGTTTCATCTCCTAAAAAATTAATAATCTAACGTAATCTGTCTTTACTATATGGGATCAAAGATACTGTTGGATAAAAATTCTGATCCTAAATCTGCATGTGTTAGTGATCTATAAAGCCCTTTGCATCTGTTAAAGAGAAGAAACACTGTAACAAATCTACTGAACAGATTCAGCAATGAATCTGAACATGAGTTTCATGGTCATCCGCATCAAAGTCATTATCCAACTTTCTTCCTCTGAGGTGTGACCCAGAAAGTATCACAAGAAAGAAAATTAGTTCTTGAGCTCAGATGGTCTGAAAACCAAATGGATAATTTAAAAAAATCTCAAAAGGAAGAATTTGTTTGTCTTGTGAACTATTCTCCATCTTTCATACTAACATAATTTCTGAATTTCATCTTGTTTCTGAATTCAATCTCCAAAATTTTATGTTTTCTTGGAAGAAGACTGCCTGGCTGTAGCTCATTTTCAAAAAAAGAAAAAAAATCTTACCAGTAGTAGTAGTAGTAGTAGTAGTAGTAGTAGTAGTATAAATCATAGTAATAGTTTTTTATTTAAATTAAAGAAATTAACTGATATATCACCTGTGAAGATTAGTTCAACTCAAGATTATGGGCATGGATAGATTATAATTTCAAAGATCACTTCTAAAATTATTCCATTTAAATCTATTCTTTACACTGTATCAATACTGCACATTTGTGGCCGTTTGAACTAAGGTGACTAGTTTCCTACTGAAAAAATTAGGAATTCTTATAGAATGTGGCAACACTACTCTGGTCTGGGAATGGTACTCCTGCAGAAAGTCAGAAACTTTCTTCCCTTCTCCTTTCAAAATTTCTCCTGTTGCAAGTCTGATGTTTCCCTAACTTTACAATTCTTTAATTGCATTTGATATTTGTAGTATATTTAACCCTAATTATTGAATTGTGGGGGTTATGATTCCATTGAATTAAAGTTACATTCCCTTTTTTTTTTTTTGTGTGTGTGTGTGTTCCAATGATCTGGCAGACTGAGATTAGCAGTCCCATACTTTGGCCACATATGCACATCCTTTGGAAGAGAGCTTCCTCAAATCAGTTTCATCATCACATAGAACCACTACCCTGCAGGAGCCAGACTCTGTTGACACATTTAGAAAGACAGCGTCCCTCCAGAATTCCAGTATCCTTTTCATGTAATGAATATAGAAGCAAAGATCTTCAGTAAAATCCAACAGAAATGTACACTGACATTAAGTACAATATGCTAGTATTTGGCAATCAGGCACAATACTGAGAGTAGTTCTCAAACAGGCAATACTGACACTCAAAACACATTTAAAAAAAAAAAAAAGCAGAGCAGAGATGGAAGTAGTTTTCCTATAGGCATCTCCTGCAATATATCAACTTTAGGTTATATTATAAATTTTAAAAAATCAAATTCCAAATGATGCTATAATATGTCAACAAGTGTTCATAAGTACCTCAGCAACATAGCTAATTGCATCCTTCAAGTTGAGCTCATGGAAAACATTAAGGATTTGGTCTCTTGATTTTTGGGCAGACCTTCTCATCAGTATTTTTCTGAGGAATTTCCTATCAAAATTGGACCACCTGATAATTTAAACAAACTGTGTTAATGGCAACAAGCAATTTTAGCTTCAAAGCATTTTTAATTTAGCATAAATGATATTTTTTGAGCTAAACACTTTGAAAAAGATGGTGAACAGAGGAATGCAAGGGATTTGTGTCTTGAAGCTTTTCGATTAGCATAAAGAAAGTTAAGGAAAAGCCTGGTACAGACTTACACAGCTGTCACAAAGCATTTAATCGGTTCACTTACCCAACACTACTGCAAGAGTGCTATGATTACAGTATCCCATTTCAGAGTCAGCCACACATTTTATACTTTGGGAGATCATGCTACCTTTTTTTTCCACTTCTGATTATATTTAATTTTTGTCCCTCCTTGGGAAAGTGATCTTCTTTTCCCCAGCTCTATTGTAGGAGCCAGACCAGAAAATGAGTTCAGAGTAGCGGTGCCCTTCCAGAAGTTCTACGAGAGGGCCTTATTCATGCCACTGATGTTCTCTGCTCTGAGGGTTAGTAGCCATGTGTATTTTCAATGAATTACACTTCCAAGATTGTCTGATAGTAGGGTATCTGCCCTGTCACGTTTAGGGTTCAGAAGATAAAGGCTGTTGTACTTTCTTCTAACTTCCTCGACACTTCATCTGAAGGGCATGAGGCAGCTCTGGAGACTATTGCTCAGAGTGACTTTATCCATCTTGCCCAATGGCCATTTTGAGTTTACAACTTTTGATTCAAATTGCTTAAACCCTTCTGTATTAAATATTATTCACATAATTGATCACTATTCGTCTTCTCTAGCCAGAACAGCTGACCAGCAGGCTGTAATTCAGGCTGCCACATCTCAACCCATCAGTGAGGATGCTAGGGGCTGCCATTTCCTTATGGAAGCAGCACTTTCATGTACATAGAGTCCAAACAGCAGGCTTAAGATGGTCTCATTCAAAATACATTAGTCATCAAACCACACACTCAACCATGAATCTACAGTAAGCTACTCCTTCTGTTCTTACTCAAGGGGATTACTGTCTGACATGCAAGAAGTCACACACTAATCTGCCACTTTAAAAATATAGTTTCATCTTTGAGGCAATATATCAAAACACGAGATGTATTCACCTGTATTATATATAGCCTACTCAATTTTATTCCCCAAAATTAAACTACAAACTTAGACCAAAAGAAAGAAGATGTTCTGTGTGGAGTGCCTCAGGAAAATTCTTCACTGCATAAATGAATGAAGAGCAAAAGGAAAGGAAGTAGGTTGTCTCTATAACTGGATGCAGGTGAGGAATTCTACTTGAGCTCCAGTACGAGCTAGCTCCAGCCTAGGAGTTGTATTGTATTGCATGAGTATAATGCTAAACTTAAGCTAATAGACTCAGCTTCTAAGAAAGTGTTAGGGGAGTGCTCTGCAGAAAGCTAACACAACCACATGACTTTTGGATTGGAATTGGCATGTTGAGCCAGCAAGAGGTTAGCAGGTCAAAACTGTGACTGTCTGCACCTATGAAATGACCTAACTCCAGGGAGAGAATGGCCTAACTTCAAAGAACACTCTTAAGGATGTCCAGATTTAATGTCCTTTTTTCCCCATTTATTCATCTAGGTATGGAAGTGTGCCCATCACAGGGGTAACTCTTCACATGTACTTTAAAGGAAATGGTGTATCTTTCAACTGAGTAATTCTGCTTCTCTCAAGATGAATCAACTACAAACAGAGGGGAAGGTTCATTATTGGTTTCAGGCTAACAGGCTGAAACTGTCAGAGTAATTTCAAAGCACCCTCTGCCATCACTTTGAGAGTTGTTGAACACATCCTTGTAGAAATAGGATAAACAGCTAGCATATTTGTACGTGAGGTTTTTCAGTGCCTCCACACATAAATAGTGTTCATGAAATGTAGTATTACAAAGAAAAACCAACATTAATGTTCTAGGTGAAAACTTGTGCAAATAGTCAATTCTCTAATCTTGGGAGAACACCCCTGTATGTGAACTGAGGCACCTGCAAAGGAATAATCTGAACTGTGGGAGAGAAAGTAAAGATTCTAGTTGTGTAAGGGGGCAAAAATACACTGCTTTGACATTTGCTGTATTTCCAGTATTTTCAGTATGTAACCTCTTAAACTACATTTAACATCCTTGCTTTCCCTAAGGTCACAGGCTTAAAAAGTTACAATGTACAGATAATATTTCCTAGCAGTATTTAGAGATTACAAATTAGTTACTACTTACTTGTCTCTCAGATAATGATGCCCTATTTGTCCAGAAATGTCCTCTATAGCAGAAAGAATATGATCAAAGGCCTAGGAAAGTGAGAGTGGAATTAATATCTTTACAGAAATAAAAAAGCATAATTAGAAAATAGCTCAATTTATTTCAAGTTAGACCAGGTAACTATGCAGAATAATTTTATGGCTGTTAAAAAATTTTTTTTCCCATTTACAGAAGTACCAGCTACTATAAGCTTTTCTTCAAAGGTCCTGAACTTTCTAACCAGTTCTTTATAAATTCACTAAGTCTTGAATTACAAGTGTCTCAAGGAGAAGGTACTATAAACTTCCATTTTAACATTCAATTTTAAAACGTTTTAGGGACTCATTTTACCATCCATTTCTGCCCTATGAAGCACATCTGCCACTATTAGTGTAGGTGATTATTTCAGTTGAACAATTTCCCCAGTGATTCTTTTTAGATGTTTCAGGAGTTCATACTCCCCTCAGAGTAAAAGTAGGCACCATTCTTTTAATATCCAGGGCAAAATTTCATACTGAGTATACTAGATGGCTGATGGAAATCTGGAAGCTTATAATTCTTGATTCAAACCAAGGCAACTGCAGGTACAGTTTGGCCTTTTTCTGTGGATGGTTATTAACATTTCACTCTGAATGATTACTGCAGAATATGCAGATGCTAGGTTTGGAACAACTTGGCTGATATTTGGCGCTGGTGATGCCTTTTCTCTAGTCCTGTGTCCAGTTCTGGGCCCCTCACTTCAGAAAGGACATTGAGGTGCTGGAGCATGTCCAGAAAAGGGCAATGAAGCTGGCAAAGGGTCTGGGACACAAGTCCTGTGAGGAGCAGGTGGGGGAGCTGAGGTTGTTAAGCCTGAAGAAAAGGAGGCTCAGGGGAGACCTTATCACTCTCTATGACTACCTGGAAGGAGTAAAGTGGGGGTCACTCTCTTCTGCCATGTCTCAAGTGAAAGGAAAAGAAGAAATGACCCTCAGTTGTGCCAGGGGAGGTTCAGATTAGATAATCATAAAAAAAGTTTTCACTGAAAGAGTGGTAGGCTCTGGAATAAGCTGCCCAGGGAGGTGGTGGAGTCACTGTCTCTGGAAGTCAAGAGCTGTCTGGATGTGGCACTTGGGGATAGGGTTTAGGGCTGACTATGGTGGTGCTGGATTGATGGTTGGACTAGACGTTCTTGAAGGTCTCTTCCAACCTTGATGACTCCGTAATGTCATGTAGTCTTCCATCCTTTAACCTATATTTATATTGAAAATTTATGTGTTCTTTTACTGAATGAAAACTTTATAATGTGGTGTGAAAGTGAATTAGAAGAGACTTTGTTTCAAAATATTCTAAAAGGGTAAAGAAATCCAGGGACACACAACATTCACACTGAATTAAAACTGTTGTCATTAATCTGCAATTTCATTTTATAATTATTCTGTACTGGGCAACGAACTATCTTTCTTGATATCTATCTATCGAACTATCTATCTTTCTTGAAAGCAGGCTACAAAACCTGCTTTCATACTTTTTCCAAAAATTAACAGTTTTTAAGAAGGAAAAAATAAGTTTACTTGGACATGCTTTGCCCTAGCATTCATCAGTCATTCTCTTCTTTTAGATGAAGAGAAAGAAGCATATTCCATTTGTGCTCTTCCCCCAGGACTCCCAGCCCCATTGAATTCTCAAGTAAAAGACCAGATCTTTCATATGAATACCCTCTCACAGGACTCAAACCAAACAGCAACTTAAAAATAACTTTTGAAATGTTTGAAGGATTTTGCTCTTGAAATTTGATAGCCCGCTCCCATCCAAAAAAATACATTTTCACTAACAATTTTGTTTTCTCTTAAGGTGCTCTAAAAATCCAAAAGATATCATGGGGTTTTTTTTAAAATATCTTACTCTGCCATGAAGTTTCTCATTCAGTTTTGGTTCTCTGTGTTCAGTTTTCTTCACTTTCAGCCACTGTACCAAAGGTTTGATAGTCAGTCCCTAAGGATTGAAACATGACAATAAATACTTGGAAGTTTTCTTAGACTTTCCTTCAGCCAGTGAAACAGAAATAAAGCATATTTGTGTGTTATATGGTGGTTCTCATACTTTCTCAGTTGATTTTTATTCCTTCTAGAAAATAAAATAATGCAGTACCCTCAGCTTCTGTTACAAAGGTTTGAAAAGACAACAGTGGAAAAATATATAATCTATAGGAAAAATAAGGTAGTGGAAGAGTAGAAGTATTTCCTATGCCATTGAATGGGGTATTTTCCCCACATTTCAGGAGTTTGTGAACACAATTAAGCTTCCTGTAACACATTTCAGAAAAAATTGCAAGCTGGTGTCTATTGATATATTTTCATATAAATTACTGGTTTTCATCCAGAAAATGCTATTTTGTTTGGATGTTAAATACTTTCTTGTCCCACTACTTACTGCTATATTTTAAAACAAGGACTGAGGCTCAGGTAGATCGGCTTAATGACTGTATCTGCCCATTAAAAGCACTGTTCCCTATAGTTATTCACATGAGGTGAAGGATGTTTAATCAGATATTAACTTGGCACTATTAATACCAAGCAGCTAAGACTGAACAATTTTTAGCACAGAGGAAATTGTGTTTTGCCCCATGTGGTCCCATATGAAAACATAAAATAGGATCTTTGTTACTAAAATTACAAATTCAATTATGCTTTCGGTTCAGTGAATCAATATGCAACCTTCAGCTGAGAACTGCTTTAAGCATTCAGTACTTTTGGGGGACTCCTTCTCCTTGAAAAAAGCGTGCTTAAGAAGTTAAGTTACCTGGAAAATAACAGTAAAAAACACAACAATAATAGTTGTGCTGACGAACAGGTTTCTCTCTTTCACTTTGTCCTTATCCAGAAGTGCAACAAGAGCAAAAGCAACGGCTCCACGTAGTCCACCATAAGACATCACCACCTGGTCTATTATCTCCAACTGGACAGTTCTGTAGCGGTTAAGAATCCACGTCTGTATAATGACACCTGTAACAAGCAAATGTCAGCATGTCTAGAAATAACCTTATGGAACGTCAATATCCCGACTGTGTGTAACAGAAATGGTGCCACCAGACTGCCTTTATGCCAATCTACACCATATACTTCCCCCTCTCAATCACTATGTTGCCCACTTTGTGCCTTCTCATTACATCGAGCCAAAGGAATTAGGTGAAGCTGCTTCTGTGAGCCAGCAGCTTTTCTGAGAGTGATGCCCTCTGGCACAGGCACTCCAGGGAAAGTTCTGCCATGTGCTGACCTTCAAAATTCGTCGAGAAAGAATAGATTTTCCAGCACTGTAACCAGTGATATGCACAGGGTCAGTTAACAGAAACAGGTTGAAACAGCACTGATTTTGGGAGTTTGTGTGGTACCCTTTGCAAATCAATGAAAATGACATTTAAGTCATTGACTTATGAAAGGTTGTCTAGTTATGTCACTGTTTTCAGACCTACAGGTGAGATGCTGTCTGCTGCAGGAGATCTAAAGCTCTAGCTGTCTCAATGTATCCCAGAACTCCCAGCATAGAGAGGGAAAACAGCTTCACCACTCCCGCAACTGGCACAGCATGTGTGTGCCACTGCAGCAGGCCAGGGCTGTTAACCAGTACAAAACAGATACTTCTCTTTTTAGAGAACTTCAAACTTGTGCCAAGAGAAGAGTGTCTTGTCACTGTAAGAACGGCCTCCTCTGGAGTGGACCTTGGAAATGCCACCAATCTGACTCCTCCAAGGTATGAGAGCTGCAATTATGTAAGGCCCAATATCATCAGGTATTAAGTAATTTGTCAATTTCTAAGATCAGTTACTTTAGTGGGTGCTTACTGTTATTGCTGAATATTTACTATTTACTTGATCACGTCTATTACAGGATTATTAACCACTCATTCCAGGAATACAAAAAGTGTCAAAGACAAGACATGGAAAACTCTTTTAAACACCTCAGGCACATTAGCAGTTACTGAGAGGCAGCTAAATGAACAATCCTTGCAGACTGTTTAGAAAAGGAGGACAAGGAGCTAGGCACTTCATTCAGCTCAGGAGCTTCTAGACAGAATAAGAACACAGAATCTAGGAAAACTGCCGGCTAGATAGGTGCGTGACCTGCTATTTGAATATAAGTAGAGACAAACAGACAAATAAACTAGTTTAACTTACTCCCAGGTGTATGTACATACACCAAATTGCCATATGTGTTACTCTCTACAAGTACTTCATTCTACACCTTTTTTGTGATTTTAGCAAAACTACATCAGAATTATGTAGCTGGGCAAGTCACGGTGTTTTGAAATGTTTGCAAACTTATATAAACCCCATGAATTGGCAATAGGTGATCCCTACCGGCCACAGACTTATTTACTCAGATTTTCATCAGTCCCTGAGAATTATTTCTTAAGCCAGAGAACCTGCAGTGTAATTATGTATGGTCTGATATCGTGTGTCTAAAACCTCGAGTCAACCATAACATTAGCTTAAGACAATCTCTTTAGTGCCAAATTGAAAGAGCTGAAGGCAAGATATGGCTGACAGGAGTCGCATCTTTTGTTAGGCTGCAAGTTAAAGAACAAAGTCCATTTTACTGGGAGATTTTGCCAATACCATTTGCTGGGTCAACAAAGGTTAGCCACTGAATGATCCATGTTAACTGCTGGGCTACTCATAACCTCACACATCATCAAAAATTAAATCCTGCTATGTTTTCAGCATATGATGGAACTTACTGTAGAGCTTACTCCACTACTCTAACCCAAACCCAGCAATAAATTCAACAAAAACAAATAGAATGTTTTAAAAGAAGCAAACCTAGAACTCCAAATATTTTTGTGGGGAGAGGGCTTAAGAATATGTGATTGCAACAGCAGTACAATGAAAGAACAGGAAGTTCACCCCCTTACCAATAACTCTATATACTGAGATGAAGACCAGAGTCAACAGAATAAAAGCTGTATTCCAAGTCCAGATAGCTGGATCCACAGCTGAAATACCCAGGAACATGAAGATAATAGTTTCTGCTCCACTGGCCATCATTTTCATGGTATATCTTACAGTTGTTGAAGACTGTTCAGATATGTTAGCCTTGACGTATTTCTGACAGCAAATGCCACAGAAGGTTATCCTAGAAAAAGAAGCAATTGTTCAGAAAATATCTGTTGCAGCATTAAATGTTATTTCCATCTGTCTGTCACAAAGGGATAAAACCCCACCATTAATTCCTAAGAAAAGATACACTCAGGAGCACTTATGGAGTCTACCCTAGGTAAAAAGCATATCTCGAACATACATGCTGATATGACCTCAAGAGGCCTGAAGACAGCATTTCATTAGAACATAACAGACTTTAATTCTCTTCAGATTACCATACTGCTTTCAATGCAAAGTTTTAAATCTCGTTTCCATTAGACATTATCTTAAACTAATGATCTGTTTGCAGAAAGATTTTCAGACCTTGAATACAAACATCTACAAACATGACAAGCAAAACTGAGAAGAAAGGTGTACCAGGAATTGATGGATACTAAGAGAAAAAAGACCACAGAGGTACTCAAGGCAAAACAGGCAACATTTAGGCAAACCTTAATGGCCAGCCAAGACTGAGCGAGAGAACAGACAATAGTGACATTCACACGGTGCCCTAGAAAAATATTGCTTTAGTTACAAATTATGGGGAGAGTTGTCAGTAGAAATGGACAACTGTTAAGTTTGAAGTATTATTAGTAACAGAGAGGAAAGAATCATGTCTGTATTTCGCAAAGGAGTTCTCATGTTGCACAGCAGATACTGGAAAACTTGCATTCCTTTTCAAGGCTGAATGACAGTATTTGCACACTATAATCTAGTGCAGTGTGGACATAGTATTGTCCACCATAAACTTAATGAGTGTCATATTCTATAGTGGTTCCCATATAAGTTAGGTTTTCCTTTCAATGTTTTTAAAAACCATATTCCCTTCTCATCCCCTTCATAGGCAGTAATAAAAGGAGACTTACGCTAAGATAGCAGAAAGAGAAAGCATCTCTGCTGTGAGGTAGGACAGGTACGAAATGATGAACACAAATCCAGGTTCAATGATCCTCACGTGTTTGGTAAAACGACTGACCAATGAGAGCAGGAATGCAAAGAAAATGCCAACCAGTGTCCCACCGAGGCTCACCACAAAGAATGACACTGAAAAATAAAACACCTAACACAGCTTAAACTGTAGAAATATAATGGTTTGAACTAGTTCTCTTCCAGAGAGAGAACAGCAAATGGCCAGTAAATCAGAGAAAATTTTGGAGGACATGTCAAAATTCATTTCTAGGCTCAAGGCTTTTGAACACTTGGTATGTGAATGTATCATTCTTTAGAAAAATAAGGCTACTTCTGTTAAGCCTCACCATTTTACTTTTATTCAAACCCCACTACATTTCTGTGTACTGTTTTTTTCCATGTGCTGTAAACAAATGTTTTTACAAAAAGCATATTGTAGAATATGACAAAGTCACTATTAAAACATTTATTCAAAAGATAATTTAGTTTCATGTAATGCTTGGAATGGGAAATAGTGACTAAAGTTTTAGGCAGAATTTCTTGATAGTTACTGGCAAACATTACTTGATGGTTTTCAGTGAAAAGGAGTGAGAACGCCCGTATGCAATCTCGACTTTCCTGGAATGCAGGGAGAGCACAGGCTGAAACTAAGGAAATGCTATTAAATACAAGGAAACGATATTTTGAGTTTCCTCAGAAGAAAAGAGATGTGATAACGTTTCCCAAATACTCAGGAATATTTACTTATTTTCTTAAGACATTTGTCTGTGCCATACAAGTGTGTGAATATGAGTAATAATGGAAAGGGCTGAAAAATAACAGTTGCCAATAGCATAATAATAATATTTTGTTTAAAATACTGCATATATACATAAATTGTGTGATACAGAATTCACTTCTACGCACCTATGCCTTTGAGACATTCAATCCCCGTCACATTCGGTGCGCCTATTGCAACAAAAGATTCAAACACGTTGTATAGCACCTGGAAGGAAAAGTAGACTAATTTAATAATTGCTCCTGAATTGAGCCAATTAAAATAATCTCCTTAGGGGCCTCAACATTATGAAGTCTGAAATTGTGTTTGACTGAGGGAAATTCTGTCTGGAGGGAGAAGATTTTGCGGATTTTATATTTTCTCAAAATAAAAGAAATGCGGTGGCCTAAGAAGAAACAAAAATTTAGAAAAAGACAAACAAACACCTCACAACATTACCTTTCTTACTTCAGTATGTTCCCTATGTATAGGAAGCATTGTTACATATAGATGTGTTTTCTAAAGCACTTCTCGCTGTAAAATACAGGTCTTTGAAAGATTCATTTAATCACATGTATAAGATAAATAAGATACTTAATAAGACAATAATAAGATGATAATAATAAGATACTGAATTGAAATATGTTGAACATATATAAGTTGAACATAAAAGAGAATATAATAATTGTGCTAAAACTTTTAAAATAACTGACTAACAGTAACAGAGCTGAAAGTAAAGAATTCACCTTATCCATACCTGTGCCTAAGGAGGTTTATATATACATAAATTGTGTGATACAGAGCATCATTTTTGGCACATGCCAATTTAATCTGCTCTTATTTCCTCCAGTGGTGGAGAAGAACTTTACTATGGCTTTCTCAGCTTTCTTTGTTGCAGGTAAACTTGATAATTCTTATTGTATTCACCCAGTCACAGTATACAGGTTACTTTTTTTCTGTAACAGTAGTCTTTTACATATTTATGTTTAAAGAATGCTATACCATCCACTTTTTCTGTCTTCAAGTCTTTCCTTTCTCAAGGTAGTAACTCCACTGTTTCAAATTTCCTCAGAGGCTGAGCTTTCTAATTCTGGATCATACTTGCTCTTCTGTTTTTTCTTCAATGAACAATCAAACTTTCTTTTATTTGTAGACTGTTTGTGTTCATTTCACAGTAAAAAAAACTCCTTTCCTTCTCAAAGCCAGGGATGTTGATACTTGAGTTCACCAGAGGTTTATTTTAATATTTGTTTCTGGCAATACCCCAAAAGTATTAATGATACTGATATCCAAGGGCAATTAGGTTTCTCTGGAAGCCATACAGTCATTTTCAAACTCATGTGAACAGTTAGGCTGCTGCTAGTGACTTTGCAGTGCCTTGCTTCCTTGGCTACAAAAAGTTACGTCACTGAGCCTAATGAACATTTCTTACCCTTCCTTGCAGACAGGCAGAAGCAGGAAGAGGAAATGATGCAAAAGTGAACTGAAGCTGCACAGAACTTGGTTGCATAGCATCTTTCTGCCTTAGGATTTCCTGGTCCCTGACCACTAGCACGGCACTACAAAACTATTGACTGTTCTATTCTGGGAAAAAAAAAATTGTGTGAAAAGAAAAGTTGTTTCAATCGAAATAAAAATATCAGTAGAAATCTAGGATTCTTTTAAGTCTATTAAAGACTTTCTCAATTAAAAAAATGTTTGCAAAAAAAAAAAAAAAAGCAGCAAACCAGAAACTTTCTAAAATGTCACACAATTTTTTTTCAAATTGACTCTTTGTTATATATCTGCTTGATAAACATCTGATCAAAGTAAAACTGAGGGAGCAGGCATAAACACTTTGAAGAGTATCCTCTCTCACTGGCTGAGGTATGCATATAAATTACGGGCATAACATAAATAAAGAGTATGTGCATTAAAAAATAACAGCAAAAGAAGGCTTAAAATCCCTGGAACTAATTTCATTAAGTCATGAAAGCCCTACTTAAACACCAAAGGCAAATATAATATGCACCCCTGAAACTTCATTTGAAGTGTCCAACCCAGGACTGTGTGTTTTGTGTCACTTACCAGCTCCAAATCGCTTTCATGCTCCAACATCTAATCTTCCCAATACAGTGTTTGTAAGCAAGACAGAAAACACCATGACTACTCTAAAATAGCCCATGAGTAGATACACTCAGAGAGTAAAGTGTTTCTTTAAAGGGGAAAATGCACTTCAGAAGAAATCCCCTAGAGTTTGGGTGACTTTGGGATATATAATTTACTTACCACAGTTACAGCATCATTCAGAAGTGATTCTCCAAAAACAATGATGAACAGAACTTCATTGACGTGGACTTCTTCAAACACTGCCAGAACAGCTACAGGATCCACAGCGGCAATTAAGCTGCCAAAGAGGAGGAAGTCCAGCAGCCCAGAGTTCAGTTTACCTTCAAAACCAAAGCAAACAAATTATAAGCAGAATCATCTCTGTATTATCAATAGTAATGACAGACTGGGATATTAGAGATAATGCCAAATACTGGAAAATAAAGATGTCAAGGTATCAACTGGAAAGTGTGTTACGATGACTACTTTAAAACATTCTGCACTGAGTCATGTTGTATCCTACAAATTTTGTTGGATTCAGCATTGGCCCATGTGGATCAAAGTTGTTTCTGGGAGCAGGACCAGTACTGGCCTGTTCTTGTGGCAAGACAGTTCCAGATTTAAACTGGCTTTCCATTTGTGTGTGGTATGGTTTGTCTAAGTTGACTAAATTATCCCAGGATAACGGAGAACTCACAAGATGTTAAGAGGACCCTACCTGGACTTCTGCAGTAAATGTTCCAAAATATTTCGTATCACAGATCAAATTTGACTTTTGGTCACTAAGAACTGCTACAGCGGTGTTTAACTGAACTCAGTGCAGCTGAACACCAATTGCGGCCTCCTTACTCACTGATAGATGTGGTTAAGCCACTTGTTCCCAAATTAGGATTCATGAGGCTGTTAAATTGTCTGCAAGTGGACCATAAAAATAGATGAAGGACCAAAATGTACCTTAACATATTTGTGTTGTAGCCCCTTAGGAATTTTGGCAATGATTTCAAAAGTTTTTAAACTACAAAACTCTGGTGACAGTGTAACCCAGTATTTTTTTTTAACCTTCTTTTAGTTATTAAGGTTATTTTGTTCGGTTATGCAAACAGACCAAGACAAACATTCACTGTCATTTTAAAAGTATCAGAAAAGACAGACCCACAAAAAATGCTTTGCTCAACTTCCTAAATACCTTGCAAAATCTATCTTCTTCATGAAATCAAGAGTGGTAACCCAGTCATTTTTTCTGGGGAAAAGATTTCTGATCAGTAAAATTCCCATTCTGTTTGTTAATGGATGGAGGAGGAAACAAGGTTCATTAAGAAGTGATGGTGCCAAAAATTATATGAGGAAGACCAAAGAACAGGTTGAGAATTCATTCATTAAAACACAATGCAGAGCCCCATGCCTAGAATTATCAGGCATGATTTCTACAGGTAAAGAAGAAATTCATCTAATTAAATGGTTTGGAAGCATGAGTCAGACAATGACAGTCCATAGCTGTAGCCACAAGATCAATAGTGCCTGTAAGGTACTTCCAGAACAATATGGCCACTCCTCTAGAAAGAACTCTGGAATATAATTTTCCAAATTCAAAATGTGCTTAGAATGTAATTGAAACAAAAACCAGATTCCAAATATTTTTTATACAAAATGGCACAAGCTTATTTACTCAAGAAAAGGATACTTATATGGGTAGTCAGAGAGATGAGAGGACAACACCCTGTTATATGTGACAAAGCCCAGTAATCTGGTGGAGCTGCAGATATATATATTCTCTTAGCTGCTATATGCCAATCAGAATATCAACAAGGATTTCTATATAGTTTGCAGGGATCTTGGTACAGCCCTGAAAACAGAAATTCATAGTTTGCACAGACATATAACTACCTTATTTTTTCAAGAATATAAATAGTCTTGTTCACACTTGGACATATTGGGCTGTGAACAAGGACTCAGACTATCTGTTTTAGCATGAGTGTGGGGTTGAGGCAGTGACCTTAAGTCTGTGCCAAGAATTGTGAGAGCAGCCTTGAACCTAAATCTAAGCAACGGTTCCACCAAATGTTGTCCTTCTCAGGCAGGCCTAAGGAAGGAACAAGCCCAATGACAGTAACTATCAGATATCAGGGTATAATAGAACACAAGGTTTGAAAATAAATTGGCTCACTGAGATTGCTTATCTTTTATGTGTTAGCAATTATAATTATTGGTACATTCTTTGAAGATTTGCAAAGCTAGTACGTAAGTATTTATGGGGAGATTAGGACACATCTATAATTCCTACAAAGCTGTCAAGAGGCCTGGAGTTTCTAAATCAGACTTCCATTTAGACTAATAACAGAAGTTATTTTCAATTGGTACCATGGCTTCTTCCAGCTCATCAGTGACACCTGGTCAAGATAAGCTCACTGGGCCCAGTTTAAGACTTTTAGACACACTGAGCATATTGCAGCTGTGACCTAGATTGTACAGGAAAACCTGTTCTAAGCATTAGTCACAACCACAATACTGTATGTGTTAGTTTCCAGCAGACAGTGAACAGTTCACTGCAATCAGCCTGGAAGATCTAGTATTACATAATTCTTCCTATTCTGTGGAAGCAGACTGATATGGTTGATGGTTAAACAGTTAATGTGCTAATATTTTTATTTCACTTCTAAGGAAGGATTTCTTCGTCATTATCACTTTCTCCATTTTCCTTCTGCAAATTATAATATCTGCAATGGTCTTGAATGCCAACAAAGAGCTGCTTTTAACTTTATTTATGCAGGAAAGCTATGCAATCCAGTTTGGATTATGCACTCTTATTCTGATGGACAATACTACAGGCCCATCAAATGGTGAAGCTAGAAATCATTTGGTATTAGCTCATCTTAGTCTGTAGTGGATTTACATTTCTACATTTTAATGGCATTACTTTTAGCATTATTCACTTCAGTTGTAGAACAAGTGGAATAGAAACAAAAATATGCCGTAGAACTTCAACCAGAAGGTACTATGAACTCTTCTAGAAACTGAGTATATCAGCATTCTCCTATCTTCAGCAAGTAACAACGGCAAGGTTTTTCTCAAAGTGTGGTGGTTAGATCTTGTTGACCTCTTGGAGGTCAACACAACTGATTTAGTGGATTAGTAAGTCTGTGTCATGTAGATATTTTAGACTCCTGCTCAGCTTTGCTGGAGAATGACATAGTTTGAATCAGGGACAGCCTTGTCTGGCCTTTTTCACAGCTGAAACTAGAACTGTAGTAGGTCTTCATGGCAAAGACAGGTCCCCACAGTATACCAATAATGCACTTTCTAAACATTCAAGTTCTCCAGACATGCCAGTTTATTGTTTGCCTTTATTAACACCCCATATTTCTCTTGTAGAGCTTTAGCTGTGACCTGTGGTAGGGGATGATTCTCCTGTGTAGCTGTAAGCTCAGAGGTCTAGTATACACTGTCACTAAAAATTTGCATACTGATGAAGCAGAAAATGTAACCATCAAATCCAGCTTTTGCAGTTAGTCAAGAGTTGTTTACAGATTGAGAAGAGAAGAATAATTTAGGTGATTTTTTCACCTAAAATAATTTTTTTTTTTAAACAGTCAACTTTTCCACTTCACATGTTGTAATGCGTGAATGAATCCTTTCACTTAAATGACTTATAGCAACATATTTTTTTAAGTAATTATTATACATTTTATTTCCCAGAACAGGATTTTCAAAAAATATTTTTGGTCATATTTTTTAAATTGTTCCAAGCATCTTGGATATTTAAATAAAGAAATCCTTTTCCAATCTGCAGTAGCAATATCCCTGTCATATATATTCTTCCTGAAAACCTTATTTTAATTATAAATGTGATATTGTGGATGAAATATATTGTTTAAAGCACAGTAAACCTCTTATCTACCTATAAAAGTCAAGGGTGTTTGCATATGAGCTGTCACCTTTGTGTCTTCTAAAGAAAATGTTGTTGCTTCTAAAATAAGAATTATAATAAGGTAAATATCTAAAATGTATCTATCGTAGTTGTCTATATTACAAACATCTGCAATTGCATAACATGAGTCTTAAATGAAAGTCTGTAGAGATTAAGTACCGCTGTTCTGTGCCTCTTCCAGCAGCCCTGTGCCCTTATATCACAGTGTAATTAAGACAGAGTGTGTCTTAGAGTCATAGAATGGTTTGTGCTGGAGGGGACCTCTTACACCCTCCAGTTCCACTACCTGGGACACCTTCCACTAGATCAGGTTGCTCAGAGCCCCATCCAACATGGCCTTGAACGCTTCCAGGGATGGGGCATCCACGGCTTCTCTGAGAAAAGCACAAGCAATTGGAAACCCTCACTTTTTGGATTTGTGGCATAGGAAGTTGTGCGTCACCCTCCCTTTCAAGCCCATTTGGACTGCTCCCTTTAAAACGGCTTCTTTTTTTCTTTTTTTCTTTTTTTTTTCAGTAAGACATCTGCTACTTTGTTCTGTAAAACTTCTAAATCTTCAGTTAAAATTTCCAGACTAAGAAGATGCAAAAGAGATGTGTAGATGGGTCATGCATATATACCCACCCAGTAGCCACTTAATACTAAATAACACTTATTATAAAATAACAATTACATTAAATAACATTAAATACATTAACAACGCTATATTAAATACTAAATAACAATAAAAATTAAATAATAATAAATATAACACATAATACTAAAGCTGACTTCAGGAAGACAGTTTCATTTCACGGTAACTTTTAAGGTTTCTATCACAGCAGAAAGAATTCAGCCCTTCAGTGTGTATTTTTGTCCGAATGTCCATTAGCAGTAGGAATCCTGAGCTTTATCCTGAGAGTGTACGCACGTGTTTAGAGCAGGACAATATAAGAGACATGGATTCAAGTAGCTTTTTTGCTTTCCTTAGGTAAGATTTTTCACGTCATTCTTAAATTTGACAAAGGTATTACAAACTGCTCCCATTAAAATTGAATTTTTCTGGTGGAAAGAGTTGTTAAATTGTAACTTACACCCATCTAACAGCATATACAGTGGCATTCATAACTGTGCCTTCATAGATCAAACTTACCCATTACTCCTGTCAGATAGACACCATAGAGAGATAAACCGGTTGTAGCAGCATTCCAGACTGTCCCAATGACAGCATACAAAAGGATGGAGCCAAGATTTCCAAAGAACAACCTATTTGGCATAAAATATCCAGCATCCAAAACAATGGGGGGCAGCAAATAGAAGAAAAATACGGTTGGTGTCAGGGAGAAGGAGGCAATGTGATCTGCTGCCCATACAATGCCACCGAGGAAAAGACCGAGGACAATCAGCAGAGCACTTTCTGGAACCACCCGAGTGACTTTGTGGGACAAGTGGAAAACTGCAAGGAAACAGGAAAATAGTTAATCAGAAATGAAATGGAGAAACAATTTGAGCAACAACTGTTGTTAATTGGCAGTTTTGACTCCACACAAACTTTTTGCTCTCATTGTGATCAGACCACAGTCTGATGCATGGGATACAGACGCTTATAGAATAATAAAAAAAGGTCAATCTTCAGATTTTATCCAGCATGTTTTAACTTACATGAAGCCAATATTCCATGACATTTATATCCTTCCTTGGATTATCTTCTCTTAACAAGATCTGTTTAGGAAAAGGTGGTGTTCTGTGCAAAGCACTAAGTGCAAGACTGAAAAGAAATGGGGGAAGTCCTGGAAATGTATAGCATTATGGTTTATTTCGGTATCTAAAAATACACATGCAGCCTCCTAATAATTGTCTTTAAAAATAATCAGTTTACTAACAGGCTTATTGGAAAATGTGAGAAGGATGCTGAAAGAACTAGTTTCAAGACAACAAATTTATGAAGAATATTCTGATAATGTAGCCTGCAGCAGGAACAGAATGAAGCTTATATCATGGGAGATCCCTTTTGAGCCTTTCCTTCAAAAAATCCCTAATAAGGATTTCTCGCAATTCAGAGGCTTTCTGAAGGAATGGAGTCTTTAGTGGTTCTTTCAAATATGTGTTTGTGGAGAATGGTTCTGCAACAGGCTGCTTTCTTTTGTATAAGGTACCATAAAATTTGTATGTTACGATAGTCTGTAAAATCTGTTATTAAAGACAAACTATATATGGCATCTATGATAGCAAAACATGTAATGGTATGGTGTGGTCAAACTATTAAACTAGCCAATAATTAGAAGGAGGGAAAATTACTGAGTGCCATGAGCGAATCTAAAGAGACAGAGAGATGGCACAACCAGACAGAAAAAACAGAGTGACAGAAACACAACTAAGACTGCAAATACGTGTGGCAACCTATATTTATAGTGCATTTGTTAGGTATCAGATAAAAGAAAATAAAAAAACAGAGAGAAGAACAGAGAGAAGTCAAGTCTACAAAGAAAGATGGAACAAAAAATAGGAGGAAGAGGCGAAGTGTTTGATAATAAGTAAGCATGGGTGGTTTAACTGACTTTCTTGGGATTTCTGTGAGCTTGTCCTTCAGTTTATCTTAAGTAATGATGTGTCCCAGATGGCCTGAACCCTGCTACTTTGTGAAACTGACCCAATACTTGTGCCTTTACTTGCACAGCTTTGTGTTGAAAATGTGAGTTTCACTTCAGGAAGAAAATTTTAGTAAAAGCCACCAAGTTTCTCCTGGTTTGAACATCAACTGTGTTGAAGCTGTTACAATGCCAACACAATTTAGCTCAAAACTAGCTTGGACAAGAACTGATGGGTTCATTAAGAATTCCAGACTCTTAAGCCATAGTGGAAGAATATTTCCTATGACCATGCAGAGATCTTAGACCCGGTTAGTTTACTGAAAGACCATTGTTTTTCTTCCCATCCAAGTATTTGTCCTAGTCAAACATTTACTAGTTACCTTTTAGAGTGTTTTAAGGGCCACACTCCTGAACTGTCAGCTTTTGCCTTGGCTGCATCTACATAGGCAATGTTAGAAGCCCCATCCATCATTACAGCAGCCCCACAATAATGTGGTTCCTTAAGCTACAGAACCTTCATGGTCTCATCAGAATAGAAAACATGAAAGGAAAAGTGACCATAGCCTCTATGCCAATAATGAGCATGAATGTAGACATTCCTGAGAGTTTGCAGACAAGGCTTGAAAACATGTTAGAACACAGCTAAAAAGTGGGATTAATACAAAAGCAATCAGACATGAAAACAAACTGCATTCAGTGAAGCAGACTAAACCACAGCAGTTTTCTATGTCATCTGTGTCATGTAATCAAGAGATGAATAACACTTTACAAAAACAAACACTCTGGGTTTTCTCAGTTAGTTTCCTCTCTTTGTTATAAAATCCCTTGGGCTTGCGTTAAAAGAGAAGAAGAGAGAGGAAATTAAATTAAGATAAATAAACTAGCTACTATTCCATGTGCACAAATTGTGGCATTTAGCTTCTCAAAAGTCTTTCCTACTAGTCATTCTTGATTCCTTGAATTTCCAGTCAGTGAATTATCAACTAATTTATCACCTCACAGAGAAGGGATTATCTCTTTATCCCTAAAAATGAATGTTGCTGAGCTAGTCTTACCAACCAAAGTCTGTTTTTCCTACTCTTATGTTAGCAGATAAGCCATGCCTACAAGAAGTTAAAGTTAAAAATTTAAAATAAACCTGTGAAGACTTTTCAGAACTAGCCATTTGGAAAAAAAACAATGTCCAGCTAAAAATTAATATTCTGTAGAATTCTCCCCTTTACAATCATAACCAGTTTTGAATGCTGGGAAATCAATCTGATTTTGGTTATAACATTGTCTCCTCTTAAAAGTCTCATTCTCCCAGTGAATCAGTTCTATCTGTCTCTGTCCCCTTTAACTCCAACCCACTGATTATCTGTATGAGATTTTAATACTATCAGCAATAAATTCTTCTACTCTGTTAAAGGATGCAGGCCATGGACAGGAAAGTTATTGCATAAATGGGCTCTAGAGAAGCCTCTTTTCATTTTTATATTTGGCCCAAGCAAAATCTGAAAACCAGACTGTATTTGTTTTAAGATTACTGCCTAGCTAACTCTTCAGGCAGATAGAAAGCCATATGATTAACAGAAACATGTCTATAAACATAGACATATGCAAAAGGAAAATACCACAACTGATGAAGTTCAATAAAACAGCTTCGGACAGAGATGAAATTGGAACTTAGATTAATGTTTGAGTTCATATTTGCCCCTACACTGACTGAATTTTTTTTTTTCTGGCTATGTGTATAAAATATATTTAATCAAGACTGAACATTATGAGTAGTTATTATATTTGTAGAAATTGATAGAGATAGATTAATTCCAAATTCACTCCTTAATGTTTATTTTTACAATTCATTATTCTGAAGTAATGTCCCCAATACATTATGACTGTATTACAAATTCACATAATGATAGCACTTCCATTTCATAAAGTTTACTTTTACTTGTCTAGAAGAGATCCAAAAACTGTTCTACAAAATGAATTGTGCCCCCCATGACAAAGTAGAATTGGAAGCTTTAATCACATCTAAATGTCTAGCATGACTAGGTGTCTCACCTGACTGAGGAGCAAAATACAATCCAGCAAAGTTTGTAAACTCCTAATGGATAAGAAGTTTAGTTTGATTCTGACGTGAAAGAAATTTCATCTATCAGGAAGGATAGCATGAAGTGCTGCTCAGATAAACTACTTTGTGATGGACCCAGAGATGAAATTGTCTACTTTCACTGCTGTTAATAAGGAAAAGTACATTAATATATTTTAAAGAAAAGACGGAAAGAGTAAAGGAAGAATACCTGCAGACATTTCATGGCATAAAAGAAGTAACTGTGCACAGGGCAATTTTGTGATCTGTAAATTTTATCAACATTATTTATCAAATTATTATTTAACATTTTAACATTTAACATTTGGAATTCATCTACCTAAGTCTAGAAACAGTATTAGAGAAAAAGTTAAACATACGCCTCCCTTCCAGTACATGCTACACCTGGTTTGAAAGTGGGTCGCAATGGCTACCAGGTAAACTGGGTTTAAATTCAAGCTGAGCATCACTGAATTAGAAGGTTTCTACAAAATTAAGAAGCAGTTGCACAGTATAAACATCCTGTGATTTTTTTCAGATGCTTCCTTTGAGATCCAGGAAAAGGGACTGTGGCATTTAATCCATCTGATGAGAACGACAAAACAAATTAGCAACTATGATGTGGTGGCTGGAAGCACTTTCTTTTGACTCAAAGAATGAAAGATACTTTAAGAAGTTGGGGTTTATGGCCTTCTAAAAATTCAGTAACTTAGATTAAATCTTTTAGTGGAATTTACAGCATTCAGTGAATTATTTCTTGCTTTCTAAGACCATCATGACTGCTTTGGAAGATGTGATTCAACAGAATATGTTTTTTCTCAGTTATTCAAAGAAATGAAGACAGAAAGACTGGTTAAAAGAAAGAAAAAATTAATTTAAAAGTAATAAAGAAGACATACTGGACAATTAATTTTCAAGTTGTATTTGTAGACACCTAAAAAAATTTTCCAAAGTAGGGTTTCCACTTTTTTTTTCAAATTCTCTCTAACAAAACCTACTTTTAATCAATACTGATTTTTTCTTATCAAAGGAAACATTTTAATACCTTAGGTCTAGATTTTTTTGCATTACTTCCAGCTGAAATGAACAATGCAAGATAGATTTACCACCTTTGAAAATACAGCACTGCAAAAACAAAAATCTGAAACTACCTATTTAAAATACTGCTAACTTTCAGGATTTATGCAGTTATTTCAACACTATTTCAAATGAATAATTACATTTCCATTAACTTTGATAGTGTAAAATCCAGTCTCTGAAAACGCTGAAATTATTTTTGCAGCTGTTCACTGTTCCAGTCAATCACAAAACCTACTGCACATGCACAGTACACAACATGTCACCCAGAGAAATCAAGAATCGACCTATAGTAACAATAATAATTCTCTGCTGGATTTTTTTCCATGTATCTTTGGATAAAATCCAAGGACTCATAAAATAATTTAGAAAATTAAAAGATGATGAGCCTTATCATTTCCATAGTTTCTGTGAAAACATAGATATGAATCTGCAAACATTTCTAAGCTCCTCCTATCAGGGTTAGTGGCATTTGTGAGGTCTCCCATATGCATTTCTACTAGTGGTTCAAATATGCACTGACATTATCTTATTAGTCTATTTTCCAGTTTTGGCTTTTTATTTTCACTTATAAAGTTGAAGTTAGCATACTTCATCAAGCCATGGATTTCTAATTGGCGCTCCAAGACTTGATTCCCTGTAACTGGTGAAAACTCTTGCCATTGACCAAAGTGAGAGCAAAACACTGTATGCTCTTTTGTGCTTCTTTACTTTTCAGAGGTGCAAATAATAGTATCTTATCTCCAAGGCAGCACACAATCAGGCTTTTTTAATAGCACAACAAAGAAACTTCTTAAGAGAAGGCATAATAAATTACACAGAAGAATATTCTGCCCAAAGGGAACTCTTTCCTCTAAATATCTTCCAGTAGTTGGACATTGACCGGCAAGCTTGAAATTTTTGTATCTTATCTACCTGTTCATGTTCTCCTTAGCATTATAAAGGAATTCAATTAAAAAACTGTTTAGTTCTACCCTGTCTGCAATATTTTCAGTGGTGCCTTCTGCAAATACATGTTATTATTAAAAAAAAAAAAAAAAAAAATTCCAATAGCATACCCGGGAAAACATCTGCTTTATCTTGCTTGTATAATAGCTCAAAGTATAGTCAAATACCAGTTTGTGGCCTAAATTGTATCAACTGTAGCTGGTCAGTAATGTAGTTCAAAAGACACTGGAAAGTCTTGATCCATTGCTATCATGTTGGTCTACCTGACTAAGACATGGCCAAACCCTCTAAAATATAATACAGAGCATGCATTTTCAAGAAAGGATCATTTTGCTTCTCCCATGGCTAAAAGGCAGTGGATCCCTGGCCACCCTCTTGCTCCACAGCCCCACACTTCAGTTGCAGCCGGGTAGTCAGTCACAGCTCAGACTAAACAGCTGCATCTGCCACACCAGGAAAGAAGCAGCAGTGCTGCAGAAATGCATATGACCTACACAAGCCCCTGCAAGAGATTGCAGCATTCATAGTGTGTGTAACTTTGTGTAGAGATGGAGACAATGTTGTATTTTCTATTATTTTTCCCCTGTTTGGTTGTTGGGTTTTTTTATCTGCAAACTCCTTGAAAAGACTAATGTAGATTAGATTCGATTGTTTGGAGATTTTTTTTCCCATTAAGCTGTGTAAGTAGCAGCCCTGACATCTAAAAAGCAGCTGAGCAGTCACTGTTTTAAATCACTTCTCACTCTTGGTTTACCAAGAGTCTCATATAATCACTGAGCTTAATTGGCTTCCTCTGGTGTGTGCCATGGTCCTCTCATGATACTGTCATTCCCAGTATCAGTCCCAGGCTGGCATCACCTAGTCCAGACTAACATTGAATTTTTCTTATAAAAAGGACAATACAAAATCCTTAGCAAACTTCCCCATTGCAACATTTTAGAAAATTGCTTAACAATAATGACCATTAGTGTTTCCCTTTTTAATCATGCTGGGGTTTTTTATAAGTTGTTCTCTTCGACTCTACAGTCACCTTATCTTCTGTTTATTGGGCAAATTTATTTATACTTCTACCACTTTAATTTCAAATTTCTTCAGAAGTTTTGCTGATAAGTCTAATCTCTACTTACTCCACTCTTTACTAAGATAAGGTTTTTGATGTAATTTCCTGTTTAAAGAAGTTTTACTTGTTTATAATTCTCTTTTAATATGGCTCCCTTTACTTCTCAACAGTTATGCCCACCTACTAGTTCCCTGATAAACTTCCTGCACATGCTATACTTGATTTCTTTATACTCTTAGGTCTTTCATTTTCTGCTCTATCCTTGTAATTTTTATTATTTTCACAGATGCACCAGTTTTGCATCCTTGTGCATTGACCTCGGTTGTACTGGATCTCTTTGTTAAGATCTCTTTCATGACTTAACTTCCTGAGTTTCCTACTTAAGCAAACACAGCATTTCTTGCCTGCATAGCTGTAGGCACACCTTTCAACCAATTACAGCTGCTTATGTAGCCTGCACAGAATATCTAGGAATTCTCATCAAGAACCATAAGTACTAGAAGGGCTATTTTGTTGTGTATCCAGACCTTCATTATCACACCATCATTTCAATGATCCTCATTTCAGAGGATTATTGCTCCAGTTAAGTCTATGTGAAGGAATGTCACCAGCCCTCATCACAGTTAGAGACTTCATTCTGATTTCTAACCTGAACTTTTTTACAGCTATTTTATATCCAATTTCCTTTGTGAGAGTGATATCAATTTTCTTAAATGGCTAGTTTGCCCTAATATTAATTCCTTCATGTCCTGTTATATAAGCAGAGAGGAAAACATACTGTCTTTTTATTGCTTGTCTCTGTTTTTTAAAGTAAACTGCTTCTTTTCAGTCTTCAGCTCTGTCTATTTCAATCTGAGTTCACCTTTGTGGACTCAGAGCCATCAGAAATATAGACTGCATTCTGCATGAGTCATAGTAGAAGCGGGTCCAACAGCATTAATCATTTCCTATCACGATCTATAGTTCAGCTACGTCCCGGATTCATTATCACACTGGTGACTCACAGTCACCCTGTATTCACTTTGCACAGATGTACCTCTCTTCCCCTTCCCATTCTCATGTCCATTCATGTCATGGCCTCTGAGTGAAACTGCCCTTGGTATTACTGTATTACATCCCTTCCCCTAGTCCTCAAGGTTATATATTTTTCCTTGTACAATAGCCAGACCTACATGAATACTGGTAATGGCTGCAGAAACGTGTCATTAGAAATCTTCAGTAGGATGGCCCACCTTTTTGTGCAGTGATAAATCAAAAAAGAGCAAAACCAAAAGCCCTGCATAACACCAGTCCAAAAACTAAACCCTAGTGACTTCCTGTGACTGAAAAATAATCTTCTTATAGTTTCATACTTATAGTTTCATTTTTATATCATCTTTTCCTTATCCACACAGAAACTGTTTTACCCTGTCTTATTTGCAGATGAGTTTAGGCTTAAATCAAAGAAAAAAATCTTCCATTGTGTTCTATGAGTGGTTCAGTTGAAGCAAGGATTCCAAACATTAGGGAGCTGCATTTCTAGTCTGTCCAGGAAGTGTTTGGGCAGACTCATCAGAACTGAAGCTGATCATTATTACCTATATTTGCCTTTCTAATCTTTATCAACAAAGTGCGTTCAGTTCTTTTTTTCCTGGTCAGGGGACTGATACCATATTCTATAGTCCTTTGGATTCTGTTCTGTGGACCTTGCAACAACAGAACTAGTGTTGTGAATTGATGTTTCCCTTTTGAATTGTTTATATACAATGGGCAAAAATCTCTTTAGAGAGAGAGATTTTAAGAATTTCTTCCATCAGTAATCCTTAGACAAACATGAAATTATTTTATTAATCAGTACCTTATGCTTTTACCCAAAATTTGAGAGATTTATTGAAAAAAACATGGAGTTATTTTATATCTGAAGAAACTCAGATATATAATACACATATATTGTACAACAAGAGGTAAAAGCCACTTTTGGTATTGGATCTTGGTACTGCCTTAAAATATACTACAATAGCATTACTATTAATATTATTTATACTTAATCTTGGACACATTTTTCCCAAGCAAGGCACGAAAGTCCTTCATATGGAAGGACTGGTTTGAGTTTGGTTTAATCCAGCTCAAGAAAGCTTTCTTTATTTGTCACATATGTGATGGTCACCATTTACAAAGCATACAGCATTGTAATGAGCTCATTAAGGAGGAGATTTTAGGTAGCTGTTCTCTGTAGGTGAACAATTAACAAAATATGTTAGCAATTAAAAATGTAATCAACACACAGGTCAAGGTTCCCAGCTGATAGGTCATAACATAATAAGATAGCCCCAAGTCAAATTCAAAGAAGTGTGTGAGTAAGCAACTATTACCTCTATAAGCACTTAGAACATAATGAAGTTTAAACAGTCAGGCACAGTTTATCATAATTATGCCAAATAGTTCTTTTTTGAAGGAGCAGTCCCACTGCAGTGCAAGTGTGGTAGCATTTGGCCCTTATGGAACTGAACGGCACTGAAAGAAAAATGGGAACAGTCAAAAATAATATTTCAAAATGAGAGCAAAGTACACATTAGAAACACCTTGAAGTATAGTAGAGGATATAAAACAGGACAGTAAAAGAATCATAAAACTGCTTCACTTGCTATGTAAAGGTATTAAAATTAAGTTGCAATATATTGCAACTGCTCCAGCTTAACAACTGTCTTCAGAGATTCACTGAAATTTATTAACAGATAGGAAAAGCATTTTTTTATTTTTAAAATACCAAACTATTTTCCAGTAACATGGGTTAAATAAAGAAATGCCAAGAACTGAGTTTCACACTATGAGTTTTAGAACTTTTTTCCTTTCAACCTCCATTTTAATATGATAAATTAATTGTAACAAAGACACCCCCATGGGAATGTTTTGGCATTTGCTCATACAGATAAAAAACTGCAAGGAAATGGGTTACTAGTAACATATGGAAGCAGTCGTTCTGTTGTATGATAAATTGTGTAAGGAATTACCAAAGCCTGAATAAAAAAACAGAACCAGTTCTCCCTGGTTGAGGTCTACTGTACATGAAGAAATAGAAGATAAGGAAGAAGTAACTTAATGAGTACCAATCATAGGCTGAAACTCTGAAAATGTCCTTACATGATAGGGACTTTCTCTTCTTCCCCTGTACTGCTTCCAACAGGGCATAGTAAGGATTGTTGCTGTTAGGAAGGGCGTAAGGGACATAATTAAACCCTAAGGGCTACAGCAAATAGCTATGTAGGCTGCTACAAGTCATGGGGTAGGAAAGTACTTTTTTTCAAGCACTGGCAGACTGGCTTGCTTCCTGCCCCTTACATTCCACCCTGGTAAGATTTTAATTAATACAACTGGAATAGCATGGAATTACAGTGGAAGTATTCCTGATTACAGCAGTAAATTAAATAAGCATTAGGGTATTCGAATTCACTAGTGATGCCCACAAACAAAAAAAAAAACCCAACCATACAAACACACATTTGTCAAGTAGCTCTTGCTTAAAACTGAAAATTAACTTAAGTTGAGAGAATTAACAAAATATGCCAGGCTAGTTTCCATTGGAAGTAAATACTACTGCACCTCCTGAAAATCTTCAAAGTTTTTCCAGTCATATATTGGAGGAGAGAGTCTTCAGCGCTTGATAAGAGAAGAGTTTCATGGTGGATTACAACTCTTGCACATAATTTCAAAAACTCAAATATATTGTTTATATGTACTGGAAATTTGGTCATCTCAGATTTTCTAGGTGAGATTTTTAACCAAAAAGTTAGAAATAGTTTTAAGAGAAACACACCCTATTGACATGAGGTGTCCAGAATGTCAACTGATGTAGTCTTTTCCAAGCTCAACACAATTCAGCAGTGTGCGCTCATAGCCCAGAATTTCACTTGTATCTCAGGTTGCATCAAAAGCAGCATGGGCAGCAGGGCGAGGGAGGACATTCTGCCCCTCCACTCTGTTCTGGTGAGAGCCCACCTGGAGTTCTGCATCCAGCTCTGGGGTCTCCAGCAGAGGAAAGGCATGGACTTGTTGGAACAGGTCCAGAGGAGGCAACTAAGTTGATCACAGGGCTGGAGCACCTCTGCTATGAAGACAGAATGGGAGTTGTTCAGCCTGGAGAAAAGAAGGCTCTGGGGAGACCTTATAGCACCTTCCAGTACCTGAAGGGGAACTGCAAGAAGGCTGAAGAGGAACTTTTCCCATGGACACATAGTGAGAGGACAAGGGGAAAATGGCCTTAAGTCGAAGGAGGGTATATATTAGGAAGAAATTCTTTACTGTAAGGGTAGTGAGGCACTGGAACAGGTTGTCCAGAGAGGTTGTGGACTCCCTATACCTAGAGGTATTCAAGACCAGACTGGATGAGGCTGTGGGTAACCCAGTCTAGTGGAAGATGTATTTGCCCGTGTAGGAGGTTTGGGACAAGATGATCTTTAAGATTCCTTCCAACCCAAACTGTTCTATGATTCCATGGTTCTCTAATTTTATGGCGCTGTGGAAGCATCTCAGTGAATGGTTTATGATCCCAGAGCTTTGTCAGAAAATGAAGAAGCAAGTAAAACCTTTTGTCTTTAAGAATGCTCTTGACATCAGTTGTCACTTACCTCTTTCTCCATATACTATTATGCAGAATACATTATGGAATTTACTTCATAACAGAACAGCTCTTTTAACATTAGTAGTGCTAGTCAGAAAGAATATGGTAAGGAAGTGAGCAAGGTGATATGTGGGGAAAGAAAGAGGCAACTATTCTCATGTTACAATAGTTACACAGTACTCTGTCTATTAAGAAAACACCTTTTTCACCAATCAAGCCTGCGAGTTTCTGGGTTAGGCAACAGAAAACAGAAGACACGACATGCTTTGTTACTGAATGCATTCATTCCTGCCCATAAGAAAGTAAATTTGTTCAAAAATCCAGGTGATTTATTTTCCCTTAGACTTAAGAAGAGCAAGGTGCACTTTAGTTTCTATCACTCTCAATTTTTCCTGCAAATGGCTCTGAGATACTGCTATCATTCAATGTGCTTTAGCATGGCTTTTGATTTTTGTCCCTACAGCTTCTCCAATTAAGTAACATGTTAACTCTCATACCTTCATTATCTCATTTGAGAGGATGTACATGATGGCAACAGCAGGAAGAACTGTGGTTTAATTAGTGTCCTTATACAGCAAAATGTAGTACACGGAAAATAGCTTTGATGTTTTGAAATGCAGTAGGAAAGTGGTAATACAGCAGGTTTTTTCAGTTATGCATTTGTGTTTCGTAGCGCATGCACAGACAAAATGAGAACGGATAGTGGAAGTTCACAAGGAGATTAGCTTAACATTATTTTCCACAGTGGAGAAATAAAAAGGAAGGGAACAAAACAACTGGCTAAAGCTCTGTTTGAAGCCCAGCTCACAACACAAACATTTTGGGTACTTGAGACGGCTGTTTATTTCAAAAAAAAAAGAAAGGTAGAAACCAGATACAAATCCCTTCCTAAGTAAAAAACATCCCAGAATGTTGCATACATAGACTAACCATGACTCTATTCGATGATATATAGTACAAAATCGTAACATAGGATTCTTTTCTTTGTACAAGAATATGTGTTTTATATTGTCAGATCCCTTCCAACATGGGAAAAAGATTTTGCATATATTCCTAAAAGTGTCTGTGCAGAAATTAAACTTTGGGAACAGTAAGAATTAAGTATGGATCATATATTACTAAACTACCCACAGCAGTGTCTCTTTTTGACTTCTATTACCACATATATGAGAATTAAACTTCAGCAGAATCCTAAAGTAGTCTGAGTTTGAAGGCACCTTTAAAGGTCATCTAGCCCAATCCCCCTGCAATGAGCAGGGTCATCTTCAACTAGACCAGATTGCTCAAAGACCCATCCAACCCAGCTTTAAATATTTCCAGAGACTGGGCATCTATCACCTCTCTGGGCAACCTGTTCAAGTGTTGCAGCACCCTTATCATAAAAAATTTCTTCTTTCTATATAGCCTGAATTTTTTAGTTTACAACCATTAGTCCTTGTCCTATCCCAGCAGGCCATGCTAAAAAGTCTCTCCTAGTCTTTGTTATAGACACCTTTTAAATACTGAAAGGCAACAAAGAGGTCTCCCCAGAGTCTTCTCTTCTCCAGCTGAACAACCTGAATGCTCTCAGCCTATCTGAATAAAAGAGATGCTCCAACCTTCTGGTCATCTAGGTGGCCTCCTCTGGACCTGCTCCAACAGGTGCCTGTCCTTCCTGTGCTGAGGACCCCAGAGCTGGACACAGTGCTCCAGGTGGGCTCTCACCAGGGCAGAGCAGAGAGGGAGAATCACCCCACTTTGACCTGCTGGCAGTGCTGCTTTTGATGCAGCCCAGGATGGGATTGACTTTCTGGGGTGTGAGCACACATGGACAAGCCACATCCAGTAAAGGAAATTATATTATTTACTCACAGATATATTATAAGACCTACCTGAAGCAACACTGCTTCATACCAGCTATAAAATAAAAAATGCTAGTGGGTTAGTCCTGCTTTTGTTCTGAACTAGACAGTGTTATGAAGATCCAAAATCCATAATTTTCTTCTAATATTGTTTTTTGCCAATCATCTCTTGAAATTGTGCACCCAAATATACTGTTAGACCTGATTTGAAGGCAAAAAGAGATGAACAAATGTTGAGACAGAAGGCAATTTTCAGCTGAATTTTTCTTAAATTTATGGAGTTTCCACTTTCTGCCATGTTCTTACATGCGTGTAAGTAAGCATATGATATACAGTAAGTATATGTAAGCATATATCTATTACTATTTTCATTTCTGTTTTTCATTTCTGTTTCTATTTTTTCAGCAGCTGCATCCATGTGATGATTTATCTACGTTTCTATCATATCATTAACTAATAAGCAGTTCCCTACATATGGGAACAGCTTTACTAAGCTGTTTTTAACCCCAGGTAAAGATACTATGTGTCATGGTTTAGGAGTGATGCTCCCCAGTTTAGTGCTCCCACCGAGACTCTCCAAACCATGCTGCCACTTGCTGGCTCTCCTGCTCCCCAGTCCTCCTTCCCCTTGCGGCAAGCTGGAGAGGACGCTTGGAGGCACAAAAGGGAAAGAGCACAGATTGAGATAAGAACAATTTACTGGAAGCAATAATAAAATAAGACAAGGAACAATACTAATGACAGAGCAGTACAAGAAAAAAGATGACTGATTTGCATGATACTGCCCACCCCACACAGAAAACCCCTGGCAATACCCCGACCCTCCCTCTGACTCACAACTCAACCCAAAGTGAAAACCCTCCCGCTCTCCCCAGAAAATGACATGAGGGGTATAGAATCACCTCCTAGCCATGCCCCTCCTGCCTACTGTGAAAATTAACCCTGTCCTGGCTGGATCCAGGCCTCTGTGTTTTAGGCACTACAGCAGAAACCCTACCATTGGCTGTAGTACTACTTTGCCCCCTGTAATCAGAAAGCATTTACCACGAGGGCATAAAGGCAAGATTTTACTGACTTTCAACACATTCCTCCAAAATGCAACAGACAACACACGCTACACCAGGCAGCAAGAGGAAAATATTAGACCATTCCCCCTTACATTTGCATATGTCTTTCCTGACACAAGTGCTTCAGTACCCACACACAAGATAAATTCCCAATAGCAGTAGCAGGTTTATCTTGGACTTTTAATTGCTTTTAATCTTTACTCATAAATCACAATAAACAGAAGGAAACTTCATACTTCCTCCTGCTGTTTTTACATCCTCATACTTTCAGACACCAAACAGCATTATTCAAATGAACGTGCGTTAAAAATTATGGTTTTTAGTAAGGTCAGCTATGCTGTATTCCTTAAGAAATGCTGAGGAATTAAGATGCTGTATTGAGTGCCTGAAAGTAATCATTTTGGCTCAAAAAAGCTTTAACTTTTCCTTTAATTATCATTTTCTTCAGTACAAGTATTCAAGACATGAAAACAAGATGTACTTCTGTTTACTGAAAGGCTAGGGAATATAAGGTTCAAATAAGATTAATGTATTATGTACTAAGGAATTGCTGCTCTCCTTAAGTCCATGGTAAATGTGACAGCCCTTTTTATTTAAGCTCGTGTAGATTGATTGAATTAAATTGAGCAGGGAAGGGGGAAGGAGAATTACAAAATTTTATTTTTCACTGACTTCAATGCTGTATTTATCATAGTGAAAAAAAATAAATTGAAGTTTCTGAACTTTCTATGTTCTTTATTTCTAATAAAAATTTTGAAGGAGTGTTGACTTTTTCCCTAAATTTTGTCAAGGACAAAGTAACAAAACCAGCACTCTTTTTCCAGACACTTCTACTTCATAAGCAATATAAGTTTTCACTGCTACAAGTTTCAGGCTCTGTTATAGATGCTACACTTGGATATCTGGCCTGAGTGAGCTACTAACCTATCTTTTATTCGTGCCTTGAATCAGAAGACTTTGCTCCATGCAGCAATTGGCAGATCCAACTTCAAATAGCCCAGAAGATTTATAGAATCACTGGGAGCAGATAAAAGGTTGGCTCCCTCATTTGAAGGAATACTTAGCATAACACTGAGCTGAAAAAATTGATGCTGCCTATTCATCTTGTCTAAGAAATGCTGCCTGTACAGCAGATACACTGTACTCCACAGGACAGCATGTAGAGCTACTGCATAAGTCCTCCTGAGGACAGATTGCCCAAGATAAAAAGCAATCCTCCCGAAGCTCTACAGAGCAAAGTCCCAGAAATCTTACACTGTTAACTCAAGTAAGATATTATGATTAACAGACATCTTGATAGAATCTGTCAGGCAGTAGTTTATGACAAAATCCTTTCCATTAATAGAAGATATTTTAATGAAAACCTTTAATGATACTCAAATGCTTATCTTCTTTGTGATAACAAAGCAACAGAAATCGAGAATTTAATTACTACATTTATATATTTGTTAGGCTTTGAATGTAAATATGGAGATTCTTTCTGCTCTTTTCCTGGCTCTTTCACAATCTAATTCCAACATTTTTATGCTTACATAATAGCACCCTCATCTGTAACTTCCATCCCTCCCTTCTCCTCACACCTTTTATCCTATTTTTTTCATTATTGATCAGGGTACTTCTCAATTCAAAAGTGTTCATTTTTTTAGATGTAAACTATCCTACTCAGCTTGTTACACCAGAAAGATTGTGCATGCAACTTAAATTAGTTGTTTGCCTATAAAGTTATCTGTGATTGCTTTTCTATGTGGCTTCTATGGTAGCAAGTGAAGCAAGGAGAAACATGAGAATAAACACAGCATTTAAGCAATAGTTCTACTTAGAAAGTAATGCATGATCCTCTGCTAATGATCATCCATGGCAGCTAATCTGAGCAAGTAACTGAGTTCAAAATATCTTTATCTACAATTCAATAATGTTTCTTGACAAAATACCAGTTCAATAGCTGAAATGTCCTCTATTCAGAGTCAGAATTTTCACAGCCAAATGAATATCATTTGGGGAAGGAATGGAAGACCATTTTGGCCATAACTTTAGGGTTCTTTTTTTTGGAGGACAAAGGCAGTCTTCTTGAGAAAAATCCCATTAAAAATGGACAAACTGAGATGAGGTTGCAAAGTGCCAGTGTTGCAAGTGGAAGATGCAGAAGTAATAGCTGCATCGTACAGAGGAGAACCACAGACGTGTGCTTTTCTGGCATACAGCCTGCGTGCAGGAGAGAGATTTGTAGGAAATAGGGTACACTACATGTTCCTGCTGACTCATTTAGCTGCTGCTTGAGCTTGGTACTAGCAGTTAACAGATCTCATTGCATGTTCCCATCAAGTAATACTACTGAGTAGAATATCAGTTCATTCTGGAGAAAGCTTTGGCTAAAATAAGAGGTGAAACTCACACTGTATCAGCTAAGAGAAGGCAGAAGGGTGAGTGACATATGAGTGAAAGTCATTCATAACAGAAAATTGAAGCCACTCTGATCAGAAAGTGCCTAACTTAGAGGAGAGATAAACTTTATGCTGGTACCTTACCATTCCTTTCTTTAATTCATGATGGCATGACCATTGTGGCCACTATACAGCCACCATGTATTCTTCTCTCCTCTGTAGTGTGCAATTTTGTACCAGCTAACCAAAGTATACCAACTGCATAGAGAAATGTTGCTTTCTTTTACCAAGTGAGATGTAGATAAAGGTCCATCCATGTATGACCACTGCTAATCCAAGGATCTGCAGCTCTAATTGGTAGAGCAATTAATTCTGTAAACAAACACGTGAAGGACAAGAAATTCCTCAGGACTAGCCTGCATGGCTCCCTACATGAAAGCGCTTGACTAACCTGATAACATTCTACAGTGAACTGATGCACCTGGAAGATGAGGGGAGAGCAGTGTCTGACAAGTTTCTAATGAGCCGTCAATAAGGCCTTTGATGCTGCCTCCCAGAACAGCCTCAGGCTGTTGCTGTAGGGGCTGGATGGACAGACAATGAGGTGGATTGAAAACTGGACGAATGGGCAGGCCCTGAGGGTGGTGATCAGTGGTGCAAAGTATAGCTGGAGGCTGGTAACTAGAGGTGAACACCAGGGATCAGTACTGAGCCCTGTGTAACATCTTCATTAATGATCTGAATGATGGGGCAGAGAGTACCCTCAACAACTTGGCTGATGACACAAATTTGGGAGGAGTGGCTGATAGGCCCGTGGGATGGGCTGCTATCCAGAGGGACCTTGACAGGCTGGAGAAATGAGGTGACAGGAGCCTTGTAAAGTTTGGCAAAGAGAAGTGCAATGTTCTGCACCTGATGAGGAACACCCCATACCAGTATATGCAGGGGGCCACCCAGCTGGAGAGGAGCTTGGCAGAGGTGTGAGGGTGGCCAGACACTGGCACAGGTCGCCGAGAAGTATTGTGGAGTCTTCATCCTTGAAAATAATCAAAAGTTGTCTAGACATGATCCTGGGCAATGAGCTGTAGGCCACTCTGGGTGAGCTGGAGCATAGGACCAGATGCTTGCGCCTTCCAACCTCAACCAGTCTGTGATTCTGTGAACTCTATAGGAGACCCAGTATCTAACACTTTTCCCCAGTTCACTACTGTCCCAAATTCATTCCCAGAACTAAATAGGATGGAATAGCTTAGGGCCAGAACAATTTCAGTAGAAAATCTGGTTATTTAATTCAAACTCTAGACTACTGATAGACAGAAGAGTAAGCATTCAAAGACTGCTTCCGTCATTCTGGAATGAATATTTGACCACTTAAACCACTAAATAACATTTATTAACTCAATTTCCTAAACATATATCTAAGCTGCCAAGGACTGAAAAACTACATCTAAATATTCACCAGTTTTGATATTTCACTGGAGTAGGAGGACTGTAGTATCTCCATACTACACCGATATTTAGTTTTATGTATGATCACATAACTCTACCTCCAGTACAACTGTTAGTGTATCAATATTAACATTAACATAACATTAACATAAAGCCACCTTATACCAACTGATATCACCTAGTCCCTGGAATATTATTATATCACCAAACCAATGTAACAATATTAATTTTAATAAAGGAGCTAGAAAGTCTCTCCATCAGTTTACAATCTGTTTGCACCTGGGAGATTTTCATTGTGAAATCTTACTGTCTCAAGACATTTACTGGTTTCTTAATATTTAATATTTTCCTCAAAGCTCAACTTATGAAACTGGCTGAATCTATAAAGCTTCTAGTTTAAACTTTTTTTCCCATTTTATGTATGTAATTGAAGCAGAAAGAATCATAGCCACATGTTTTTGAAAATCAGTCTACAATCTTGTGTTGGGTTGACCCTGAGTTGATGGACAGTCTTTAAGACCAATTACGCTTCTCACAATTTACATATTTAAACCGCACAGAAAGGCGGGACTTCCCCTTTTGGTCGGAGCTCGCCTGCTGGAAGGTGGGGGGGGCTCCGAGCCTCCCGGCCCCGCTGGGCCGGGCCGGGGCCACTGCCCCTTTCCCCCTTTCTCAGCACCACGGCACGGACCCTGGGTCGCTGGGGGGGACTGTCCCAGAGCTGCAGGCAGCTAAAACCAGCCATGGACTGCTCACAGCTAAACCCATCCAGCGCAGCTTCTGGGGACAGGCGGGTCCCTCTCCTCTCCATGCGGAGCCGGCGGAGCCAGCGGGAGCCGGCAGAGCCTCCTGTCTGCAGCCAGCACACTTCATGCTGAACTGAAGAGGACACCGTGCAGCCAGCAGCACAGAGGGAGCGAGGCTTTCCCCACCGTAAAGCCCGAACAAGAACACCCTTCAACATGGCGGTTTCAGAGTCAGAGAGAAAGAGAAGTGAGTCACGTGGGACGGAGCTGGAAATGGCGACAGGAGAGAAGAGGGCGGTGCCGCGATTCTGGCGCGCAGCTTAAAAGAAACCTTCTTGCATGCCGTGGTAAGAAACCGTAATACCACAAACTGTTTGTCTCTTTAATCCATTTGAAAAACATGGGGGGATGGAGTATCCTCGTGTGCCTATGAAGTTTGTGAAGAGTGCCTATGTCAGGCTATATAGAAGTAGTGAGAGGCTGTTAGAGACTTGTGGCGAAGAAAAGCCTCTGTGTGCAGGCCAAAATAACTTATCCTTAAAAAGATGAATAACCCCATGTGATGGCCCATGTTTTGTAGTATGAAAGAACTGTGAAATTCTTCATGGGAGAGATGTTCTACACACAGCAGACTGTTTGTTTCCGGGCGGGTGTGCTGTTGGTGGCAGTTTGGGAACCACGTGCAACTGAAGGAAAACCTTTTCTTCCTTAAGCATAAGAGAAAGACTTTTCAAGAACTGCAACACTGACTAACATCCCATGTTCTGTTATCCCTTGTGTGAGCTGGATAGAAGGAGAGAAGTGCTGGAAAGGGGGGGGGGGGGGGGAATTTACTTTAATTTTGTTTTGTTGTTTTCTCTTTACTTTTAATTCTGTTAGTAATAAAGCTCTTTCATTGTACTGCAACTGTTTAAGGTTTGTGCCTGCTTTGCTTTTCTCCTAATTCTTATCTCACAGAAGGAAAATAAGTAAATAATGGATATTTTGAATCAAAACCACTACATTTAATTGGTGTTTCTGCCCGGTTTCGAACTCAACCCGCTACAAATCTACACTGAGATTTTCTTCCCTGGTGTGTGACTACTGCTATCGCAACATTTGGCTTTGACAAAAATCAAGGCACTTTTTTCTTTCAATAGATAAAAGCAGAACTTCCCTCCTAAGTACATTTTAGTGAATCCAGAATTACTGCTTCTATTTCCAGTTATTGGAAGGAGAAAACTCTCCAGATCCAACTACTTAAAACCCCTGTTATTGTGCAGGCCTTTCAGAATACCTTCCAGTTTTCTTCTTCCACGAATGAACATTAAATATTCGTGCCTTAATTAAAAGTGTTTCCACTTGCTGTCTTGCATTCCATCTTGGTCAGATCTTCCTTGTCAGCCTGTAGTTTCAGTATTTATGACTTTACAGTGCTTTACAGAGCAGCCAATTGGGTATCAAGTCACTCCTTCCAAAGGGGTAATTACTCTGCAAATTGCTTTACAAAAGGAAACAAAATATTGCAACACAGCCAACCCACCACGCTGTGTGGTTTACCAAGACTGTTTTAATGGTCTCTAGTTTTAAATGGTTGCCACTTGTCAACAAACTGACTAACAATTAAAGCCTCTATTTCTTCAGGCCATTAGTTTAACTGCACTACTGCAGAAAGAGGAGAAAAATCAGAGTCATTTCCCTGAAAAAACAGAAGAATACTTAGATAAGAAATATTCTCCTATGACTTTGGACTCAACATCTTGGAATAGAGCGAGCCATACGAAAGATACAGAAGAACTCAGTAATCCATTACCCCTTTAATTCAGAGCAATTAAAACCGTGGTAAGTACCGGGGAAAGAAGCCTTTTAGTTGGATTCCAGACATTTCTTAAAGCAAACTTGTGGTAAAACTACTGATTTTTGATGGGCTTTTGGCTGTACGTATCAAATCAAGTAATACTTCAAGATTTCCAGTACCAGCTTCCTTGCTAAGCGTCTCTAATACACAAAGGTCCACAAAAACAAAGGGGGACCTCCAAAGCCTTTCACTTGTAGAACCTCTGTACACCTCAAAGGGTTTTCTGCTTGCCCTTATTTCTAGAGGGGCTGTGGTCTGCTGCATTACCACATGAGAGATTTACAGTCGCTTCGGGGGTTTGTAGATCACTCTTGGTAATAAGTGGCTTTAGCTCTGAAGACAGTAAATCAATGGTTTCAACAATCCTAAGACTACAATATTAAAAGGATTCCATTGTTCTGCAGAGAACGCCGAGCACTTTGCACACAGGTGCCTGAAAGTAATTGATGGCAGAGATCCTTTCTTAGGTATGCATGCCTGAACTGTATTCAATTCAGGGCCATTCTCAAAATGCCATTGTTTTCTTATGTAATTCACACAAGTTGCCATTGTACATTTGCTATTCGTCAGGGGATGTAATCTGAATCTTGTCAAATTATACTATCTTGATATCTTCTTCCCTGCTCTAAATAATTAAGACTTGAGACTTGCAAGACTCGGAGGGGGAGGGGGAAGAACATAGATGTGTGTTACAGGGAGACAGGAAGTACAGGAAAAGGATGAGTAAGGCACAAGAGTAAAATGGAAATAAAATGTGGGAATAGGCAGTCACTTATAGATGATAAATTTAATAAAAATATGGCTCACACTGTTGTTCCCACGATTGGAAATGCAAAGCTATTATTCTATGTTGGAAATGTTCTTTTCAGCTGCCTAAAACATATAAAATGTTAGATACAAAAGGTAATTCTTTAGAAGACAGAGATTTTACAGTACTTAACATTCCTAGCTCACAGGTATTCTACACAGAACTTTGCAAAAGGAAATACAGCATCTTACAAAGATGAAGACACTGCAGATATATAACAGTTGCCAGCACAGTTTTATAGTGTTTCTATGCATATCCGGGGAGGAAATGCATGTGCCTCTGTTCTAGGTGTGCTAACCTGTTTCAGCTTCTACTGACTTCACAATAAAGGTAAAAGATGCAGTTTTCCCTTCTTATCTTTGTCAGGACATGGGGGAAGATAGCCAAGTCCAGACGTCCTAAGTCACAATGCAAAGACTTTTTCCATATTATCACCTGCTAATGAAAGCAGCTTTTAACAAGCACTACAATCATGACAGTTTAAACTTCGCAGGATCTGGTGATATCGTCACCTTTCAATCTCTAACTCCATTTTCAGTTAAATACACCCAGTAAAATTCTGCTAAGCATCCTTCAACATTTCTTCCTAACGATGTCATTTACCGAAGAATTGCCAACAGAAGAGCTGGTCCCACATTTTTTATTTTATTAAAATAATACCCTAAATCAGTTTTTCTATGTAACTGACACTTTCCAGGAGCTAGAGAGCCAGGAGGAGGAACTTTGGAGTCAAATGCGCTTTTGTTTTGACAGTTTGCTTTGGAGGGAGGGTTATTGATTTCTTCAAAGAAAATATTGCCCCAGGAGTCTAAATTAGATGGGTGGTTAGACCTGCATTTCACAGTTCCTTCCCTAGCCCATCCCTAACATGCTTAAAATTCTCCACAGCAATTGTTTGTGTTAACAAAATACTCTAAAGAGCTCCTTTCTCAGGGTAGTTTGAGACAATGTGAAGGAGCCCAGGCATGCAGAAACCAGACTGTTTGTGGGGACCAATATTTCTAAGCTTAGAGATGCATTGTGCTCTGCAGCTCGTGTCCTCCTGAGGTCTCAAGAGCTGATGGACTCAACAAGTCCATCTGACACAGTATCTTCACCAGCCTTCTCCTAAGTGTTTGTTCACTGTTATTGAATCACTTCTTCCCCTCCTCCAAAGCATTGTGGTATTCCTGAAGACAGATTTACCAGCTGCCCTGGATTCAAATTTCACTCCCACTTTTTAATTTCTAATATAAAAGCCTTTAGAATTTGTGTGCAACTACACATAAATAAAAAACTAAAAAAAAAGAGCTTTTGTGACATTCTTAGACTCAGCATAGCCTATACCAATAAAAACAGCTGGCAAGAGGTTTGACTCAGATGATGAAAAGGCTGTGTACCCTTCCTCATTCTTGTTCATAGTCACTCACTCTCCCACCGTTTCTTCCAGTTGCTTATCTGCACACACTGAGCAAATCCATGGGGCCAGACAGACAGAAAGAATGCTTTGTAGGGCTCTTTTTTTACTTTGGGACAATTACCTATCCTTCTGTAAAAATGTTGAAAAAATGTTATAAAGGTGTTATAGTACACAGGAGGATTTTAACTGCAAGAAGGAATTTCATTATTTCCCCAACATAACCGCCAATGAAGATATAAATAAAATCCCTCTCTGTTTCCTAGGATTTTGAACACATATAGAAGCCTGTACTGGATATCCCCCAAGTGGAAAGCATTTTTTTTTTCTTTCTTTCTTTCTTTTTTTTTTTTTTTTTTTTTTTTTGCACTTGACATGGCCTGAGAAATACCCTCAAAAAATGGCATACAATGTTCAGCATTAAAATATTTCATCTCTTAGCCATTTTTAGCTTCTGAGCTCATTATTCCTTTCCTTCTTCTACTTGTTTCCAAAGTTTTCTGATTTTCCACCTACTTTTACGTCTTTCTGTAGAGGCTTTACTGCCAAAATATTGTTTGTATCTTCTATGCATCTGTTTATTCAAAGGTTATTTTCAATATGTGTTCTGTGAAAGACATATAAAGAAGAAGGAGAGCACATGGCCAAGTGAACTTAGAAAGCACGTGAGAGTCTGGTCAGTGTACAAGTGTCTTTCATCTTAAACCAGAACTATATTGTGTAAGCATGTTGTTTAAAAATGGCACATCCTTTACCCACAGGGCTACAGTAGGAAATGTCCGTACTGTCTGTAGCTATAAATGCACACATGTATGCATTTGGACGTTATTCTTTTTCAGTCGTATTGCTTATTTCATCTGGATATACTGAGATACCAGGAAGTGGACATCTAAGTCCACTAGGAGGGTTCTCAGCTGTACCTCATGTACCTTCTTCGTGTAGATAAGATGCTTTTCTGGCTTAGATTTACACATGTAAGTAATTTATTGGCCCTATCCCACAAGGATACTCCTCTGTAGAGATAAGAGAGCCTATCAAAAGAGGAAATAAAGATCATTAGCCACAGTGGGACATTGTGAACCTTAAGAATGTTCCATTTGAAGTGGAAGAATGAAGAGCTGAAATATTTCAGATTAAGAGAGTCAAATCAAATCAATTAGAATATGTAGAACAGTAGATCAAGATGCATCAGAAGTTTCATAGAAGGCACAAACTTTTTATTTTCTATAATGCATGAAAGCCAACTGCATGAAAACTCTTCTTCCAGAGTTTCATTTGTAGCAATAATTAGAGTTGACCAAAAACTAGACTAAACTAAAAGAGCAGTTTCCTTCTCCAAAAGCCCAAAACACTAGGCACTTCTTCATGTATTTGGGATACTTACGAGATTTAACATACAATAGTTTATGTTGCAGAATACCTTGTACATGACATGAACATCAAGCCCCAGAAAGCCTGCAAAAATCTCTTAATACAAAAATGCTTCCCCCCATCATGTAACATCATGAACTAAAACTTGTTTTTTACAAAAAACACAAACTTCCACACAAATGCAACAAAACAAATCTAAAAAAAACCCCAAAAATAACAAAAACCCAAATAAACACCACACCACTAAGGCAATTCTAATTCAAGAGAAAGCAAAGTATTCTCATACACATTTATGCCCAGATACCAACTGCAATTCCTAGAACACTTTCTGCTGACTCACTTGTCTATCATCCATCAGTAAAATAACTCTCCCAGTTCCTGTAGCCATGGAGAAGTGAGCTTGAATGTATAAGAACAGCTCCTCCCCTGCTGGAAAACCCACAGCAAAACCAGTGTTTTGACTCCACTACAATTGCCCTCCTTCAGGTAGTAAAGGAACCCTAGGACAGATGTTCTATTTTTTTTTCTCAGTTATTTTCTGTCTGCTTTTTGAATATGCAAACCTTCTCTGATCCAGCATAGGGCTTCTGCAATTCAAAATCTCATCGATTTCTGACCTACTTTCCAGAACCCTTGACACACCAAGGCAGGCAGAGGCCCCAAAAGCTATTTTTTTCAGTTCCGTTTCTCACAGACCTACATGAACACCCTCATGATTTCTTCTTTAAGAAGCTGTTGAACAGTGAGTGTACATTCTTGCTTTTCTGTGTGTTATTTGTAACTGGTGGGAAAAGCAGAGGCATTCATAGGCTCTCAGGGGAATACAGCAGTTATCCATTGGTTCTTCAGAAACCATGTCCAGAGTAGTATGGGATCACAAATACAAATGTAAAGAGAGAAAAGAACAAAGCTTGAGAGCTTTAGGGAAGAAAAGCGATGGAGCTGATGATAGGTATGATCTACTAATAAGTGACATGCTCTGTGCAGCTGTGAAAGAAGTACAAAGAATTTAAAAACAGAATCAGCATCACTCAGCTCCTGACAACAAGTGCTTTATCAAGAGTTTATATCAAGGACTTCATGGTAAAATGGCTCATCTTAATCTCAACTAATCTCAATCCAGGCCATTGCAATTTAAATATAGTACAATCTAACTGTCCTGTTCTTAGGTTCATTGGGTTTTGGACATAAAAAGATATGGTTGTGCACCACTAATATTACACTGTACAACTGTGCCACATGTACAGAACAGCAAAGCCTGAATAGCACAAGGCCTTAATAACTATACTTCCTTAGAAGAGTATCTCAAGAAGAAGGTTCAAACAAGCAGCCTGTTTATTGGTTTATTCAGCACAATTTTATAGGTACTCAGTGTTGTCAGTTTTTTCCTGTATATGGTTTCCCCAGCTTTCTAATTGCTAAAACTCATCAATAAAAGTCAATTAAAACATAATTGTCTGTTATGTAATCTAGGTGATGCAGCAACTGTCTGAATACAAACTATTTGCATGGTGGAATCAAACAGGTTCAGATAAAGGTATTTAGTTATATATCTATGGTTAATCAAGCAAAACCCAAGATGCAAACATTGCTGGAAAATGATGTACAATATCACCCCTACTTATAACATACTACTCATTTTTGAAATGCTTTATTTGGGTTTGGAGACAAGTCTCACAATGCTTATCTTACGTGCTAGACAGAATATACCTAAGTACACCTTTTTACATCTTTCATTCTCTGTGGCATGAAAAATCCATGAAATGTGATTCTGGTATACCAAATTAGTATTAACAGTACAAGTTCAAAAAAGTCTTTAGTAGGATTTTTGGCTGATCTTCTGAGATGAGACTGGTTATAGAAAAGATTTATTGAAAATGAAAATGGCATTTACAGTGTCAGCCAAACTGAACATCTGTTTTTAGATCCGAAGGAAAAAGGACTGAAAGTAATACCATTAATCAGGTAAAATGCATTCCAATTAAACAGTGACTTTTCTAGTTCAGCAAACTGCATTATTGATACAAGATTGCTTTTGGAAAAGTCACAAAGCTCAGAACACAAGAGTTGGAGCATTCGTATAAATTCATTTAAACTACACTGAAGTTAGGCTAAGTCCTGGCTTTTCATTTATTCCACTTCACTTATTCCACTTCACTTATTGAAGAAAATTATGGGTGCTCTAAAGCTTGTATTTTTTTCAGCTACATCAGATGGTCTGATAATACATGTTACCTTTCTCTATGAACTATGCTCTTTCACTAATTCAGCAATGCACATCAAAGCAGACAACGCTGAGTTCGTATGTGTAGTTTTCAGTGTTTATTTTTGATGTTACCAGCTGATACAGCTAACAATCATAATCAGGAGAAAAGCATATCATAAATTGGAATAGGTATTGTGTAAGCAATAAAGCACGATTTCTGTTTCACTTTTGCAAAAAAAGTTTTTCCTGGGAGCAACAGGAGTACAAGGTCTCAAGGAATTGCAAGGGTTTACAAGGAGTCAGATGCAGAAGCCACAGTCACTGTCGGTGAAAATGAATTAGGTAACCCCTCGAGGCTGGGGAAAATCACACTGCTAAGCACCGTGTAGGGCAGTATTATGAAATCAGGACAGAGTACAGTAAACCCCCTAAAAACGGGTCAGCGGACCTATGATAAGCTTTCTTCATTTACGTTGGATGGGAGAGGGCAAGGGGGAAGGGAAAGGGAGAGGACATGTATTAATATGTAACTCCGGACTCACCGATTTTGGCCAAGCTGGCCACAAGTATCCAGAGTGCAATGATATACGGCTCCTTGACGTGATCCCATTTGAAAGAGACGATGGCAAAGCTTTGGCTGCTATTTTTAGGGCTTTCCGAGCTTCTCTGTCCCAGCGCCGCTGGGAGAGCCATCAGCCCCAGGAGGAGCGCCACTCCAGATACCTGCCTCATCTTCAAGCCACACAACAAAATCCTGCTTCCCCTTCCCGGAGAGATCCCGCCTCTTCGGAGGTCCTTGGGGGCGAGGTCCTTGTCCCTTCGCAGAGGCGCGCCGGACGGCTGAGGACGGCGGGACAGCGGCGCGCGCGGCCGGCAACGGGAGGGTCCCCTCCTGTCCCGTCCCGTCCCGCACCGGCTGCCCCAGGAGTCGCCTTGCGCGGAGCGGCAAAGGGCGGGTCAGGGGCTCCGTGCACAAGCAGATGCTTCGAGCTGGGGTCCCGCTGCTCGCCCGCACCTGCCTTTATCAGGCTGCTCCCGATCGGGCGGAGGCGGAGCCTCCCGCCGCTCCCGCAGAGGCTGCCGTGCGGGGACGGCGATGCCCTGACTGACAGAGCGCCCGGGAGGTCGGCGGGCAGCTCCGCTCGGCCCCGCTGGGCCCGGGGGCTGGTCGCAGGCTCTGGGCTCTGTCCGCAGCGGCCGTGGGCAGCTGGGCAGCGGACAGCAGCGGCCCGGAGCTGGGGCGCTCCCGCGGGCATGTCCTAAGGGAGCTCGGGGTCCGCGCCCACACCGTAGTCGGGTGCGCAGGACATCCACAGGTCTCCGTTCGGGCGCTTTGGATGCTTTTGTATAAGCCTCCCTCCTTCAGCCCCACTCTCCCGGCAGGTTGTCACTGAGCAAATGAGGAAATGTCACTGAGGAAACTTTTCTGCTTCTCAGCCTCGAGTCCCCTTCTGAGCTCGATCTAGCTCACCGAGTGCACAGCAGCAGGTTTCTCAGACCAACTTTTCCTTCTGTTCACCAGAGAGCACCTCTTCTCACCGTGTTCGATGAAAGGACACCAGCAGGCAACATTTGGCTTTCCACTTCTGCTTGCAGCTGCTTGTTAAGATGTGCTATATTAAAAACTCTGTTGTTTGTTTGTTTGTTTTTTAATGCTTACACCGTGAGACCTTTTAGGAGGTTCTACTCTCCCCCTAAAGCCTCCTTTCTTGCTGATAACATTTGCCTGCTATCACAGATGGTCCACGTTATTTGCTGCAGGCCGGTGGACCCATAATAATCATCACCCTGCAGTAAAAGGGCAGCAAAGCATCCTGTTCCCGAAGGGCAGAACTTAGGACACCCTTCCACACAGCAGCAGCAGCAGCAACTCCTCTTCTCTCTTGTGTGCTCCAAAACAATCTGCGTGCAGTCCACACCTTCTGTGACTTTCTGTGGAAAAACACTACTTAACATGACAGCTGGTTTTATCAGGAGGTACAAAACAAACAGGATAAAGCTCTCCTTTAAAATTATTGGAAGACAGAGAAATTATTTTGGTTATTTCAATCACTAAGGAGAAGAGCTACGTACTTTTTCATAGTCATCTGTCCTGCACAGACACTATAAATCAATTAGCTAGTTAATTAAATCTATAAATTTCCATGGAATGTTAATGTCATTATTACCTCAAAGCAAGTGCAGGCCCCAAATTGGACCAACTGTCTTCAAACAATGAAATATCTTAAGGGCTTTATTTCCTTTGTCTTCATTATTTAAGGGAAAGAAAATTATGTGGGAATTTTTTAAAGTAGGAGCGAATCTGAAGACAGAATTGGCAACTCTTTTTAGGAAGCACGACAGACAAAAAAAAAGCTCCTTTATATTCAGTAAATGTTGTAGAAAAAGACCTGAAGAATTCTTCCGTGTCTAACAACAAATTCTATCTGCATTATTTTTATCTTTTTCAGAGCATGTCTTGGGCACTCAAACGTTTAGAATTTGCTCCTAAGTTCTGTAACTGTTCTACAAATGGCTGTTGCCAATGCCTGAGTAACAATTTTGTTCATTGCCAGTAGAGAGAGAAAACTGCAGCTGGAAGTAGGTAGCTGCTGATCATCTGCTGCTGAGCCCTGTGGAGAGTAGTAGTTCCCAGTCATTAACGTGAATTCTGTTTGCTTGCATTAGGAGAATGAACTTCAGGAGAGACAAGCTGTCAGCACTGTTTTTACTGTCACAACTTATTCCAAGTATCCTCATACACTAATTAAACATTTCAGCTGCAGCTAATAAAAGGGCACCACAACTGCCAGTGTTCCATCTTACATTCATGATTCTTCCCAAATCTAGTTCCACAAAATGCTAACTGGGTTAGAAAATATCTTTCTATTTAAAGTGCTGAAGCTAGCCATGTTGTTCAGATGGTTGTTATTAAATGTGTCATAGACCAAGAATACCTGCAGCAGAGCTAGAAAAATGAGAAAGCCTTCTCTGGTGGGTCTTTTCTAGAGATAAGCAGTGGCTTGGAGGAGCAGCAGTTGAGATCATGCCTGTGATTGCCTGTAGGCGATGTTCTACCCATGACAACAGTAACCAAAGTTAGATGCCAATTCTGAGTTTGCTGGTGGAGGAAATCAGTATTAAGGAAAAAAAGTTGTGAGTACCATTTTCTAAAAACAAGGTTTACAACACTGTTAAAATGCCAACACTGTATTTCTTTTAACAACAACAAGTTAATGGTTCAAAGTTTATTTGTGACTGCTTATGGATCATTTTTAAGTTGACAGGGTATCAAATGACTATTGATATCAGGGAATTGTTGTGTAATTCATTAATATTTCAGTAGGACACAGAGAGGACAGAGGAAAGGACTGACAATCATGAATCTCCTACAGGTACATCAATATATGCTAAACCAAAAGTTCACTGAGTACACATGAGCTCATGTACAAAATATGTACTTGTACAAGAATACATTTGAATATAAGTATTTATTATTAGAGTCCATTTTCTTGTATGTTCTTTATGGAAGCCCTTACATAGTTTCCTATAACCTGACTCTGTATCAGTAACAAAAAGCATTGGTTGAGTATTATGCTTGCAGTAAAGATATCATATCACACAACAGCTGATATTTCCTGACTTCCAGAAAGACTGCTCAAGGAAAATTTCTACCGACTATAAAAATAATGGTGTTGTGTCCTGAGTCTTTTTTTTTTTTTTTTAAGCAACTGACTGAACTCCACATTGTCATTTCTGGAAATATTGTGTAAATAATGGCTTAAAGGAAAGAATTATGAGTATCTTCGTGTGTTATACAAGTATCTTATATACCCTTCACATGATCTGTGTCCTGCAAAGATTACTTCTTGGCGATTTTATCAAAGCTGAGGTAAAAGAGAATTTCAGTTAGAAAAATCCTTAAAACTGTATCCATTTTCTCCAGAAAGCACACACAGTATTTCAATTCTGCTAATTTAGATGTAGAAGTTACAATTAACTTTTAATATTAGCATTTGCCACAAATCTGTTTAAGGTGATGTGAAACTAAGAAGCACATCCCTGTCAAACTGGGAACTCTGATGAAAGGAAAAATAAATGAATAAATAGCAAAGATTTGGCAAATCAAGCGTGAAAAATCTCCTGATGCAACATGAACCATCATAAATCACTTGTTATGACTCCTGTCTTTCCTCAAGAAAACACACTCTTTTTATATTAATGTCTGTTAAATACATGAGCAGGTTAATATTTGAATGGAATATAGTTCCAGTATATATTTTTATGCCATAATGCCAACTGTATAGTTAAATAGAACAGTAATTATTGTGAATGCCATTGTACCAATATAACTGTATGATTTGGTGAAAATTAATGTGGTTTGTATGCAGATGAATGCAGAACCACATTAATTTATAGCGAATTTACTTGATTCAACAGCTGACATTTTACCAACCACTCTCCAAGTGAAATGAGTGCAGCTGTGCAAGTTTATGCTGCAAGGAGTTGGACAAATACTGCTGGACTAAGTGATGTTGCAGAGCACTATGTTACAACATTATAAAAATGAACCTCTGAAATTACATTAGAAAGTATAGTAATTCAGCCCACACACCTACCAGTTAAAGTGAATAAGATGAAGACTAGGGTGAGGATGAATTAATCAGAGAGGTAGTTGGAAATAGGTTTGGCTGGGAAGTAGGGTGGAAGAGGATATTAGCTGAATTCTTCATGACTCATTTCAAGACAAGATTCACTTTAATGATAGTAAGTGAAGGGGATTCTTACCAGAACCTTCATTTTTAGCCTCAAATGTTTCTGAAACTGGCAGACATTTTAGGCAGACTGTGAGATTTTTCTGGTGTGTTGTTGTTGCTATCACTGTTTTTAATGAACCCCCACATTTATAGCAGATTAGAAACTAATCTAGGAGGAGTAGTACAGTATGAATTACAAACCTTGACACAGCCCAGGACCTTCATTAAGGAGAGTCCTGTCCATAAGGGATTATATCTGTGTGAGCTCTCAGTGCAATAAACAGTGAAAAGGGAATGGGACAGAAAAAGAAGTTGTTACATATCACCAGACACCTGATACTTTTTATCATTTATGCTCAGGAAAAAACCCCACATATTTTTATAAAATGCCATGTGTATTAAAAGTACTCTTTCTTTCAGTTCCACTTTCAAGGAAATTTCTTCTATTGTTTATTAGGACTCTTTTGGGCTTGCTACAAGTCAAAGGTGACCGAGATTTCCACCTGTGACAGTCTGCACCTTCCACACTTTCCCTATTGTACTCATCTCATTCCCATGTTATTGACATCCCACTTGTATTTCTCTGTTCTTTGTTCACCATGCTTCTGCTCTCTTTCCTTTTCATGCATGTCTTCTATCAATACTTACCAAAAATCCCTAATAGTGAGAACTAAGGAACACCCAAAATGCAATTTGTGTATGATGTTTCAACCCAATACTTAAGATACGATTCTCTCTCTATCCCTTCCAATTCAGCTTTGTCATTTTTCACCACATATCCTCCTTCCAAGTACTCACATCAGCCTGACCAACACAAGTGCTTATACTAGACACACGACACAAGTGACTACTGGTTTTCTAGTCATAATGGAGATTGTATTTGCTGATCTTAAAAAATCATCATTTGGTTTTATGCTAAAAAAGCTGGGGGAAGACTGGGACAGAAATGGTAACCACAGATTTCAGAGACCTGGTGGACAAAAAAGGAAAATAAAGGAGCATCTCGGAATTGTTTCTGTGTACAGGTATTCAGGTTCCTGTAGCTTAACCCGAGAGGAAAAGCAAAACAGATTAATTTCTTAGGAAAAACAGAAAGACTCTTAAATAACAAAGGCAGCTAAGTAGAATAATTTCTATTGCTAGCATGATAATTTTACACTTATTTCTTATAAGTAGGCTCTGATGTTTCTTGGTCTTAATTTTTGGCTGATCTGTGGAGAGGGAGTCTTTCCTTTTCCAGATTCTCCATACACCATGCCTCTGTGAAGTCCATCATTCATGCCTCCCCTGCCTAGCTAAATGTGTGCATGTTCACATGAAAAAGTTCAGCTGATTTCACCTAAAGCCACTCCTGATTCAATACACCATCCCCAGTGCTCCTGTTTTGGCTGGACATAGATTGATTGTTCAAAATCACCTGTGATACCTGAAGGTGGAGACACCCCCCACCAGGCTCCCCAGAGTGTGTCCCGCTGTCCCTGCCCTCCATGAATTATGTGCTGAGGTCTGCTCATCCGGCAGCAGCTACTGCCCTGCAGTGATTCATACTTGCTTCAACTGGTAGGTCATGGGGTGGACGTGGATGGTTTAACCAGTATCTGAAAACCCAGCCACAGGAGTAAATTTACCTCTCTGTTGCAATCCAAAACTAATTCCAGCAGAAGGAGTGGCCCTGTGGTCTGCCTGGCCTTGAGGGCACTCAGTCACCTGTGTGCACAGGGCTTCCTTTAAGCATCTTGGATCTGATGATAGTTTAAAGCTATTCCTACCTTTAAGATGCTTCCCAATGGCAAAACACCCAACCTAAGCCTTTCCTCTGTTATTGCACATAAAGGAATTTTCCTGTGAAATATTTCTACAAGGCAGTTGAGATTTTGTGAGTGCAAAATTTCTTTATCTAAATTGTGCTAAAGGAAAAAGTGAACCTTGGCTGAGGAGCAGCAATAATATTGTAATACTTAGCAATTACTTTGAACTTAAATTACATAAACCAAAGAGTCAAATAAATTAATTATGATGCCAAAAAAACCTCCAACTGCCAACACAATTTATGGCCTAAGGTATTGATTATGGCAATTTTATCAACAAAAAAAGACATAAATGGCAGGCGATACTACTTTGTTGTTGACGTGTACTTTAAAACCTGTTGCTATTTAAGAACAATTAAATAGTAGTGGGGATTTTCATTAGTTAATTCCAGTTTACTAAAACCCAAACATTTAAGTGGACCATACCTATTCTTATAAATCTGTCTTCTGGAAGTCTTCACACGATCAGAATGGTGTTCCTGGCTAAAGTCACAGAGGAAGGAAAAACTTCAGAACTGACAACGTCAAGAATCTGCCTAGTTTAGTGCAAAGACATAACCTTGAATTTCATATATTTCAGGTGAATGCCCTTATCATGACTCAGAAGATGTTAACATCGTTCTGATTTTATTTTATTCTGCACTGAAGCAAAAGCAATTGCTGAAACTTCAATTTTTGAGGAAAAAAAAAAGAAAACTACTTTTTCTCCAGTTTGGGTTATTAAAACCAGTTATTATATTATTACACAAATCTGCACTAAAAGTTACAATCAATTTGGAGAAGTTTGTAGGTCTTATTTCAAATGTCAATTTAAAAGGAATGCTGTACTTGTTTCGCAGTCCATTGGACAGCAGTGGAGCGGAATGGGAAGAGACAGTCTGTCGCTACTGGTGTAAAAAGTGACAGAGATTCTTTGAAGTCGAAGGGCACTCCACTTTGAATTGAGGGAATCTGAACTGGATTGCTGCTTATCTCACTGAAGTTCCAAAGTCCGCAAGGTGGAGAGTATACATAACATGCACTTCCACATTACCAAAATAGCAGCCATAAACTGACTCAGGTCAGTAAATGAGTAAGTAAACAAACAGGAAGAGGGATGTTGTCCAAATATGCAAAATTATTTGATAGTATTATATTTAATAACCAACTACATCAATCTGCTATGGGAAATTTTTGGCATCTGGATGCCTTGATTAGAAATATTATTAGTGAATTTTCAAGAATACTATTTAGAATAAAAACATGAAAACTTTAAAGTGAAAACAAGAAAGGAAATGACAAGAACATTATTCTCATGAAGCTGTATAAATAAAATTAAGCAGTGGATCCAAGCTTTTTCAGACTAATGTATTTTAAACTGCTGTTTCCTATAAAGTCACACTAGTGGAAATAGAGAAAAATAAGCTGAACAGTTGCAGAGAAGAAGTATTAATTTCATCTCATACATGAAATAAGAATCTACATAGTAAACACATAATTTGGGAAACCTTTCTAAATTTTAACTGTTGTACCACCTTGTTCACACTGTTTGATATGATGACACAGGCATGCATCCAGTTTTGGGAGCTGCTGAAAATTTTCTTCCTGGGACTAAGGATTCAATCCTATCACTTGGCCTCTGGGTGCACATTCTTACAATTTTCCTTCTATTTCCTTGGTGGGGCCTTTGATAAGCCATTTCTGCTCACTGCAGTGCTGAAGTGAGGTGACACTAAAATCAGAGGTACTTGTTCTGAAAGGCCATCACTAGCTTAACCTTGGTTCAGGACATCATCAATCTTTATGGACTGTACTCTCGTCTTAAAATGTGAAGAAAAATTTGTGGAAATGCAGGTAATACTGAAGAGAGATACAGAAAGATGAGACTATGAGGGCTGCCCTGGTCACTAAATCCAGGGACTACAGGCACCACGTTGCATATTTCCTGCCACACATTGTCTTGAGAACCTTATCTCAAGTACTCTCTGCTGGTTAAGCATATCCATATAATTTCTAGCCTAAACTTAATCTGAAAGTTCACAACCTATTTATTCTTGTGTGAGTATTGTCCTTTAACACTGTTTCTTCTTCTATTGTTTTTTACCCTTTAAATCAAATCATACACTTCAAAAGAAGTTTTAATTAATCCTTCTTGAACAGAGCCAACCAGGACACACACAAGTGAAGTTCTGCTAAGCTTTGTAGGCTGGCAACAATACTTCCTCATCACAAAAATATGGCCTGAAGCACAAGTGACTGGTATTTGTTCCCAATGGGTACATCCCAGAACTTATCACAATACTCACCCCGAAATCCAGTAATATACCCAAGTCCTACTCTTTTCCACTGATTCCAATGAATGAACCTCTAGCTGATTACTGTATTGCCATTGTATACCTTTCTTTTCATTATGTTAAAACTACCTGAGTCCTCAGTATCACCATATCCTTTCAATACAGTCTTCCTTTATATGGATGATGACTCCAAAGTTTGCATTATCAGCAATCATTTGTGGATGCTAAAAGCACTGATGAAAATATTAAAGAAGATGAGCTGCTCCTCTTTTGGCCTTCTTTCAGCCTGATTCTCTCTCTGCTTTTTCAATAGTCGTTGTCCCCACAGATCCTTGCAGTCTACAAAAAATAACTTAGCACCTTGACAAGATGAACACTGAGCATGTGGTGCTCCTGCATTAAGTTGAGGTAAATATTCACATGTCCTAAGCATATTCCCTGCAAGAGTGGGAAACCAGGATCATACTTGGGCATCACCAAAATTCTACTTTTCCCTATGCCTCCTGTCTCATAAATGTCTTGCTTTAATTTTTCCTTCTCTGAGTCCTAGAGCTCTTGAGTGTCTATAAAAGCAAGCATCAAGAATTATTTTAGAGATCCAGATAAATTTATAGACTTACTGTTCTTGATATTAATATGAATATTAAGACAGAGTAGGAAACAGTGCATAACTAAGCTTTTCATTTTTACTTCTGCTTATTTATATTTCACTTAACTTTTACTGTGAAAAGAGGAATCAATGAGAAGTAAAGCTAACATGTTCCTTATTGAGATTCAGTAAAATGATTTTAAAACACTTGAAACTATGATCTCAATATGCTTTACTTATTTCTCCTCTTAAACAAATATAAAATTGCCTTAATCTATTTTTACGTGTCCAGATTTACTTTCTTTTATAACTACTTGTTTGAGAGAGGCAGAGAGACAGGGAGAAGAGAGATACATTTTTATCTCACACTACTTACATTTTGGTGTCTGTGTTATTTAATTAATTTGGATTAATTATTAGTGATAAAACATAGTGCATAAGGGCACTGCATCTTTCATTACTATAGGCTGATCATCAAATCTAAAGATGAATCAAATTGCTTTATTTATTCTGGTATATATAGTCTTTAGATAAGATTGAATACTCTGGATTATCAATGGTGGTAGTTCTACAAGAAATATTAGTAAACATCTGTGTTTCTTATTTTTCTCTTGAGCAAATGTGTTTTCTTTCTCTCACATAATGAATTATGGTAGATTAAATTTTGGTCTCTTTATTAAAAAAATAGGTTTATCATAATTTAGCTTATGGTATTAATATGGGGCACTATTCCTAAAATCATATTTACTTTTCAGTTATATCAATGGAAGTATGTTTATAATGATTTGTAGGCTGTGGGAGAGAGGAAAGAGGAAGAGGCCCAAATGTATTTCAGCAGAAGTAAGTAATTGAAATTCCTTTATTATTCTCTAGCTGCAAGCTACGGAGAAAGAAGTCAATCCCAGTTAACTGCTACCAAAGCACCTTCAAAACCTGCAGGCTGCTCAAAATTGTAGTAGGAAGTGGAAAACAACATTCAAACAAAACTCCAGGAATAAACACACAGTTTCCTTCCAACAAGAAGTACCAGGGGCATACTCATCCTGCTCTTGAACTCCTTACTAAGCAACAGGTACTTGCCACTGTAAGAGAACTAGGTGACTGGTTTGAATCAGGGTGACCTTTCTTATATTCTTCTGTTCATATCTCATTTAGCTGTAGCAGTGGTGCTTATCAGTAACACTTAACGTGAAGCTTCATGACCTAGAAAATAATCTAACAAAGGAAAAAGAAGCTGAACAGTGTCAGTTTCTCATTATAGGGGAGGTTTCTGAAAGGTCAGAAAGTTTCTGAAATAGAAAGCAGTGGTGTATGAGCAATACAGCTTAAAAAAATTAAAACCACCAGCAGGAGTTGAGTCTAGACAATATTTTGAATGTCGAGGTTTTATATAAGCAAGAGACATTTTTAATAAAATTAGGAGACTAGAGCATTCAGTGATTTTATTATTTACTTGAAATAATGTGGCTCATGCCCACAAGAATTGACTAAGCTCTTTACCACTCCCACCTTTAATTATTAGGATTGTAGTCATGGACTGAGTGATTTTTCTCCTGTTCATGAGTTTTATTATCCTACAATTTCACAGAATATTTCCTTGTTCCTGTTATTGATAGGAAGAACAAAAGATTCCACCATCTTGTTTCTTGTGTTATTTTACCATATGCGTTTAGCACACTGTTACTCACTTTTCTCTTAAACCATGTAATGCTTTGAACCTTTTCTTTAGATGTAAGAATTTTTGCCATGCTTCCCAGATTCATCAGTGTGGCTTCATTCTGAATTACTACTTCAAAATTTTGGAGTTGGATACAAGTTAATTTAACCTTACATGATATACCTCACTAAAGTTAGGACCGTACTCACTTCAGCATTCCCTAATCAATGGAAAGACACAGGCAGTCCATAGGGAAACTCAGGATATTCCAAAATAAAAATTAACTTCTTTCTGGACATGCCTCTTAATGTTAAAAATAGGGTTAAGTGGTCTATTTACAGAATTCAGCTATCTCAATGATACTCCTATCAAGTGAGAAGAATGTGGACTGAAGTTACAGTGAACAAAATATTCCAAATAAGATTGTAATTTCTTTTTTCCTTTTCCTATTTTTTAAGTAATTCTAATTTCCGTTATATGCTTGCCAGGGTTGTTTGATTTGTTGGTTTGGGGGGGTTTTCTTGAGTTGCCAAAAAATGACTACATACAACCTGTCCAGAAGATGGTAAGATTTACTTCCAAATTTTCTGAGTGGTTCCTCACAGTTATGTGAGTGAACCTAGTGGTTCCTGACTAGTTTCTGTAACATAATGTCACTTGGATATTTTTAAGTGTAGTAAATTGGAGGCTACTACAATTTAAGTATATTTGAACTTAAAGCATCTTTAACCAAGGAATTATTGATTTCAATAGGCTTGATTTCTACTGTTTCAAAAGTTCTTAATCAATTGCTACAAAGAAAACCATATCAGCTGAACACTTGTTTTCAGAAGCACTATTTGAAAGCTAAAATCCCTTTGCATTTTCATAGTTATATAAAAATGACTTGTATTTTCTTTTGAACTGATGAGAGTATGATCCTATTATAGATCAAATAAGACATCACTTTAGTTTGCAAACTGAACTGTAGTCCTCAGTAAACTCAAACTTTGGCAATGTAACAAATGCAACAACAACAAAGCCACTTCTACATGTTGTTCTTCCTTGCAGCTTTGAGTAACTTCCCATACATCAAACAAAAAGGCTAATATAATCTTGGTCATTCTTCTCCCTCTTGGGGGCCTTTGTAAATTGTATTGCTTTAGGAAATTGAATACAGTGACCACCCCACCAAAGATATCACAGACGAGTGGGGAATACACACTAAGCAAAAAGATCTGTTTACTTGTAGGACTTCTTTTTCCTCCTACATGTTACCCTTTCAAAGCTATATTGTTATCTAGCATATTTGAAATGTTTTAGCAGAAACTGAAAGATTCCATTCAAAAGAAAAAACAGAATTTACTGTTACGTCTTTTCCTCGGAAAACTTGCTTTATTGCACTTAATTTTGTTCTGCATATATATGCACACACATACATTCCATCATGACCATTAAAATACTTTTTATAGAAAATACATTTGAAAGCAGATTGATAGCTCACGGCAGGAAAGCAAATGGCTATTCTGCACCTGGGACTCTGTGAAGGCAGGCAGAAGTATTTTTGCTTGTAGAACTTGGTAATCTTTTGCCTGGGATCATAAGTGTATCTAGAAACAAGGGCTCTTCTCTTGTGGCTACCTTTGAATTTCCATTAAAAAATAATTCATGTCATTTTTAACTATAAATAACAAAGATGGAAATGGTCAGCAAGTATACAGTAATCATTCTCTTGATTTGCCCTAAAAAAATTTGGAAAACAAAATTAATTGGTTTTTATTCTTTTCCTGCCATGAGTGCTAGCTTTTTGGTATCTATCTATTAATAAGGCAGATTCTGATTACAAACTTATACCTGAGTCGAACCCAGAGTCCATTTCAGTTTTCACCAGCTGTTTGTAAACATTGTGGGATAACTTGATCTGAAGCTGATTGCTCTGTACCGAGTTCATTTTTGGCAATTAAAATTGATTAAGAATTAAAGTGTTCCAGTATTATTCCACTGGACATAGGGACATAGTAGAAAATGAACTTTTCCTGTTACTGATTGTAATACACAGGAAAAGAAATGAAATTGCACTGATCAATAGGAACGGTAATATTTGGAAAACAAATTTCTATTATACTAATTCCGAATGTTGATCTCCCAACACATATCGCATAAATCTTCCAATTTACAGTAGGTCTCTCATTAAGTACAACTTGTTATTCTGGTACAGTACTGTGTGAAGAAATAAGTGAGCTAAGATTTAGTGTAATAGAGAATGAGTTAATGTCAAAGTGTTTCTGCCCAGACTATGTCTAAAACACAGTCTATTCTGAAGCAGATGTGAAGTACAAGGAGTTGTCAAGTTCCCTGAAAAGCAGTTTGCTTACTCTTGTTTACATTTGGCTGGAAAAGGTCTGACATTCTCTTCTGTTATTTGTATGCCCAGAACCTGAAGCTGTAAGGAAAGTGCCCCAGGTGCCTTGCAGCTGCTCAAGGAATTTAAAGTTCACTAGCTATCAGTATTCTTCTAACAAATTAATAATCAGAATTGACAGGAACAACAATTTCTCTGGGAAACCTGTGTGGGCATCAAAACCTGTCCTCGGGGTAGATCCGATCTGCAGGCTGCCCAGAAGCCACAGACCCATGAAATCTACACTAATACTTCATGACCTCCAAAGTGTAGAGGGAGATTAGACTCCCAGGACTTTCAGTGCCAAAGAAGAAAAAGCCAATTGATGTTCTGCATAAAGAAGTCAGTATTTTTCGACAAATTTTTGTTTCACTTAAAGGTTTATTACTAACTGTAGTATGAAGAAGACTTGCCAGTGAGTGAGAACTGTCTATGAAACTTCCTCAAGAGATCCCAGGAAAAGAGAACACTGCATATTCCTCTCTACTTGTAGTGGTTTGGTCCAAAATACTCATTACTTGCTAACCTATGACACTATTAAGGGAAGTTGAGGTGTAAGCTTACTCTTCTTTTGCATCTCCTCACACACTGAAAAACCACAGAGCATCACCAATGAATAGTGAAATATCTCAGTGAGATACGGATGCAGAAATGATCACAGTGTCATTATTTAACAATTAAATAACTATACGGTATAGTAAGAGCTGGCAAGGCTTTGCTGGCATTTCAGGTTTTGTCAGCCTGGATATATGGGACTAACTGTGACTACAACTATTCTCACTTTCACACATCCCAGGTTTTAGGGATAGTTCTCAGCGTGAATGACTCCAGCTTTTGCTGTCAAGATGTAGCCACAGGACATTCATTTACAAAACTTCTGAGAGGAGATACAAATGAGAGAAAGTCAGAAACCTGGTTTTCAGGTATTAAGGGAAGGCACAGTATAAGCAGTGTGAGTGGTGAAGAAAATTGGAAAAACCTGAGATGAAAAGCAGGGACATGATGAACACGGGGCAAAAGAAAAGCACAGTGAAACTTTACTTGGGACAGCAAGAAAATGCCCTGAAATAGAAAGAGGTGTGTGTGGTGGCCTAGGGACCATGGTTCTGGCAGACACTTCATGTCTTGATGACTGTCCATAATTTGATCTCACTGGGAAGAAGCTTTACACCGATTTTTGTATTTGGAATGGATCTCTTGCCTCTCAGTAGGTCATGGATGGTGGATTTTGCAATGCTAGAGACTGAAGCTGAGAACAGAGGCAGGCACAACAGGAAGAAATGGTTTTTGCCATTCCCTCCGTATCACTGTAAGATTTGTGATACTGTTGTCCAGTTATTACAGTTCTGCAGCTGAAGGAGCATATAACATTATCAGACTTTGATGGGGGAGAGAAGTAACAAAAAATCTCTTTTTTTGATCGATATTTACTTTGTCATGAATGTAAATGAGGAGGTGAATATCTTGGCAGGTTTGATGAAGCATGCTATCCATGCAAACTCTCTTCAGACCCAAGAAATCATACTTTTAAAGGCACAAGCAGGATTCAGTAATACAGAACTAGTCTTCTATTAAGAAAAGTTGCATACTACTTCTGATATTCTACAGGAAGGAAAGTTTTCTTCAAAAGTCAATACATACATCTTTGATTCTTTCTTTTTTATATTAATTTAAGCTTACTGTAACTTCATTATTTTCAAGAGGGTGGATGAACATGCTGTTGTATGTTATAGGAAAACGGCTTCTTACTGAATTTCCCAGTCCTTGAGTTCTTACCAGCAATAGCTGATACCATTTCCATCCCATCTTTCTCCTCTATTTAATATCCTCCTGAATTGCTTCTGTTTGCGTTAGACAAGTAGGCTTTGCTCACTGTTTTTTCTACAGCTGTGGTTCATATCTAAGGTAGCTCAGGAGCCCATTAAGAGCAGCTATTAATTAAAGCAAGATAATTCAGCCATCCCATTCACACACTTCTTTGAATTTTGTGAACGGTCTACTTGCATTTGGGATTTCTCATCTCGTTTACTCATAGCCATGAGGACTTGTCTTTAGCAAGCATTGTTGTTCAAACTCCTTTTAGCTGCCACTCCCAAATTCAAATTGCATGCCTGAATATCACAGCTATCCCAACAATCTGGTCTTGTTTTTCTGGACAGAAAAAAATTACATGAGTAAGCCATTTCTAGTCAAGAACAAAACAAAACAAAAACAGGACAGCATCAATTATAAAGGGATCAAGACAATGAATGGATGAATTTTATATGATTATTAAAAACTGTGAAACTGAAAATTGCAATGAGAACAAAACATTAGAAAATTAAAATTATTTTTCTTCTACTACTCACTGATCAAATAAAAAGGGGTCTTACATTATAAACAATACTAAGTACAGATATTTGCTAGTCACTGTTCACCCATCCATTTCAGTCTAACGGCTTTTCTTCTTAAAACTAGCTTAAATTTCCTTAGGCAAAGCCTGCAGTATGTTTTTGCTTTTCCAGAAGCAAACTTTGTTACTCCTGAGACTCCTCCTATTCATCTGACATCTCCTATTCATCATAGTCAAGTCAGAATTTTGAAAAATAGCAGTAGATAAAGAAATTACTGCCACTGAAGGAAGAGGGATGTGTACATGGTCTGCTACAAGAGAAATGAAATAGCACGAAGAACCATTCACTTAAACCTTTTTCAGTGGTAATGATTCCCACCTGTTGCTTTAACAGATTAAGAGCTCAAATAACCACAATCTAAGTAAATCTATCTCTTAAAACAACTTTAGATGGATATTATGGACATATTCTAATCAGACTGAGATTTTGAGTGAATTACTTCAAATCAAGTCTTTTGGCTCCAAGAAGCCCAGACAAATTGAAGCACACTGATGTTGGTATTCATGTACACTCAAACCTTTACCTTAAAATAATGTGTAAAAGTGTCTTGACATATGTAGGTGTGCTGGGGGAATCTGCAACTGAGAAGGAGAAACATTTTCTCAAACTGCAGCACAGAGACACAGAAATACTGATGAGTGCTTTTACATTTGCCAAAAGAAAAAGGAAAAAATAGTTTCTTTCTGGCTTCCAAGGCCAAACAAACTGGATGAGCTAATGCTGTTCAGAACTCTCACTGTATCCCTGCACTGTGCCGCTTAACATATCTGCTTCCAGCAATGTGGGCTGCAGACAGCAGAACTGCACTCTGGCACAAGCAGAGTCTGTCTATTTGGGTCCTGTATTATATTTCATCTCTAGTGCCCATGTGTCCTACTCCCGTGAACCATTCATTAACAAACAAGTGGGAATTACTTGTACAGAACATTTATGGTTGTCTTTATACTGTGCCCAGGAGGAAAACACTTCAGTGCATTACTTCTACAGGAACAAAAGTACACATAAACCAGACAAAACACATTACTGCATTTCTTAAAGTTAGTACCCAGACCCTTGGATAAAGATGGGCACATGCAATGTGTTCCTTCAGTACTCATTAGTAACTGGTTAGTAACTCACCAGAGGACATTAAACCATAGTATCTTTGTTGTTAAACTACATTTAGCTGTTATGAAGGCTCCTGTGGAGTGGGGCACTTCTAAAAATTACTCTCATTTTGTAGACACATACACATTCTTCCTCATGACAGGATTGTTAACAGACAATTTACAGTTTCTTTTTGTCTGGGCCTCTGCTGGTATTTTAGCAAATCCGCACAAACTGGTACAAGATAAACATATTTGTCATTCAGTCCTACCCTTTTATATTCGTGGGCAGACTTCCTATAAAGGCCATTTGCCAAATGGGGGTACTTAGTTGTTTAATAATTATTTTGACATCAAAGTGAGACAAAAGAATAGGAAATTGCCCTCCAGCTGCTGTAAAAGACCAGTGCATGGATATTCCCATTAGGAACATGTCTCTGTGCATTATCACCTACCACTGTGCAGAGTTGTTTACCACTTCATTACTTTCTATATTTCAGGACACTGGAATATTAATGTTGTCAATGAATCAGGGAGTTCTATTGGCCATAGCCTATCATTAACCAGGGAGAGCAAAGGGCCATTTTATGACCTTTGGCTCCTATCTGGGAATCTCTCTCTGAATAAACTGAAGTAATACATGTGGAGGCTTAATAATGACTTTCGGGAAGTTCTGGGATGCTCATTTTCATATTGATTATATCTATTTGTGTCCTGTAAGTTCCTTTATTGATTATTTTCTTTGTGTCCTGTAAGTTCCTTAATTGCTAGTATTAGAAGACATGACATTATGTGAAATCCTCTCCAGCCTACTTCTCAAGAAAAATATTTACTATGTGCTCAAAGCTTAACAACTACGCCTGGTAGACATGTGCAAACTGAAAAAATACAGGGTAGGCAGTCCACTGCTTTCAGTGACCATCAGCTTAGGACGTCCAGCAAATTGCCAGTGACACTGCAGTTATTAAGATGTAGGACTTCCTAATGCCTGCCCTAAGCTATACAGTAACTTTGAAATACAGAATAAGCAGGACAAAACAAGTGCTGAAGCAAGTCAGAAGCCTATATATGCTTCCTAGTTTCAGGCAGACATATATTACAGGGTAAAACTCCTATAATGTAGAAATGTTCCACAGAAACCTTGCAGAAAATTATGGCAAAGAAGAAATTATTACTGAATACTCTAAGTAACAAATAGCATGGGTAGAATGCATTCACATTATTTTTCAGCTTTATTTGGCCATATAAATAATCAATCAAAAATTCCTAGAACCATTGCCCCCATATGCGATGTATTAATTAACTGCACTATATAATGGCACTAAGATATACTACAACATCCACATTGGCAGCCAAATTAAAATCTGAGAAAATATGGGAGAAGTCAAGATGCTAAATTACGTTTAGCCTCCACAACCACATACATATAGGAAGCAGAGCAGAATTGAAAGCCCATTGCCCGAATCATGAATGCTTTAATGAATATACAATCCTTTAGAAAATGCGTCTTATAAACAGAAAGTATTGTGCAGCCCAGGCTACCACCATCATTTTGCATCAGTTATATGCCTCTTCAACATTCAAAGCTCAGCCCACCTCTGGGAAAGCCAAAGCAGCCAAAAAAATATGCCGTGAAACTAAATGTCATCTGCATCTTTATGAAACTAGAGCTCCAGAAGCCACAACATTTCACCTACAACCAGGTACAATGATGCAAAATTGATTCAAGAATATCTGAATACTGGTCAGGCTTTGCTTTGCACCCTTACAGTAGAAGACAGGGCCACCACCCCATTTCTTGGCTGACTGCATACAGCTAAGAGCAGAAATAAAAGCCTGAATTTGCTTCCAAAAGATACTCTTGGGCACAGCCCTAAGCAAAGGTTGGTGTTTAACCTTCCAGTGGGAGTCACAGGAGGTAATGTGTCCCAGAGCCACACCTCAGGGGCCAAACTTAAATACGTTGTTTCCTCATTGCTTCAAGGGGGTAATAATTTACTACTCAATCAGTAGCATTTCCCATCACCTTGTGGCATGTCTGATGTGAGGCTTAGGCTGCTTCTCTTCCATGTTTTCTGCCGGTCTCCATGCTCTGAAAGGGTTGTGAATGTTACCATGGAAGGTTGCCTGCACACAGAAAGAAATGAAATTGTGCATGAGAAAGTCTTTCTTCCACAATTACTTTTGTAAGTGCCTAGTCCAGATAAGTCACCAAGGAACTGAATCTCCAATTGAATTTATGTAGACATTATCCACAAGACCTGGCACTTTCCTTATGGTACTTACTCATCTTTTCTACATAATTTAGATTTACTGCTTCTTTGTAATTCCTTATTTTACCTGATTGAGGCAAAGAAACAGAAGGCAGTGTTTACATCCTGGAAAACAGTGATCAAATAAGGCTTGGAGGGAAGAAAAGCATACTTGCTCTGCTCCTGTTATTTATTTCATATAAATAACCTCAAAAGAATTTATATGCTGGACTTCATTTTATTATATGTACAAATAGTCAAAAAATAGTTTGCAAAATCTTAGGAAGAAATAATTATTGAAAAATAAAAGAGAAAGCTTATAAAAGGTTGTAGACTCCACTAGAACCCATGAAATAGTTGGAATCCTAAAAGTATTGATATAACTAAGTTTTTTCCAAACCTAGCCATATACCTTAGCATAGAAAAATTTGCCTTACTTTTTGTTTTGTTGGTTCCTTGCTTGGTTTTCACTTCGAAACTCATCAACCCATAAAAATTCTCCTGCCATGAAGAAAAATTTGCTTCTCTGTTACCAGAAAGACAGTGTAGGTGCTTCAATTCTTTTTCTATAAAATCTGAATTACTTTGTTGTTTGGGTTTTGTTTGTTTGTTTTGCTTTTGGTTTTTTGTTTGTTTGTTTGGTTTGGTTTTGGTTGTTGCGGTTTTTTTTATTATTTGCAGTAGTCCACATGCATTATCATTTTTAGGCTAAAGGATTAAACTAATTTGAAGAATGGAAAGTAAAACTATTCAATAAAGTTTTAGGGCAAAAAGTCTTACAGACATACACCAATTTCTCATTTCCTTTAAGAAAAAGCTGACTTTAGACTCCCTTTCTATCATGTTTTACTGATGAACAAACTAAGCTAAAGAACTGGCTTCTCTGACTCGTTCCTATTAAAATAAGTTTTGTTAGAACTCAACACCTGCCACTAGTTTTAGAGTTTCTCATTATCCTGAACTGCAATTCCTTTACAGACCTGCAGAATGAGTTCCTGGGCAAAAATTGGCCCAAATAGCAAAAATTGGCCCAAATAGCAAAAATTGGCCCAAATACAACAGGATTCATAACTGGCATTGCTTCTAGTCTCTTGTGATAGCCCACTTGGAGTACTGCCTTCAGCTCTGGGGCCCTCAGAAGACAAAAGACATGGATATATTTGAGTGGGTCCAGAGGAGGGCCACAAAGATTATCACGGGGACAGAACACTTCTCCAATGAAGATGGAGAGAAAGGCTGAGAGAATTTGAGCCCTTCAGCCTTTAGAAGAGAAGGCTTCAGGAAGAGCTTGTGGCAGCCTCCCAGTGCCTCAACGGGGCCTACAAGAAATCTGGAAAGGGACTTTTTTACAAGGGGATAATTACAGGACATGGGGTGATGGCTTTGAACTGAATGAAGGTAGATTTGGATTGGATATTAGGAAGAAATTCTTTGCTGTGAGGGGTGGTAAAATACTGGAAGAGGTTGCCCAGAGAAATTGCAAATGCCTTATCCCTGGAAGTATTCAAGGCAACCTGGTTTAGTGGAAGGTGTCCCTGTCCATGGGAATTTGGAACTAGATGATTCCCAAGGTCACTTCCAACCCAAATTATTCTACAATTCTATGATTCCTTTTAAAACCCAAGTAATTTCTGAAATTTTGGAATACTGATCTTGTCCCATCTAGGTGTGGCTCCCTTCAAGATGCACTGTGTTCATTCACTCTTACAATTACATGTAAGGATTTAGGCCTTCCTTGTTCTTTCTGTTGATCCTTTTCATTCTCTTCATCTTGTTCTTATCCTTTGAAATTTGAAAATAGCTGATGAGCCAAATAATGAAGACGGAATATGAAGTCTCAAGTACAATATGGCAGGATGTGTTAAAGTTTTAACTTAACAATACATGGAAAAATATATGGTCTGATATTACAATTTACCTTCCTTCTAAATCTGTAAAAGGAACAGAATTAACTGGTACGAATAAATCTGGCATAGTTTAGTCATATACATGTTCATATTTGCACCAGAACAAAATATACTTTAGACTGCTGTCCTACCCATCATACAGACTTCATGGCAACTGGATAACCAGTACAATTATGGCATTGCATAGTTATGGAAAGTTATATATGTGTAATAGTTATGAAAGTGATTTGTAACCAATAGGTGAGGACAGGCTTTATAATTAGGCAATTTAAAATACACTAATTTTTATTTCATTTTTCTGTAGACAGCTGATCTCCATCAACAACAATCAAGGAAGGACACCTTTTGTTATTTATTTTCAAGAGTTTACCAACTTAGCTGAAGTGGGAGAACCTGTAAGCCTGGGCATATCTGGAGTAGGACCATTCTTAAGAAATGCACCTTCAATTCATCCAGTTCTGAAACTTTTGAATTTCTGAAGTAAAACATGGGCATATGACCCCTTTCTGAATGCAAAATGTATACAATACATTACTATTGTAATTTGTGTGCAATATAAAATCATAGAATGGTTTGGGTTGGAAGGGACCTTAAAATCACCTTGTTCCAACCCCCCTGCCATGGGCAGGGACACCTTTCACTAGACCAGATTGTTCAGAGCCCCATCCAACCTGACCTTGAACACTGCCAGGGATGGGGCAACCGGAGTTTCTCTGGGCAACATATTCCAGTGCCTCACCATCCTCACAGGAAATATTTTTTTTCTAATATGGGGAAAAAGTCACTCTCCAACTTTCTTGTAGCCTCCTTTACATAATGAAAGGCTGATCTAAGCTCTCTCTGGAGATTTCTCTTCTCAGGGCTGAACAACCCCATTTCTCTCAGCCTGTTTTTTAGGAGAGCTGCTCCAGGCCCCTGATCATCTTCTTGGCCCTTATCTGGACTCACTAACACTACTTTTATCATGCTCATATCAATGACCAGAAAAAAAAGCACAAAATAGTCTTTATTTTGGTGTCTAACTCACGCCAGGGATAAATCTAAGTACCAAAAGTACATCTGGATGTCCGGAATGTTCTTCCATTTATTTGTCTTTCTACAAGCACATAAATTCTTTCCCCATACCAGACTTGGTGCATGACAGGAAGTAGTATATTAAACTTTGCCTGATCTGATAGCACACAATGGACTGGTAACCTTGAAACCAAGATTCTTCCATTAGGTAAATCATCATATCCCTGTTCACATTCCAGTAAGACAGAATTTTCTTTATTTATTTGCCATCTTGAGATGAGCAAAAGTCAAATTCCAACCATTATTGTTCTGCTTTAAAGCTTCTCTCTTATAGAGGTGTATAAGGGAAAACATATTGTCAAACTCTACCATTTTTTGGGTGGGGGGTTTTAAGTTTAAATACCTGAAGTACGTAAGTTTGGATAATAATAATAATAATAATTCAACACTTAGTACTCTGAATTTACAGAATATAGTGCTTTGGGGAAGCTATAGCTACACTTACGCTATGAAAAATGACTTGAAGAGGCTAGGCCAGAGGGAGAAAAAGACTGAATAAAATTATAAATATCAGCTTGTATTTTATGCTGAATGTATATATTAGGTTGTCTGCAACAATTAACGTGCTGTATTGCTGACAGTTGTCACACTGCAGGCAAGATGATGTCTCCATGAAGGACTATGCTTGAGAAGCAATGGGATGGCAAATTAAAGTGGTGATAAAGAAAAGTCTTGCTGGCAAGAGATCTTTTTCTGATCTAACATACTGAGAATCTGGGCTCACACAGAAAATGAAATCAGATTAGGATGAGGTTAGTGTTTTAAAGATAAGATCACTTGAAAAAATTCTTTGCTAAATTTATATTTCTGATTTTCCAGAGATGCTGTCCCTAAAGGGATTTACCTAGAAGTACGGGAATTTGACCTGTAATTCCACTGATGGAAACAACAGTGTTCCATATATTCTTACCTGGCTATCTGCCCTACAGGGCACAATGTCACACCAGTACACAGTAGGACTTGGTCAGCCTCAAACAGATCTGTCCAGCACATTTCAACCTAAATTTCTATCCCTCTGCAACATCTGCCCGCTCCTCACTTGCTAGCAATTTTTCTAAAGTAAGGCCAAATGTCCCAGAGTTCTTAGCTCATCTGTCACTGTCTGTCTGGATCTCTCACATGTATGGGAAAATGTACTCTGTAAAACAAACCTTATGAGTTCATCATGAAAGAAAACTAATAAACATGACAAACAAGGGCTCAATCCCATTTGTGTAGAACAGTATTAACATAGGAATTCACTAATTCATTATTTAATTAATGAGGTTTCTAATTCAGATGGTCTCTAAATCATAACCTGCAACTCATGCACCTATGAACAAAGTAGTTACCTAGCTGATGGTGAGAATGTTTATCCTTCCTCCTTCCCCATGATGCAGGTACTCCCTGTATACCACCAAGAAGCATGAAAATTTTGGGAGTCCAGCTGCTCAATCAATCCACCTCAAATTTTGGGGGGCTAAGCTGATGTATTTATACCTTCCAATTTGGAAATCTGGTCTATTTCCATCCATTTTTACTGGATTCTGGGGAAACTTCCAGACAACTGCTAATGCAAGGATTCTGCAGGAGATCACTAGCTGTGGGTGACAGTGACTGCACAACAACCTTTAGCCATTTCTGCCCAATCATACCCTGCCTACATGTTGCCCTCATTTTGAGCTAATGGCAGCACTCCCAGCATGGCCTTAGCATGAGCTGTGTGACAGCCAAAATTTGAGCAAGGTTTGACTGAACAGTCACACTCTATTTAGACAGAATTTTCTGATCATTATTCTGCTGTCAGTGGTAGGGCTACTCAAAGAAAGGTCTACATATTTCTCTACTTCAGACATGAAAATATTTTGTGAAAAAAAAATTAAAAAGAAAAGTTCTGGAGATCATTTTTAGAAATGGGACTCCAGTATACATTCTTCCTTTTTTTCTGGCAAACTGTATTTACTCTTTAGTAACAGAGTTTAGCAATATGCAGCCTAATGGTATTTAATTCATGCCTATTTTCATTACCAGTTGGTGCTGGTGAGTGCAATATTTGCATTGCTATATAGATTAGATGTAGATAAAAATAAAGGATTTTAACCTTAATAACTGAACAGTTATGTGTAACTTTCCTCCAGAAGAAGAGTTGTGTTCAAGCTGGCCTCTTCTTAACAATGATTGCGCCATTCTGCAAATTTGTTTTATAAATTCTCAAGCATGCAAGTTAAAGAAATGAGAAACACACATTAGAACATGCTCTCTATTATCTCTGTAGAATAATCACTGTGCTTGTGTTGGGGTTTTAGGAGCTCTCCTGGTTTTTTGGGGGTTTTTTTGGTCTGTTTGGTTTTTTCCTGTTAAAGGAATTTTCCCCATACAGGCTGCTAGGGGGAAAAATTGCTGGGTACTTCAGAAAAACAAAAGAGCTACCCACTGAGGGTGGGGTGCATCTGGCTACTCTTTTGTTTCACCTGGGTATGTGGACAGTCAGTCGCCGGCATTTGGACAGAGAGAGAGGCTGCTTCTTCGGCTGCTTTTTCCTTCTACCAGAGAAACCCCAGGATCCCAAGCCCTCCTTCCCTGCCCCACTGGGAGCCGGGCTGTGGCTGCCCTGCCCCCACCATTGCTTCGAGCCTTCATTACGTTGTAGCCGTGCTCGCCCTGTCTGCCCAGACCTCCAGGGGGTTCCCACCACAGCTCTGCAGTTTGGATACATCTCGTCTGCCACCCAGGATTTGTGCTCGTCCCTGCCGTTCCAGCCTGCTGTTCCTGAGGATCCGGCCGGACACTGGGATCGGCTGCCCAGGGGTTGATGAAGCCTTTGTCCCATTGTTTTCCCGGGATCCCAGGCCACCAGTGCCACGTGCTCCCCGAGCTCGCTCCGGAGCGCCCCCTGCAGCCGCGGGGGAACCATCGCACCTGCCCTGCTCACCGGGAGCCGCCAGCGCCCCTGCCGGCTGCGAGCGGAACTGCACCCGAGGGGAAAAGGCCTGACAGCCGAGAAGGCTGGGACTGGGTTTGTGTTTGCTGTTACTGCCATAGTTATTGTTGTTTGTTTGACTGGTTATATATATAATAATAAAGAACTGTTATTCCTATTTCCCACATCTTTGCCTAAAAGCCCCTTGATTTCAAAATTATAATAACTTGGAGGGAAGGCGGGTCGCATCTGCCATTCCAAGGGAGGCTCCTGCCTTCCTTAGCAGACACCTGTCTTTACAACCAAGATAGATCTTGGCGCCCAATATGAGGCCTGAGGGCATTAAGAGAAAGGGGTGAAAAAGGAATAACAGTTCCTGGATAACTTAATTTTGTGTGCTGAATATAGGAACCTTGTTAGGCAGCACTATGTGGTCTACTTTACCCTGGTTCGGGTGGCAGGTGGTCGTGGTTATATTCTTCCCCTTTCCAGCTCCTTACCTAAACATGGGTCCTCTGACTAAGGCTACCATTGCTGTTATCCAGTTTGCACTATGGGTCGAGAAGGTGAGGAATTCATGGGCTTTTAACTTCCTCCGGAATATGGGCACGTGGATAAAGGGCTACCACACACTAAGTGCATGTTTTTGGGGTTATGTTAGAAATGGTACCTTCTGTGAGGAAATGACACCAGGGGAAGTTTTCTCCCAACCCCTCAACCAGTTCTTTGGGCCCACCCCACCAATTTTCTAAGGGTTTATATTTCCTCTGGGTACTAACCAACTGGTACTGATAGGCCTACTCTATTTAGCATTCAGGAATAAGTTGAGATTGGTTTGGATAACTACCTAGACACCAGCCCCAGAGACTAGAGATCCTACCCCAGAGCCTGATCCTGCCCCAGAACCTGACACAGCCCCAGACACTAGAGATCCTATCCCAGAGACTGATCCAGCCCCATAGCCTGACACAGCCCTAGACACTAGAGACCCTGCCCCACAGCATGATACTGCCCAGCAGCCCACCTCAGAAATGGACTACCCGAACTGGGTGGGGGTACTGGTGAACAGGATGCAGGGAATATGCCAGGAGATGGGCCAGGTGCGCCAGGGGATATGTCAATTGCTAAGGGAATACACCTCCTCAGCTAGTGAAAAACCCTCTCCCTGCCTCAAAGAGGGTGAGTCCGATGGTGCAGCAGTGGAACCCACGGATGTTACAACAGTCCAGGTTTCAGCTGAACCACAAGGACAATCACAGCCAGCAGCAGTCGCCCCTGTGCAAAGGAGGAGGTATAAAACCAAATCAGTATGACCAGTTAATGATGATGGGGAACCAGGGCCCTCACAACCAGCAGGAGAGTCAGAGCCGGAAATCATCACCGAGTCCCTGTCATACGACAGTCTCCGTAGTATGTAAAAAAACATTGTGCGAAGGGGACGTGAGCCTTATACAACCTGGCTGCTTCAGGTTTGGGACCTTATGGGCATAGGTATGCAACTGGATAGTGGTGAGGCAAGGTATCTGGGATCGTTGACCCAGGACCCAGGTGTGGACCAGATATTTGTGAGGGAGCCAGGGCCCCTTTCTCTCTGGGACCCCGATAAGGTCAGGTGCACAGGACAGATGATGTGGAACCTGGCAAAGATAGGGCCACCGCAATACACCACCTTCATTGCAACGACTGAAGCCGAGAACAACTGAGAAACAGTGGGCTCTGTCGCCAACAGGCTCAGGAATTATGAGAGTATGGTCAATGGTCCACTGAAAGCTCATGTCTCTGCTGTGGTTAAGGACCTCAAAGAGGAGATGAAGGAGATGAGGGAGATGAGGGAGGAGATGAGGAAGATCAGTGTGGCACCAGTGCAAGTCACAGGCCCCCAAGTCAGAGCCCATCATCCCCCAGCTAGAGAGAGAGGGTACACCCCATGAGCTGAGCTGTGGTTTTTTCTGTGCGAGCATGGGGAAGACATGAGAAGGTGGGATGGGAAACCCACCTCTGTCCTGGCAGCGTGGGTGCGTGAACTCAAGGAGGGAGGCACTAACCGAGGGGGTTCCGCTAAGGTGAAAGTAGCCTCAGCCTCCTGTGACCGAGCTGCCAGGTATTACAGAAGAGAGGATGATATGTCAGATCCCCTTGAAGGTACCTCGAGCATGTACGCCCAGAGAAAGAATGATAACCAAGGCTAGAGGGGCCCTGCCTCTAGCCAGGAAGAGGCACAGGAGAACCGGGTTTTCTGGACAGTGTGGATCCGATGGCCTGGCACATCAGAGCCACAAGAATATGATGTGCTGGTTGATACTGGGGCACAGTGTACTTTAATGCCATCAGGACATGTGGGGGCAGAACCTGTCTCCATTGCTGGGGTGACAAGGGGATCACAGCAGTTGACCCTGTAGGAAGCTGAGGTGAGCCTGACTGGGAAGGAGTGGCAAAAAGCATCCGATTGTGACTGGCCCAGAGGCCCCATGTATTTTGGGCATAGACTTCCTCCGGAATGGCTATTACAAAGACCCGAAAGGACTCAGGTGGGCATTTGGGATTGCTGCTGTGGAGGCAGAGGGCATTAGGCAATTAACACCCTGCCTGGACTATCAGAGAATCCTTCTGCAGTTGGGCTCCTGAAAGTGGAAGAGCAACGAGTGCCAATTGCCACCTCGACAGTGCACCGCCAGCAGTATTGGACAAATCGAGATGCTGTGATCCCATCCACAAGATGATCCGTGAGCTGGAGAGCCAAGGAGTGGTCAGTAAGACCCACTCACCCTTCAACAGCCCTATCTGGCCTGTGCACAAGTCTGACGGGGAACGGAGATTGACTGTGGACTATCGTGCCTTGAATGAAGTGACACCACCACTGAGCGCTGCTGTGCCGGACACGTTGGAGCTCCAGTACAAGCTGAAGTCCAAAGCAGTGAAGTGGTACGCCACTATTGACATTGCCAATGCATTTTTCTCCATTCCTGTGGCAGCAGACTGCAGGCCTCAGTTTGCCTTCACCTGGAGGGGTGCGCAGTACACCTGGAATCGACTGCCCCAGGGGTGGAAACACAGTCCCACCATCTGCCATGGACTGATCCAGGCTGCACTGGAAAAGGGTGAGGCCTCAGAACATCTGCAGTACATTGATGACATCATTGTGTGGGGGAACACGGCATCGGAGGTACTTGAGAAAGGAGAGAGAATCATCCAAATTCTCCTGGAAGCTGGTTTCGCCATCAAGAAGAGCAAAGTCAAGGAACCTGCCCGAGAGATCCAGTTCCTGGGAGTAAAGTGGCAAGATGGATGACGTCAGATTCCCACTGAGGTCATCAATAAGATCACAGCAATGTCTCCACCAACCAACAAGAAGGAAACACAAGCTTTCCTAGGTGCCATAGGTTTCTGGAGAATGCACATTCCTGAGTACAGCCAGATCGTGAGTCCTCTCTACCTGGTTACCCACAAGAAGAACGATTTCCACTGGGGCCCTGAACAGCAGCAAGCCTTCGCCCAGATCAAGCAGGAAATCGCTCATGCCGTAGCCCTTGGCCCAGTCAGGACAGGACCAGAGGTGAAGAACGTGCTCTACTCTGCAGCCGAGAACAATGGTCTGTCCTGGAGCCTCTGGCAGAAGGTGCCTGGTGAGACTCGGGGCCGACCACTGGGATTCTGGAGCCGAAGCTATAGAGGGTCCGAAGCCAAGTACACTCCCACAGAGAAAGAAATCTTGGCAGCTTATGAAGGAGTCCAAGCTGCCTCAGAAGTAATTGGCACAGAGGCACAACTCCTCCTGGCACCCCGACTACCGGTGCTGGGGTGGATGTTCAAAGGAAAGGTTCCTTCCACACATCACGCCACCGACGCTACTTGGAGCAAATGGATCACCCTCATCACGCAGCGCGCCCGAATTGGAAACCCAAGTCGCCCTGGGATCTTGGAAATAATTACAAACTGGCCAGAAGGTGAGACTTTTGGGTTATCTTCTGAAGAAGAAGAGGAGCAGGTGACACGTGCTGAAGAAGCCCCACCATATAACGAGCTACCAGAGAGTGAAAGACAATACGCCCTCTTCACTGATGGTTCCTGCCGAATTGTAGGTGCTAGCCGGAAATGGAAAGCCGCTGTATGGAGCCCCACACGACAAGTTGCACAGGCTACTGAAGGAGAAGGTGGATCGAGCCAATTTGCTGAACTCAAAGCTGTTCAATTAGCTCTGGACATAGCTGAAAGAGAGAAGTGACCAAAGCTCTACCTCTACACTGATTCATGGATGGTAGCCAATGCTCCGTGGGGTTGGCTGGAAAGGTGGAAGAAGGCAAACTGGCAGCACAGAGGAAAACCAATCTGGGCTGCTGAGGAGTGGAATGGCATTGCCACTCGGGTAGAGAAGCTATCCATGAAGGTCCATCATGTAGATGCTCACATCCCCAAGAGCTGGGCTAATGAAGAACATCATAACAACAAACAGGTAGATCAGGCTGTGAAAATAGAGGTGTCCCAGATAGACTTGGATTGGCAACATAAAGGAAAGTTGTTCCTAGCTCGATGGGCCCATATGCCTCAGGCCATCAGGGCAGAGATGCCACCTCTAAGTGGGCACAAGATTGAGGGGTGGATCTAACCATGGACAGTATCTCCCAGGTGATCCATGATTGTGAGACATGCGCTGCGATCAAGCAGGCCAAGTGAGTGAAGCCCCTGTGGTATGGTGGGCGATGGTCCAAATACAAGTATGGGGAGGCCTGGCAGATTGATTACATCACACTGCCTCAAACCCACCAAGGCAAGCGCTATGTGCTCACAATGGTAGAAGCCACCACTAGGTGGCTGGAGACCTACCCTGTGCCTCATGCTACTGCCCGGAACACCATCCTGGGCCTTGAAAAGCAAGTCCTTTGGAGGCATGGCACCCCTGAGAGAATCGAGTCTGACAATGGGACTCATTTCAAGAACAGCCTTATAAACACCTGGGCTAGAGAACATGGCATTGAGTGGGTGTACCACATCCCTTACCACGCACCAGCAGCTGGGAAGGTTGAGCGGTGTAATGGACTGCTTAAAACCACCCTGAAGGCACTGGGTGGGGGGACTTTCAAAAACTGGGAGGCGCATTTAGCAAGAGCCACCTGGTTAGTTAACACCCGAGGCTCCACCAGCCGAGCAGACCCTGCCCAATCCAAACCTCTACAAACAACAGATGGGGATAAGGTTCCAGTGGTGCACATGAGAGGTATGCTTGGAAAAACTGTTTGGGTTAATTCTGCCTCAAGCAAAGACAAACCAATCCCTGGGGTTGTCTTCGCTCAGGGACCAGCTTGCACCTGGTGGGTGATGCAAAAAGATGGAGAGACCTGATGCATACCTCAAGGGGACCTTGTTTTAGGGTGAACTACCCATGGCTCTGTACTTGTATCAGTATCTGCATATATATATGTATATAATTCGGGTGATGCATGTATTTATATGGTTCAAAAGGGTTACGTTTCACGTAACATGTTAGCATGGGAAAAATTCAGGGTGGATAATGTTGGGGTTTTAGGAGCTCTCCTGGTGGGTTTTTTTTGTTTTTTGTTTTGGTTTTTCTTTTTCTGTTAAAGGAATTTTCCCCATACAGGCTGCTAGGGGGAAAAATTGCTGGGTACTTCAGAAAAACAAAAGAGCTACCCACTGAGGGTGGGGTGCATCTGGCTACTCTTTTGTTTCACCTGGGTGTGTGGACAGTCGGTCCCCGGCATTTGGACAGAGAGAGAGGCTGCTTCTTCGGCTGCTTTTTCCTTCTACCAGAGAAACCCCAGGATCCCAAGCCCGCCTTCCCTGCCCCACTGGGAGCCGGGCTGTGGCTGCCCTGCCCCCACCATTGCTTCGAGCCTTCATTACGTTGTAGCCGTGCTCGCCCTGTCTGCCCAGACCTCCAGGGGGTTCCCACCACAGCTCTGCAGTTTGGATACATCTCGTCTGCCACCCAGGATTTGTGCTCGTCCCTGCCGTTCCAGCCTGCTGTTCCTGAGGATCCAGCCAGACACTGGGATCGGCTGCCCAGGGGTTGATGAAGCCTTTGTCCCATCCCTTCCCAGGAACCCAGGCCACCAGTGCCACGTGCTCCCCGAGTTCGCTCCGGAGCGCCCCCTGCAGCCACGGGGGAACCATCGCACCTGCCCTGCTCACTGGGAGCCGCCAGCGCCCCTGCCAGCTGCGAGCGGAACTGCACCCGAGGGGAAAGGGCCCGACAGCCGAGAAGGCTGGGACTGGGTTTGTGTTTGCTGTTACTGCCATAGTTGTTATTGTTTGTTTGACTGGTTATACACATATAGATATATAATAGTAAAGAACTGTTATTCCTATTTCCCACATCTTTGCCTAAAAGCCCCTTGATTTCAAAATTATAATAACTCGGAGGGAAGGCGGGTCACATCTGCCATTCCAAGGGAGGCTCCTGCCTTCCTTAGCAGACACCTGTCTTTCAAACCAAGACAACTTGCAGTTTACTTGTATAGCTAAATATGGGTTTTTATTACAGGGAGCCAAATTAATATTTTTTCAGCACTCAAAAAGAGAGATCCCACTTCCTCTTTCCTCCATCTTCCTTGTCTAATCAAACACTGTTTTCACCTTCTGTTAACTCTGGCACTTGTCTGCTTGCATTGTGAACTTACTCAAGCTAAACACACAGATATTTTTGCTCGGTTAGTGAATTGAGTCATCTTAGCATGTGACCAAAGAAGTAGTGCCAAGCTGGGAAAAGGCAACTACACAATTGAGAGTACAGAGACAGAGATCTCAGCTGCAAGGTGACACCAATTTACACGCACACATATACTCACACTCTCTCCACAAAACCTTACTATTACTGAACTTTTTATTGTAGGCAAAGTTATTACTGGAGCGAGGCACTGTGTTGCTGTTGATTTTATTATCACACATTATGGCTACACAGTTTTTGTATTAAAAAAATCTTGTCTAGATTTGGATAGAATTTGTTTAGTTTTATTTTATCGCAAGTGATAACAGCATGCAAGTCAATCATTGCCGGTTTATTTTTAAATACACTTCATGTAATCCAGGACTGTATCGGTAACTTTTTCCTGAAAAATGGGAAAAAACTTGCAGTCATTTGTGCTGACTATAAAGAGCTTAGGTGAGAAAAAGCAGAGGGAAAGAGGTTTTATTGTTAATGGGAGACACTGTCAAAATAAATATTCAATACAGAGAAGCAGAGTTACACAAAACCATCAAAGCACCCATCGGCTCCCTTGGCTTATTAAATAAAATACGCACATAAAATACAACAGTTAGAAAGATATTCAGTAAGTGTGTCCCCTGAAATATTGATAAAAAATTTTCAAAAATAAGATAATGGGAAAAAATTCTTCTTTTACCTTCCCCTTAGGTGACTTCTTAAAGCTCAATTCCCTCTAAGGGCTTGAGGTCAAGGTCAACCCTTTATATCTTTTAAGTGCTATATATGTCAGAGTATAGCACAACTACAGTACTGTTTTCAGGGCAAAGAGCAGAGAACAGACCTGTGCTGAGCACTGACGAGATAGCAGGTTGCAACCTTAATAAAATTAAGCCAGGCTCCGCCCTTCCAGGATTGTGATACCTACTCCGTGCTGTTTCTGGGGAAGAAGAATAATTACTTATTTATCAGCACTGAAATGAAGCAGCATGCTCCTTAAGAGATGCATTCCAGGAAATATTTGAAGTCTGAAATTACAAGCAGATTTGGATTAGTTAGGGAAGTTTTACACTTTTATCCCAAATCCTTCTATGCTCAAAAATCCAAGATGATACAATATATGAGCATTGCAGTATAAAATACCTCTCTGCAGCACAGGGCACAGACTTTCCAAGATATTTATTCTAACTGAAAACCAGCTAGCCAAGGGTCAGCATTGTGGCTACCTCAGTGCAAAGCTCTGTTGTTGTGCAGTTATTCTAACTGGGAAGCAGGGTATGCTACTGAAAGTTAAGTCTGAGCTGGTATCAGTCAAGGCTCATATTTTCATATGGCACTGAGCTGCCCTCTGTAGACACACCAGCTTACTCAGAACTTGCTCCAGCTTTATGTGTAAAGCTGCCCTCTGTGATGGAGACATAGCCAAAGTTTCAGGCTTTGGACAGAAGGATCTGCTTTACAGTCCAAGTAAGGTTCCATTGTCCTGCACCATTATCTGGGTGAGTCTATTGCTCATGTAATGAGCCATTTATTAATCACACCATGGAAAGCACCATGTTGCAAGTTCATCACTGTTTGCTGTTTGAAGCAGTATAACCCAAGCACTTAGAAGAGTCCCAAGGGAGTCAGGGACTCTGAAGCCGTGAGAGAGGTCATGTTGCACGTATTTACTGGTAGTACCCAATTATTCAGTCAGCATTAACTTACTCGTAATTGAGATAAAGCAGATAAGTGGATGGGCACAGCATTTCAAAGGAGTTCTAACAGTCCACTAGCTCAGCACATTATTTGGTTTTGGTAAAATACATGAACCATCAGTCCAGTGGAAATACGAGAGATATGGACTATAATCAAGAAACTGATAAACAGAGAAGCAAAAGGAGAAAGGTGATTTTAAAGCAGCCACGCTACCATTAAAGCTCACAGAATTGTTAAATAAAATCTTAAAAAAGGGACCCACTGCTCATTGAAAAAAACACTTGGAAGCTTTGATAGAATATCTAGCAAAGGATATTTCACTGTGTCCAACTGGAGAGAAATCTTGATAATCCGTGGTGCACAAAAGCATAATGTACAGGATACAAAACTCACAACAAGTTGAAAACAGAGATACTGTTATTACTTTTACTGCATGTTAAACATGTGTATTAGCAGGAATTAGTAGGAACACTAAGAACTTTCAAAATGTATGCACAGAACAGGTAGCTAACCCCAATACCTATTTTATTTCTTTTCAGAAGGCATTATCCTATGAAGTCCTATAACGTGGACTTTCAGGTCTATGGAATTCCAGTCCATCAATATCATCATATTCAGATGTGTAAAGTGACTTGTAGGGTTTTAAACACCTGATAACAGAATACTTCCATGTGAAATCACCAAGTTAATACAGGTTTACATCTCTTCACTACTGTTTAGTATTGTTGCAAACTTTGTGATGAAGAATTGAAAAGACAACAGAAACACCAGGAAAACCACACCAGACCCAGATTTTGGGTCTATCAAGCACACTTAGGGGATGCTACACAAGAGGAAAAATAATGTGTCAGAAACAACAGACCTGATTCAAAATCAGTTAAGACGTACTCAAACCCCCATAATATCAAAAAGGATCAAATAAAAAAATCAGAAAGGAAATCCATCAACAAAGGAAGAATGCTTGCCAAGCACTAACACACAAGCAAAGACATAACTCAGCAGCAGCATTTACTATGTTATTGGTTTATGCAGAAGAAATAATGTATATTATGTTCAATGTATTTTAAATACCATCTCTCAGAAGGATGTTTTTCCCTCATAACTGAACTGAACTACAAGCAAAAGACATGGGTCATCTTTACACGTTTGCTGCCCAGCTACTTCTTTGGACTTTCCTAGAAAGTACATGAGTTACCTTCTAGTAAGAACCAATAGTTTAGAAAGTTTTTAAGATCACTTTCCATTTTCCTAGATGAATTGCACAATACTGCTCACCAACACATGAATGAACAAGAATCTGAAGTTCTGTTTCATGATTCAGGTTCTAACACTACACATATAATTACTGGCAATAAATAATTTTTTTAAACTTGAACAAATTATTTCTTGCAAGGTTATATGTATGCCATGACTTGTAAATGTTCTTGTATAAATGATAAGCTCTTCTGAATAGAAGCATTTTCCCATTCATCATCTGTACACATCACATCATCTTTTAGCCAAATTCACATTACAATCGAATTAAAAATAAAAATTTTAAAAAGTGATCAATAAAGAATCTAGGTGTCTGAGTGATATGTTTCTGTCTCTACCTATGTGTATATTTTATTTAACATAAAGTCCCTGGGATAAAAAATGTCTGTAATTGCCATGAGGAGGCTACTTAGATTCTGGGTTTTTATAAAAAGAGAAACTGAACAACATTCTTACAATAATTCTTACACAGAATTTTTTAATATGCTGTGGAAATAGGTCTAAATCATTATCATTTGCAAATCAAGATACAATGACATAAAGAAGATTGCCTAAATTCACTGGCTACATCAAAAACCGAGCTGAGAGCAGACCAGCCCTGCTCCCTGTCCCCGACATTTCTTATGAAACTACAGGTCCTAAGGAGGGATGGCTGCAATCAGGCTGTGTCTGTGGTCTTAAGCAATGTGCTACCAATGCAGAAGCATTTCCCTGTCATTTAACTTAATGCAGGACATGTGACAGGAAACCCTGTCACCAAATGCAAGTGAAACCACATCCCTCTGCCATTACTATGCACCTTAGCAAAGCAAGCCAGGGTATTTTGGTAAAGTTACATCAGCTAGAACAGGAAATTGTTTTTTACTTCTTCTATATAAATGCAGTGCTTCAGCCAGCTTTAAGAACTGGATGAATCCTTTGAAGTCTGACCTAAAGTATGGAAGCAGAGGTGCTCTGTTACAGTACACACAACTGGGAAAAGCTAAACTATCTAAGTGACCTAGTGACAGCAGAGCTGTGGGACCTCTAACAATTCCAAGAGATAAAAAGAATTTTTAAAAAGCCACCATTGTTCTCAGTTTGCATGATGTAAACATAAAAATCCCCATCTGTAAACACAGAGAAAGGATTTCCCGCAAGTTAGGTGGGGTATTCAAAGCTTGTATCTGAAACAAATTGAGCCAAAAATGCAAGAATTCTTAGGACATTTAAACTCTTATACAAGGGTATGTGCCTGTGTCTGTATGTGCACATGTGAGTAAAATCCTAAGTGCTTCCTATCTCTTAATTGTTGCAGAGGTTATAACAGTGTTTGTACAACAGCAGTTTCCTTCTACTAATATTTATGTATTTTCTTTTTGAAAGTATTAAACTCTGGAGCAGGGACAATCTTGGTTTTGCTGTCTGAATCACTGAATGTGCTGTCAATTGTCTTACTAGACATCAGTAAATTATATTTCTGATACTAGAATGAATAGAACATATTCGTTTTAATATTTTAATCAACATACACTGTGGTCTCAAGAGAATATCCTGTAACAATTCATGCAGCTTGCAATGAAACCCTCAGATCGGCAGGAGCTGGTCTGTGCAGACTGGCAATGATTAGATGCAGTTCATATGGAAGTTTAAAAATGCATTATTTTTCCAGCTAGCTAAACACATTTTAAATGGAACTGAATTATGTACTGACCAACAAATCTCCAGCACTGCGATTAATCAAATCTCATTGTGGGTGAAATGTTTCCATTAGGATCCCAAGTTTCTACAAGGAGAGATGTCTGGATCTCTTCTGCTCAGAGTACCAAATCAAGAAGATCTGATTCAAAACCAGACATCTGACACAAAGAAATGCTCATAAGGCTTTGCCTCTTGTTGAAGGATGGAAAAATATAGGTCAAAATCTCAAGTTCTCATGAAAAACTCTGATACCAGCTTTGTTCAGCATTTCTGTAATTATGATCTTGCTAAAAAAAAAATATTTTGCTAAACAAAGATCTTTGGTTACACCAAACTAAAAATATTACATTTCACATCCACATAGAGAAGGCGAGAGACTGTCTTTAAACTCTAATGTAGTTCCAGTCAGTGTTGCACCATTGTGAACATGTCAATCTTACAATTAAAGAAAAGCCCTAGTTTATTGCTCCAGCAGAAGTCCTTGGCTGCTTTTTGATTTCACAAACTAAGTGAATTAGTCAACTAGTTGAGTTGAACACTGGTTCAATGGGTTTTTTTCCTTTTAAATAAAATAACTTTTTGCTATACTGGTGAAAAAACAAAAGCAGGAATTTTCCTTAACTCCTGAAAGGATGCAAGTTAGTGACTTGTCTACATACCTGAAATATCTATTTTTTCAAGAGTCAGCATTTGCCTGAAACTTATCTCAGTTTTTTCTTTGCTGACAAAAGACCATACCCTCACAGTTATGTTAGCTGATTAGTGAAATACATTTTTTAACTGAGGCAAATGCTCCTTTTTCCCACCTGTCATTTCATTAAGTCTGCAACTGCTGTCAGCTGAGCTGTTTTCACTTGTTTAGCACCTGCTGAATCTGCATTCAAATTGAATGGCACAGTCCCGAAAGACGATGATGTCTCAACGATCCCAAGTGAATTTTCTGTGGTCAAGAAAAAAATGTGATTAGATAGGCTCCAGATTCATTTGCAAGGACTACAGGAACAAAACAGCTACTCTGCCTTAGAAATTATCAGTTTCCTGGCCCAACCTCAAGCACCTCCAGAGTTCATGACAATGAAGGCGGAACAATACCATCTTAATTACTCTTCACACTGGTCTCAATGTGTCTGACTGGGTTTTTAAAGAACTGTGTGACAGTAAATAGCACAATTAACACATATATGGCGTTCAATACTGAGTGCTTCCATCTACTGAGACATGCTATAGCAGGGAGCAGCAGACTACAGTGAAAATCTGGGTTCATCACAGGACCCTTGTCCTCCTCACAATCACTCACAGATCACAAATATTTGCTAGTTATGCTCCATAGCACTCTGGTATGTTCATGACCTTTCCTCATCTTAAAATACATTAAAGAAAAATGCTGTAAAGACTTTTGCTGCTAGAGCTGTTCATGTTTCCACACCTTGGGGCTAGGTGGATACACAGAATGACAGAAATAACTTAGAATCATAATGACAGAATACGCTGAGTTGGAAGGCAACCATCAGGGTCATTGAGTCCAACTCATGGCCCATGTTGAAGACAGAGGCAAAGAACGCATTATACACTTCTGTTTATCCTTGTTTGTGAGATGACCATCCTCATTCTGTAATGGGCTGTAACTGTCTTTTACCATTAACTTTTTTGAAAAAACTCTTTCTATTGCTCCTCCAAAGTTCTTGCCAGCTTCATCTCTAACCAAGCCTTGGCCACACTAATTTTCTCCCTACACTGGCAAATAATATCTCTGTATTCTTCCCATGTCACCTGACCTTGGTTCCACTGGACATAACCTTCCTTTTCTGTCCTTTTTCCAAGATCCACATACAGCCAAGCTGTCCTTCTGCCTTGTCTGCTTGACTTGGGACATTCAGGAATAACCCTTCTTTTTATAGCATAAAACTACTCAGAGATGCCATAAAATGAATTTTTTTTGAGAGCAAAGAAAAAGAACCAGAATGAATTCTTCAAATTACTGTATAATGAAACACTTTTATGGCACTTCTGCATTTACACCATTCCTGCACTAAGGCAGAATTTTTAATTCTGATTCAAACTAAGTGATCTTTATCACACAGCCAGTCTTTGGAAAATAAGAAATTCTGTTTTCCCTGGAGCGGTACGTTTGTTCATATACTCCACATTGAGTGTAAAGCTCACAGTAAAACAAGCTCAGATGGGATCAGGATAAAAAGTATGAATGAAAAGAATAGGGAGTGTTCATGCAAACAGCTCTGTAAATAGATTTTAGAGGCTGTAAATAGCAACAGGAGCTAGCTGACCACTAGGAGCCAACTATTCCTGTTTTGGAGTAGTAACCTACTTGCTTATCTCAGCAGCTAAGTGACTTACACATAAATCATGGATTTATACACCTAGAGAAATGCTATCATCTCCAGAACAAGCAGTACATTCCAACGAAGTTTACATGTATTCTAAATACTCCTTCCAGGAAATCAAGACGTGTATGCACATGAGATAAACACTTACCTAGAGTGGGAAAGGTCAGTCTGTTGTGGCAGTGGATAACTTCTTGGTGTCTGCCAAAGTTTAAGTTTTCTTTGTGTTTCAGAAACTTGACACTACCAGTGTCAGGAAGGTCAGACAGCCAACTGTAGAATTTGTGTGAAAGAGCTAGTCTAGAAGCCAATGACCTGTCATATTTTTAGTCCAACAACAAGTTGATAGATACAGGGTTCACTAGAAATATGTCATTGACACTGCAATATTCATCCAGACTGGCCAGTTGCACAGGACCTAGTACTGATTGAGTTGTCACAGAGCAGGGTCACAGCAAATCATTTTGACATCTTGGGCAGCTTGCCAGGTCTTGCCTAGGAGAACTTTTGCTTCCTTTGTTTTGAGCAGGTGAGAGGAGAGTTTGAGGTGAGGCCAGCACAATTTTTCTACCTCCTCTCTCTCCACTCAGAGAAGCAAATCTTCAACAGTGTGCCTGAAATAGTAGGAGTGATCCATGTTTTCTGGGGATGTGAAAGATACTTATGAGAGTGGGACAGCTGGTCACTGCTCAGGAGTCAAAGGTATCTAACTGATCCAAGGCCAGACTTTGTCCACATGGAAATGACCTATTACAGGATGCTGCACATCAGTGACCCACCTTGCCTCTACCGTACTTACCACAGCAGATGGAGCAGGACACTGTGTGATAGGTCTGTGACCATTGTGCTGGACTCTACTCATTTTTTGTTGTCTGACTTGGTTTATACAAAGCTTGTTTATCACACAGCCAATCTCACTGCCCAGCAGGCCCAACCAACTCCTACAAATTCATTCAACCTTGAAGCTCCTCTGTCATTAGCAAAGTTTCCCTTCTATTGGTCTTATTGCCATCTTGGTTCTATTACCCTATCTCATTTTCATAGTGAAGTCAGGCAGTCAGGAGCAAATTATGATGAACACAGGTAGTTGTTGCAAACATATACAAAACTGGAGAGAAACTTGTGAATCAGGATGATCCGCAAAGGAACGGAGTAGCTTCAGGCTCAATAAAAACCAAATCATTTTACAGAGCTGACATTCTCTAAATCAAAGAAGTCTATTGATTGTCAAAATGTTTGGGTTTTTTTTTAACTCTATACCCCAAGGTTCATAAACAGAGAAAAATCTTCCTCTGTGGTATACCAGTGTTTAGTCTGCATATGCAAAAATTCACCTACAGTAATGAGATAGATAGCAAAAACCAAGACATAATACAGTGCCACAGCTACAAGACTGAAAGACCAAGATTCCAGAAGTGAAAAAAAAACCCAAACATGTTCCCTTTGATTGCTGCTGGATGAGTTTTGCAGAAGCTCAGGAGGGCAAGTAAGAAGGGAGTGCAAAGGGAGTAGGAGAAAAGCAAGCTTGGTAAGTCAGAAAGGAAGAACTCAGTAAAATGAGACAAAATCAAACAATGAGGAATGTTTTGTACTCACTGATACTAATTTCAGCTTTTCCTCAGTATACATTTTTTTCATAGAAGACGTTTTAGAAATGCTACATGTCTTCTTAGCTCAGTGTAGTTTATCATAGTTTAATCAGATTTGATAAGTGTTACCACATTCAGTGTTACTTTTCTGCACATTCATGCATAGTTTGTAATACAGATCTTGCAACGAAGTTGAAGTTCCCATGTTATTTCACAGTCTTTGAATATGTTACGATGATGAAATAAAAGGAGGATCAATGATCCAAAACAGTAAGAAGAAAATGTCAAGTCTTTTATTCGTGAGAAAACAATACCAAAAAATTACCTTATCTTATAAAAATCTTGTCCTAGGCTTTCATAGCACTATGCAGATTCAAGTGACTACTTTGGTATGTATGTTAAGAAGTTGTTTGCCTTCTCATCACCATTCATTACCCCTTCCCTCTCCCCATCCTTTCTTTTTCACGGCATTAGAGCTATAAGGCAAAAAGGAGAAAATGTTACCTTCCTCACATGCATAGCTACTCCCCAGGTGGGATATGAAGCTTCGCAGTAAAAACTGGTTGTCCTGCCAACCCAGAGAAATGAACGACCACTGATAAACTGGATGTTCCTGTGAATATTGTAAAGACACATATTGACAGTGTATTAGTGAAAAGCTGAGAGTTATGTGTGCTCTTTGATCCTCTCAAAGATATCACTCACCCTTCCCTGTACGTCTGTCTTCAAAACTGTCACCTGAATAACACCCTTCTCAGAGAATCAGAGTCAGCTTGGCAGAAAGGAAGAGATGATGCACCATAACCCCAGACAGAGTGGGACACTGTGCTTACAGGTGGTGTGCAGGACAGCTGAACAGAAGCCAGGATGCAGGCAAGGTAGTAGGAAAGGCAGTTAATCCACAAAACAAAAAAGGCTCGAAAAATGTGTTTGTGCCATTAAGCTATTTAAACCTCCCTACCCTCCTACACTGAAGTTGAATACCACTGTATCAATTTCTATTTACTGGATTTGGCCCTATGCATTCATTTTGTCCTCTGCTTGTGGTTCAGGTCGATTCTTCAGTGTTTTCCAGGGTCTTCTAGTTCCCCATTTCTCTTTAGGGGTTTCTGAGATCCAGTGTGTCTGACATTCTTGTGTTTGTGTTACTGAGACTGCCAAAGCCCACTTAGCAAGGTATCATCAAACTTTCTGAAAAAAACACCAGATCACTGTAATTCTTATCCAAAATCTACTTAGGAGATATTTGGCAAAACCAGATTTAATCCCAGGTATTCCTTCATCTGTATAATGGTGACTGTTTATACAACTGCAGATCAGTTAAAATAACACAGGTCACTCTGGTGAAAAAAAGTCTTCTTTCCAAGCTTCTCAGAATATGACTCCATCCACCATCATATATGGCAGATGAAGCACCAAGAGCTTTGGTTTGTGAACTCCTTATGAATTAGGCACAAACACTTAAAAGTCTTCAGATCAGCATTTAAACAGCACAGCAACAATTTCTGTACCATGCCTTGAGGACAGAAAAGGCTACATGGATGGACAGAAAGCCTAGAAGCAGCAAAACAAAATAGAAAAACAGTGGTAGGTTTTGAAAGTCTTGCAACATGACATGTTTTGCAATGCAGAATAACCCATACTGATTTTGGCACATGAAAACCTGTAATATTATTTAAGTAAAATTTCAATCACAAAAGCACAATTTAATGTCAGATAATTTACAATAAAGCATTTTAATCTGAATGTAAGACATTGTAAAATTCATCAACTCAGAGTAACCCACAACAGTTTTCAGATGTATGCATACTCGAATAACTTCAGAACTATGCATGCTTTGAGATATATTTGTCCTTAACCCTTAGTAGCGTTCTAACAGCTTTATTAGTTTTACACTATCAGATATTTCTAAGCAAACCAACAGACTCAAAAGGAAAATATTCAGAAAAGATTTCATGCTCAGTTATGTCAAAGAGGTGACAGACTTGTAACAGACACAATTATAGATTGGTTGTGTATTAAGTACTTACATAGGAACATATTTGGATTTTACTGTTGTATGTTCATATAATGCACTCTGATGGTGTTATTTTATCAGCCAATAAGTGGCTACTGCCATCTACTGGAAAAATTATTAAAATACAGAAATTACATTATACTGCCAGCAAGGGACCTGGAGTACAATATCCTTTCTGGAAATAAATTCTCAATAGTTTATCAGATATAAAAACTGCTACAAGAATATTATCAGGGGCTGTTAGCTTAGATACAGATACATTGCAGATATGAAAGTATAAGTGAAAGAAATTTAGCTTAGCTCCATTTCAGAACTGCTGTTAAAAGTTTGCTTCTAAAATTCCAAGTGATTGTAACTGCTTTCATGCTCATACTCGGCACCACACAGCTCTGCTGACTGCTACTCTGTTGCCTTTCATCCCTGTTTCCACTTGACCTGTGATACTCAGAATCTAAATTCATACACTAAATGCTGCAGTATCTCAAGTATCTCATGTTACAGTATTCCCACAGAAATCAAGTTCTTAATTTACAGGTTGCATGACACTCATAAATTGGTTTCTTTTTTGGCTTTAAGTGGAAATTTTCCAGTTGTCAGTCTTACACATAAGGATCTAACTTTTAAAATTATTTTTAAATTTTTTTTTCAAGATACACTTTCCATTCTCTGATCAGATTTTTAACCAGGACCTTGGTTTTGCTTGAGGAAAAAAAACAGCAACCAAGTGTCCTGACATGGCACTGTCTGATAACTAACTGGAACAGAAGAGCAGCATCTGCTGAGTAACCACCTCTGCTCGCTACAACACTTAAGGATGTTTGGAGATTTCCTCACAAAGGTCCAATCCTGCCTGATCTTTATTCATTATCCCAATAAACCAAAAACACCGTAAGGTTAAATGCACTGGTATGAAATGATTTCATTTGCAAAACAAAAGACACTGAATTCAGCATGCCACTCAGAGTTCAGATTACAGATTTAATGCTGCACAGCTTCAGTTAAGGCAGTGCTGACAGGCAAAGTGTATTAACACTTCTGGTAATGATGTCAACACTGAGCTAAACATGGTGTCTTGTCGGCTTGGATGTGAGCACATGACTTGAGCAGACGTCAGAAAAACACCTCTCTCACATGGATGATGAGACTGTCACTACTCACAAATCACTGTATCTGTGTTCACTGGTTGGTAGGCGCAGCAGTTCTGCAGAGTAGAATGGTGAAACTTGCATGAAGAAACAGAAATGACAAACATTTATTTGTACCTACTTTGGATTCTTGATTGTTGCACACCACAGGATACCTGTAAAACCTTATTACTGAGAATTAAGAAATAAAAGAACAGATGTGACTTTATTTTTCAAATGCCACAATTTTTCTAAAGAAGAATAGTGGTCATCAAGTCCAGATTCCTACATTTGCAACAGAAAATCCTTGCCACAAGGACCACATGATGCAAGCATTTTTATAGTAACTGATTCTAGGGTGACACCTGTTTCTAACCACCTATTTCGCAATTTCAGTAAGAAATACTTTTCCTTCCCATTGTATCTTGAAGCAATATGGGACAACATGTTTTATGACCTGCTTTAGTTTCTTATAAATAGCCTTAATCTGCCTACAGCTTCTGTCAAATAACTTCAAAAAGGGAGTAAAAACTGTGGTATGCTGCTCATTTGGATAACCAGCTCCTTTGAGCTTTTATCTACTAGAAATATTTAGAAAAAACATGTTAAAATACTCCAGTTATACCACTGCTTTTTGGTTATTTACACTTCACTCTTCAAAATGTATTCAGTCCTTTAATCAATTTAATCAATTCTGACTTCATATTCATCAAAGTATATAGAATTTCATTAGTTATCAAAGCAAAGTATTATCTCTGGTAGACAATTGAAATTACCAAATAATTCAAAAGAGAAAATAACAATTAAAAAATATAACAGTTTTATTGATTTATATTTACGTACATCTACACATAAAGTATATATATGTACATACTAGAACTGAAGTCAGATTTAAATGGAAATTGGTGAGTACTAATTTACTGTACAATTTCAATCATGAAATTCAGATTTTTAAGAGCTTTTTAGAGGAATTGGGCACACAAAATTTACAGAAATTAAAAAAAAATTAGAAAAAGAAAGGAAAAAAAACCCCAACTTTGATTTTTGACTCATTCTTCACCACAATAGAGAATACAGATCTGAACTGAGAATTAGTCCCCAACATTCCAGATTTATTTTCTCTCTAGACACCAAACACAACACAGTAAGCTATACACTTGGCTTTGCAACTGGAAGAAGATTACAGAATTCTGAAAAAACTTCTCAAGTCTCTAAATTATTTTTGGTACTGTATCATTGACCTGCAAAACCATCCTTTTTTATTGAAATGAAGGCTTGTATCGGTTGAGTCAGGGAAATATATTGATACTTAAATGAGGAAGGACCAAGAGGGTTGGGGTTTAGTTTAGTAGAGAAGGCTCAAAGGTGATCTTGTCAAGTGTTTATGTTATCTGAATGTTGTATACAATTACAGAATCACAGAATGGTTTGGGTTGGCTGGGACCTCAAAGACCACCTGGTTCCACTCCCCCTTCCCGCCATGGGCAGGGATACCACCCACTAGATCAGGTTTCACAGGGCCCCACCCAATCTGGCCTCAAACACTTCCAGCAATGGGGCATTCATAACTTCTGTGAGCAACCTACTCTAGTGCTTTACCACTCTTTGAGTAAAGAATTTCTTCCTAACATCTAGTCTAACATCTAAACCTGCCCTCTTTCAGTCTAAAGCCATTGCCCCCTGTCCTGTTACTGCCTGCCTGTTTAGAACCACAGAACCATAAAATGATTTGGGTTGAATGGAACCTTCAGAGATCCAACACCACCCTGCCAATGGAAGGGTCTCTCACCAGATCTGGTTGCTCAAAGTCTTGTCTTTCTCTATCTTTCTCATTAGCCCCCTTTATACATTGAAAGGCAACAATAAGGTTTCCCTGGAGCGTTTTCTTCTGCAAGCTGAGCAACTTCTTTCAGCCCTTTTTTTTTTCCACAGGAGAGGTGTTCCATCCTCACTCTGATAATTTTCATGCCCTCTTCTGGACCTGCTCAAACAGATCCATGTCTTTCTTGTATTGAGGGCTCCAGAAGTGGGTGCCGTACTCAAGTGCGGTCTTATGAGACCAGAGCAGAGGGGCAGAATCACCCCCTCAACCTGCTGGCCATGCTGCTTTTGATGCAGACAAAGATATGGTTGGCTTTCTGGCCTGCAAGTGCACATTGCTGGGTCATGTCTGATTTTTCATCTACCAGTATCTATCCTCAAATCCTTCTCCACAGACCGGCTCTCAATCCCTTCATTCTCCAGTCTGTATGGATACTGGGGAATGCCCACACCAAGTCGTAGGACTTGGCCTTGTTGAATTTCATGAGGTTCACACAGTCCCACTGCTCAAGCCTGTCAGGATAGCTTTGGATGGCATCCCTTCCCTGCTGCATCAACTGCGCCACTCAGCTTGGTGCCATCTGCAAACCTGGTGAGTGAGAATCCCACTGTATAAAGATGCAGTCAGACTCTTCTCAGTGGTATCCAGTGGATGGACAACAGGCAAAAGGCATAAACTGAAATTCAGGAAATACCATTTAAACATAAGAAGAAAAAAACATTGTTATGGTAAGGTCAAACACTGGATCTGGTTGCATAGAGAGGCTACAGAGTTTCCATCCTTGGAGATGTTCAGAAATTACCAGACAAGGTATTAAGGAACTTGCTTTAGCCAACCATGCCTTGAACTGGTGGGGGATGGGGATTGGGCACATGGCCTCAAGAGATCCCTTCCATGACACCAAGAAACAGCCTCACACAGAGCAACAGCTGGCTCCTAGTCTGGTATGGCAAACCTCAGAAATAGACACAAGAGTGAATTCCATTCACTTACACAATCCTCAAAGTTGTTACCCTTTGTAGCATGATTTTATGATTATGTAGTGTCAGATATTTTTAGGTGTCCTTAATCTTTCTGCCTTTCTTTTAGCAACCCATACTGGTAATTGTTTACTGGAACATGGAAAATCTGATCAAAAATATTTTAATGAGTTTGAAATTGAGGTAACACATTTATAGCTGTTTTAATGCCAGTATTTTCAATCCACAGATTTTTTCAAAAACATTTTGTAGACTTTTTAACCTTACCCAATATCTTCCAATTCTCTCTTTTTCACCTGGCCAATAAATCTGGGGTTAGGATCTTCTTAATTTTCCCCCTAAATTAGACTCTTAAGAGAAATCTAGTCTTTTATCTTGAACACAATGTATCCTTCTAGCTTTACTATCACTGCATTCGGAATCGTTTTCTTGTAGGTCTTGCACAGGAAGAAATTCTCTGGGGCACATTTTTCAAAGGCAAAAACAGCAGGTAAGAAATCAATCATCAAGAAAAAATATTGTCCATTGGGTCCCACTTTCCAGCAATGCCTTTTGAAATCTCCTTGCATACACTTGAATGAGAGCTGCAAATGAATGTTAGAATAACAGACAGAGATTAATTTTTAATAGTTATGCATCATTCTTGACAGCTGAACAAAAACTTAAGCACACAGGAAATTAGCGCTTCATAAACAGCAGCTGCCCTGAGCAGAGGGAACGTGAGCACAACCAACAGCCAGTTGTTTTGGGGTGAAGATAACTGGCATTAGAATGAGATGTTCAGATGGTGAAAATTCTGGTACCTAGTACTGTGTTTGAGTCTCTTCACTGGCAATATTATGAATCTGTTCCTTTTTTTGCCTTACTTTATTTTAAGTAGATAATATGTTGACTGCAATAAAAATTTCTGAGACAAACTGCCTATACTGCTCTGAAAAATCCAGCATTTAGCACCTGGTTCAGAACTGTGTATGCTTGCAAAAACACATCTCCACTATGAAAAAATAACCTTCCCAATGCACGGAAATACTTGACAATATCTGTTTTAACATAATGAGTTCTCCTTGGCTGGTATGTATTTGTTGGAGAAATCCTACTAAAGATAATATAAACAGTTCCAGACATTATCATCTTAAAACCAGAATTAAAGAGAAACTTTTGAACACTGGCAGAACATCAAAATACTTTCTCCTCTGCTTCCTTCACAGAATAACAATAATTAATTTCTTTTAAAATCTGCATTATTTGTACAACTATGATTAATGGAAAAAATCCACTGAACAGAACATGGATTAGCCACATTAACCCTTCAGCGTATGAGCAGAATGCAATTTCTACACAAATGCAGGAGACTTATTTTTCTGAGTCAAACAAAAAAAAAAAAAAAACCTGCATAAACCCACTTTCTTTTCTTGTGAATCTTGTTTTTTCTAACTGCAACTTTCAACAGCTACTCAAAATCCTCTTTTGACTGTTTTATTGCAGGGACTTCTTGGCAGCTTTATATGGAGTCGGGTTTGTTTTTAATAGGAATGTAAAGGATTTGGATGCCAAAAAGATTTGGGGACAGTAACATTTCATTTTCCCCTGGTTAATGTCCAGTTGAAGGCACTCTGGGAACTAACTACACTATTTTAAACTTGTGAGAGTAGTTTTTGTTTCAACAAACTTGTATTGCAAAATTCTGTAATGGTAGATGTAAGTTATTATTCTCTCTATGTCTAAACAATATTAATTTTTAAAATATTAATGATCTGCAAATTTCTTAGTCTTCATATCCATTAATACGATGAACCATGGAAACATTGAACATGAAAAAAAATTATTGGATTAGCATTTCCACTGATGAAAAATAGTCCAGATGGGCTACATTACATGATCAAGCACTGCTGAAAATCAGGAGATCTGCAGAGGAAAATGGTACTGAATACCATATTCAATATACTTGGTATAATCACTTATAGTCATTACCTTATAGAACCTTTTCCTCTCATTCCTGTCAAAATTCATATGGTTAGAATAAAATGGCAACAAAATACACCTGAATTTAGGGTGAATGGGTAATGTACATAGTAAATACACTCTCTCTATTTTATCCACTTTAATACTTACAGAACTTGACTTGAGAATAGCATTAGACTAAAATCTGAACAAAACTTTGATAGATCTATGCCAAAAGCCTCCTGCCTGGCTTAGGTGGGATAGAGAGTGGTCTAAAACTGTCATCCAATCTCTGAAAGTTTTCCCTGGCCATAAGAAAAGAGAAGAAATCCTTCCCAGACTTACTAGCAAAAAAGTGTCAGATTGGTTGCTTTGAAGATGGTAACATGAAAAAAACCTGACTCTACTTTTAGAAGTTATTTTAAAGGCAATTATATTTATTTGACCCTGCTGCTTTTCAAGTTTCACTTTTGAGCTTTTGTCTTGCACCCTACTGTAAATAAAGACATTACATGTTAATCTCAAAGTAACTGATAATGGCTTTAATAGATTGATGAGTGTATTCTGTTAGCAATAAAATACTATCCAATTTCCAAAAACTGAAAAAGAATTTTAAAAAGCTTACATGGACAATCAGCCATATATTGTAATGGCGACAAAATTAGGCCCTAAACAGCTAACATAAAGAATGGCAGGTAGCCTAAAGTAGATCAAATTGAAAAGGTAAGATGTTTGAGCTAAAAAAAGTCTAATATTATAGGGAACAAGTATGTTTACTATAAAAAATTAAATTAAGGAAAAAATCTTTAAAAAACATCTCCTACTAAGCAGAAAGAACACTAGGAAACTGAGACAGGATGCGAGGAAATGGCATAAAGCTCTGTCAGTGGACACAGATCGGGTATTAGAAAAGAGATTGTCACTGCAAGAGTGGCCAAGCAGTGGCACAGGCTCCCCAGGGAAGTGGTCATGGGCCCAAGCCTGTCAGTGCTCAACAAGGGTTTGGACAGCACCCTGACATGCTGTTCAACTTTTAGGCTGCTCTGTGTGGAGTCGGGAGCTGGACTTGACGATCATTGCGGGTTCCTTCCAACTCAAGATATCCAGTGATTCTGTGGGTTTGGATTCACTATACAGGTATTTCAAGTGACATGAGTATAATCTAAATAAAGGTGCTATCTAATGTATAGGAATTAAGAGAAAAAAAGCACACAAGTCAGATGTTTAACACAATGATAGATACGAATGCCGCAACTACTTTGCCCTTTGAGTCTCTTTTCTTCCTTCTCCCAAACATCCCTTAAACCACAAACAGCCAAAGATACACTATATAACCTGCACTTCAAGTTACAGAGGAATATAGTAATAACCCATCTGCACATTAACATAACTACATACGTCCTGGCCCTCTGTCCCAATTCACAGTACCTGCACAGATTTTACACTTACCAGCTCTTAAGGCAGGAGATAATGTGAGAAGATCAGATCTTGTGAGGAGATTTGGTTTCTTTTCTCTTTAAGAAATTCACCACTACTCAGAATCAGGCTTTTTATCTGTTCTGTATCATTAATCCAGTTCCCTTGAAACCAACAAAAAGACTCCCTATTAATACTGAAAGGAAATACATCAGATTCATAGTAAACATAATGTAAATATTCTGGGAAGATCAAGAGAAATAAAACCAGTTAGACAATCAGTGCTCAAGAGAGTTTGTCTTTATATCAGTTTTTTAAAAAGCTGGCAGTACAGGCAGGAAAAAAGACAAGACACTTTCAAGGCTGAAGACTAAAATGCGACATGGTAACAGTTCAAAGGACTTTAAGGACTAGTTCACTAAACCTGAGTATAAGTTTGCTGTTTTAAACTGAAACTTGGTAAAAACTGATCGGCTGCATTCACAGACCATACACATATTACAGCTCAGAATGTCCCCACAGCAGTTTAAAAAATTCAGGAAAGCCATCATGTTAAAACGTATTTTATTTTCTGTCATAATGCAATTTTACACGAGAATACGATTACTTTCTCATCACCAATGAATAAAATATTTCAAGTGAACAGTTGACGAGGGGTAGCAGTGCTGCACGTACATGTGCCGAAGGGGGCCAGGCGCAGGGATTCCGCACCGGCTGGCAGCCGGCCGCAGTTGCTGGCGGGCCCGGCAGCCCCAAGGCCGCTGCTCCCAAGGCGCAGCCCGGATCGGTGACGTTTCCCGCCCGCTCTCCCGCCCGGCCCGGCCCCGGCCCCGCACTCCCCCCGGAGCACACAGGCTTCCCCCGCCCCGCACGGAGCAGAAGCCCCGCCGCCAGCCCGGAGAGCGGTAGGAGAGGAGCCCGCGCAGCGCCGCGGCTCCCGGGGCCCGCGGAGGGCGGATGCGCGCAGGGCTGGGCGGTGTCTCCGGCCGGGAGCGCCCGGGGAGTGGGCGGGACGGGGAGGCAGGGAAGGAAGGACCGGCCGCGGCTGATCGTGCCCCGCCCGTAGCCCCTCGCAGCGGGCGGAGTCAGAGACGAGTACGTGCTACCCCCAGTGCTCCCTCGGCTCTCCATCGCTGCAAACCTGAGCGATCGCAGTTACTGTAACATGGGAAAATTTAACTGGTGTCGCTTTTCCCCGACCAACAATTCATGCATTGATAAAATGACACCGCAGTGGTTCATGTCAGCAGACCATTTAACCCAGGATTGGGGTTTGGCACCACAGATAACTGTCCTCTCTGAATATTTAATCATAAGCACTGTTCTGTGTTTTGCCTACGAATGCAGCCAGTAAAAAAACCCAACCACACCATAAGAACACACTGATTTTTAGTTGCTGTGTACAAAATACACCAGAATAGCTATAGTGTTTCATTAAGTCCCTTGTCATCTTGCATTTTAGGTCGTAGTTTGCTTTCTGTGTTCAAGGGATGTAAATCTCTGCAAAATCAGAATGTGTAACTTCTTATTCAGATGTCTGTATATCACATAAAAGTACTGGAAGAGAGAAACATCCTCTTAAATTTGATTTCTTAATACAGTAATTAATAAGTAGTTGATTTTTGGGGGTGTTTTGTTTTTGTTGTCTTTCCTCACTGCTCTTCTTTCTCTTTTCCTCATTTGTAGTGCTATATCTTTCTACTTTGCACCATCTCTGGTGTTTATTATGTTGTGCAGTACAACAATTCAACTTGGTAACCCAGCAAAAAGTTCTTGCATAATTCTGGTTTTGTTATCTGTTATTCCGTGAAAGTTCATTAAATTACTACCAGAGTCAATGCAGAATAAAGCATCAGGAGAACATATCTGGAAGGAAGGTCAATATGGGAGGAGTGGGACCTAAATGTTTTCCAGCTTTAGGCAGTGGGTAAAAAACCCTCATGTTGCCTTATCTTTCTTCTTAAATTTGGCAGAAGGCTTGGAATTCCTGCATAAGAATTTCTATTGTTTCCCATCCCCTTTTAATCTGTTTCCAGGTACTGGCAGCAGCTGTTATTATTGGTTTCGGCTGAGCTGACATTAGTAACCCTTTACCTCTATTAGTAGATTATGGATCACAGAATCGTCATCGTTTGGCCTCTAAAGGATGACCTTTAAAGCTCATCTAGTCCTATCCCCCCACAATGAACAATGAACATCTTCAACTTTAGCAGGTTGCTCTGAGCCCTGCCCAACCTGGCCTTGAATATTATCAGGGATGGGACATCTACCACCTTTCTGGGCAACCTATTCCAGTGTTTTGCCACCCTCATGATAAAAAAATTCTTGCTTGTATGTAGTCTGAACCTACCCTCTTTTAGTTTAAAACTGTCCCCCCTTCCCTATCACAGAAGGCCCTGCTAAAAAGTCTGTCCCCATTTTTCTTATGAGCCCCCTTTAAGTACAGAAAGGCCACAAAAAACTCTCCCCAGAGCCTTCTCTTCTCCAGTTGAACAACCCCAACTCTCAGTATTTCTTCAGAGGAGAGATGTTCCAACCCTCTAATAATTTTTATGGCCTTTCTCTGGAATCACTCCCACAGGTCCATGTCTGTTCGTTGCTGGGGACCCCAGAGCTGGATGCAGCACTTCAGGTGGGATCTCACCAGAGCAAAGCATGTGAATCACCCCCCTTTACCTGCTGGCCATGCCGCTTTTGATGCAGCCCAGGATGCAGCTGGCTTTAAGAGCTAACTTAATTTAGATGTGCCATTGACATACTTCAGTCAATTTTTAATTGTTTCTTGAACTTTGAGTAATGTGAAATACAAAGGGTTTTTCATAATTCAATGCTTGAAAACCAAAAGTTTTCGAAAATGATGTAATGCTCTAACATCCCAGGGTACTTGGAAATAGCATTCCTAGATACGGAAACTACGCTCATTAAGGCTTATAAATCCTTCACAAAAGAAAATGTTACATGTGGAGTTAAATCATGGGAGGGGTAAAGGTCATGCCCGATACACAGACTGAGAGTAGGAGCTCCCAGTTTAGAAATATATACTTTGTTTCTTGTATCCTGGCTAGATTTTACTCTGAAAGCCTCCTGCACTGTATTAATACCCTTTCTTCACAGTTGTTCCTACAGAAATACTGTCATAGAGTTCAGCAGAGATAGGCCCAAGACTACCACAAAACTCAGGGAACACACAAACCACCTTCTCTCTCATAAACTACCTCTACATTAAAAAAAAAAAGAAATTGTATTTATGACTCATATGACACATGTTCTTTGTGGACAAAACCCTCATATATTTAGAAACTGAGTTTTTATTGTTCCGTAGCTTCTTTCCTAAGGAAGATCAAGCACAGGTCTGTGTACCTGATGTGTGTTTTCCTTGTACATGAGAGTGATTTGCATAATATGCACCTGCTATAAATACTTGTTTTCAAGGAAAAGTTGGAAGCATAGAGGTTATTTTATCCTGGAGAGTGGGTATGCAGGGTATTGAGCAAGTGTTGGCTTTATATTAAGTAGCATTTGAAAGACGTAATAGCTCTTTCTAGCATCTTTTTGCAATGGTTACCATATTATTAGTATTACCAGCTCTACCATTAAAAAAACACCAAAAAGCCCCTCAAACAGCAGCAAGAAATTAAAGCCTCCTATTTTTGTTTAATACTGAAAATGTTGTCCAAATTTTTGACATTCTGTAGAATAGTTTCATCATGCATTTTGTATTAGCCCTATTAAGCATTAAAATACGTAGAAGATGTTACCTGCCTTTCTTATAAATATGCTGAGGTTATGGATGTTCCCAGTCATGCCCCCACCCTGCCTGCCCTTTTTCTCTGAAGTAGGTGATGTGCCATCCTTGCTCCTTTCTGACAGGAGAAAATTACTCCTTTTTGAAATTCTCTGAAAAAAATAGTCACCTGAAATCCCTAGATCTCTCTCATAATGCAGTGGTTATTCTGGAGGTAAGAACTTTGGTTGGTTGGTTGGTTGGTTGGTTGATTGGAGTTTTCTTAACAACTAAGGTTAAGAAAGATGTAACCAATACCCACAAAATCTTAAAAGCCTATAGAAGACAAGGTTCCAACAGTGTCAGCTGTGCAGAGCAACATTGCAACAGTTACATTTGTGAAATGCGGGACTTTCAGTCCCTAAGTCAGTTGCAACATACCACTGTAAATAAGGCGGTGATTCCTGAGACATGTATCCTAAGAAGTGGGTAGGTTGCATGCAGAGGTGGTAACTTTACTTCTGCACTTGATCATCAGCATCTAAAACATATTTTCCTGAAGCTATTCAAAAGACCCTTTAGAAAGCATGCATGGATTTAGTCTATTTCAAAGTGAGCACTCGGAACAAACCAACCTTTGGCAGTGACCTGAGTGAAGTAGACTTAGAGCTTGGAAATGCATTTCAAACTTCTTGTCTTTCACAAAGACTACATTACACCAGTGGGTGAGTATGTAGAAGAACATATTGCCTCTGCATGTTGAACTGACAACACTTGAAGGAACTTCTCTTTAATAGCAACTGATTTCACAGGAACTCACAAACACAGCAAATCGCAGAACTCTTGGCAGCATCATGGGAATCCAAGGTGCTTCACATGGGGATCCTGAATAGTTGTTTCTGTTCCAGAGGTACTTTAGCTACTTACAGTTTTTTATTGAAAAATGGCATCAGTATATTATTACTTTTGAAGTTTTTCTGACTCAGGTGGGATAGCAATTAAGTCTATATGTGAACTGAAGCTGAGCAGTAGTGTTGCTGAAACAAATGTATCTGCTGCTTCCTATCACAAACACTAAGACGTTTGTACGGCCGAATGTCGAAATAAATCTAAAAAAACTTATATATATATTTGAACACTAAAAAATACCCCAGTTGGTAATCTTTCAGCTGGATCAGCTTCCCAGTTTGGTTAACTGTAGAGATTTAACACCTGTTATAGTCAAAAGATACAATGCAGAAAATGGTGTGAGAACTTGAAAAAGTGACTGTAAGTGGCAAAGGAGAAATAGCACTTAGGTTTCACATGCTGCTTTAAAAGCTGGTTGTCATGCATTACACTAAGATTTTTTTTGGGGGGGGGGTAATTAAAATGAAATTTGTGAGTTTTACTTTTTGTAACTTTTTGCGATGGTAATACAAAAATAAAATCACTATTTTTCCAGGTTTGTAACCAAGAGAGTATTTTCATGAAAAAAAAATTTGAGTGAATGAATGCCTTGCTGATGCAGCAAGGCTTTTGTTCCTGTATCCTTCCTTGTCATGGCAGAGATCCCAACTCACTCCTTGGTCCATGGCTCCTGGCCACTTAGTCCTGCACATTCCTTTGCTTTCCCTCTGGCACTCATCAGACAACTCTTCAAGTTCATTAATCTAGCAAAGAAGAGAGTCTTCTTTTTCCTGAAAGACTTGTTTTTTGGCAAGTTGACATATGACATGAGCTCACAGAGGAATCCAGAGAACACAAGAGTTTGTGCACGGCAAAAACTATGTGCATTGGCAACTCCTGATAGGAAGCATGGAGAATGAAAAAAACGGGAAAAGGACTGTCATCTCCCTCTCTTTCAGGGTACGTGAGCTTTTACATCAGGTCATCTTGACATGTAACAATCCCAGGTTGATGAATGCCAAGATTAAAGAGCAGAATTTGTAATTCAGTCTTGTTTATTTTCTAACTTTATGCTCATCTAAATTAAAAGGTTCTTTTGGACTACTCTGGCTTCTTTTCTATCAGTCTGGAAATATAAAATTATTTCCGACTAAGGTTGTTTTGAAGTAAGGATCAAAGTAAAACCCAGGAAATACAAAACAGTACTATATTTTGTATTTAAGCTTTTATATTACTGTCCTATCAGGATATGACATGATTCATTTTCAGATATTCACAGGTATTCACAAACCCCACTTAGAAATTGACGATACACACAAATGTTTTTGCCAAGATAGCTTTATTTCCTTTTCCTTGGAAATGTTGTCTTATCTTGTGCTCACAGTAGCATCAGGGAAGAAAACTAGATTCTGTTTCCCCTGGGAAGCTGTGCTGTTTCTAATTGCCTTTGGAGCTGCAAAACAAATCGCCATATTATTGCTTTGTAAACTTCCATCTGTCATCCATATTGTAGTTTATTGCTTCACCACTGATACAAAGGCCACAGTGAAGATAGCTACTTCTATTAATAGTTACTAGTGTAACTAACACTATTAACTGATTAGTTAACACTGTTAACTAACTAGCAAGAGGTATATTGGGAGTGGAAGTTAACTGTGAGACCTTCCTATGTTTTCTGTGACTTTTGTAGAGTTATTTCTGTACTATTTTTTGCAAGTAAAGTTATTTTTTCAATTTTCCCTGCTACCAAATTTCAAAGCAGACAGTTTGCATGCTTACCTTTGTGTGATTGAAATCACATAGTTTCATGTGTAAGACTAAGTTAAGGAATAGTCATCATATTCAAACAAAGTATTCGGAAGCTTTCCTAGTTGTACATGAAGTCCCAATGCTACTGACATCAGTCATCAACTTCGGCCCCAGAACCTATTGCCAAAAATTCTCATTGTTCAATACCAACCTGAATTTTCTACATGTCTTGCTCTTGCATGTTGCTGCTCTATATTTGTCATGCTTTCTTTATATTTCTAGATATTCTAAAGTATCATCAAAATAAAGTCAGCAAGTTTGTTCCTAATGCTTCCTTTATAGCTCTAACATATGCTGTCAATGGGAGATGAATTTTAGCAACTTACATAATAAAATAGATTTTTCAAAATGACCATCACAAAGCAATCTTTTCCTGACATATGAGTTTAAAAAAATTAAAATATTCTTTTCTCTGAAAAATGGCTAAATTTACATGACTTATCAAGGTTTTGTGTACAGTTACTATGTCGGCATCAATGTCGTGTCCTACAATGCTATCTTGAGTGCACTTACTTTTATCAACAACATTTTTTACCCACCTCAGTATTGATTCATGACATTACTGAAATAAAAGTTCATCAATCAAATCTGAAAGATTTCGTGGCATTGCTCAAACTTCCTGACTTAAACACTTGTACAAGTCCTAATTAAATCAATTCCTTTTGTAGATGATTGTCCAGTGAGTGATAAGTGAGTGAAATGCATCTCTGGTGCAATTTAGTACAGATAATGCATTAAAATTAGGTCTTCCTCAGCAACAGAATTGAACAATCAAAGGAACAAATGCATTAATTGAATTGTGATATTGCAATGCTGTCACACAAGTTTGAGCTTCATTCGAAAGTGAATAGTACAGTTAGATGAGATCAGGAAAAAAATGTAGGGAAACACGTAAAAAAACCTACAAGACTTCACTCACCATTTAAATTTTGCCTAAGTATTAGGAAGGATAATTACACATATAGTACTGCAGCCTCGCAGTGTGGTGAACTGGTTACATACAGCTTCATGGTTCAGCGCCTGGAATGTTTCTGGTACATCACATGTCTCATTTAAAAATAGCTGTCTTGCAGCACATTCAGCAGCACAGATGCAGCAGAGACATCTAACAAGTCTTGTCAGTTTCTTGTGCATTAATTCACTTTTGAAGGCACCTTTTCAGCTGGCATCCCATGTAATCAATTAGTCTCTTGACATTCACACATCGTTTGTGGACTCATTAAGACATTAATTTTCAACACCAGCATCCTATGTTCCTGCTAGCTTGTTTCTAAATCTGGAATGGGTTTGCAAGCATTTTGGGAACTGAGTATCACTAGTTAGCATAGGGGAAAAAGAATTTCTGATGTGCTCAGAATGGGTTTGCTGTTTTGAAATACCTGGTTTGTGCGTGGTTTGGCTGCATTTAAATTTCCATTCTGTTGGTTCTTTGTGTTTATATAACTGCATATTGTGCCTTTAAGTACCCCTCTGGCAATAAAAAACAAATTTATGTTTTGAATGCTAGCTTTGGCTCTATTATTTTGTTATGCCCAGATATAGTATTAGAATATAGTAATTACAATTAATTTTAGTATTCTGTTTTTAATATATTTCTGTGAATTTTTTTTATAACTTTCTATTTTTTTATATGTATGCTCACATAAATAGAGGCACAATATAATTTTTAGCTTGCCCAGTGTTTTCCAGTTCAGCAGTACTCCATTGTCTCCTCCTTACCTAGAAGATTGCGGCCTTCTGAGCTGCTCTCAGGCAAACCACCCTGCCATTAACTGGTCTAAATTAGCAGACTTATTTTAGCCATCTGATTTTAATTGTGGAGATCGTTAACTCATCAGGCTTTTAGTCCTACATTTTAAAAGCTCTCACAATGATTTACTTGTAATGTATTTACTTGTAAATAAAATAAAGGCTTTACATTTTTACCAGACCTATCACTGTCTGGAATACTTTTATAAGTCTCCTTTCTGTAAAGCTATGGGTAGCATGTAGAAGGTTAAGCAATATAAACTTCTAACAAGAAGTTGTGTTGTCTAGTTTCTATTCAGCTGAAATGACTCTGCAGCATGTGTTGTCTGTAGAACTTGCTCACATGGAGAATCCATACACTCTAGTATCTCTATTCTTGCTCCTCTTAACTTGTTTTATTTACATAACTTCCTTGGCATGCTCAAACTTAGGTGTCTAAGGTGGACCCATCAACTTATATTCAGGGCCGTCACCTTCAGTTATAACTGCTTTTTTTATATGAGCATGTGATTCTATAGGTATCTTTAAAAAGGTGAGTCAATAGAGCAAGTTATTCTGAATAAATGTATTCTGGGTAAACTTACATTACTTTTCCTATTCCCACCCAAAAGCAACAAGATAATTTCTAAATTACATTAAGTTTCATGTTTACAAATGTATAGCAAAGAGCAAACTAGACTTGGTTTACTGTTAAGAAGGAACTTAACCAAGCTTGAGAAGTTGGCAGACATAACTGAGTTCTGCAAAGACAAATGCAATGTGTGGTACCTTGGGTAGAACAAACCCCTGCATCAGGTACAGGATCTGACAGGTTATGTACCAGCTCTGAAGAAAATTTGGGTTTTTTCCAGGTACTGAGCTGAACGTGACTGCAATGCAAGTTGGGCTTTATTAATGAGAGCAGATTAAGAGAATAAATTATTTCTGTCTACTCAACACTTATGAGGCAGTGGTGTATCCCACTTTGGGGTTCCCCACGTAAAAAAGAGGTTATAAAACATAAGAGTCCAGAGAAAATGGTATAGGCTGGAACATACACTAGGAACAGGCTGAGAGATACAGTTTTGTTTACCCTGGAGGAAAATTGGGGAAAAGGGAGCAGGACGAAAATCTTAAATGCTATCTTCCACATGGGGGCATATGGAGAAGATTAAGCCAGATTTTCACAAATACACACAGTAAAATGACAAGAGGCAGCTAACATTTCCATGGCAACAAAGACAATTCCAGCTGGATGTAAAAGGATTTTTTCCACTGGTCAAGCACCTAGGATGACTTTTGAAATAAGACTCAACAGAACACCATGCAGCAGCTTTGTTGACACTGAAGTTAGAGAGCTCAGTTAAGCAAAAGTTGGACAATTGAGAACATGGAGAGGTCCCTTACAGCCTGAGTGATTTTATGATTCTAATTAAGATACAAGTAAGTTACATACAACATAGCATTTTAGATTTGATTTCTTCTCTAAAGATGGTGTTGGAAAATTTTCAAATTCATAACTGTCTTTCACTGAAACCCTGTTCTGAAGCTGTAATGTGAATTAGTGGAGTCACATGCAGAAATGTGGTGAAAAATTACACAGACAGTAAGTCAGGAAAAATTATGATTGACATCTCCATTTTATAAAATGGAAGTTGGAACACAAAGGAGATGACCAACACAACAAAAGTCATAGAAATTTCTGATAGTGTCTTTACTGAAGAAAAGGCTGCAGTCTTTAGTCATTTGTGTATACCTGTGGTGGGTGGCTGGCTGAGTTTTGTGTACTCTGGCCAAAAATTGCCTCTTGCTTATTAGCAGGCAGTGTATGTGAGAGTGCTTCAGGGGCACAGGGAGGTAACGGCTTAGGTAAACATAAGGGAATTCGGCTAACAACTGGAGGTAGTGCTGTGGAGGAAGACATGCACATGGGCTGTACTGAAGAGTTTCTTGAGCTAACACTGGACATAATGGACACATATCCTGCAGTGGAAATGACAGGGGACTGATCCACAAGCCCTTGTGCTTCCATCCTCCTGTGTGATAGGAGAAATGGATGTGACCTTTGGGTTTCAGCTCAAGGTCATGCACTAGGTATGGTTCACAGTTGCCCTGCTCTACTCTAGCAATATCATATTGTGCAGGCTTTGGGACAAAAGGTTTTGTCTTTTTAGCAGTAAGATCTGTTTTTTTTCCAGATGTAGTCATTGAATCTGCATAGAAGTGCAAGGAGACTTTCATTGGCAAAGTTAAATTTGCTTGTATCCTGGACTTCTCATTGAGGTGTTTCATCAATGATTTTCAACTTTGATTTTTAAGTTACTTTTAATTCTTTGTGATGACTTCTTTTTTTAATTGAAAACAGTTTCCAGGTGGCAGTTAGATCTCCTGAGCACTGCCCGTCTCCCCTAAGCCTTGTGCACCACCTACTGGATTCTTTTTAATATCCTGCCGAAGATTTAGCCTTTCACAGGTCCATGAAATACAGGATTTACTTGTTTCCAAAAGGAAAGTCACAACCCCATTACTTTGGTGAAAAAATATGTCTTAATTCATCACAAATATGGCTTAATTCGTGCCTTCTGTTCAACATCCAGTTGTATTTAGCAACATCATAAAGTGTTCTTACTTTAACATTTGGCATCAATAATCATAATTAATGGCATTCTGTTTGGCGCAAAATATCTGAGGGAAACAGCCACTTATTTAATAATTAAAATGGGAGTTGTTATATGGTCTGCCTTCTGAGAGAAGTAAAACTTTAGGTTAAAATGAAATTTTAAAGACAATCTCATAGTACTTCTAAAAAGAATTAGAAACGCCACTTGGTCCAAAATTATCTCAGGTAATGTTTAAATGAGATCAAGCTATAGCCCAAGAGTATGTAGAAGCCCAGACAGTAAGGGGCTAATGTGTACGTCTCAAACACGAATAACCAGACAGCCATGGAGCCAGCCAAGGGGGTTTGTCCAAGAACAAGATTTGATTGGAGAAGAGGATCATGTGGAGGTAGAGCAGGGACAAACATCATTGTTCTAGTCCCTGGAGGGACAATAAACAAAAGACGGCATCAGTGAAGAAACAGGCACGAACTGTGAACCAAGGGCCAATCCAGCAGGAGGATATGAGACCACCCAAGACCCCTGTGACCCTCCAACCCATGTCCAGACAGGTCTGGAAGAACGGACTGCAAATGGTAACTAATTTGCATAGAAAGCAAGAAACCTGTCCTCAGGGCAGGCAAAACTGATCTGTAAAAAGGTACTCCCATCAAGCCCAGGCATGCACTCCCAGGACTCTGCACATCCCATCGGCCAGACAGATGATGTCTCTCTTTCTCTTCCCCTCTTTAATTCATCTCTTCCTTTCTTCTCTTCCTTCTGATCCTACCCCTTTACCCAAAAGCCACTGCTGGCTTACAGCGTAGGTCAGGAACTAACATACCAATTTCCATGCTAAGTGTGTAATTCACTAATAGAACTTTGTGGGGCCTCTGACTTTTGTCATTCCTTTCGACCACGAGCCATTTACAAATCTTGGGTGCTTCCTTCCCCATAGGGTGGGACAGACAAGAAACTGAGAAGAGCAGAACGAGACACAGCTCAGCATGAAAGCCATTGTCAAGTGCTGTTTATGAGGATGATGAGAATGAGAAGGCGGTAACAAGCAAAGATTGCACATAGGACAAAATTATGTCATGCTGCTTTAAGGCAGGCAAGATTTACTTAAGTAAAAGAAGATTACATCCTTCAGGATGTCTGTGTCATGGCAATTAGCTAAAGCAGGATCCCAAAATCAACATACAATATCACTTCACACTGGTGACAGTGCCTAGGAACAGAGATGGAATTTCAAATAATGGGAAACATTTTATACCAATTATATATATATATATATATATGTATGTTTTACATATAAAGATACAAGAAATTTTAATCTTATTGACACTGAACCATGCCATAAATCAAATCCCTCCTGATGGGAGAGAATTTTCTAGAAGTCCTTGCAAGGAGTTTCAAAGATAAACCGAGACTTTTCCTTGAGTTTCAATGCTTCCAGATAGTTGTTTATTAAGTCTTATCAGAGGAACAGAGCCACTAGCGTGACCCAGGTACAGCATAGAGCACAGAAAGCAGGACTGAAGTCTCTAATTAACACGATTTACACAGCCTTTTAAACATAATGTAACAATGGTTACTAAAAACGTACATTATTTTCACTTTCCTACCAATTATTCAGTAACACGGGCAGGAACTGCGGAATTCTCTATCCAATCATTCCAAACTACTTTTACTGCAGAACATGGAGTAGTAGAAGAAGGAGAAGAAGGTTTAGAGAACAACAACAATCCTCCATTTTTATATTTTTTACTCTTATCTATTTACTACAAAGAGAAGCCCAAAACCTCTAAATTTTTCACCCTGTGACAATCTTACATAGTAATCTATCACCTAATTCACACCACTGTATTTTCTAATTCCTGTCTGATCGTTGGTAATTTTTTCCAAGGTTGGAGGTCAAAACTGTTGTTCAGGGGGGTAAGAACCCTTAAAAACAGGCAGAGAAATATTCTCAGCACTCTGGGTTTCTACACTTATATTTAAAAAACTGTATTTATACTTTTCATATTTTATACTCCATCTGGTCCAGTGACGTCAACACATGAAACTTACTCTCACTGAATAAATGTCAGTGTATAACTACAAGAATTTTTTCCATTAAGAAACTTATAAGAAATGTTCCTTTAAAGAGTTTGCTTTGCAGTAAAAGTTCAAATTAGTAGTACTAAAATAGAATAAACCCACCAAAATACTACTGAAAGGAAACATTTAAAAAATAATTTAAATTAGCTGGGGAAATGAACAAAATTGGTTGCCTGAACTGTTTAATGTAAAGAACTTTAATTTCTATCAAGAATTAGCAGACATGCACATGCCTTGAGACTCATTTCGAGCAGTTTAACGGGAGCTATTATCAGTTAAGAAACACAACAAATCAACGTTTTTGTAACAATACAGACAACAACAGATGTTAGGACCATTGCAAAGAAGGCAAAGTTGTTTCATGATGGTAGTGTTGGTGGACACAGCGAGAAATCTTGCAAATTTAAAAAAACAAAGCCAGCACCACCAACAAAACCAAAATCAGTTCCAACAACCTGTCTATGGCTGACCAGGATGAAGGGCTGCTATTAGGAAACATGCATATATTTAATGTGATACCCTGCAAGACAGCCTATCCAATGTCCAGTGCCTGGATCCCTATTTTCCCCTGCTGCTGGAATCTGGATATGCAAGTCTGTGAAGATCACAGCTATACTTCATCTGCTGGGACAGTCCCATGTCATCATTCCCTTCCCACCCAATGCAGACCAACACATACTGGATCCCTTGACTAACTGGGATGAGATGTGCAGCCAGCTGAGTAACTATCCTGCAGATTCTATCATCTCCTGCGTAGAGAGACACATCATCAGACCTTGTAGCCTCCCCAGCAGCTGTTACAGACTGCCTGGTCCCTTTGGTATGTGCTTCCAGCTGTCTCAGAGACATACATGTATCTGGCCCAGTCTTATGAATGCTTTGCTAACTGATGCTAAAGCCCCTGCTTGCAGTCTAGGTTCAGCTCAGTATCTGCTGGCAGCCAAATGGTGCTAGACAAGCCCTCATCTGGCCCAGCTGCTGGCACCACAAGCACATGGGTTCCTGGCACCCACAGCCTCCACTCTAGTTACTGGCACCACAGGTAACACTGGCTATTGTGACCCACGGTATGACTCCAGCTGGTAGCAATTAGACTTCCATAAGCACATACGTACACAGAACAGATAATCCCCTCACCCAAGAAAAGTTAGAAATTAAATGTAATAAGACAGGGCAGCTGGCACTGAGGAGGTCCAGGGCATCACCAAATAACTGCATGGACCAGGGACTACCCCCTTATCCCTCTATTTTCCTGTGCTTGTTCCTCCCCAGACCACCTACATCCCTGCCTTTGGTTCCTTCCATATATATTCACTATTGCTGTGGAGAAGAGATCACTGAGAGGGGATCTAATGAATAATTATCAATAAGTACGTGAACTTTCAATGTGCTTGTGTTAGTTTACATTATTAGTAAATCAGTGCAGTGAGTTAAATAGAAAGCTGAGTAAATTAAAAAAAAGGCTAACTAGAAGACCAGGTTAAGTCCCCTGAAGACTCAGATTTGGCAGAGGTAGCCTTTGCCTCCACACTTTCCTCTGTGCAGTCCTGGTTGTGGTAGAACAGCTGACAGAAGCAGGAAAGATCAGCCTGCACAGCACATACGGACACGAGAGCAGGAGTGCATAGTTATTGCAACAGTAGCTACACAGACTGAAAACTAGCCCAAATAATTGTATTCCTGGAGTAAAGAGAACACATCCTTGCAGAGGGGGGTTATTTTTCATTTTAAAGTCATGACGTGTAAGTGGTGTGTAGGGGTGAATGGGCATTTCTAGAGGCCTGACAGGAAAATAATAAAAAATCCCTAACTCTTTTGAAAATACAGATCTTCGTGTCTTACATTCTCATAGGGCAGAAGAGTACTATCTTCCCCTATCTTAAAGGCTTTTTGAATGGTAAAGAAAAATACTGATTTTTCTACAGGGTCTGCTTCACTATGTTTTTTACAGTTTTTCAGTAACCATACCTACTAAGAGTTAAAAGGAGTACAGGAGGGGGCAGTCCATGGTCTCGATGCAGGAAGAAAAGCTATATCAGGACACAGCTGTATTAGATTTCACTTAAAAGGCAGTTCTAAAGAAGGTTGTCTAGTGTGTGAGAACAAGGAATACCATTTCCAGTTTGAGAACAACTGGAGAAGAGACAGGGTAGCTGTAAACTGTTTAGTTATGTTTCCTTGCAGTTGCTCATCACTGGATTAGCAACTGACTGCTCATTTTGTTGATTAACAATTGACAAATTGTCAATTGACTGCTGCATTTCTAGAGCAGCACTGTGACTTGGTTTTTTATTGTCACATTATTAATTATGCTGTTACAATGTTCTGAATTAAATTAAATACTTCAGTCTTCCGCTTCTTGAATAAAATCATGGTATTTTTGCTACTGGAAAGCTGAGTAATATTGTTATTTATAAACAAAAGGTCCACATTTCCTTTTGGATGTAACATCATTAAAACAATGCTCTATGTAGCAAATTACTTTCCTTACAAGTAAAGTGTTTTCAACACCACTTAAAGAAGGTGAGAGCAGTAACTCAGGCTTTTGCACTGAGGATCAAGCTATCTTAGGTAGCTAGTCAAGAACAAATGGCTTAATCCTTGTCAGATCTCATTTGGTGGATCACCATTATCATGGCTATTCAAGCATCATATTAGAATTCTCAAAATATTAATGGTCAGCTTTAGTCATTATTCAAACTGTGAAAATAAATGGTAAAGAAGAAATAGATTCTGCTCAGAACCAGACAGCTGGATGTTCAGAGAGTACTTTGATGTAATTTATAAATTCATCAGCAATTAAATTAACATATAAACTGTAAAATAACTGTTGCTTACAAAGTTTATCAGCAAATACGATTTACTTCAATAAATCCCAGAACTGACATAGTAACACATTTATTGATCACTTTACCAACTAAAAATACAATTTTATACAGTCAGTCAACAGCAGTAACGTACTTTATGAGAAGCTATGCTTTAAAGAAATGGTGTTTAAAATATGGATTTCACTATAACTTTTCAAGCCAAGCTTTTACAGTGCTAATCAAAACAACTGCTGCACTTGAACTTTTCCCCTAAAACATCAACAATAATGTTGCAGACAAAGTAGCTTTTCCATTGTTAATGTGGGTTTAGAATTTAACAAGACAACTTCAAAAGGCTTAAAACATCCATAACATTGTCATTACTTTAACATTCACACAGATAAAGTGATACATTTAATACTTTCTAGCATTAATAAACAGTGTAAAAATATATTGCATATATATATATATATATAAATTTGTTTCCTTTTCCTGAAAAAACCTAGTACAAACTAGTAGTATATGATTCCCCCCTTCAAGTTTCTTTTACTTGTTTTAAAGATTGAAGAGTAGTAGTTTTAAATTAACAGAAACAAAAGACATGGAAATAGAGAATCACTGTTGTGCTCCCCCACAACCTCTTGTCATGGTTACTAAGCCTATTAACCCCTTGGTAATGGTGGTTCTATTTTTGCTAATACCAGGTAGAATTTTGGAACTGGCTGCAGTGGGGATAAGATTTTGCCCAGCGTGCTTTGCACTGAATGGTGCCTGGCCCCCTTCATCAAGTGGTTAAAAATCTTTGCTTAGGACATGTTTATCTACTATAGTTAAGATTAAGAAATGCTACGCTCAAGTTGTTCATTTGCAATAATGAAGATTCAGTGTTAAATTGATGAGAAAAAGTAAACTTGTAAGGTTAAATGATCATGTAAAATTTTTACCATGTTGAAAATTTCACAGTGAACACAGTAGGCTAATACAGCTGCATGTTAATATTTGCAAAGCCTGCAATTAGAAATATTGCAGGTAATTATTAGCACACAGCACCTTCCTGGTTGATGAGAGACAAGTGAAAATAAGAACAAAAACTAGTAAGCTTCACTGGAAGTTTTTATCATGGTGTACAGTGCTCCAAGGAAGACTATGTCAAGACCTATCTCCATATCCCAGCTGCGTAACGATTAAATTTTAACTAGTGCTCTAGGTAATCATAGACAAAACAGTTTTGCCTCCACCCTTTATGATCAGGTCCTGACAGCATGCACATCCAGATTTGTGCAAACAAAGAATCAAAACATCTAATTGAATTAGAAATGGATGTTAGAACAGCATGGACTGATAAACAACCTAGCAAAGGAATAAAGCATAATGTGGATAAATAAATTGTTCATGACTGAAGAAAATCAATCTCATTCAAAAATTATACTTCTGTATAAATATATATTTCCCCTCTAATATTTAAATCTGTGAAACATAACACCTTGCTAAGAATAAACTTCAATATACTTATCCAACATTGACCATTTCTCTGCTTTACAGAATGTAAAGACATATTACTTTGTATTATAAGCATTATACAAAAAAATTTCCCTGCTGCAAGAATTTGCCAAAGCCGATATATTCTGAAGCCAGTACAAAGATTAAAAACAAACACACTTTTTTGCACCCTATAACTTGTTTTTGTCTATGATCTTACCTTTTCATACACTACAGTGTTCATACACAAAAGTAGTTTGCCAACACGATTTTACACAGGACATCAGTTTGTAGGTTAACTGACTTTACACAAAGCCTTTGTAAAGATCTATTACATATTTAGCATGAATATTACAGACATACACAGCATTTCAGTTGCATTAATAGAACCCTATTTAACAGAGCCCAGGCTGTATTATTTCACATTATTTAATTACTTTGTTTAAAAATAGCATTTGAGCAAATGTAAGCATACAGAAACTCATCTGATGTAAACTGGAACTTAAAATAATTTACCACTGTAGGGATTCAGACTGCCATCTTTTTTCATTTTGTTGCTGATCTATAATGTAGCTCCTGATCAAAACGCAAAGATGGATGAACTGAGTGTACTTTTAGGGCCACATTTTTAATTTACTTGACTGTAACTTTATTCATGTTTCTGATCTTTTCTGAAAAATATGCGAAATAGTAGAAAAATTTTGCATGAAGATAACTGGAGGTAAGGGCAAATTATCATGAGCATTAAGACCTTTACAAATGTTGACATCAAAACTCACTTTGTACAGTGCCATAAGCTTTACAGTAACTCACAAAAAAGAGATGCTGTATAACTGTATTTGAAAATTAATTCATTGGCTATTTAGCTGCAATGGAATATGATAGTAGCTTAGCATTTTTTCCAAATCAGGTTAGTCAGTTCGGCATTTCAATGTCAATTTCTAAATGAAAGGTTTAAAGAGAAAAAAAAAAAGCCTCTTCTGTAGTTTTGCCTTCATGTATATCTGTGCATGAATACAAAAGATAACTTCTTTTTTAAAAAATTGTTTCAGACTACCAGAACTGCAAATATCTGGAAGAATGCTCAGCAAAGAGGCTGGATTTTTCCCCTTTTTATTTATGATCAGGCTTACTCTTGCCAAAGTCTACCTTGAGTGGATGATCAATTAGTTTGAATGAAATAAGCCAATTCAAATATTTTCTGACAACAAAGCCAAGAGCTGTATCTTAAACTTGTGTTGAAATCCACCTTCTCCATAGGGTTTTTGAAGCAATATACCAAGGTTAATATACTGAAAAACATGAAAAAATACTGAATATATTAATAGATTTTTCTCCCTGCAAAAATAAATTACATGGACAACTAAGATGTGGAGGTTCTATCTGCAACATTCTTTTACTTCCAGAAGCATTACTCTTAGCTGGGACATCATTCAAAGCATTGGTTTTGAGTTTAATGAGCAAGCACAAATGCAACTACAGGTTTCTTAGTAGTTCTAGGATTCTGAAGACTTAAAAAGAACAACCCTGACCATCACTTCCAGCTCATATTAAGTAAGCCAAATGGGCACTTTGGGGTTGCACAAAATGAGCAACTGACTGATTAAATGATATTTTATGGGCGAACACTCCAAATACAGGAGGTACACATATCAATTTGAGGTACTCCAGACTTTAAGAATTTCACACAAGTTTAAGAGCTGTCATTATGCTTCTGGTATTTAATTTTATAAAGGTCCAAGCAAGACTTGACTCCATAAGCAACGTATGACACTCCTGTTTCCTGTTCCCAACTCATTATACCACAGCTTTATACTTACTAATGGATGATGAACAACTGTTTACACTGTTTACACAGTCAGTGTCAGCTTGCTTCACAAAGCTGGGGCAAAGGAAAATATAGGGCCCATGGAGAGTATAGTTTTAAATGGTTTCTTGAGAGCACTCAGAGGAAAGCTTGCTTTCACCCTAACTCTCTCTCTCCTACTTCCTTACCATGGAGAAACTTCCCTTGTCACACCAAGTCTATGTTAGAATTGCTGAAGTGATTTCTCTCAGAACAGGGTAGACAGGTAAAACTGTAAAGGCCTCCTTAGATCGTTACCTTTGTGCTATGAAGGGAGAATGACAGTGTCCCCAACTGGCCAAGCTGAACAGCACTGGCTGCAGAACTAGAGCTTAGCCTTCATAAGATTTAAGGTTTTCATCAATATTTATACAGTTTAATCACTTAAGCTGGATCCAAAGAGTATGTGTACACACACACAAACCTACACAAGTCTTGTGCATTACATTACTTAATACCAACTAAGTGACAAGCCAAGAACATAATATTCACACTACAAACAACGTACACAAAGGTGTCGTTATTTTGGCACACACGCAAGGCTGACAGTCAGTTAAGAGGACACATACCAGTGCAACATGTTACATTTGCTCTATCATGAAGGTAAAAGGTTTGCTCTCGGCCAGTGCAAACAGAGAATTCTTATTCACAGATGACAGGCATGTGCCCCCAGAATACATGCATCACTGAAGGCAAGGTTATGTTTTGACTGTCATACATGCAGGCACAAAGAATTGAAATTCATTTTATAACTATGAAAAGCCTTACAGAAAAAACCTATCAATTACAACTTTGAAGTTTTGGTTTGGAGGAATATACATGAGGATTTTCTCTACAGATGGTTACAGATGGCTGGGATACCTATCACTCGCAAGCCAACCCATAGTAGTCATTTGCCTTTTTGTTCTGCCTAATTCCAGCTACCATAAATAATATTAATCGAGATAACAGAAGTGAAGATATGGATGTCTGAAATGGTAATGTGTGAAGAAAGCTTTTTGTAATGCTCAAAAATTGTCAGACGAAATTTTAATTTAGGTAAGGTCAGTAACACACATACTTCAAAGTATCTTTGAAAGACAATCTCTGTGCTGATGAAACACACAAGCTGTGACATGTGAGTAGTTTGGAAATCTCCCTTTCCCTCCCCTAAATGAAAAGGAGGTAAGAAGTATTATAGGTTTAAAAAAAAGGGGGCTAAATTCTGGCTACAGTCTAATATTCAACATTTCCCTTGGGATTCCAAATATTCGATTACAATTAATGACAACTGTTCATATAGGACTCATGAAACTATGTGTGTGTTGAATGTCTGCTTCTCAGTAATACTGTTGTGATAGCTTTGATAACCACGAAGAGCAGGACAACCATTTTTGGTTTTAATATTTCCATAATGATGGTTGCAAAACTTTCAACTAAAGCTCATGGAGTGACTAAAGGGAATTAGTAAGCAAGCACTTGTAAGAAAATCCCTTTTGACTGCTGCGTATTTTACTTAAAAACTAAGTTATTTTTAAAAAATTATTTGTAAGGACTATTTATTTGCCTCAGTAAGGATTTTTATTTCTTGTTCTTGTAAAGGTTTTGATGGTCAGGTAAAGCTTCTGTAGACATACTGGTAAGGATTGTGTACTGCCACAGCATTTAAATAAAATTTGAGTTTGTTCTTTAAGGCGGTTATTTCTAAAAGCCATCTGAACTTTCTGAGCACATTTCTTTTGGTAGCATCTTCTGTAATAATGAAAGCAAAGATAATTAGGAACAACAAGGTTTTATAGAAGATGTCACATAACACAGTGCTATGTAGTGTAAGATGCTGAAAATCAGGCTGGAAATTTAGATAGAATGAATTGAGATGCCCCTGCAAAAAGAGAGGACAGTAAACCTTATTAGGTTCCCATGTCCTTACTTCAGGCATGAATTTAGTTACAGTCTGCAGCATGGTGCATCGGAAGAGAATATGCTCTAAAACACTCTAAGGGCTGAAAATGGGGCACCTCCTGCACCTCCTCAGCTATCCCTTCCTGTCATCTTTGAGGTATAAGCTGTACTTACTGTCCTGAGAGTTGAGGGAATAGCAGAATAAGAAAATGTACTTTGCCTCATTCCCAAGCAGGCCTGAAACTTAAGAGCTAATAATCAAGCAAGTATTTACACTTTTAATTTCCTACCAATATTAGTGGAATAGTAAGAGTTAAGTAGGTAGTGAACCCCTAATACACAGCTGCATAAGATGCTTTTATTCATAGCCATTATCTTTCACACCAAGCATAGTAAAAGAGAAAAACCTTTACTAAGTACTATCTTCCCAGCCACAACTTTCCTTTGTAACTGTCATATCAGAATGACTTCTTTTCATGCACCACTTTGAGGTTTAAAACTATCAGACTGTAGAAACAAAGAAGAAACAAAGGAGTGTGTTCCTCAAAATACTGCCATCTGAACCATCTTCTCAGGTTCCGATCCCAAGCTTAACCATGCCATTGAAAGAATTTCAAAGTTTGCATCAAGTCCATATAAAGTGCTTTTGGTTCACGGCAGGGATTTTATACTGCACAAGCAGTGCAAAGTAAACTCTGGCAGAACCTCAGCTCATTCCATCAGCCTCTTATAACAGAATAGAGTAGCTCAATTTCTAGCCAGTGCCAGCTTGGATCTGTCCGCGCTCTCAATTCCCTTGCATGCCTCCTGTCTTGTGAGTGTGCTGATCTCTCTCACTTTGAACAACTTCAAACCTAATTATACCTTAAAATCTTCCTAACCAATCACTCCTCCTGTATGGAATCATGGCATTACTGACACTCTGTATTTGGGTACCTGAGAAAGCCTGTCCGTTGTGCACCTAAGACCTGATGTGCCAGACAAGGCAGACAGCTAGCAATAAACAGCCAGGTCAAAAGTGTGCCGGCAGGACTCTGCAGTAGACTGGACTTCACCTTTTAGTGAGGCTTGTCCATTACCAGTGAGTTATTAGTCAAGTCTTAAAGTCAAAAGGAAAAACAGGGACACTGATTTTGCCTGTAACTTACTGAACGATTCATCAAGGTTGGAGGCTCAGCTTTTTTATTCATAAAAAACCAGGACTATCCTGGAGCCATCTTCAGGTGCACAGGCACCAGTAATGAAGAAGGTTCTTTAGATTTAGACAGTTTACTCCCATGCCAGAATAATTTAGCCGCTGTTGGTGTCAAGTATCCTATTTTCTGCTTTGGAGTGTGACAGGTCCCCATTGGCTGCACAGGAGTGGATAACCCTTCATTCTTCAAGAACACTGGGTAACTCTTGGAAAGGGTTCACAAAGCTGAACACTTTGCATCCTGAGCATCTTTACACACATCTAAAATCTACCCAGGTAACCAAAGCCATCCGTGCGAAAAGCCATTTAAATCTTTACGACAGTGTGTGCTGAGTTTTGTCAAACTTCCCTCCCCCTTAAAAACAAACACCAAAATAGACTATAAACAAACAAAAGGATGTCCAAGTCCACAAGGAAGCCCTTAACTTTCGTTTGGCATTGTTTTGGTTTTAGGCTGATGTATGGGCTCAAAGGGTCACTGAGGGCAAAGTTACGAGACAGGATACCACACAATGTCAGTAGAACAAAACATGAACAGTTTAAGGGCTGAAAAACAGTGCTCCCTTTTCCATACATTGGCCAAATTGAGACTATTCACCTGCATGGCACATAACAGCACACACTGCTCACCTACATTTTATGTACTCTGAGTGGAATGCTGATAGGGGTGGGGAGAGAGCAATACATCTATTAAGCTTTATTCAGAGTTGAATGCGAAAATCAGTGCACAAGCTCTTTTTGAAAGAAAGCAAGGAAGAACTGCAAAGAGCTGGTTTTGAATACTGAACATCCTATCTTTCATAACTTTAGAGAATCAGAATAATACATCAGGGTACTTGTTCAGCTCTTGCAGAAAATTAGAATGGCCTTTTCTCTCCTTTTCAACCCATACTTTAAAAAAAGTTATTTTTATTCCAATTAATTTCTTTTGGCATTCTGGACCCCAGCTAGGTCACACTCAGCTGTCTGTACCTTAAACCTGTGGGACTGGTTCTCCTGGTAACAGTGGAAAGCCATTCCCAGAAATACTATTACTCCCAAGTCTGGCAGCAAGAGTGAACAGAGAATCAAAGCCCTTGGCTTCAAATGAATCTAACATAAAATGTAGCCCAGTTATAATGGTTTAAGGGTTTTTTGTGGGTAGATGCACCTAATTACATAGATATTAATTGTAAATGTCCTTACTCCAAGGGGCCATAAGCTTTCCTTACGTATGTTAGAGCTTAAAGGGACTACGTGCGAACACATGTGCAAAGTAACGTTCATTTAATAGCAATCTGATTGGCAGTGTTCAGTCATAAACAATATTTTAAAGCATTATTAGCTTAATGCTCCCTTCACTTCCAATGCGAGGCAGTGCAAACTTGAAAACAGACTGTGAAAATCCTTTACTAAACTTTCTTAGTAATGTCTTGTTCTTTACCTCTCAGGTTAGTACAATAGCTCCATCCAAATCCAGCCAGTCAGAACCGTGCTACAGTACACACAATAACAAGCACAAAGTATAGACAGGAGGGAAGTTAAGGGCTGGTATTTTCCAACTCTTTCTGTTGACATAAAATACTTTAGGAGCCTATACTGTCCTAGAAATAGCTTTTTTTTCAGTTTTTCCATGAGTGGTATATGACAATCACAGGCTAGCACCTAGTATATTACTACCATTTACTTCCCAATAGTATATTGTTGAATGGTTTAAGAAAAGTGCCAGATCCCATATAAGACATTTAAAGAAAAACCCCAAAACAGTAGTCAAATAAAACTGCATTAAGTAATGGGATATTCTTCAGACAGACTGCTACAAAAGATCCTCTTTTCAAGAGGTTCTCTTTGACATAATCAGGGCAACTGAACATTAGGAATGTTTGAGATATTTTGCTTGAATTTACAAAGTGTGGTATAACTGCTCTTGACTTTGGCTTTGCTGTTTTTTCGTTTGGGTTTTTTCTTCTAAAGCTCAACAAAATGATATATTTTTTTTATACCTACATATTTATTTATTTTTGCCAATATATGCATGAGGAATGTAATGAAGTGGCATTGTGCTGCATGTAGCTCAGCAGATGTTGAAATCAGTTCCAGTTCCTGAAGACAACTTCTTGACAACATAGTCTCAACATTCACAAAAACCGAAACATGTGGGATTCATAACGTCATCCTTACAAATATATACTCTATCCCCCTCTGTGTTGTAAACCCTCAGCCTTACTTGTTTCCTTGTACTTTATGATCGTATGTGCCTGCATGCTTATAACCAGATACATATCCTGAGTTATCCACCAGATCTTCTCGGCCAGCTCTGCCTTTTCCTTTCCCACTGGCATCAAACCTCTCTTTGTGAGAACCTGTGAATTTTGAAGTGTCTGTAAGGCGTGAAACAGTTGGAGATGCAACGGTTTTCTATTGGAAGAAAGAAAAGAAACAAAACAAAAAGACACATCAGAAATCAGTTACTCTTAATACAGATACTTTTACATGCTACCAAGATTTAAATCTTTGCTAATGACAAAGACTATGCAAATACCTACTCATTTCCAGGATAAAAAAGATGTGTGTTTCTTGCCATTACATACAGTGACAATAATAATATAGCAGAAAAGGAAATAGCGCAAATTACGTCAAAACCTTTTGGAAGAGACCTTCAGTATGAGATACTTCTGATTAATAATCAAGTTCTAAGTACCAAAGATACAAAGAAGTCATATCCTGATTCCACATTTTGAACCATGTTCAAAATCCATTATGTCACCATCAAAGCATAAAAGCCTGGCTCCACCAATATAGAAAAAGTATTCCAATACAACTAGAATTCATTTCTTCGAAAGACAATTTTATTCTAAACTCTAGGATTCATGAGTGAAGTAACCAACTGCAAGGACTGAAAGTGACTTCTAATGTCAGCAAATTAGCAGTCTATGAAATGGCATTGAGCAAAGACTTTCCTTCCACTGAGTTATATCAAGCTCCTCAAAAATCAGTTTTGTTGTCATCAAGACAAAATTTGACTACACAAACAGAAAAAAAATGTATTTCACAACAACATAGAAGCATGCTAACTTGTGTGCTTGGACTAGGAGCAGCCTCTTTGATCCTTAAATCTGTATTTTAAAACCAGGGGAAGAAAAAACACACAAGACTTTTGAGCTAAAATGAATAAAGACTGCTAAAATCTGGGCATCTTTTTTATGTGCACCACCTGTCACTGTCTGAAAGAAAATGACCCCTGGAGCATTCTTTCCTCAAAACAGCATTGCTAAACGCTCTTTAGGGACTTCTGCCTTGTAGACTTAAGAATACAATTTGCAGAAGTGGTTATTTTTCTATACTGAACAAATAGATATCAAGACAATGCTTAGGAAGAAGTATTGGTCTAATATATACAGTTTACTTGTTCAAAATGACCTGGTAGCACCTTATAACCAGGAAAATTCCAAATGCAAGACAAGGGCAGTATTCAATATGGAATTAATTAAACTTAAAACATACTTACTTTCCTTGCACTTAAAAACCACTACCTTACAGAAAAACAGTTTTATCTAGATGTGCATACACTCTCTACTGTCACATCCACAGAGAACTCTCAGAAACTCTAGCTGACTGCCTTTTCCTTTACCAAATTCATTCTCAGGACGCGCTTCTATTCTGAGAATTTGTAATGGTAAACTTAATCACTATTTGAAAAAGAAAGACTACAGGTTCTGCTCCTATGTTTCGAAGGTGTGGCATGAAATATATGAAATTTTCCTCAATACATAAACTACAATAAAAATACATGAGAATTTTTGTACAGTAACATATTTAGTAACATACATACTAAAACTTGTGTGAGTGGATGGAAATGCACACATGTTAACATGAAAGAAGAAACAGTAAAATGAGGATTAATAGAATGGCTCATGTCAATAATGAAGGATATTCCCAGAAAACTATTCCCAGCAGTAAACTTGAGAAATCTGGTGTTTATATCAAGACACCTGCATTCTGGTAAGACCACAACACAGATGACTTATCAGAAAATCAAGTTGGATCTTTACAACAAGATGATAGCAGCATGCCACACAAGCCCTTCCTTTTCCTACTAGTCTGTAGGGAAAACAGCAACATGTTTCAAACCAACAAGAAAACTGAGGATGGGCAACAGCTTGGTAGGTTAAAAAATAGGACCTTTTTATCCCAAAAAAACAAACAAAACCTAAAACCCCAGCACAACGAACATACAAAACCAGAGCAAGAACAGTGATCCCACATCCTGTGGTCTTTCAGACTGAGATGGATCAGGCGGCTTCCTGCATCACATGACTCACGATATGTGAAATGAACACTAAGGCAGTAGCTGCAAGGCGAATATTTTTTCTCCAAATTGCTTTCTACTGAGTAAGAACTGCAGCCGTTTCCTAAGTTGCATGTAAAGTCACTGGTGTGCCCCTTCCAACACGTGACAGACTATTACAACTGAAGTCCTGTTGATTTGCTGTTGGCAAAATTTCTATGAAATGGGAGGCTCACTTTGTATCCAACAAAATTCAAGCAATGTTAACTCCTTGTACATTATGCTCTCACTCCCTGAAATGATATATTTATATAAAAGATCAGAGATGAGATGCCACCTCATTTCTCCTTTTTTATTTCTTTTCCATCATTCTTACGATGAATGCGTATACATTAAAAAGAAAATACTCCTTTCTTTTTAAGGTTGTGTAAACATTTTTAAGGCTGTGCTAAGACGCTTTCATTCAAAAAAGCCTTTGTAAATACAGAGTAGAATATACAACAACTTCATATCCACCTTGGGCTCCTCAACCAGAAGCAGCTAGTGGTACTATATATCACAGAATCATAGAAAAGTCCGCTGACTGAGCACTACTGAAAAAAGCCTTGCTCCACCATCTTTGCACCCTCCCTTCAGGTATTTATACACATGGATGGGATTCACCCTTGAGCCTTCTCTTCCCCAGGTTAAACAGTCCCAGCTCCCTCAGCCTTTCCTCATAGGAGAGACAGTCCAGTCCCTCCATCATCTTTATGGTCCATTGCTGGACTTCTTCCAGCAGCTCCATATCATTCTTCTCCTGGGAAGCCTAGAGCTGAATGCAGCACTCCAGATGAGACTTCACCAGGGCTGAGCAGAGGGGAAGGAACACCCTGTTTGCAGCCAAGATACCAGCAGCATTCCATACAGCAACAACACCACTCAGATTCATGTTCAACTTGGTGTCCACATTAACTCCCAGGTCCATTTCAACCAATCTCCTTTCTATCTGCACAGCCCCCTGCATGTACTGGTGTGTGGGGCTCTGTAGGCACCTCATTCAAGAGATGGGACCATCACGGTTATCACAATTTATTACTTGAAAAATCAACAAGGCATCAGTCTCAGAGTCCATAGATTTAGTAACAAGTCGCCATAACTGCAGACAGTCACGAGTTTCAAAGTTACATGGCAATTCATAACTTTCTGGTCCAATAAGCAATTAACACAAAGCTTCATTTTGACTTTGTAACCTATCACCTTTGGTATTTTTTACTGCATTGTGTCTGTTTCTCAACCAATAACTTGCTAGCTCACGTACACACATGTACTTCTATTATAACATCTAAATTCTTAACTTAAACTATAAAATCACATTACTATACTTAAAAACCCTTCACCATATCACCCAATACATATTCTTACTTATAACTATAGAAACACAGATTTATAATTCTTCTGCTTAAAGTCTGTGTAGCTTTGCCACTACACCAACCCAAGCTCTTTCCAGGGGTGTAAATCAAACTCATTAGTCCCTGTGGAAGTTTCTGCTCTTCTGTTTCCCACAGGGCTCTTCCTCGCCAATTGCAGGACTTTGCACTGCTTGCTGAGCTGGCAGAAGTTCCTGTCAGCCCGTATCTCCCACATGTCCCTCTGGATGGCAACCATCCCATCTGGATGACCTATTAGCCACTCCTCCCAGTTCTATGTCATCAGCAAACTCACTGAGAGTATACCACACCCTGTCATGAAGATGATTAATGGACTCAGTGGACCCCTGGGGTACACCACTGTTTTCCAGCCTCCAACTGGACTTTGCACTGTTCACCACCACCCTCAGGGCCCAACTATTCACCCTGTTTTCAGTCCACCTCAGTGTCTCCCCTTCCAGCCCCTACAGCAACAGCTTGAGGGGCTGTGAGGCTCTTGTAAGAGACCACATCAAAGGCCTTACTGAAGCCCAGGTAGACACTATACCACTCTCTTCTTCCCCTATCTCCTGGGGCAGTAATTTAATTGTAGAAATTTACAGGTCAGTCAAGCATGACTCTCCTTTGGTGATCAGCCATGCTGATTACTCCTGATGACTTTCTTGTCCTTCATGTGCCTGGATGTGATTTCTAGGATTAGCTGTACCATTACTTTCAGTGTCTTAACGTGAAAGGTTTATCCATAAAGATTCCTCTATGAGCTGATGACTTATTTTTAGTGAACGGCCTTCATGAACTGAATGTGCAACCAACTGTTTTTATCAAAATGTTTTTTTCTGTTTCTGAACAACAAAACCAACTATGCAGATTAAAGTGGATATTGAGCAAAAGGCAGAAACAATTGAAAGGGTAGCTGTGAGCTCATTCTTCTCTACAACCCATCTTCTCATTAATTCTACAAGGGTATTGGGAGACAAATAAAAAAGGTGGGGGGTGGGGGGAGAAAGCTGACCATCCTTCTTAAGTGAAGAAAAATGTAGGAAGAAATCTAGTGAAGAGCACAAAGGGCTGGATGAGGACAGTTTCCACATTAGTGAGTTACTACTCCCCTTTCTTTTTCACAATTAATCACATACAAATGATTCTGTCCTTTATAAAGCAATTCTGCTTGAAGTGTTTACTATCTAGAGTAAGTTACATAATGTCTCTAGTTACATTATTCTAAAGGCAATAAATTCCTTGGAGCCAACCTCCTCCCTTTTCTTTCTGTGAGACCATAGAAGCCTTCCTTTTCCAGCTCTTACTTGAACATACGATTAACCATAAAGTTGGCATATCACAGAAGGTGCCCATGGACTTTAATTTTTTATTTAAAAAAAACTTTCTCATAGGGAGAAAGTTTTACTTAGCACAACAGAATCAATCATTTAGTGCTCCAAATTGAGTTTATTCATTTTTTGTGCATTTTTTGTTAGCAATTCAGTATATTTCCTCGCTTTGTGTTAGTGTTGACTGAGAAGTGCTGCTAAGAGAGCAAGGGGCTTGGAGCATGTGACATACATAGAAAAGATGACGGGAATGTGTTTATCAAGACTCAGAACAAAAAAAAAGGAGAGACAAATCTTATTCCCGTCCTCAACAGAGTGATTATATTAGAAACAGAGACAGTTCAGGAGTAAACAGTAACAGACATGATTTGGAAGACACGAAATTCCAACTAGACACATAAGAATTTTTCACCACTGTGGTTGGTCAAGCCTGGAAAGAGTGGGGGATTCTCTGTCCTTGAGGAGTATCAGAACTTAAAATTACCAAGTCACAGAACAATTTAGGTTGGGAAGAACCTTTGAATATGAGTCTTTATCTAGATAAAGCCCTGCTTACAGCAAGGCTCAAACAGGCTTACACAGAAACTTCTCCAGTCGAGTCCTGAAACCCTCCGAAGTTCCACAGCCTCCATGGGCAACTTATTCCAGTGTTTGACCACACTGCAGGTAAGTAAACAAAACAAAACAATCCAACATCTCATCCAAATTACACATTACCAATATTCCAACTTCTGTCTCTCGGAAACAGCCCTCATACCAAAGACAGGAAGTGAAAGCTGTAGTCTTTGAACCCTGGAAACCTTAACAAATACCACATTCCTCCCTTGCCCTTTCTTGAGAAAGACAACTCTGTAAACTTACACAGATTTTGTCTTCTACTTGAAGATAACTAATGAATCAAGAAGCAGTTTACAGAGCAAGCAACACAACCCATTTCATCAATTTGAGAATTTGAACTAGTTTCAGAAATGTATTATCAGTCCTTAGGAAACTGAAATGAACTACAGTAAAGAGGAAATGAGAGCACAGAAGTCAAGAACATGTATTTTATCTACAGTAGTACAGAAGTATATAGCAGTTTGCTGAAGGAAAATATATCCACTGAAAGTTCTGCAGCTGCACTGGATTGGCTTGTTTGCAGCAGGAAAACTGCATGAATTTTATGGACTCAAAAGACCCCATAAAATCAACTTTTGTATTAAAAGGCTAGAAGCATCATATGAATCTAGTGCCACAGTCAAGAAAATAGGGTAACAGTGTGAGACTGAAAGATTTCCCGCACTTTCAGGACTTTTCCTTCCAGAACAAAGTTGAGGCAAAGAAGAAGAAAGACGATTCAGTGCTGCCAAGGTAGCGTTCCTCATTTTCTGTCAGCACACAGTACCACCCCTTCTAAAAAGCTCACAGTTCTCATCCCAAGCAAATGCCACAAAAGCTTTGCACCTGGCACAGTGCAGTGGGCTCCACGAGCAGGGCACTGCAGTGCAGCACCACGCACTTGCAGCTGCACGGGGCTCACTTCTGCAGCACCACACCCCTGGCAAGCTCACGGGAACTCTGTGCCAGGCGGCTCTGCACACAGCATGGCACCATTCCCAAAAGGCTCTCCACAACCAATTCCTGGGAAGGAAAAGCACCGAGAAAACCTACTGGACTTCAGGAATATCATATATTCAAAACAGACACCGAGTGCCCTCACTTTCACAACAAACTCTTGGCTCCACTGAAACAACTTTGCCTGAAGACGTTTTCCACCGCTTGCCACCACTGACAAAGATGCAGGTTTGATTTAAAGCTGTTCCACAGCTTAGGCAGAAACTTAATGATGCAACACCCTGCAGCAGGGTTTTCTGGTTGGTTTTCTTTCCTGAATTACAAATGTCCAGATAGTACAGAAACAGTCCCTGCCTGCCTGAGGGACTGACTGTGCCTTTTCAGCAATCAGTGCCGGGACTGCCTGCACTGCCAAGAAGGATGGTGACAGGCAGTAGGTGAGCTGCTCATTACTCCTCACCACAACATCTTAGCCACAGCACTTCTGGCTACACTGTCACCTGCAGTCAGCTTTCCTCACTGAAACTGAGTGCTTTCCTACATCTGCTCCTTCAACCATAACAATTCAGTATCTAACACCACATCTTCCTAGAAAAAAGTTGCCATGGAGATTTCTTTATGGAATTAAAATGTTCTGGGAGCCTGCAGAATCAGCACCACCATTCACAGTCTCAGCAAGGCTTAGAAAATTATTGGTCTGCTGGTAATATCCACAACCTTCGTAAAAATGAGAAACAAAAAATGACTGTAACATGGAAAAAAAAGTTCAAAGGGAAAGTTTGCCCTTTTTTGGGGGGGAAATTGTACCAGAACTCCCTACCAAAATTGTATTTACTTGGTTTTTACATTCATGGGAATACATGCACATTCATTAAAAGTCTGCACAAAGTCAGAAACCGAGATCAAGCTTCAAATAAAATTTGCATTTTGTTCGTGTTCCTTCAGTTTAGTGTGTGCACAGACACACTCACACAAAAAAACCCAATAAGCAACTCCAATAATGCCAGAAAGTGACACCATTTTAACTAATCCTGGTGAGGACTTTCAATTGAGTGGTTCCCAGTAACGCCACTCAGGTGATATAATATTCCAAGTCCAAACTCTATATACTGTACATAAACCTTCTTACCAACTAGGAGTCCAGCCAGAGCTAGAGCAAAAGACATCAAAAAGGTGCCTTACATAGGCACTTCTATGTAAGACTCACTTCTAGCAATAAATTTACATTAATCTCTCAAATCTGCCTGACTCAGGTGTAGCTCCAAGAGAAGACCATGTAATGTCCAGCCGTAAGGGCAGATCAGGTGTTGCCCATTTGGCACCTACAAGAGACCCTGTCCTTTCCTCCTCTGTAAGATTAGCCCCTTAACTCCAGTTCTCCAGCATTTCAACAGTGCAAGTCATTACATGGTCTCAACTCGTGGGATCTAGCAGCCTGATTAACATGACCTTCCACAAAGCTAAAAACAGTGTGCCAACACTTCCCTGAGGAGGAGTTTTTCATTCATATTGATGCGAAGACAAAACAGAAAGGGAAGTATATTATTACAGAGTTACTTTTTTATTTTAAGTGAGGGTGTTGCTGAATCCTTCTTACAACCAGTCTTTAATGAGACTTGTTCCAAAGCTAGATGCTGTCAAAATAGACTACAATCCTTCATAGACTACAATCCTTCTTCCTCATTTTTTTTCATGTATTTCCTGAAGAGCCTCTATTCATCCAGTGCAGCCCTCCAGTCAGAAGAGCTGTGTTAACACACCTGCATAATCCCAATGAATCACATCTCTGTGACTAATTTGCCCTGCTTTCCCCATACTATATGCTTTTGTGTGCAGACATAAGAGATGGACCATGTCCTGCTGCATTTACAGAAGGGCAAGAGCCTCCCTTGTCAGGCTTGTCACCCAGACATATCTGCTCTGCCCCTTATGATCTTTCATCTTCAGGTTATGGTAACCTTCCATACCCAGTCTAACAGTCTCCTCAGCAGATCAGTAAGCTTAGTTTGTAAAGTTACTCTTGTTCCACTTTGTTAAATTTATTCCATCCCTGCTGAGTAGCCCTCATTTCTCTGGTCCCAGAAGCCAAAGCCCCATCTTCAACAGAAGCCATACAGTCCATGTCTGCCCAATCTTTCCTCCTCCCTGGATTGGGAAGACAAAATCTGAGCTCCATACCCATCAGCCTCACTTCTAGACCTCTGTAGTTCCTCTTTATATGTTCCAGGTTAACTCCAGAGCAGTACTCTTGGTACCCACAAGGAAGAGGAAGAAGAGGTCCATGTTAGGAGGCTGGACAAATATTGTCCAAGCATCTGCAACAATCCCAGATCCCGGCACCTACCAAGCAGTAAAACTCCTGAGACATCGGGTGAGATCAGAAAATACATGCCTTAATCATCCATGAGAAGAATCTTCAGTGATCTGTGATTGGTACCCATTACTCCTGACTCCAGGTACAGCACTGTTGCTAGAGTATAGTGTCACCCATTTCGGAACAGGGAAGTGTAATAACACATGAGATATTGGGGATGGCAAAATCTTCTGTGACTGTTCACTCAACTCGTTTCCAGATTTTCACTAACACACAGCTCATGCTAAGGCCTGATGTAACCACAAATCTGTGGCCAGCTCTCATTCAACCAAGGATCCTTAAAAGAATCTGTCTGTCCCCACAGCGTGAGACCATGCTGGTCACCACTACCACTCATTTTCCCTCTTTTGTGTGAGCACTAAATTCAGGCTCAGCTGACTCTGATCGGTCTTGTTGATCCTCACCAGTGCTCAGGATACTGTATGTATTCTGAAATTGAAGAACTGCAGGTGGAGCGTATCTATGACTTTTTGCTGCCAGACGCCACAAGCTTTCAGCCTTCTCTATCTCAATAGTCTCTGTCCACTTGGTCTCCAGCTGTCACTCCCTCCTGACCTTGTGTAGCTTGGGTTTTCCACAAATACCACATCAGTCTCCTCTTCATCTTCTCCCGCCATCTGGAATCTCAGGACCTTGACCACAGCACGTCTCCCACAAGAGTGGCCACCACTGCCCTGACCTCCATGAAGACAGAGGAGCTCTTTGAAGCATGCAACATGGATATAGGACTTCTTCCTAACGGAGCCAAGGACTCTGATGTGCTAACAGCAGTCCTGCAGACTTCTTCTACATCTTAATGGATGTCCATGTGCTGGACAGTATGTCCTGCAGCTTTTTCAGAATACTACTGTATAGTCCTCAAGCAGATCCACATAGTCTTAAGTGGAATTTCTAGGCCTCTTTGCACTTCTGCTGCAACAACTCTTTTGTCTCATTTACCACACTCTGTGGGCTGCACTCTGGCTTCCTTGCTCTTGCCCTAACAGGTACATTTTGGTGAGAATGTGATCTTGCCCACATCAACATCTCCCTGAGCACCTATCACCCAGCTTTTAAAGTGCTGCTGCTGCTGTACTGCCCTGCCACCCATACTCCTCTCACGGTGAATCTGACTGGACTGAGCCCTAAACAACCTGATCTGGCTTTAAGTAAGCCCTCTTATGAACAGAAGGTTTGAATGAGATCATTCCAGATCCCTTGCACTTGAAATTGTTCTGCATTTCTATGTCAAGGACCCTGATGAATATACACTGAAGTTCAACTGGTTTTATTTTAACAGCAAGCAATGAACAAAGCAAGGATCTGTTACCCTGGAGATGTAGAAATGCATTCAGCATTGTTATGGCACACAGCTTTTGGAACAGGAAAAGAAAGAACCTCAGTTTTGCTCTTTGCAACCTTTGTGTAGGAATGAGGCCAATTAAAAGGCCCTAGACATCATTTACATGACTGTTTACAAGATGTCCAAGTTACATGGCCTGCACTGTATATTCTATTGACAGATCACTACCAAGGGAGCTAATAAAGCCACTGGCTTCATTAAACCTTATCACTTTTCTGTTGTTTTTCTTCCTGTGTGACAAAGTCAATCATACATGTTCTGTTGCAAGATTAGAAAGTGGCCTAAAATTCACTCAGTTTCAATGTCTGGCTGCTGAGCCTTCTCAACCACATCAACCACAAGCAGGGATTTTTGTAATTCTACAACATTCTGTAGGAGAAGAAAAAATAAACAGAAAAAGATAAAAAATCTTCTATCACTTCTATCACAACAACATGCACTAAAATCCTGACTGTCCAATGTGAAGGTAAACTTTCCAACTGTCCTTTTGCAGGAGTGCTTTCTCCAGGCTGACATTTAGTCCAGACATACTGCCCCTGCCGCCTGCCTCCCCAAAATACCCAACACAGAACATAAGGAGCTAAGACTCAAAAATCCCCACATGCTGCTGAAGTATTCTTATTCACAAGCTTCACTTAATCACATTTCCAGCTCGTTCCCTAATATGTTTAGAGTAATGTGTCAGTAATCACATAAAGTTTTCTGTCTGAAACCTGAACCAAATCTACATGACCTATAGCAGAGTTTTACAGAGCAGGGCACACACTACATGGCATGACTGAATTACCCTAGAACTTCTACGAAAAGCTTAATGTAATTTTGTCTAACCATACAGAAAGCAGCACAAACTAAAATTTCCACAATATCGACTTCCCAAAGTAAACAAAGCATTAGAAAGCTTGTACAGAGATTTCACATATGCACTCCTGGGTTGCAGAAGGAGAGTGGCCATCTATTCATTTACTTACTTTAATGTCTTTAATTGCCAAGTTTGTGGGTCACTTTTACCATCCAGGAACTAAATTAGCATGACAAAACAAACATGAAGCTTGGTTTTACATACACACACACACATGCTCCCAGCCTGCAATCTCCCTCCTTTTTAAACTCTGCCTCCTGCCCCTTACTTTTCAAGATAGCAGAAGATATTCTGATCCCCCTTTCTTCACTTTAACTCTCCCCAGAACTGCACATATTGAACAGTCAAGCTTCACATTGCTGGCTCATACTCCCCCTTCACTCTTTTCCGCCTGCTGCTTGCACATACTTATACCTCTGCAGAGCCTATATGACACTACTCTGCATCTGCAAAGCTCTCTCATCCATGTCCCCCACACAGAAAGAGGCTGTTCCCTTAGTGGTAGACACAAACCATTTCAATGTCTGCCTGCTGAAATACCAAAAATGGAATCAGGAGTGAGGCCTAGAATAATGTACACAATTCAAACCAAGAATCCCTGAACAGATGAAGCTGTTATTCAAATTTACTAGAGTAAGTGAAGAAAAAAAAAGAAGGTTCAATATTTTAAGTCTGTATCAAAATTACCACTTGTTTTAAATGAGAGTACAAGAGTAATAAAATAAAATCTTGTAAAAAGCTGACTATTTTACAACTCAAAAGAGATCTTTCCACTTGATACTTACACTGATCATTTGCAGAGAACCAGTTTCTGAAAAGATTGTATTTTTGTTCACAGCTTTACAGGCAAAATTCAGAAGCATCACAAATTTTAAGCAGATGAACTAAACCAACAGAACTATTCAAGTATAGTACTGAGTATCTCCTAAAATACTGGAAAAAAGCTTGCCTAGCCTGGTCACCTAAAAGGACAACCAAGCTTATGTACAGCATGCTTTATAGCTTCCTTTTCACATACAAAGCTTAATACCAATATTTTAAAATTAAAAAGAAAGAATATTATAGCTCTGACAGACTTGGAACAAACAAGAAACAAAGACCAGACCACATGATAATTATTCCCAGATTTCCAGTGTTCTGGGATTCACATGGTGTAATTAAACGCATTTTAAGATGCCTTTGCTTTAGTCTTTTTGGTATGTCACAAAACATCTTAGAACTTTTTTATCAAGGCTCTAAACTTAATGTCCTTCTACACTTTTTGATTTGGATACACCACTCTTCATTAATGTTTCATTGTTCTAAGCATACACAAGAGCTCAGGATATTCCTGAGGTGCTACTAGGTGGTAGTACAATTCCTAGAAGGAGCAATGACAGTGCCACACAAGAATACACAGTAGTGCAATACTCAGCTGTTGCATAGTCTTTGCTCCCATTCTGCTTAGCAGTTGCTGCCTTCGGGCTCACGGAGAAATTGGATTTGTGGATTGTAAAGGGAAGCAGGTGAACATAACAACACTGCAGTAGAACAAAGGACAGGTAGAAACAATCTGTCCATTAGACCAGTAACATACCGTTACTCCAGTTAAACCTGGGCCTTTTCCTTCAATTAGTTTATATATTTCTTGAAGTGCTTCCTCATCACTTTTGCCTTTAAATCGCTTCTTGGAGAGTTCTTGAAGAGCTTCCTTAAACTGTTCAAAAGTAATAGTTCTTACAGACTTTCCCCTGTTGAAACACACAGCAATTGAAAGAAATTACAAGACAGTACAAAAAGCATTCCAAGAATAGCAGAATGGTTTCAGTTTACCACAGTGAACAACAGAAAACTGCAACAGAACAGGAAGACCCATGCAGCCAATTTATGGTGTCAAATAGAACATATCCCAGGAATATCACTTTTTTTATATGTACATCAGTAGACAGCACTTCATAGACTTCCCTTGATGAATGTTCAGAAATAAAAAGGAAATAAAGGGACTGGGTCTACTGTCAAAATGCCTGCAGCTCATCAAATTAAATACAGTCTCATTTGGTTGATCACTTATAAAGCCTGCATGTATAAGACAAGAACTGAAGCATCTTAGGTAAGTCTTTTTATTTACTACTTTTTTATTCCACTTTGAATAACTGGTTATCATATTATTTACAAGTCACCATGTATTCACAAGTAAATTAATTCTACTATTGCATAAAGCAAACAATTGAAAAGCATTTAAAAACTTGAAATTCCTCCTCAATCGAAGACTGACAAATTTTCAACTGACACATTTGAATTCAACACCTGTTTTCCTTCGTAGACCATCACCTTCAAAAAACATTCACAGATACACAGAAAATACAATACAGTAGACCAGTGAACTCATGAATCTCCCAGAAATCTGGAGCTGAATACTTGCTGTAGTTTTCACTAATAGGAAGACCATATTTTCACATTAGTAAATTACTTACCTATATTTACTTTTAACTGAGAGGATTTTGCTGTACAAGTGTGTGGTGCAAAATCTGACTAATGGGAAATTCACACTTTACGAACACCAATTTATACCATCATTCCTGCAGATCTTTTTTGGTCCATCACACCAAAGGGTTCAGTTGATAGAACTCTTACAAAGCATTCACTACAGAGATGTGTTTAACCAAAATGAGGTTAATGCATGTTTTTTTTCTAGCATTTTAAAATATTTAGTTCAGGCAGGAGATAATGTTGTGGAGTATACACTGTTCTACTCAATTCCCTAATATTAAACAAGTTTTAGTGTTCCTCATTTTAAAATCCATTTTAAAATTTTAAACTCACAGCATTAGTGAGTTTACTCACCATTTAAAAAAACCCAACTATTTTAGTTTTTATGAATTACAGCAGACACAAACCACACCTTTCCCTGTATTAGTAAATTACATATTCTCTGATCTTTTGAACAAGAATTTACACCCCAAAATTTAGCAGATCAAAACAGAACCATTTTGAAAAAGATGTTTTGATACTTATGTTGATATAATCTTAAATAGTACCATCTTCAAAAGCAGAAAATGTTTACAACATTACAAAACTCTCAAAGTTAAAGTAATATTTGAGAGTCCACGTTGCTGGGAAACATGCTACTACACAAGCTTTGTTTGCTGCTTGAGCATTTCTTTTTATGCCAATTTAGAGAACATTTCAAGCAAATCAGGGGAAAAAAATAACCAAGCACCACCACACAACCCAGACCAGTCCTTTCAACAGAGACAGCTGTTTATATAGGAATAAACAGTAGATGCTAGGATAGTGTGTGCTTGCAACAGAAATCTCAGGCTAGAAAAGCAGTATATAGAAATCTAATTTAAATTCAAGTGTCAAAAAGACCATTATGAAGGGAATTTCAGTGATATGTCATGGATTTATCTTTGATCTTCTCTTACACACCTTCAGTGGTCAAATCCCTCTCAGCTGGAGGATGCCTCCACTAATGAGAAGGGGAAGGGAGATTTCTGGTTTAGCAACCAACAACTATAAAGGGATTCCGACTCAATTAACTAAACAAAAAATGAAATTTTATCCCAGGCTTTTAAAACAAGGAGAAAATGGCTATTCAAAACAAAATTCTAAGGGAAACACTTTACATAATTGCAAACACTAAGGGAACCCTTTATATAATTGTTCATTACTAATAATTCTTTATTTTCAATGCAGCCCAACATACGTAGCAAACATCAGCAACCCCCACAAAATAAACTTGATGTGTTTTTTGACCAAACATTGCTGTTTGCAACTACTTGTCTGCTTTAGGTAAAGCATGTGCTGGAGTATCTCACAGGATTAGCTAGTAAAAGAACATCATGACACTAGAAATGAAGAATATAATCCAGCATTTCATTAATCAGAAAGACACGTGGAATAAACTGCAATTAGCTACCTGGAATTTCTCCAGGATTCTCATTAATAGGATTAACATCCCTCTTCTGATTAAACATGTCCAAGAACTTTTAAGTAGCTCAAGAGGTCAAGACTTCATTTTGTTTTGCCTCTCATATAAAAAAAGAAAGCATTGGCAATCGCTGCAAAGCTTCAGCACAACAACACCCTAAGGCCCTAAATTCTCTACAGACTCACAGCCAAGTCTAGCCACACAGGCCTTGCAAAGGCAGTTTTCTGCAGCACATAGGTTTAGTTTGGATCATCAGTCAGGATCATCGCAATGGGAAAGAGAACGAACACTTTTCAGCAAAACCAGCAGAAATTCGTGTTGACTTGTTTATTTTTCACAGAATATTCTGAGCTGGAAGGGACCCACAAGGATCATCGAGTCCAATTCTTATGTGATCAAACTCATGACCTTGTCACTATTAGCACCATGCTCTAACCAAATCAACTGATCTCAGAGTTTTAGTAACACATGAAGATTTTTTTGGTTCACATGCATTAAATAGAACAGCATAACTTTTTTTGTGTGTGAATTAAAAGGAAAAATACATAAATATGGCTGTCAAAGGGAACAAAGAACACTTGGTCTAAGATACAGGTATACCTACTGCTCACATTTGGTCTTTTCCCTGTCACTTACACGGGGCAAAGAAATGAGTGGATTTTTCCCCTTCAGCTTAAGGTATAAGGCCAAACTGGACACATATAGACAAATGTAGTATTGCAGCTAAAAGAGAAACAAATGGGCATTGTAGCTGATATTCTCTACCAGGAGCAACATTAATTGGAGTGATGTTAAAAATAGGATTGAGAGTAAAGGACTTTTACAACTGTATCCCCAGTTTTTTAAATAAAAGAGCTTTAATTTTGAAATGTGTTATCTTTTTCTACACTCCAAAAATACCCCCTCTCACTCCCCCATCTATTACAATATTATCAAATCCACTTGTATAGCATCGTAATTAACTCCAAAACTGTACAGTTGCAACATATGTCAAGTCTTGTGGAAAACCCCAAGAACACAACGTGCTCTGGCACTTTTGGTATGTGAGGTATGGTACATGTATGCCATGTACCAGCATCTAAATTACCTAGCAGCAATCCTACACCCCTCCTGTCTCTAGAGACAGTCTTGAAGAGCTCTGAGCAGTTGCTGTCATCATGACTACTAACTACTACAGCATGCTCCCCTCGCTTCTGTTTGTACAGTCATGGGTTGAATGTATAGGAGACCACTGATGGAGTAGGTAGAAATGACAGAGGAAAAGTCTTTCAACCAACCTTGATTTACACTCTCTCCAATCCAGGTCCACAAAAACACCCTAGGGATAATTACTTGGGAGTACTATTGGATGGAAAATTGGACATGAGCCAGCAACATGCACTCACATCCCAGAAAGCCAACAACCATGTCCTGGGCTGCATCAAAAGCAGCATGGGCAGCAGGGCGAGGGAGGGGATTCTGCTCCTCTACTCTGTTCTGGTGAGAACACTGGAACACTGCATCCAGCTCTGGGGTCCCCAGCACAGGAAGAACATTGACCTGTTGGAGCAAGTCCAGAGGAGGGCCACAGAGTTGACCAGACAGAAGGAACACCTCTGCCATGAAAAAAAGTTGGGAGAATTGAGGTTCTTCAATCTGTTGGAGACATGGATCCAGGAGACCTTACTGCGGCTTTTAGGGGGCTTACAAGAAAGGATGGGGGCAGGCTTTTTAGCAGAGCTGTTGTGATATGACAAGGTAATGGCTGTAAACCAAAATAGGGTAGAGTCACACTAGATATAAAGAAGACATTTTCAGGAGGGTGGTGAAACACTGGAAGAGGTTGTCCAGAGAAATGGTAGATGGCCCATCCCTGGTCAGGTTGGATGGGGGTACGAGCAACCTGATCTCATGCAATATGTCCCTGCTCACTGGGGGAAGGGCGAGGTGGTGGTGTTCACCTAGACGATCTGTAAAAGGCTCCCTCCAACTCAAACTATTGTATGAAAAATTATAATCCTATGAACACTGCATAACACACAAGGCTGTCCCCAGTTAATTTTCACCTGTTCACATTCAGGATACCCCTTCCTTATACCAGCTTTTCGGACCTCATGAACTAAAGAAAAAAACCCCAACCCATAACCCCCCAAATAAACTAATTCCTTTCTATTAAGCAACTGCTACAAAGAATCAGCTTCTTTGTCTATATTTGTAACTTTTTTTAGAAGCTCATTATAAATACCTCGTTTCCATGGGAATAGCAAAACAAATATATTCAGTTCCATTTTCCAAGTGTTACAAGTTCAAACAACTTGTCGACAATTAAGTATGCCAAGGGTGATCGCTCAGCTCTTAACACTCATCTCTTAGGTTTAGCATTCCAGAGAGTTAGCATAGAAACAAGAGAAAAAACTGTACATTAAAAAAAAAAAAAAAAAAAAAACTAAAAAATCAGACATCGGAACGAAAATTAAAACTGACCAGAAAATAAAACAAAATGGAAAATAGCAACAAACAAGGGAAGGAAGGAGGGAAAAAAGGTTTTTACAAATCTAGGTGTCATAAGGTTGGCCACATCAATGAAAAGAACAAAATATATGATGGACATTAATACTAAAATATTTTAAAGCCCTATACTTCATTATGACACAAAGAAACCTTTACGTTTAGAAAGGATACATTCTTACATACCATTCTATTTTAAGCTTTGCTTCTTACAACAAACAGAATTACTCTAATGCATCATCCTTCAGTGGTGGAAACTGCGTTCATGGCACACTAATGACAACCTCCTGTATCTATGCCTACACTTGGGAACAGAATGAACATACTCAGAAGAATTTTAGGAAGCTTCCCATCACTTCCCCTTCCTTGGTAAGTCTCTCCACATGTGGCCACTACATATTGGGAGATTCTGAAGTTTGAAATCCTCAGTTTGCTCTTGGGAGCCCAAGCTCACCTATACAAAAGCATCAGTTCTGTGTCTAGACATTAGCAGAGTAAACAAAGTGCGAAGTATCAAACATTGACCCAAAGTAGATTGGAACAGCAAGTGATGCAGTTTTCATTTGCAAATATTACTACTAACAGTGCCTTGAGTTCTTAAGTGTGAAAGTGTACTGCTGCAAATGGATACTTGAATACTACTTGGATTAACAGTTGTCCACAACTTCAGCTGAAAAGCTACACAATTACACTCCACACACCCAATACACAAAATTCTTGGCTAGTATTAGAGACCTTCATCTCCAAAGCACTAAAACAGCTCAGTACTAATACAACAGTCTACAACTTAATAGGTCCTGATGTAATTTCCAAGCTACCCAAAGTCATCCTAAACTCCCATCACAATAGGACGTTTTTCTATTTTCTTACATTGAAGATAGGAAGGAAGATGTAGAATTACTGAGAGAAGCTTCTATTTTTGTTAGCATGCCAGGGAGGATTACGGCAGGATACAATAATCAGGACTGTTCTGCTGTGGAAATTGTCATCCACTCACAAAGGTCTAAGGAGTATAGTAGGTCTGACAAGGCTCTAAAAACACCATAACTAGAGGTGGGAGCCCAACAAATGTTTTTCCATAAACTCTAACAGAAGGAGTTTTGTTTGTAAGGTTTATTTATTCTAAATTCACCAGGGACTTGGGTGTCTTGATCAACTGAGCAGTCAAGTAAAACTCAACAGCATCTTTTCTTGTAAAGCAGAACAGGACTTTGAGTACTTCCTGTATTTATTCTCTTACCAAGGCAGTCTCATTCATTCAGAAAACAGAATGAAGGACCAGGCTGGCAAGAGAATGCATGAGCAGCTTATTTATCACAGTTTCTGACTTACTGGCACAATAAGACTGATCAGGCTATTTCTGATTTGCCACTATTGCTCCCACATCTACACAGGCAACTGCTAACCAATATTAAACATTTCTAAATTATCAGAAGTAATCATTGAAAATTATTCAAATTAATGATATAAAGGCATCATCACTGAGAACAAGACCATTAGTCAGGCGTTTCGTCCTAAGGGGGGTAACCAAAGGCGTATTTCATAATGATATTCAGCCCTGACTTCAAACTTCAGCTGTTTCTCTTTTATCTTAACAAGCCATACTAAAAAACTCACTACAGCTGAAACTTACTGATTTTCACACAAAGACTTTTCTTATTGTAGTGGTTTGGTCTAAAATACTCATTACTGTTTATCTGCTGTGAGATAAGAATTAGGAGAAATGCAAAACAGGCACCGAACTTGAAAGAATATAAAGAAGTTTATTAACAGACCTAAAAGAGAAAAAAAATTATACCACCTTCAGAACTCTCCTCCTCCTCCCACCTTCCTCCCTTCTCCCACTGACAATGTGAAAAGACAACCCTTAAGATGTTCAGTCTGTTTACCACTTCCATAATAACCTTGTTCAGTCCATTTAGAAAGAGAAGTCTCTTCTTGCTCATGCTATGAAAACATTATCACAACGAGACAGCCGCCCACTTCCAAATATTGTTCAGTCCATTTAGGAAGAGGAGTCTCTCTGCCTGCGTGTGAGTCCTTTCCCCCGACTTGCAGCTTTTCCCGCAACTGCTTCCGAGGGTCCACTCTTGAAGTTTTTTGGGGTACAATTTTAAGGTTGAGCCGTTCAGAAACAAAAACAGAGGCCCTTCTCCTTCCCTGGGAGCAAAGGGTCTTCATCATCTTCATCGTTAGGACTATCTCTGGGAGCATCTCTAGGAACTGAGGTTTTCTCCTTTCCCATTTGGAGCAAAAGTCCTCATCTGGTTCATCTCTACGGACTGAGGTTTTCTCCTTTCCCGTTTGGAGCAAAAGTCCTCATCTCTCCCTGTCCAAACTTCTCATGAAATTACAGCTGCGTCAGCATCTGCCTATCTCAGCACAGGTGCTTTTGCTTACGAGTTGAACACTCCACCCCCCAGATCTTCATGAAATTACAACAGGATACTCTGATATATCATAGCTTCACAACAGAATTTCAGCTTTAAGCATCTCCTCTCTCTCTTCCCTCAGGTTTTCAGCTCTTCACAGCAATAAAAGGGTTACTCTCACCTCGGCCTTGCAGCTTTGCAGCTGGAATGTTGAATGTTTCTTATCGAAGTGGAGAGGGGGGAGAGCCGAGCCGCTCTGGCTGCCCACGGCAAGGCAGTGGGGGGGGGGTTCCATGGCTGGAACAGGTCCATCGACCCAGGATGGCCGTGGCCCGGCCCGACCTGGCCCAAGCAGGGCCTGGCCGGGCCCGCTGGCCCCCACACGGGGCCCGCAGCCACCTGTGCCAGCACTGGAAACGAGAGAGAGCTTGGAGGGGGAGTTTGCCTATTCTTAAATGTGGATCACAGAGGTGATCACAACTTTAAGTGGCTTAGAGAATTGTCCATATTCAAACTGGCCAGCTGATAGGTTCTATCAGTTCCCAGAGGAAACTGTAAGCACCCCTTAGCAAGGACGTCCCTTCCGGGACTATGCTTGCTAACCTATGACACTTATTTACCACTTTACAGCAGCAACTTTATTATTATTACTGTTACAGCCCAGAGCATTCACCCCTCTTTGTTTAGTAGAACAGATATTTTCTCTTACTTGCTACTTGTAAAAACACCAAATCTTCATGATATGGTCTATAAACATAATGTATGTCAATAACAATTGCTAGTGGTATTTGTACTGTACACTTTGACAATCATAAGGTACCACAGACAAATTCAAATTCCTTGAAGCAAAATAGGTTTGTACTGGTCTCTGCAAAATACAACACTCATCTAACAGATGTATATTTTTCCAAAAATGTCTGCTGTAACACTATAATCACAAAGTTCAAGGCTGTTTAACCAAGAAGCAGATTATGCTGCAGTGCTGGTGGTTTATTTTTTTCTGTTTGTGGTTTACAATTTTCATTTTCTCCTCTCTTATACAGCTCTGAATTTTTGCTGGCTATTAGCATGATAATTCATAGCCAAGAAGCCCTGAACTAAAGATAGGTCCCTAAGTAGCTAACCAGCCTGGTAGAACCTTGCAATCTAATGGAGTATTTAAGATATCCTGTGAAGGTCTGGTTTTTGCTACGTATCAGTCAAGAATAAAATAAAAAACCTGCTAGATATATAGTGCAAAAAAAACCTTAAAAATGAAAAAGAGAACATTTTCTTGGATTAAACTGAAAAATGTATGATTAACCCAAAGCACAGGCTTGTGTATAAATTTTACAAATACAGCTGAAGACAGATGAGCAAACGAAGAAAGCTACTTTAATACTGTCAGGGTATTTGCACTGCACTAACAGCTCTAAAGAGACGTGGCTAATAAAACAAAATTAAGGTAACAAAACTTCGGATATCACCTCACATCAGACTTCTGCCCCAATTAATGGGTAGAACTGGGATACTGAAATTAGACATCTGTGTGTTGGTTCAAGCAGGAGTAATTTGGCAAATTGTGAGGAAAGAGGCATAGAAGATACCTTCAAAAAAATCATCCTAGGAAGAAGCTACAACAGATCTTCAGCTGAAATAGTGGTCACTTTTGAATGCAGGGCTATTTAACACTAGCGGATTCTTCGGAAGAGTACAACTGACAACAAAGACATCCAGATGACCTTCACAATTAGTCTCTCTAAGATAGACAGCATCTCAGCCAAGTCACACTACAGGATTTGGACTAGACGGCTTCATTTACCATGACCACAGGGGAATGCCATTATCAGTTTTTCAAGAAAGAAAAACAAGGCAAGCACAATGCAGTACAGAATTCTCTCACTATATCACTGCAAATAGTCATGACTTACAGAAACCTCTCTGGGAGTGGGCTACAAGGGCAGAACACCTCAGATCATTCACTCAGAAACTGAACCTGGAATGGCCAGTTTTTCCTCCAGGTGCTTTTGTCTCATTAATGAGCAAGGGTAAAGCAGCATATGCCCAGTTTATTCTAAGTATCCAAAACTGGGACAGCTGCTACACTATGAAAATCTGAAGCAAGAGGATGTCAATGGCTCACTAAACCAGCAGTTGATACCTTTATTAGACTTCACTGCAACTTAAATATTTTAGGCTTCTCTTATGAAAACAATTTCCTGAGACTTAAGCCAACATTTCTCTCCTCTTGACTTTTTTTTCTATCCTATGTGCTTCCTATGTGCTTCACTCATGGCGAAAATTCATTTCCTTTAAAATAAAACCTGAAATTTAAGAAAAGACAAGCCCAACAGCTATGACCCTATCAGAAAAAATAGTACTGGGAAGGGAACGAAGGGGGACTGGAGAAAGAATATGATTTGGCAAAAACATTAATAAGTAAAAGCTTCCAAAAGAAAGCAAATCCCAAAATGAGTTAAAGGGGTTGAAGAGATTTAGGGGGATTTGCAAAGGATGAGGAAAAGAGAAAGTCCAAGCAGACAGCAGGTCTGATAGTTATATACGGCTTAGATTAAAAGATTAAATTAGATTAAAGAGAGTAGCAGAATCCAATTATTTCACATTTGTTTGAGGTTTTTTTCAGTTTAAGAGAACAAAAATAATGTTACATTTGAATATTTAATAATGAAGATTCATTTAATGGTTAGCTACTGATAAAAAGCTGTATTAGGAAAACTCTGTGAAGCCTGAAGAAAGCACATACCCCAACTTACATCAAAGGAGTTTGCAAGTGTATCTGGCATGACAGGCATGGACCAGAGTTTGGAAAGAGAAACGTGCTACCAAGTAGTCTGAGAGTACTTCAGCTTTTCCTTGTTACAGAAGAGAGATCATCCATCTTCTGGCTGTCAATCCTGTGGACCCTACACAAAGCATGTAAAAACTGTATACACACAACAGATAAAAGACAATAATCTTATCACTCCTTAGAATGCTGTCTACTCCTGTGAAAGAATCCAATAAATGACATAAAACTTGCAGGTAATGTTGTTCAGTAACATAGAAATCCATCCCTTGGGTGTATGAAGGACTGATACCATTTGACAGCACAATTTGGGTGGAAGTTAAGACAGTAAAGGACATGGCAGGGGTGAGTGAAACTAGCACGAATATTAGCCAAAGTACAGAAAGATGTAGGAAATTAGGAGCAATTTAAAAAAGAAGGCAGCAGATAGGTCTTCGACATATGGTAGGGGACAAACTAGTGCTGAAGCAGAAAGACAATGCCTCAAAATCAGGCTGCCGGCATATATGCTGGTTTCTTCTCTAGAAGGCTCAATTTATTTGCTGTTCTCTTTGGTTCTTGTCATCTTAAGGATATGCACTAGGCTAGGCATACACACAGACCATAGGGAAAGGGAGCAGAAACTAAGCACAGTGTAATAACCCAATACAGTGCACAGCTGCCAGAGACACTGCTGAGCACATCCAAAATACAAAAATCCAAGAGGATGATCTCATAGTGCTCATTAAGTCAGCCTCAAACAAAATAAATTAATGCAGTTAAGAACAGTTGAAGATTTACTAATCAGTCTTAACAGCCAATCACTTCGTCTCTTCCCCAGGCTCAGCTTACCACACAAGCTAGTGGTAAGAAGCTATTTTCATATAATAATACTTACCATTTTATCTTCAGAGAGCTGAAAAAGCTGATAGAACCACTGCAGTTTCAAAAGCTCTTTCTGCTGTTGAAGTGCAGGGGCTTAGGGCAAAGGCATAACAGCTGAGAGGACAGGGCGAAGAACCAACATCACCTGTACTTCCTCCACCAGTTAAAGAAGTGCACATAAACACACTGCCTGATAACCCAGGGAAAGAAAAGTAGGATACACAGATAAGGCATCCTCCTACAGGTCGGCAGCAATCCCATGTGAGCTGACATGTCTCATTCATGTCCCAGAACAAAAAAAAAAAAAAAAAAAAAAAGAAACAGCACAAAAAACCCCAGCATTTGGGTTTATTTTGATTTTCTCTCTTGATTTCACACTTAGTGTTAAAATATTTGGTTAAAAATGAGACCAATCAAAGTATAAGAAACAACATCCAACACAAACACTGTTGAAAGAAAACTAGAACATTGTGACAAGCCATGACCAAGAGTAAGGTCAATGCTGCATGGCCAAACATCCTCTAAGCACAAAGCGCATGCATTTGATCCCAAGCAGTTAATCCACAGAAACTATACAAAATTGTTTATAAGTATGACTAGAAAAAGATTCGCAAGGACAGCTTTCAGATTACTAGCTATTTTTCAGGACTTCATTTGTATTACTAACCTGAATTTATATAAATACATGACACTCAGAGATAGGAAAAGAGACACAACCTAATGAACTTCCATGTTAGCACCCTCAGGCTATTGGTAACCTTACTGCTTTCTCTCTACATACAGCATCAATATTTTGACTGAGTTGACATTCAGGGAAGACATTACCTTTTTTCATGAATCAGTTAACCAAGGACAGGATATGACATTTGACAGGGGAATAAAAAGCAGAACTTTTACAATAGAAAACAGAGTTGCATAAGACAGTGCTGGTTTTATTAATGAGACCCAGAACAGAAAAGCTTCATATCTAAGAACTAGATATTGAATGGTTATATGGTATGACATCCTACTCAATTTAAAGAAAATTCAAAGTCAAGGGGATAAAGAACAATGGCATTATTAAATAGGACTGGACATAGTAAGTAACACCTTAACTCTTAAGTCTCAAGATACTAGAGCTTAAATTATGCTTTCATTAAGAACTGAATTGGACTTTGAAAGTAAACCATTGCACAAGGGACAGAATAATAACTGAAGCCAACTCTTTATCATGGAACAAGTAAGCATCCAAGCTTCTTTCTAGCAACATACTACCCAAAATTTTTTCTCCTCTCAGTTTTTCCTTAAAATTACATTAAAACAAAAACCCTAATTTTATGTGCTACTAACTTTCCTGGAATTTCTTTCTTATTTTCCTCCCCAGATTTTGTGATGCTTCAGTAAAAAGCCTGCTGTGTATCCTTACAATGTCTAATATTATGAGGGATTTTTAATTTCCAGACAGGAATTTAATAACTACCAAAATTTTGAGCCATTTTTCCTACACTGAACCAACCCACATCAGAGCAGCATGCAAAGTACAATGCAAAATGGTGGCAAGGCAAAGGGTGAGTATTGCGAGGACAAGTTTTTAAATCACTATGAAGCTCAGGTAAAACCACAAGTACAATTTGAACATTTTATGGCTTGTTCTTATGGAGAAAGATGTCTGGATCACTGTTTCAGTGAGGCCTCTAACAAAACTCCCATCCTAATTCAGAAATTACACTGGTCAATATAAAGAAAAGAGGTCCCTGGCTGATGACAAGAGAAATGAAGGAAAAGGGATGAATAACACAACCTTGAATTCATATAGAGCATATTCACTCTACTGTTCAGGCATGGCAGCTGTTTGTTAACCACCATACTGTGCCAGCATACAGCAAGGTTACTTGTGTTTCTTGGCCAAGAAATTCAGAAAGCGGAGTCTGATAGCTGAGGTACCCAGCTCCAAGACATTCCTCCCTACCTTCCAAGTAAATATTTCCAGTTGCAGACTGGTTTTCAGTGAGTTTTTTGTGAGAAAAGTACAATACCATTTAATGCTATGCATAAGAAATACTATACATATTTTTCAAAAATAGCTTTGCATAGTTATTTCTGAAACATAATTTAAACATTAAGCAACACAGCTTGATCTATTTGGGAACTGCAGCCAGCTCAGCAGACAAGCTCAGCAGTAAGCAACTCATTGCTTACTAAAATGCTACTATGGAAGCCAGAGCAGCAGTTCAAGGTGGAATTTTCCTTTAGAGTTTAATACACAGAATTTAAAACCAAAAGTTTTATCAGATTGTCTCAATAAGAAAATATCATTGTCAGATGGTTTTACAACAGCAACATTCCAGTTTTTCAAAGGATTTTACAGAGCTGGATTGTTTTCCACATCAAATCACATCTAACCACAAAGGCAATTTCTGAACCCAGTGACAGCTCACTGATAGTGAACTCTCTAAGTGAAAAAGTGTGTGTTTGTGGGAGAGGTTGTTCCAGTGATTCTGATGACAGGGAGAAAACACAGATGTGTATCTGCTAACATTTTTTGCTGGCAATATGAGAAGGTGACAGCATTAAAAATAGACAGCTGGCGTTAACTGATGCCAGCATGATCTCAGTCTGTAAGAGTCATGGACCATGGTTGGAGATAGAAAGGTGTGAAACCAAGAATGATACACCAAGTGAAAAAAGAGAAACTAACTACAGTGTTAGTCCATATCCATAGGTCACATGCAGAGAAAGCCACAAAACTGTTTGCCATAACCAAAAGCCAAGGACCAAATCACGACCTTCAAGAAAGAAGAATCCAGACTGCAGATATGCAGAGAGAGATTTTCCCTTTCAAAGAAAACAAGAAATATAATAGAAATAACGAAGAAACTGCATATTTCTCCCCTACTGGAAGATTGCCTTCCCATATGAAAGGGAAAATTGGATTGTCACAGCAAAGCTCTAAATATACAGTCCCCAATCTTGGAGAATTTCCCATTCTATGTCTGTTTCTTGCAAAGGAGATTTCACTCTTTGTTAAACCTACAACTTCCACAATTATGTCCTGCTCCCCATGTCCTTCTTATCTTCATGTCTTCTGAAACAGCAGTTAGAGATGTAATTGTCTGCACTGGCAGCATTCTCATTTTACAAAACAAAAAGCAAGACAGAAGAATAGGTAGACTGTGGCCAAAACAGTCTCCCAATCAGTTTACAAACGAGAGTAGGAGAGTATTTGAAGAGGTATCCTCTTGAAGAGAACAATATTATCTTTAAAAAGTGTAGATGGGCAATATTAAGGCTAAATTATAGAGCAGCAAAACCCATGTAACACTTGCACATGAGAGCACCTCGTTTCTTCTACAGATCCACAAGTCTAAAGCCAATTACATATGTCTACCATTGCCAATGCAGAGAATATTCTTTAGTAAGTTCCTCTGCTATGCCTTTATCATTTCTCCTTACCAGATCTTGTGGAGACAGACATCTACCCTTGCACAGCTTAGGGAAAAAATAGCTAATGCATCTGACCACTTATCTTGTATACCTCAAGAGCCATCTCTAGGCATTTTCCATCTCAACACAAGGTTGCTGCAATTGACAATGCAACCCTCAATCTGAATGAAGACCCCCCTACTAATCAAAACCAAGAACAACTGTAGGAAGCCCAAACATACCTCACAAGTAATGAAGGCACGCCTGTGAGCTCAGAGACCTAAATAATTCAACATAGGCAAAGCACTGATTGAAGAGAAAAAAATACAGATTTTGCAAAGCACAGAGTTTTATCCATCTCCTGACAAAAAAAAACCCCAACTCCAGAGAAAGAGAAAGCCTGCCAAACAAGTAGTTACAATAAAGCTACATTCAGCTTCAGAAAGAAGCCATTTTGATTCCTTGGATGAGAGAGACTGATCCTCCCTCTCTGTGTCCAAAGCGGGGAACACATTTTCCAGATGGAACACTCAGTTGTGCCACAGAATCTGTAGAACAGTCCATGCCAATAATGCCTTGGCACTTTGTGAAAGCTATAAACAGAGAGTGACCAAATTCTCTATGGGGATCTATCACCTCCCCTGGATTAAAGATCTATATATCGGTCTTTACAGTGCTGACTCATGTGCATTTGAAACCAATCCAAAAGAAAGGCAGAAAATTATGACGGTTGATACCAATACAGATATTCTCTCATTTACATCACACTTCTCTATTCAAAACATGCAAAAGTTCACAATAAATGGAGGTTTACCCACATAGTTGCAGACATCATCATCACAAACCAAAATGATAGGAAACGATTGGGAAAACTCCAGGACGTTGGAATTAATTGTGGAAGCAGAGAGGAGACTATAAAAGAGCAAGCTTTTGGAAAACTGTGACTTATTTAGACCAACAGCTACTGAAGGAAGGTATCAAGCCAGAGCTGGGTAAAATGTGCTGCCCTCTTGATTTTTGCTATGTACAAAAGGGTACTTTCTGTTCATCTTACAAACATCAGTACATTCTTACACCAGCAATCTCCAGCAGCTCTCAGTTACTTACATTCAGAAAATGCGGCTTCACATCCATTTTTCTTGGATTACTATATCAATTCTGAAACTAGTATTATTCTGAAACTAGTATTTTCTTCAAAGCCTCTGATTTCACCAGCAGAAGCAACAAAGTATTACTCCAAACTGTCATCCACTGGCATGTTGGTGGAAGAATATTTAATGTATCTATTCGCACAATGTTTTGTATAGAAGGGCAAGTTTTCTAAATAGTGGGCATTTAATGGTGCAACTAGTATTAGACTTCTGTGCTCTTATTCCAATGAATGTCAGAAAACTGTCTTACTTTCCAGGTATATACTAACTTATCTGTGGTACAAAATCTTCTGAATGAGGACCAGTGATGAATTTCCAGGGGATCTAACTCAACATATGGGGTCTCACCCTCCACCAGCAGTGCCAATAGGGTAGATGCTGTTCATAAGCAAATCAAGTATATCCTCACAACCTATAAAGCACAACTGCAAACTGGTTCTTGCGAGAAAATAAGATGGTACGAAACCAACAGATTAACACAATGCCATGTATATATACACAGTTCAGCTCTATGTTTTGTGTTGCATATACCAGCCTGTGCAGGTCTACTCTGAGACCTCCCAAAACACACAAGTGACAAACATCTTTGCAAGGTTACATATTGGTCATTTTTATTACAGAACTTCTACATTAAGAATGTTTATACAAGTAGTCAATTTAAACTACCTTAAGTACTTGATGAATGTATTTATGGTTATTTAATGTCTCATAGTAAGGACAGCAAAGCCAGTAGGAATTCAACAGCAAATGTTTCAGGCTAATGCTCTCCTTCAATTACTTAGCAAAGTTTGACAGGGCAGAACACAACCAAAGCAAGCTTTATTCACTCCTGAACATCTTATCCTACACCTACAGAGTACCCTATACCTACACGCCAACAAAGCCCTGAGATCGCAGCTACAAAAACTACTATATGTCTTTATATCTTTCTAATCCACAGCACTTACAGGATGTCCACCCCTTTAGAGGCATTAGAAGCCAAATCCTCTCACACTTCAAAGCTCAAAAAACCCTCCAGGTTTTCAAATGGAGCTCAACAAAGATGACAAGCAGAAATTCTAGCCAGAAATCTTCTGAGTACATGCAAATCAGGTACACTCTATGCTTCATTTTCTTAAACAACAGCATATGACAATTAATAATGCTGTTGAGAGGTTAGTCAATAATATAACTCCTTTAAAAACCACTATATATGCTGCAGAAGCTGTGCTCTTCAGCAAATGACTTCCTCTAAGATTAAGAGATCACACCTGGGGCAAGCACATATAGGAATCTAATCAACACTTGGCCTAAGTTATTTGGGTAACTGGTCAGAAAGTATGTCTTGTCACCTTCTTTATCTCAAAGCTTTGACAAATGGAGTTGAACAACCTCCAAAAAGAGCAAATGTCGTGTTAGATAACATCAAGTCAGTGCCCCTAACATTAAAGAAGTCCAGTTCTCTAAGGGTAGTCCTTAAGTCTGACTGCTCTTTTACACCTCTCATGTTTACCACAGGTTACCATCACTTCACTGTCCACCTGGACTATGGCTATCACAGATTAGTACTCAAAGACAATGACTGGGTGACACAGTATAGCATCTAAAAGGGAAATAAAAGGAACCATCTTCCAAGCATGGATGAGATACTGTATTGTTGGGCAAAGAACACAAAACTGTATCAGGAAAGGAATTATCAAAATTGTCCAAAATGGCCAATGTTGACTGAAGCTGCAGGCAGCTGGATTTGCAGGTCAAACTCAAAACCAGAATGTTTAATCAGCACACAGAGGTCATCCTATTCAGTACAGAAATCGGAAAACCAAGCAGCTTACTTAACTGCCTAGTACCCTCTCTATAGCTTTCTCCATCTGGTTAGAGGAGTCCCAATAGGCCACAGTCTTTTGTCTTGGGGGGAAAAAAAAAAATCAAGCTAGTTCTGTGCATTTTAGATCAAGAGATTTCCCAGCCATGACATTCACTTCAGCATAATGTAAAGCTCTCCCATTACTCTCATCTGAGGAAGTGATGAAAAAAAAGCAACCTGTCTGGAAGAAGACAGCACAGTTCCATCTTTTCTGTAAAGGTAAGGAAATTATTTCTATTTGATTTCCCAACAAAGTCTTGGAAAACAAAGTCATGCTATTTATGTATTTTTAATAAAGGATGAACTGCTGAAACACATGGCAAATGCACTGGCTCTCTCAAGGATCTACTAAACTGAATACTCTTCATTGTTCTTTTTAAACTAGTACCAGGACTTACTGGGAACAAGAAACATTTAATCAGATTATAGTCGTTAATTTTAGATTTGCATTCACACCATTCATTAATTCTAATTATTAGCATTAAAAATATCCTGAACTCAAATCTCAGACATTCAGTTCACTACCATTTTCATCTGACATCTAAAATTAAAATTCTTTATTTCTGCATATACATAGGACAATCACCTAATAGAGTGGCTATCAGTTACCATATGAGGTATATATTTTCTTTTACTGCAACTACCTTTCAGTACCTTCTCATATTGTTCTGTTAGATTTGAAACCTATGTCTCAACCTACAAATCTCTTTAGACTAAAAAAAGGCAGAACTTATAAATGCCAAATTATTCCCTTTTTCTTATTTTTCCTATTTATAGGCTCTTTTAAGAATGCCAGCTCACCTGTTAAATTTTTTTGCTGAAAACAAAAAGGTGCCAAAAAAACCCAAATAAAACATCCTCCCTAGAAACGCTCTTGTAGAGCTGAAAACACTTATCAATGCATACTGCTTAGAAACCTACAAAACTTTCCATTGACACCATGCTAAATGAGAACAGTCTGACACATGCTCATCTCCACTTGGATTACAAATGCCCCAGGCATCTTTTTTCTTACAGCATCCATGACAGGAAGAAAATGTAAACAGCCTAAATTTGGAAGAAAGGTTGCTTACTACCTGTTTCAAATTGCAACACAGGAAGAGAGCCCACAAGGAGTATCAATATAGGGCTCCTTGTATTCCCCTAGTGACATGAACTCTCTTAGTGTGCAGCAGCAGTAGCTGCTGTGCACAGGAAGTCATGGGAGAGGTGATGGTAAATACTGCAGTCATCACTTTTAAGGCAGCCCATACCACAGAGGCTTGTTCTAGCAGAAGCAAACACACAACACCTTTTTGTGAAATACAGACTGCATATGATGATGAATAAGAACTGCCCACCATCTACTCCATGATCCTCTCATCAGTAGCTTCTCATATTACTCCCACACCGGTCTGGGTCACATAAACCCTCCATTCTCAGCACGATCAGTTCCATTCAGAAGTTTAACAAACACCACCCCACAATGAGTAACAAACACCTCAAATATCACAAAGCAGCTAAATCCATGGTTAATTGGTACTGCATTGGGAATTGTAATGAGTATATCTGGAGATCCTGTATAACTGAGATAGATTCCAGACAATAAGTACAGACCCATTTTGTTTTCTCATACTGCTGTAATGAACTACTATTGCATTACAGTATCACTGTATTATCTGTTGTTAACTGAAAGAAAAACAACTTACCTTGTACACAATTATAATGATATAAAAGCTATCAGCTGCATCTTTTAATACCATTAAAAATGTCATATTGAGAGTACAATAACTACTTGTTAGCTTATTTTCACTTTTAAACAATATTTGCAACTGAAGAGCATATACTAAAGATCCAAGACATCTGGGCAATGAAGCAAGTGCTGTCATGAGTCATGAGAGTCACAGCCTGGTGCCAAAGATCACCAGTGTTCTGCAGCTGCCGATGCCCATGACCACAAATGGCACTAAGCGGTACAATGCTCTGCTGTACCAGCAGAGACAAACAGATGAACTAGCTCCTGCTCACCAGATGATGGTAGTGGCTTATTCTTTTCTTTAGAGTCTTCTATGTTTCTGCCTAGAAAACGAGCACTCTAGAAATCTTTTTGCTTTTCTGAGCGTCCTAGTGCCACAATCTGAAAGATCTCCCACACTTTCAGGACTTTTCCTTCCAGAACAAAGTTGAGGCAAAGAAGAAGAAAGACGATTCAGTGCTGCCAAGGTAGCGTTCCTCATTTTCTGTCAGCACACAGTACCACCCCTTCTAAAAAGCTCACAGTTCTCATCCCAAGCAAATGCCACAAAAGCTTTGCACCTGGCACAGTGCAGTGGGCTCCACGAGCAGGGCACTGCAGTGCAGCACCACGCACTTGCAGCTGCACAGGGCTCACTTCTGCAGCACCACACCCCTGGCAAGCTCGCGGGAACTCTGTGCCAGGCGGCTCTGCACACAGCATGGCACCATTCCCAAAAGGCTCTCCACAACCAATTCCTGGGAAGGAAAAGCACCGAGAAAACCTACTGGACTTCAGGAATATCACATATTCAAAACAGACACCGAGTGCCCTCGCTTTCACAACAAACTCTTGGCTCCACTGAAACAACTTTGCCTGAAGACGTTTTCCACCGCTTGCCACCACTGACAAAGATGCAGGTTTGATTTAAAGCTGTTCCACAGCTTAGGCAGAAACTTAATGATGCAACACCCTGCAGCAGGGTTTTCTGGTTGGTTTTCTTTCCTGAATTACAAATGTCCAGATAGTACAGAAACAGTCCCTGCCTGCCTGAGGGACTGACTGTGCCTTTTCAGCAATCAGTGCCGGGACTGCGTGCACTGCCAAGAAGGATGGTGACAGGCAGTAGGTGAGCTGCTCATTACTCCTCACCACAACATCTTAGCCACAGCACTTCTGGCTACACTGTCACCTGCAGTCAGCTTTCCTCACTGAAACTGAGTGCTTTCCTACATCTGCTCCTTCAACCATAACAATTCAGTATCTAACACCACATCTTCCTAGAAAAAGTTGCCATGGAGATTTCTTTATGGAATTAAAATGTTCTGGGAGCCTGCAGAATCAGCACCACCATTCACAGTCTCAGCAAGGCTTAGAAAATTATTGGTCTGCTGGTAATATCCACAACCTTCGTAAAAATGAGAAACAAAAAATGACTGTAACATGGAAAAAAAAGTTCAAAGGGAAAGTTTGCCCTTTTTTGGGGGGGAAATTGTACCAGAACTCCCTACCAAAATTGTATTTACTTGGTTTTTACATTCATGGGAATACATGCACATTCATTAAAAGTCTGCACAAAGTCAGAAACCGAGATCAAGCTTCAAATAAAATTTGCATTTTGTTCGTGTTCCTTCAGTTTAGTGTGTGCACAGACACACTCACACAAAAAAACCCAATAAGCAACTCCACTTCAATAATGCCAGAAAGTGACACCATTTTAACTAATCCTGGTGAGGATTTAATGTCCAGTCTTTAATGAGACTTGTTCCAATTCAGTTGTAAAAAAGTCCTCCTCAACTTCTAGATAATGGGAAGGACACATCAAGTAGGCTCTCCCAAGTCAACCCATTGTTGTTTTTTTAAGGAAAGACAAACAAAAAGATTGAAGAAAGATAAAAACCACATCAGATGGAGCACACTTCCATTCATAAACATCACATCTCAAGCAGACCACATCTAAATTTTTGGTAGTTTTACGCACACAGGCAGATTAAATATATCTAATTGCAACATATATAGTATATTAATTATGAGATGAGGGATTTCAAGGTCATGTTGACATTTTAGGAGTAAACAACATACATACACACACACTTTTTCCCTATAAAATTTCCACTCTAATTTCAGAACAAGAAGTTAATTTCTACTGCCTATACAGGAGCACAAAGAAATTTATTTTTATCCCACAGGTCACCATGTACCACAATCAGCCCTGTGACCATCCTGGTGGCCCTGCACCAGGCCTGTTCCAGCTTATCAATCTCTTTCCTACACAGGGGAGCCCCAGACTGGGCACTGAGACACAGTCTCAGGAGCCCAAGCTGAAGGCAAGGATCACCTCCCCAGACCTGCTGACCACACACTGACTCACGCAGCCCAGGATGTCGCTACCCTTCCTTGCTGCCACAACTCACTCTCACTGCAAGGACTGCTGTCACCTCACCTTCAGAAGTTTCCCATCTGTGCTAGTTTTGGCTGGAGTAGAGTTAATTTCCTTCACAGTGACTAGTATGAAGTGGTAGTTTGGATTTGTGGAAAACAGTGTTGATAACATAGAGATGTTTTTGTTATTGCTGAGCAGCATTTACACAGTTTCAAGGCTTCTGCTTCTCCTATTGCTCCTCCAGCAAAGAGGTTGGGGGTATGCAAGGAGCTGGGAAGGGACACAGGCAGGACAGCTGACCCGAACTGACCTATGGTATATTCCATACCATACGGCATCATGCTCAGCATAGAAGCTTCAGGAAGGAGGAAGTGGGGGATATTCAGAGTGATGGTCTTTTACTACTTTGCATGATGGAGCCCTGCTTTTTTGGGGACGGCTGAACACCTGCCTGCCCATGGGAAGGGATGAATGACTTCCTTGGTGTGCTTTGCTTGTGTGAGCAGTTTTTGCTTTTCCTATTGAACTGTCTTTACTCAACTCATGAGTTTTCGCACTCCTCTGATTCTCTTCCCCATCCCACTGGTGGGGGAAACAGAGCGGCTGCATGGGGCTAATTTTCCAGCTCAGGTTAAACCACAACACTGACACCACCACCACCTCCAGAGCTGCCTCCTAGACTGCTGGCCCACTCTCCAGCCCATACCTCAACAATTTGGTGATGATGTGACTGGGGTCAAGTCCTTGCCATAATCAATGGATACTAACTACACCCCTTTACCCACAGTGTCAGTCATTTCATGGGAGGTGAATGATTAACCTCAAGCAATGAGGTCAATCAGGCACAACTTGTCCTTGGCAAATCCATGCTGGTTGCTCCAAATCACCTTCTTGTCCTTCGTGTGTAGAGAAAGGACTTCCAGAAGGATTTACTTCACAACCTCCCTGGGGACTGAGGTTATGCAGACCGGCCTGAACTTTAACTTTCCTCTCTCTGTTTCTTCAAGCATGGGCTGTATTTTTCCCACAAACCTTCTCCCTGCTTCCGTCTCTTGTGTACCTCCTCCTCATGGTCCAGCCCAGTCACAAGCTCCATGTATACTCTTGCTAGCCTGCTGCCACGCTTACCCGACTTCCTGCACATGAGAATGAAACGTTCTCGTGCTCTGATGAAGCTGCCTTGAAGATCAACCAGCTCTCCTGGGCACTTCTACTCTCCAGGGCAGTTTCCAGAGAGAAGATGAAGAGGCCAAGACCTGCCCTTCTGAAGTTCAGGCTTGTAATTCTGTTGTTAATCTTGATCATTCCTTTCAGGATCTTAAACTTTACAACCACCTGGTCGCTGCAGACAACGCTGCAGTTGTCCTCTACATCTTAATCATCTTCCACTTCAATCCATGAAATCAAAGTCTACAGTAACAGTATGGAAAATACTTGCTTGTTACTTAGTTTATTTAGTCAGTAAAACTAAGGAAGATTTCACATAGCTGCTTTTATAAATGAAAAATAGGTAGTTTTAAATGATGGCACAATAGGCTGACCTGCCAAAAAAAAAAAAAAATCCAAAAACAACAACCGACTGCTACTCTAAGCCAGTAGAAGTTCCTGTAGCACACAAGTGGAATATGCCACAAAGTGTGGCAAATACCAAGTAAGCTGCTATATATAGTACCATGTATGACATCATGCAGCATTCTGTATCAGCTGGGAAATGAATCACTCACCACTGTACCTATAGGTTTTCATGTGATGTCTGCTCATGCAAAATGGTGTTTTTAAAATCCTCATCAGCAAACATCAATATGGGTATAAAATTTAGCCATTATACATGCATAAAACAAGCCTGTGTTACAGCAAGTGAACTTAAAACCATCTTCCTTCTCATATGCAATCACTGTTTTACTTTTAGAATTTATGCCTCTTGGCAGAAGAGGGAGAAGAGCTGTTTTGTCTTTTTAAATAAAAAGCTTTTGAAGTATAAAGTGCAAATGGCAACATTACATTTGGCTCTTTAGGCAAGAAAGGCAGATCTTAATTTCAATTAAAATATAGATGTGGCAAAAAAGAACACTTTCTGTTGAAACTTACCTTCACTTCTACCTAAAAACACACAACTTCACAATTTGTCTGAGAATTACCAGAACAGATTTTGCCCTGCATATTGTTCTATATCTACTTAAAATGTATTTCCTGATGCAGACAAAGTACAAAAGTTAACTGTTATGCCTACTTCATGCATAAAGTAGGATTACAAAAATCCTTTTCTATGTCATTATCAGAAGAATGTCTCCAGCAGGGATGTAAAACATAGCTTGCAACTACTGTGTGCTTCATTTATATATAAAGACCACTTCATACCTATTTACGTACTTCAAAAATTTAAGAGAGGCTTCAGTAAAAATCTCTGTTGAAGACTATTTGCTTCAGAGAAACCTCGTGGATAGGTATTTGTTTTGAATGAGCTCAGATGTCAAATTACTAGTCCTTTCAAAACAATAAGAAAGCAAGAAGCATCATACTTGTTCAATACAAAGAAAAGACAACAATTATATTACAGTTGACAAATGAGGAAAGCATGTACTCATTCTTGCCAAGAGTTTTCTTGTCAGCTTCTCAGAGCAAACATTACCCATTTCAAGTCTTGCAGCCATGGTGAAGTACTGCTGCATTAAGGCCCAGCTGTTCTCAGGTGGAAGCACTCCTGCAGAGACCTGACTGATCCAGGCTGTGGGAATTAGGCTAAACAGCCAAGCATGCAAGACAGCAAGGACAGAGCACGGGTGGGTCTGCTCAAAAGTCAGGGAACAATAAAGTGTGTTGTGAATATTCTCCATGGGAACAAAACCTTCCTTTCTCAAAAAGATGGAGGAGAGTTTTCTGGCCTTTATAATACATGGCTTCCTCAGCAACAAGAAAACATGTCAAAGCAACATCAAGAACTACTAATGGAATTTCAGAAGACAATTATTCTGTCACTTGATCTTTTACCAAGAATATTTTAGAGGGTGGGGAGTAAGGTATATTTACAAAGCTTCTGTAGCTTAACTCATCTTCAGTAACAAACCAGTATAGAACTGTAAAAATTTGTTTAAAATTTAACACATAGTAACATCAAAACAAACAAATGTTTCCATGGAGATGACTACCTAAATAAATGCTCACAACAGATCCAAGGGCTGACGTCACCCAGGCCTGCCTGCAACCATAGTAACATGCCAGTGTAAACAGAAATATTTTTATTTTTCTATCTAATAGTGTCATAGAATTAGCAGTTTTATGGCAGTGCTTAAAACATATTCTTGCAGTGCTCAGTGGTAACACTTCTAAAATAAGAGCAGAGGTATTTATATCAGGGCTATTACTATTACCATGTTAACTACATACAACAAGTGAAGTATGTGTATGGCATAGCTAACATATCAAATTTCCCAGAGCAGTTGTTGACCCCCAATAAACAAAGAAATTTAGAGTTCCTAAGGCAACATGCTGGAATGCTGGTCAGAGCTCAGTAGCATCTATTATTCTTGGGTGTTCTGCTTTCCTTAATACAAAAATCCTGAAGTTCTTAGACTGTTGTGCCTCATCATCTTGCTGGAATAAGAATGCAGCCACATGTTACTTTTCATAGCAAGTGCAGAACCTTTCAGTGCCCTTCTCTTCTGTCACCAATGACCTTGCTTTCTCCAAGGCAACAAGATTCACTAAATCCATACTTGCACTCTGCAAGCACAATACAAGACACACAGCTGACAAACTTTTGGAACTCCAGAAGAGTACCAGAAAAGAAACAGTTAATGAAGAAATTTTCCAAGAAAGCAGGCAAGTGTTTCAGCTACTGAAAAGATACCCATGGAATTCCCACTGTCATGAAGAACATCCATCTTCAAATGCTATTGCATGTCTGCATATTGTATGTCTCTAAATTCAGTAGGCCCGGCATTGCATTATCACTTTTCATTAAAAAAATATAAAAGAAAGATATCTATATAAGGTTCAGATAGTATGTGAAAAAATTAATGCTTTGAATGATCTAGTATTACTAAGATATTTATATTAAACACCTATATTTTTGCAGAAACCTGAGCTACAGGGAAATATCATAACAAAAAAAGTTGGAGTACTAGTTTTGGTCCTGTCACAAATACTTCAGATAAAGTAATTAAGAAGCCTTCCATTCCCATAGAACATGACTGTGACTTTTCTTTGTCTTCAAGTATGGCAGAGAATTTATAGACCAGTTAAAAAAATTACTTCCCATGAAGTATTTTCAGGCTTGTTTTTAACAATCATATGAGCCATTTTTTCTGAGAAGAGGTTGCTCCATTTTCGCCATTTACAGAGAAAAAGTTTTCCTGGTACCAGTTAGCAGAAGGGATTTTTATATAACTTTAAGCTAGCTTTGAAATTAAAATTTACCCTACAACCAGTGTTACTGTTTTATGTAGTCCAAAAAGCATACAAAGAAAGGAGTACAACATCTCAGGTGTTGACCATGAAACTACAAAAAAGAAAGCTTACTGCATAATACCTTTACAGTTATGTACACTTCTGTTGGCTTTGCTGCATTTTTTAACAGATGTCATCCCATAAGATATGGTAGAACTTTGTAATTCACTCTTCACAATTTCTTCTGCTCTTCCAGGTGCAGGATGTATGGAAAGTTAATGACATTTTAAGAGATGGCTTTATTGCATGCCTGATAACCTAAAAATAAGGAAAGTTTACTCTTCTACTTATTATAGAAACTGCAGTCTATTCCAGCTGCATTAGAACAATCCAAATATTTGGCAAAAATGCAGGTGTTTTTACTTTGTTCTCTAGGGATGCAAATCATAAATATTCATACATGCAGCTACTCTCATAAGCAGGCTTTAGCTTTTCATTTCAAGTAATTCCATTGTGAAATTCTTTGCTGCCTCATTTCTTGTATTTTCTGAGCTGACAATTTTAAAAAACATAAACTTATATTACAGTCCACCAAATTGGAAGAACTTGTGGGACCCTATAAATTACTGTTAAACAGGAATATTGGGGGGGGAAGATCACCCAATTTACATATTTTCTTACCAAAGAACACAATTATAGCAATAATTCTTTCATGTCTACTACTGCAGATTCTTCGCATTAGACTATTCCTTCTTCTTATCCTCAAGCACATATAAATGCTGTGCTCACAAGAAGGCCTTCAGTAGAACTTTTATGCAAGATAAACAGACAAATTACGTTTATGTCTGACCTCACATCCTCATGCATTCTGCACTTTTTTTCTTATTTGTAACAAAAGCTCAATGGAATTTCTTCAACCTTTGTAACAACAGTAAACTTAACTTTAAATGAACTAATGAACTGAAAGACAGAACTAACTCTGAGAGACAGACACATGGGTCCCAGCTTTGAAGAAGTATCACAGACTATTTAAAACTTTCAGATGGTTTGGCAGAGGTGGAGAGGGGATGTTAAGTCTACAAAAATGTTCATTACTTCAGAGATAAAATCTCTCCTGGAGCAGAGAAAGTTGCCAATCGGCGAATAGAACATTATCTTTCAGTAGCTCTTAGGTAAACATATCTCTTATTAATTTTCCTTGTTACTTTACCCTATCAGCAACGTTTAGTTCCTACTTATTTTGCCAGTATCTGTAGCAGAATAATAAATGAAGCCTGGGAAAGTTAGCAAGACAACAAATGTGGGCTTTATACATAGTAACTCATAAATCCAAAGAGCATTTCTACTAGATTAATTATTTTCTAGTGTCTGAACAACATGTGCCATTGTCATAAACTCTAAGTATAGCTTGCTGGAAAACAACCCTGCTAAGTACAGTGGCTTCCCAGTAACAGAATCAACAGAAAATACGTTTGGAAATTCTAACACAATGCTAGATGGCAATTGGAGTTGAGAATGATAAACACTTTTTCTTATGTTTGTTGTTCCCTGGCTAGCCTACAACTGCTAAAATCCACCAGCCCCATCCCATTGAACCATCACTGCGGCTCACCATCAGAATCCCAGGCTGAGGGTAATCCTTTGAGACACACTTTAGCTTAAGAGCCCAAAACCAAGAGTGAAGCACAGAGCCTCCTGGTAACCATAAGCAGAATTCTTTTTGAGGCATGGAAACTGCACTTTGCACTTTTGGGGGGAGTTGGAGATTCTTTTACAGTGTTTAAGGTTTTACATTTAACACAGAGGGGGAAAAACCTGGTCTCTCAAAAAATCGTAAAGCTCTGCTTGGAAAAAGCTGCTTGTAAAATAAAAATGAGTTTATTATGTGAGCATGCCTGCTTTGATGCACTACCAAATCTATCATTATCCTTGAGCTTAGGGTTAAATATGAAGTAAAAGAGAAAGCAAGGAAAAACAGCTGTCTGAACATGCTTGAGAACGCCTGTATACTCAGCTTATGCTTAACCCTCCTAAGTTAAAGCATATTACTAACACAAGTTCCTACAGCCATTAGATCTTTCCTTTTTAAAACCTAAAATACTGTATGTGAAATGAATGTGATCTAGACTAAAAAGAATTGCTGACACATGCACTCAAGAATAAAAATGTAAAAAAACCACAAAACCCCAACAGTTAAGAAAATGTGGAAGTATACCTACTGAAAGCATACACTTGAAAAATACAGATCCTCCTAATAAAGATAGCAGATCTCAGCTATTGTAGGTTGTCCCATATGCCATTTAAGCAATACAATTTAAAAATAAAATCATTTTAAAAGGGAAGAATATATAAAATACATGTTATATGTACATGTAGAGGTAGGAAATGAACAAAAAGTTAATAAACAATTAAAACTAAGATACTTTTGCATTTGATGCAGTTACTACTAAGCTATTAAACACTATTGTGCTGGTTTTGGCTGGGGTAGAGTTCATTATCTTCACAGTGGCTGGTATGGGGCTGTTTTGGATTTCTGGTGAGCACAAGGTTGATAATTAAGAGATGTTTTTGTTATTGCTGAGCAGGACTTGCACTGAGCCAAGGCCTTTTCTGCTTTCCATACTGCCATGCTGACAAGGAATGTGGGGGGTGCTTGGAAGGCTGGGAGGAGACACAGCCAGGACAGGTGACCCCAGCTGACCTGAGGGATATTCCAGACCACAGGACATCATGCTCAGGGTATAAAGTGTGGGGAAGAAGGAGGAAGGGGGGAACATTTGGAGTGATGGTGTTCGTGTTCCCAACTTGTTACCATGTGATGGGGCCCTACTCTCCTGGGGATGGCTGAACACCTACCTGCCCATGGGAAGAAGTGAATTAATTCATTGTTTTGCTTTGCTTGTGTGCATGGCTTTTGCTTTTCCTATTAAACTGTCTTCATCTCAACCCATGAGGTTTCCAGCTTTTACCCTTCCAAGTCTCTCCCCAGTGCTGCTGATGGGGGAGTGAATGAGTGGCTGCGTGGGGCTTGGCTGCTGGCTGGGGTTAAACCAGGACAACTGGATAGAGGAAAAGATGGCATGCGTCTTCCGAGAGAAATGACAACACTTAACAGAGGTCACGGGAGCAAGGTCTGAGGAACTGCTGAGCTAGCCCTCCCCCACCAGAGACAAAGACAAGAACCCCCAAGCTGGGAGTGCTCAACAGCAGCAAGGGGATATGCTGACATTCCCCGGGAGCCTCAGGTACCCGCCACCTCACAATTCACTCCTGCGGAACAGGACTGGATTCCTTCTGCCCCAACAGTCACCAAACGTGATACTTCTTTATATCTGGTAACAATGCATATCTGTTTATGTCATATCATGGGATTGTCCTATCACTAAAGAGCCCAGAAACTGATATGAAAAAGTAGCACTAAGATTGTATTTACCTACAGGAAATAATAAAACAAAATTTTAAGCTGATGAAAGTCAAAGAAAATTTGAAAATATAACAGATCAAGAAAGAAACAAAACCCCACAGCCTAAACATTCATTTCAAATAAGCCAGTTCTCTGATGGTATATCTAACTCCATCAACACAACTTTCAAGAAAACACAAGTAGGGACTGATACAAGGACAAGAGGGTGGGAGTGTGCATATGTAGTGTTTTCATTTATCTAGATAAGATCCCCAAGGAGCAAAAAAACAAAGAAATCAATCAAGTAAGGTCATTCTAACTATGTATGTCACACTGGACAGGTTTCAAGATTAAAGGTCTTTACTTCTCTGCCTTTCTCCACTTTGATGTAGTCTAAAGGGTCAGTGCTTGTAGCAAGATTTTCCAATTACCTTGTAAGAAATGCAGCTTGCATCTTCTCCCAGCATAACACCAGAACAGTTGACTGCACAAGCCAAATAAGTGTTCCTACAAGCTACAAGTACAACTAAGGGACTCCTTTAAAAATAATGTTTCTCAACACAATGAGGTGGGAAACAATTTAAACAGTTACAGTGGTAATAAAAAGCAGAAAAAAACAAGATTATCATATCAGATGTCAGGGGAATAGGAAAGGTGAAAATAATCCAATTCTACACATAAAGCAAAATAAAAAAAAATTATTTGGGGCTTCATACAAAATATGCCATAACAGATTAATTCCTTGTTAACATCTTTCCTTTAATATCTTCTTTTAGATTTGACGAGTTTCTAAGCCTGCCTATGTTTTCAACTGTAGAGGAAGTTTCACTAAAGCTCCAGTCTGGTCACAAAAATAAGATCAGACCACCAAGACAATCCTAATTCATCACAGCCATGGGTCACCATGCCATATTCACCAGCAGTTTGGCATGGCCCTACACTTCGAACCTGAGCTGGTGTTGTGATGAATATCATGACTGTTGTTAGAATATTGACTTTTAGTACGTATCCCACCTTAGCCTCAGTCCTCTGAGGCCAAACTTTGGCAAGATCTTCCTGACTTCATTCAGATATCTTTCAGGAAACAGTGACAGCACTTACTGCAGTTTATTGGAATAGCCTGCATTTGTCCTGATCACACTATACCTCTTTTTACAGTATAACACCTGTGAAACCAAAGTCAATTTAAGATAGCAGGTCAGAAGCTGAAAGCTGTATCTTCAGACCAAGGAACAAAATTTTGTAAAGGAACAAGAAAGAGATTGATTTTGACAAAGAGTGTCACACAACATCTGTAAGCAACAGAAGGTAAATTTATATAGTGTCTACAAAACATGGTGGGGGGAACAATGAAATTATGGCTAAAATGAACTTACTTGATTTTACTGAAGACAATGTCAACATCTGTGGTTGTCACATTCTTCCCATCTATGATATGACAGTCCTTACACAGCTTTGACCAGTTCTTCCCATGCATTTCTTTTCCTGTGGCTCTTGTATCACCATGGACGGCAAATTTTCTAAAGGCCTCTTCCAGTGCACTTATTTCTCCTGCCGCAGCTCCCTCATGGGAGTTTGTTGGTTTGGCCGATTTGTCAGCCATTGTGCTACAAAGAAAAGGAGGGCAAACTTATTACATTAATTTGCACTAGATTACTTTCTGTCCATCTACATGCTACAGTCCATGTCACAACTTATGAAGAACAAATGGTCTATAAAGTTAGTGAGAACTCACTGGCCTCCACCATCAAACATCAGTCTAAACACAGAACTATGTAACTCTGCCCATCTAGGAAAAAATTCTAGTACATTAAAAAAAAAAAAGAAAAAGGTAGGCCAAGAAACTAGGGACACGACGACACAAAACTAGTTTCACCATCATACATCAGCCATCAAAAGAACACTTAGTATTTGCTTCCTTTCTTTTTTTCTTAAATGCAATCACCACAGTCACTCTGTTGATTTGAATAGAATTAAGTCCTTTACACTGTAGGCATTACTACGTACTTGTATTTCTGAAGAAAAAATAAACATTCCTTTATTTTCTGGACTTTGGCTTTTTAATTATTTTTTTTTTTACTGAAAAGCTAAGTATTTTTGAAATGCAGCAAAAATATTAATGTTAGGGCTAGCAAGTACAAGACAAGTCTCATATCAAGACCATTTATTTCTCAAGTTTATGTGCAAAGAATTGTAGCTGTGGAATTCATTTGGAATGAACACATCCATGATGCAGGAATACTGAGAAGGGATGTCATTACTGCAGACAAGAACTTTCAGACTACTCCAAGTACATATAGTATACGTTCGCCTTTCAAATGAAACCTTGAACTGAGCAACAGAATACTATTTTCAGGTGTCTTCATTAAAAAAAAACCAAAAAAACCCCTAAAGTGCCAGAAGATGTCACAGAAACCTTTGCCTTCTGCCCACACACTCCTGGCATGGCAGAAGCAAGAGGCACTAGAAAGCCTAGGCACAGGGTACGCTGTCTGCCTGCCCCAACATCTGCATAAAGACTGCTGCCACAGTCACATCAGTGGTGCTACTACAGATTTTAACCCATAAAGAGATGCTTCAGGTATCAGAAATCTGGCAAGTGCTAGATAAGTGCTGGAAAGCCTGTCATACTTACCTGGCCTTTCTTCTAAAGTCCCAGCTGTACGTGGGATGTGATTAACATATGCAGAGATTGGTAGGTATTTCTAGTTAAGGTTTTATTTCCTCATCAGATAGGAAGTTCTTTGGCCTTATATACTGTACATCAGTACAAACACCTCAGGAAGGGAATGGGTTCTAAAATTCTACCTCTTCCTATATTGCTTAAATGCTGTCACTCAACCAACCATGACATACCATTTCCTGCATACTGTAACAGAAATAACCTATAGCTACTTGCTATGCAGCAGTTATTGTTAAGCTTTTTGATTAGAAAGAATATTTTAATTAAAAACATACTGAAAGGACTTTTGTCCTTCACACTTGAGCAAACACAGCATGGCCAAAGCACTTCTGCCTATTCTGGAAACATTTAAGTAAATGCTTAAATCCCTTGTTATATCTTAAGCCTGGGGGTCCTTCCGTTTTGTTTACACAGTCAGCAGAAGTTTTGGCCAACAAACCAAAATGCTAAATTAAAATTAATACGACAGAAATGTACTAACTGTAGCCTGAGAACTGTATGTGCCCCTATGAAATAAAAAGAGAAGCAGAGAGGGGAAAAAAAGAGTTTGAAAATGTCAAGTTCATAAGTAAGTTTAAAAAGTAACCAATTCCCATTTTTATTTCCTTTGCATCCTGCCTACTATCTAAAGAAGAGGAATTTTACCTCAAAAAACTTATCTGAAAGCATCCCAACACTGAAACTCCAAAACAAAAAGCATGCACAGTAAATTGTAAGCTACTACACACATTACAGATGCATACATTTTTACCAAAGTATATCTAGATCAAATCTTCTGTTTCATCAGGCTACATTCTTTTGCTACCAAAACAGTAGTAAAAGAACATATGAAAAAACCAAAAAATACTATAGACGCAACATATATAAAAGACTAGTTCATTAAAAATCAGATCATGAAGATCTATGATGTACCTCTGTATTCAAGGAAGCTTGACTTCCAAAACCAGAAGTCTCTTCCAAGCTTGTTCCATTTCAAATCAACTGAAGCTGGAATACAGATCCAGAAATTTTCCAAGCTAATACTAACTGGCTAGAGAAAGAGCACAGATCAGCGAAAAACAAAGTCTGTGTAGGATATTAAAAACCGAAGTTACCTTCATATACATGCAACAGGACAGAAAAGCATGGAAATTTGCCATGGTAAGGTATGTACGGTTTGCGTCATTTTGTAATTTTATCTTGCGGCAAATAAACTTTCCAAGAAATTTTCAGGGATAGCTCCTTCTTGCTCTTAGCAATTCTCTTAAGAAGCTATACTCAGGGTGAATATCTTTAAAAGATACAACAATAGCACGGTTTACAAGCTATAAACAAGAAAACATCTGTGCCACTCTGTCTCATCTGAAATTGGAAAATATAACCACGTGCCTACATTTTTAAGTATCTCCTGAACAAAATCTTCCTTAGCCAGTGTCAGTGCCTTGCTGGCCAATTTTGCTTAATGCTTTGTTGCCTATAACCATAACCCAACTTTGCACAGCACAGCAGAATAGTGTTTTACTGTCTTGTAGAGTCTTTAGTATGATAGCTGTATCAATTGAAAGTATTTTTAACTTACTTTCAGTAGCTAATAAATTAAAACTTTATAAACTTTCTATAAGAAAAATGCTCAAAGGAACATATTTGGCCTTCAGAAAGATAGTTCCAGACTTATTTCTCTCACTCATTAATAAATGAACTTTGTATTGGGATGTTTTGAGTACTTCTGGATCAGGCAGAACAGACACTACAGAAAAGGATTTAGTTTTGAATGGTGAAATCTGGTACGCAAAACAGACTTATTTCAAATAAATCCTCGCCATCTAAAGCAGAAAGTCAAGGAGAGATTAAAACCAGGGCTCTGTGGTGGTTGCCAAATATTATCATGGACACTCCTTGTTGAATCATAATTACAGTTTACCTGTTAAAATCCTATGTAATAGCATGAAATGTATTAAAAAGAAGCTACCTGGATTTATGAAAAAATTACCTAGTCTCAATTTAAACTTTTCTTTCTTAACACTACAAACAACACAGTGTGAAGAGAACTATATTAACGTACTATAATTAGAAGGTAAAGAACTGCACCACACAGGATATGAAATTAGACTTTTAACGGGGTCAGCTCCTTTAACTTTTTTTAGTGATTAGAGATAAGGAAGCAGATCATGTCATGTGGAAGAAATGACCTCTCAAACAGAAATGAAGAACAACGTGTTTGACAAAAATTCAAGATCAAATGCTGTTTTGAGTCTTCCTTACCCTTTTTCCCTGGACAAAGAGATCAAAAGGTGCTTGGTAGATTCTGCTAGAAGTAAAGATTAGCAGTAATTTGGGGCATAGCAAGATGATAGATGAAAGAGACAAAAGAAAGCGTTACTCTAGAATACCAAATCTAAAACTCAGTAAAACAAAATTAAGCTGCTGTTTAAAAGCATGAGCTGTGTAGATGCTGACTACCGCAATTACAGCTAACCAAAGAAATGCCTTTCATCACCATCCAAGAAGTTTAATGTGTACACAATCAGATAATACCAATTTCCAGAACCAGCAGAAAGAAGTAAGGTGGGACTAGACACCAATACCACCCTCTCCAAATACTGCATGCTCCAACCAAGCAGGTCCACATCACCAAAAGCAGTCAGATAAGAAAGAGGTATAAGCAGATGCTAGAGTATAGGAGGTTTGTGAAGGAACAACTGTCCTCCACAAAAAATGAAGTTTCAGAAACCCACAGAATACTTGTTAGGTGTTGTGTTATGAACTGCTACAGTCTGTGTCCTTTAGCAACACAAAAAAAACCAGTTCTTGTCCCTCCCCTCACTCTGCAGTAGGTAAATAATACAGCACATTATATAGAGATTAAGCCCGGGATCAAACTAACTCATGTTAACTGATGTTAATCACTGACATCACGACTATCTATGCTAAATAGACTGAAAGTGCAGATCTGTGTTCTCAGCACATGACAAACCCATTAGAAAAAGTTTTCTAGTATCATCAAACTTCCTTTTAGCCAGACTAGAATATATACTCATCTGCAGACAGACAGCTGGGTGACCTCCACTAGATAAAGCCATTTATTAACCTGGATTCTGCCATAAAAGATGGGACAAGAAGTTACTGTTTCTGTGAATTTCACTTGTCAATTTTCTAAAGCTGTGTGAATACCCAAAGCCTCAGTACTGACCAACTGCCAACTCTACTGAATATTTACATTAATTTACACTCTTTAACTTATCAACACCCTCTCCAGGTGTCAACAAATTGCAGGAATTCTGGTACAGCTTTGATTTAGATTTGTGGGAATTGCTCCTAGAAGTAATCCATCTCTCAGCAGCTAGGAAGACTTATTAAAATCCAGAGTATTTTTTCCAACAATTTCAGAAGCTTATGCAACTCTTTGAATATGCACGTATCCTACCAGGTCAGAATTCATCATAGGATCTTGCCTGCCCTGTCCCTGACAACTAATTCATGGCTTATTTGCTCAGCAGAAAGCTTAGTATTTCTAACACAGTTACCATTGCTGCCATGCCACAGATAGAGAAACCAAAGGAGAGGGATGAGGAAACATGTCTGCTCTGCTGCCAGTATTCATAACATCATGAGGACCCTGGGACCCATATTCTACACCACTTTAATTATTAAGGTCACATAAAACAGATACATGAGTGTAATGACTACTCTAAGAACCAGCGTTCTCTGGCTCGATAAAGGAAACATATTCTCACCAGCTACAAATCTATTTAAGCCACTTTAGGATCTCCACACCAAAAAAGTGTTTTCTGGGGAAAAAAAAAAAAATCTGTATCTATATCTGTATATATATCAGCAGGATACAAAAATCTGAATGCCTATTTTTTGGGGCTATACCACATACTTTTTCATCTGCTTTGTATAACCTCTAATTGCTTTCATTTGCAGCAAGTTTTAAACAATGTTAAAAAACAGTTTTAATGGAAGTCATCTCACAACATTAACTGCCGTGGATGAATATGAGTGCAACTGTCTAAGACAGAACAACAGACTAGAACACTACAGCATTATTACAGCCTCGGATACATCCATGTTAATGGAAAAGACAGTGTATTTTAAAACTCTTCATTCTTTAGAATACTTATCAACCAAGAATTCACTAAAATGAGGTCAAAAGCCTAGTGTGAACCAAGGGAAACTTCCAATTCACATTTTAACAGCAGAATCATTCAAGGATCAAGCGGACCTCTGACTGCTAAGATTGATGAATTTGCAGAAAAGATTCAACAGCACAATGGCACAGTTGCGATGCAATAACGGTACCACTAGTGTCTCCTCTTTCCTGTAACACTCACCTTTGCACAGGCCAGCCTTATTTCTCAGGTGTAATACCTTCCTCCCATGCAACCCCCAACACAACAACAGAAGACCCCAGAGTTATGTTTACACGGAGCATCAAGGCTACCATCTAGCTAACAACCAAAGTCTGCAGTGTAAATTCCTCTGGCTCCTACAACCTAAAATGCACTATCTGCTCAGGCTCTCAATCTCAGCCCTGATACCTCCCTAATTTCTTAATCCTTTCTACCATATGCCCCAGATGACTAGTTTTATATGTTAAGTGTTACCTGTTTTTACCTTCCATTCTGCTCATTTTTCCTGCCCATCAAGTGTTGGTAAGCATGCAGGTGCTTAGGATGCAACTTCTATCAGAATCTGTTTCTGCACTGTTGGTAAAACTTATTCAGTGCACCACAAATAGCTGTCATCCAAAATTTCTTAAGACCTTCTAGCCAATCCAAGCAAAAAAAGAAAGCAACTTTTCAATGAGCACAGGAGGTGTTATTTTTATGAGTTAATTTAATTCATAATGAATTATGAAGCAGTGCAAGGCATTTGAATTTCTCTGACTGCCTCTGGTTTGTTTTAGCACTTGATCCATCTTCCCCTTGTTATAAAAACTTCACAAAATTGCAATGAAAGGGAAGTCTCATTTATTTTGTCTGTAATCATTTATGCCAAATAAAAACAGGAGAGACAAAGTACAGCAGATGGAATCTTTTTCCCACATTTTTGCATAAATATTCAAGCTTAGGGAAGGATAAACAGATGGAGAAATGCAACACCTTCCTAATAAAAAGTAATGCCTTAGACTGCTCTTAAAGCTTCCCTCAAGCTTCCTTCACAGCTACGTGTAGGAACAAGAGTTAAAGCATTTCTCTTCAGAGATCTGTTCTGGTTATATTTCTCCATATGTGATGCGGAAGTGAATGACAGCCATCCATTTTCCCTAGCAGAGAAGACAAATGAGCAGAGACCACTGCAAAACAAGCAAAGCTAACAACTTTATCTACAGTTAAACCCATCTTTACCTAAAGAAAATTAAATCCTTTCGCAGGCTTTATGAGGAACTGCATGGCTGAACCTCAAGTTCTCTTAACAATATATGTGAATTTAGCACTATGGACAAGGGCAAGGCTGGCCAGATCATGCAGATACATTCAGACTTTCAGCAGGACACACACAGAGTAACAGAAAAGGTGCCTACTTAAACTGTTCAATGTTTCTTCTCAGCAAAACAGTATTTCAGACTGTGAACATATGCCATCACATATGCCATTAAAGGATCTAACTTAGAAAACACATTATCAAGCACAGAGATTACTTTGACTCCTGACAAATTATTGTTACTGTTGTATTTCTAAAAACTATTGCTATTCAGCTAGTTACTTCTACAGTATCACTTACACACAAAACTTAGTTCTTAGTAAATTACATTCCTCCATTTTAAAGAACCACTTCATAAATATCACCTCTTTATATAAACAAAGCACTTGTACACAGACACACAAACTTTTATCAGTAACGGTTTTATTACAACTTATTTCTTTTAAAAAACATGTTTTCCTGACTTAAAAGTATACAAAAATTCTCCATCTACCTAACTCTTAACTAGCTCTACAATATCCTGTAATACCACCATGTCACTTACACAAGGTTTTAACTATGAAGGTAAAAGCATAAATAAGACATCCACAACATATACATGTACTGGTGAACTCTTATTATGTTGGGTTTTCTTCATTATGCCACTACTCCACTCGGGAGTTCCACTTTCTAAGTACGTATCCTAAAGCTCTGCCGGGCTGCTGTCAGTGGTAGATGAATAATCTGGACACAAACATTCTGCAATTTCACACACAGGCAAGGGTACAAGCCAGTGTCTAGAACCGCCTTCACAGGAGAAAGAGAATATGACACCAACTAAGGCACAACAAAAGAGGAGACTCAACTGTTTAGATGAGGTATTTTTTCATGGTGTATCAAAAAAAGACTTGGGAATCACAGATCCTAAAAGAGTGGAAGACAACAGCTGCTCTTCACAGTAGTTAGTCATACAATTAATTTACAGCTCCAAATAACATGCTGGGCCTGTCATCACTTTAGGATTAGTTGACTACAGGTTCCACTACAACTGTAGAGCTGGCTTAGCCTCATTTCTTCGCACACTGTACATTGTATCCTCCCACCACCTCCACCCAGCCCGGACTCTACCCTGAACTTCACAGAATCCTTTAAAAATATTTCCGGAAAAGCCATAAATAATGAAGATCCACTCCATGAAACAGGATCAGAGACTGTACAGAAAGATCACTTCAAACTCCAGTAAGATGGGGGACTTTGAGTACCACCCATAAGTAAAAGTATCTAGAGAACCATACTGATGTTATTGACAGAGACAGAATTAGATCTAAGAAAAACTGAGCTAACAGAGACTTGAAAGCACTGTAAGATTTAGTAGCCACAAAGCACCACCTCTGATCAAAGAAATGAAGATGATATAAGAGATGCAAAATCATGAGACAAGAAGTTTTATCATAAGACACGTTACAAAGTACATTGGCGGAATTCTTGAGAGATCCAAATAGCTCTGTAGAGAAACTGAATCACCTACTAAATGGCTCTTTACTGTCAAAGATATCAAAAAACTCAACAGTTGAAAATTCAGGCTACGCCAGTGCAATTCAGAAACATGACTTTCTTATGAAGAGACAATCAACCATGCCAGGTACTAAAGGTAACTTCCAAGAATAGCTGAAAATTCTTTACTTCCTCATGTCTGCATATTAGGCTGCCTTTAATACAGAAGATAAATTTAGTCAAGTATCTCTGAAACACAGACTTTTACCAAACATAGCTTACTGCTCTTGGGTACCTAACTCAATATAACTAATACATGAATCAGATTAGGTGGTCTAAAGATCCCTTCTGTTCTTAAAATCTGCTACTTCACTTTTATCTGAATCCACGAAAATAAACCAACCTTTAAGTACAGATTTTTGGCAACCACCCACAGCCTGGTACAAAATAAGAAGGGAAATACATCGTTTGCTAAATCAGTAAGTTCTTTCACATCTATAAGCTCCTCTAAGATGAAATATTTGGGTACGAGTCCTTTCAAGACTCAAATCAGAAGAGACAGGCCAAAACAGGTCTGTTTTTAAAATAAAAATAAACAGTGTCATCAACAATGAAAAAATAATTTTGTGAGCAAGAACTCTTAGCACTTTCACTACTACTGCAAGAATTTTCTTAGCATTGATCCAATAAAACTCCATTTAAGAATCTGAACTAGGACTGCAACCCTCAGAGATTCAAGCAAAAACTGTTATATCGTTGATTTTTTTTATTTCAAGTTTCTCTGTGCTCATTTTTTCAAATGCTCCCAATACATGAACATTGACACAGAAGCGTATTCCTGAGATTACCCAAACTGAGCAAGAATTAACTTCATATGATTATTTAAAACAGTTACACTGCAGATTCTTTATTATCTTTTCATCAGCCACCTAATGCATTGAACCTTTGATCTGTACATTCTTGGTTCCCAGCTCTTGGGTTTCTATCCAGGACAAGGTAAACTCATACCACAAACTCAGGACACTGAGGCAGGAGAAGGGTGAGGAGGAAAAGAGGGAACCTTAAGACAACTAGCTAAAGTAAGAGTCTAAGCTTCTCTACAGCTGCCTCAGAGTCCTGACAGAGTTAAGAATCCCTCTTAGCAGCAGCAAAGTGAATTGGCCACCCACCACACATAACTAACAATCAAGAAAAACTTCCCATCTGTTTTGATGGGACATACCACTGCAAGCCAAGAAAACTGAGAGTAGCACAGAATCCGTCTGTTCTGCTCTGTCAGCACTTGAGATAAACACCCACTCAGGAAGAGTGTCCTGAAACCTGAGCAGGATATGCATACTTGTCCTGTAACACATGTACAGTCCCTGGGTACTTAAAGACCATATTTATATAGGGGTATTTTACCAGTAACATCCTTTCAATGCACAGTTCTCTTCAGCACTATTCCAAAGTATCCCAACAACCAGGTTACAATGAAATGGGAAGTTCTTGCAGTACTCCTATGTATGGGCAATTTGGGATGAGCAGAGTGATGCATTCATTCAGAAATATCTCTCAGCTGAAGGTGTAGTTGTTATTATGTATTTCAGGGGGGTCTAGGCACATGAGTGGGATGAGATGAAGAAAGAACTAGAACAGCTTATAGAAAACACTGAGGAAAAGGAAAAACATTATGATTTTTTCCTGTACAACCGGAATCTGAAATGAAACTCCATTTCAAAATTCTAAATAACCTTAAATTTAAAAAATTGTAAAAATTAGGTAGCCTGAACAGAAAAGTTTTCATATTGGGTTGATGTCGATTTTTTTTACCTTAATTTTCAGCATTTAGTCAAGTTAGATACATTTCAAAATCCCCCAAACCCAAGCCATCCATATGTCCCAAGGATATTCCTCAGAGAAAAGTGGGAGTCTTACATAAAGTTCTACAATCCCCTTTGCTCTTACACATGAGAACAAGAAAGTACACAGCGGGATAATGCACACACATACCAATGCATCCTTCTTAACATCAGCTTGATTCCTCTTTTGCACCACTCTTCTCCACCACTTACAGTTCCTTATTTTGGATCATAATATTTAGGGGGTCATGCCCAAGTTTTTGTTCCATTATATTGGACACAATACATTAGTAAAGGTCCCTGACCACAGCTCCCAGACACTACGGCAATACAAGTAGTAAGCAAATACTTCCTTTCAACTAACTGGCAGAGGCTTCTAAAAGCTATAATGCCCACAGTAGTCATGCCAGTACAACAGAGAAACAGGAGGTGTGGAAATTATACCCCTGCACTTAATTTCAGTTACACACTGCATAAAAATGGTTTCAGGGGGAGGCAAAAACAAACCTTGTTGCTTGCTGAAGAGACTCCATTCCATTTATGCAAGCCTGCAAGCAGTATCCATGTACAAATAAAAAGGACATGAGATCACTGAGTGACTGACTATGCCACAGAATGACTGTTCTTGTTGTAATATATGAAATATATATATAATAATATATAAATATAGAGAGATAGAGGCTTGTGAGTATGGTCATATCCTCACACTGGAGACTTACATAATTTAAGTATGCAAAGCAAGAAAATTATCTGATATTGTCTTCATTTGTATCTTAGCTTATCATCTGAGAGCAAGTTACCAAGGTTAAATACTGTATGGCTTATTCTCTGAAGCCCTATGAGATATATTGAGTACAATTAATTGTTTCTATCTATAATGAGAATACCCTTAACATAAATTGACATAACTGACTGCCTCACTCCTTCAAAGAGCCTTATTTTATTTTTTCAAATTATGCTCAATATACAAGAAGTAAAAATAGCTTCTACCACACAGATGCCTCCAGAAAGTAACTGGAATGAATACATCTACCATAAAAATTAAATTAAAAGACATTATTTCTCACCACAGTCAAACCACAGATTACAAATGACACAGAAACGACTACTTGGTGGATGTATATTTCCATTTATAAATATCTTTTCTTAGATTTACAAGGGTCAACTGCAAGCACTGCAGGAGATTCCTATGTGAACTTTATCTGCAATTTGATCCTTGCATGGCATGCTCTCTAAGCATTACACTGTACTATAATTTAATACTGGACATACACTTCAGCAGTTACAAATGACAGACTATTTAAACGCATGTAACTGTGACACAGAGATGTAAAAAGGTATTCAAAACAGCATTTTAGTTTGGACTGGGGAGATGAAAGGTTGAGTTGGGAAAGGGTCTCTAAAAATATAAAGAAGTGGCTCATCACTAAAGGATTAGAAAAATGGTTATTGCCATTTTAAAAATAAATTGTCCAGGTTTGATAAACAGTGATGCTACTTTAAGCCTAGGACTATGAAAGTATATAGGCATCTCTTTGGTTTTCATCAAAATTTTCACAGCACTAGAAGAAATAAAAACCAAACCTTAATGTTTTATTATCATGCTAACCCTTTCCAGCCGTCTAAAGCATGCTATTTGATGATGCTAGCTGAAAAAACAGTGGGAAGGCTCAATAAAAGACAGCCTCACATCATGTGTTTCATTTCAGGCTAGGGCTTGGGTTTGCTCCTCCTCTTCTTTTCAAATAAACATGAGCAGTTATGCAACCCTCTGTAAAATCCGAAAAAATTTGTCCCCTCCCAGACCTGCCCATGTAGAGCCTGCAAAACATAAACAGGGAATCTGGTTGTCAGCAGCATCTCCTACATGATTCGAAGCTGTCAGCGTTTAAGATGCTATTCACATGTGTGTTCAGCACCTTGTACTCAACTTCCCCTTGGAAAAATTTCACCAGCGTACAACAGCTTTTACCCAGGACCGCAGAAATATTTGCAACCGCTGGTAATCTGACGAAGGAGGGACGGGGAAGGCGCGCAGGCAGGGGATGTATTTATTTTCAAACGAGCTTGCCGGGGTCACAAATTAATTCACATGATTTGTCTCGTCCTTGTTTTCCACCCCGGAGTACTTGGCTGTTTACGTACGGGTATTACCCTGCAGGCGCTAAATAGTCTCCCACACCTGATGCTGGTTTAGTGGAGGACGCTATACAGGAGCGGCTCTCGAAGACGAAGCCCCTCCAGCTACCACTCCGGGATTTAAAGGGGAAAAAAAAAAAAAAAGGAAACGGCAAATCGCCTCTCCCCATCGGTCTCCATAAAAGGGGACAGCTGCCTCTATGCGAGCGCATGAAGCAGCAGTAGCTGGGGCGGTCGAGGCTTTGTAGAGTGCGGAGCAGTCGGTGTGTGCGCGCAAGGTGGCTCCTTCCCGGCGCCTCCGGGAGACGCCCGCGGAGGCAGCGCGGGGCTCACCAGCCGCTCGTAGCCAGCCTCCAGCATCGCCCAGCCACGGACCTGATGCCACCGGGAGCCGGGAAGCCGCCCCGGGTCCCACGCTGGCTGCGGCCGCGCGTTCCCCTTCGATGGCGACCAGAGGATGCGGCTTCGGAGCCCATCCCCATGGCAGGCAAAGGTGCGCAGTTCCGCACTGAGCCCCGCTCCCCGCCGGCCCCTTGCCCCCGGTTCCCGGAGGGACGCAGGAGAAGCGCAAAACATCGGGAGGACAGCACGGAGGTGAACCCCAAGGAGGGATGCGGAGCCCCCGCCCGCAGCGCCCCGCAGGAGTTACATAACGACGACGGCGACCGCGCCGGGCTGGGCTCGGGCGTCCCTCCGGTGGGGGCGGGCACCGGGAGGTGGCACCGGGGCCGCCAGACCCCCGGCAGCGCCGCCAGCGTCCCCTCCTCTCGCGCCTTCGATAACCGACCGGCGATCGATTAGCGGCGCGACGGGAAGGAGGTAGCAGGCACGGCACACGACATGCACCCCACCCACCCCCGGCGGAGCGGTGCTAGCGCGGCCCGGGAGCGGCGTCCGCGCACTCACCGCCGGCTGTGGAGGGCGGCAGGTCAGGCTGCGCTGGCCGGGCTCCGTCCGGCGCGCTCGGGAGCAGCCGCGGGTGTCCGCAGCCGGCGCGGCCGTTGCAGCGGCACCGCCCCCCCCGCCCGGCCATTGGCGGGCTCGCGGCACCGCCCGCCCGCCGCGAGCGCCCATAGGCGGCGCGCGCCGTCCTTCCGGGGCCGCGCCCGCCCCCCGCGCGCTGGCTGAGGGGCGGCGGGGCGGCCGGGCGGCCGCCGCTGCCTTACATGGCCCGCTGGTGCGGCGCGCTCCCGCCGGCGCCGTTTCCCCCGTTATTCCCGTTATCCCCGTTTGCCCCGCCGCCCGGCGCGCAGCGGCAGGTGCGCGGCGGCAGGTAGAGCCTCGCCCGGCTCGCGCATCCTGTGCCTCCCCTTTCCGATACACCCAGGGGTACCAATGTCCTCTGTGTCCTGCCGCGCTCCGGCAGGTTTGGGTCTGGATGGCCGCTCGGCTGTGCTTGAAGCTGGGGTTGTCGACGCAGATGAAAACCGTGTGAAAGACTGGGCTGTGTGGTGCAGCGGGCATTCCGTCAAAGCCTCACCTTCCCTCAGCTTGCCTCTCGCCTGGAAGCAGCCTGAGGCCGGCACAGCGGAGAGGGGCAGCCACCAACCTAGTCTAGAGCAATCCCATCCAAAATCCTAGAGCACAGACACAGTCCAGGAGTCAGCAGGAATCTAGTGAGCCGTTGTGCACCCTCATTTGTGAATTTACAGCCCGAGTCCAATGACCCCGCAGAGCTTGGTGGACTGTAACTTGATTACTGCTGTGGTGGAATGAAGTTAAAACGATCTGCCTGCAGTCGTGAGGGAGGAGAGCAAAATGCTAATGTGCAATGGATTCTAAATTTTTCAAATACAGGAGATATATGGCTAATTTTTTAATTGGTCATATAACTATACGTGCCTCAGGATGCAAAGTAGTTTACAAACTATTATACAATTATCTTATAATCTCTGATTTCAGTAACTTAAGGCAATTATTGAAATGACCCAGAATGTCATTTGAAGGGCTTTAAAGGACCCTTCATGTTAGGATTGAGTCTGGCTGTACTACGAATGAAGGTTTTGTGGTAGTGTAAGGCAAATGCAGTTGTAATGTCTCATAAGAGCACAAATCAAAGTCATCCACAAACACCTCCAAGTCCTTCTCCACAGGGCTCCTCCAAATCCCTCCATCCCCCAGCCTGTACGGGTACTCAGTAGTGAAACTAAACATGTGTTCATGGTAGGTACAGACATACAAACTCATTTCTGCAGTATGTATGTGCATATACACACATGGGCAGCTACACAGATCAGTACAGCCAGAAACACTCAGCACTCACACAAGCACAAACAACACCAATGGCTTCATCTTGTGGCCCTTTGGCTAATCAGGATGAAAGTCCATTGTTAGGAAATGTATCCATATGTATAATGTGGATTCCTCCAGTTGCTGACCATAAATACTCAGTCTATCCCTGGATCCACAATGTACCCCACTGCTCTACCCTGGACATATGAGCTCCTAAGACTTGCAATCCCACAGTAGTTGCTTTTCACTTGTCACCCACAGACACACACCATGGATCTGCTGCTACCTGGATCCCCAATCTTCTCATCTGCTGTACGCTCACAAATGAACCCCTCTCCAAGGGCTGGTAGAGACCTCCTCACTCACATGCGCCAGGGTTCTCTCAGTAGCTGGGCTTAGACACGCAGTCTATCCAGTAACCAGCCGTGGATCCCAGGTCTCCCCAGTTGCTGGCATCTGGACACTATTCCCCAAATGCCACAGTCCCACTCCAGCTGCTGGTACGGATTTCCTTGCACACAGCAGCACATAAACATGCACACTGTGGATCTCTCCTGGGCAAGCACCACCCAGTATCTTACACAGGCCCTCCTTCCAGCCCGGATCACTGTTGTCCCCAGCTTCCTCCCACACAAATACACACACACATGCAGTCTCTCCGCTGACCCTCAGATTTTACATCCTTTCCATCAGCTGGCAGAAACTTCTTGGTCCTTTTGGAAGTCACCTTCTCCAATTGCCTTACTCCCAGAGACATACTTCCTTCCCAAGCCTCTTAATCTCTTCTCCACATAGTTTGGTTTGGTATTTGCACTCTCACTTGGTCCAGTTGCTTGCACCACAGACACATACAACCCTTGATCCACAGCGCAGTTGTTGGTACTTGTTTTTACTCACTCCAGTCTCTTCAGTTGACGACTTTGCTGATTTGCAAGCCCTATAATCCCTTGTCTGATTTCAGTTTCTGACAGACATCCATACAATCACATCCACACAGAACACAGTCCACTCATTCACGAAAATAGTTAGAAATGTAATTTAGGAAGAAGGAAGGACAGCAGGTGATGATCGGGTGTGGGTCATGGCCAGACAAACATTCTGCCCAGCAACCTGTTTACACATGGGCAACTGCTTTTGTCCCCTTAGCCTTCTATGACCCATTTTCTCCAAGCCATGATGAGCCCTCCCTTCCTCTGCCTTTGGTTTTGTCCCCTACACCAGTCAAAAGATGTTGTGTGCAATCCTAAGATTCCCTGAATGTCAGTGGAGGTTCAGACTTGATACCTGGAAACATTTCTTTACCAAGAGGATGGTCATACCCTGGAACAGGTCTTCTGTAGAGGTTGCTGATGCCCCATGCCTGTCAGTGTGTGAGGCATTTGGACAATGTCCTTAAAAACAAGGTTTAACTTTGGATCAGCCCTGTAGGAATCAGGCAGTTGGACTTGATGAACATTCTATTCTATTCTATTCTATTCTATTCTATTCTATTCTATTCCCCTGCATCCCACAGTGTGTGTTACACCCTCTGGACAGTAGCCCTGACTTCAACCCTTAAGTTTGTCTGGAGAGCCTTTCCAGACTCATGTGGTGTGTTTCAGACCTGGATGATGATTGTCAGTTCTCTTTTGTGACATTCCTGAGACTGGGGCAGGGAATCTTTTTTTCTGAGTTCCCCATAAGGATGAAGGCTCCCCTGCCTGATAGTGTTGTCCTGTGGCAAACTTAGAGTGTGGAGACAAGCTTTTTATCAAAGAACCTAACAACACATTATTTCTGGTCACACTTTGAAGACCCTATGTTCTCAGATGGAGAGAGTTTTAGAGGTTTAATTTAGCAATTTAATTTAACTGAATTTAGTAATTTAGTTCCTAGTCCCAAAGTCATACTAATGAAAATGTGGCATCATGAAGGTTTGGCAAAGACAAATGAGTCACGAAAATAAATCAGTGATACCTCAGGGCATATATGGGCTGCCAACCTAAACCACATCAGCCTCATTTCCACTCTTCAGTTCACAGTCTACCAGGTACCTTCCTCTCCAGTGGCCATGATAGAGATGAGATAAAATGTCGGTTCCTTTATTTCAGTAAAGGTTCCTATTCTTTCAACTGTTGCTTGTTGTTCAAGATGCTTGTCTTTTACACCTCCCAAAGTAATTTTTAGAAAATTCTAGTATAAAATCACAAAAGCCCATTTTTGGATTATCTGTATTTCGGTTACATGACAAGGTTTTGGTAGCAAGCAGGCTACAGGGGTGTTTGCTGTGAGAAGACACCAGAAGCTGCCCCCGCGTTAGAAAGAGTCAGCTCCAGCTGGCTGACGGACCCGCTGCTGGCCAAAGCTGAGCCTGGTGGCAGCACGCAGTGATCGCGTATTTAACTAGGGGGAAAAAATGCTGCACAACAGCAGCAGATGGGCAAGAGAATGGTACAGACAACTATTCAGACCCCAAGGTCTGGAGGGAAAGAAGAAGCAGGAGGTGCTCGAGGCACCAGAGGAGAGATTTCCCTGCAGCCTGTGGTGCAGCCCATGGTGAGGCAGCTGTGCCCCTGCAGCCCATGGAGCAGACATCCACCCCGCAGCCTGTGGAGGACCCTGTGTTCAAGCAGGTGGATACTCCCTGAAGGAACCTGTGAACTGAATAAGAAAAAGCCCATGCTGGATCTGGCCTGTGTGACCCCATGGAGAGGAGTCCATGATAAAGCATGTTTTCTGGCAGGACCTGTGACCCCATCTGGGGGTCATCTGGGGACACATACTGGAGCAGTCTATTCCTGAAGGACTACACCCTGTAGAAAAGACCCATACTGGAGCAGTATATGAAGAACTGCAGCCCATGGGAAGGACATGTGTTGTATAATTTTGTGAAAGACTGTCTCCCATGGGAGGTGCCCCATGCTGGGGGAAGAGTTTGAGGAGGAAGGAGTGTCAGAGACAAAGCATTATGAACTGACCTGAACCCCTGTTCCCCATCCCCCTGCACTGTTCAGGAGGAGGAGATAAAGAAGTTAAGAGTGAAGCTGAGCCTCAGAAGGAAGGACCAGTGGGAGGAATGTGTTTTAAGATTTGTTTTTATTTCATATTATTGTACTTTTGATTGGCAATAAATTAAACTGATTTCCCCACACTGAGTCTCTTTTGCCCATGACGGTTATTACTGTGTCATATCCTTGTCTGTGTCTTGACCATGAGCCTTTTGTCACATCTCCTGTTGAGGCAGGGAAGTGATAGTGGGATTGGTGGGCACCTTGCAGGCTAGCCAAGGTCAACCCAACATATTATCACATTATCTTAATAAAAGTAATGTAACTTTGGGTTCATCGTAATCCTGTGTGGAAATTAACTTCTTCTATATTTTAAAGCAAATTTGGCAGTTCTTTGCATTTATTTTCATTTTTAGCTCAATAATACTGTCATTGGGTGCTATGTGTGCCTTGGACATTTTTTCAAAAAATGAAATAATGTGAATGCCAACATGTATGTTGTGGATTTCTACAGTACACTTGTGTTACATAATACAATTACACTGTTATGATTAATTCCTGAGAGTTCCCAGAAGCCCTCTCTCATCCTTGCACAAAGAGTGATTTTTCTCAGTCCAGAAAAGAATCTATTCAGTTGTACACTGATGAGACAGTAGCGCTCTGCCACAGAACAAGGCCTTGCAGAAAATCCCAAGAGTAGTCCAACCCTTGATTATCTTGGTCTCCTCAGGAAGTCTATTCTCTCACAAGAGAAAAGACCCTTGACCACAACCTGGAGATCTCACTATCTTATCCTAAGATTAGCTGCATTTCCCCAGGAGGTTAGTACAGCTGTGTTTGTAGGCTGTTGCTGTGGATGAAGTATACCATCTTTTCTTCTAGGCACAGGCTGATTGTGTGGGTTCCCATGAGACCTGACCTGATGATTTTTCAGTGTGACCTAGCATTTTAAATTCTCTTTTGCTCTTCTAAACAGACTAAATGATTGATCAAATGTCATTGTCTCAGACACACTCTTGTTAAACACTCCCAAGCTACTGCAGCAGGAGTACGTATCCTTAGAACCCAGGAATGGAGCAGAGTGCAGGCACTGCCTATACTCTGGGTCTCACTGGGACTTTCAGAATGCAAAATTCCTACAAGCTGCAGTTTAAGGATGAACTTTCTTGCCTCTGGTCTGATGGCAACAGCTGTCTTTCTACAGAGAGTAGAAAACTTGCTCTACATTTTCCCTTTCCAGAGTTACACAGTAAGAAAAGCACAACCAGACTTCATGTTGAATTCAAGAATATTACTGATTTTAATTAAGACTACAAGAAATACACAAATCTATTCAAAATAAAACTGTACGTATTTCCCACTTCATTCTCTCCATCAACTAACATGCCACTTCTTCTGCTTCAAGACAAAGTTTTGTGGGAGGAATGCAGATCTCTTTCCTGCATTTGACACAGCTTCTTTTCAAGCTTCTATACTTAGTGCCATTTCTGTTATTTCTATATCTATCCTCATATGAATTCTGTTAAAAGTTTTTTTTATTTTAAATTTTTTTTTTTGCTATTTCGTCCTTCCTTCCCTGGTTCTCCGTAAGACAGAGAATTCTTTCCTGCTTAGACAGCTCCTTTGCTAGCATTAAGCCAGTTCCACCAGAGTTGGGAAACTTTGTGGCCAACATTTGGTCCCAGATTGAGAGGCATGAGATGTAATGCTGACAAAATGGTAGATTACATAAATCTTATGTTACTCAATGAATCAGAAGACACATCCTGTCTTCAGCCAGAACTAGTGAAGAGTAAATAAAAGGATTTCTTGAGCCATCAGGCCTGGGCAGGGAAATGTATCACCAAGATCACATAATATTATGAAAGGTCACTTTAGTTCACTTGTAAATTTCAGATATGGTAAGTCTGAATCAGAAATTTTTGTGAATCAAAGAGCATTAATTTGGTTGAAACTTCCATCAAAACTATGGAATAATTCTTAAATGCCTAGTAGTCACTTCATTTAGGAAAATAGGGGTTGTTCGGTTTTTTCCTTGTTTTAACCACTTCTTGGAATAATTACAAAAACTAAAAATCAATCAAGCCTACTCCATCTTGTGAAAATTAAGTACAGCTTTCCAAGTTATACCAACAGTCATAAATATTGTCATTTTTATATCTAAGTGCAACATACATATTGTCAATATGTCATACTATGTTACACACAGTCAATCTATGTACAGCTACGTGTATAGTCGTAGTCACTTACAGGAGGGCAAAACTAGCTACCTGCCAGATACCCACTGGCAGTACAAATGTATTTCTAAATATACAAAATTGCAAGGAATATTTAATTGCATGAACAGTGTGGCAGAAGTTCAAATCGGTAGCCAAGCATAAAGGGCCATTCTCATGCACAGAAAGTTTGACTTAGGACATTCTGTATTTCGCCATATGCAGTCCTGTAACTTTGTATAGAAGCTAATCTGATTATAGTTAAGGAATTAGGTCTGCTCATCAATTTTACTGAAATATAAATTATTGACAAAATCATGCCAATATGGAAGCCAGACTGCAGGAGATGTGCAGATGTATTAATGAAATAACTTGGTCACTCTATCAGTACAGAGTATAGTCCTGCAAATGACTGACCATGATAAAATTTTCATTGCCAAACCTTCCATCAAAAATTGTAATGAAAAGTTAAGCTTCAATCAGAGCTTCAGAAGCTGTAAAGTTTAAAACACCCTTTCTCACTCAGTCTTCTCTGTTGCACACAAACCTGTTTTGGGAGAACTCATCACATGATCTTTCTTTCAGATGGAATGCTGTTCCAATTTCTATTACATTCTCTTCCCCAATGCCCTTCCAAAGAGTGAAAACTAACAAAAAGTAGGACAATGGAGAACAGCTGTACAAAAGGAAAAACTTTGCAGGACATCCAGTGCTTTGGATCAAGATTTAAGACACATGGATTCCAGGAGTGTATTTTGTACAGGCTTTCCATGGAGAAGCTATCAACGTTCTCAGTTTCCCTCTGCACCTGTTTCGTGCACATAAATTGGGGATAGTCCATTTTGCGGTAAGGAATCTGAGCAACATAGAAATACTGTAGCACAAAGTCATTCCTTAAAAGGAAAAAACGTCTTATTAGGAAAGCATTCAGGGATGTGAAGCTTATGACAAGAGACAGGTCCTTCATCCACTGAATATCTTAACTCTATGTGAAGTGACTCTGTAGTTAAAGCCACTGACTTTGTAGTTAAGACAACACATTCAAAAGCCTGTACCACTGAGCCATTTCTAAACATCTGTATTCAATATAATTTCATACAATGGACAAAGACTAAAGTAGTTGCTGCAGCCTTATTAATTCTCTGATTTCTTTCTTTCTCAGCTATTCACTGAAAAATATTTTGTTGTCCCTTTTTGGGTAGTTTATTCAATTTATCATGTATAGTCCCAATTTCACTCTATCTTTGTTAGCTCAGCATTTTTCCAGAGCCCTAAAATACTCTTAGGAAGAGATGTAAATCACTCTTCTCTTTTTAACAGGAGGGGAAATGGCCAGGAGATGGACCTCAGAACTGCAGAGAGGATGAGCAGCGATGAAGTTCAATACCTAAGATTCAGCATTGCAGTTAAGACAGTAAAAAATCTTGATGGAATTTATATGTAAATGGCCATGCCTTGCTGTTTCCTTAGCACAAGGCTTTTTCAGCACTGCTTTCCCTTAAGTGACCTACATTCTCAAATGCTTCAGGGAGAGCTGGGAAAGTCAAAATGAAAGAGGAAAACTTTAGCAAGACTGACCACAGAATAGAAGCTTCCTGAAGAGGTACTCGCAGCAATTGGCTGCTGGAATCTGAGACACTGGGTATTTTTTTGTTCAGTTTAACTTTATGTCAGCAAATAAGAAAATATATGAAGCATTGCTCAAAGTCACCTTTGTTCATCTCATATGTTGCTGACTGCCCCTGGCACTGAATTCCACAACTATTTTCTTTGTGCAAAAGTAAGAGTTCTTTTACTGGGACATTTTTTAACAGACAACTATTAACAAGTGTTCATTGATTAGGAAATTAATTGATAAGAGATGTAGATCTGTGGTAAAACTAAGTGACTGTTATCTGAGCAGCTACCATGTCATCTTATTTCTTGTCTAGAGACAATAACATGAGCCTATCCAGCAGACTTAGTTGTGCTACTTCATTTTTTCTAATGATGTTAAGACAAACAGCTCTTTGTCAGAGCTCATCTGATCAGTGTGAATATGTACCAGCACCATACATGGATTTATTGTAGTTCAACCTAAAATCAACACGTGAAGTTCTAGCCCCACTAAATTTAAGACCTTTATCATTAACATTAAAGGAGGTAGCATTTCATTTGCAAATCCCTTACTTTCTCAGTTACTGTTACTAAATAAAACAATAGAAAAATCAGATTAAAAGCCAAATAAATGAAACCAAACCAAACCACATCAAAACATAATCTGTTCAGTACTGCTTAGGAAGCACGTGGTTCAACATGAAGCAAAGGGTAAAATACTGTGTTGGGTTGACCCTGAGTTGATGGACAGTCTTTAAGACCAATTACGCTTCTCACAATTTACATATTTAAACCACACAGAAAGGCGGGACTTCCCCTTTTTGGTCGGAGCTCGCCTGCTGGAAGGTGGGGGGGCTCCGAGCCTCCCGGCCCCGCTGGGCCGGGCCGGGGCCACTGCCCCTTTCCCCCTTTCTCAGCACCACGGCACGGACCCGGGGTCGCTTGGGGGGGGACTGTCCCAGAGCCGCAGGCAGCTAAAACCAGCCATGGACTGCTCACAGCTAAACCCATCCAGCGCGGCTTCTGGGGACAGGCGGGTCCCTCTCCTCTCCATGCGGAGCCGGCGGAGCCAGCGGGAGCCGGCAGAGCCTCCTGTCTGCAGCCAGCACACTTCGTGCTGAACTGAAGAGGACACCGTGCAGCCAGCAGCACAGAGGGAGCGAGGCTTTCCCCACCGTAAAGCCTGAACAAGAACACCCTTCAACATGGCGGTTTCAGAGTCAGAGAAAAAGAGAAGTGAGTCACGTGGGACGGAGCTGAGCATGGCGACGGGAGAAAAGAGGGCGGTGCCGCGATTCTGGCGCGTAGCTTAAAAAACCTTCTTGCATGCCGTGGTAAGAAACCGTAATACCACAAACTGTTTGTCTCTTTAATCCAATGAAAGAACATGGGGGGATGGAGTATCCTCGTGTGCCTGTGAAGATTGTGAAGAATGCCTATGCCAGGCTATATAGAAGTAGTAAGAGGCTGTTAGAGACTTGTGGCGAAGAAAAGCCTCTGTGTGCAGGCCAAAAGAACTTATCCTTAAAAAGATGAATAACCCCATGTGATGGCCCATGTTTTGTAGTATGAATGAACTGTGAAATTCTTCATGGGAGAGATGTTCTACACACAGCAGACTGTTTGTTTCCGGGCGGGCCTGCTATTGGTGGCAGTTTGGGAACCATGTGCAACTGAAGGAAAACCTTTTCTTCCTTAAGCATAAGAGAAAAGACTTTTCAAGAACTGCAACACTGACTAACATCCCATGTTCTGTCATCCCTTGTGTGAGCTGGATAAAAAGAGAGAAGTGCTAGAAAGAGGGGGGGGGGGGAATTTACTTTAATTTTGTTTTGTTGTTTTCTCTTTACTTTTAATTCTGTTAGTAATAAAGCTCTTTCATTGTACTGCAACTGTTTAAGGTTTGTGCCTGCTTTGCTTTTCTCCTAATTCTTATCTCACAGAAGAAAAATAAGTAAATAATGGATATTTTGAATCAAAACCACTACATTTAATTGGTGTTTCTGCCCGGTTTCGAACTCAACCCGCTACAAATACAGAAAAGGTTTTCAAATTCTGTGCTGCTTTTGATTTAGGCGTAATGTTGAATTTGGCCACTTAGTGTTTATTCCTTAGATGTGTTTGAATAGATGAGTCCCACTCTTAATTCAGGTCTTCATCTATTGCAAATAAAAGCCAAGCAACCACAAAATATGAAGTAAACAGTCAACTAGAGTCAAATCAGAATATTTTCTGGTCAATAATTGCAATTAATACAACATTTTCTTTTAATCAATGGAGTTGGAGACTGTTCTTTCCACACTAAAAGGCACAGGCACATGCTCTGTCAAATTTTGCTGAAGCTATCATGTTATTCTTGTATTCAGGTGTTTAAATTAGACTTCTTCCACTTTTATCACCTCTGTAACAGAATGTCTGAATAGAGTATTTTTCCACATGTCAAACAGGAAATTTTATACTCTGATGTGTCAAAGTACTGCTACAGGTAGATTATTTTGTGTCAGGCTATGGATGGGAATACCTGAGAGAGGAAAATGTGCTCTGCTACTTCTGCTCTAGGAATGTAAAACTCTTGTGGTGAGCAAGAGCAAGTAAGTATAAGGAGAAAAAGAACTCAGGCATTAAAATGGGGTTAAATCAGGCATGAATTGCTAGAGGACATTCAAAGCCTCAAATCTTGAGGTATAGTATGTCTTTGCTTTTTGCGGGGGGGAGAGGGGGGAGGCAGGCTGCTATGGTTTTGTTTGTGTTTTGTGTGTGTGTGCACGTGGAGCAGCCATACAAGTCACGTCAGACGAAAAACAAAACTACTCTGGGGATCAGAGTAGTCTCAGATCACATTTAAGTGCTCATAGTTGAATGATCACTAAAATTATGTCAGTTGAGCTACTCAGAGCAAAGATGACATATTTTGTCAGCTTTGTACTTTTATATTGGATGTATATCCTATTTAGGAGAAGAACAATAACTAGTTCTCTGATTGCATCACAGAGATGCAGAAGGAAAATACTTGATATGCCACAAGGGGAAAAAAACCCTACAACCATCAACAGAAACCTACCCATTAGTACTAAATTATCAAACAAAAAGCCTTTCAACATTGGAAATTTATTTAATATGCTCCTACACTCTTTAGTTACAGCAGAAGAGCTTCTAATATAAACCAGAAGAATTAATTTGTCTCATAAGGCAGAGAGATGTGAAAATAACTGGAATCAAAGGAGCAACTTCTTCAGGTTTCTAAGGACATCAAAGTCCCTAAGGCAGTTGACTACAATGTACTCAAAGCTGTGATTTAGCAGCTACCATCTCAACTGAGCTCTATAGCTCAGTTTCCAAAGCTCTGGTTCTGGGAATTGTTACATTCCCCTGTAAGATAATGATTCCTGAATAATTGGCTTAAAAATAATATTGATTTGGTTTATTAAGTACAAATGGAAAATATTTTTTAGAAGTACTATTAGTCTACCAGTTGGGTAAAACAGAAAAGTGCTAAGCAAAAACCCAAAATGAAATATAAGTGTTAAAAAAAAAAAGCATCATGCATGATAGAGAGAAATCTCTGTGGAAATTATTTGGCAAAGTTTTACAGTATGTAACATGGTCTACCTTTTTTCCCAACAAAATAAGTCAGCAGTAAAGCCACTAAATTTTGCCCTGCCACTCTTCATATATTGAACTACACCAAGAAGCAACTAAAAAAATCTCAGGTTACATAATGACTGTCTCGGAACAGACTGTCAGTTCATGTCCAAAATAGTATTTTTAAAATAAATCAGAGCACTGTGTTTCATGGCCACCAGTCTGATAACCCAGTCTTGTGTTTCCTCTGATAGCAAGAAGGAAAGATGAGCACGCTGACTGATGCAGCTCTGTACTTTTGATTCTAGTGAGTTTTAAAGTAGAACTAGTTTCACAAACAGGTATTTTTTCCAGTAAAACACTTCAGAGGCTAAACTCATGATCTCTTACCTTTTTTGAGTCAAAGGAAAACAGCACTGAGTGAAAGAGATAGAATTTTTCACGGTAGTTCCTGGAGCAGCATACAAAAGTAGCATTGCAGAGAAATAGAAATATTGGCACTGGTATGAATCAAGTATGAATGCAAATACATGAGTGAACGCAGAGGGGGAAAAAACAAACAACAGGTGCTGGTAACACCTAGATCAGTGGGAGTGTTTATCCTGACTGGGAAAACACTTGGTTTAGCTAGATGAGCTGGTGATCCACATCACAGCTTGCGTGAACAGCCACAGAGCTGCACTGTGCTGTGCTGCACACCCAGCGTGGCCCTCACACTGAGCTGTGCTGTGCTGTGCTGTGCTGTGCTGTGCTGCCCACCCAGCATGGCCCTCACACTGAGCTGTGCTGTGCTGTGCTGTGCTGTGCTGTGCTATGCTGCCCACCCAGCATGGCCCTCACACTGAGCTGTGCTGTGCATGTCCTGTGTCTGCAGGGTCACCTCAGCAGTTGGCTGCAGCAGAGGAGCCCACAGGCAGCTCCTGCTCCACCTGCACATCCTTGCCCATGTCCAACAACACAGCCAGAAATTCTCACCTCAACAACCTTCAGGAGTAGAGTTGCTTACTTGTAAGAACATTATTTAGTATCTTGAAGGACCAAAGAGGAGGAACTTGTCTCCTCAGATGTTTTCTGCATAGCATACTGTACCGAAGTCTGCCCAGGGCCCACCTGATGCTGCATGCAAGTGTGCTTCTCAGCATCTGAAGGGATAAAAGGTTTTCTCCTGACCTCTATTCCTCTTTTAATTCTGTCTTATTTATTGTGTCGTCTTAAACCAGCTATTTTATTAAGCCATTTGTTATCAGGTGTTTCCTTCTGAGCTGCAGAAAGTGCCCTGCACCTTCTGTCTCACCTCACCCACACTCCAGACCTTGGTGCAGAACAGCAGGTCGTCACAGTCTCAGCACATAAACATGAGGCTTATTGAGATTTCTAATTAGGCAAACAAAGGACAGACTATTTTCAGAAAAGGAGGCAAAAGGATAATTCATAAGATAGTGATGCTGTCAAATAACACTCAGGTAGGACATGATGAAAAAACAAAAGATAACAATCACTGTGAACTTATAAAGGTACAAAAAGTATGTCCAGGAGAACCAGATTGTAGTTACTGATCATGAATAATCCAGGACATGCCAAGGACTTAGTAAGCAGTGCCCCTTATTCTGCTATGTTGTGGTGTAACCCCAGCTGCCAACTAAGCACCAAGTAGCCATTCACTCACTCCCCCTCCCCTTACCCCCACACCACAATGGGGAAGAAAATCAAAAAATGGTAAAACCCATGGGCTGAGATAAGAACAGTTTAATAATCAAAATAAATTTAAGTGTAATAGTAATTAATAATAACAATGCAAAGTGAGATAACAAAAAGAGAGAAAAGAAAATCCAAGAGAAACAAGTGATGCACAATACCATTCCTCTCCACCCACTGACTGATGCCCAGCCCATCTCCCAGCAGTGATCGGCCCCTCCCAGCCAACTCATCCCAGTTTCTATACTGGACATGATATTCTTTGGCCACTTTGAGTCAGCTGTCCTGGCCATGCTCCCTCCCAGGTCCTTGTGGAGCTCCTCACTGGCAGAGCACAGGAACCTGAAAAGCTCCTGGCTCCGGGTAAGCACTGCTGAGCACCAACTGAGCCATCAGTGTGTTATCAACATCAGTCTCATATTGAATCCATAACACAGCACTGTACCAGCTACTAGGAAAAGAATTAACTCTCTCCCAGTGGAAACCAGGATATGTTGCCAGAAGTACTCCTGGCCACACCACTTGAATGTACACACCTTGCTTCTTCTGACAGAATGAGTGAAATATAAGTGAGTGAGCTAAGTGAGTGAGCTAAGTGAGATGAGCTTTAAAATAAAAATCACCATCCCTTTCTGTATGGTCTCACACAGAGATTTCTTACATTATATGCCTCATTAATTGGTCCTCCAGTGAAATTTGCCAATTTAGACACAACAGGATAAAATAAAAAAGAAGCAAATATCTCCAGCCATGGAGATAGGAAAGGAGAACAGATCAAACTGTGCTATACATGAGGGAGCATCACAGTTAAAAAAAAAACCAAACCAGTTTCAAGTCATGGACTCACATACAGCAATAATGGCTACACCATTCTCTGCTGGCCAAGAATATGTCTGGTGATTCAAGTGAACAGGAATAGATTGGAAATTCCATGCAAAAATTATTGCATGACACCACCCACAGTGCCTTCCCAGATCTGCTTGAGCAAGAAATATAAATATCTCAAGCTATTTCAAATTCACTTCTCTTTTAAATATCCCTTGATATCAACATCGGAAAGCTGCATTTACAAGAGGCCACAGTCTGCCTGGTATGTATGACCAAATTCATTCTCTCATTTAATTTACTACTGAATTTCGTTCCTAGTACACTGGTCAGCTTCCCCATCATCTCCCAGCAGTTCCCTCCTTAGGATCAAATGGGAATACATTAGGGTACAAAGGAGTATCAGACCTCTGAATTGAACTTCAGAGGGAAAGCAAAGCTCCAAACAGTACACCAAGGCAATAGAGTACCAGAAATCCTGACCTGAAATGAGAATGAAAAATGCCATGGAAATAGCACTTTTACAAGAGCTTTTTAGCTTCATGTGAGAATACAGAATGGCAAAAAGCTCTGTTCTTGAAAACACTGCCTCCCAGTGCCATATTATCTGCCACTGGAAAAATCTGTGCTACTTTCTCCTAGGAGACTATATCAGCAAGCATGCTGAGTTGAAAGGGACACACAAGGATCAGGGAGTCCAGCTCCTGGTATATTTAGCTAATTAAACTAATTTAGCATAATTATGCTAATAAAAGTTGTGATTTACAGTCAAAGCTTAGCAATAAAGTCAAAAGCTGTTTTCTAGAGGAATCTGCAAAATGCAAAGCACCACCTCGGCATTTCTCAAAGGAGCTTGATTTCCACAACTTTTTCACTTTTAAAGTCACAAGAATCCATTTTCAGACATTGTGTTAATAGTTGTTGCATTCACAAGACTAAGCTTACAAATAAAGTAGAATTAAGTTTTAGGTGAGAACAGACAGGGTTATGGAGCCTGTTCTAGAACCATTGCCAAAGTGCACTTTAAATTGGAAGTGGAATTATCTTTAAATGGTTTTGTACTACGGGAAAGAAATAGCCACAGTCCCACTTATATCTAGGTCAGAGCCCCTCAGCAACCTGACAGCAGGCAAATCCTCTCTTTGTGGTCAATCCTTCAGGTTTTTTTTTTCCTTTGACCCAACTCAGAAGCGATTCGAAAGCACATTATGTCATACTCCAAAGCTGCTGTTCCAACAAATTGTTTGGCTGCCAGTCTGTGACAGTCTGAGCCCTTCCCAAGGGCAACAAAGCAAAGAATATCATCTGCCTCATCATGCTCTCAGCATACTAATGTTCAGTAATAAAATAAACATACAAACCCATGCCTATTACTTCCCCACCGACCTCATGAAAAAACGCCCACTAAACCCACAAAGACAACACTGACTGCAAATAGAAGGCAACATTTTTCTCTCACACATTGCCTTGAAGGGGGTTGACAGAACTCAACAAAGTTTTTCTGTCATTTCTAAGAACAAAGAACATGCAGCGTGGCACAAATCATGATACTTTTGTCAAAGGTAGTGTGAACAAGAATTTTAAGTAAAAAGTGGAGCTGGGAAGTGAAGAAGCATCTCACATGGAAAAAAATAGAGTGTGCTTTACCACAACAATATCTCTTCAGTTAAACCCACTTAAGGGCTTCAGACTCTTGTACATCATTTACACAGTTCTTTATAGAACAACCCTTTATCAGTGGACATTATTATAATAATGTTCTTATGGAAGTCTGCATAATCTTTTCAACCAGTCCTAGAGGAATGCCCATGAATGTGTCTGGAAAACCTTGGGGAAAAAAGGCAGTGGGTGTGGAGAGTAGGAGAAAAGAAAGTAAATTACTACTTTCAGGATTGCTGGATTTTCACCACAAGAAATTAGAAAGAATAATGTGATGTGCTCACTTTTCAACCCGGTGCAAGTCCTTATCTTGTTTAGTTGGATAAATATTGGTGTGAAATAAGACTCACTTCTTCCCCTTTAAAGTATGGATAGCTAAAGTTTTAGACATCATTTGAGGAAAGACGTCTTGCTTTTTTAGAGCTGTGAACTTGTTCCAAGATGAAGTACACAGCTCCTGCTTTATCATTTTCATGCTGGAAGTCAGGAAAAATATCAGAACAAGCTTGTCATAGGATGGGTTGTGTAGCCAGAGTGCCAGAGATATTTGATCTCTCCAGCCCTGAAAGTTTTCAAGACTCAGCTAGGCAAAGCTGCAGCTGACCAACGTGGTAAATATACTGGATCATCTAGAGATCCAGTATATTTATGACCTTTTGAAAACAGAACATTACAAGCAGCAGTTAAACAAGGAAGAAAATTATGGTACAAGCATGGGAAGAGAAAATTCAACTGACAAACCAGGGAATTTCACAGAATTATTATGTTGCACCACAGGCATACAGGAACATCTATGAATTCTCTCACATCTAGGGTTGACAAACAATTCCAGGTAAGACTAAGAACTGGTAATATCGGCTATTTCTAGACACACCTGTACAGACAGAAACTCTTTTGGAATTGAATTTGGTAATTCAACCCCTCTGTTCCCATATGATTTGACACAGGACTGGTTGTAAGCAACTGAACCATTTTAAAGATAAGGATTTTATGGAAATTATAGGAATTCAAAACTTCAGTAGACTTCTTGGAGAACTGCTTAGTTTTCGATGGTGGTTTGTTGTGGTGAACCATGGCCAATACCAGGGTCAGCCAAATCAAGTGGACCAAAAGGTCCATTGGTTTGACGCCTCCACAGCCCAAAAGCCGTGAAGTCACAGGCAGCACCCAAAGGCTGTGAAAAATATGTAGATCTGTGCCTTACCATTGGCCGCTGCCCTCCCCACCCCTTATTTCTCATATTTGGTTGTCTTTCCAGAGAGTTCTATGTTCCTCGGTAGTTGATTGGCCCTTGCTACTCCCCCCCCGCCTACTCCTTCTCCCATTTGCTACAATTCCTTTTCCCTGCCTTTGTAACACCCCCTAACGGAAGTGTTATTGGTTACCGTGTGTTTTGCATGCCCACTCCATAGGGGTGATGCCTTTTCCTGTCTTCATGGCATCAGGGGTATAAAACCCCATATCAGTCCCCTTTTCTCGGCTCCTCTCTGGTTTTCCTGTGTTCTTTAATGAAAGGTCTCCCCCATGAAGAAGTTCGTCCACTTCTTTCCTGCCTCCTTCACGCACCCTCGCCATGGGTGGGCAAGGCGAACCCAACGAGGAGCTTCGCCTGCCCTCCCGCGCTGTGATCGGCCCCCATCCTCCCCTTCAGGGCAGGCAGAAGATTGCCTGGTGCTCGAGGCAGTGTGCTAGCTGGCAGTGGCACCGCGGCAGTGGTTCTTTCAACTCTGCTTTTTCAGAGGAGTATTTTTAAAAAGCCCCTGAATACTGGAATACGAAGAGTGGTTAGAGTATCCTTCCGGTGGAATACTCAGTTTGGTGTTCCTTGACACTCTTGAAGTAATTCCTGTCAAACCAAAGAATGATCCTCCTGGGCTAATATTCTGCCTTCTCAAAACCAGTCATTTAAATTTTAAATTTATCTTCATATTGCAACATGGTTATAATTCACATACAGCTAAGAGAACGTTTGAAGCTCATTTACAGCATTTCATATTTCTCTACAACAGGAGATTGATAAGCTACAGATAGTGGTGGAAGTTGGACCCTGTATTTATCCATTAAAGAGTTCTTCTTTCAAGTCACCACTGCAATTGGGACCATGCCATTTGGTCATTCGTATGTAGGTCACATTATGATTGTAGCCTGTTATTCATCCCTTCAAATAGGTTTTAGTTGCCCAAACAAATGGAAAATCAAAAGGATCAATGGTGCCCTCTAACCAAAATGTGCTATGTATGGCAGATGCACAGCTACAAATTCTGTTAACAGTCTGATATTATCTGTCATATGGAGCCAATTAACTACCTTAACTCAAGTGAAGAAAGTAATTTTTTGGAAGGTGACCAGCAGATGACTAGCTGCATCTTAGTTTTTCATTCCTGCCCCCATGCTTGGACATAAGCAGAAAAAAGAGAAAGCACAGCCAAAGAGGCATAACAAACAAATAATTCTTAGCCATTTCTAGAACACATTCCACTCAAATGAAAACACAAGAATAACCTTGAGATTGTTTTATCACAAACCATGAATTTGGGGCCTATAAGCTCCCAGAACAGAGGAGCCATGGCAAAGTAACTGGAAGATGTTGTTCAGAATATTCTTTTAAGACAGTATATTTCAAAGAAGACTAATTTATTGATGAAAATTCTTTATGTGAAGGCATCAATGCAACAAAAAATTGAGAAACTCACTGAGGCATTTTTAATCAAAATAACCCATCTTAAAAAGGCTGATTGCATGTGTGTTTCTCAGCTTTATAACAGCCCCAGTCTTGGCACTTCAAAGTTTCAAGTACTGTGCATGTCACTACACTGAGGGATTATAACAAGCCAGGGGATTTACAGCCCAGACTAACAGCAGTTGGATTTCTTTGGGAGTTTAAAGTCCTGTGAGCTGTTCTGGTCCTGACTGCTGGTAGAAAAAGAAGACAGCATGTCAGATGCAACTAAGCAGCCACATAGCTTAGAATACAGCCAACAGCTGGACTAATGAGGTCAGGGGAGGATTGATTCAGCTCATGAATGGTAAACAAGGTTTACCATTGAAGACAATGGGACGTAATTACCAAGTAGGGAAAAACAGAAGGAGTATTTTGGTAACTTGTGAATAAACTTGTGACATTTTCTCTGACCTCTGCTTTCTTTTCCTCCAGAAACAGGTGTTAATGTGTTATTTTCTTCCTTTTTGTTGTTTTATTTGTTTCAAGCACAGAACATCAGGATTTTTCCAGAAAAAAAGCTCTTGCTTGCTTGCTTTCTGCAGATCTACAGCACATTTTGACACTGGCTAATTAGTACCAAAAAGGTGTTTGAGTGAACCGAGAAGGAGCAGTCTTCTACAGCCTACTAGTACAGATAAAGGCAATGAGATGTATGATCCAGTTGTCCAGTGACCACATGATTAAATGGCTCATGCTTTTAATGCAAGAAGCAAACAGCCAGCCTTGTTCTAAAGAGCAAAAGCTTCCCTTTTCTGCAAAGACATTGTTCTTACAGCAGCAAGTTATCACACTGAAGGACGTTTCCCCTAATTAAAGTGAATAAAATGAATGCAAGCAGGACAGGTTTTCATGTCCACCTCTCCAGTGAGTCATTCACGGGTTTAGCAGTTCATTAATGAAATCCAATATCCTGATGATTACATGAGCTTTATAAGATTTTTTTTTTCTTAGCTCTAATTTTCTGAGCTGGTTCTAATCAGATAAGTAATGAGGGCATAGTCTTTAACCTTGTTGTCAAGAAAAGCAAAGATAGGCAGACGGTAACCATGGGACAGGGTTATACTCTGTGATATCAAGCACCCTAGCAACAGGGATCTACAAACAGCAGCTGGAAAACACATTCTCCTTGCTATTTCACTAAATTATTGTGGGGTTTTATACCGAGACTACTGCATTCATTTGGAGGTATTTTTCTTCTCCCATCCCCCATGTAAACAAGTCTCATTACAAAGCTCTAAAGACAAATATTTCAAATATAGATGAACATTTTGCACTTGGAGAGCTGCCCTGTAACGATACAACAGAACACAAGGCCTTATCTCTCTTGGATAGGGAGTGATGTCAACAGTAGCTATGTTAACAAAGAGGTCAATAATGACTAGTAAACATAACCCAAACAATTGAGTAAGTGAAGGGTAAACCATCAGGGGCTGGTGCAGAAGAGAAGCTAGTGCTTTTACACAGCCTTTAAAAAAAATTCTCATTTATTTGTATCAGGAACACACAAAGCAGAGACAGACAGCTGGACTCTTTTTATTAATTATTACAGAGAATTTTTCATTATCTTTTCATACATTCCACAGCAACCTCCTTCCAAACACTGCTCAGTAGAAAACCCCAACCCTTCAGTCAAAAAGACTGTCAAACTGGTCTCTTGGAAGTATAATATCCCCAGCAGCATTTTGTGAGAGATAGTGTGTGCATACACAAGAGAAAATTAGCATTTCTACTGAACCAGTAAAGAAGGGCAGCTATGTAGAAACATACCACGACCTAAATAAGTCACAATACAATGCACCGATAAACAGTTCATTAAAAAATCCAACAAAATTTGCAAGCAATTGTTTGTTTTCAGATCTCCCTTGAAAAATTTGTGAAAAAATTTGTTGGCTTGCAAATTTTACTTCATGCTCTTGGTAAGTAATTCTTTCTTCTATGCACATTGAAACTATGTATGTTCCCAGAGGGTACAGGGCAAAGGCTGCTTTTAAGAACAACACTAAGAAAAATGTCAGGGCTCCTCGTTACTGCTCTGCATTACGGATTGCATCTGAAGGCTATGCGAACTGTTCATAGCAAACAACTGGACAAGTCTCTATTTCTACAAGTATCAACAAATGTCACAAGTGAAAATAAGACATCTTCATTTTCAGATTTAACTCTGTCGTTTTTAAGGGCTTTGTCAATTCGACTGTACAGTACTGCACTTGCCAGGTGTCTTTCCCTATAAAGAAAAAACAACCTCTAACAGCTGCCACACAAAGATATTTTGACATCCCTATGATACAGAACCTCAAACTGCTGAACACACCTTAATTCAGCTGTTTGTTGGGTGGCTGTAGTTTAAACTCCTTCTGGAATGATAAATGTACACTTCGGTGCCTCCATGGTTTTTTACAAGCCGTTCTGCTTTTATCTAGTTTTCAGGCAATATTTCTAGTTTTCAGGCAATATTTCTGAAGCATAAGTAAGTATACTATAACAAGAATCCTGAGAACCAGCTAAAACCAAAAAACAGCCTTTAAAACCAATATCTACTCCATCTCAGGATTTTTCACCTAAATTCTTTAAAGGTGCTCATTTATTTCTTGGGTTGTAGAAAACATAAGTGCTATCAGTTGAACAACAAACAGATGATTCCATGATGTATTTACTTGAGATACTGCCAGAAATCCACACCTTGCACTAACACATCTGACTCACAGAGTACGTGGGGGAAAAAAAAGAAACAAAAAATACGAATGCATGAAAAAAATTATCAAATAAAATTTCATTCTAGATGTTGAAAACAAAGATATTAGTAATTTCTATAAGAGTAATTAAAGGGAAAAAGCAGTAGAAAACTATGAGAGCTGGTGAGGGGTCAGTAGCTCTGACCAAGGAAGCTGTGACCGGCCCAGAGAGATGGTCCCAAAAGAGATCGTCTTCCTGAAGCCCGGTGTCTTCCCTCAGCTGCTAGCTAGGAGGGTCCGTGCAGAGGCTGTCAGCTCTTCAGTGATTGTCAGCTCGTGATTTCAGCTCAGCTCTGCAGGGCAGCCTCCAGGCCAGACCAGAGAGAGAGAGAGAGACACGAGAGGCCCATGTAGCTGTTCCGCATGAGGTAGCTTTATTAGTCCAGCGAAGGGGAGCCAGGGACGAACATCTCTCCCTCTCGCAGGGGCAGGGATACAGGGGGTGGGTATCAGAAGGTAAGGGCCAGTGGGTTACAAAGGATCTGCATAGGGTCTCCCAGAGGATTCTGGTTGTGTCTTCTCGCCGTAACTGAAGAGTAGCTCCCTTTCCAGGGGAGTTCTGCTGGGAGGTTTAGGCACTCTCCTTATCTCAGCAGACCTCCCTCCAGGGCAGAGGCTGGGCATACCCCACAGAAAACAAAGGAAGTTAATCTGGTTTGTTCTTTTGTTGTTGTTGTTAATTTTTTTAAAAAAAACTTCTTTTCAGTGTAAACTCTGTCCTTAATCTCAGCAGATCCTGCATGAAGTGATACAGTTCACCAGTCATCACTGGCACTTACAACAAATACAATTAAACAAATAATTAAACTCCAGACCCTTATCCAATGAAAGTGGCTTGAACTGAGAATACTCAAAGTAGTCTTATGCACTATGTATGCACTTTTTGTTCCTCAAAATAGCATTTAACTGGGGTTAATCAGGACTTTCAGCCCCTTGCAAATCTTATCAGCTTTGGAAAAGCAGTTGAACATCAAAGAATGAAATGTGAAGGAAAGACCCTGCAATGTAACCTGTTACTACCTTATTCTTAGTTCAGTACCTCCAGATCCTTCTCATTGTTAATATCCACTTGCTCCACCCCATTCCACTTAGCCAGCAGTTCTTGCCTGTGTACATGGCAAAAGTGACTGATGACAAGTAAAATGTTGCAGAACCCACTAAAAGTTTTAATGCTACAAGATAATTTCAGTCAACAGTTGAGTGGTCAAAGGAGGACAATTATTAAGGGTACTTCCCTGTCTGACCATCCAGGACATCCATGCCACTCTGACATCACCTAAGCTGGGACTGAGGCCCCTTTGCAGCTATACCCCCCATACTCACAGTCACACCAGATTTCCTTATGGGCTTAACCCCAGGTTTCTCTTAGCAGAGTCTCTGGTATCCAGATCCTTAAAATAATTTAATCATGGTGCAATATCAAAGTAACAGCTCCAGCTCAGTGCCTCCAAGGAGGGACCCTGAACAAAGGAACCACTGGGCTTTTATACCCTCACAATCTAAGTGTGGGGAAGTCTGGAGTCATTGGCTCCTGAAGTTTCTTTGAGTGTCCAGTCACCTGGCTGGGCCACGGGTCCCTGGGCAGGTCATGGCCTTCGCCTGGGGCTTGGGCTCCCACACCCGGAGCCCAACCTGCAGCTCCAGCTGCAGCTGCACACGGAGCTGTACTCCATACATGAGCACTAAATGTACTCCTCAACACAATGACCACGAACAACTCTGGATATTTTAGGCATATTTACCACACCAAACTCTGCCATCCATTTGGTGGTGGTCTGGCTGCAGACAACAGCCTTTAATGTGGGAGACAGAGGTACAAATCCATTCTTTCATTCCCACAGCAGTTACTTCCCAAGCTAAGGATACTGGAACAGATCACACATGGATCCCTGTTAAAAACAAGCAAACAAAAATATCTGTCTCTGATCCCACCACTTTTTCATCATGGAAAGAGCACCTCACTTCTTATTAAGGCAACAAGGCTTATGTGGCTGCATGGTCAGCCTCTCTGTTTTTTACATGAAGTTTTAATGAGACTCAGGTGAGGTTGAAATAGCTCTTCTGGTACTTAAAGTCAAGCAGAGAAACCCAATATGTATGTTCATACCGTAGAAAATTGATTTCCTTGATTCCATCACCATAAATACGAGTATAAAAAGTAGCAGGAAAAAAAGACAGACCAAACTACAGGATACTCTCAAAGGTGCCTGATGCCTCTGTAAGAATTTTCTAATTGCAAGTTTTCAGTACTTTTACAAACAGTCTTCTAAAGTAGTTTACGCTTACTCCGGTTAACTCTTAATTTCTACTCAAGTCTGTGATCTAAAAATCAACAAACCATATGGTTCTTGTTTGTCAGCAGAACAGGATGTAGCAGCCAGAATCAGGACTCAGGGAAGTGGACCAGTTGCTCCCTGGCCAGCCTTCCTACTATTCAAATTGTTGACTAATGAAGCACATGAATTTAAAAGTGCATTTGTACCTGCTCAAAGCTCTTACTTATTAGAAATATCAATCATCAAAGTGCACTTTCATTTCAGTGTGGGCTAAAATACATTCAGTTTAGATGAGTGTGCACAAACACACCCACAGTGTATCTCAACACCCTCCAGCCAAAACTGGAGACAGCCAAGACATTTGTTACCTTTTACAGCAACCCAGGTTACAAGAAACAAGTTTGGCCACTTCTTTACACAGACATTTGTAATCTCTCATCTCCTGGGGGAACAATGCCCCACTCCCCACAAGCCACATGGAATTTATAGGTGAACAAAGCAATGCTGAATCAGATTGCAGGCTACAGTCTTTTCCTCTCAGAATTCTGTTTGCACTACAGAAAATATCTATGCAAGCACTTGATGCAACTTCAAAGTTAAAAGAACATGGTCTAGATTGAAAGGGCATTTACGAAACCTTATGTGTGGGGTTTCCAGAATGAAGACTATTTCCCACATTAAGATTGTAATCTTGAATCAAAGATCTGGAAAGAAGAAAGTCTACTTGTTGCTTTGTAGGAAGAATATGCAGACTCTGTTATAGTTCCATGGATGTAAAATATATGTTTTTAAATACTAACATGGAAGTATAGAGCTCAGGTTCTCATATGCCAGTGTTTTGACACTCTTTATATGGAAACCTTCTTTGTGGTTGTTTACTTCTCATTTTAAAGCAATTATTCAATTCTCTAGGCCTTGGACTAGGCAAGGTAGGAAGAAATTTATGTAGAACTTACCATTTCTCTTTCTGAAAAAAAAATTGTGAAACATTCCTTCAATTTAACAAGGGAAATTTCAAACACTTGCCAATAACCAGAAGCAGAATAAAGAACTAACAAACAAAAATAGGTCTTCTGAGATAAGATTTTGTTTTGTTGGAATACCTTTGTCATGAAACAGTCATTACAGATCTAAGAACAGTGTTTCGGAAAATACCACTGTAATTAAATTTCTTGCTATAGTTCATCAACATTTTTCATATTCTGTGGTATAAAGGGATTTCTTTAGGCTAAAGGCCCACTGAAATCTCTTGCATAGGCTAAAAAAATATTTCCAGGCTGTGCTGAACTCAAGGATTTTCTGAATCTTTTCTGTAAAACCACAAAATACACCTGTTATTTTCCCTGCAGTGCTGCTACTGTTTTTTCTAGTAAGAATAACATAAAACTTAATTTAAATTTTGAACACACTTACTGAATTTTGTGCCCACTCTCTTTTGCCAGAGTGCAAGAATGCTTTCAGGTTTTGTCCTCATCCTCCTGCACTGCAGTTATTGACACAAGCATCTTTCTAAGCATTGCTGCCCACAAGGCCAGTGTTCTGCATCAAGGCAGCCAAGAGAATATTTATGCCTGTTTCAAACCATTTTGGTACTGTAGGTAAAGGGGCGAAAAAGCCCTAGCAGCCTTGTGTCACTTAATTTTGTGACCGATATGTTTAGCTTCGAGCTCTCTGAAGATGGATTTATCACCTTTCTAACACTTCTGTTAATACCCAGATTACTTTCCGTGTTTCTCTTACCCTTTACAGAGGGTATTTAATTAAAGGTACGAGTATAGTTTGACAGTTTCAAACCTGATTTTTTAACACAGAAAATGACTAGACATTATGTCTGCAGGTTTCCTTTGTAGCTGTAGACTTCTAGGAATTATTTCTCAGACAACATCTAACCCTTTCAAAAGCAAATCTGTTCTTTTAACCAAAGCATGGGTATGTGTCTCATAAAAAAAAAAAATTCTCAGTTTATCAGAGAACCAGTAACATAAAAACTGCCTATCCATGATGTCAATTCTAACTGCATCCTCATTAAATTGCCTTCAAACTAGCTTGAGATTTCTCAATGGCACAGGCAAGATTGAATGCAGCTGTTCTAAGGATGAGCACCATGGGTCTAAATTGCTCCTGCAAACAGCAAAAGGAGATGGCCGAATATGAGACAAATATGTGGCTAAGACCTGGAAGGCTTGGCTTAGTTTTCCTCCTGCTGTTTGGGAGTCAAGGAGACTAGGACATGTGGCAACAACTTGCTTTTCCCTTACCCTTTCCTTGCCATGTTGTATTCCTGTGCCACTCACCTCAGCTGTTCTCTCATCAGCAGGCAAAAGGACGCATCCCCAAAGACCAGAAAAGAGAAGGAATGAAAATAAGGTCAGTAATGTTCATTACAAGAAGATATTCAGAGAGGTACACTGCATTTTTCTTAAAGATTAAACTGTTGAAGAAGAGTGTAATTGTCTCATGCCTCATGTCAAAACCAGTTGCCCACTAAATCTATTGTAAAACTGGAAGTTTCGATGGAAGATCTGGACACTTTTCCCCCACAATACACTTACCTGGTCTCTCCCCCCTAGACAAGAAGCTGCAGCATTCTAGGACTAGGACTAAGAGAGTTTGCTAATTTACTAAGACATGTATGCTGAATGATAACAATCCAGGACGTCACGTCCAGTCTGTAGGAGGCTTTTGTTCTGATTTTTGGATTGCTTCCATGGCAGGAAGTTGCTTCAGTTGTTGCATTAGAGTTTTCTCAGGATCACTATAGCAACGGAAAAAAAATCTTAAAGCAATTAAGGTTTCTGGTCTTATTAAAAATATTCATTGCATTATTGTTTTGTGCAATGATCACGAAGTTATTATGAAATCATGCACGTTTCCTACTAGTTTCATTTCAAAATGCTGCATCAGTTTAAGGAAAGAAAATACAGATTGGTAATTTTTCTATGCTATGCAAGCTTTTCATGCAGCACATGGTTGAAAGAAAAAAAAAAAGCTAAGCTTCATGAATCTTGTCAAGTGTTGAAAATAGTTGTTTTCTTCCTCAAGCCTACCATAAACCTTATTTACAAAAACAGAGTGCTAGACTCTGGAAATTATAAAAATCACAACTTCCAAAAAAATCCTACCATCCCTGTCAGGAAAAGCAGTATTTTCCCCATCTCTGCCTTCAGGTTCTATCAAAGTTAAACCTTTGGAAAACTGAAAATTGAAAGGGATGTAAGGGAGTATATTTACTTTTAAGAGTGAAATTTCATTCATTCTGTTTAATGGAAAAGAGAATACCAGATCAATTAATAGAATTTGAATTTCACTCTAAATTTACATTTCTATTTAAATATCAACATCAAACTTTAATGTAATCTAAATTAGAAGTAAACACTTTTTGTTTACCTCAAATAACATAGCAAGGTCAGTTTATGGCTAATCTAAGATCTTGTTTTTTCTACTTTCCATAAAAAATAAAAATTAACAAAATAAAATAAAAACTCCCTAAACTCCATTCCTTTTCAGTTTGAAATTTCAAAATCTCTCCTTCTTCTAATTAATGAAGATTAATGAAACACTAATAAATTAAAAAAGAATCCTGGGTTAATATATTGCCAGCTATATCTCTTTTTATTAAAAACACATATTTATATGCTATTTTAGCCACACATTTATATGGAATTCTTAGCTTACATCTTGACTTTTCCTACCAAGTTTGAGTGTTGAGTTTTAGTGTTTTGCCATACTGCAGCTGAGGATTCTCCTGAGAATTTGTCTTTACCAGCCCCAGATATAGCTAGCAGTTCAGCAAGAAGGCCTTAGAGAGTCTCCAGTGCTCCTGTACCTCAAAATCAACAAAAATTAGAATGTGCTGATGATCTCCATCGGCACTCAAGAGCTCTAAAACTCTGATTCCTGGAAGGAAACGCAAGATAATGGGATTTTTAAAATTACTGTTTAATGACAAGAAAAATCTTGAACTAATGACATGAAATCCTTACAACACAGAGAAAGTCGTAACAACTAGGTTAAAAAAGATCATTTAATATTAATATGTTAAACTTGGAAAACAAATTCTTACAGTTAAAAAGGTCATGTCTTTACAGTTTCATGGTTTGTTTTCTTCATGTCCTCAACTGAACATTTTACTACAAAAAGTTCTTTTTTAGTCCTGATCTGGGCTAGAAATGTAAAAAAAAAAATCTTACTTTCTTCTGAGTTTTCATACAAGTGTGTGGGACATATATAAATTTCATGTTAAATGACTTATTTTATATCTTCCTCTTACTCTCTCACCCACACCCACTAACACCCCACTTCCTTAAAAAAATAAGCATTGTCTAAACTGAAACTTCTTTCTTCATGTTCATAAATCAGGAATTTAACAAATTTAAATGATTTGATTCTGTTAGCTATAAAATGGAAATTGGTATCAACTTACATAGTCTAATAGTCAGCCAGTGAAACTGTCCATTTGGGGAAAATAGTAGCAATGCTTAGTTAGTTTCAAACATCCCCATATCCTGTCTAAAATACATTTGTTGCATATTTTCAAATAGAATACTTTTCCCAATTTGGAATATACAAGATCATTAGAATTCAGAGCTCATTAAGACATCTTAGAAGTTAATAAATTAGGATAAAAAAATGAAATAAACTACTGAGGAGAGTAAATTGCTCAGAATATGAAATCTGGTAGTAAAAGAAATCTGGTAGTAAAGTAACAAAATGATGCAGGAAAGGTAACCAATATATGACATTCTGCAGCTGCAGCTTTCAAGATACATATCTGCAGGTTGAAGCATATTACTTCGCTTGAATCTGAATGAAAATTATCTAATCTGTCTTCGAGCCCTGACATTTTACTCAGTCTCTGACTATTCTTCCTTGCTATTTAGTTACTCCGATCTTCAACCACTGAAAATGACCCAAACCCTGTGGCAACAGAAGAAGGATCAGAGGAGATGACCGAAAGAATAATTATGTCGGGGAGTATATAACTAATGATCACCAATTATTGTAATAGACCAAAATCTTATCTTTACACAAAGGGTGCTGAAGGATATTCTTTGTGTGGACATAGGAGTGTAAAAGTGGGTCATTGGGTTATATGCCTTGAGGTGACTAGTGGAGAGAAAAGCCTTCCTGTGGCAGCCAGACCAGCATGGGGGAAGTGGGTACATGGTTCAGCCCAACAGGGAGTATGAAACCTGAGCAACTGATAAAACATGTTTAAATTTATGCCCATTTTCTCTTGTCCTGTCAGTAGGGTGAGAAGGATTGGGCTCCCTCTTCTTAACTCCCTCCTGACAGATATTTGCACACATTGATTAAACTTCTCCAGACCAAAGAGTCCCATCTCTCCCAACCTCTTCTTGTATGAGAGGTGCTCCAATCCCCTCATCATCCTTGTCAGCCTGTGTTAGAATTGCTCCCGGAAGTCTGTATCTCACTTGAACTAGGGGAGACCAGAACTGGACACAGCATTCCAGATGTGTCTCACCAGTACAGACTAGTATGTTTTATGCAGCCCAGAACATGGATGGCTGCCTTAGACATATTGCTGGCTTGTGGGCAACTTGTAGGCCACCCAGGATGCCAGTGTCCCTCTCTGCAGAGCTGCTTTCCAGCCAGTGGGCTTCCAGCATGTGCGTGGGGTCATTCCTCCCCAGGTTGCAGGACTTGGCATTTCCCCTTGCTGAACCTCATGAGGTTTCTCTGCCCAGTTCTCCTGCCTACTAGGTTCCCCCTGAATTGCAGCACGTCCATCTGGTACATAACCCACTCCTCAGAGTTTGTTTCATCTGCAACATTGCTGAGCTTCTCACTCTGCCCCACCATCCTTATCTTTAATGGGGATACTAAACAGGACTGGACCCAGTACTGATCCCTGGGCTGCACCACTAGCAACATGCCTCCAGCTGGACTTTGTGGCACTGACCACAACCCTCCGCGTGGGCCCAGCCCTTCAGGATCTTGCTGTCCACTTCCTTTGTCCAGACCTCATCAGTTCATCTACCAGGATATCATGTGATACTATTTGAAAGAGAAGGTGAGCAGAGGTGTCCTGAATTATAGTAGAAGATTAGCAATTTTAATTGAAAGCCAAAAATTTACTTGTAGTGCGGGCTTGTTCTTAGCTTAATAAAGCTCAGAGCTGAAGGACTTTTGTTTCATCTAGTAAGTAATTTTTAATAAAATGCCCCTATTCTGTACATAAATATTACCTGAGTGAATTACCTGAGGACTTGGAGAGAAACTGGTTAAGCAACCAATGACATTTGTTAAGTTTTGGTACAGGTGACACTTGATCTTTTATTTGGAACTGTCTTATCTTTGAACATTAGAAATTTTCAAGAAACATGACATTTCAGCCTGATTTCATACAACACCCCTAAAGGCACATTGGTTTCCCTTAGCTTTCTGCTTAAGGCTACAAGATTGCATTTCTAGGTGGAAAATATTTTTACATAGAAAGCACTGTAGGATTATTTTTTGAGCGAGGAGTGGTCCCAGGAGAGTAATAAATACAGTATTTGCACAGGCAATTCATTTATGACATCGCAGCCCAAGAGTGAGTAAATACCTTTGAAGGACACAAAAGCCTTTCTTGATTTTTTAATTATCATTTTAGGGGCTCTGGTCTGCAGGTAGAAGACTGAACATTTGTCTGTTTGCTTTACTGCAACCACGACGACCTGCATTGTAGAGGTCATACTCTTAAGAGACACTAACTGATATAATGTGTAGGGCCAGAAAACATTAGACATGGCAACAAGAGAAAAAAAATTGTTATATTTACCAGGACACTGATAGAGTTCCTAAATTGGAGCTGCAAAGCATAAACTGAAATTTCATTCAGAACCTGCACTAGCCTTGTTATTCAGAGTACCAGCAGTACCAGCCAAGGGCAGTAACATGAGGCTGCTTGGCAATTTGCAAAGCCCAAAGTAGTTGAGCCTCTGGAAATTAAATACTACCAGGTGTAAAAAGGTCCAACACTAGGAGGCTTGTGTTGTTACTATTCCCATCCTTTCCTCCACTTTATAAATGGATAGAGCAGTCAACTTAATCAGTGCTACAGTCTGACTACAGAAGTGCCAACCCACTGCTTGAGAGGAATAAAGAAAAAAGATGTCCTCTAAGAGTAGTATTAGTCAAAACTCTGCCTTACTTATAATCTTACTATACTGCAAGCACATTGCTGTGCTGGCTTCCTGTCAGAATTATCCTATGAAATCTTTAGCAGCAAACTACAACCCATCATATTATTCAGAAAGAAATCACAAGAAGTCACAAATTATCTTTCAGAACTGGTTATTGCAAATGAAATAAATCTCTGGTTAACCATAACCATATATTTTTTTGCAACTGGTATAGTTTTTACAGGTTTTTTAGTGCACTAGATATTGCTTGATTGTGTAACAGTGCAAAACTATTTTAAGTTAGTGCAGGTGGTGTTTAATGTTTAAGGGGGATTCACAGCTAATAGCCTACAAAACACTAGTCCCCGTGCACCATTGGCCAGGAGATGATTTTTTCTGGAGCCTTTCATAGCATTTCTGGCAGCAAAGTAGCATGGTAAGAACAGAATGCTAGAGATAACCTCCGTTATCTCAGTTGCTAAGCTATTGCTTGAGTCAGTTAACAATTCAAAGGCCAGTATAAATATTTATATTTTATTAACATTGGCCAAGCCCTAAGACAAAGGAAGCGCCTTAAAACAGAGGGCCTAGAGATGCAAATAGTTTGAAACAGAAGGTCCATATTACTGCTTAAGAAAGCCTGTGCACACATAAACTGTTCATTCATTCATTGTCATCATGCAGAGGATTTTGACTTTGTTTTAAAAGCAGAAGAGAAATGTTAGTCCTCCAAACATTATTCAGTAATTTCATTCATCAAGAACAGTGTTACAAGTTTTCTATGTGTCTTATATCAGAAGCACTTTAACCCGTATTGTGTGAGCTCAACGGGACAGGTTTCACACTGTAGTTTAATGACCAGAAGATAAGAGAACAAAACCCTCAGAACTCCGGCTCTGAGGCTGCAGTAAAAGAACAAGATAATGGAAAAGAACAACTACCCAAAAACCTTCAAAAATATTACAGTCTTCAGATTGATTGTTCTCAAAGCACGAAAGAACCTTTGTTAGAGCTTCATTTAGTATATAATGGTATGGAAAAGTATTATTTGGAAGATCTGCCACTACTTTCAAAAGGTAGAGCTTGTTTGTGCCTGATAAACAGAGTGTAGTGTTTGTTGTCCAGAGATTTAAAAATGCAACTGTTTGTATTCCCAATTGAGGGTGCGGATATTTAACTTTGGGGCCATTTACCTGGATTAACCAAACTGACAAACAAACAGGTGACCTAGAAACCTGGAACCCGCTTTCTCTACACTCTGTGGTGCCCACTCAGGTTGGCTAACTGTACAATATGCAGCAAAAGGCACACACCCTAAAAGTAAAGGTCCAAACATGTCTGAGGAAATATAATTATCCTCATGATCTCAAGCAAATTTGAGGAATTACCATTTCACTTGCAAGTGTCAAAATGCAAATTCCAATAAAATAATTTCAGTTCTGCCTTTGCACAGCATGGCAGAAAAGGGTGACTGCTCGCTGTTATTTTACCAAAATACTTACTTTTTTTCTCCTCTCCTCTCCTCTCCTCTCCTCTCCTCTCCTCTCCTCTCCTCTCCTCTCCTCTCCTCTCCTCTCCTCTCCTCTCCTCTCCTCTCCTCTCCTCTCCTCTCCTCTCCTCTCCTCTCCTCTCCTCTCCTCTCCTCTCCTCTCCTCTCCTCTCCTCTCCTCTCCTCTCCTCTCCTCTCCTCTTTCCTACATTTTTTTAATAACAGCACCGAATGCTTTTCACAGTTTTACTCTTTATTTGATTTTTCAAACATCAATCCTTTAAATAATGGCCAACCTATAGATTTTTATTACTTTAGCAAACTGCTGCTCTCCTTAGATGGAGGACGGGAAGCAAGAGAGAAACACCATCTGGTTGTTCTCAAGAAAAATGACTCAGAATAAATGTAATGAGAAGACCAAGGCATATCCTGACCTGTTTTCCATATCAGAGGTTCCTAATTCAGTGTCTTTTCCTCCTCTCTCTCATAGATATTTTCAAGTTCTTCTGATCCGCTTCCTTGTACTGTTCATAGCTTGGCAATAAACAGAATAGAAAAGAGCATTCCAGATACCTGCAGCAAATTTTCCTCCACTTAAGTCAAATCATCTTCACTGTGATCACGATTTTGTCCACCATGTTGTTACAGAAAGAAGATCAAACAAGGTACGGAACACATAAGATACCATTTTCAACTGTTTGGCCATTCATACAAATCTTGCCTGTGGACATTTGACAGAATATTATATTTTTTCTGTATTAGATTAGCATCCTTCAGTTGAGTGGAAAAAAGACAAACACGGCTCTTCAAAAAATATTTGCATAAGAGATATAACAGATATTTCATTCCAATTAATATTTTCAAGAATGAGCCCTGTAAGCAGAAATTTTTAGATCCAATATCATGCATACTATCAGCATAGAATACAGAAAAGTTTCCAGTTTTCTCTATGTAAACCAAATATATACATGAAGTTACAAGCAGTCAGTTTTAGCTTTGTTATATTACATCCATTCAACACTCAGCTAACCTAAACTTTGAACTTTAAATGTCATATTTCTTCTGCAACCATGCTAAAGGCAAGATTGAAAGGCACGTAAAAAAATTATACTTAAAGATTTCCATGGCTCAAGGAGTGCTATTATTTTTACTGTTATTATTTTAAAAATATTTCCATATGTTTCAGAAAATGAGGCAGAACAAATATTTGTACAGTGCAAGAAAGGAGGTACATCCCAACATATGCCTAGTCAATATATTTCATACCACTGTAATTAAACCACACTGTTCAGAACTGGGGTGGGATGACTGTGAGTCCTGGAGTGCAAACCCAGCAGTTTGTGCTGTCCATGTGTTTTCCCAAGGTACTGAGTTCTGCTTAGCAGGGTAAGTGTGTACCCATGCTAGACAGAAATACAGAGCCTATCCCCATTTGCAGGACTAGGAGGACCAGGGAAAAGACAAGGTTTTGAATTAAAAACTTCATTACGAGAAGCAATTCCACCAGATCAATTTTCTTGTGCTTCAGGTCAGTTCTGTAGTTCCTGCTTTTCAGAACAATTAACTCCAAATCCTAATGATGAGTTAACATTATTCTAAAACAAATCAAAGCTGTTGGTATGTAACTTAAAGATGTTACAGATAGACTAGAAACAAACTGGAAGCACAGTAAGAGCTGGAAATTCCTGAAGTTTATGTAGAAAGGAAGTGAAAATTTCAAAGCTGATTTCTTTATAAACTATTGATAAGAGCTGATGGTGTTGTTTGATTTGCAGTGAATGTGTTTAACTGTGCCAAGAAGTGAGATATTATCCAGAAAACCGCTGGAAAAAGAGAAAGCATCCCTCATTGATTGGAAAACACGCATCAGTAATTTCTGGCTTCCGCTCAGTTATTCGGTCACTTACTGTGGTCATCAAAGTCTGAAATATCCTTACTACAAGCGCTTGGATTGCAGGTGCCTGGCTTTTGGCTGCCTGAAAATGAATGAGAAAAAAAAGCCCAACCCACCTTTTGCATATTGTAATTTGGTATAATATACAAATCTCCCGCAACTGCCTGAAATGAGGTCGTAGTGAGGTGGGAGTCGGCCTCTCTGACCAGGCAACCAGCAACAGGACAAAAGGAAATGGCCTCAAGCTGCCCCAGGGGAATTGCTGGTTGGACATCAAGGGGAATTTCTTCATGGAAAGGGCTGTTAAACATTGGAATGGGCTGCCAAGGGAGGTGGTGGAGTCACCATCCCTGTAGGTATTAATGAAACAACTGGATGTGGCACTCAGTGGCACGGTCTGGTTGACAAGGTGGTGATCAGTCAAAGGTTGGACTTGATCTCAGAGGTCTCCAACCTGATTGATTCTGTGATCTCAGAAAGACTTGCTAACTGTGCACTTTATTATCAGTCAATCTTGCAGTCATGGACTCCCACTCCTTCAGCTCCTCACCTACCTTTCAATCAGTATTTATTGATCTGTTCTCCTTACCGCCTTGGCAAGCAGCAGGCACTGCCTTACTAAGTCCTTCTTAGACTGTCTAAATCGGGGGAAGGAGTTAGCAAAGATACAGTGCAGTAACTGAAGGAAGGTGAAAAATATACTCAATACAGGAAACACTTGTGAATTTGGCCTTAGTTCAACAAGTATGATAAAAATATGACTAAATTTGACTAAGTTTAAATGCAGCTACTGATACTGCAATGGCCTTACTGTACACATAAGAGTGTGACAGACTTCTAAAAAAAAAATTTGTAGAGATCCATCAAATAGATAGAAGCAGTGCTTTAATCAATTTTGTACCTTGAAGCAGCAAAATTATTTTTAGAAAAGCACTTCTAAACATTTAAGAGCAGAATATTTTCTCTCTTCTTGTGAGTTTACATGTTGTAGTAAAGGATTGCTTTAATAAAAGATTTGGAGTTTTGTATATGTAATGACAGTACCTGTATGAACGATTAGAAAAATTATAAAATTTTGTTAATCCGGCCAAGCCATCCAAAAAAAAAAAAAAATCAGAATATCGCTAAAACCTGGAACTTGTTTCCTTAATCTAATAATTTACGCATTGTCTTTGCAGAGATAAAAGTGTTGGTTCTTGATGACGTGTTCGTGTTTATTTCTGTCTGTCAAAGACTGGAGCAGAATCATTCAAATTTTTCTTAGCACACTTTTCACTGCTGGGTCAATTGTAGCAGCAACAGGGTGAGAAAATAAGTTGATGACTGGAAGACCAGTGATGTGTTAAAACAAGTTAAGAAGGCATCAAGTGTATTAATGACAAAATTGCTCAAAGGAGAATAAACTGTGATCAAGTATGTGCCCCTTCTAACAGTTTTGTATCAAATGACTTAATTTTTTTTTTAATTGGTAAGAGCTTCAGTATAATAAGAGAAAATGAAAAAAATCATCCAGTATAGCTTATTTTCCTCTTGTGCAAGTTAGACCTATGTTCATTTTGCACCTTTTCCTCTCACTGGCAAGAGTGGATTTTCAATATTAAGAAGGGAATTTTTTTTTTTTCAGATTTTTATACATACTGAATGAAAGCTAATTATGACTCTCCACCCTTTCTCAAATTTTAGGTAGCCTGTGACATGCCACAGAACTGCGTGGATTGAAAATCTAATTATTAGTATTAGGAACTAATTAATCCTCCGTTACAATCTTCTTTCTTCTATCTTTTTGAATCCTCCTCCCTGGAATCAAACCCAAATGTGGCAAGGTCAGCCAGTTCTTCAGAACAGGAAGTAAATTTACACTCTAAAAAACGCCTCAAGCTCCGTTTTTTTTCCCAGCTCAGTAGAATTACATCCTAAGACAATAATTTACTATTAAATGCTCCCTAATAGTCAGAAGTAGATGAAGTGCCCTCCTTAGGGTTGGATGTTTCTGGGTGCTCTTTATAATTCTTACAAGTCATTGTTATCTGGAACAAAGAAGGCAGAGAAAAGATGCGTGAAATACATTAAATTTTTGCAATAAATTGTTATTGCAAAAGCCCAAGGAAAAGGTCCCACATGAAAGCTGTGCACACTTTCATAATTCATCCCCATTCCTCCAGAGGTGCTTCCTCCCTGCCAGCTTATCTCACCTTCCTTCCCACTGTTCTCTTGGCTGTTTTGCTACAGCCATCTGAGGAACCTTTTTTTCCTACAAGTTGCAACATGACCACAACTTCCTGTGAAGCTCCTGTGGTCGTTTTTGCTTGGTTCATCTCGTGCTAAAGAACTCAAGGGCTGGTATTGCCAGGGCCCCCAGAATTCCAGTGCCAACTTCATCCCAGCTGCAGAGGTGTTTATGAGTAGTGCAAATAGTTACTAGGAATAATCACTCGGCGGTGGTTGTCCTGTCATTCCCCTTCCTACCTCTAAACCTGCTGCCCATCAGCCTGAAAAAACCCAACTAAACAAAGCAAAACAAAACACAACACTACAACCCCCCACATACACCTGGACCATTGTTCAGAAAAAAATTATCCATGCCAGGCTTAAATGAGAGGACACCTCTTGTCCTGGTTAAACGCTGAAGTGTTTTCCAGCCAGGAGAGATATCACATGTGCAAAGCTGAAAATAGTTGCCACACCATGTTTTTGTTTTGTTACCATGACAGCAATTACCAATATTTTGAAGAGAATGACTGCTCACTGACACAACATGAGGACAATGGGAAGGTGTGTTTTCTTCACCAGTCCAGGAAGTCGCATTGTGTGCCCAAATGCAATTATTTCCTATGATGTCTAGGCATAGTTACTCATCAGAAACAGAACTGCAGTTAAGCTGAGGAAAAAAAAATCTGATTCAGAAAGGACCAGTGCAGAGATACAGAAGTTTTAGGATTTTGCCTCTTCAAGTATTTGCTAAAAGAGACAGAAATTTAAGGAAAAAAAAAAGTCTCAGTATTTCTTGTATTTAAATCCTCTGTCAGCTAGAACATAGAAACACTTGGCAAATGGGTGAGAACTGCCTGTTTTGGCTGCCTTTTCTTTTATACTTTCGTCAGTGTTAGAATCAAAATCTCTTACTACATGCCACAGCTGGTATAGACCAATTTTATTTTGAAAATAGCATCAAAAGGAAGCTCCACAACAGTTGGTAGGATTCTTTATGTCTTCCTAGCTTAGACCTGTCTCCTCCAGAGAAAGATATATGAGAAGACCTCTGAATGGAATAACCTCACCTGTCATCTCTTCCAAGGATTCCTGAGCAAGAAACGCAGCATGCTGCTGGATTTACTGGTCTCTGTCTTCCTTCTCTGGGTCTCTCCAGCATTGTGAATGGTTATGGGACACAACACAGTTGACACACAACTCCTCAGCTGATAATACAGAGGATACAAATGATTGAAAAAACAGGACTGCAGGCACATTAGAGCTTCAGCAAGGCTGTTACTCATCTACAAAGGCACGATAATCATCAGCAACCTGTTTTTTCCAGTGTTTGTTCAAAAGAAGCAAAAGCAGGGACACAATTAAGACTGTTTTCTTAAACACATTGCCAAAAACTTTTAGCATTAGACCTACAGCTGTGCTGACTGCTCAACCTCTGTTTCAACAAGAATTACAGTGCTGTCCTAAGAGTGCTCCATTGACACCCTACCATTTCCTAGCAACAATCTATGTTTTGTACATAAAAACGCGAATGAAATACTGCCTATCAGTGTTTTCTTTCTCATTATGCTGTTAAATCTTTCCCCCTCTCCCATGTAAAATGAAAAGTCTTAATTGAACATTTTGCAGAACTTCAGACTGTGCTCTGTAGTGTAATGAATTGCCAAAGAAGCAAACCTAACATAAAACAAGGTATTTTATGTTATCCAAATTGACCCTTCTGAAAATAAAGTTAGCCTTAGTTCTTAATTCCACTACAGATTCACCAAGTTTTAACCCTGCAACGATGGACTGAGTGCCCCATAAGCAAATGGAGAGCTGGGCATTCTGCTTTTCACAGGGCTGCTTCTGAGGGGTCTTTCCTTGCAAAAATAGCATCCAGTCATACTTTCTAAGATTTATAGTAATTTCTCATCAGTCTGGAAAAAATCATTCAACTGCGAGGCATTGCCCCGTCTTCCAAACATTTGTTGCTCTCCCACCCCCTGCCCCTTTACTTGCAGCCACCACTTAGTTAAAGGATCTTTAAACACATAATTCACATTTACAGTTACACAGACACATTCCCTCCTGCAACACAAACCAGCTAATCTACATCAACTGAGTTCTGCAACAGTCAAGTGAGGGTTTAAATGCACTAGGAATAAATGCCATCCCTTGGAGATGCGCTAGCTCTCCTTGTGAGGTGGATGGGCTTCTTCTGCCCTCCCCTTATTAGCACACAGATCAGCATTTATAATAAAACATATTCCAAGGACAGTAGAAGGGTAGAAAAAACCAAACCAGAAAGAGCAGCGTGTTTCCATCCATATGGAAGTAATGGTGTGCAGACTCCAAATCCTACTGTGGCCACGTAAATAAACAACAGCAAAGCAACAAACACAAAAATGAGTGGCGTGGTAAGGACCAGCCCTTCACTCTGGAATGTAGGGGTGGAGAAATCAGGTTATTTCTGCTGGTCAGCTGTTCAGGTCTCATCTGCATAAATCTCTCAACGTAGCAATGTATCTGCCAGAACGCAGAAGAACTACATGACTTTAAAAATGTTTTTGAGCTTTTTCTTTTTTTTAATAAAGAGCAAGGGAGGAACATCAGAAAGATTTTTTACTATTATTTTTTTCCTAATATTTTCAGGTAAATTCTGTCCCTGTATTTGTGAATCTCAAACAGTGGAATAAAGTTGCTCCATGCTGAATCTTTGTTTACAAAGATGTTTGCAATGTGTGCAATACAGTCTCAACGTTCCCTTTGCTGCCACTGAAGATGACTGAGCTAAAACATGAGATTGATGATAGGCATACAAAAGAGAAAAGAATAATCACAGTTATTTAGACCATTTTACATTTTCATTGATATATTTCTACCCTGTGCAAGAACAGATCTAAGATTTCTCTTGCCCTTGCTTACATCCTTAGTGCAATACACTTTTTGATATAGCATTTAATTTTCTCAATTTTTTATAGAAACCCTGGGTTCATTTTACAAAACACCCTGGGAAATTCCCCTCTCTTTCAATGGCACCATCAGAAATATTCCCACTGATGGGAACTCACATAAAGTTTGCTGACATATGGTGCCACCTATAGCCAGGAGATGTTACACATGTCATGTATAACAGATTTTAACGGGGTGCCGTAGACACGGAGTCCTCTTCCAAATGAGCCAAACAGGAAATATCTGCCAGACACACTAGAAAGGAATGGTGTTTATCTTGGATTAAATACATAATGATATATGTCAAATAAACTCACAGAACTAAATCAAGTTTTTCAAATTCTTAATATTTAAATAGGACCATAGGATTACAGGCCTTTACTGGTTAGATCAAAGCTTTTCTATGTACATGAATTTATCACCTGCATAGACAAGAGCAAATAAGACACAGCTTAGGGAATTTTTTATCCTTCAAATAAGTAAGAAAAGGACTGGCAAATTTCTTCTTAAGGCTTTTTTTGAAATAAACCAGAATCATTTGGAAAATGCAACAGCATACCACTGGTATAAGCATAGGCACATGTCCCAACAAGGAAGAGGAGCAGGAGATTCTCTTTCCGCTTGAGAATCAGTAAAAATGCACTGTGACAAACAAGCGAGTGAAAGAAATTACTTCAACCACTTACTTTAAAATTTTTGCATTTTTTTTCCAGAGGCTGCAAACTCGAGAGTCCAATCTTTCTGAAACATATGGGAGAATGAGATTTCTCAAAGAAACACGAAAGCTTTTCTTGCGGCATTTAGTGAGCCCAATCATGTTTATTGGTACATTCAGCAAACAGGTTTCAAGTCAGTGTCTGCCACTTACGAGAGGGCACCACAGCTAAAACATTTGTATTTGCTTCTGGGAAGTTTTGCCCTAAAAGCATTTTTTTCCTGGGGAATGCAGGCAGTAGGACTATTGAAAGGATTGTCCAGCACCCACGGAATGGCAGTTGGAGATCACTGTGCAAAACTAACCTTGCTTAAGGGCCAGACAGGCTGAACAAATAAGCAAATCTTCCTTAGGCACAAAGTGCTGTCTGGTACAGTCATGATGCAAACAACATCCAGCCTTTTATACAACCAGCTCATGGAGCCCATGAAGACCTGCCTACAGAATTTCACGAGTTTGAGTGCATTCTGTCCGAAATCTAAGGTGAAGGTATAAAATAAGATACTGCACATTATTTCAGTTTTCAGTAGCAAACACTGCAGTTCAAACAAAAACCAAAACAAACCAGCACATTCCTCTAAAGGGGTATTTTAAACATTCTACTGTGGAATTTTATTCAAGATCTAAGGCAGGCAATTCAACAGCAAGTGTTTCAATAAAGATTTCCTCACCAACTGTAACTATAATTCAGAGTCTATTACAGGAATCAATTTATATTTACTGGATGAGAAATCAGACTTACTAGAGATCAAAACCACATCAGTTTTAAAGACACTTTTCAGCTGAAATTGTTTGGGAAGCTGCAGACGGACACAAGGCTGTGCATCCACGCAAACCCTCTCCAGCAACACTGTCACAGTGCAGCAGATCATCCATGTCACATCCAAGAACCCATAGTCATGATGAGTCAGAATGCAGGAGCAAAGGAGGCCAAGCACACTGCCACATACATTCCTAACAACTCCCAGACAGAAAAGCCTCGCTGTGTGCTTTCTTCAGCACTCCTGCTTGGAATGAAACAATCATCCTATTTAGACTTTATAAAGACTTTACTATCAGTTATCCGATTGACTTCCTTGATGGGTCCTAAAAACTTACAGGTTTTTTTGTTTATAACTACATGTGGCATGATAAAATCCATCGTTTGAAGCAGCACATGAATTCAACCCAAAACCCTTCAGTATCTCAGACTTAGTAACGGAAGCAAACTTTCCCCTGCTAAGAACAACATATTTGTTACACATAAAAACTGCTTTTCTAATTTTATTAATATTTACAAAATAATGTAAATTCATAACATTTGTCTACTTGCACATAACAATAATACAAAATCCCTCAGTTTCAGTATTGATGTTTTATAAAAGTTTTATTTTGAAATTACTGAAAAGCACACCTTATCCAATACTTTTTCCATTCTATGAGATATACACATCATATTACAAAATACAAGTAGTATCTTTTCTTTGTGTTTCAAGATACAAGGGATCAGAAAAACATTCATCTTTTTCAAATCCAGGGTAGAAGCCTTGTAAATGAGCATTTTACTGCAACTACCAAGTATGGTTGCTCTCAAATTAAGTGCTCTCTACAGTGATTAAAAAAATATTTAAAAACATGGGAAAATATTTAAAAACAATTTATACAGATTATTAGCATTAGGAGATGGAAAACATAGTAATGATACAAATTCAGGCGGTTCTTTGTTGCTCCTTGGAGATGTTCAGGTTAAGACTCGAACAGAACTAGTAAATAATTGTATTGCACTTAATGACTGCTGCCATTCTGGGAAAATCATCACTTTCCAGTGTCTATAAAATACAAATTTTTCTAACACATTATTTGCTGTTTTTCAGTCAAGATTCACAGACTCTCCCTTAACAAACAAATTGAAAGCAGTTCGTGGTACACTGCTAACAACATGATGCACTAATTAGTTTGGGGTTGGGGCTTTTTTATGTTTGCTTGTTTAATCTTGTATACATGATAATATTATACAGCAATCCTCATAGAAAAGAGGACAAAAATGCAGTTTCTGTCATGGACAAAAACTTTATAAAAACATAACAGAAATAAAATACAAAATAAATATAGTACATGTCAGATTAGTTACTGGTAGCATTTGAGGTTTCTGGAGACTGAAGAAATTCATAGGGATCATGAACCATGTCTTGCTGTTCTCCAACACTCAGATGAGAGGGGCTTCCTGTTGAACATGGGAAAAAAAATCAAAACCTTTAAAAGTACAGAAAAAAAATTGAGATATTTATACATATAAACAGCATGGTTATTTCACATGTTCTTTTTGGACTTTTAAAGCAAGACAGACATTTAAATGATATTTAAACAGGAGATTATGAAAAAGAGATCACAAGATTCTTAGTAATTTAGATAATTTATGGAAAAGTAATCATTATGCTATCACTCCGAGTTGAAAAATTATACACAATGCAACAGAGTATCATCCATCCAACATCTTCTACTTTCTCAGAAATGGCAGCAAGCTGTTACGCAGTATGTTATACTATCATCTTGTCTTATCACTGAATTTTACAGTTGACAAGGAAATGCTACTGTAGAATCCCAACCATTACTTGCTGCATACAACTATGCTGAAGTAAAATAATCATTATATATTCCTTAGTGTAACTAAGGGCATCAATTGCTAGTGCTTATAGGGAATTGCCAATGAGTATCAATTTACTTGACAGTTACTTCAATCACACCTAATCGAAAAGTAGTGGTCTTAGTTTTGGAGGTCAAAAGTATGTGGTGTTAATTATCTTTGCCACACATATTTAAAAATTAAAATATGATCAGTCAGCACACTTCTATCAGAGAGTTTCCCACAAAGATTTATGTAAATTACAATGTAAGTTTAAACCAATTTCATATAGAGCACAAGTACTGCAACTTCTGTGACACAGCTAACTTTACCAAGATGATGTTGGTCTCTTTCGGAGGTATTGGAGAGGGAACTCAAATTGGATGATGGCCGGGATCCCACTCGGTCAGCCTGAGCTTCATGAAGGTCCTGAAGCAGCTTAGTTGTTTCATCCAGATGTAGATGGTTATCATCATGATCAAGCTCCTTCTTCACTTTTCCTAAGAGCCACCAACCAAAACCCATAATTAGCACATGTACATTGACCCATGAATTACCAAGTCACTATAAAGAAGTTCTAAAATTAATTAACACAAGCATTGTCTATTACACAAATTTCCTCAATCTTGCATTTTCCCTCGCACTTCTAAAAAGCAACAGCTGCAGATCTGTGCAGCATTGGAAGATGAAGGAAAGTGCCATGCAAAAATGCCTGAAACTGAACTGACTCCCAGTATTTTTAAACAGCTGTAAGAGCTTAATTTGTCTTCCTTATCTGTTAAACACCAGACATGGATAGACTGGCCTGAGTTGGAAGGGACTTTAAAAGCTGTCTTGTTCCAACCCCCTGCCATGGGCAGGGACACCTTCCACTAGACCAGGTTGCTCAAAGCCTCATCCAACCTGGCTTTGAAGGCTTCCAGGGATGGGGAACCCACAGCTTCTCTGGGCAACCTGTGCCAGTGTCTCGCCATGCTCACAGTAAGTAACACATTTAGTTTGTGGCAAAAGAGAGTCAGCAAAAAGATCACTTAAATATCTAACTCAAAATACAGTTAGAACATGAAATCTATGGAGGCAAAGAAATTCCCATCACAGAAGGCTCTAAGAACAGTATCTTCTCCAGCTACACTGATTTTGTAGTAAGCCAAATAAAACTGTGAAACTGGAAAGAACTGGACGTATGTGCCAATATATGCTATTCTTTCATTGAAGACCTAAAAAAAATTCCCTCGACTTTAAACAGGAAGAGTAATTCCTTCCCTTCTCTTTCTTAAGTGTTAATTTTGCAAGAATTATGATAAGAATTAATGCTATAAACTCTCTCTGGAAGCCAACTGATCTAGAAGTATGATTATTTACAGAAAGGCCAAAGAAGAAAATATAAGCAGCTTTCAGTGGTGCATGAAATTTATACATGTAAGACTGATATATCTAAACATTATCTATAAAGTGGATATTTATTCATTTTTTACTGAACTGCAATAAAATTAGAGCGAGACAGTATAACCAGAGCTTACTTTTCAATTGCTTTTCAAACTGTACCTATGTGAGAAATTTGTAGAAATCTTTTTTCCCTTTAAGTCTTCCATTAGCGTGGCTGTGTTTTATAATAGATAGTTTGGCCTCTTTCACATTCTGAATTAAAAGTGCCTTAAAACATAAGCAGATTGTTTGCTTGGATAACATTTTTTAAGACATTTGACCAGCTCAGCTGCCTGCAGAAGTGGCAACAGTACTTCTTGTGGTATTTAAAGGATAACTATGAAAAGCATGCATTTGAAACAGCATCCAAATTCTTTTACACAACTGAAGATAAACACCAGAAGCTTCCAACACCAGAAGTTTCTTCTGATTTTTGTTTTGGGATATTCCGAGTGGCAATATGATCCAGTTTCACGTACTAACCCAATTCCCAAGTTATTTTAAAAGACATCATATGAAGCAACATCACTTCTGAGTGAAAGTTTCACACTGATTCTTAAAATTTATGTTACTATGAACGTATGAAATACAAGCAAAGCTATCAAAATAGTGATGTACAAATTCTTCGTTTTCTTCAGTTGTACAGGAAAAGTTAGCTTGGATAGATGGATGTCTCAAAGGAAAAACAGAGCAAGGTTTCATTTATCAGCCCTAGACTTTCACTTGTGTCAAATGTAGACTTATTACTACTTTTCAAACACTTTTTTTAGTCTTAGCAAATCCAGCTGTCGTTTTGTCTAAATGGTACAACTAAACCATAACTGATGTCATGTATATTTAGTTACTTACCTAACGAACTTAACATAGAAATATCGAGAGATACATCTGAATACGGCTTCATGGAGAGAAAGTCCAAGTCAGAAGTGTTACCGTCTCCAGCAGATTCTCCAACCTATTAAAATACAAGGCACAGAAGGACTAGCAAAAGTGACAAGCTGTCATATAACTTTCCAATCTTTAAGGCACAAATCCATTCTCTCAGAAGTGTGTACACCACCTGAGACTGGAGCATCCATAACCATCTTGGCTAACTTGAAATTCATAGACAGCTCAGAAAGGTTCCCGGACAGACCAGTCACACGAATGGTCAGGGATGTGCACAGTAGTCCAAGCCTTTTATCTCATGATCCAGGACTGCTGAAACTCAATTACACATTCAAGTCATCCACGTCTCATGGTAGAACCCTGGAAGCTGGCTGTATTACCAGTGTCCTTCATCTTCTCCATATGTGAACACTGGATTTACTGAAATTTTTAGTACAGTGGGCCTCCCTCTTCACAGTATCAGATGGGCCTCTCTAGTATTTTTTCTATCCATCTGAATAATGAAATACAGCCTGCACTGCACAATTCCCTTTCTTTCCACACCCGTTGCAATATTGCTAATGTAATGGCACAAAGGAAGAAATCAGAGTCACTAAGATTCAAACCAGAGAAATCTCTGAGGGTGCCTGTTCCAGCAGGAGAAATGAGACACTCAGGTAAACACACAACCAGGTATTATCCTTTAGAAATACGAAAATGAAACCTAGCACTTTCATGAAATAACTTAACCAGTTACCTTCTAGAGAAGTCCACACCTTTCCACAAAACTAAGTAATATTTATAAAGTTATGAATTTTTTTAGTTGTTATAATGTGATCCATACAATTTTTATGTGATTTGCCATGGAACACAGTGCATATCTACTGTTGGAACAAATAATTTGCAAGATCAAACCTGTACTACTTGAAGAAATATTTGACTAGTAGCTGTAAAAGCATAAGGTATGCATTAGTTACCCGTACTTTCTAATAGACATTTTCAATGGATGTGGTAAAACAGATTAATATTAATGGAGTTTTTTCCAATTTTACAGCAGGCTGAAATTCAAATATCAATCAGCAGATCAAGTATCTTTTTTGGATTCCTGTGTGACCTTTCTGCCTCTGAGACTTAGTTACACATGCTGAAATAAGCTGGAGGATACAGAACAATAAAGCCACAAACAAAACCAGACTGAATATCAGAGAATTCATTTTCAGTACTGAAACCTTATTCTAGATACTGTAATTTTAGTATTCTACCTCAGAGCTTGCACTGAAACAAAATAATGTCTCAATACTATTTTTTTGTTTGTTCTATGGTTTTTTTCCCTGTTGCTTCCCTCCCCTCCCCCCTAACCATTTTACCATAATCTGTTTGGAAGAATCCAGACAGGTATTACGCAATTTGTGTTCTTCTTTTATAAGAACTGGCAGAACCTAAAGAACAAAGAAATACTTCAGATCTTAGCATTTCATATCTTTTATTTACTAAGAATGTTCCCTGAGAATGTTTGTGTATTTTACTCGTTTTCCACAAAGAGGTCCTGGGCCAGCACAGAACACTGTCACATTTTGTGATGTTTGAGTAGAACCTTCACAAAAAAAAATGAAGACCAGCTCTTCTCCAGGGCAACCTCATACAGTCATGCCAACAATTTGTAACTAACCAGGACAGCCTCTCTAGGAATAACCTAAAGCCTCTTCTTTCTCATATACTCCACTAATCAATCTTTTCTGTATTACCATACAGAACAGAGGTATATTAAATAAAATGAAGAATTTGAATGTTGGAAGCTCAGAGAACATCACTTTCGCACTTTTTCCAGTTAAAAATCCCAAACTGAGTATCAGCATAACTTACTTTAACTTCATCCAGCGGTTTTACTGGGATGTTTCGCCTCTGGAAAGAAAGAATACCAATAATTGTTTATATTCAACACATGGGACAGACATCTTTCTTGTACCATTTCAAGTATATTCAAACTTCACACACAAAAGGAGGCTAGAGACAGCTAACTTTTCCACATATCTGTAATGCAATTACAATGTAACAGTTGCTTTTCTTAAATATTTTAGTATTATGCATTTTAACTAATCTTTGAGTCCCCTTATACTATTTATTCTGCTCACAAACTTTATATTCAAGTGCAGTATCTTTGTCAATACTTCAGTAACTACTAATCACAAATCATTCAAGGTTGTACTTTCAGAGATACTAATCCTTTCTCAAATGCAGCAGCACAAAATGCTCAGGCATAAAACACCATGACATATGATCAACTGAAACACACTTAATTGCGTAAAATCAGCATATATCCACATATGTCACAACTGAACAGCATTTTTAAGTGCAAATAGCTATTGAGAGGTCTTCAGAAATTCTCAGCTGAAATAACATTCATAGAAAAACATGGTAAAAGGCAAAGGCACATTTTATTTTAAAGCTAAGTTGACTGTGTTGCATACACACATTCCTCTATGTAGGAGAGTATTCAAAATATTGGGGTTTAATTTCTTGAACTAATCCTTTACATTTCTTCCTGTTATATGTGCAATCTTATTCCCATAGGGAAAAAACACCCAGAAAATTCTAAAGGATTGTCAGTGTTCTTCATTCTATTGTCTCCTTATTTCCAAACACCATCCACCCTATTCCACTTCTAAGTCTGCAAAGATTTAGCATAATCTCATTTCCACCATGTCAGGAAGTCTAAATACTTTCTATCTTCCCAGCCTGCCTCCCATTTTTTATTCTTCAATCTTTCAGAATGTCGGCATTTTAAATAGCAGACAATTATTTCAAACTACGAGTGGTTTTCGAAGTGAAGACAACATGAAATTTATCTTCAGAAATTATGCAATTTCTTTTAAAGTATTTTGTCTTGGGAATGCAAACAGTCCCACTAGAATCATACATATTTCTGAGAAAACTCTTTTCTCCAATCTTAGTATGAATCTCATCAGGAAAGTGCTTTTGCAAATAAGTTAAAAGCTTTTCCTGTACGACATGAATGTAGAAGTTAGAACTGGCAGGTAACAGACACCTGCTACAGTGATAATTAACCTGTTCTTTAATTTTACTTCCATGTTCCAAATAATTAATCCTTCCACAAGAAATGTATTTTGCTTTTCAATTAAGAAAAGACCCCAAACCTTAACAAAAGCATTGCAATGTAACTCAGAAGTAGGTATGTAAGTCATGACATAGAGTGACGAGGCTGCCCAAAAACCATCTAGTTGGTTGGTCCCACTATGTTATATCCCCTGCCTCCTCCTTTCTGCAGTCACATAGTGAAACCACATTGGAAAACTGACCAAGCCAGTGAAAAGGATTCCTCCTCTGTTGATTAATTCAGTCTCTAATTTGGTTCATGGTTGCTTGAACAGCTAAGCTTAAACTGCTTAAACTGACAGTGGAAAACAAATCATCTCACACAACATTAAAAAGCCAGTAAGTTCATTCTTATTCTGATGAATTTGTGACATTTCAGTGCACCCAGGACACACCTGCTTTAGCTGATAAATAGTTTTGGAATGGTCGCCACTAGTGATCTGGTCAAGAAGATCATCAACTATTTTCTTGCTGTAACTTCCAGCATCCTTCACAAATTCTTGTAAGCTAGCAGGAATGGAGATAAGCATTACAGAAAACATTTACTTTCATAAAATCTACTTCTACTTAAAATATGGTTTTCCCCAAATACACTGCATTACACCTACATTTTCTTTGGTCTAACTCTTTTATGCTTCTTCAGAAAAGCAAGCAAGGCCTTCAAGACACAGAGTTTTTTCCTTTATTTTAATAATAAAGTACACCTGCAACTTGTTTTTCACAAGTACTAGAAAATTTTGACTTGAACTATCATTGATGGCAGGTTAGTGGGTTAAAACACAAAACACAAGAGATAAAAAGCTTGCGATTATTTCCTTCCCTCCATAAACAACAATTTAATGATAAGTGGCATTTTTCTTTTCAAGTAGCTTTAACTCTTTCAAAACCCCTTGAAAAACATCATTGTTTTAAAGCCACTGAAATATGTTACTTGCCTTTTAAAATTTATTTTCTGCTGGGTTTAAAGCAAAACACTAAATCTGTGGCAACCTATATATACTGTGGTTGAAGACCCTAATAACAAGATCCATTACAACCTTGCAATAAAACAGGATAGCTTAAAAGGACAAATGGGAAAACCCCCCAAAACCCAAAAGCAAACAAACAATATATGAAAAAAAACTCCAAGAAGGATGAAAACTAGCTTCAAATTTTATAGTGATTTATTTTAAAAATAAGTTTGAGAAAAAAATTCAGGATTTGGAGGGTCTTAGTTGAGAATAAGTTTAAATTGCTTTGCAAAGAATTGCTATGAGAAGTTAAGACTTCCTAGTAAGGAGGCACTTACCTTAAGGCACACTGGATCCCAGTTTCATCACCATATGCTGAGTATAGGAGCTCCATCTCATCTGGTTTCAAATCATGAAATATAGAGTTGTTTTGCAAGGAAGGTGCCGTATTGGCACTGGTAAGAAAGGTTACTACACAGGTAAAAGAAAGACACAACAAATGATTAGCACAAGAGTAAAAGATCACTTGGGGAAAAAAAAAGACTGTGTTTTCTGAAACAGATAGAGAAAGTGCCATGTATTTTTTTCTCCAACTGAAAGCAAGAGCAGTATCTCAAGGACACTTCCAGACTCTAGAATCAGCACAACTATTTTAACCATATAAACAAACATACTACTGGAAAATCAAGAACTATGTTATTCACCCCACTCTGAGAAGAAAAAGATTCATGGCCACACCCCCCTTTTGTATTTCTACATTTTGTGTGCATCTACTTTACCGCTGGTTGCCAGTCAGTTTCTGGAGAGCAGATTAGAAACTATTAAAACTGGTAAAAAAATTTCACAGTCTGCACAATCCTTGTCATATGATGGAAAAATGCAAATGGCTGGAAGTTGTCTCTCAACTGTAACTGCAATTACTCTGGAAAAATTATTTCCCCTACAGGAAATGGACTACCATTATTGGAAATCTTCTAGTGTGGCTACAGCACTAAGTTAAAATATTAATCCATAAATTAGGTTATGTTTAATAAGCAAAAAAATCAATTTAAGAAAAACTGCATTCTGCTGTTAATGGAATTATTATATATTAAAAAAATAACCAAGCAAACTTTCATATTGAGACAGGTATAAACTGAAATTATGTTACATCAAGTAATTGCTCAAACATTTAATAAACACAAAGTTAAAACATGGTCTTTGGTATTTACCTTTATTTCTTCGTTCATCTTTGAAGCCCAGTGTAGTGAAGCCAGGTAATAATTTGCTTGACAGTGAACTCAGATCCACTGGGTGAGTTTCTTCCTCTAATAATTTGATTTAAAAGAAGGCTTAGAAAAGCATTTCATGTTTACAATTTATGATGAATAATTAGAATTTGCTATTTTAGAGCTGTAATTAACATGAAGACTAAATGTCTTTTCATCTATACATTAAGGGTAGGTACTGTTAATTCAGGTTCTCCATTTAAATTTCAAACACAAGCTATAGATATGCTTCCATGTCTTATTCACAAGATCTATGGCTTACTTAAGTTACTTCACTTTTAAAGTATACAGCAGCATCTGTAATAATTATAGTAGCTGATTCACAAACTTTCGAGATCCAGATATTACTGAAGTGATAAAAGCAGTCTCTTATGTTGACTAAGTGGCTGTTTGTTTATAGAAATCCATTATCATCATTCTTTAAATTTTCAGTGGCATAATTTCAGAGGCATTAAATACCTTTTTTTTTTTTCAGAAATAGGTAATAGGCTTGATAGCAGTCAAAATGCTCAATTTCATTCCAGAAAAATTTACTACCGAATGAAAGGAATTTAGCAGGCTTGTGTCTCTCAATGTGATTAGTCAAAAGCATTGATATATTCATCAGTGAAACAACAGGAAAGCTGTGAACAAATTCTGATCTCAAAAGGTGCAGAGAAGGAAGTACTAAATCAACATGACACACAGCACCAAAAAACTATGGCATTTCATTCATCACAAATTTCAGTACTTCTGCATCTTGAGCTTGAAATTAAAACAAAGGAAAAGCATAAAACAATATAAATAATATATAATAACAGAATGAGAAAAACTGAAAGAAAAGATCACGGAACTAAAGAAAAAATATTGAGCAAAACCTCATAAACTTAAAACTGAAATTTAGCTAATGATTTAAATTAGGAAATAAAGAGGTAAAAGATTATTCTGAATTTGCATCTGTGCATAGCACATTCACATAGGATTACAGCAATTTCATTCACCTTTTGTCTATTAGGTATTGAAACTACAGTGTACTTGTCTTCCAAGCTTTTTATAAAGTTGTAGCAATGTATAAGTGCTTATAAAGAGGTATTATTTTATCTTCTCCCTGTTAGCATCAGTAAACAAAGTATCTGAAGAGTGAAAATATGGAAGGCAAACAGAAACACCTTTGGGGTGTTTGGGGAAATGGTTTGGGAAATAATTAATGAAAATAATAAACTTTTTTAAAAATTAAGAACTATTTTAAAACTCATCTCTACTACACAGTGTCTGTATCTACAGTTAAGACTTCAAAATCTCTTAGAACATTCAAGACTAGAAATGTTTGCTCGAAAGAGTATGGCTTTTACCTTCTGCTTCTGGATCAGATGAATTCACTACACTAAATAATAAAGTTCCATCTCCATTTTTTTTCAGATAACCAATCTGTGAATAGAACCATAAAGATAGAGGAGCAATCATTCAAAACTGTTCACACTCAAAGAAGGAGTTGCCCATTTACACAGAAAACTATAAAAAGCATTTTTAGCTGTATTGAGATACTGCACTTTGGTATTCCCCTTTTCATACAGAGAATCTTGGGTCACAACTATTTAACACCACTTAGCAAGTGCTTCAGAACAGAAGATTAAGGAGCAGAAGTTCATATATCATATGACAGACAACACCTTATTCATCTTTCTAAATCAGATCTAAAGTTTTCAACCAAGACAAACCCAATTCCACTACCACTAGCACAGAGTCAGCCTTCCTGACTGCAAAGTCTAGAACACACATCCCTTTCAGAAGCAGAACTGTAACTCCTATCCACAAACAAAGTCACGGCTTATTTGAAAATTTAGATTGAACTGCTTGTTTACATGTCTCACCCACAACTTTCTCTAATTAGAAGTACTTTTATGAACACACTACCAAATTCTTCAAGAGGAAGAAATGTTTTGACAGACCTATTGAAGCACACAAGCACAATGCTAAAGACAGATGTGAAAGACAACAAGAGCCCACCAGGGTCTGTAAAGGTAGAGCCAGATCCAACACAACAAGCAAAGCTAATGTCAGAAACTGATTACACATGAATTGAGAAAAAAAAAGACTCTAACCTCTCAATATAAAGTGATAAATGAAAACTGTTCTCTCCCTACAAAAATATTACTAAATACTTCCAAGGAAATCAACAATAAATCTTCTCTATTTTGTTTTTTATTCCACTCCATCTGAAAAAGTTTAAAGCTCTCCCCATACAGGAGGCCAAAGCTAATATTGGTTTACAATAAAAACAGAGGTGAGAGATGCTGGAAAGAGAATGAACAAGAACACTACCTTCAAGTGATGGCAAAAGTTAGCAATGGCTGAATTCCAAAACCATGCCAGTCAGTGTTACCTAGACTCTGTGGGACATGCAGTGGGGCTGTCTAGCTGATTTAACAGCCTAGGCAATTAAGAGCTGCACACCTTCAGAAACTTCCTTGAACACTGCAAAACTGACTGCATCAGCATGAAGGACTGGTATTGTTTGAGGAGATTTTAAAAGGCACTCTTACTTTGGAGGTTTCAAATAGCCTTCAATCCTATCAAGTCTTCTAATCACCCAAAGAAACAGAGATTCACTGAACCTAAACCTTCACCCACTATTCTTGGCAGCTTTACTTCCTAATCCAGTTGAGCCTAAGTTGACTGCATAAAAAGGGCCACTGCCCAAGAAATGGATATTTAAGTTTGAAGACACAACACCACTTTTGCTTCAAAGCAAAGTTCCTTCTGCAATAGTTTTTAAATAGGTGGAAAATGCAGGATGTGACAACATCCTGATTCTTTTCTTGACTGCAGTGGCCACTAGAGTGACAGATGAGAAATGGGAGCAAAGGTGGGAGTAAGTCTCCACAAAATTCAAGGGAAAGAGAGTAAACGTATCTCAGTGCAGATCTGTAGTGAATCCCTGGAGCATTCACTCCAATCCTAGCATAAGGAAATGACGGAATCCACCACCATCATCACAGAGCTAAAAAACCCACAGCCCAAAAATAGAACCTTCAGAGAAAACTGCACCAACTGCATCACCGAGCTTGTCCTTCTAAACCTTGGAAGAGCACAAAACCCAAACACATGGACCAGTATCAGAATCACATTCAGGACTGTCAAACCTGCTATCTAAACCTTATCAATAAAAGATCTTTGTATTTGGTACTCATGCTACAGCTGACAGCTACTACTTGTAAGTACAAAACTACAAGACCTTACAGACCCTCCTCATTAAAAACAGTAATTTAACACTTAAAAATATGTTAATTCCTGGGGGTGGGGGAGCCCTTCAAAATATGCCATAGTTTGCTTTATCTGAGGTTGCAGCAATACGAGAAGTGTGATGTTATTTTAATCACTTTCAAGGGCTGCAACTCAAAATTGAGGAACGTTTCACTGTTTCCTGCAAGTGAATTTCCAAAGATGTTCAACACACAATAGAACTTGAGATCCACTTAGGATCCCCCTACAATGGCTTTCAGTGGGAACTAAATGATAGACAACAGCGGCACTGGTATTCTGCACAGAACACACATCCCAGATGTTCCAGTCTCAGAAACCCCAACAGTAAAGCCTGTTTCCTAATGTGAAACAAAGTATTCAATAGTCAGGCAGAAATCGGAACTGCGAACTGCCGTGTGCAGTAGACCTTGCTGTTGGGTAGATAGCGATTGATCCTATCCCGAGCTTCATCTGCTGCATGTTCCACTAGTGCCAAGACATGTTCTTCAGCAGTGCTGTCTGTCAGGCTGCACGCATTCCCCTCAGGTTCAAAAATGCAGCTAAAAAAGAGAAGAAGAGGAGCTGTAGGAATTAAAAGCTAAAACAAAACAAAGGGCTGAATTTTGGCTTTGCTCAATTGAACAATCAGTCCCACTCTTCTCCCAGTGTCAGTCTACTTCAGCATTTGAGTGGAATTATAATCATATTATGAAGTTTTGCAGCAGAAGCTCTGAACTACCAAACGAATTAACTTCAAAAATTTAATTGTTTCTGTACCTTGATGAAAATGAAGTATTAAATGAAGTACAAAACAGAGATTGGGAGTAAAACTGCATTGATACAGGGTGAATGCTGTATGCATGCTTAGTCTCCCACATGCATGAATATGCTATTTTCAAAAATTCCAAATAGGAAGATGCAGAACAGAAATTACATAAAGAAGGATAGAAACTAGCTAATCAGAGAAAAAACCCAACAGGCTGCATTTATGATGATTATGTCATACAGCTGCTTGCAGAAGTAGGACACAACTCCCAGTCTAACAGGGAGTCCTTTAATTCCTATGTTTGTTAGCATCAGCAATTAGCATTCCTAATCTGTATCAATCACATCACTGCTTGTAATTGAAATTACAGAATTTAGAATTTATCTTTCAGTAGATCCCTTTTCATTAAAGCTCCAAAACAATAAAATTGTAGCAAATAAGCATGCCCAAGGATGGAACAGGACACAGCTATCACATAAAATCAGAAAAAGGTAGTATCATAAAGAAAAGTGTGAAGGTATCATAGAATATGGCAGTCTTCATTATATTTTATATATAAAATAAATGTTGTACATCAAAATATTTCAGGGCATTATATGGACATTAGACACTAGGGCCAAACACCTTAGGTACTGGGTAGAGCATCTCCTCACACCAAATCCATTTCTCTCTCCTGGGTTATCTTCTTCCATTTGCTTAGCTAAGAATTTCTCTCTGTATAGAGATTCAGATCCGATACACAAGTAAGTTTTGCTATTAAAGACAACAAAAAGATCACAGGATCATACTATTACGAGACAAATGTGTTACACGACTTTGTTTCATTGAAACTTTACGGAAGGCTGTACACAGCAGGAAACTCCTCAACAATTGTCACTTTCTATCACACTCTACAGAATATTTAAAGGACAAGAATTTTGAGAGAACGTTCAGAAGATTGCAACACCCTAAACAAAATTTGCAAAAACTACTTAAACATTAGGATGTTCAATGATCAAGTCACTTTTTAAACTGTATAGAGGTCTAAGCTGCTTTAACACTTTGCAAACCTTGACTTCAACTCCTTCTCTGTTTTTAACCATGAAATATGAAGGCAAAAATAGCTGTTATTAGGTTTGATTTTCCTCCTCCAATGGTCTTACTGTTCATCAAAAAATACAATATCAATCCTACAGATGCAAAAATGTAAGTGTTTAAAAGTTCAAGTTAATTGAAAAAAACAAATTAATTCCAACTACTAAAGTTACATAAACATTGAAAAGAACAGAAAAGTAAATTTATACTACAACTGATTTCAGAGAAACTGGTACCAGGATAAAATTAAAGGTTATAATTTTTAACTACCTGAACTGTATGTTAAGGTAGATGTTAAAGACAGAGCCACACTGTATGGTTTGGCAGTCTCAATTTCTTGCTCTGTGACAAAGTAAAATGTTACTCCTGTAGTTGAGTTTATGCAAGAATTAATGCTGGACACCACACAAACCAAATCATCACGTCTTCTAAGAAAATACAAACAATCAAAAACCAAAGCACCAACCCCTCAACTCTTGTTTACAAAAAGGTGCTTTCAGCTGATTTCTACACACAACCCATTAAACAAGGGACAAGTTACACTTTTTAAATTCTCTATGGTACAGCAACAGATTTGTTCTGTATGTTATCAGTAGAAGAGTTTCTACCACAGAAAATTACAGTTTAAAATTGTTTTTGAAGATACATGGTTGCAGTCTTCTGTTTCCAAAAAAAACCTCCATTAGAATACTACCTCTTCCATCAGCATTAAAGATTACAAAAATGCTGAAAGTGTAATAAATAAAAAGTGGCTGATGAGAACTCTAAGGTTTACTTTTAAAAAACATGGTATATTTCACTTTTTTTACTCTGGAGATTTAAAAAGAAACCTGCAGAACATATCTACACGATCAGATTATTTAAGACATGACCAGTGATGCTCTGTTGCAGTATTTTTTCCATGAAGTTCCAGCAGATAGAATGCCCTACAATTTAAACTCGCAGTCTATCTTTGGATGTCTATGCAAGAATACTGAACAACGTAAGTTGCTTGTATATCATGATTTCTGCTAAAATCTCATAAAATAAATTGATTAAATTGCGATTTTTAAAACTATTTTACTAACATTCAATTTTAGCTATAAAAATATGAATTTATGACATGGGGTGCCTGTTAGCTGGAGGATTACTATTGCACTAGCAATGTATTTTACAACGAAGCTTAATAAGATTTCACTGGGGAGATGTTATCATCTGCTCCAGAAATAATCTCCTGTACCTTCATAACCTGCCAGATAAGGTTAAAGTTAAATAAAATCACTCACTGATCTGGGGCCACTTTGCCATCCTGGAAAGAATCTCTTACATTTTGATGTGACTACTTCAGGAAAGGGAAAAAAGGGACAAAATGCAAAAGGTATTTGTGGCTATATCCAAAATAAAGTAACATTTTAACCACCATGAGAAGAAACCACTCATTATTTAATATAAAGAAGAATAAAAATATCTCTATAGATATTAATTTTAAGTGTTTAAAAGAATATGCAGTCATCTTTTGAATTGTTTGCTTCAAGTTGGGAATCACTGGGTTATTAAACAAGTTCTATAAATAAACAAATAAAATACAATAAAATTGCCCATTTATCCTATGGACCTCAAAGAAAAATGCTGGGTTTTTTTTCTCAGTTCTTTGCTGCTGTGCAATACCACAAAAGCTGCAACAAGCCAGTAAGCACGCCCATTAAAACCTTTACCTAATAACTTCTTTATTTTGCTTTTTGGATTTCTTGGTAGTCTCTGCTTGTACAGGAACAACTTCAGGAACAGGTTCTTCAACTGCTGTATCTTCATCACCCAAAAGAGCTGCCTGCTGAGAAAAATCCATGTCCTGCATAAACGACATGCTGCGCTTCAAAGCTAACAGCCGTTCCTAGAATCAGAAAGGACAGAGCGGCAGGGACTTAACCTTTCCCTCATAGCCAAGATGCTATGATAATGGGATGGGATGGGAATGGCCATGGCCTTATTTTGTTCTTAATGTCTCGTTCCCAATGGCGATGCAACATGATTTGGTCATGGTAGCATGGCATCAGAATTTCTGCAGCCCAACTATCAAGAGAGAAACAAACAAACAAACAAACAAACTGCATATGCAAAAACAACTGTCTATTTTACACAAAACTTACCATCACTGTAACACATGCACACACGCACACACGTGCACACACACAGAGCAGCTCACAAAAAAGCCTTCATTTGACAAGCCAACAACTGTATTTGAGTTAAAAGTATTTGCAACACCTCTGAAAACTCCCCTATACCCAACACCTTGAAAACAGTAGTGCTTTCTTGTTTATGCAGAAATAAAACTTAAATGAGATCTTGCTTTCAAAGTTTCAGCCAGAATTAGGATTTTACAGTAGAGTTTGATATATGTGGATCTCAACAGCTTTCACTGAAAGAAGCTCCTACAGACATCAGTAGTGCAGGTAAGGTTGAGAAGTAAGTAAAAATTGACTTATAACAAGAATGCCATCAAGCCCTTAAATATAGCAGCACTAACTGGCACTGCTATAATTATCACAGATGGGTGAAATAACATTTATCATTGCTACTATGTTCCTTTTAAGTATGGTAGCATAAAAACCCCCAAAGTTTCTGCTTTTTGTTTTTAATAGGTCTCTTACTTTGCTCATCATCTTAAAGCCTGTGTGCAGTATCTTCTTGGCTAGCTTGTAGTAAACAGTATCTGGTCTGTTGTAAGTCATTGCATTATCACACATCAGTTTAAAATCTGCCTGTAAAATACAAAACAAAAGAACTGTAAACATTTCAAGTCCTTTGTTAAATGACTGGAAGATACCATTCCATCTTGGCAGCTCTGTGAAGAACACAGTAATATTCTAGCAGCAGGCTCATGAATGCAAGCCAAAAACAGAATTGCAAAGGTTTGAGTCTTTTTTTTACCTCTCCAAGATGCTCAGTTTCCTTTGGAACTGGCTTTTGGTTATAAAAAACACCGTCTTTCCTGAATGCAGTATGTAACATTTTCTCCTTAACCAAATGGACCAAACAGAAGAAATGGAGAAATCACCAGAAGGACCGAGCCACCAAGGCAACTTTTTACAGCATTCAAGCCCTCTGCCTCCAATTAACGAGACCATCACAAAAACAAAAATTCAGAAGGTGACATGGAGGAGCAAACCATGGGCCAAGAAGCAGACAAAAAAGTGCATGTAAGCTACACTTCTAGTGATGGCCTTTCAAGTGCTGCAGGAAAAGCCCGACTTTGAAGTAGACCCTTTTTTCCTGCAGCAAAACGGGTGAGTTTTCTGCAGCAATTGCCCCTCTTCTAAATGCAGGAAAGAGTTCTTGCAGACTCTACTCTTAGACAGACCGTCTTGTGACTAGCCTCAGCAAGTCATATCAGAAAGGTAACCTTTTCAGCAGACCTTGTTTCAGAGGTTAAAAACCTACAAACTTCATTTCTGTACTACAAAGCTTATGGCTTTGTAGTTCTGTGTGATTAGGTACCCTCGTGTATCTAGATAGAGAGTCCAATTCCTTTTTCACTCTAACATGGGCAGACTTTTAGCAAACTTTTATTACTGCTCAGACTACCAGCAGAAGCTAAGTCCTTCAGAAAAAAAGAATCTGTCAGTCTAAAAAATACTGCAATTTTCATTTCTTTTTTAGGTTCTATCCCACCAGTTTCAATGCTGCAACCCTGCCTGTAACTAAACAGCCACAGAGCTCCCACTCAAACTTCCCTTTAAAGTTCTTAAATAAGACAATCCAGCAAGATAGAATTTAGAGATCTGAAGGCATTGCTAATGGCAATGCTATTACGAATCCTTTTTTACCATTTCCAATAAATCTCTATAGCATATTTAACAAAACAGAATAATCTTTGTCAAAGCATCTGTAAGAAAAGTAAACCTTTCTTTGCTCACCTTGCTGGACCTTTCAAAAGACGATATTAACCCTGAGAAACAAACCAATGCTCTCTGCCAAGGCTATTGTTACATCAGTATCACTCTAGGAAAAGCAATTCTGAAGGCAGCTAATAGACCTTCATGAATCAATTAAGGAAAACTCTCCTTCAGGAGCTGGCAATACCATGAAAACATTTCTTACTGCACTGTTTGTAAAACCATGATGCACCCAATAAATTATTACAGCAATAATACACTAAATAACTAAGTTAAGTTGCAAATAACCTTGCCAAGTAAGTTTCTGCCTGAAAATAATTTCAAATGAAGTTATATGAAAAACAGGACAATTAAAGATAAAAAATACGTAGTTGTTATTGACTCTTATACAAGGAGCTTCAGTATGTCCACAGGTTTCTTGCAGACAGGTCCAAACTACATTTTGATCAACCTAACAAGGTCTAGATTAAAAGAAGAAAAAGGAAACGAGCTCAATGGCCTAAGTCTTTGTGGTAGTCTTACTCGTGGTAAAGTTTAGCAGCATAAATTCCACAGAACTTTAGAACATGGTCTGGGTTTCCACAGTAATTTATAGAAGACTGTAGTAGAATCTGACAGATTATTTGTAACACACTGAATATACAAAAGCATTCAGTTCAGTTCTGAAAAAAATGAGCATTAATTAATGTAAGAAAGGCTTTTACAGTTAAAAAGAATCTTCAGTTTCTTACTAGTTGTGAAATACCTAAATCTCTATTAATTCACCTTGAATTCAGTGACTGATTTGTATTCATTTGCTGCAATTTTTTCCTTCATCGTACCAAAATCCATAGGGTGTTTTATTATCATGGAATATCCAGGAGCAATGGCATCCGTGACTGGAAAAGCAAAAAACCCATGAGGATCTTTCCTAAAAATAAAAACAATAAATTTAGATTTACAGCAGCAAACAAAATGATCCTTGCTTTTGTAGCACATTAATGACAGAATAGTACTAGCTAAAACAGAAAAAACACAAAAAACATTCTCATAAAACAGATGCATGTTTGAAAAATTTTCTGATAAAAGAGAGCATTTTGATTTCACATATGTACACTTTTTGAAAGACATTAAAAATGTCTTTCAGTTCAATTCAGTGATCGAATGATCAATTCAAGTTAGTTCTTGTATTTCTTAATTAATTCTTGTATGTTTTCTATGTCTCTACTCTCCAACTTGGTCTTCCAGCTTAATTGTAAAAAAACCCTCAATTCTTCTTGTTCATAAGGTCCTCTAAAAATAAATACAATGTTTAATTTTTTTGAATTAGTTCCACATTCAGCTTATTGCTACGTAATAAAAAGGAATGGGTTTTTTTTAACATGAAGTACAGGTTTAAGAAAACAGTAAAATAAAAAGCCTCTCCAAATTAAGAGGACTATCAAGTAACCAGGTCTAAATTTGCTTTGTATCTGACAGTCGACACTGAATAAAACAAAATTTCATTAAAACAATCTTTCAAAGAATTATAGTCATAACTGGCTTTTAAACCCTAAGCTAAGTCATTAGTATTTAATAAATTTATAACGGCAATGTATCCTCTGCCCAAAACACTTATTTCCCTGCCCAACGCTAGAATTGCAAAGTTGGTAATAATTTTCCTCAACTTATCTTTAAAAATTACCAGGTCTCACATGGTTGCAAAGGTTAACAAATATATTACAGTCAGTCTCTAGACACTCTTTTCAAGCAGAAAACCAGGATAAGCAGTTGCCAAGTAACACATGTAAATATGCATCAGACACTGCCAACACAGCTGAAGACACAGTAACATTTACTACCTTTGAAGCTGGCGAAGGAAGTGTTCCAGTAATTGCTGGATAGGTGTGCTCTCATTTTCAGCTGCATTTTGAGATGAAAACACAGATAAGTGCAATGAAACAGAATATAGTTATATTTGTTTATTTAAAAATATAAATAGCAGAGAGAAATCTTACTCTAAGTACAGCTTGTACTGATCTGAAGCTGAATGTGACACGGATTTCAAAGCAAAAGCACATCAGATTTCTAAGCACAGTACCTATTTCTTCTTTTATTTTCTGAGCTTTTTTTTTTCCATCACATTAAAACCTAATAGCCATTAAGTCAGGTGTAGTGCTAAGTTTAGTAGCTCTAAGAAGATGTGTTAATAAGATTAAAATAAGGTGTTATATATTTCTGCAGAAGAAGTGAAACTTGGTTGCTCAAATAATGCAGTTGGGAAAGCCACATTTTTATAACATGTTTGTCATGCGATTTTAATGGTTTCTTTACCATAAACCCAATGCAATCAGCTTCTCTGAACCTTTCAATCACAGAGTGACAAACAGATGCAGATTTGCTGGCAAGAGAGGTAATGATTACAATTTCACTTCCTGTACAGATTACACAAGAAACACTACGTGTTAATTACCTGTTACTTCAGAGAGACTGGCTTTAATGAAGTTTGAAACATTAAAGAAGCATCAAGAATGGAAAATCCAACTCTCCATCATGATAGAGGAAAGCCATTTCCTTTCTTAACCATAATGCGTCAGGTAATTTCTATGCTTTCCAATAACATTTTACAAGCAGATGAAAAGAAAATAATAAAGGGAATAGTTTTTAGCTTGTCAGTTTTTAAGGCTCCTGACTACCCAGAGACATAAAACTCTGACCAGAAAATTTCAGTTACGTTGACAGCTGATGGCCACCATTCCTCAATTTAATGTGTGGTCACAATTATAAAATCCCTTGGAATTACTTGACCAGTCAAAGAGCAGTATTCAAAAGACAAGACTCACAATATTCCTAAAGACACAATTTTTTGCTACTAGCTTACATTTTCAGGTTTATGTGTAACTGAGATCATGATGTAATTTACAGTTCTCTAAAGTAAAGGTTTCCACTGAGTAAGGATGAGTTTTAATTATCAAGCAATGGTTACACGTAGAAAAAGCATGGCAAAATCTGAAAGGATTAAACATGTAGAAATTGCCACACACAACTGACAAATATTTTGTCTGGTGATAAGAATTAAAGAAGATTTGTAAATGAAAAACAGGGGTGGTGGGTGGTGTCTACAGTCTTTAGAGACATGCTATCACAACTTCCTTTTCATGAGATTAGAGATACTAGAACTCCACATACACTAGAAAACAAAAAAAAAAAGACCGTAACAACACCTAAGAAGTCTCCACAAGAGTATTTTCCCTCGAACTAAGTGAAACTTAGTTTCAGAAATTCTGATCACTGTTGTGTAAATGCTGAGGAGAAGGAATTAGGGGAGCACTACGCACAATAATACTTTTATAATGAGGTTTGTTCTGCCAAGGAACAGAAGCCAGAGACAGATGTCCTTAGCAGCATGAGTTGCCTGAAAACAAACCTACTAAAACATGGAAGCACCAAGAGGAATACTGACTTTTCAAGTAGCAGAAAGTTCTGAATGTTGGAAAAAGTAAAGTCCTTACATTTCAGTAAATCTTCATGAAAATTTTACATTTTGGTACCTTTGACAAAAGCTTTGTTTTGTGTGCTTTTAAAAAGAACTAGAATTATTTAATCTTTCACACTGCTCACCTGGCTGAGTTCTGCATGCTCTGACAGGACGATCCGGAGGAGGTTCAACCTCTACCTTTTTCCCAGGATCAAAGTCATCAGTTTCTCCTTCAGTGTCACACTGTTCTTTCTCTCTTTTCCTCTTTTTCTCTTCCTAGTACAGCAGAGAGATGACATATTTTAGAGGGACGGACTTGGAATGTGCAATCCCACACACCACAAGGTAAGAAACAGTGATGTTTTTAATTTGGAATAGTTATTCAATATCTGAGTCATAATATGGTTTAAACAATACTGCATACATTTTCAATATCAATTTTTCAATCTTCTTGTCCAATTAAAACTAGACTGTTCATCTTTTGCTACTTTGTATTTAATATAGTATTGTTCTATCATTCCTGCACGTTTGTTGAAAAGACTGTTGAACTCTGAAGCTATTTATATGTAAAATTGCACAATAATAAGCTACACCAGAGAGCAAAGAAAGTTAATTTACTATTCAGTAAAGATCAATCTGTGTCTCTGCTCTCATCAATGTATTTTTGTTGGTTGTCACATTTAACAGAAATGAGTAAAGTATGTGACAACTCAGCCAACAAAAGAACCATAAGAAACAGTGGTGGCAATTAATGATCTCTTCCTGAGTTTCAAAGCAAAGGCACACCTAAGTCATTCCTGAAATCCTGCAATCATTATCCACGTTTGCACAGAAAAGCATACTTCCTGAACCTTCCCTAGACCACGGTTTTGTTACTTAGCTATCCATTAGCTTATTTTGAATGTATTAATAATGAAGGTCTGGGAAAAAAAATCCAAACAACACCCATCCCACAACTCAGTAAAGGCAACTGATACTGCAAGATCTTGTATGAAGGATAGCTGGTTTTGCTACATTTCAAGTCCCAGCCTGAAACATTTGCGCTGAGAAAATTGTGCACTCTTTGTGGTGTATTCAAGAGCTTCTGAACGATCATATGAGATCTGTCACTTCCAAGTAATACAAGCCAAACAAAAAAAATCAACTGGAAGCGATTTTAGCTACAAACGTACACAAAGTAGCACCAAAAAAACTATCATACAGGAATAGTAAAACTACATGACAGGAAAGAATTTAAAAAGCAGAAATGCCAGAGAATCATTACTACATTAAAGAAATACTATTAAAATTAAATTGTACAAATAACTGTGCTGTCAGTGCCTTATTGCTGATTTTAATCAAACTCCTCAATGTTCAACACAGACAACTAAGGTGACCACACTACTTGCTACTAACAAAGCCACAAAGCCAAGCATACAGGTTATTCCAAGAGCCAACCAAAGCAACATACCACAGTACTCAACAGATCAGAAGCTGTTTTGAGTAAACGTACCAATTTCAATGTTCAGTAACTTGGCACACCTCAAGAAGATAAACACAGCCTAAATTTATTTGAAAAGTTGAAAATACCTCCCTAAAAGGGTAGCAAAACACATTTGTGACCTGGCTAAAATACAAAACATCCAACTGAAAAACAGAAGCATTCATTCAAGGCAAATAAATAAGAAAAATAAAAGGTTACAAGAAGGAAGCTTTTATTTTGTTCACAGAATCAGCACAAGGGTTTCTCCTTTAAATGGCAAAAGTACACCAACTCACACACATGGGTTTTCTACATTACTGAAGTGCTATCTCCAGACAATAAGCTCCTTGCATCAGTGATTTAAACAAACAAACGAAGTTCTGCACCAGATTTTAGACGTGATAAGCAAGCACAAAGACTGGTGTGTCTGAATTTTAAAAACCACAGCTCACCTTTCTCTTTCTTCTTTCCTCATCATCTAGATGCTTTTCTTTTTCCTTCTCTGACTTTTTCTTCTTTTTTTTCTTCTTTTCTTTATGTCGTTCTCGCTCATGATCTGATCTATCATCATAGTAACTAGAATCATGCCCTGACCCAGAGAGTTCAGTCACTTCACTGCCTCCAACTTTAAGAACCAGCTTCAAGGGTTTTTCCAAAGGTTTATCCACATAATCTAAATATTAAAAAATAAATAAATAAAAATTAATAAATGCACAGGGAGCTAATAGCATGCAGCAATTACAGAATCAGACTCCATTAGGTCAGAAAAGATCTGTGAGATCGAGCCCAATCTATGACTGAACACTACCGTGTCAACTAAACCATGGCACTAAGTGGCACATCCAGTTGTTTTCTAAACACCTCTGGGGACAGTAACTCCATCACTTCCCTGGGCAGCCCATTCTAATACATAACTACTATCCCTTTTGTAAAGAAATTCTTCCCAATGTCCAACCTGAATTTCCCCAAGTGCAGCTTGAAGCCGTGTCCTCTCGTTCTGTCAGTGGTTGCCTGGGAGAGGAGACCGACCCCCACCTGGCTATACCCTCCTTTCAGGCAGCTGCAGAGTGATAAGGTCTTCCCTGAGCCTCCTTTTCTCCAGGCTAAACAACCCCAGCTCCAAAGCTTCTTCTAGAACTATTGTTTATAAGAATTCGCTGCAAGTCAAAAACACACACAATGCATTTGTAAAGAACAATAACTAAGACTAACAAATCCAATCTAACAAACAGTCCTTCAGCACGTCTTACGTTGTGATGTTTCACAAACCTGCAAGACGTAAGAAACCGACTCTTCGGCCTCCCCTGAAAACGTCGCAAGATCCTTGCAGAGCAAGGTGAAATTAAGCATCACTCAAACACTGCAGCGACCGGATCCCCTCTGGAGCAGCCGTGGGAAGCACGGAGACGCTCGGACTCACACCCCAGCCCCCGCCCCGCGTTCCTCGGGCCGCCCCCGCCGCCGGCAGGAGCAGGCATTCGGAGCAGGGTCTCTGCCCAGGCCCCGCCAACAGCCGCGCCGGGGAAGAGGTGGGGCGCGTCCCGGGTACAAAAAGGCCCTCCCGGCTCTTACCGCTGTAGGCGGTGGCGGAGGTCGAGCGCCATTCTGCCTTCTCGGCTTTGTGCTTTTTGTGCTTCTTCCCCATGGCGGAGCCGCAGCCGGCCCCGCCGGAAGCGCTAGGGCGGGCGGCCCCTCCCCCCCGCCGCGGAGGAAGATCCGGGTGAGGGGCCGGCCCTGCCTCGCCCAGCGCGCCCTTTACAAACAGCGGCAGTCGCAGTGGGTGCCCGCTGCCTTAGGCTCGCCCGCGCTCTTCCCGCCGCTCCGGCGCGTCGCTCCTGAGGCTGTGCCTGCCGTGAGGTCATTCCCTCTCCCCGGCGCTGAGGCGGGAGCAGCCCGCCCGCCCGTACGTGCGACTGCGCTCGCGGCGTATCCCGAGGCGGCTCGTCGCCCTCTCCTGAGGGAGGGAAGTCCCGATCCCGGTCCCGGTCGCGTACCCGGTCCTTGCGGTGGGCGGTGTGCACGTCGACGGGGCACCGGGAAAGGGCTGTCCGTGCCGTGAGCGTGTAGCAGTCGCTGGAAGTCTCTTCTCTTCGGTATCGCTTTTCCCCTAGGAGCGAGAAAGATGGATGACGCCGCTGGAGATTTGAAGCGAGCGCTCCCAAACGTGTGTGACAGCGTTCAGATCCATGTGGAAATTCACCAGAAGTCGAGCAGGTCTCTGATCGGAGCGTTACTTGCTGTGACTTGTGCCTGTTTCCTCTCGGCCTCGTTCTGTGCGCCTGCAAGAGCCTGTGACACCCAGCTCTGCCTTCTCTGTGCTCTCCCAGGGGTTTTCCACACCTGTGTCTCTTCCTAAGATTGAACAGATACACTTCTCGCAGTCTCACCTTGTGTGTCATGTCATCCAGTCTTATAATCAACCGCGTTCTGGGTTTGCCCCAGTTTATCCTTGTCTTTTTATGTCGGAGCTCACAACTGCACACAGTACTCCAGATGTGGTCTTACAAAGCCAGCAGCAAATGGAAACAGTTGCTTTCCCTAAAATGTGCAGTCTTTGTAGCACAGCCTAAAATAAGGTTGCCCTCATTTGTAGAAGGGGCACACTGCTGACTTATTGCCAACTCGTCCACCAGTACCCCTGGGCCCTTTTCTGCAAAACTGCATTTCATCCACTTGGACTCTGATCTGTTCTGTTATCTGGGCAGTGGATGGAGAGCTAAGATTTCATGTTTACCTTCGTTGAACGTCAGAATTTTCCAGTCAAACCATATTGCCGACTTGCAGAGGTCCCTCTGAGCAGCAGTCCCTCCCTATTCAGAATACTGACAGCTCTCCCTGCTTTGGTGTTACCCATAAACTTGATGCAGTTCCTTTCCATCCCATTGTCAAGGATGCAAAAACAGTGCTGGTCCCAATGCTAACAGCACCACACTACCTTTCCCCACTCAAGTTACTGACAGCTCTGCTTAATCTTTGTACTAATCACAGCCCTCTGAGCTGGACAGTCCAACCCACCTTGTCCATTTATCCAGTTCTTATCTTACCACTTTGGATATCTGGATGATATGGGAGAGCATGTTCAAGATGTTAGGAAAATCAAGGTGTAAAATATCCACTGTGGTATTTTTGCTAGCCTTACAGAGAACTGAGAATTTGCACTGGTTTTAGATTATTGAAATTGCAAAATTAAGTTAAATCTTCAAATAATATTGCTTTCCCTGTAGTTTTTGTCTCTTCTGGAATTCTCCTTATATTATGTCCCCATCCGGATGTTTCAGCTGTCCTGAAAGTATAATGCAGCTTCCAAGCTAAGCTTACCAAATTCGGTCTGTAGCTTGGCTCTGAGTTTTTCTGGTTTTCCTGCTGAAACACAGATTGTATAACTGCTTTTCATTCTTGAAGTCTTCTAGCTGTCTCATTCAGTATCCCCTGATAGGACCTCAAACAGAGCAAATAGTATTATTTGGATTGTCTTTTAATGCACAAATTAAAAACAACTATCCAGCTTGTTGCTTTTGCAAACAGGCTGAATCTGACAGGTTCTTTTTTCGTGCAGAATGTTGGAGGAGGGTTGAGTGGTTTGGGGGGTTTTTTTGTGTTGGTTGGTTTTTAAGGTTGGGGGTTTTTTGTTTGGTTATTTGGTTGGTTTTTTTGGTGTGTGTAAGATGGAAGCTGTTTTCCATGAAGGCTTCGTGTATGAAATAATGCATTCCAACACTAATTCAAATTTCCTTATAAATGTCAATGCCATAAAGTAATGGTGTTTCTTTCTTTTTAGTGCGGCCAAGAAAGAGGATATTAGGATGAGTGTCTTAAAGCTGTTGAACAGACACAACATTGTGTTTGGTGATTACAAGTGGACAGAGTTCGACGACCCTTTCCTTAACAACAACGTGCAGTCTGTGTCGATTGTGGATACGGAGCTGAAACTGAAGGACAGACAGGTATTCCCAGTCAAGAATGTGCAGCTCTGTTCATGTGCCCCTGAACTGATTGTAGGTAGACTGGTGGTACCCCAAGGGCATAAGCAAGACAAAGTCTGTAGGATGATGTAGTATCTCTTCTTAGGCTGACTAGTATAACTAGGAAAAGGCGGCTAAATCTTTTTTATACCACTTAGTAAGGTCTGAAACAGAGGTAGTAGGCTTCAGAGATAAATGCCAGCTGAGAACTGTAACTTTCCTTTGTTCAACTAGCTTTGAATGAGAAATATGACAGATTACAAGTCTTTTTATGTTCATTCTAGCCTATTGACCTGAGCAAAAGCAGTCTTTCTCTTCATATTTTTCATCTGAATGAAGGAGGACCAACCTCTGAAAACCTGGAAGAAGAGAATGAGGATATCACTGCAGCTCACCACTGGGTGCTACCAGCAGGTACCTGTGTGACATTTCTGGAAGCTCTAGAACAATGAAAGAAAATATTACAAAGGCTAAAAGTGTTTATAGTTACCTGTTAAAGGTAGTATTTGTATTTGTTGTTTGTCTATAGAACAAATATATGTGGACCTTTTTCTTTGTGGTTTTGACTGAACTGCTGCTAAACATCATTTATTTCTGTAATACTTGTGGATGTGAGGAAATAACTGGTCTTGTGATTTAAAACATATAGTCATAATCAGAAGCATGCAAGTTTTTAACCCTGGTGGTGGCATTACAAATTTTATTTAACTTGAAGACCCACAAGACACTCATCACTTTAAATATTCATTTTCCAGACCTCACTGCTGGCTTCCAGTCCCCAAGACAGTACTGCTCTTACATATGAAACAGACAAACAAAGTAAAGAGATTTAGTCCTTGCTTTCTGGAGAGGAAATACAAGGCTTTTCTCTGTGATAGAGCAAGACCTGCCTATGCTTGGGGAAGTTGGCTTCCCTGCCAGGAAGAAGAAGCACAGGTGTGAGCTTAAGCTCAGGAGACAGTTAATTCTGAAACATTTCCTACTCTTTCCATGTTGTGAAATGCCGAACTACCCATTACATTTGTTTTCAGGAAGAATTAAATCTGATACATTGACATTATTGTCACAATTTTGTGGTTTATAGTTGTTCTGTCTTTTTTTGCTTTCTACGCTGCAAGTTAGAAGCCAACAGCTGGGAATGATAGATACTCAAATGACAACTTTAGTTTTTTATGCATTATTCTGGTACATGCTCTACATCTTGATGTTTCAAAAAAAAAAAAAACAAAGTTGAATGATAAATTTGTCTTAGAACCCTCCTCCTACCACAACTTTTCATTGCTCTCTTGGTGAAATGTAAGTCCATCCTCTACTAAGGATGGAAGGAACGATATTTTTTATTTCATGTTAAGAAATTAACAATTTCTCATCGCAATTATTCGAGGAAATAGAAGCTGGGGAACTGCTGAATTTGTCTGTTAGAAAGTGGTGTTTGCATTTTGAGAAAAATAACTCTTTTTTTTTCCCCATAGATGCTTTACTTGTTTTCATATATCTGTTCGTAATTCTTCATTTTAGTTGAGCATAACTAAAATGCTCAACAGTTTTGTGTTTTGTGCTGCAATGATGAGTTACAAGTTTCCAGACTGATTTATCCTAAACAGGTATATAATATATTGCTTTTGCAGCTGAATTCCACGGCCTTTGGGAAAGTCTTATCTATGACACTGAAGTAAAATCAAACGTAAGTTGGAAATGAATAACAATTAAGATAGCTCGAGGAGAAGTAAAAGCCGAAATGAAGCCTGTTTGAAGTTTGCTGCGTCCTATGGAGATACGGGTGCAGGCTGAGCAGAAGGGAATGGGAGTTTAACTTTGTTTCTGGCAGCGGCTAAACAGTTAATGAGCTTGGCAGTAATGTCAGCCAGCACTGTTACTGTTTGTGTAAATACACATTCAATGATTTGACCAGAGCTGAGTGCCCTGCCATTTGAATGCTGGTAAGACATTGGAAAGAAACAGAACAGTTCCATGGGGTCATTTTCTAGCTTAAAGATCCTGTGCATTCATCAGAGGTTGTGCTGGTAACTGCCAGAGCTTGTAGAACAGTAATACTGTAACCAGAAATTTAGTAATTGTGATGCAAATAAAACCCACAAATAGTTCAATTCAGCTTCTAACTGAAATTCTTGGACACAATTAATTAATTCATTACCTTATCATTATACCATAGACACTTAAGCCTTTATAACCAAATATAGAAAAGCAAAACATTCCAGTGATTGTACTTCTTCATTTATAAGATAAATGTAAATTAATACATACACATTTGTCAAATTTATGGAACAGCTTTCCAAGTCATCTGTGAAATGACAAGACTATTTAATTAGACCTGATGGTGTACTAAATAACAGCAAGCTGATCACTGTTGAGTGTCAGTGTATATGGGTAGAAAGAAGTGGTTGCTTTTAATAACTAAAACTAGAACTACGTCTTTAAAATTGTGATAAATCTTCATTTTTTAAACCATGGAAATGTCTGAGCATGGTTGGGTTCTACAGACTCTGAAATGGTTGCTGTGAATTTTCAGTGTCGATAGAATTTTGAAAAATATGTGGATTAAGTTCAGTTGTTTTTGCTGTTGTGTAATTACTCCATCTCTAGCATGAGATATTGCAGGAGCACCATTGTATTGTCCCGTTAACACGTAGGGATCAAAAGCTGGTTACAGGTAAGAGCAACAGAAGATAATGTGGTATCACGTGTTATTATAGGTAAAAGTCACTACAGAGTCACACCTGAAGTTCATTTTGTTGAAGGAGTTCTCTACTTCTTAACTCTAGATAAATCTAAAATGAAGCTGCAGTATTTTTAGAAGCAAGCATTCTGGGAAATACGTGCAACTTCACTTATTTGGAAGGATGAATAATCTACAAATTCCTTGCAACAGCTGATACAAATGCTTCAGTAAAAAGGAAATAAAATGTGACAGGAAATGCTTTGTTTGGTGGACTGACTACAACAAACTGAACAAATGTATAGCTGTACAACATCTGAACAGGACCCAGAGTTTGAGTCTTCGAGTCTCTGTGCTTGGGCTTGTGTTTTATAGATACACAGTACATGGGACAATGGAAAATGAAATCAATTTCCTTTCCTTAAAGCATTTAATTTATTCATTTAAAAGGTCCAGAACTACATTTGTGCTGAGTACAATTCTTATTCTTGAGGGCAGGACAGAAATTTATTTGCAGAAATAAATTTGCTTATGAGTAAAAGACATGAGCTCTTTTTTTTGTTGTTGTTGTTATGAGTACAAAATAGACATCATTAGAGATTGATTCTATTTGCAGTTGTATTTGCTGTTATGTCTCTAATTTGTGTCTTTCTTTTTGTCCTCTTCAATTAGTTACTCGATTATGTGACGACAACATTATTATTTTCCGACAAAAATGTTGACAGTAACCTGATATCGTGGAACAGAGTTGTTTTGCTGCACGGTAAAAATGATTTGTTTTAAACCAAGTAGATTCATTGGACATCAGTTTATACTTTCCTTCTGGAAAGACTTGTATTGCAGTCCTGTGTAGTGAAATGAGGTGACAAGAAAGCAGCAGAGAAGTATTCCTTCAATAGTACAAATTTAGATGAAATGTAATGTCAGAGTCAAATCAATGCTCACATGTACTATGTTTTGCATGAATTTAAATTCTAAAGTTTAGAGTGGGGTGACAACCATGGATTTCTTAATTTTAATTTTTAAGTGATATTGTTGCATTTTTACATAAAGACCAAAAATAGTGCAGATACTGAAGATATTAGGAGGCATATCTCAGTTAAACTTCCATCGCAGTACTAAATATTTTGTTAGTTAGAGCTTTATAAAAGCCTTGAGGAAACTGTGAAATCAATCTGTGTGTTGTGTTGTTGACACTGTGTTCTATTGCCAGCTCTTGCTAGTTTAGTTACTATTATTTCAGTGAAGCTGAAATTTTCAGTCAGTCCTTCAGCTTACTGTGGAGGTTATACCCCAAACAAGATTAGCATGAACTGAATCCATTTTCTTACAAAATGTGTCTTGCATTGATTTTGTCATCAAGACTGGTATTCAAAAATAAAAGGTCATGTGGAAATACCTGTTGATTGTACTTCAGTTACAACTGTCAATTTAGAAGCTTCAGGATGTTTTTGTTTGAAAGGCTTTATTTCCGACTCATACCCTATTAACTGTGCTTGTACTTAACTGTTTGGTGAAAGTCTTTGTGTCTCTTCCACAGTGTATTAAGTCAGATCCAGAAGATTTGTCCCAGATTATAGTTCCCAAGATGATCTGGGTTGCCCCAAGGAAGAAATTTCTGGGAAAGTGGGCAGCTGATCAAACTGATCATGATATGTTTCTGTTTTCCATGTTAGAAGAGTATGTTTCAGGAAGATACAAGTTTAAGCATAGCACTGATGACAGAGAATGCTGATAAGCATTAGCCCTGCTGGGGTGATACACTTTGCTTCTCTGGCTGTTGAGTGTTTTAACTTCATGGTATCTGCAAACAAACTGTTACACTAACTACACTAATAATTGAAAAGTGTATAAAATAAAACCTCTGCTCTGAGATGGCAGTCAAGTAAGCAATTTTCTCAAAATACTCTGGCGTACACAATCATTGTCTGCTGTGTTTTTACTCTACAATTAGTGCGGTAATGAAATAGTTAAAAAGCTGTACGATGTCATTAACAGTCTCATGCAGACTCTGTGTAATGTTTGGATCTGATTTCAAACCAGGCCCTCCTGGAACTGGGAAAACTTCTCTCTGTAAAGCATTGGCTCAGAAACTGACAATTCGACTGTCATACAGGTGATAATTTTTTGGAAATTTTTCACTTTAGCTTACTAGACTTAGTTGTTCTTTTTCACTAGCCCAAGTATATATTTCATATTTGATTTCAAATAACTTGTACCTAGTGCTAATGTGTCTTCTTTTTTGTAGAGCACCAGACTAGCAATAAAATTAATCTGCTAGACTGATTAGGGTTTTCAGTACCTTTTAAAATGTGTAATTATTTGTGCCCAGGTGTGTTAAAGAAATTCCAGTGGCAGTACAGAATTTTTTGCTCACATTGTACATCAATGAAGATTAAAGGGCAAAAGGTCAAAGAGTATTTTGGGTTTTGTATCTTCATGTTTGATAGAGCCTGGTTTTATTAGGTAGCAATTTTTAAACTAATTTCTTTTGTACTTAGATTGTCTGAATGCCACAATCTACAGAGGTCAGTTTGTATATCAGACAGGTTACAAGAAATAGCCTTAAAGTTCATAGCAACTTAACAAATTTATATAAAAAAAAAAATAAATGTTATATAAATTACAAGGTGTAGCATAAGTAATGCGTAATTATTGTCATGATCTGACTCTAGCCCAAGCTGAATGTGTGAAAATCATGTGCTGTATAATGTGTGGTTGAGATAGTTTGTCACTTCTTGCTATACTGAAGAAAATCTTACACAAAGAGAAGAATGAGGCAATTGTCATGGGAACTTTTACCCTGTTCTACTGAAGAAATTCTAATAGCAATTTAATGTACAGAATTCTAGTTACATTTTCAGCAACATGACAATTTCCAGCAACAAAAATAATACTGATAAAACATGTATTGTGTTTTGAAAGGTGAGTAATTTAAAGTACTAATTCACAGAATTCCAGGGTCAGAATGTCAGGAATGAGACTTACAGAAGTTAAGGATATCACTGATTTTATTTACAATTGAGTTGATACTCCTTTTTCTTTTCATACTTTAGGTATAGATATGGACAGTTAATTGAGATAAACAGCCATAGCCTTTTCTCTAAATGGTTTTCTGAGGTATGTATTGATGCAGCTAATAAAATAAACTTTGTGTTTTAGAAATTACACTGTAATTATTCTGTTGAGCTTTTTTCCTAAGTATGCACACCAGAGATTGCTCAGAATAACTAATGTGTTTGAGAATGCTTAAAGAGAAGTTACATTAGAAAGTTGTTTTAAAACCCAGGTATTTACACTTTTAAATATTATAAGCCTTAGAAAGTTGTGTGGTAAGGAAATAGTTAAACATATGCATATGGTGTCTTTCTAGAGTGGCAAGCTTGTAACCAAGATGTTCCAGAAGATCCAAGAGTTAGTTGATGACAGAGATGCTCTTGTATTTGTACTGATTGATGAGGTATGATTCCAACAGCATTGTTGTACATAAAATTTAGAAGAAAGGAAATTGATGGAAAGGAGCTGCAATAGTGCTCATTCATAAAGAACAATAAAAGCACATTTATGCTATTTTGTAAGCTACATAACTGTGCAGATGAGTGAATTTTAGTCTTAATTCCTGCAGATTGGAGATGTTTGGAAGGAACGTAGTATGACTTAGCAGGCAAATTCCAGCTGAAAATTACTTGAAACCTTTCTTGGTGGAATTTCCCTTGCTTTGTATGTTTACAAGTGGAATATTGTTTTAAACTTCAAAGTAGCCCAGATTTGTATCATTTGCACTCTTCCATTTTTTGTAAAGCGCTAAAAAACATGAGTTTTAGAGGTTCCGTTCGCTGCCGTTAGATTTCCTTCAAACTTGCATACATTAGCAGCTCAGTAAGCATGTACCTTACTAACTTTGTCATGTTGGAGTTCCTGTGGGGAAGCTCACTCTTAAATTCAACCTATTCATTATTCTGGTGGTGTGTCCCATTTCTTCCACTTCCAAAATTTAAAATGAAAACCAGCCTCCATTCTGCTTTCTAAACAGGAATTTCCCTCACTACACTTTGCTTCCTTGACATGCCTTTCTTTCTCCCTGGAAATTCCTACTTAACAAAAGATTTTGACGATGGAGTTTTAGATAGCAGGTATATGGGGATCTGGAGGTGTATTGCATGAGTTACCTGTTCGCTGCCAGGACTCCAAAAGTGCGATCTTTCAGGGTTTTTTGGTGTTTGGTGATTTTGTTGTTCTTGTTTTGGTTGATTGGTTTGGTTTCCTGTAGGTGGAAAGCCTCACAGCAGCCCGCAGTGCCTTCAAGGCAGGCACAGAGCCTTCAGATGCTATTCGTGTGGTGAATGCTGTACTGACACAAATAGACCAGATTAAAAGGTATTGTTTTCATATTACGGCAACAGCAAAAGGTAGTTGACAATTTCAGTATCCCTATTCCTGCTGAATTTCAATTCCTGCTTGGAATACTAAACCAGATTGGTTTGTGAAGTATTCTTTGTTAATGTTGCTAGTTTTGAAAAGAAATGGGAGTAATCCAGCAGAATATTTTACACATACCTGGGTGGATAATCAAATCTCTGGACAGTATGCTTCCCTTAAAGATACGGAGAGCAAAAGGACAGATCGTCATGATGTCTGCTTGGAGAACAGACATCAAAATTGGAATGGAAAACATGTTGATTAAAGGTTCAAATTTACAATTCTTCTTTTCATAATCTTTTTGTGTGTGTGTCAGAAGCTATGCCAGTAGGTTCTAGATAGTTAATGTAGATCACCTGTGAAATAGGATTAGAGGAACTATGGACACTTGAGAAGCAGCTGAAGGAAAGACACTATGCACTGAAATAGTCTGGTGATCACTGGCCAAGAGCTTCAGTCATTTAATGTAATTCCTGATTGACAAGATTGATGTGGCAGCTTACTACCTAAAAGGATTCGAATCATAAGAAGGAATGTCACAACTTGCCAGTCACAAAAGGAGATAAATCTTTTACATGTGACCTAAAAATCTGTTTTTGTCTTGAAGGTATCCCAATGTAGTTATCCTGACTACTTCAAATATTACAGAGAAAATTGACATGGCCTTTGTAGACAGGGCTGACATAAAACAATACATTGGACCTCCATCGACTGCAGCAATATTTAGAATATATCTTTCTTGCCTAGAAGAACTGATGAAGGTAATACTTGAAAGCAAAACTGTAAAATGTTATATTTTATTAAATCTGACATTTTAATCATACTTCCTAAGTAACAAAAATACATAAATTTCATTCCTTTTCTGTATTTCCGCTCTTACTGTAGATTTAATTTTGAATACATTTATTTTTCATACAACAGTGTGTAACTCTCATTTCTAGTGTCAAATAATATATCCTCGACAGCAGCTTCTGACACTCAGAGAGCTCGAGATGATTGGCTTCATAGAAAATAATGTGTCAAAGTTAAGCCTTGTACTAAAAGAAATCTCAAGGTAAGATTCTGAAATTCTACTTTTTTCATATATATATACTGAATTGTGGAATGATGTATAAAAGTAACCTAATTTCTTAACAACTGGAGATCTGAAACAACTCAAATTTTTTTCTGTTTGGGAAAGTGCAAAAACCTTCAGGGGACAAAAAGTGGAAGCAATCACAATTTGCTAACATTTCTTAGTCTCAGATCTGGCTTGGCCTAGTACTGCGTCTGGTTTGTGCTCTGCCATTTGAACTCCTCTTGACAAGTTGCTGGCTGGATTAGCCTTATGTTTCAGTGGATGTTGGGAATTGTAATGCACTTTTGCAGAAATAGCATGAGCCTTAGGTCCTGCTAGGAAAGTGTCTTGAAATCCTCACCATCTGCTAGATCAGTATTTAGCCTGGAGATATAAGTGGACAGAAACAAGAGGGAAAGGAGTGAAGTGTAAATGGACAGTGTTGCGGTTTGCTGAGTATGCTGGTAGAGCAAATGGTCTTTAACTGCAGTATAACAGTTCTTGAAACAATAAAAATGATATTCACAATATCAAGCAGTGGTTTTTTCATAAGTGCTGGTCCCTATGGAACAAAGTAATATTTGTATGGTCGGGCAAGTGTGGGTTTTTTTCTGTTTCTGAAGTATGCAGTCTTAACTAGTGAGGAGTGAAGTAAAAACAAGTAAGTTTTTCCAGGCACAGAGATTTGCATTTTACATACACAGAGTGGTGCTTGGAGAAGATGCAAACATATAGCAAGTGGGTGAGGCGAAGGAAACTGTGTGTAAATGGTGGGTAGAAGGAGACAGGCAGTACCCATAAGGTCCAGCCTTCAAGCCAGTTTTTTTCCCAGTCCTTCCAAAAGTGGTTGTGTCTGTACCATGCTGTTTCGGTGTAGACATTCCCCCAAGTTCATGAGATCGGCACAACGATATGAAGGGCCTGATGTAAGCATTGGCAGGCAGCTGGGCCTGTGCTGTTTCTGTACCTTGCTGCCTTTTCTGTACTGTGCTGTGTAGCCTCCTATAAACAGAATTTGTCTGTTCAATCCCTGCTCCTGCAAAAAGAGTGGCCTGTTGAATTGTCATCTGAGGTTTTTTTGGAGCAACTTAATGGAGAAACACAAAAATAGGAAAGGCCTTCTTTTAAGAGTGGATATTTAGCATTTAAGCAGCACTTGTCTCTGTTTTAGAAAAAGTGCAGGTCTTGGTGGCCGGGTCCTGAGAAAGCTTCCTTTCCTAGCACATGCACTTTATATTCAAGTAAGTTTATTATATTCAAGTGAATTTATTCTGTTCATTATATTTCGGGTTGGGTTTGAGACAGGCAGGAGGACATTTGAACAATGCCTGAAGTTAAAGATTGGTCCAAACCTCCCTTTTAATCTAAATTGCATCTTGTTTCTGTACCTTTGTAGACTGAAACAATTACGTGCTGCCTGTAATTTAGAATGGGATTGAAGAAGATAGGTGGGATTGACCTGCCCAAGAACATTCTACTTTTAATTAAATTATTGAACATTGATATTGGTGCTCTTATAATTTCTTGCTGAAAAAAAACCCCAAACCTCTGCCACTTTATAAATAATAATTTGTTAAAAACCTGTTTTTAAGCAAATCTACAGTTATTGTGACTGCAGACTTTGCACAGGTTGACTTTGACTTTGCTATGCTAGCTGATTTAAAATAAGCTTGCAGTTTGGTTTATAGCATTTTGAAATTTTTGTTACATGAAATTCCAATAGTTCTCTTTTAAATACTGTGATTTGTATGTAAAATATTATGTCTGCCTATTGCTGTAGTGTGTCTAACAAAATGTTCTCTTATTTTCAGTCCCCCAGTGTTACAATGACAACTTTTCTTCAGGCCCTTTCACTTGCAGTAGACAAACAATTTGAAGAAAAAAAGAATCTTGCAGACTGTGTGTGATAGTCTACTGTTTTGTAGTTGATTGTATTGTTATATTTTTTCACACAAGTTGTGCTTTTATGCATTTGTAAAATAAATTGTCAGCACATTAAAAAACCTGGAATGCCTCATCTGGTTTTTCAAAATATTAATTAGTAAACAATTAAAGAAGTTCACAGCATATTTTTTGAAATCTTTATTTCAAATGTCAGTAAAAGGATTGTAAAAGGTTTTTAAGTCAGTTTCCATCTTTTGCCCTTACTAAAAGCGGGCAGGCTTCTGTGCCTTGTTCTTAATCACTAACTTTCTATTCATGCATTATTTATTCTGATTTCTTCTTTTTTTTTTAATAGCAATAGAAATTCAGGCTTTGGATCTGATACTTCTGCCATAAATGCAGTATTTGTTATTGTTTCTGAAATAAAAGGCATATAACTAGGAAGAATTCAAAGTGCTCAGTGGCAGACCAGATCTTTCATACTGACATCTCTTTATCTTGAAATTTAGTATCAATTATTATGGGTTTTAATTACATCAGACTCAAAAATTTAAAATCAGGAGATCACTTAATTGTATTTTGTAAAATGTGGGGATTTTTTTAGTGTTTTTGAAAGGATTTGAACCAGAGTGGACCATGTTTTCTCCATGAAGTATAACTACAATGTGTAAAAAAGGTTCTTTCAAATGTAAATTTGGTTTGGTTTGGTTTTATAGAAAAGCAGGACAGGGACTTTTACAAGGGTGTGTAGTAATAGGACAAGGGGGAACAATTTTAAACTGAAAAAAAGGTAGTTTTAGATTAGATATTTGAAAGAAATTTTTTGCTGTGAGGATGGTGAGGCACTGGCACAGGTTGCCCAGGGAAGCTGTGGATGCCCCTGGAAGTGTTCAAGCCCAGGGTGGATGGGACTCTGAGCAACCTGGTCTAGTGGGAAGTGCCCTGCCCATGGAAGTGGTGGAAGTTGGAACTAGATGATCTTTAAGGTCCCAACCCAAACTATTTTGTGATTCTGAATGTTGAGGGAGTTTCCAGAATAGTTTTTTTAAGAGAAAATTGAGAGATTTAAGTTGATTATATCCAGTTCAGACATGCCTCCTAGCTGTTGGTGTTGACTTACTTTAGTGCTTGTGCATTTTGTTGCTGCTTTATTTGTCTTTTAAATCAATGTTATATTATACATCCATAAAATGAAATATTTTGATCCTGAGTTATAGTTATTAATGAACATTATACACTGTGCATCAAAAATTTGAATGGAACTTGTCAAGTTCTATTAAATTTTTTTAATGGCATCTATTTGTATGTAAAAAGAGCCTCTCTGTTAACCCTAAGTGTCTGTTCATTATATTACTTTTGAAAATAACTTGTTACATATTATTCCATATCCACCCCCCAAAAATAGAAGGGAGGTGGGCAGCAGGAGAGAGTTCTACTTGGATTGTCTTACGGATTTCCAGGACTGCTCTAAGAAAAGACACACTGGATATGAGGAGTCCTCCACGTAACGTCCTCTCTCAGTCAGTGCAACTCCATCCCACACTCCAATGCAGTAACCTCAGCTGTTCTTTTCACAGGAGTCTCAGTGGCCACATATTAATCCTCTCTTTTCTTTCAGTGTTTGGTTAAGGGTTATGTGGAGGGAATAGTCCTCTTTTCCAAGTATAAATAAGTTTTTCAAATATAACCATAAATCAAAACTGCCATCTTTTATCACAAACAATAATTTTCAAATTTGTCCTTAGCAGATTTCTTTTAATTCTGCTCAAAGCCACTAGATGGCAGAAAAGAATCCTTGGGATTTAGCAAATCATGTGAGAATGGGAATGGTGACTTAAAAGTTTCAAAAGCCCTAATGAGGCAAGACTTTGCCACAGTGAAAAATCCCTCTTTAAGATGTAGTGTCAGCTGTAAGGTAATGTAACACCATAGAATTCCTCTGCTTGGCCTTAGAAAAATTCCAGAATTTAAAATATTTTGCCTAATAAAAGGAAACTGTTGCAGAATTTGATCCACAGATAAAAGCAGTGAGTTCTCTATGCTACAGCAGAAGTTATTTTGTAGTGTACTTCTACCATCTCATCCACTGGCTGGTGGGTTTAGAAAAATATCTGGGATGTAGGCCACTATAAGCATAGATGATGAAATATTGAGCCTGTCGAATGCAAAGACTTTCACCGTAAGCACATTAAAGTGTGGTATTTTAGAACAGTTAAGTAATCCTGAAATAGAAAAGTAAAATATTTTTTCTTTTTCTTGGAAAAAGCACATACAGACTCTTTGCCAAGCTCAGCGCAGCTTATTTTATGAGATATTTCCATGACTAATGTTTTTCCAAGCAGTGAAAATTGTTCATTTCTGATCTAGATCCTATGACATGATTTTCAAAATTGGGGTAGAAGAAGTCGAAGAGGGAAGGATTTTATTACCCAATTTATTCTCTAGAAATTATGCAAAGACAGTGATTTGTCTACAATTAATTTTAAAAGTTAAATAACTCCCTGAAACTTTGGACCTGCAGAAATACTCATTTCAAATGATCCTGCTTTCATGGCTCTCTATCAGTGCAGTGTTGCACGTTTTAATTCTCAGTTCAGCAAAGGATGAGAGCTCAGGGTAGAAGACTCCAGGTCAAACACTGAGAACAACATCATGAATTTAAAGCAAACTTTCGGAAATCAGAGGCTTGGTATTGCACTCAGCAATATGTAGCAAGCTAGACTGGGGAGATCTCTTTTCCAGGAAACTTTCATTTCTCTCAGATTTCTTTTGTTATGACACAGAAATAAGTTGTAATCATTAGAACTGTAGAAATATTTGTACAGTAGTTTGCTCTGGAGTTCCAGCTCTGGGGAAGAAGTGAAGAGCTGTCATGGAAATATCTTAAAGGATTTTTGCTGCTAGAGAGAATGATCATCAAGTTAATCCATCTGAGGTAATGATTAACCATTAAGTAGGGCAGATGCCTTACTCCAATTGATAATCTAGGAATAACACTGGGCTAGTGCTCAGCCTCCTAAGCAATCCAGATGTGAAGCAGTCAAAAATCATTCTGCTCCCAGGGAAGGCCCTCATCCTAAAACTACACAGCTGTGCTTCCATTCAAAAGGGGCTGGAAAATCATGCTCCTGATGTCACCCTCGCTTAGGATCATCACAGCAAATGCTGCTTGAGGGATGGTGGGCTGGGAATTTCTCATTCTAGCGGAGCTCAGCATCTTCTTAAACCTCCCTGCAAACATGTGGTCCTGGTGTCAAACCAGGATTTGGGCACCACAGCCTGAGGAGGACCATGAGCAGTGCAAAGCAAACCACCAGTCAAGGCCACCAGACAGGACTGTCTGGTTTTGACCATCTGCTGTCAACAAAACTGCAGAACCCCGTTTTTTCAAACATCTTGACATTACATAGAGACAGGAGTTTGCTATATTTCAGTGTAAAACTGATCTTGTAAGTACAGACAGATACAAATAAACCAACTACAGTAGCTCTGACCTTTATGTGTATTTAAGACTGTTAGAGGCTTACTGGCTACAATAACTATTAATCAATTTCCCTGCATACTTCAAAGATTAGGATATCCTTTTAAAATAGGGCATTGGTGGTGAGAAGTGCCAATCAGTGTTGTCACTCCTCATGCTGGGGGAATTGGACTGCATGACCTTTGCAGGCCCCTTCCAACCCAAACTGTTCTGTGATTCTCTGGTCTGAATACCGTTGCAAGGCTTAAGTCCTTCTTTTGATTTCATAAAGCTTTGGGATAGGGCTTGGTCCATGGAAAGGATTTATGAGCCAGAGGTTGTTTGAAGCTTCCCTGAACTTGTCCACTGCAGTTCCTCAATCACAGTAACTAGGAAAGGAGAATCCCAGGAAGGAAAGAATAGCCATTCAGAGCTCATTTATGCTGCACAGCACTTGGCCTCTCTCAGCAGGGCTTCCAAAAGTGGAGGCCTCTTGAAGGTGTTCAGGCTTTACTCAGTTTTGGTGGAAGAGCACCTGAGTAGGTTTTTTGTTGCAGCCTCTTGTGCTGGCAGCTTATAGGGCTGTCCAGTAAGAGATTTTGCTTCCAAAACATTTGAGGTCTTTGCTGGTTTTTGTTCTTTGTTTGGGGTTTTTTTTCCAGAGTAAAGACTAACTTGGAAGAACAGCCTTTCTTTAAAGGACTGGGCAGTCATCAAATCATTTTGTTAAACATTTTGATTAAACTCATTCTAAAACATACTTACTGCACAAACACAATTGCTGGGACCTGCCTAAGTAGAAGTGCACTGAAAAGGGAACAATGTCCCAGCTGATCTTTTCCACTAGAGAAAAGGTGTCCAGGGGACCAAGTTGGTCTAAGAAAGTAGGCCCCAGATCTCATGGCTGTAAGATTATCCTGACAGCTCTTCTAGCTGGATGAAATGTAGAACAGACTTTGAAACCAGCTCAAATATTTAGCTGTTTAGTAAGATGTGCTATTGCTTAACTTTTTGCAACTGATTCCAATTCTAGTAATTATTTTCAGAAATATATTTTATTGGTACAAATCTGGGGGTTTGGTTGGGTTTTTTGCGGGGGGGTGGGTTTTTTAAAATAATCTTGCCTTTAAACTCTGTCTAGTCTGTAACTGACCTGCACTAGTGAAGATACTAGTATATACTGGTTTATCCTTCAGCTGAAATTTTCTGTTCAGATAGAGCCTCTGGACTCATATTCCTCAGATTGCAAAGAGCTGTCTATAGGGTGCTGTTAGAGGCAACCAAATCTGGTGAAATATTACCTGTGGGTTAGAGAGTTTTGGCAAACGGCTTTGAAGTAATAAAGGGTTGATTTGGGAACACCCCAAAAACTTTGACAGGTTCTGATTCTGAAAAACACCTATTTGGAGTACTTCAGTATAGTCCTTCACCTAAGTCCCTCAGGGATACAGGAGACTATTTCTCTGCTTAACATTTGGTGCCAAAGTTAGGGTTTTTAAAGGACATTGGTTCAAAGACTGTGACTGTCTAAAAAAGTTTTCTTGCAGCAAATTTTCTTTAAGCAGCTGTTTCATCTGCTTAATATATCTGCTGTAAAGCATCTCATCTGAGCTGCTCTGCATGCTTCTCTTGCATGTAGTACAGGGAAGACTTGCATTTCTAATGGAATCTAACTAGGTGACAACAGAAGAATTGTCATGCATGCACAGAGAATCTAAGGTACCTTTCCAGCTGCTAACTTACTTGCTGTTGTTTTGTTGCTTTCTGTTTCTTCAATCACTTCATTGTTATCTCCTGACAATGCCGTACAACAGATAAGTTGTATGGCCTTATTTCAGTGTTTAAAGATCTGTGGTACCACCACTTGGGTGTCAAATTAAAAATTAATTTCTGTGGATACCAAGGTCTGCAGTATTGAAAACATCTTTACAAAATAAAATATGATAAAGGGAACTTTGATAACATTTCCTCTCCCCAAAGGCATAAACATGACTGAACCGAAATCTTAAACAAACAATCAAAAAATTTCTTGAGCATTCTAGGAATGTTGAGCCCAAGGAATTATGGAAAGCACAATCACCTGAATGAATAAGAAAAATGGTATGGCAGTACATCAGAAGTTGTACAACATCATTGGAAAGTACAGAAGAAAAAATCTGCACAAGTCAATAATTCTTTGAAGCAATACTGAGATCATTTGTATGAATAATTACTGAGACTGCTGATACAAACCAGTAATTTTCCCATGAAGGAACCAGTAATTTTTCCCATTAGGCAAAAAATCCATTTACAAAAGCATATATATACACATATATATATATGAGAGACTGTCTCATTGTGGTAATCGTACCATGCAAATTAAATTAATGACTCTAAAAGGTTTTTCAATGAGCATTTGCAGCTTAACTATTTTAGTAAAAACTCACCAACTTAAACTTTGGATAATTATAATTATTATCCTTTCTCAATAAAAGAATTTGGAAACTTGACAGAAAAAGCAATTTGACAGCAAGGCTGGAGCCTTAGGGGGAATTATAATATTACTTTGAGAATTTTGTGTGGGAGGTTTAACATTTGTTCTGCTTTCCTCTTTTCTCTCAGGAGTATAAAACAAATATTGGGAATGGTGCCATGGGAACTAGAACAGCATTTACTTTTCTGAAAGCCCTCTTTTCTGCACTAACCTGCTGACAATTATTATTCTAATATTCAATTATTTGTAGATTGGATATTAAATACAATGTAGACCAACACTTCTAAAATGTAACATTAAGTTACATCAAGTCTTCATACAGCTAAATCACTGAAACTTTGGGGAGTGTAATCCAGCTCTTAATGGAATAGAAGATGCATGTTGAGTAATGGCTCCTTTGACAAGGAAACCAAGAGTCAGATGCACTTATTCCAAAGTTTTTATACCCCAAATCTGAATTTCATTATCCACGTCAGGGCTTAGTCCTTTCCTAAGACACTAACTATGAACAGGTTTCTAATTAAAAAAAAAAAGCGAATAATCAGAAACAGAATTGGTAAGTATGTCTTGAAGCATTAACTTTTTGCTAGTGCTTTGATCAAAGAAATGAGAAGACAACCTTTGGCTTGGGAGAAGAAAAAACAACATGCAGAAAACAAACAAAACAAAACCAGAAAAAAACAACCAAACAAAAAAACCACCACAGACACAGACACCAATTTTCCTTTTTTGTTCTGGGGAGTATGCTAGAAGGTAGACAACTTTTGGCTTTCCTTTTGGGGGAAATCCTGCTGTCCCAACCTGTCACATGCAAACGTCCTACAGCTGCATGTCCCCAAGGCCAGCCAGTAGCAACATTGAGCCCTCATCCTGGACTGTGGGTGAGGCCCTATATCTGGTGCCTCTGTGCCATTAAGATGACCCTAGAACACTCAGAGCCCTGACTCTGAGGGGCATCGGCCCCTTACAGCTAAATGGGCTGATGTCACCTCAGATGTCCTTCATAATGTGGTGTCTGCATTTTGAAAAATGTAGACCTCCAATGATCATAGGTTTGCCTGCAAAGCTGCTCTACAACTGTTGCAATAGTCTAAATACTTGGACTCTTGTCTAATGTAGAATCTTCTCCACATCCTTGGCTGGATTTGAAACCTTCTGAAGACAATTAGTCAGATTTATAAATGGGAGGTGATCCAGGTTTCATCTCTGAAGGTGCCTGTGGGATTCATCCTGTCAAATAAATGCAACTTTTTTTTCTTCCCTTTGTTAGCTTTGTTCTTCTTCTACCACTTCAGTCACTGTTCTTTAGTTTGCATTCAGTACTTGTAATAGCATAGTATGGTGTGTATAGATTCTCTGTTACTTTTCCTTTTTTTAATCATCCACATCTGTTAACTGGGAAGCTGGAGTGCTCAGCAAGCATTTACTGAAGTGACTAACTAGGTTGCATTTTATAGTATTTGATAAACTTTTTACTGATTTACTGAAATAAAACTGTATGTTTACTGTCAATATTTGCACATGGCTTATTACGTTATTGTTCTTCCAGCTTTATTCAACATAATACTAGGTATTTTTATAAAAAGAAAATCAGAAAATGTGATTGATATGCTTGAGCCGGATCATTCCTAGTTTTATAATTGCCTACGCCTGGCCTTGCTACTGACTGTTAGTTTTGAACAACTTATTTAATATTTATCTAAAGAGTGGCAGCAGCATTCATGTGAGCGCCCCTTCTTCCATCTGCTGATGACTGTAACAGTCCCAGTCCTGGCCTGGTTTCTGTGTTCATCTCATTCCAAACATGCAAAGTATACTTCCCAGAAAAGATCCTTTTCTTTATGGTTGTGGGATGGGCTTTACAAGGACAGTTTCTTGATCCAAATGTCATCTTCTAAAGGACATGTGAAAGGCAGACTTGGTATTGGTCTCCTGCTGGGAGGTTCTCTCTGCTCATGGACCTCAGGACTGCTTGTTGGCAGTGTGGTGAATGGGCCCTTACAGTCTTCTGCCCCTCCAAAAGACCCTGTGGAATCATAGACCCTTCCAAGATTTCATACTGCATAAGATTTCTGGATGTCAACTGGTCCAATTCCTTGCCCAAGGTAGGACCAATTTAGGTCAGCTTGCTTATGGAATATCTCCAAGGAAAAAAATTTTGAAGCAATAAGCCCAACTACCTGCTGCATTTGCTCGCTCTCGCACACACAGAAGACCAAATCTGGACCAGGTTCTGGCAATTAATTCTGAAATGCACAGGTCCTTACAAAGCTGAGACTGGTGAGATTTCACACAGTGGACACACAGGAACAGAATTTGAGGCCTCACCACCTTCAGATTTTGTGCCCATGAAAGAGATAAGGAGATGTATTCTGTACTCACCTCCCTGAAGGAAAAACACTTCCACTCTTCCTTACCGTGTTGTCTCTGTACTGCCTGAGCTGCAAATTGCTAGGCACACTCTGACTACTGTGTCCTTTTCTGACTGCATTTCTTCGTGAAAAGTCCTTGTCTCAAAGCAGTCATATATACAATTTGAATGTGCACTCTTCTGCTTTTATAGAACTTTTTTTTCTTAGTCAAGGAAAGAGAACAGTTTTTCTCCAAGGTAAGCCTGGACAGAAGAAGAAGTGCGGTGATGCGATGTTTTTATTGTATTTTTGTATGTTCTTTGTACCCTAATGGTTCATCCCTACCTTCCCCACTCCTACTCCCAGTTGGTTTGCCCCAGATTCAAGCCGCTCCCCCGGTGCTCCCAAATATGGTTATCCCCTCCCCTTGTTCTGGCACCTTCCCTATCAATCGCCCAAACCCCTTCCGAAGTTCTGGATTGTTCTGTGTCTGTCACCCAAACCCTCCCTAATTACCCTTATAGGGTCCCCATCAATCCCCTGAGACCCTGCCCCTTCAGGTACCTCCCCTCTTGGAAATCTCCTAAACCTCCGCGCCCCATTGGGGAATGTGACCCCTCTCCCTCCACCCACCAAGACCATTGGACCAAATGTGAGTCCTTCCCTCCAGCATCCCTCCCTCCTCATCCGCCTATTGCTCCCTAGTTGGGTTACTCCTCTTGTTCAACCCTCCTTTATAAGGTGTAGCAGCACTGCAACTGTTGCTTGATTACTGTGGATCCCCTTCAAGGAAGTTGGTTTACCTCCTGTGGCAAGCCTCCTTGCTACTTTTCTTTCTGTTCGTGGAAGGCTGCTGGCTGCTACAGTGTCTGGAGCCAGTGTTCCGCAGGGTAGAGCTGAGGCTTCGGAGGAGCAGCTTTAAAGCTCCGTGCCTCCGGCTGCTCCCCACTCCTGCTGCACACCGCTGGAGCTAGCTTGGGCAGTGGACAGCAGCGGTCACTGCGACAAAGAAGGAAGATCTTATGTCTTCTAATGCTCCTTAAAATGCCGTCTATGTCCCTATGCAAAGAAAATCCGTAGTTGTCTACTACTTATTTCAAGATGAAACCTAACTCTTAACATTTAGTTTGGTTTTTGCTTTTTTCTTATATTAACTCTTTGTCTGACTGGAGTATGACAGCAGAAAGGTACAAGCATATTGTTAACAGTTTAATCAACATATTTATTGACAATAATAGCAACAGCATCAATCCACTTGAAAGGATTTTTTCAATTCTTGCAAAAAATACAAGAAGGATATATAAATGTATATAAAGAATACAAAGATTGCTACTGAATTAAGAAAGTCTAATTGTTTTTTCCTATTGAGGTTTGTTCTGGAAATTCAGAAAGTCTAGGTCCTGAAAATAAATCAAGCCACTGAGAAGTGACAAAATAAATGGATATTATAATAACTACAGCTGTAGGATATTGCTTCTGTAGATCCCCAGGAAGATCTAGTCTATAAGAATCACCTTTGTTTTATCTCAAGCACCAGTGATTTTATCACTGCATTTCTTGACTGAATGACTCTGGCTCATGGATTTTTCTGATCACAAACACCTGTAAGAATAAATGTTTAATTAATACACAGTATCCACAGGGGTGAATGCGTATTTATGATTTTTAAATATGATCTACCTATTTTAATTCTTAATTACATAACAGACTATATGATTATTGTAATAACTTATGCCTTGAGTTAAACATAGGCATAGTGACTGCATGTAATTTGTACTTGGCTAACACATTGTATTGAGCAAACAAATAAAACTGCTCTACTCTGTGGACTGCTGACCTATTTAGTACAGCTGCACATGTGGTGTTTATTCAGATGAGCCAGTAAATTCCTATATCCTTAGTATTCATATCAAGAAAATGTGAGGCATTAGCTGTAGTGAAAGAAACCTTCTGTTTATCTGCAGGCAAGCAACTCTCACGCACTGCTTTGCTCCCGTGCCTCAAAGCGAGCTTGGGAAGAGCAGGTTGTAATAGGAGTGCATCCATCTGCTGTAACCTGTTTGGTTTTTCAGTGATCTTTACTTTTTCTGTCATAGACTGCACACTGTCAAAGAGACCTGGGAAGATGGGACCAGTCACACTTTTCAAAAAAAATTTTTTTTCAACTATTTACAGATTTACTGGACATGAAGAAATGATCAATAGTTCTTTACTAATTTTACTTATTCAATTTGTAAATATGCAGTGCAAGATGAAGTACTAGCTTGGATGAAACTTCTTAAATTGGAATATTTTTTGTGATGTTTTCTTCATTTTGTCTCATATGTGGGCAGAATTTTGGGCATCATGGCCTTCTTGTGGTGTTCAAGATTGGTCAAAATACAGAAAGCAAATGGTCTTTCCCTCCTTCTCCTGCTGTTCCTGGCTGTACATCCATGCAAATTCTTCTTGCTTACCCTGGTTCTCAACTTTCATGCTGTAAGCCAAATGTTCTTACTTGCACAGCAGAAATGAACAGAATAACTCTTTGCCAGTCTAGTAAGCTCACAGAAGACTGATGTGCGTGAGAACAGATGAAATACCATGGACAGATTTGTCCTGATGGAAAACTTCGTTTCTAGGCTTTGGCTTTCACCTAGGCTTTGGCTTCAGAGCAATTGAAACCAAACTTAATGCTGACTGTCATGGTCTTGCCTATCTGCTGCCCCTGGCTGTGAATTACTGTCCTTACCTTCCACCTGACTCTGATCTTCCTCTGAGTCTTCAGTTGCCTAAGTCTTTGAGAAACTAAACGTTTTTTGTTGGAAGTTTTCCTGCTGGCCTGTTCCTAAATCTCAGTGCGGCAACTAATATATGTGGTGGTAGTGGACAGGAAATTTTGTGAGGCAACAGGCAGAAATTGTGTGCAAGCTTGTTTTCCCCAGGATACTGGCCCTGCATATGCTCGTTAAACTCTACAAAAATTTTAGCTATTACTTTCCTTAATCAAAAATAAAAGGTGCAGTAAAAGCACACAGCCGGGCTTTTTTCAGTGGAAAGCACATGAATCCCCTGCAAGTGATACATCTGCCAGAACAGAATTTATTTAGAAGGCTTTGTAAAGTTAACTTAGCTTCTCCCTTTATGTCTTGGTTTGAAAGACAGGTGTCTGCTAAGGAAGGCAGAAGCCTGCCTTGGAATGGCAGATGTAACCCCTTTCCCTCTGAGTTATCATAATTTTGAAATCAAGGGCTTTTAGGCAAAGATGTGGGAAATAGGAATAACAGTTCTTTACTCTTATATATATAACCAGTCAAACAAACAGCAATAACTACGGCAGTAACAGCAAACAATCACAAACCCAGTCCCAGCCTTCTCGGCTGTCAGGCCCTTTCCCCTCGGGTGCAGTTCCGCTCGCAGCCGGCAGGGGCGCTGGCGGCTCCCGGTGAGCAGGGCAGGTGCGATGGTTCCCCCGCGGCTGCAGGGGGCGCTCCGGAGCGAGCTCGGGGAGCACACGGCTCCGGTGCCCTGGGATCCCGGGAAGGGATGGGACAAAGGTTTCACAAACCCCTGAACAGCTGGCCCCGGTGTCCGGCTGGACCTTCAGGAGCAGCAGGCTGGAGTGGCAGGCTGGAGCAGCAGGCTGGAGTGGCAGGGATGAGCACAAATCCCGGGTGGCAGACGCAATGTATCCAAGCGGGGAACCCCCCCCGGAGGTCTAGGCAGGCAGGGCGAGCACGGCTACAACGCAGCGAAGGCTTGAATCAGCAGCGGGGCAGGGCGGCCACAGCCCGGCCTCCAGCGGGGCAGGGAAGGTGGGCCGGGGATCCTGGGATCTTTCTCCGCAGAAAGAAAAACGGCTGAAAAGAACCAGCAGCTTCTCTCTCCGAATGCCGAGAGCAAACTGACCCCACACCCAGGTGAAACAAAGGAGTAGCCAGGCCCACGCCACCTTCAGTGGGTAGCTCATTTGTCTTCCTTAAGTACAGCCATTTGTCCCCTTGCAACATGCATATGGGAAAAAATTCCTTTAACAGGAAAAAAAACTAGGACTAAACTAAAACCCCAACACCTTATTTTAATGAAATAAGAAGTTTACCAGGGTTCTGAATACCTGCTTCTGAGGTATGAAACAGATGTTTCATACATGTCTGTCTACTATCTCCATGTAACAGGTGAAAAAAGAGAGCGTCACTGGAGCCGTGTGACCAGCCATGGTGCGCAAGATAGAAGTCACTAGGGCTATCTGTACCTCTCACTGATGAGAGTCAGCAGTGGCCGTAGTCCTGACCCTAGTATTATCCTTTTGCTTTCATGGTGCTCTTGCATTGCCCAGTGAAATAATGAGGCAAATGTATGTGAAGATCTTACTTTACCTAGAAAATTTTTGCTCGCTCGTTTTAGACAATGTAAAATGGTGTTGATTATTTGAATCAAAACTTTCAGTGATGAGATGGGAGGCACAGTCAAAGGGTATCCGATTGTGGAATAAGCAATGCAAAGTTTATTTTTGGTACAGTTAAAACCGCCACAAAATCCTGTATTGCAAATATATTTTGGGGAATACTCTTCCGCTGACAGGAAATTAGACTGAAGAGTACTCCTACTTCGGTTGATACTTTTAAGCATCAGATACAAGTGTTAAAAAAACCCCAAAAACTTATCCAGATTTATTACTTTGGAAATCCCCAAGATAAGAAAGAATATAGATTTTTTTATTCCAACAATTAATTACTGGTACATTTTCTATGTTACGATTAAAGTGACTAATTCAGTTCCATTTTTGGAATGTGCCATGAGATTTTGGGTAGAGCAGGTTTTCCAAGTTTTTGTGTCACCCTTTGCTTTTCAGATCAGAAATGGTAAATTTTCAAGATCTAAAATTTCATCTACAAGAACAGTTTTCTGGTTGTTGCAGCACAACAGTTTCATGAGATGTAAGGAAATGTTTAGAAATCTGAATTCTTCTTAAAAACAACAACAAAACAGAACTAAAAACAACCCGACCCTCCCCCCCAAAAAACCAAACCAGAGCAAAAACAAAACCACAAACAAACAAACAAAGAAGAAAGGAAGTACTGACAGTGATTTCTATATCATAGAGAGCGTCATCCATCCCTCTCAGGATGTTCCATTACTGTTGAGGGCCAAGGAATATAGGAACATATAAATATTGGAATGACAAATGAGTCTTCCTCTAGACAAGCCTTCTCATTAGTTCCAGACAAGAAGTTTGTTAAAATTATTTTTCCTAAAACGCTATACATCTTTATGTAGGAACTCCTAGATCTGTTTAAGTCTGGTTTATATTCGACAGTGTGATGGACTTGCAACTGAGACAGCCGCAACTACACTTTTAAAATGTCTTCATTTGAGTGACTGCAGGCGCTGCTTATGCTACATTCAAATTCTGCATCAGTGCAGGAATCCTGGTCCAGACATTGTCTACAAAGGAAACTGCATTTCTGGCGCAGCCATGTAATGCCACCAGCAGCCTCCATCTCTTAGCTTTACCCTTTAACTCCTGTCAAGCATTCCTTATGAAATGTGCATTAAGCTGGAATGGAGGAGGTCACTGCCGAACAGCCATGTGGGAGTCATTACTGGGATTGATTAAGGGAAGAACTAAAAGTGGAGGCAGGTGAGGCAATCACAGCAGTTTGGGGAGGAACAATCATGGGAAAATAGCTGGATAAGGGAGAAAAAAGGGACTGGTCATGTGTAAATAGATGTCTGGTCTGTCTGTTTGCCTGGCCATGCCTTTCTCCTGGTCAGTGTAGTCAGTCTGTGTGGATGTGTGTGTCTGGAGGTTTAAGTGGCAGGAAATGGACTGGGAGCTGTTAAGTCTGAGCTGGATGCTGGAGAGACCAGAGGGTGTGTGAGTTGGCTCCTGGAGAAAGCAGAAGGTGGGGCTGGGGATTGGTTATTGGCAGGGCCACAGGACTGGACCAGCTGTTAGAGAGAATTGTCTGCATGCATATGTCCTTATGTGTGAGGCAACTGAAAGACTAGAGGATGAAGGGGACAGCAGTTAGGGTGGGCTGCATGTTAGGGTGGGCTTCCGTCCTAATCAGTCACAGGAAGGAACAGGATGGTGCTCTTTGGGAGTGCTTTGTGTTCTGTCTGTGTTGGTCTGCATGGCCAGCCAGGTGTACTCAGATATCGGGTACGTTTGTGTGCCTCTGGGGAATACTGGCTCAGCCTCGCCACAGGAAGGACCTGGGCAAATGGCTCTTCCACCTCTCTTGGGCTACTTGATTTGACAACCCCTGACAGATATTCATTCTATTAAACCCCTGGCATGGTCCCACTGTGGGGTTTTTTTTTTCCCAGTCATTTTAAAGGAATAGATAGGATTCTGGGATTCAGGACTCAAGTTAGTATTTTCAAGAAAAAAGATGATACGATGAAGATTGCTTAATGTAAAATGTTTTCCTTTTAGAGTTTCATAAAATCAGGGCTTGATTAAACTATTTTTAGCATAAGGAGAATTAGTGATTCCTAACAGTGTTTTTCTCCAACAGAGTATCACCAAAGTAGACATTTCCCTAAAATATCCTAACATACAAATTTTTTTAATACTTTGACACAGTTTCAGCTGGTGCTAATGGAGAGAGAACTGTGATAAAATAGCACAGGCTTTTTGGAGTCAAGGTAGTAACAGGGATAGGGGCACAGATAGCTACATCTGCAACACACCCCAGAGACTGAAACCCATTGATCTTTGATAGAGCTCCTGGTACAGTGAGAGTGAAGGTACCTAATGAGGTTCTTAGAACAATTAATGCCTATTGATTCACTCGAGGCTTTGACCATCTGCTACGTTTTTGAATCAAAGTGAAGGGAAAGTTTTAACTTAAAAGAACAACTTGAATGCTAAAGAACTTGGCAGTACTGCTTTCTCCTCCATATTCATATTATCAGAAGCTGCATACTCATGTTGCAAGTAAAAATCATTTATCTGAGAGCTTAATACTTTAGACCATTGAAAAAAATTCTGAGAAAGCTCATTTATATACATTTGTTACTAAATGTAAACCTTGTCCATGTCATTTGGTTTATTTCTACCACTCCATCTCTCTAATTTTCTTATGTAATTACTTGGTTTGTTTTGACTTAATAAATGACTCATTACCACTATTGTGCCCACTATCAGCAATGATAAAACAAAAGCAGAATCGCTGTTTGTACTTAAATCACCTAAATACTGGATTTACTTTTACATTATGTTACTGTTTTCTTGTAGTCCTTTCATGTATTTAGCTTGATTTCTCACCATTTTGGGTTTTCACTGTCACATGAAAGGAATGAGCAATTTAAGGGCAGACTAACAAAGGGACAATAAATCCCTGAGAAAATGTTACTGAGGAGAGGAAGTTCATCTAACACAGCTGCCAAGAATGAGGCAAATGAACATCTGCATTGGATTATACTGCTTCAGGAAAGCTAAAATGAGTCTGTGCTAAAAGAACCTTCTGTTAATCTTACTTGTTTTTTCCATTTCTCCTTTGTTTATGCTTTCTTGGAGCCAAGGAAACACAAGTTTCTTTATCAGTGCAAACAAGTGTTTGTAAAATCCCTTTTTAATATATGGTAACATCATGGCAAGTAACAACAAAGAAACAATGCAAAACTTCAGGTGTTTTTTGACAAGTCACCTCTGTAAACACAAACTTTCCTTGAAAGATCCCTGTGCTCTGCAGCAGCAGCTGCTCTAGCCAGGAATTGACTTAGTCAGTGCCCTCTCTCCTGCTGTTTGTAGCACTTCTAAAGGAAAGAAAGAAAATTCCTCAGCAACAGAGCAGAAGCTCTGTGGCCAAAACATAGCCTTGATCTGTGGAAGGACTTCATACACCTGCAAAGGCTATCAATTTCATATTGGTCACACTTTACTAGATGCACTCAGTTTTAAATCTAAGATTTAGTTTTTCCTGCCATTTGCATGTTCACCTGTGTGCCAAAAACCCAACCAAGATTTTTTTCCTTACAGGTTTATTACTAGCTATCAAAATTGCCTCATAGTAAATCCTCCTAAGTTCTCAGTTCTAGTCTGGGCATTTCCCATGCTGCTATCATTGCCATTGCAGGTGCAGCTGATTGATACACACTACTCAATTTTCTTGGGCAATACTGAAGAAAACGTAGAAGCTGGGCATGGAGGACAGAAGAATGAAAGTCTGGAAAACTAGCAGGTTGTTGCCCTTAGCAAATGTGGTTGTTAAGTCTTCTGCTATTGTTGTTTGTCTTGTTTTGTTCTCTTCCAAGAAGCAGAATTATGAATAAACTGCCACACTTCATTTTTGGAAGATTCAAAATCTAAGAGCTGCTTCTCCCTGTTTCTCATACAACTATTATTCAGAAAATTATCTTCAGCTCTTTTTTTTGAAAATATATCCTCGTTTATTTGATTGATTGTTACATATATTGCTTTAAACTGCTGTTTATTTTTTAAAAGGTTGAGATTACCTTCAGTCTTGGAAAAGGAAAAGAAATACCTCTTCTCTCTTTCTCTATTGCTGTACAGCGCAGTGTCTCATGCATGATCCTGACTGATGTAAAAGTAATGTGTGCAAAAATATATTTTTCCCTCTTTGACTTCCTCTTGCAAAGCATATAATCAGAAGGATTTTCCTTTCCTTTTGTTGGTGTTTCTCTGTAACCAGCACACAAAGAAGTGGGTTTTACATAGTCATTGAGGAAGACTGGGGGGTTGTGGCTGCTCCAGCTGGGCAAGACAGTCAGAAGAAAACCCTGAAACCCAAGCAGAAGGTCTATACATACCCTTCAGGGATGGCAAAAATAGAAGTGTTGTCAGCTGGTTTGACTAGGCAACAATATGAACAGGTTGGCTTATCCTTACAGGCAAGGAATTAATGTTTGATGTCTTGAGGAGTGACTGACGGTGCTAATACATTAACACTCCATTTATAACAGAGTAGGAGGTATCACAGTGTGGCAGAGGGACCACACTGCCAGGTGTATCTCAAGTGTATCTCAGGCCTGTTTCAGGTGTTCTGTTAATTTAGTCCTATCACATAAACACGAATGGAAAATTGAAGCAAGTTAATTTAAAACTGATAAAAAGAAAACATTGAAAGGCAATTATGATAATTTTTTTTCCATTTGAGAGTTGACTAGACTTCTTGAAGGCTTGAGGGATGTGCTGTGTGTGTGCTGCAGAGAAGTGCATGTTGGTGCACTCAGCATTCACAATACTGGCTCATGTCCTTAAATTATTTATATTTGTACAGCTTTGTTTAATTAACTACTACTATTTCCTACCCAGGTTGTCCTCCCTAGGTTCTGTTATACAGAAAGCTAAAATAATTCAACAAGGTCTGATAAAAAAAGTGGTTGAAAGGAATGAGGTGGGGTAGAATCTGGTCTTACAGCTTATGAGAGCATGGAGAGACAGGCAGGGGCTGGGAGCTGAAAGAAAAACATAATTAGGCGAGACAGTGATGGAGTGAGAAAGGGGAGTGAGACTCATGGCTGTGGGAGATTAGTACATGCTTCTCTTTACTGCTCAGCTGGTTTTTGAAGCAATGAGGTTTGAACACAGGCTATTCAGAGTAGAGTCACTGTTCAGGTAATTGGTGTTCAGGTATTACAGGACTCTCTGCTAGCTAGGGATAAAATACAGAGTGAGTGAGTGAGTTAGCACATCCTAATTTCTGTGTTAAGCAAGGAAGAAAATAATAATAAAGTATTTTGTAGATAAAAGCCATCATAACTAGAACCAAAAAGCCAGATGGAGAATACTGGCACAGCATTAACTAATTTACTATTGCTAAGCAATTTTTTAGAGTATATTTTTTAGGAAGCAAACAATGCATCTGGCAAAAAGAATTTGTATCATCAAAATGCAAACTAAGATTTATAGTTGTTTTTAACCCATGAACAAAGTGAAGCTCACTGCATCTCAGCAGCAAAGGGGGAGGAAAGAAAATGAACCCCTAATCTGATTCACTAACAAGAACTACAGCAATTAGCAGTAGTGGAAGTCTTGATGCACAGGCAAAACAATTTAGATGTTCTTGGCTAATGTCAGCCAAAATGAACAAAGTAGAGCTGTCAGAGATAGAAATTTCCTATCCCCGTAGTTGGTCTCATGGCTTGTGTGGAAATAAGTCTCCATCCCACTAGGCTAGTGCTCATACTGTTACGAACGTAGAAGAACTGTACTCTGTGTCTCTTCTGTACATAGGTAGGCCCATCAGTGCACCTATACTGCTGCAGAGGTGCTGCAGCACAGCAGAACAGGCAGCAGGTGTGCCGGGAAGCAGCATGTGCAGGATGTGAGTTGGTCAGTCAGAGGATATATGATGCAAATCTCCGGGAAATCAGGAAACATGATCTGCATCTCTCTAAAGACAGGTAAATAGATGTACTCTTATTTATCCAAATATATATTAGGGACTACATAATTTACCTGGTTAAAACACAGAACTACTATGTCATTGGTAATTTCTTCTTAAGCTGTGATTAAACCTTTGGACAATGAAATGTCATTTCAAGAGGTAGTAGATGACAATAACCTTTTAATTTTAAGCTTGGTGGTGACAGCTTAGAGTCTGTTTTGACAAAGACCTTTAGGAGTGATGAACACACCATTATATGAAGAACTGCTCATGGATATAGCCAGGCTTCTCTGCTCCCTGGTCTCTTCCTGCTACCCTTCCCAAACCTGTTGTTATCAGTGCATTGCTGATAGTTGTTTAATGAGTACTACCTCTAGTCATAAACCTTGTCTGTGTGAATGCTTCTAGGTGTGTTGAACAATCCTTGCTTCTGTGTCAGAAATCATGTGTTTGTTTAACTTGTGGAAGAGGGTCTCTTTTTTCTTTTGGGTAGTTCTGTGTAAAACATTATTGGGTGTGTTTGTGTGCCAAACACCTCTTCCTAAAATAAAAACAATGAAAAGGAAGTCAGACTTACAACACTATGTGAATCATGTTGTTGTTCAAATCTTATTTTGCCCACATCATATTTTTAAGATCTATAAATAACTGCATTTTAAATTTTGGTAAAAGAGTCAAGCACATGAGTGGGTAATGTGTTTATTTCTGTCTCCTAAGTGTGGGTGGTAGCTATCCTGTAACAGTCACACACAGCGTAAACACACTTTCTGTCCTGCTGGCATTGTGTGTTTCCTTTTTGTGGTACTTACACGCCCAGCTTTTCTCTGCCCTGCTCCCTTAATGAGCAATCTCACTACTTGTGGCAAGTTTCAGTTGTAACCAGGAGAAGGAAAATCTCAATTGGTAATGGCAGGATTGGCAGTATGGAAGGCAGAATTTACTGTATTTTGAGAAGAGAGGGAGAACAGTTCACAAAATTGCGTGAAAATAGTCTACCATTTGGAACACATTTTCCAAAAATATGTGGATGAAGGAGAAACAGACATACTTGGATAAGAGAGAAGAATGCATTTATCAGCTAAAATTTGATGCCAGACTAAAGTGGTCATATACTGTCCTTTAAGTTCTTTGAAAGATGAATATCTCAAATAACATTATTCTTGTGTTTTCTTGATGAAAAACAATTCTATTCTCTAAACTGAAAAGTGACACTTAAGGCATAAAAGTTGCCATTTTTATTTAAAGTATGCTTTGCTGTGAACATTTTTTTTAATGGCCCTTTAGTCTTAAGAATGGATAGTATGGACTTGCTAAACATATTTTTAAATAGTTTACCAACAGGATGATTTAAAGATTATTTGAAAATGTTTTGGTATTTTCTGATTTTGAGTATAATTAGTTCTAATCATAACAAATTTCTTCCAATTTTAAGACATTTGGAAATCATAATTTTCTCTAAGTAATATAATTGCAGCTGAGCTATTGAATAAAGGAGATTTGAAGAGGGAAGAGAAAAGTCTTTCAAAGATCTCTGTGACACTGCTGTTCTGTGCAGCAAATAAAGTTACCTCCCTGTAACATGGAGCCTTGTCACTTTGAAATTTGGTCACTTTCAAAGTGACAAGGCTCCATGTTACAGGGAGGTAGCTATATTTTCTAGATGCAAATATGAATAGATCATCCTGACAGCAAATGTAGTCATCACATTGAGAGCATCATGCACAGTGGCCTTGACTGGCATTTTTCCACTGACAGCTGGTGAGGACTGCACCTGTTAAATTCATGGGATCAGGAACTTCTGTTCTGACACCTCTATTATTTGGACATTTCATGTCAATATGTGATGGGATTTTTTCTATATAGATCTTAGTTTTCATCTGTAACTTAGTTACAGTTAATAGCTTATTTTTACTTTTTATGTCCTTGGTTTTGCTTACAATTTCTAAAAAGTCCTAAATTCAAAGCAGATGTATATTAGATTAGAGGAAGAAGAAATAATCAGCATGATCAGTACTCCCTCCAATAAAGGACTCCAGATGTTGAGAACTTGCTCTAAGACCTCATCCCCATGGCCAACACCAGAGTAAAGCCACAAAGACTAGGATCCAGAGGGACAGTGGAAGAATGAGCATAACATCAGAAAAGGGTTAGAAGCTAAGAAAATTGTGTGTGTTCAATTTTTAATGGTAGTGTTGCAATTACTGCATATTTCCCCTATATTAGTGCTCTACCTACTTTACTTTTCATTCTTTTTCTGCAGTAATTAAATGAAGACTAATGGTGATCCTTGAATTAGACTGTTAAAGATTCTATTATATTAACAATCCCAAAAGCACAGATGGTTGAGGTTCCTTCACCATCTTTGGGGTCTTCATTAGACTTTCTCCATTATGGTCACATCACTTTTGCACTGGGGAGCCCAGAACTGGACATGCACTCCATGTGTGACCTCACCAGGGCTGGACAGAGGGGAACGACCACCTCTGTCAACTTGCTGGCAGCAGGAATGGCCTTTAGGCCATCCCACCATGTCTCCATGATTGCAACAGGATTGTAGCCCTGCAGATGAGCACAGGTCTCTAATTCATCATGTCTATTCCCTCTGCTACGTACATGTTCTTCAGAGAGGCATTCTAGAATCCTGAGAAACCCAAGGGCCTGGGTTTTTCCAGTGATGTTGCTTTGGTTACAGGAAAATTCTGGAGCTGCCCCTATTCAAGTCTTGTTTTCTGCTTTTGTAACAACATCACCCTATGCCTTTTGATTATCAGCCTTATCCACCCCACTCTCACAGGACTGCTGGTAATTGTCCCTCTGTTGTCATTCCTAGTTTGAATCCTTGAGAGTGCACTCAGTCCCACTGTCCATGTCACTGACAAAGATGTTGAACAGCTCCAGTCCCAATACTGACCACTGAGGAAAGCTGCTTGTCATTGGTCTCCACTTGGACATTGAACCACTGACTGCAGCTCTTGGAGTGTGACCATCCAGCCAATTCCTTATCCACTGATCCATCAAATCCATGTCTCTCCAATTTAGAGACAAGGACATCATGCAGGACGGGGTCAGATGCTTTGCACAAGTACAAGTAGATGACATGATTGCTCTTCACTTACCCTGTCCATGTTATTGTGATGATTTGCAAGCAGAAATTTGAGAAAATAATCTGACGTGATTAAAGATTTGACATTTGCATCACCTTGTGGTTGGCTTAAAAAGTAGGATTTTACTTTTCTGAAAACCCCTACTTCATATAAACCAGTGGGAAAAGAGGTTTGTCCCAGTATAGAAGAGAAGGCTTTTTACAAGTTTATCTCAAGGCAGTGTAAAAAGTAATCATTAATGTCACTCATTTGGTCAAGTTCTATAAATATTTTTGCAAGGAAAATATTTAAGTTAGCTTGCACAGAAGGGGAGAGGGATTCTGGTGAACGTTTTACTATCTGTGCCCTGTGATAGGCCATGTGCCCATGTGTGTGGAGAAAATATTTCTTCAGCTCAGCTGCACGTGGAAACAGACAGTGAAAGTGCTGCATATAATTCTTTCTGGGTTTATTCATATAAAAGGAATGTGTGACATTTAGTCTGAATGGAGCCTTTCAGTGCAATGCATGTATTTAATATGGTTAAGACTTTTTTTTAAAATATACTTTAAAACTATGCACCCTTCTGCTAATGATAAATTAATTTAGTATACTAATAGGATCAGTGTTGCCATGCACATGAGTTTAAATTACAAGCAGAACATCTATTTATACTTGGTTTTACAGTTGTCCCACATGCTCTATTGTATAATTTCAATTGCTTGTACAATTTCTAAACACTGACTTAGTGTTTCATGCCAATACTATAAAATTCATCAGAAACAGTTCAGCCATTTCTGGAAATGATAATTTTTGTGAGTCTGTCAAATAATTGATTAATAATTCTAATGTTTTTTCATGTTAGAACACCAACTCAATAAGGGCATACTGATACTTGCAAGTGCCACCAGAAGTATTGAAATATCTGTATTCACAGCATAAACTGCTTGAAATATTAGAGCATTGCACAAGTCATGCTTTTCTTGTAGGTTTCATGGATGCTTGCTTATAGCAGAAGTATCACAGAGGTTTCCCTCTTCTTGTTATGCTGCCTGGCAAAAAACTGAGTCAGAGTCTGTAGAGGAGAAATATATATGCCTAAGCATTTATTCTTGGTTTACTTGCCACCTAGTGTCAGGTAACATATGAACGCTTCCCTTTCCTTCTGCTTCCTAACTGGTTTCCAGTCATCTTAGCTTTGTCTTCACCTCTTCCCAGCTTCTTATCCCAGGCTTTTCACTCAGTCTTATTCTCCTTTTTTTCTGTATTATTCATCCATTTTCCCCATCTTACCCACCTCTGTGCCCAACAGACCTTGTCTCTTCCCTTTCAAAAATCATCTCCCAATGTAAGTATTGATGGGAGATTCCTTCCTTTCTAGGATTTTCTTTGCAAGCTTCAGGTCCCTGATTCCTCTTTGCTTCTTTGCCAATTAGCCCGCATTGTGTGAAAGATGTAATATTTTTTCCCAGTGCTTTTTACAATACTGTGAGGGAGGGATAGAGTAGGCAGAAAATCAAATTAATTGAAATTATGTACTAAAGAAAATGCCAGAATTCTTTTGCTGTGTGACCTTAGTTTGTATCCATCTGTAAGGTATAGTACAACCCTGTCTTCAGGGTTGTATATACTGTATATATGTATAGAGTATATGTATAAGTATAATAAGAGTATAAATGTATACTCTTATTCCTTCATAAGTATATATTAAAGGATGCATTTATAGATTTTTTTCCTAAGGTGCTTTGTTTTAAGGAGAAAAATGCAGAAGAACAGATACTGAAGCATTTGTTATGCTTCTGAAAGTGTATTATCAAACCACTGTGAAATTAGCTGTTTAGCAGCTGATCATATTCAAAGCCAAAATGTTATTCAGAGTTTCTGGATAAATTGATACACCCTGCAGTAATCCATCACCTAAATTATGTACTCAGAATGACTGGCTTTTCAGGAAGTCAACGCACAAGAAATGATTCTGTGAGTGAACAACTGGTTAAAAGAGAGGCAAAAATACGAGGAATATACAGGCAGCCCTTGTAGTAGAGATTGATCACCACTGTTTCTACAGATATTGTACTGCCTGCCTTATCATCAGAGTGGTTTGGGTTGGAAGGGACCTTGAAGACCATCTCATTCCAAGCCCCTGCCATGGGCAGAGACACCTTCCACTAGACCAGGTTGCTCAGAGCTTCATCAAACCTGGCCTTGAGCACTTCCAGGGATGGGGCATCCACAGCTTCTCTGGGCAACCCGTTCCAGTGTCTCACTACCTTCACAAATAAAGACTTTCTTTCTAATATCTAAATACACTCTCTGTCAGCTTGAAGCCATTCCCCCTTTTCTGTCATTAAATGCAGTTGTCACCTCTCCCCATCTTTCTTGTGGGTGTCAGTGAGGGCAGGCAATTATGTGAGTACTCTGCAGTGAACATGGCTAATAAGGGTTTTTAATAAGGATGGGACAGGTTGTAAAGAGTTGCAAATGGATCTTCCAAGAAGGAAAACCTGGAGAATAAAATCAAAGAATACCTTAATTCCTACCATTAGTTACAAATATATTCAGGGACGGGAGAAACCCTAATCCACATAAAAATACCTCTTAGGTGTGAATTACAAAACTTATGACAATTTCAAGAACATGTCTTGGCTGCAGTCAAGAAAGTACATCAGTTGTGTTCCTCACAAGAAAAAGGACAGAGGAAATTGCTATGTACCCTAGCCCTGACCCAACACTAACCATAACCCTAACACTAACTTAACCCAATACTAACCCCAACCCTAACCCTAACCCAACACTAACCCTAACCCTAACCTAACCCAGTAATAATCCCAACCCTAAGCCTAACCCTAACCCTTGGAATTACTTGCATCATGTGCAGTTATGATTCTCCTGACTCCACCAAAGATCAAAAATTATGTCCTAGAACACAGAAACCTTGAGAAAGACTAAAAAGATAACTAGAGGTGTGGAATGGTTACAGTACAAGAAACGACCAAGTTCACACTTAGTACAGAAAGAAGACAAGTAGAAAGGATATATAAAAGAGGCTTCTGAAATCGCAAAGGGCATGGAGAAGAGACAATGGGCACCAAACTGGCGAACCCTGTCCAGTATAAGAACTCAGAGACGTTGAAGAACGTCAGCAGGACCTAAGCTGGAAACAAAGAAGCAGAGATTTCTTTTATGAAATGCATAGCTGAGCCGTGGACCTCCTTGCCAGAGGATATTTTAAATGTCAACTATTTGTACATGCTCAGGAGGTCTAAGCAAAAGATAAATCTCTTACTCTTTTTTAGAGTGGTTCTTAACTCACTCAGGCCTTGGTCCAGACGGCTTCTCTAACACTAACTTTGCACAAATTATAGAGAATAGAAATGTGCAGCTAAGAAATTTGTGTTGCAGTCAGCAGGAAAGAAGAAAAACCCTCTGATGAGAAATATAAGAACACCCAGCCAGACCAACTCAGTGAGCGGATAAGAGCTGCAAAAGCAGAATTGTGGCCTGCCATTTGGAGTCTTAAGGAGTGTAAACAGTTGATAGAGCTAGGGAAAGTAAACAAAACTTCTGCCTGGAAAATGGAGATTTTTAACAAGAAGGAAAACTCCAGCTTAGCTGCAGACAGCTGGACACAGTACTGAAGGAAAGCACAGATGTCCTAATTCGAAGGAGTCCTGCTGTGTTTGAAAAAGACGAGACAAACAGTAAGGTTAAAACTGAGTGCATGTGTACAAATGTCACTGCCTTTGTGGGGAGCAAGATATACATGGATAGATGGATATAGCAGATATAGAGAGCCTGTAATTCAGTAATTCTTTGGCTTACAAATGATCACTAGACACTCAAGAAATCCCAGTGACCTACAGGAGTGGGGGTAATAAACTGTTTGTATTTCGGGATTCCTCCACGGCTGTCCATTCAAAACTAACGGGCTGCTGAGGTCAAGAACATGCTCTGTCTTGTTTTCTTTTATCCAGTATTGGATAAAAATGTTGAGCATTGGCCAGATACCAATGTTAAAATGTCCAGCAGAAACTAAAGGCGCTGTCAGCAGCATTTAATGAAGATCATCTGCATGAATCGTGTATTACTTCCTTCATTTCTATGGCTTTTCTAAAATCAGAGGAAAAATCCATCCAATAATTAGGTCTTTGCTGCATGTACTGTAAAAAAATCATTACAAATTTTATAAATCTGGACGCTGCTTCTACATTTATCTCTTAAATATATTAGTCTACTGTAAGATACCAAGACAGACATACGTTTTGGTCATATATACTGGATAAAAACTCTGTCGCAACAGGAATGTTTATGCAGGTAAGCTGCTGACATTTTGTGGATAAAGAGACAGAAAGGAAGGAAGGATCCTTCCTATTGAAGGAAGGATCTGAGTTAAAAATTGTTTGACAGGACTAATAATGGCTCTTGGTAGCTATTACTAAATATTACCTGAAAAAAATGGAAAAGTGAGCCAGGCTGTATATAAATACATTTTCCATGAATGCTTAAAAACAGTATTTTCTCTTAGGATAACATATATCTAGTGTGCAAGATAAGCATAAAATAAATAGATTTTGTATATGATTTGACCAAATGTTACAAACACTGTTCCTCTAAGCAGTGCGGCTGATGGTAACAATGGAGAAATTTCAAGGCGAGAGAAAGGAAAGAGATGACAGCCTCAAGTAGAAAAGGTGAATGATTAAACCTTTTTTCAGCACTGATCTAGTACTATGGGACTGAAAAAGGGGGGTTCTTGGTCCTCTGAAGAAGATAAAACTGTGTGTTTATAATAAGACACTTGATTAAAGGATAATTTGATCTCTTTCTTCCTTATCTTTATGGAGGAGTATAGCAAATAATACTGGTGGCTTAGTTAAAAATATACCTGGGAGAGCTGACCTGTTGTGGTTTCTAACCAAAAAGGGGAGTCTGGAGTAGAATCAAGATTCTAGATTTTAAAACCCTAACCTCTGTATTTCCTAATTTAATAAAATATAATAAACTATCAATCAAAAAACCCCAACAACAGCAACAACAAAAAACCACTAAGATAACCCAGTAACAAACCTCCCCCCAAAATAACCAACTAAACAACCACCCCCACGCCCCTCCCCAAACTCAAGCATTTTATTCAGCATGAAATAAAATTTTTCCTAATTCTGTTTATTGATTGAGATTGTTCTTTCATTACTGCAAAAAACTTTACTCCTGTCTGTCTTCCACTTCCCATCCTAGGTAAATATGTTGTCAGTTTTGACTCTCCTAAGGTGATCTTCAGCACTTTTCAGTCTAGATCTACCAAGAGCCCACTGGTCCCTTTCCATATGCAGTGCTTTCCACGCTCCTTCCTGTCCCAGTCAAAAAGTGACAATTGCAGCCTTTGTTAAATATGTCATGACTTAGAAATTGTCTGAATTATTTCAAGCATATCCTTGCAGAATTTCTTCCTTGAGCAAGTGCTAGCTTTAAAGAACTACAAGTGGAAAAAATGCTTTTCATTGAGTTAGGAGGGAGGGGTGAAATAACACTTTTAATGGAAACTATTAGAAATGCTCAGTGACAGGATCTCTATAGCAGACACGTGTATGTACAGCTGCTGAGGAAGAGATACACTCTCAAACTACATCCAGCGTGTAAATCTCTGTAAATATTAAACTTAGAGAGCTTGTCAGAGAAAAGGATGTACTTCAAAGTGTCTCTGTAGGTGACAGAAAATCTGTAAGACAGTTCAGTTGTGAATCCCAGGCATTTGTTGCCATTTAACTGCTGCTCTGTCCTGCTCATATCTTAAAACTTGCTTCTGATGAAGTTTGGCTAAAATGGCCTGATAAAGGTCCCATTCCGTATAAGAATTTGTTTCACTGCCTGTGTAATGCTGGATGGAAGGATGTTGGAGGTCATGTTTTATTGGATAAGTGGAGGCTGTGAGCAGGCGGGAGCAGCGGGAGGGGAAGCTGGAGAAGCCGTGCTACTGCCTGTCAGGGTACACAGCAGTTGAAGACCGGGTTGGATAATGACAGTGCCGGGATGGTGTACAGCAGTAAGGGGCGTCCATCCATAAATACAGTAGGAAGTTTTCGGCAGTGGTCTGACAGGAAAGTCTACACGGAGTCAGATTTCAGAGCTGGAGCAGTGAATTGCAGTGAGTCACACAGAGAGCCTGAGTGCTGCCTTTGTTCCACTTGTGTCTGAACGTTGGAGGAGAAACAGCAGGCTCCAGTTTTTATTAACTTATTTTCATAAGCATAAAACTCATGTGCACTGAACTTTTTCCTCACTTAAGTTCTTTCAACTGACTTTCAAAAAATGCTCTCATGGTAAGAAATCTTGCTTCTAAATTTTACTTTTTCTTTTTTTTCCCCGTGTGTTTCTGTATTACAGTCTTTGGTCTCATTCTTCCTCCACCTCCCTTTTTTTTTGGCACACCTGCTCCAGGCTTGCCTGGTGGACCTGGGACTTGTCACTACTGCTCTTTGGCTTGTCAATCCGTGCTGGTGCAGCAGCTCAGATCATAGAAGGTAAGGCTTCTCCAAATCATGTTTATAAATCGATAGAAAGTGTGAATTTTAAGATTTGCTTTCCTAATATGGAAAGAGAGTCTACCATTTCAGATCTTCATTTTCTCTGCTGCTTACTGTTCGTCATTTCATATAGGAAAGCTGCTGTGAGTTAGGAGCTTAAATTCCCATTCATTCTGGATAAGGGGAAATAAATACATTGGTTCTCCAGCTCTAAGGCAGCCTATCATGCCTGTTTTCTCAATATATCTTCAGAGTGTAATAATTAACAGAAAGTACTTTAAAGAAATTCAGAATACTGAATGTTTTTATAATTAGGATAGATATATGTGTCACTGTGGACATATCAGGAATGTGCCAGGCATGATGTGAGTGCAAAGACATGGATGTGATGCTTGTTTCAGTGCACAGAGATTTCTCCTGGTAAGAGTCTGACCAAATTGAGATTTTCTAATCTCTTGAGTTAAGTGTCTAGTTTTACCAGTCCAGTCTTTATGGACTTTCAGTGAAAAGTCTTTTTGTAACTTCAGGTCATATGTTCTTGTAACAGAGCCAAATTCCTCAGCATCTCTGGAAGGCATAAACTCACATTTAACTAGTGAGAGAGAACACTGATTTTAAAGTTTATATGTAATTTTGAGAAAAGTGAAAAGACTTCACATATTGCTTTGCCATTAGGAAATATATTTCTATCAAAAAGTTTTTTTACTGTCTTGCAGAAATAGTTGGAATTTGTTATGTAAATGACCTCTAGATAACTGTGTGATAGGAGCATTAGAAAGAATTGTTGGGAAATAGATACCTCACATAAAGACTTTAATGTTGCTCAGATTGATTTTTCCTCTTTAATTGACACCATCATAGATCACTGACACTTTGGCATCTAAAAGCCAAAGCCCCAGGTGGTTATTGCAGCAGGAGAAAAAGCCACAGATTAGTTATCACTAAAAATGCTATAGGTACAGATGAGAAATATGTAATGCTGTATTACAGGTAATTAATTAAGGAAACAAACTGAAACCAGGTCTAAGAAATGTATATCTGAATGGTGACTGAAATATAATACATTGTCTGTTGACTGAAGGCAGTTCTGTTGCATCAGGTGAAAATGTTTTTCTTGAGCTGATGAATGACAGTGCATGAGAGAGGTCTGGACAGGAGAGAACCAAATTTTGGCACATAAAAGTTAATAAACAGGAGATCATTAGAACTGCAAGTATAATGACAAAAACTGCAAGTATTTATTTGACACACAACTTTTTTGGTGGGTCTATGCCTGTTTCTATTACCTGAAGGTCTGTTTTTTTTTAAATATCCTACCTTTGAAGGTCAGGTCAAAAGTCAGAAGTAGGAAAGATAATCCCTATTGTTTCTGGACATTTTCTTCCAGTGCAGAATTTTACTGGTGCTGGAAGGACACCTGACTTTACCATGAATGAAGATCAAGTAGAGTTATGCAAGATCCTAAGATCACTGGAGACTTGGAAACTGCTCTGGGCATATGATCCTTCATGATTGTTCTAGCCTAATATTTCCTACTCATTTTTCTGTTAATACAAAAGCTCCTGTTCTCAAATGTTTACTAAATTTTTTTACATCTGATTTTTAAGGGCTTGATATAATGTGGGTCTCATGCTTTCCATTCCACTACATGTTTTCCTGATGCTTTGTTTAAATTATTTCATCTTCTGAAATCAGGTGTTGAATGCCAGAGACAGGAATAATATTCCTTTCCTTCTGGTGCTGCAAATACGTGACTGATACAAATTGTACCTGTTACTGAAGAAGAGAATAATTTCATACTTTAAATCTTTCAGTCTAACTATTGGAGAAATAACCTCATTTTCCTTTCTCACAGTTCTTTTTAGCAGTAGAGTGCACAGAAATAAACTGTGTATTTAAGATAAAAATGTTTGGAGACACAGAGTGATGAATTGACCCCCTAGTGTTCAGGCCTTTAGCTGCTAAATGTGTGCTTTGCCCAGTGTCCTTTTTGTCACTGTCTCCTTCTAGATCACTGCTTTCCAGGATTCTCCAGCACAGTGAATAATGCTGCACTGCTTTTCTGAGTCTGGCTCTACTCTATCTACCCATAGCACAGATTTGTATCTGAATTCCTTTGAATGAAAGAGTAACCGTGAATGAGTAAATGTGGTTTTGGAGGAATGGTGCAGGTGCCTTCTGTTGTATCATTGTGCTGGTTTCACGCAAAAGGGAAAAAAATACCTTGAGATGTTCTTGAGTTTGTTAAATAATGGCAAGAAAACTGTTCAGGGATTGAACTGTTCACTGAGGGATGGGGAGGGGGTAACTTATTTTTTACAAACCTGAAAACAGTGGCCCTTGGAGTTTAGAGGAGAAAAGTTTGCTATCTTTGCCTTCACCATCTTTGTCCTCTTGTTTTCCTCAGGGGAGCACTGAATTGCGGAGGAGGGTTGAGGGTGCTGAATAAAACAAAAGCCTCAGCAGACATGTAGCAGAGAGCTTGAGCTCTTTCATGACTTTGTGAGAGATACTAGAAAGACTAGTTAGAAAATGTTCGTCTGTTTCCTATCAGGAACAATATTTTGACCAAGTCTTGTTCCTCTTGAGAGGATAACTTGTCTAGTTATGATTACTTCCTACACAGAAAAAGTGGGCGGGAAGTTGTAGGGAGAAAATTCAGATGACAGTCTTTGAAATTGTTTGAGAACTTCTGGGCTCTAGTTTAACTTTTTATTAAACCTGTGAGATATTGGGCCTTTCTTTTAGTAGAAGCGTTGCTTTCATTTCCAAGTCCTAGAATGTCTGCTTTCATTGTAGAGTAAAACAAAACAAAACAAAAAAAGTATATAAAACCCTGTATTTAAAGTAATGAACTACTAATTCTAAAATAAAATATTTAAAATTTTGAAATATTTAGTTCAGAACTTTAAAATTCAGTTGCATGGCCTGCAAATTGATGGGATTGGTCATTATTTCAACAAAACTTTTAAGAAATAATGCGATCTTGCTTCAGAGTGAAACTGAACACGAGTTCTGAAATCTCAGCAGTTTTCATGAGTTCGAATGATGAATTTTTACTATCTCTGTTGAAAGGCTTTAGTCCATTTCATTGCAGCTGGCATTGCACGTGTACAAAAAGGTAAGGAATAAAATGCTTTCTTCCTCTTCCCCCAGAGTTAGTGTCATTTAAACTATGGAGAGCTTTTGCAGTTTTTCTCTTGTGTTCACAAAAATTGTGCAAATACAGTACCCAATTCTTCTCGGGTTTGTGTGGGAGGACTGAAGATATGTTGGTGTCTTAATAATTACTTCTCACTTCTCTTTTGTTCAATTGACAAGCATGTGTGTCTCTGTTCATAAAAGCTTGGTCTGTCTTATCTGGCACTGCCTTGCAGTGCATTTACTTGGCCCTTAATTATGCCTGGTAATGTATTTTGACTTCCACTGGTTACCCTGGCTGCTTTTAACACATTTTGTGTCTTCAATAACAAATTAAGTTAGTGAACAGAAGGTACTCAGAGCACAGCCCTGAACATGCTGGCATACAAACTGTGGACAGAGCTAAAGTCAGAAAATCTCAAGTCTGAGTGATAGACACATCCCTATGACTTGCTCTAGCTTCTTGCAGAAATGACATTTATTCTTCTAGGCTATCTAGGCAGTTATCAGCATTTCTCAGTTCTCTGCAGTCAAACCAGTGCCTGCATTTAAAAAAAATATAGAAAACAAATGTTCAAATGTATGTGGTTCTGCAGTTTATATTATGTTTATGCACTCTAAAAGAAGCTTTACAAATTTCTCATTGACATCTGGGTTTTATTATAAGCCAAGCTGAACAGCGCTTTCTTGGCCTAAGTAACATGCTTAGCAATTGTTTACATAAAGTAAATATTTGTCTCCTTCATTGGCCCTCTGTACACAGAAAGGCTGTCATTAGGCTGTTGACATAAACTTTGCACTCCTGACCTGCTGAGTTTAATGGACGAATCCTGAATTATTGACTTTCATTGGCTGGTGATCAACTGGTGCAATTCTTACAAGCAACAAACCAGAACTTCTCTTCACAATGAACTGACATAATGAGTGTGAACAAACATGTCTATACATTCAAAATATTGTTTCTACCAAGTAATTGTTGTATGTGCTCTGAGTTTCAAATGTGTGCAATCACATGTGTGATAGGGATGGCTCAGTCCATTCTTTCCAAAGACAGGACACAATTACAGCGATAATAAAGCACAGTCCTTCTTAAAGAGAACTTAGATGGCATTGCAATCCTCTTGCACCAGACTGAGCATTTGGACATCATCAAACTGCAATTGAGTCTAAATTGAATGAACCACTGTGATCCTTCAGGCACATATTCAAGCTGTTACCAGCTGTTGTGCATGTTTTCAGTGTGGAGCCAAGCCTGATTTCATAGCTGATAAAAGGCCTTTCCATGCAAAACACAGTAATTTACAATAGAAAATCAGTTGGTTTCAGTTGGGGTCATCTCTTTCAGTAGCTGAAGAGATTGATAACACCAGTAGAACAAACCTGACTTAGAAAATTTGTTCCATTCTGTTACTTTTCTAAACAGATTCTTTTTCTGTGTGACACCCTCTACATGTTAATTCTCTTGGACAATAAACTACATGTTTCCTAAGTGACTCTACCGGGCAACAGAAGATGGTTTTTTTAGCTTTTTATTTTTGAGGCCTCCGAAGAGAAAACCAGCTGGGGTGGATATAGTGTTATAATAACTGTCTTCATTTCCTCTCTGGAGGCATCCTTGGGCACACTGGAAGTCTGGAGTAAGCAGTTATTTCCATGATCTTAAATAGAACTCAAAATCACAATTGTGCTTGCACTTGGAGTTTGAAGGACCATTTCAATAAATGAGCATCAGGAGGAGAGATTTGACTGCACTGTTTATGTTTGGTATATTCAAAGGGTTCCAAAGAACGTATTTCTTATTCTAACACATTAATTGCAAGATCGAACGCTTGTTTTGGAGGCTGCCTGTGCCTTTGGCTGTGATTTCTTCCCCTTTCCTTTGCTGTGTTAGCCATGGATTAGTTTGGTTTTTCTTGTAGTGGTATCTCACATTTGACCAAATCCATGCAGTAGCTTTGCCAATTTATGGAAATGTGCCTTGGCTAGAAACACAGTAATTTTTACAGTTTAGTGAAATGTGATTGCTTTATTTAAGCTGTCGTTAATGGTAACTATTTAAGAGACAATGTCTATTTATCATCATTAATATTAAGTCCTCAGACAATCTTTTCCCATTTGGCCAACCCACACTATCACCACAGGTTCATAAAACATCAATATCAACCACCAATTTAGACTGTGGTTAATTCTCTTCATGAAAACTTCCTATCTCTAGCAGCTCCTGTTCCCAAACCTAGAAATTCACAGATGTTGCAGAGAGTAGAATGCAGGTAGAATTCTCCCAAAGAATGAGTAAAATGAGCAAACCTCAGTTTTAATGTATTTGCATATGAGCATGAAGTGAGAGATGTATCATTCAGCATACTTTCTGGTCAGAAAGCCTTGGGAAAAGCAACTGGCAGAGCTGAATGTGTCCTGACAAAGAACTGCAGTATTTTACATCATTTTTGGCTGTCTTACAGCCCAGTCTGAGAAGAGCCAGGGTCTGTACCAAGTTTTCCTGAAGGGTTCTGAGAAGAACCAGGGTTTTCTGGAGACACTCAAATGTGTTTTATTCCAAACATTCAATCGACGGTAGCCTGAATCTGGTAATAGAGATTCAGCAATGAGATTTGAATATGAATTGCACCATCTTCATGGTCTTTTGCTTCATCTTCAATACAGAAGACAAAATATTAACAAACAAGGGCTTCAGCCAGTTCATTCTATATTTGGGAACCTCCTGAGTCTTGTGACTCTGGGTCTACCTCCTCTGCTGCCCCTGAATCCAATCCTTGCTGTGAAGAGTTACCACAGTAACTTATAATTGATGAGGTACAGTTAACTTCCAGTCCTATTTGTGACATATCTTTCTCTGAACTGTGAAATCAGAGTTCCATGCATAGTCATGATGTCTGTCTCTGCTTCTTTGGAAAGCTGAATATAGCTTTTGACTTCCTCTGTACTTTTTTGGTAGATGGCAACTAAGAGAGCATTATAGTATCTGTCATTACTCATTGCATTTCATAATCACTTCCCTTCTTACAAGTGATACACATAACCTAACTCAAGGAGAACAGAACCCACGTAGAAATAATTTTAATTCTGTGCTGCCTGCTAAAGAGTAAGTTGATGACTCTTGAGAGAAAAGAATAGTGCTCCAAGACATGCTTCAAAATTTCCTATAAACCGTGGATATTTTGGATAGCCTGTAACTGGGGTTTGCTGAAAAACAGTTCCAGAATATAATCCTGTGTGGCATCCAAGCCCTGATTCATCTCTGGTGATATTTCATATAAGTAAACAGTAAAATGAAGCATATGAGAGTTGGAAACAGGGTCAGGTGGCATGGCAAATACATAGACACACTGTCTGAGAGTATGGGAATGAGCTCAGGAAAGTCAAAGCCCTTTTGGAATTAAATTTATCAAGGGAAGAGAAGAGCAACAAGAAAGGCTTTTACAGGAATACCAGCAGCAAAAAGAAGATTAGAGAAAATGTGGATCTGCTGCAAAGTGAAATGGGGTGAGTCTGATGACAGGACATGGAAACAGCCCAGGTACTCAATGCCTTCTTTGCCTCGCTTTTTGCTGGTAAGATTTCCCTTCAGGAAACTGAGCCCTGAGCCCAACTCAGAAAGTCTGATGCCATGATTAGTCCCCCATTGAGGCAGACTGAGTGAAGGGACATTGAAATCAGTTGGATAACTGCAAGTCCACAGGACGTGATGAGACACATCCATGAAGGCTCATCAAACTGGCTGATATCATTGAGATAGAACTTTGGAATACAATCTTTGGAAGATTCTGGTGATCAGAAGAAGATCCTGTGGATGGAAAGAAATCCAGTGTCACTCCTGTTTTCGAAAAAGGCAAGGAGCAGGACCTGGGGATCTGCAGGCTGACCAGCTGACCTCAGTTCCTGGGAAGGCGTGGGAGCACATAATTGTGGAAGCCATTCTAGTAAGAACGAGATGATAAGGAGTAGTTAGCACATATATGGGAAGGGGAAAATCTTCCCTGAGAGGCTCATAGCCTTCAGCAATGAAATAACCAGCTCAGTGTGTGAGGAAGAAACATCTGGTATTTGTGGTCTTGTGCAAGACTTTCAGCCCTGTCTCCTGTAACATCCACGTTGATAAATTCATGAAGTAAAGACTAGATAAGTGGGCAGTGAGGTGTATTGACAACAGTCTGACCTACACATGCTTGAAGGGGTGTAATCCAGTGGTATGAAGTGCAGTTACTGGGTGTCAGTTACTACTACATTAGTATGCTACCCTGTGGTGCATACTGAGACCAACACTCTTTAACACCTTCATTCACAACATGGATGATGTGATAGACTGAACCCTGAACATCTCAGGTAGAATCCGGTCCCATAATTACGAGTGATCCCTTCAAAAATTTTACAACTTGATCTGTGAGCCATGCTCATGGGAAAAACAGGCAACTTGAAAGAGCAGATCTGTTCGGGGTAAGAGAGGAGCTATGTAGCCTTTCTAGATGTATTATTTTCTCTTCCTTGATGGTACCAAAAAACTGAACCAGGTGACAGAATGTATCAAGCCCCTTTTTCCCCACCATTTTACATATACACTGTATTGTCGTATGTTTGATGTCTTAACTGGATAACTAACAGCTGTCAAACATACGTTGCAGGCACAACAGTTCTTGAAATATAATAATTTAGAGTTGTTGCTGCTTGTTCCTGTGTTTCTTTCTGTCCCACAGAAAACTTCTGGCTCAGCACTGTCATGTTGCATTAGAAGGTATATCTTCAAGTGTGAAAGAGTTGTTGTGGGTGATTGAAACAAATGTGGTTGTAGCTTGAGTAATTTTTGCGCATCAACGTCTGTATGGTGGTCTACAAAGCAAACTGAGGGGGAAATTATGCAAAATCAAAAGCTTTTCTAGGAATCCTCTCATATTTGGAATTCCTAACACCAAAATATCCATTGATCAAGTCAATCCTTCTTGCCAGTGCAGTGGCTGCCTCACAGAGGGACGTGTGAGGGAGCAGTGTCTCCCCACAGTAAGGATCTTTATTTCCGCCATCCCGCTTTGGTCAGCTACAGACTAACTTAATACACTGTGTCACTTCTGTGAATGTGATGCTTTTTTATTCTCAGAGGGCCAAAGTCTTAGCTTTTTTAGCCTTCAACTTTCCAAAAGCTGTTCCAGTTCCATCTGTTTCAACACTCTGCCAAACCAGCACAGCTCTTGACTTGGTAAGGAGGAGCCACTCATCTATAATGAATGCTCCACAGTAGTGCTGCCACTTTGTGGTGCTTGTGGGTGTGGGTGTACATGACTCAAACCCTTTCATGCTTTTCACTGTAAAAAACAAGCAAACATTTCATCCTGTTCAGGCAAGCCATGAATGTGGTTTAACAAACATGGTTTGATTTTTTTTAGTTTCGTCTTTAGTTTCTTTCACATGCAATTACAGGAAAGGCATAAAGGACATACAAGTTTTGAAAATTTTCTCAGCTGAAAAAATCTGACTCTTGATCAAAATAACTTATTAGTTAATTGTAGTGAAATGGTATTAATGTAAAAACACTTATCTGAAAGAGTTTTAGTTTTTAGTTAGTGTTCTATAAAGTATGTCATATTAGTGTATAGCTCCATTTGTTTTTACCAAGCAATATTTGACTGAACTCAAAGTACTGCTTAAGGTGGCCTTATATTATAAGTCTTTGATTCTACGTGTGTATTTCTTGTTGGGTTTTTTGTATGTTGGGGTTTCAGGAGGTTATGGGGGGTGTAGGACTTTTTTCTGATGCACTCATAGTGAAACTTACATCTATCATGAGATGCAAATCTGACAAATGAGTACCACATGGCAACATCCTGGGCCAGAGATATGATGAGTTGGGGAGTGGGGGAGGTGTTCAGTGCAAGTGTAAACATGCATAAAATTTCAAGGATGCTTTTCAGTGGAAAAATAAACAAACCACTGGTGACCTGAAGTATTGTAGCTCCTTTTTTACACTTCCCTTACAGAATTTCAAGAGACAGAATGGAATTGTGGCAACTCTGTTACTGCTTTACCCACATGAGCTTTGACTTGTTCAACAAAGAAGTTTTCATTTAAAAAAAAAAGTGGGGAAAAAACTACTGCTCCAACCAGGAGTTAATGCAGACACCTCTGAGTATTTACAGTATGAGTGTTAAATGAATACTTGCTTACAAGCCCTCTGGTATACTGAAGTTACTCGTGTCTTAAGTGTCCTATTCCAAGACATATTGTTTCCAGACACACTGCAGAATTTCCATAAACAGCATTCAAAAAAAACTACTGTCTCATTTAGCTCCTATACAGTCAGTAGAACAAAACTTCACTAGTAAATATATGATTTGGTATAAATGTCTAAAACAACTATGGGGAAAGCTAGACTATCTACATGAATATGCTGTCTTGTCCTCTGTTCTGTGTATAATTACAATACTGTAGCCATACATTGAAGTATTTTGGAAATATTAACTATCCTGTGTGATATGTTTACCTGATATGAACAAAAGCTGGTTTTCCTGTGTCTGAATACTTAGCTCCGATGTGTTTTCTTCAGGGATAAATCTCTAAATGTAGATTAGTGCAACACAAACAATGCAGACTGAAATCCATGAAGGAATATTCATGTGGAACAGTCTGTTAGAATGATACCATCATCAAAGTGGTTGACAGGAAGTGTTTATTTCCTTACTGAGGAAGGTGGGACAACTGTGTGCCTCCAACCTCTTTCGACCTTTCCATTTTTGATTCACAGTATGTAGAAGAAACAAACTTCGCCTTTTGAAACCAGAAGAGGCGGGGCAGCACTTATCTTAACTCAGCACTTATCTCCACATCCTCATGTATCTGCACAAGGATCAGACAGGAGCTTGGTCATAATGTCTGTATCTGTCCTGAAGTGCAAGTGGAACAGTTTGACAGACTTCAGGTGATTCTCTATCTCTGTAAGGGTCATGACACAAGGAGTTCTCAACTGCCAGTTTACATAAAATACATCTCGTAAGTTATAGGGAAAGCCTAAAGATTGAGGGTCATGTTCACATTTTCCGAGCATTTCCCAAACTGAACTTCTCTTGTTCCAGTTTAGAAACTTAAGGCACTCTTCATCTGAAGATGAAACTTTTGTTAAGCAGGTATAATAGCCTGGAGTACACAGCATTTATTTGTTCACGTTCTCTCTCTCTCTCTCTCGTTACTAGTACCTCACCATTGTCAGCTGTTCCTGTCCAATATTCTATTACTGTTGACTTGTAGATCCCAGGTGTCTCTCTTAACTTCAGCCACCCTTTACCTCAGGAAGGTTCCACTCCTGGGTAAGGTGATGACGTGGTCCTCATCACCACTATTTGAATGGTGGTAGAGACAATAGAGGCAGACTTTCTTAGAGGACAAAACAGAGCAGAAGAATAAATAACAGTCAAAAGGCGCAACAAAGGAAATTTTGATTGAACGAGTGGGGAAAAAATTCTTCCCTATGGCAGCAGTTAAGTTCTAGAAGAAGTTGGTGAGAGAGTTTGTGGGATCTCCATTCTTGCAAGTATTCTGAACTTGACTAGATAGTTGTCTTGGTGACATGATTCTTCAAGATAGCCCTGTATTGAGCAGCACTCCTTCTCAGTGGCATGATCACAGAAAACAGCAGTCAAAGACCAGGAAAATGAGTATAGTTAATACTAAAAGACTTGGATTGTGCTTGGCTGTCTTAATCCCTTGCTGTTTGTGAGCTTTGTTGGAATAATCAGGGAGCTGATAGGCTTTTAACACTAATACCTCATATCTGTATAGAATCAAATGGCCCTTTCCCACTTTTTTTATTTGTCTAAAGGTAGATCAAAGACTATACCCTTCTCATTTTCCATTTTCTACTTTTCCCTTTTTCTCTTTTCCCTCTTCTCTTTCCTTCTCTGTTTTACTTCTCCACTTCCCTCTTTCTCCTCCCGTTCAATTTCCACTTCTGTTTCTCATTTTGTTCTGTTTTGAAGTTCTACAGAATGCTTTTGGGAGAATAATCTTGGAGCAGAACACAGTAATATGTTACTGGAACCTTATGACTTCTCATCTTTCCTCATGGTCCTGCTGATCATGAGGCTCTTTAAACAATGCTTTTGTCCTCCCTTCTAAGAGAGTAAAGGTTTTTGAAATTTAAGTGCCTTCTTGCTGTCCAACCTTGCAGGGGCTCGTGGTCAAGCAGACTATACTGACCACAAACTGTGGTCCATCCTTCTCTGCAGCTGTTGCACCCAGTCTCAGAAGGACCCTGACACAGTGACTATAGTCACAAACTTCGGCTGTTTGGGACAGAGGCAGACTGTACCTCTGGATTAATACAAGCAAACATGTTATTGTGGTGACTGTGATGGCATTTGCTCCTGAATTATTGTCCTTCTACTAATGCACAAGATAAACTCTCAACATAAAAAGGGAAGTCTCTGATTTCAAGAAGTACTTCTCAAAACAAAACAGACCTGAGCATGGACACATGTCTAAAGACAGAAAATGAAAAGTTATCATATTAACTATATGACTAGCAAGATCAATACAGCACATAGGACCAATTGCATTGTTTTGATGTCCTGCTCAATATATCTTCATTTTTGCAATACAGAAGAGTATAGAGGAGAATTTCCCCTCTGTCTAACTCCAAGACATAATTTGTTACCTGGAGTTAATTATTTTAAACCACTATCCTATTTTATCTGATAGGCTTGCCTCAAATATAAAAAAGAAGTATTTCAGACCCAGAAGACTGTCCCAAATGGGCCAGACTTCTAAAATATCAGTGACTCTGTGAGCCAAGCTGTGATTTATTGTTCTGATTCTGTGTTATTCTGGCTATATGCATATGTCACAGAAAATTGACAGCATTCTGATTTAGGGTGTTCACTGAACATTATGAAAGGTTTCCACCTGCAATATTAATGGATATTTTAAACTTAAAGCCAACAGTAAGTCCTTACTAAAACTGGTGCTTTATTCAGCTCGTAAAAGCTAATCTCATCCCTGTAGGATCAAGGCTTGAATAAACAAAAAAGAATATGTTGCAAGATTAAGAAAACAAGCACATATTTGTTTCATTAGAAGCCATAAATTCATAAAATGTAATAAAACCAAGCACAATTGTACAACCATTGTCTATACTAATTTTAACTCAGAAACAAATACATGTGTTCTTCCCAAACTGGAAATCATTCTGCTGGAAAAGACTTGTGCCTGTCTTAGTTGTGATATAAATCCCTAATAAATTCTTATGTGGATTTCTCATTATATAAAGTTTTACAGCCATGTGACCTTACAAAGAATTAGTTGGCAGAATTGTGTCTTTGAAGACTAAACATTACTGCACTTTAAAAAATTCTTTGTGGCTTTTTATTAATCTGATAACGCATTTCATGTTTCTCTAGATACAAGAAAGTTTTGACAATCTAGTACTCTATTTTTTATAATTCATAGTTTTTCTTCATTTAGAAGCCATGTTATAAATAGATCTATGCTCTGAATATATACTTGGGAAGATGTTGCTGTAGTTTTAATTTTCTTGATAGCAGGTGTAGACTGTCAGAGAGCACCAAAGGCAGGCTTCTCTGCAGTGTCAGGGAGCAGGAAGCCAAACATCTGGACAAGTGACCCCACCAGCAAGGACACAGTTCCACAGAAAGAAGGCAAAATGATCAGAGTATGTTTGTTGATGGTAGCCAAGAGGCCGTATCATTGCACAAGTCCACAGTGATGAGGAAGCCAGAAAGTCAAGCCAGGAATACAAGTGTTTGGGTAAAGCTCTGGGTCTGAGTCAGCAGGATTCATGGCTGGACATGAACTAGCCAGCTGCAACATAACACAGTCACGGACCAAAGGCAAGATCCTCAGTTTAAAGGCAACTGCCAAAAGAAGGAGTGAGGGAAAGCCCTGCTGTGGCTTCTTAGAACTGTTTTTATGGGGAATGTTGAATGCATGAGACCTACACTGTCACAGAAATGAAGTTTCTGTCCCTGCTCTGGAAATGAACCTCTTTGTTACTGAGGTGTCATCAGATTTTAACATATCGTGGAGAGTCCTGTCTTGGTTACCTTTCTGGACACAGAATAAAAAAAGCTCCTCCTGGCTTTTACTACAGCTGAAGTGATTACATACTGGGTGATGTCTCAAATTGTCGCAGAGAGAACGGTAGTTACACTGCATGATCTTCTGATCCAGGCTCTCACTTCAGGATGTTGCCCTATTATTAATCCGTGCCTATTATGTGTCTTTCTTGTGAAGAAGAAATGGTGCCAGCAGCAATTCTTGTGAGGTAGAAATGGCAGAACGGTGGGAATCTAAGCCCTAACCAATGGTCCTATCCCTGATAGGATATCTCCAGTGATATCCCAGGAGGAATTGTGCTGTTTGAACTTTGTCTCACCGGGGGTATGGAGGAAGGTTTGAGAGGGTTTGTGGTGCAGGACAGAGTCCCACAGTAGCACAGGCATTGTATGATTTGGAGATTGAAAAGCTTAGAGATGTCACTATGCAAAACACCCTCCATTTCACAGCCAGAAGTTACCCTGTCACTGATGATGATGATGATGATGATATAAAATCTTTCTGGGTCATGGGATTCCCTGCTCCATCATACTTTTACTGGTCTATTTACAGTCACACACTGAGAAAAAATATGCCTATTTGCCAAAGCAGAGAACCAGATATTCTCCAAATTTGCCATGCCACTTTAACTATTAAAATTAATAATTAATGTGGTAACTAATATAATAACTTCCAACAAGAAAACCTTGTGACACCTGTGTGCAGCTCATAATGATTTTGGGGTAGCATAGTTTACCCTTAGATTCATTATACTTTGTTCCTGTTGCCTTGTTATTAGCAATAATTTGGTTTTAGCTTTTCTGCCTTGTGTCCGTTATTTTAATATGGCCAACAGAAGAAATTTGAGAGATGCAATGGCATGTGCTCCCTGAGAACCTCCTTCCTTGGCAGACACGAAAAAAAAGATGGCTTGAAGTTTTCTTTACTCTGTCTGACAAAACCCAGCAGCCTTGTAACTGCAAAACCTGATGTGTTTCAGAGATCAGCTTTGTCTGTGTTCATGGTGTCTGTTTTTCGTGCCAAGGGTACTGACCGAGTCCATTGTAACTGTCGTTTATTAAACCGTACATTAGGAATTGCATATGGGAATGGCCACATTGCCCAGCGAGAAATTGCTATTTATAACTGCTTCCAGCCTGCTCTTTCTCTACAATAAAGCATTTTATGCTACAGCCAACTGTTCAAACATATAGTTCTGTGTATGTAGAACTTTGACACTTTGAAGTCTGAATAATTTCAAAAGAAACTGTCCTCTACTTTCTGAACTCAGTATTGTTACTGGCTTCTTTCCCCGCTGATTATTTGAATTTCAACCAAGTGAAGGCAGTTTTGCAGTAGTTGAATGTAGCTCCTCTTCAGAAAAGTTGATTGCAATGCATGTGTAGAGAAAGTAATTTTATTTTCTTAAGCCTTTCTGTAACACCTCTGACCCCTGGCCATAAACCAGCACATTTGTGAGGGGAGGTGCTCCATGTACCCAGACTGAAGATATGCAAGTCTGACATAGAGGGCAGGAGTTGATCTATGGAGATTAATGAAGGAAAACTGCCTTTGGATATCTGTCAGCTTCTAATAATTTTTGGTTGCAGCAGATGGTCTCCAGTTACTACTAAAAGAAATGAACATTCATTTGGATGAACTAGATGCTAAAATTCATGTCAGAGCTAGAAAGGACTTTTTTTTTGAAACGTGGAAGGAATACAGCTCTTGTTCCTCCAGGAACAAGCTGACCAGTAAAAAGATGCAAGGATTTTGCAAGATTTGAAGGATTAATTTTCCCTGTGGGAAGTTTATTCCATAATTACTCATTTTCTTGCACTCTGTCTTGGACACCAGCCACCACTGAAAACTGAAGCAAACAGATGTCTTGTGAGGTAGCAAGAGGTGCCTTCTTTGTTGCTGACAGAGTATGGCTCACGGTGTGCAGAAAAATAGCTGGCACCTGCTGAGGCTGTGCTAAGGATTTAATTTACCCCTTTTACTTCCACTGCAGACCAAATTTGGTCTAATTGCTGCTGGATATATCCTTGCATTCAAAACTGTGCCAAGGACAAGGCAAACCTGCTATGATTAAACTTAAGTTTTTTTATCTTGTACCTTTGCCTTCCTTAAAAAGGTTTATGCTTTCCTCACTTAAAAGTTTCGCTATGGAAAGACTGCAGAAGTGAGAATGAGCTGCAGAATCCACTTTCTATAAATTTAGCTCTAGATGAAGTCAACATTTGCTTTTCTTAGGCATTTCTGAGAGTCTTAAAAATGGCAATAGCAATAATAATTTGAGTTTATTTTTAATGTAAAGTGAAACTATGACATTTTCTCCACAATTTTCCTCTACTTCACTCTGTAAGTTATGATATATTACTGAACCTTGGAAACCTGTTCCAACATCTCCCAGTTAATTTGTGGTTCCTGAGATTCCAATTCCTAACACTATGTCAGTCACAGAATGGGGATTTCTGTATTATGGAACTGTCCTGAAGCCTTGGCCTTGAGGTGTCCATGTGAATTGAAAAAATCGGCTACAGTTTTATGTTTACTATCTGATTTTATGTAGTATGCCAGACCCATTAAAAGAAGCATGATTGCATTTTGGCAGAAGTTAATTGGCATTAACATGTTTTTTAAAAATCTTTAATCAGTAAGCTTTTTAAAAAAACTCACTTCATTATAAAAATCATCCTCAGATCAATTAGGAAAAAGAAATCAGAGCTATGGACCTGAATAACAGAAGTAGTCTACATGGTATTTACTGCTAGAAATGAAAGTTCAGACAGGCTGGATGCTGAAATGAATTCAAAAGCAATGGAAAACTGGAGCCAGAGGGGTTGAAATCTTTTCTGTTTTCTGCAAACTTGGATCCCAAACCAGCACACGGTGTGGTAAGGTCAAAGTAGCATCATGAAGACCCAGAACTGCCTTGAAAACATGAAAACCCAGAAACTGCACAGAGAAAAGAGTAAGGGCAGATGGAATTTACTGAAGTAACTGGGATATGAACAAAGCGTTGCAATATATGACTGATGAGTGGTTCAGTCATTCTGTGCTTGAGCTGGAAATATTCAGTAGGCACTGGAATGGTGTCAGCACATTTGTGTCAAGACACTTTGGAAGATGGCTTCATTGCACAGCAATTAGAGGTTGTCCAGCATAATTCTGAGTGCTTTGTAAAAATTGCTATTAATTCCATAGATGAATATGGGTTTCCTGCTGTATTGAACACATATAAATTTTTGAACACAGGCAACATTTTTTAAAATTATTGGCAACCTTACGAAAACTGTTAAGAACAAAAGGACTATCATAAAAGAACTAAATCAGAGAAAGCATTTTCAACCACCTATATGGGGAGACTGTGAATTTGTTGCAAAATTTTGTTTTCAGAAGTTTTGATAAAAGTTTGAGCCCTGAGGAAGAGAGGAGAAAGAATTGTCTTAAACAAAACATTTTATAAATATCAAAGAGGAATTTTATTTGACCAGTCTTGAAATTTTCTATTTCTATTATCTGCAATGAAAACCTATCTCATGAAATTCACCAAGTATCTGATTCCTTGTGTTTTAGTAATAATAAGCATAAAGATAACCAAAAGTCTGTAAGATGTTATTATCTGTCTCCTGTAGCTGACTTATAGGGGAAGTGTGAAGTAACTGGAAAAATTGAGAGCTGATTTGTCTTTCTACCTTTTGTAAGAAGTTGTACAAACAATTTTAATTGCATTCAAAGGAGATAAATGTGCTATGTACTGCAAATAACTTATCTTTCTTTCTTTAACATTAAAATGGCCATGGAGCTTGATTCAGAAAGCCAGACCAGGCAGGAAGTTTGGCTATTGTTATTGCTGTCTTTGTTTAAAAAATTTATTTAAAAAGCAGGTAATCAAAGGGAAAACATTCCTGTGATGACTAAAAGGTAGACAAAAAATGCAGACCAAAGGTATGCCACTGTCAGTGTTTCAATCATTTCATCACAGTCTACGATCAATCAGAATACTGAAAAGTAGAAAATTAAGCATGAGAAAGACATAGACCGAGTGTGTCCTAAAAAGGGCCATGAAGATGATCAGAGGGATGGAGCATGTCTCCTATGAGGACTGACTGAGAGAATTGGGGCTGTTCAGCCTGAAGAAGAGAGGTTTTATGGCATCTTTCAATACCTTGAGGGGATTTATAAGAGAGCTGGAGAGTGACTTTTTACAAATGCACTTAGTTTTAGGGCATGGGCAAATGGCTTTAAGCTAAAAGAGGATAGGTTTAGATTACATATCAGGAAGAAATTAATTACTGTGAGGGTGCTGAAGCACTGGCACAGGTTGCCCAGAGAAGCTGTGGATGCCCCATCCCTGGAAGTGTTCAAGGTCAGGTTGGATGGGGCTTTGAGCAACCTGGTCTAGGAGAAGGTTTCCCTGCCCATGGCAGGAGGTTTGGAACTAGATGATCTTTGAGGTTCCTTCCAAACCAAACCATTCTATGATTCTATGATATTCTGCCTCTGAGCTGTATAAAAATAAATTTTAAAAAAATCATACCACAGTCAGACATCAAGACATCTCACAAAGCCACTGTCTCTCCCTTGCAATATGCTAAGGTCCATAGTAAAGCCTAGTAGCTCGGGCATGGGTGCTGACATGCACATGGGTTATCTCAAAAAGGTAAATTCTTGCCAAGTAGTTTTGCAATACGTTTCCTAGGCTCACTGCTGGCTTTTTAAAAACAACCATATATGCTTAAAATGCAAAAGTAGTCAGAATATTGTAATATCAAGACTTGCTTGGAATAATACTTTGCAATGTTTTCAGTTAAATTCTGCAGGACTTATGGGAGTTGCTAGTTTAAAGGCATGTATTTATTTCTGTAACTTTTACCTCGTTTGTCTCATTTTCTTCCTCCACATTCTCCACGTGCTTTCTTTAATTCTGTTTCAAGTATTTAAACATTTCTAGTTTTTTAAAAATGCATTTGCTTGGTCATCTGCTCATTTTTATTTTATCTGTTACAGGTGACACAGGGCTATCTATTCTGGGGCTTTTGAGATCATAGTTCTCCAAGATTATTTCTTTTATACCAGCAAAAATCCCATATCATTTAATAAATTTAATGCAGACAAGTTGCTTGATGGAACCATTACTGTTAACAAGATAACAGAAAAAATTTACTCCACAGTCCTTCTGGAATAATACTATTTGTGAAAGGAAAGCTAACATAAATGCTATTAAAGTCTGTCATGATTTGCTTCTGCAGAGTGTTCTGGACTATATCACTTTGAGTGCTGTTAGTATATGCAGCCATATCAAGCACGTTAATTATAAAAAAAACCCTCCCTGCTGCATGGAAAATATTTTCCATTATATGATCCATTCCACAGTGTGTATGATCAGTGATGAAAAAAATGTCTGATTTCCTACTGGTTGCAGTCAGATCAAAGAATTATACAAGGATAAATCAGTTCTGTAAGAAGCACAGTAACAACTAGATCCACTATTACCCGGTATCACAGAGCTGGATAGCCTGTCTGTGTCTCAGAAATATTTGTTTTAGTAACTCTTCACACAAAGGTGCTTTTTCTTTCCATTTTAGACAAATAATCCTTTAGCCATTAGCTTTACTTTTGAGGGAGTTACTACCACCTATCAGTAGGATGTCTGTTAAATTTTCACAGTAATTATATTGGATAGGATTCTTTTACTATAGCTATGAGAAGCTTCAGTGAGATGTGAATTTAACATAAATTTAGCCAGAAAATAAAAAGCTCTGTTGTCAGGAACAATGAGGATATCACCAGATAACAGAGGAAAACTTTATCATCTTCTTAAAAGCAGCAAGATGCTCAGCCTTTTAAAAACACCATTAGTTTTGGTTGTCAGAGATTTGTTTTGGAAATTTCACACTACTTTTCTAATAATGCGATGATCATGAATAAGAAAACATCAGAGCCACAGCTCAGGAGAGTATTTCAGTATGTCCCTGCATTTAGAAACGTGAGTACTCACATCTGTGATGTCCCAAAAGACGCATCTCTAAGTGCCATTCTGAACCAGTCTAAAAACACCATCCTGCAGCCTACTGATACCTTGAGAAGAGGCTTGAAAATGCCCAGTATATTCTGAAACTGATAGAAGCAGAACATGGGAAGCTGCTCTTCTACACTTTCCAGGATTGTGTTCATGTAAATTACCAGGATGGAAAATACCTCGCAAGCAGAGCTGCATAAATGTTTAGGTGTTTGTGGCCTTGGCATTTACCATGCAATTAACGGCATGGATTTTCATAGCACTCCAGGAGACTGAGACATCTTCCATGTTTCCTTTTTACTGCAATCCCTGTTCACCCCCTTTTCCTAGCATTTGCTGCTTACAGCTCCCTCTCACCACCATGTGCTTCTCTGTAAACCTTTGTATAAAGGTTTCTTCCAAAGAAATGCTGTCTATCACTCTTTCACTCCTCCAAGATTTTTCTAAAGTCATGTTACTTCCCTAGCAAATCAGTAGACCATGTTCTTGACTTCAAGTGCATGCATTAAAGTTTGTGCAGTATGGTCTCAGCATTCAGAGTGGACTTGTTGCCCCCTAGTCGTCTTTAAAATCCCAATAATATTCACAGTGACCTATCAGTGAGTAATGACAGCTAAAAAAGATTATTTTCTACCTGTAAAACAAAATAATGGAAATACAGGTTGAAAGGAGAGGAACTCTGAAGATCCTCTATTCCAACTTTCCATTCAAATTATGATCATTATTAGATCAAACAAGCTTTGGCTTAGCCTGGTTAGCCTTGAACTTCTAGATTTGATGGACCTCCTTGGAGACAACTATTTTAACCCCTCTAATGGGGGGATATACATGACATTCCCTATAGCCTGGCAATTGAAAGCAAAACTTCATGTATCTTGGGAAGATGATCCTGCAAACCAGCAGTGACAATGTCATCCTCTACTGTGCATCCTGATATAACACTGGATTCTAGTCACTCCAGCCTGTATTAGAGGGGCTTGTACTCTATGGGCAAGGAAGAAATATCTGGTTTTGTTATATTCAGCAGTTTTGGTGTGGGACCATTGAAGAGACGGGATTGAAAAATAAATTTACATTTTAGGTACATAAATGATGGAGTTATTTTAAGAGGTTACTCTTATTATTTAATCAAATATTTCCACATTATCTACTCATTTCCCTGGCATTAGAAAACAATTTGTTGTGAAATGTGTGCATGCAGAGTATATTAAATAAGCATAGAATTCTGACTGCTTCTAAATATGATTTGCAAAACCTATGCTTAAAAATGTGAGAGTTAATAAATGTAATAACTAAAATAAATAGTTTTGCTCCTCAAAGCCTCTTATTACCCTTAGCATGCTGGCGACAAAGTGGAGCTTCACAAAAAAATATTTAAAACATGTCAGTGGCTCATTTTTTTAACAGATCCACACCTAGAAAAACATCTTTCACAAACTATGAATCGAGACTGCTGTAAATCAAACAGTAACTCCATTGATCAATGTATGGAATGAAAGAAATTCCTATGGAATGTAGGAAACTCTAGAAAGAGAAAGGTAGCTACTGGAGCACTTTTTATAAAGAAAACAGTCAAGCAGTGTGTGCTTTGAAAAAAATCCTATTATTTTGCAATCATGTTTTAGATCTGATGTTGATTGAGGCATTTAATATTTAGATGATATACTTAGCAGATGATACTTTGCTGGGCTTCATTTTTTAAGCTAAAACACATTTTTGTCATAAGTCAATCTGATTCATGAACTAAAAAATAAATCTCCATTCATTTTTACCATCAAAATGAAAACTGAGAAATGAATTGTAAAACTCGTTGTCAGGAGCATGACTGTCATAAATATGTGTGATGAAATTACAAAGATATGAAGAAAAAAGTGAAGCAGGATTATGTTTAGGTATCCAGTCAATCTGCTTCCTCTTTCATCTTGGGATCCTCTTACTAAGCAGAAAAATATGACAAGTATTCAGAAGTAATTTTAATTAACCTTTCCCTGGCTCTAAAGTGTTAGAATTTGAAACTACATGTGTTCTGTAAAGTACCGTTTCTTTTCTGTAGTGGAGAATGTTTAGTTCACTAAAGAGAATTAACTCTGGCAAGAATAAATACTGTGGTAATATATGCAATGTAAAAACCTCCTGTGGACTTGGTTATATTTCACAGCTCCCAACAGAAAAGAAATTGCAAGAAAGGACTGAAAATCTGTCAGCCAAGTAGAATAATTTCAGTAGTCAAGACCCAATCCTCTGAAAGAGCTGAAGGATTTATAATTTCACACAGAAGTAGGCTACAGAATTGGGCAATCCAGGAATATACAAACTTCAACATTAAGTTGAAACACATTTGAACATTAACCTCATTAACTGAGCTCAAGGCTCAATCCCATCATATTGGCTTTATAGTACCAGCAAGGAGACAAACAATTCCTGGCAAACTGTAAAGGCAGACTCTACAAAGCAAAACTGGAAATTTCTGCCTTAACATTAGGTGGCAATGATATTTTTATGCAACTGCAGAAACCTTGGAATCTAAATTTATTGTATTGTTAAACTATTGGCAAAAGACTTTTGGCATGGCTTCATGTTTTATTTTACAAAGAGATAATGCATATCAATATATCTCTTAAAATAATTATTTATATATCATAAGAATTGTGTTGTACTGATTTCATCAATTTAAAAAGGCTAATTAAAAAAAGTTGTAAGACAAACACAAAAAGGGTGCATGAAAATAATCACAGTTCACAAGGTATTTCCAATCCCTCTTGAGGGATTTTCTTTGGCCTGAACAAAGTCTCCTTTTCACTCAAAAACAGCACAGTCAGTTCATTTCATTGGTGACCAGGGTAAGCAAACGCTGCAGTCCTGTTAGCTGCTAATGACCCAACAGTAAAATAAATTTTCATTTCCAAAGGGAAGTATGGTTTTTTTCCAGTTGTCCATGGAGGGCATGTGCTTTGTTTTTCACATTTCGGCCTGTTATTTCTCTGCCTTGTGTCCACTATTTATTGTTGGGTTGGGTTTTTTCAGGAGAGTAAACCATAACCGTTCCTACTTGAAGTGTTCCACATCTCCTTCATGCTTGTTGCATTTGGGTGCAGGAAGCATGCCAGAGAATTAGGCTTCTGTTTTTATTCTCTTCCACTACTGGACTAAGTAAAAATACAAGGGCTCATTTCAGACTTGTCTCAGTGGAAATGAATGAGCAGTAAATATCCAATCTTTAGTCTGGAATATCTATAGCTGCCACACAGGCAAAACTGGATCAAGCAGCTTAAGGTCCTGCTGTTAACAAACACTTCACCAGCTGCTTCAAAACTAGACTGAGCAGCTCTTGTTTAAAAAAAAAAAATCTGCTACCTCATACTGTTTTAATGTTTATGGGAGTTCCAGAGTAGTTACACAATTTGAATTAATTTGTCACACTTCCATGTTTTGGTTCATGTAGTTTCAGAAAGAAATTTTTTATCATTATATAGTGACAACTGGATAAGTTAATTTGTTTTTAAGTGTGTTTATATGTACAAACATATCTATACACACATGTAGCTCAGCAGCTTTGATCAAGAGCAGAGTTCAGGCTTGTAGGCTTTTGGTGCATCACCTGCTATCATGGTTAACTACCTGAGCAGTCTGGCAGTTTGCACAGCAAGATTTATTCAGTCTTTGTCTTTTAGACAATCTCTCCTTAGCAGCACATTATGTTGAAAATAAAGTGGGACTTCCAAGTGGGAAGTCTATCAGTGGCTCTTTTCACTATGAAAAGCACTGAAATTAAAGGACAAAAAAAAACATGAGGAAAATAAATACTTTGGGGTCTATTCATTTGTAGGTTGAAGGGGACCTCTGGAAGTCTCTGGTCCAGTCCCCCTGCTCACCTGTTGCCCAGATCATGTCCAGACCATCTTTTAATATCTTCAAGGAAGGTGATTCCACAAAATCCTGGCGTAACCTGTGTCAGTGCTTAGTCATCCTCACAGTGAGAAAGTGTTCCCTCATGCTCAGAGGGTTTCCTGTATTTCAGTTTGTGCCCATCACCTCTCTTCCAGTCCACGAGCACCACTGAAAATAGTTTGTCTCCATCCTCTTTCTACCCTCCCTTCGCGTTCTTATATTAATGAGTAAGAATAAAATAATAAGGTCCTGTGTGTCAGATCCTTGTCACTTCTTTGAGTGAGTTGCCTCTAAGAAGTATAAATGTAAGAGACATCATAGGAGATCAAGCTCTCTTTTCTTCAGCCACATTTCCTGTGGAAAACACAGGAGTGAGTGTGTGTAAAAATATATATTTAGAGAGGCTCTGTCAGGTTCTTTTTAGCTCATTCTTCTTTGCTTACAAGGAATTCTTTGCTACAACATGAAGTCTTTGACACTGTGATCAAACCAATGGACGAGGGTACCACTTTCTGCAAAAGTGTTTATGAAGACAAGAAAAAAAGTCATGAAAGGAAGGACAATGGCGAAAACATCCATTCCTTTATATCTACACATATTCTGTTGCCATTCAAATACAGCCCTGCTTCACAAGTAGGTTGTTTGTTACTAGCAGATGCTGCCATTAACTGTGTTTCTAAGTAGATATTACTTTTTGTAATTAATAGCAGTTACTATTAACCACCAAAAATTGCCAAGTAAGATGGATGTAATAAAGATACTGGCAGTGTTACTGGTATTTCTTTTGAACACTGTTTTTCCTGCCAATCAAATCGTGTATCTTTCTGTTCATTCCCTTTCAGTCTGCCACAGAACCTCTACTGGAACGCAGTTCTAGATATCTACTAAGTGTTTTTAAAAAACCTGTCTTTATTTTCTGACCTATCAGAATTCACTAGGTTACTTCAGGACGCTGCAGATGTTCAGATTCCAGATAGGAGAGTGTAGCCAAATATATTAATATCTGTGTGACTTTGGCTACGTGGTCATGTAACAGAACCAGAAAATTTCAGCTGCAGAAAGAGACATGCTGTCAGATGCAAGATAAACCTCCTGCCCCTTGAGTCTGAAGTTCTATAGTTGCATTCTATAAGCTGAAATAATTTTGTGATCCTTTTCCTTTCTTTAAAATAACAGAAAAGCCCCTACATATGACCTCACAGGCTGTATCAGTTCCTTGGTGTTACTCCAAAGCAAACAATGCAGCTGCCAGACAGACCACTGGGAACTGACCTGGCTCACAAAGAAGCTAACCCATATGGAAAAGTTCTTGGGGAGGGTGTGTGGAAATGGATACTTTCGATCTCTGTATTGCAAATTTCAATGTTCTGTTTGCACCTTCTGCATTCAGCTGCAATGATCATGTCAAATTGTAATTTATGCTTCTGTGGAACATACTTAGCATTTAAACAAGAGAGTGATGATTAAATAAGGAAGTGATGAAATAACGGATGAATACAAGTTTGGGTTTGCCATCAACCATATATTTCCACACTTGCAGAGTCTCAGTTTGGGTATTGAGAGTAGCTGCTGTATTACATAAAATTCTCACAGCTGTACTAAAAGCAACAGAATTACCATGATTCACCCCATGTGAAAATTAGTTACACTTCTTTGGGTTTTTTGACAGTATATACAGAGATCCTGAGAACCAAAAAAACAACTTAAAAGCAATCTCTTCTCCTCAATTTTCATAAGTGTTTCAAGTTCAGCCATTGCAATATGATTCTGCTCTTCCTTGAATGCTTTTTATTACTGCCATGTTTTGTGCACGTACAAAGAAGGTCAAAGCTCACTGAATATAATCTGAAGTCCTAATGTTCAGCTTCCAGGGAATGCACGTGAACATATTGAGGTTTTTGTTGGCAGGATTTGTGACCTATGGGTGCCAGAATAGGTTACCTCTATGATTCCAGAGCAGTCATATTAATGACTGAGCCACATGTCCACAAAAGTGTACATTGGTATTACTATTCAATTACTAGAATAGTTTGTAAAACAGAACAAAACAAAACAAAACAAGACCATATAAGCTTAATATTCTTTTTAAAGACTGATAAGAGAGGAGGAGTAATTAGATCCTGTTCACCTTAAGTTTTCTTGATAGGTCTGCAAATATAAGTAGGGAATGGGAGACAGAGAGGGGAGGTTTGAGGGATTACTGTGACATTTTTGTTGCCAAGAATGTTGACACACTCATAAGAGACTGAATACTTTGGTGACTGTTGGCCTAATAGAAGCTCATTACTGTTCACAGGTCTGGCAGGATGTGCAGCATATGCCAGAGAACAAGATTAAGCTGCCGTACATTCTCAGGGAATAGGGCTACAGCACTGCCTACAATATTTGTCATAAAACCTACGGTTTGAAAAATGCCTCCTGTGGCTGCAGCTCAACACATTGGATGGCATGTTTTTGTCCAGTGGTTTTGGCAAGAAGCTGATAAACAAAGTCAGAACAAAGATGAGGTAGTATTTGACTATATAGGGCATGGTGGAGGAGGAAAGTGATTCCAGCTGATGGCGGAAGAAAAAGGAGGTGAGAGCAGACAGCTGAAAGTTCTGGAGAACCCACTGCTCAGAACATGGAAAACACAGCCTTTAGGCTGCATGATGCTATAATTTCCACTACCTGGAGACTTCTTTTGGAGTCTGGCACATCAAAGGGCATGCTTTAATTCAGACCTAATTAAAATTTTATGCAACATGGTTGTGCTATTACTAACACACAGCTGTGCTTATCATGAGTGAAATTGGTGAAACCAGTGTCTTAAAATACAAATGAGGGTTCAGACAGTGAAAATAAAGAGCTAAGCATGTAATCAAAGCCAAAAAATGCCAATAACGTTGTGTTTGTTGCTTATTATGTGAAATTCTTTTTTTGACTTTCTGAATCTTCAGTTCAAACAAGCATTAAGAAAAACACAATAAATTCTAAGGATATCACTCTTTCTTATTCTTGTCACAAGGCTAATGGCCTTGAAAAGTAACCTTTGAAATTTAAGCCAAAAGAACAACATTTTGTGCAACCAACTTTTTAAAAGCAGAAGGCCAACATGCCAACACATTTTCAATGGATTTATAAACATTGGATACAGATGTAAATCAGCTGTATTCTTCAAGTTAGGGACAGCATGCAGTTGAGACTTCTCTGGGAAAGACTTTCAACTGTATATCAAGTATCAAGACCAAAGAATTACTGCTGTATTCTACTTTTATCTTTTTGTCTATTTTCAGCTCTTGTCTCAAATAACATATGAGTGAACTAAAAATATAATATTTACCAAAAAGAAGACTTTGTCTATTCTCTACATATTCTGGAGGAAATAAAATTATTTTTGGCCATGCACATGTAAAACATAATATATCCTCAGTGTGATTAAAAAAAAAAGTTCCTTTTTTCCACTTTGGTCATACAACTTTAAATCCTGAATAAAATATAACAGATGCTTCAGTTATTCTAGACAGAAGCTATTGATTAATTCACATTGTATACAAGCAGTGGAGAACTGCTCAGGAGGGCAATAAGAGGCTCACACAGCTCCAAATTAGTTCAATAATTCTGCATGATAGTAGAGCTATTAAAATTAATGTTACCAAGCTGGAAAATCTTCTACTTCAATCTGAGTCAGTGATCTTAAAGTTAATTATGATCTACCTGGCAATCTGGTCTCTCTGATTTAGTTGTCAGGCAGTGATCAGTGATGTCACAGCTAGATAACTCAAGCTTTGGTAAATGTAGAAAATTTTATTTACATGCTAGAGTCTGATTAAAACAGTGAACCGCATTGATGAAAGATCTGATCCATGGGGCTGTTCCAATGTTGCCACACTGTTCCTCTCATATTTCCTTGCAAATAGCACAAGAGAAATGCAGCTTTGAATCAGGGTGAAAGCTGGTTTCAACTCTCTCAAGTTTCTTAAGTGCCTGCTTGAGACTGCATTTTTGGTCATGTGATGAGCAGTAGATAAGAATGGAGTGAAAAGGGGGAATACATGCCTGAAAATGCAGCTACACTGTGAGGAAAAACTTCTGGTCATCATCTACATAGAATAACATATTTCATAACATGGTCACTTTCTGCATGACATCTTTTTGGAAAAAAAAAATTTAAAGTCCAGTTTATTGGTGTTCCATGGTAGTATGTCAGTTGAAATTAAAAAAATTTATAAATCTTGTTTGTAGAACTGATTGAAGCTTTTGGAGCTATCTGACAGAGGCAGCAGTGAGTAGGTCTATATCTGAGGATTTTTTCTGAACTTCTAGAATTTCTGGTTGTGAAGAAAGTCCCAAAAACATGGATAATGTAATGTATAAGGCTGTGCACGTTTGAACCCAGGTGAAAGTAAAGTCACTGTACTGCATTACTCCATCTGTATGAATGGGGCGAAATACCTGTATCCAGCATCTCATTTTTATTTCATTCATCTTCAAAAGAAAACGTCTACATTCTTCTTAATGAAGATAACAATTCCTCTAATAGATGCTTTGCAAAATATTTGTGTATGAAGTCATGTAGCTGAAATCAGATTTGCTTAGTTTACTGTTGCATGGGACCATGTGTGAGGTCCCCAGTGGGAAATGTGTGGTTTGTAAGTAGTAAAAGCAGTTACTCCACTGAGCTGAAAAAAAGAACCCGTTGTACTTGTGTTCAAGAGGAGATCTGTAGGCAGGTATTACAGTGATGCCTTGAGTTTAATTTGGTTTCACTAGGAAACAATGCAAAAATTATTGCAGCATGTGTCTGTGCAATGATTCCTGAGTCTGCTTTGAGTCTGAACTTCTGTTCACCAAATTTGACAAAGACACAGAGGCCTGATGGCCATTAAATCCTTACAAACCTCATGGATCGGGAACAGAGTAAGGGTGGGAAACATACTTGTGTCCCACTTAGAGAGGGACTGTTTGGAGAACCAACATATTTCCATAAGTTGTCTTAAATGCTGGAAAAGCTTTAGTGAGTGTTTACGCTTTCCTGGCAACAGAATCCAATCATAACACAAAATTCTAAGAATTTATATCAAGAAAACATTTTAAACCCAGAAGGTCTTTCACTTAGGACTTTAGCCAGGATTTCAACCTAGAGCTTTTTGACTAGAAATGACATTTTTATGGTATTTTATTTAAAATCAATGAACTTTTTTTAAAAAAATCAGTGTATTCACTGGGGAAATGCAAAAAAAAGCAGGAGTATAATAAAAGCATATGTGATTTATACTAAGATATAAAAGTACTGTAACACAGCTCTTGGGAAATTAAATTCTTGGGAAAAAGGAAGATGAAAAAAGAAGGATTATGTTGGCTGGATTTTATTTCTACATTTTTACTGGTGCATTCATGCTATAAAAGCATTTAGCTGTCAGAAATGTTGATGTCCAATACAAGACATACTTTTAGTATTTACTGTTCCCATATCTTCTACCTCACAATCTTTTTTCAACTTCTCTGAATCCTGTCCATTTATAAATAAAATCTATTAGCTAATAAATCCAATAGTGTAGAGAATACATGAGAATACACCTAGAAGGATAAAAAGTAATGATAAATATCAGGTGCATAAATTTAAGAACATTTATGAAAGGGATGTTCCTGGAAGAATATAGAAGTCCTCCTAATGACTTGAAAATAAAATATTAGTAACAAAACATCAACTTTTGTTGCTTAACATAAAAGGATGGATAGCTTAGTCATCAGAGAGAGGAACACTGTCCACCAATCTCAAAGTGCTGTGGAAGAGTCAAGGATGTATAAACAATCCTCTAGTTTTTGTTACCTTACTGGGTTTATAGCCCTTAATTTTTAAAAATAAAGAACACCACCAACAACAAAACCTCGAAACAACAAAGAACAAAACAAAAAATCCAAAACATAACCTCAGTTATTGCAATACTTATATTTTTCTGTTCTCATCTAGTCTGAACTGGAATGAAGTGATTTTCTACTCTCAGCTTAGCTGTATGAGGAAGGTCTCATAATGCTTCGCCCAAAGCTCTGATGATGTGTTATAGATGTGTCAGCTTCCACCACAGAGAGACCATTACAGACTGTAGAAGCTACAAAAATATCTGTCAGCACCTTGTTTCTCTCATGTTTCACTCATAAACTCCCTGCCAACAGCCTTTCCAACCATACTGGAGATAGTGCTTGTCCTTGGGTGTTCTTGGGTAGGTTCTGCTTGCAAGATAAAACTGCACACAACATACAAATTTGGCCTGAAGGCTCACTGAGCATACATACTTCTACTGCTGTGATGAAACAGATGTCCTGAAAGTGGGATGAGCAGGGAGCATGACCTCTGTCTTCTTACACAGGCACTGACTGGGCACGTGGTTGTCTGGAGCAGGATTTCCTGACAGGAGAGAGTTTTGTGGGTCATTTACAGTGTCAGAGGAAAAGCAGGAAGGCATGATACTCATGGGAAATACAGGGAGAAGGTAGTGTTCAGGTCATTCTGGTGGGAGGAGTGAAGGAGCATTTCTAGCTGAAGGTTTCTAATTTTCATCAAGCAAATTGTAACTCACAAATCCCACCTGCCCATATCCTTCTTACTCCCCTGTTCTATGACAGAAACTTGCAGTGGAGACAGGGTCTTGCAGAGACAGCCGGGACAACTGCGGGAGCTGCTGATTAAGTGTTCTCTATCCTTGCTTCCCATTCAATCTCTTTATATGGGATGAGAATTTATATTCAGGTCAGTGTGCCAGACAATGTCAGTGTCTGTTTTTCCACATTTGGGCAGAGACTCTCTGCTGGCATGTATGACTGGTAAATCTAGGAAAGTGTCAGCTGCCACTGCCAGTATTTTAAAAGTGAACTGTCTTCCTCATCTTAGAAATATATAATTTTTTTGCAATGAGGGTGTTGAACATGACCTCACAAGAATTTTCTCCCTTAAAATTCAAGATAAAGACGAGAGAAGGAAAGAGAAAACAAGAACAGCAATATATTTCCCCTCCCCCCCCCCCCCCAAAAATACACAGAAGACAATGTACTTAGATTTTCAAGGTCATTGTGAAAGAAGGGCAACATGATAATTCACATCTGCTTTGTTATGGATGTAATGGAAATTAAAACATCCTAGCTTAGAAGTTGTAGAAGAGTTTGCACAGCAGACACTGACACTGGTGATTCATAATGTTCTCTCCTCAGCCAAAGTTCCCATCTGATTTATGTAGTGCTGTGTTGCTTCCTAGTGGTGAAATGCAAAAGCTCCCACTCTCCTGCAGTCATTAAAGGCTACTTGTCCCTCTAGCTGGCAGTCAGACTGCCCATACCACAGTTACACACGTGCACCACATACAGATTTTATTTCATATAGTCAGTGTCCAAACTGGTCACAGGTGCCTACTGTTGGACAGCTGCAATATTCAATGCAGACTCTGTAATTCTTATACAGGTTAATTTTGTTATCTTTAGGAGGCTGGATGTTCTAGCAAGTCTGGAAATCTTTTTTTATGAAGGCCATCTGTGCCTTTGCTTCTTGCACTAATGCATATGGAATATACGGAATATATGCAATTGTAAAGAAAAAAGTCCTGGTATATCCCCGAAGGATTAGCACGAGAAAAAGGACACCTTTTACAGGTAATTAAACAGCTCAAAAGGCCTCATAAGCTGAGTGTGAACCTGGCATGATAGGAGTAGAGCAAGTACAGAGACATGTCAGGGGGCTGCAAACTCAGAAACAGGACGCTGAGTTTCCAGATAGTGGTTTCAGTCTCTTGACCTGGTTAACAGCTCAGTTAGCTTTGCCTCACTACTGAGTTGAATTGCTAAATATTTCCCACTTTTTCCTCTCATCTGTTTCTGAGGAAAGAAAAACAACAAATATTTAGTGTCTATGCTGTATTTTGTATTCTCTACTGCTGTGGCTCAAAGAAAGCGATGTGTTTGAAACATAGATTTTTGTCATTATTAGGAGAACAATTCATCGAGTACACATTAAAAAGCCTTGGGTGTATGTACAAAGAAAAAGTGCCGAAAAATACATGGAAGACCTTCTAGTAGAACAACTGACAAAACAGTAGAAAAATAATGCAATATTAGATTTAAAAAAAAAAAAAACAGAAAAACTAATTGTATGGAAGACAGCATTTTGGTGGTGGTGGCTAGTTTTAAAGCATTGTAATGAAATAAAGTTTCTCAAACAAGATAAAAAAGGGGGGGGTGGGGGGTGGGGGTGGGGGTGGGAAGGAAGCCCCAAATAGTATTTTGTGGAAAGTAAATGTCTATTTAATTAACTATATTTAGGCACTTTCGCCCAGTAGAGGGCAGAATGACAACGATGTAGAAGCAGGAGCTGGAGCTGGCAGAAAGTGTTGGAAAGCGGTTTTCACAAAGGAATACCGGCCCTGCTCTGGCGTGTTAGTGAGTACCTCAGCTCCTGCTGGCTGCAGCCTGACTAGAAAGGGCTTCTGAGGTTTCCTGAGGTATCTGTAAAGAAATGCTGCAGCCTTTAATACTAGTATTCTATCCATGATTTCCAAGAGTGTGTTAATGGCAGCTAAATATCAGTTTAAGCTGGGAAAGCAGAGCCAATGCTGTTTTTCCTGGTAGCAGCAATGATGCTGGCCTCTTCCATTTCATGCAGCACATCTGGGACTGTGTTACAATATTCCGCTTCTTTTCCTCTTTTCAGTACTTGATTAAATTTTATTTGGTAGATGTGGAAATCCTTCTCTGCTTAATGGAATTGCTATAAATATTTCTTGTTAACTGCAAAATAAAAGCACTTTGGCAGCAGGCAAGAAGCAATTTTCTTACTGCACCTCTTAACTGCACTCAATATAAAATAATGTTCTATTACAGTTACAGCATCTCTTTGAATGTGGAGTAGAGACAGCAGAGGCACTGCACTGTTGAGACAGAGATGGTTTATTTATGCTGCTGGAAAGGGAGCTTATAACCTGGAGTTATCATTATTTGGACTGGAAGAGGACAGGGAAGCAGGGTCAGCTTGGCTCAAGTTTACAGATAGGGAAGTGCCTGATCTTGGCTGCTCTGAGCCTGGTTTGGTTATGAAAGCCTTTGTAGAATATTGCTTTCATCTCATTTCCTTAAAAGAACATGAAAAAGGAGCTGCCAGCAAGGCTCATGCAGCAGTGGTCAGCAGTGAAATGAGGTGTTCTTGCACAGGATGAAAGTCAATGACCATGGAGTGAACGGACTTTTACAGGCATGGGCCAGGAGCAGCTCCAATAAAAGTGTCTGAAGAGGAACGGGGGAAACACTAGGTGAACTTAAGCTAAAAATAAAGGGAAAATAATGATTTCATTCAAAAGCCAGCATCCATCCCACTCCCATCTGTGTGGAGCCATCCAAGCGCTCCCTTGAGTGAGTTGAAAACAGCTGTCATAGTCTTAGCAACAGGGTGGTTGACTTCTTACGTTTAGCAAATAGCAACCACTTGAGCATGTTATTCTGACCCTTACGTACCCATGACAGTTCATTAACCTGGAGCAGAATTGGGCTAAATGTGGCAGCTGATTTACCTGAATAACTGTGTCAACAGGCATTTCTAGCTCAAAACAATAGGAAACATACATGGGACAATCCTCAATGTTAGTTGAATTAATATTACTGCTAAAATTTAAGTGGTTGGGGCCAAATATGACAAACAATTGTAACTTCAGTCTTTGCATTCGTGTAGTTGAGATAGTCCAGCTCAAGCATCTTCTCACAGCAAGGAAGACAACAGCAGTGTGTTTATTTTGTAGTAGTGTGACTTGGGTTGGTCTTACCATACCGGTGCCTATCATACTCTTTTGCTCAAAGGACTTGTCAATATTTAATTTTTTTTTTTTCAGACTTGGGACGTTGGAACTGTGTATTTTAAAGTGAGGCTGAGATGGGTAGTTCTGTCTATGACAGAGGTGAGGGCCTTGCCTTTGAACTCTGCTTCTATTTTCTAGTGATGAAACCATGGATAAAAGTAGACTGACAAACAGTGTCCTTATCTGTAACCTTGTAGCCTTTGACTCTGTTGTAGTAGTTTCCCAAAGCCTGTGTGATAATATGCCTTATATCACCTTTGAAGTTAGTTTGTGTCAAAGTGTGGTGTATCAGCTAGAAACAGGGACTGTGGGTATTCCAAATTTTAGATGAGCTGCTATAGAGAACAGGAAATACAAATGCCCTACTCCAAGTGAATAATCTTGTGCTTTAAATTACTACTTGTAAGAAAATTCTGGATTCTAGTCATATTCCTAAAGTAGATTTTAATATAGCATCCTGATAGCATCTTCTCCAGAGAAGAGAAAGTTTTGGGGAGACTTTATAGCAAGTTCCAGTACCTAAAGGGGCCTACAAGAGAGCTGGAGAGGGACTTTTCCCAAAGGCATGTAGTGGTCAGGCACATAAACTGAAGGGTTTGTTTAGATCAGATATTAGGAAGATGTTCCTTCCTTACGAGGGTGGTGAGGCCCCGGCACAAGTTGCCCAGAGAAGCTGTGGATGCCCCATCCCTGGAAGTGTTCAAGGACAGGTTTGATGGGGCTCTGAGCAGCCTGGTCCAGTGAAAGGTGTCCCTATCCATGGTGGAGGGGCTGAAGCTACATAACTTTTAAGGTTCCTTCCAACCCAAAGAATTCTATCATTCTATGATGCAGCTTGATCATCCAAGGTCTTTGGATCAGGCCTAGCATTGGGACCACCCTGCTCCATGAGAGAAAACATGAGGAGGAGGCAACCAGGATGAGGTCACACATGTGCACAGTCCAGAGAGCAGTGCTGTGCGTGCCAGAAACTTCATCTGAAAGGAGGCTCCTAACCAAAAAGTCACAGATGGGTGTAATAAGTTAAATTATATGAATGTGGACCTCCACCTCCATTCCCATTTATAGTATATAAATACTGTGCTTGTGCTTAACAGCTAAAACAAACACAGTAGGCCTCCATGCAGGTAAGTTTTTTCTTTCCTCTATATGCCATCCCCTGTGAGCAGTGAAAAAGTATTTTGGATCCTACAGGTTTGAAATTCCACTCCACCTAAATAATTACATCAAAAAATTGCAATACAAGGAGAAAACCCAACTACCTAACCCCTACTGTTGTCATCTGCAGTCTTGAAACACTCCATATACTGACTTACAGGATGATTTTTACAACACACTGGTGCTTCTCAGATGGTCCCTGAAGCTACTCAGTGGGAATGACCAGCTATCAGCAAATTCTGTAACAATTCCAACTATAACATACAGTAACAAATAGCAACAAATGCAAAGTACAGCACAATTCATAGCTCTAAATTATAAAAAATTATGGGGTTATACTTGTTGAGATAAAATATAGCTGATATTAAATCACCTTCCAGTGCCCCAGGTCTAGGAAACATGGATATAAATGGGATGAATTCTGGATGCTCCCCAATATCCAGTGCCTTAGTAGTGTTTGAAACAAAACTAATCTGGTGCAACGTAGTGCTCTGCTGGCTTAAAGGTACTTAAAATAGCATAGCATTTACCTATTTATGTAAGAGAATAAGAGAGTATTTTTATTCTAACACAACCACATTAGGGAGACATTAATTTTGTCAGACATAATTGAAAACCAGTGGCTGTAGGGCCTGTATTCTGCTTCTAGCTGTGTTTCTAGGTCCACATAAATCCATTAAGAGCTGGGTATGAGCTGTAAGTACAGAATTTGGCTAGACGCTTCTTGTTTTGTTTTGATTTTCTGCAGTGGATAGGTGCAAGCTTCTATCCCAGCCTCTCTGAAGTTCAGACTTTTGCTGGGCCTTCTGATTTATTTTACTCAAATGAAAATCCTGATTCTTTGCTGTCTTTTGCTGCCACCTTTTGCAAATACATTTTGTTTGTGTCAGAGGCTGTGCTGAAAGAGCTCATGTTTGGGGCTCTGTGTGCTACTGTTGGGTGACTGGGAAACTGCAACTAGACTGCAGCTCCACACCTTGTGTGGAGAGAATGAACAGGCTCTTTTCCAATCACCAAATCTTCCCTTGAGAATGGGAATTGTGAAATTACTGTTGTATTTATTAGTTTCGCTCCTAGGATGCATCCTGCTGTCCAAGCCGGATTGCTGGACGCCTTAGATATTGTCCATCTCCTTTCTTGGTTACTTTGCCATGGCTCTTTGGCTGTAGGTTTGGTATCTGTGTAGGGTTCCTATATTATCCTTCAAGATTATTACTTTCCTTACCTTCTTACCCTTGTGTGATGGCTTATGTATTTTGTTTGTAGTGGAGGTTCCTTTATGTGTATGTATGTGTGAATAGAAAACATGACCCAGTATTAGACTCACAATCAAAATAGCGTTAGCTGTGTTTGGCCAGAAAAGAAGTATATCCACTTTTCAAGCTGTTTGGAAAGGGAAAAAATCTATCTGGCAAAGCATTTAGAAGTGTCAAAGGGATTTGGTTTCTGAATGAGGAGCTAGTTTTTCTGTTTCCAAACAAAGCATCTATACTTTCAAAAATGTTTCAGGGCAATTGTCTGTATGAAGCACACCAGCCTATTTTTCATTTAATGAGCTCGCCCTGGAAGTGTTCAAAAGGTGTGTGGATATAGCAATTGGGGACATGGTTAAGTAGTGAACACGGTGGCGCTGGGTTAACATTTGGACTCAAAGATCTTGGAGGGCTTTCCAACCTTTACGATTCTATGATTATAAAGTACAGAGAAGAGGATAGATTAGGATTTATTTCAACTGTACTATAACGTCTTTGGCACCAGAAAAACACTTTACAGTTTCTTTGCAAATCCACTAGTACAATGGAAGACACTTGGCCATGCATAGGCCAGGCTGGTACTGCATATGAGCAATCAATAACAGAAGCACATTGCAGCTAAAGAAACTCTCTAAGCTCTTAATCAGAACCAGTTTGCCAGTTTACAGAGCAAAGAGTAAGGTTCTTTTATTTTGCCTGATTTTAATCAGGTACTTCAAGCAAAGTTTTTGAGCTCAATTTGCTTGCAGTATTCAGATGGACTGTCATATCTTTTCCATTACTATTCCATTTGGATTTATTCAGCTTATATAGCTGTTACAGTCACAGGTAACTGAATAAATTTAAAAATTGAAAGCAGATTTGTGCATAGATTCAGACCTGAATCGCTCATGATTAAAAATGTTATCTTTTTTTGCTTGCTTTTACTTCTTAGAAGAAGAAAATGGGTAGTTCTGTTTCTGCTATGCTGCTAGAGTATGCCTTCCCAAGGTTAAAATTGGGTGCAGATATTTAGCTGTTATCATTGCTCCTTCATTGCATGGTAGGTGCTGTGTCTCTGGGCATGTTTGGCAGAGATACATAATTCTTCCTGTTTGCCAGAGCGTAAATACTCTCATTTCAAAACTGAGTTTTTGTTGCTAAATAGTATTTGTTAGGCAGTGCAGTTAAGGAGATAAACGTGAAAATAGGGCATAAATAAAATCTGACCTCTGTTGTAGATACAGGTAACTGTAATTTGCAAGCAAATCCACTGTAAATTTTATCCTATTTTGTGAAACTGTGCCATGCTGTTTGTAGAGAACTATTGCTGTCTTTGTGACAATAAAGAATCTCAATTTATTTAAGAAAATGAATGTTGCTCGTTTTCCACTGAATCCACTATGCAAGCACATTCAGCATTTTCTCCAGTTTATGGACAGCTGAAGTAAATACATGTTGCAGGAAATCCTTGTTGCCATTCAATTTCACCAAATGTTTACGTGTGCCTTCCTTTAGCATACAAGTAGCCTCTGTTAGTCAAAGGGCAAAGAATGACGTGCATACATAGCTACATGTGTTTAAGCACTACCTGGACTGCGGCCTGAAGTATTAGAAGTATGTTCCTGGTATTATAACACTACATTTCAGTTTTTCAGGCCTTTCTTAAATCACGTAAATTAAATGGGCTCTGTGTACCTCAAGGATAAATAACACGTTTTTTCTCATGCACAGAACGAGGCTCAAAAGGACACCTTGACCTCACGGAGTTAATAGGAGTCCCTCTTCCTCCTTCTGTCTACTTTGTCACGGGCTATGGAGGGTTCCCAGCTTACAGCTTTGGTCCAGATTCCAACATCGGCCGACTGACCAGCGCTATAATACCATCGCCTTTCTACAGAGATTTCGCTGTTGTGGTTACTGTGAAACCAAACAGTGATCGTGGAGGAGTGCTCTTTGCAATAACAGATGCCTTCCAGAAAACAATCTACCTGGGACTGAGGATTTCACCAGTTGATGACAGCACCCAGAGAATAATCATGTACTACACAGAGCCTGGATCCCATATCTCCAGAGAGGCTGCTTCCTTTAAAGTGCCAGTGATGACTAACAGGTGGAATAGGTTTACAGTGACTGTTGAGGGAAATGATGTTGCTTTGTTCATGGATTGTGAAGAATATCAGAGGCTTCAGTTTCAAAGGTCTGCTCAGACCTTGGCATTTGAATCTGGCTCTGGGATATTTGTCGGTAATGCGGGAGCCACGGGACTGGAAAAGTTCACAGTAAGTGCTGTCTGACAAATTCACATTTCTCACTGTTTAATGCATGTACTCACTACCCAAGAAAGCCTGCTTACGGTGGTTATATCCCAAATGAGGGTCAAATCACATAGGTTTTATTTTCCATACCTAGCTAGGGTTTGGGCAGCGCAGTTATATAACCTCTGGTTTAAAATACAATGTTCTGAGATCCTCAGAAGTTTATTGATAGTCCAGATATTAAGCTCACTCTTCCATTTGAATATTAGAAATTTCAAAGTAAATATGTCACATAAATTTTTATGGCCTTTCTAAGAAGGGCAGATTTCAGAGAATCCGTTTTCTTAATTTCTGAAAATACCTTACTATAAAGTGAAAGTTTTAAATTCTTATTAGTTAGGTATTCACATTCAACATCAGAAGGAGAATGATACCATCAAAGATAAATATATTTGGAAGATAAATGTGTATTTTTACAGTTTATATATTATTTGTAGCTTATCAGGTGCTTTAGGAAATAGAATGCACCAAAACCACTACTACAAGGCTCCCAAGCCCTCTTAGCTTGAGTGCAAGCATCCTTCCTGCTGCATCCTGACTGAAATTCTCAGCCACTGAGAGCAGCCACTATGTGTAAGATCAACTTATTGTTGAACGGAAAGGGGAACCTCACACTTTATTTGTCTTATTTTTGTATTTCCTGTACTTCAGAACTTGTACTGTGCTTTGTGAGATTAATGTCTCTTCTAAACTAGTAAAGCAGTAGCACAAAGCAGAGTGAATCCTTTTCTTTAGGGAATAAATATGTTCTTTCCAAAGTTCAGGGGTACTGGCAGGTTGCGAGCTCCATCTGGTAAGCAACAAAGTTGATGTACTTTTATCATTTGTCTGACCAGTCTAAGCACCTAGAATCACAGAGCTATATTGATTAGCAGCAAATAAGGGGTGGAAAGTGATATGCAGGAACACTGCCTGTTGGTGCTACCTTTCTTAGGCAAATAGGAAGACTGGAGTATTGTGAATGCCTGATCTCTAAGTAGGATTGAGAAACATTCAAGAAAAGGAAACCACTTTGCTATCCCACCTGGAAAACGCACGTGATGATCACTTGCTGAGATTATCACCAATAAATATGATGACAGAAATGCATATAGTGGATGACACTGTAATGTATTTCCACTGAAACAAGCTGTTCTGTATGCTATATTGAGTACGTAAATTTCAGCCAATACTCTGATTGCTTCATTAGCACTAATTGTGACTTGTACTCTAGGTTCCTGTGCCTTTATTTTTTCATGCATCATCTGTCACAATTGCTTTTGGGTAGAAAAACTAAATGCTTGAACCTCGCTCAAACTCTGTTTCTGTGCCAAGAACTGTTTACATTAATTGCCCAAAACAGAAACAAATCTCAGCAGATTGTGCAAATGAATAGATGTCAGATGCTGGTTTGCTCTGGCTAATGGGAATTCATGTGTCTAAGGCTCTGGCTGTCAGACACAAAAGGACATAACTATCATCAGATTTATTGAAACCAAAGGAAAATAAAGCCCTGATGCTTGTAAAGAAAAGCGGAAGCCAGACAACAACCAAGTACAGCTGAATCAGTGATAATGCCAGATGCTGCAAACCAGTTTTAACAGGGAAGGCACCAGCAGCCACAAGACCCAGAAAGTAAATAAAGTATCTCATACCTACCATCCCTATCGTGCAGACTTTCCTAGTTGGAGGAATCGGCTAGCAGTAACATTGGGGGAACATTACAGCTCTCCATTTTGCTTCCTTTACCATTCAGGGCCACAGATTAGAGCAAGAGGAGAAAAATGTGTTCTCCAAATGTGATTCACTTGTACTGTGAAAAAATTATCACTTCCAGGAGACTGTTTAATTGGTTGTGCTTGTTTCATGTACGATTTTTCAGTGAACTGTTCTGTCAGTCTGACATTGTTCAATATCTGAGTTGCCCATTACATTTTGAGAGAAATAGGATGGTTGAGACTACTGAGCTGTTGCCTCAGAAGGCCAGCAAACTCAGGAGGTACCAACTGCTTGAGTTTTATGGTCTTTAAAGGTACAGAAATTATAGGATTGTTTAAGATAGAATGAAAAATTTTACTCCTTTCTAAAAAATTCTATGTGGTGTGTTATATGTAAACTGGTTCTTGACTTGAATATCCATCTTTGCGCCCTACATGTGCATCATGTCTAACTCTGTGAAATCTTGTAATAACAAAACATCTCCCACGTTTCTTAAAACACTTTGAGTCTTTGCAGAAACAACAGTTAAATGTTTAAAATGGAATTGTTACTGCTCCTTCAGCATGTCAGACTGAGAAGTACAGTTTGTGACTCTGAAAAAAAGAAACATTTGTTATCAGAAAATCCATCTCCTTTATTTCTTCTCTGGAAAGTTTTAAACTGGTTTCTTCCTGACCCACTTCATCACTTATTGGTATTCCCTTCCCATCCTTTGTCTCCATTTTTAGGGGCTTTCACATACCACTTCTGGAGCTGCAACACACTTCTTCACTAAAAAAAGCAGACAGTGTTTTACAGAGTGTAGGACACAATCCAGGACTAGATCATTCAGCTGGGGAACTAACCATGCAGTGTGGTGACCATAATGTCATTGGGACATGGCAGTCATTATATTCTGGCAGCTTCAATTTGTTCTGCATTTTGCAAAAGGAGAATGTACAAACATATTTACATCTTTAAATCTGTATTATTATCATAAAATTTCATACTTCAGATCATTTTCCACGTAAATCTGAACACAGTTTGGGGTATTTTGTTGCTTTAATTCCCACCGTTCACCCCCACTCCCCCTCACACATGCCACTTAAAATATTACTTCCTTGAAATGTTTTTGATGTTCCATGTAGGGCTCGATTCAACATCTGACAATCAAATCTGACCCAAGGGCTGCTGAAGATCATTGTGAAGATGATGACCCTTATGTAAGTATTCTTATAAACACTTCCTCAATGCCTCAGAGATTTCAAAGTAAATTTCCATTTGACATCTTTCATAACACTATATGTAGTATTTTTTTCTTGGAGACATATATCATTTTTAAAACTATCGGGGGAGGGAGGGATTTTTTTTCCTGTACAACCCCCAAACCTGTTTCTTAAAAAAGTATCATTTTATTTTCATTTCCTGAAAGGTCGAAAACACCTTTCAGGAAATGAACTATGGCTTTTATTTTTCTGAAGGGTTATTTTGATAGAATACTGTAAGTACTGAAGTAAGTTAACATAATGACACTGAGGCTTCGCCAACCAAAAAAAAAGGGGTTTTTTTATGCATTTAAATAGCCAATTCCTTGGAGATCATGCTTTTCTCCCTGACTTTTATGAATTTCCTCCCATAACTGGGTTTTGCACAGGCTTCAGGGGACAGCAGTGGCAATGGCAGCATTCAAGAACATGATGTTTCTGAGGCACAAGAAGCCCTTGGATCTTCCCGTCTTCCCATAGGGGTAAATCTATTTGATTTATTTACTTTAAAATTCTGTTTTAATATTACTCTTTTAAAGGGTGGGGTCTGGATTTGATGAGTAGCTTTCATATTTGTCAATTTCCAAAGGCTCCCCTGAGAACAACGTGCACCCATCCATGAGAACGATGGCACTGTGCTAGATAAAAAATCTCATCTATTTGACAACAGTCAGTAACCAGAACTTGAGAAGAGTATAATACAAGATTGGGAAAATATATATGACACTTACTGGGAACACTCTTTTACTCTGCATCAATTTTTATCTCAGGAAATGCTTGAGCCAAGAGTATATGCGGCTAGTGGAACTCAGCTGAGTTATTAATCCTTGAATTTCTTGCTTGTTTGATTGGGATTTTTTTAACACATGAGAATTTTACCATCCTCAGATTCCTGCTGCAGAGTTGCTTAGCTAATTTAATGACATGTTTTGTGAAGGACATGCACCTTTCTCTTGCCCTTCTGAACGTGCTGTGGCTCTCATTTGGTGGTTAATCAACTGGATGACAGAGTAAACAGCTGTTTCTTACCATATTTAGAGATTCTTATCACATCATGTCCCACTGCCTTTCTGTGCCAGGCTTAAATGTTCCAGTGCATTCCTCACAATGAAGTTTTCCATGCTGTTTGTACCAAACATTCTTTTTTTAAATACAAGTTCTCATTGGTTCCTTTAGAGAAAATCAGTAGGTTTCTGAGAAATGACTTCACAGAAACCATGCTCACATTTGCATGATATAGCACATACTTCAGCTATTTCGCTGTTGAATCTTACAGAACCTGTGGGCAAGTACTTTTTGGTTGTGATGCCCTGTCATGCACTTACTGTGTTTCCTACCTTTTCACACAAAGACTTCAGTTTCAGACAGATCCTTTGTTCAGTTTCCCAAGAATATTTTTCTGCAGGAATTTTAACTCTTCCAGGGTCAACATGAATGGAAGAAAATCTTTTTTTTTTGTATTATAGACTTCAATTTCCCTGATCACTCTTTTTATAACTTTATAATAAATATTGACCTGGCTTCCTGCTCCTGGTGTGTTTGAATTAATTTTTATTAATTTTTTTGCCTTTTATGTATATCTCAATAAACTCATTTTGGCCTGCCTTGTGCTTTGCACAGAATCACAGACTAGCTGAGTTTGAAAGGGACCTCTGAAAATTGCCCTGCCCAATTCCTTCTTCAAACCAGAGCCAAATACAGCAGGTTGCTCAGTGAGCAGGTTGTTCAGTGCCAGTGGGTTTTGGATTTCCTCGAGAATGGAGACTCCACAGCCTCTCTGTTTCAATGCAAATTTTTTCTGACATAGAGCCTGAATTTCTTGTATTTTAATGTGTGTCCGTTGTCTCTTTTCCCTTCACTGGTTACAACCAGTGAGAAGGATCTAGTTCTGTCTTCTTTACTCCCTCTTATCAGGATCTTCTACACATTGATAAGATTGTTCTGAGCCTTCTTGAGGCAGTCCTTGCTCTCTTATCTTTCTCTAAGGGGTCAAAAGACAGGCAGCTGGCCCCAGCCAGTACTGCTACATTGGGTAATTTCTCACTGGATGCAGGATGTGCACTTTATTTTTCCTGAATTTCTGCAGCCAGCTAGGGTTTTTCCAAACAGCAGCAAAATGACCTAGTGCTTGATGACTCTCCATTTTACATCACACCACAAAATTTAATCCATGAAATCGTACTGTGCCTTGACTTTTTCTCATTTAGATACAACTGTGACTAATTCAGGAAAGATGTCTAGCTTCTCCATACAGAAAAATATCAATTTAGCTATTGTTGTCAGCTTCTGTTTAATAATCTTCATAATTACTCCACTGTTCAAAATTACATACAGAAATAGTAGAACTTTTGGCTTTTATTCCTCCTTCTGAAATATGTGATTTAATCCCAGCTGGCCACTAAGCATCAGACAGCCACTCACCCATTGCCCCACCAGTGGGATGGGGAGAGAACTGGAAGAGAAGTCAGAAAACTTGTGGGTTGAGATAAAGAGACTTTAATAGGTAAAGCAATGATGAGCCAGAATGAAACAAGCCAAAAGTTGTACTTAAAAATGCAGTCCTGACAAGTGTACATTGCTTGTGTTTTTCTCCCTCTCTATGGGTTTGTCAAGTGTACATCCCTTGCTTTGGAGGAATGGAGCCCAAAGGTATTACACTAATTTCTCTCAAAATTCTGTATTGCTTCATACATGTGGTAGTTCTGATTACTGTGCTTTGAGGAAGGTAATCTAGCAATTCTTCCATTAAAATATGTGATAAGCCTTTACTCTAAACCTTTCTTTGGGATTTTTTTTTTAGCCTGAAGATACGTTGGCTGAGCCAGTGGAAGCCCCCCCAACCATATTGTCTTATTTGGAAGAAAATTATTTCTCTGGAAATCACAGATCAGAAGAAACCTCAGAAGCAGCTAAATTTAAAGAAAAAGGCACTGCCTCGGGTTTTTGGGTTTTTTGGGGGGGTGGGGTCATTTACATTCTCTGGTTTTGAGTCTGTCATTTCCCTGTGTATGGAAATCCACTCTCATATTTTGGGTGCTGCCAGGAAAGGAAAATCCTATGGTTTTGGGCATCCCGCATGCTAGAAAAGAATTGTCACATCATACATTAAGTCTGCAAATAGTCCTGCTGGCTCTAAAGCCACGTGGCACCTTTAAAAAGGGTTTAAGATGGGTATTTATTTGAAGACCTGATACAGTAAACCACAGCCTTTAATGTAAAACTGAATACCACCACTGAATAAACAACTATATCCTACTTCTGTTCCCTTCAAAGGATGTGAATGTGCCTAGTGCACCAGTGGGGTGTTTTGGGTGCAAGTGTAGGCAGCAAAGCAATGAGAGCACTCATTCCAATGAGGAATCCAGTCCTCCATGGCTAGAACAACTTCAGGGCACTCCTAGAAAACATTAAAAAACGCTAGTCATATTAATAAGGCCAAAGACAATGTTACAATTTAAATTCTATACATACTTCAGATAGTACCTGTTGTACTTAACTCTTATTTTTTGTGTTACATGGGTGACAAATAGGAAGCCATTAGACTAGAACTAGAGGAAAAAATGATAATGCAATACAGTCCATGACCTTAAAATAGACATTTGTTTTGTAATTTTACTCTCACCTTTCTCTTTTTTTCTTTTCTTTTAAAATTTTCAGAGCTGTTAAATGACTAAGATTAATTTTTGGAATATATTTTAGTCATAATCTGAATAATTTCTTTTTTCATACAACTTGCAGCATCAGTCTCTGATAAATACCTCTGGGCAGGTTTTATTTTGCACTCTCATTAATAAATAATTATTTTATTTAGATTCAGCTGTCATGGAAACTGGACAAGGCAACAGTGAGTCTACCACTGTCACACAGAAAATGTTAAGAGAAGAAGATGGCTCTGGTGCTGATGTTTTGCCAGGAGTAAGCAGAGAGGAGGTCTGTATGATGGGTTTATTACACGCCTAATATTTTTGTCCCAAGAACAGGAAAATCCATGAATTCCAGGTGTTTCTCTGAGTTGGTACCTTTATCTATTCCATCTTAACAGCATGGAGAAATAGAAGATACTTTCTAAGTTCTTGAATGTCTTTTCATGACATCAGATTGAAAAGCACTTGCACTGTGCAGAAGTTTGGATCTGTAACCATTGAAATGGGCTTGAGGTTTTTGACTAAAAAATGAATTTGTTCTTTCAGTTTTGCAGTTTTTTCAGTTTGAATTTAAGAAAGTGAGAAACAAAGAAAATAGCTGACTAAATCCTCATTTTGCCAGGACCAGGAATAACTGTAAATTACATTCAAGCCATCAAAGCTAGTCACATTTTTTAAAGAACCCTTCATCAAATCCCTTATAAAATTAGATTCTCCTTTTGGCTAGGCTCCTGTGGGTGTGGCTCCTAGACAAGGAAACAAAGACCCAATGCAAGGCTGTAGCCTGTCTCTACAGTCAGCTATGACAGCTTCTTTTTGCCTGAAAACACACCGTGTGATGAATGACAGAAATTTAGAATAAAATTTCCACATTGTGTGTGTTTCGTTCAAATGGTTAAGGTTGCTCCTTGCAGGGTCTTCTTGTGTTCCTGTGTTTACTGTGGTAAAAGATAGCAAGTGGTGAAGCATTAAGTTAAGGATCATCCATAGGAGCTGACATACAAGAAATTTCAGTATTTGTTGGAGAACTCCCCAATATAATTCCTCTAACATTTTCATGCCTGCGTTCACATTTTTTTAAAGCAGCACTTCTAATCTTAACTTATATAAATAAATAGATAAACTAAATACCAGATAAACTATTACTATTACCATTTCTTTTTCTTTTCTTTTTTAGGACATTTTTCTTAAATAAAAATCCAGTCTTGACTTAAGAAGTGTGACACCTAAAGCTTAAATCTACTGTGACAAGTAGTTTTGCTACTTATCTTTACAAGTTTTCCTTGACTTTATTTCAATTTCTACGTATTTTTCACTACACAGATACCCAAGATGACTATATATTATGATAATGACCAATCTTTTAGAAAATAATAATTAAAAAAAAAAAGTTGTTACTGCCACTTCTCTCTCAGTTTTTATGTGTACCCAGTGTTACTCCTTTCTAGGTGCAGAATCCAGCATTTGTTCTTGTTTAGTTTGATGCTATTAATCACTGCCCCAATGCTCCAAGCTACCCAGATCTCTCTGCAAGGCCTCCTGTCCTTCAAGACAGTCAGCAGCACCTCCCAGTTTGGAATCATCAGTGAACTTGCTCATGGTGCATTCAAGCCTGCATCCAGGTCATTGATAAATACATTGAACAGAACTGGCCCTAGGACTGATCCCTGAGGAACACCACTGGTGACCAGTCACCGGCCAGATGTGGCCCTGTTCACCACAACCCTTGAGCTCTGTCCTTCAGCCAGTTCTTCACCCAGCACACCATGAACCCACTCATCCCACAGTCAGAAAATGTGCCCCAAAGGATGCTGTGATGGACAGCATCAAAAGCCTTACAAAACCCCAGGGAAATTACATCCACCTCTGTCTCTTCATCCTTCATGTGGGTGACTTCACCATAGAAAGGTAGTGAATTAGTTAAGCAGGACTTTCGCTTTGTGAACCCATGTTGAGTGCTCCTGATAAGTGCAGTGTTCTTTAAATGCCTTTCAATGGTACTCGGTATGATCTTCTCCTTAATTTTTGAGGAACTGAGATTAGTCTAACAGATCTGTAGTTCTTCATCTTCCCTTACACCCTTTTTGTATGCTGGAATAACACTGACTGTCTTCCAGTCAACAGGATCTCCCAAGACTCCCAAAACCTTTGGTAGATGATTGAGAGGTGTCCTGCCATACCATCTGCTACCTCCTTCAGCACTCTAACACTGTATCAACAATCCCGTTATCTCATTCAGGCTATGATCTCTACCCACAGTTTAACTAAATAGATTCTCTTCTAACGCTTCTCCAGATGGGAAAAAATTCTTTGAGAGTTACTCAGGATGTATTTCATCCCTCCTAGTTTCATTAGCTGCCAATGGAGATCAAAATATTCCATTGGTGCTATAAAATATGAGTAAATCCTAGTGCTTATTTCAAAATACAATACTGATTTATGTGGGTTTTTCTGTATAATGTATTTTAATTTAATATGTAATAATGTCCAGGCTTCATTCCTGGAAGGTCTTATTTTGTTCCTGGAATATTTAAATTATTCCTTCTGTTATTCTTACTTTCTCTTAACCAAATACTAATGTTTAGCAATATTTTAGTCTTGCTGTTGTCCATTTTTACTCTTTGTTATCATTGCTTCATCTTCTGCAGCTTTTTAACCAGTATGTAACCCTCTTTTGTTAGAGTCATAAATCTTGGGGAAGTTGGCTAAAGCACTCCTAAACATGTCTATCTTAACTCTCACAATTTTCTCCCTGACAGATTGAGTACGTGAAAACGATATCTTTCAAACCTGCACTATTGACTTAGACTGTGCAGATTATTGTGGATATGAAATTAGATCATAGTCATTTGCATTTAGATGACCAGCTCAGAGAGCAACTTATCTGTTGGTGCATGAATGATCTTTAATTTGGATTGCCTTTGCTGAATGGAATATACTGTTTGTATGGTGCCTACCAGGTTCTGACTGCATTGAACAAAGCAAGGGCTCTAGGAGAGAGGAAAGGGGCGGGGGACAAGTAATGCAACACATTTTTCATATTTCACACTTTAATTGCTCAGGGCCAGAAAGGTCAAGAAGTAGAGGATGGGTCCACAGAATCTCTAGGAGGGTCAGGAATAGGAGATGTGGAAAATGAAGATCAAGGACCTCCTGGTTCTCCGGGGAAACTTGGACAACTTGGTCAGCCTGTGAGTATTTTCTCTCTGTTGAAAGAAAACACATATTTTGGAAAGGTTAATAGTGATCCGTCACACATGCATGAAGAGCTGGAACTGCACAGCCTTGCACACTGTCACCAGTTACACTTCTATGAGATGGGTTTTAGTCCAGCAGCTCAGGAGCATCCTACCTGCACTTCACGTGTCAGTGGCCACACAGGGGCCTAGTGAGTGACAGCCATCAGAAAGCAAAGGCAAACAGCTGCCATGCCAACACACAAATGTTGTCAGAGCAGCAATTCCACCAGCTCCTTGGGCAGTACTGCAGCGCCCTCCCAGCTGTCAGGTTTGAACATGTACAAAGGTACAAGACGCACAGGCCTCCTTCAGTGACTTCTCTATATCCAGGATGTTTCACACTTCAAATCCTTGTGAACCATCAGCACAAGAGGCATGAGATTAAAGAGAGGTGCAAAACATCCCACCGTGCCATAGTGTTTGATATCGTTCTGGTTTGTTATTTTGTCACTGCACGGCACATCACAACTTAACTGCTTGCTTTTCTCTTTTGTTATTTCTATGTTACAGTGTTTTATTTATCTTTCTAACAAAGATGTTTTATTTTAGGGCATTCCTGGTAAAAATGGGTTACCCGTAAGTACTCATTTATACATATTTTGGTTAACTGAATTAAGAAAAACATAACTTTTTTTTGAGGCTCTACTACATTGAGGCTTAAGCAGCGAAGTGCTTTCTTCATCTCATCTCTTTAGAAGACAGTTCTGGTGCTGTAGTTGACATCCTCAGATTGTCAAGCGAGCAAAATCCAGGTCTCTAAGAGAAATTTACGATTTCCCAGTTGCAAAGAAAGAGGCATGGCATGGCATGGCATGGCATGGCATGGCATGGCATAAGCAGCTGTACCAGGAATTCAGCTCTGGTGAGGCTGGCTTTTTTTGCAGAGGGGAATTTCAAAAAGAGGACATACTCAGACTCCTTCTTGGGGGGGTGCTTCACTGACCCTCCATAGACACATGCTTCCATGTTGCCTGCTCCTAACCTCAGCTGCAATTAACTTTGTAGTTAATTGAGAGTACTTTTGATTTGAGATGTACCTCTCACCCCTTTACTCTTGTACAGTAATTTGACTGCATCTTCTGCTTCATCATTCCTGCTTTCCTTTATCTGCGTTCCTCTACTTTACCCTTCTCTGTCACATTTGCTGTCTTCTTCCTGGGGTGTTCCTTCCCAGCTTCTCCAGACAACTCCCATGGCTGGGTCAGTTCACCACAAGCTGCTGATAGCCTGCACACGCATCCTCTGTGGTGAGGTACTGCTCAGCAATGCACACAATAACAAACCTGTAGATGTCATATTCTGTGCATGTCTCAGCTGCTCTTGTGTATCTGTCTTCTGCTGACGCTCTACTGCCTGGCTTCTTTGTTTCCTTTCTCATTTGTTTGTTGCTACCACTTTGTGCATCTTTCCCCTCTCTAAGACCTTACCACCCAGAGGTTGTCACCATTCCCATGTCTGCTCCTCTTTTTCTATACTAATATGTGCCACTGCTGGGAGCTTCCTGACCCTTCCTTGTCCCCTGCAACTGAACCTCAAATGAAACTGGTGTGTTTTAAGATATTAGAAAAACAATTCAGTAGTCATTCGTTGCATGCATTATTGAGCTCCTTCCTGAATGCTGCCTTCAGACAGTGGTATGTTCAAAGAAATGTAGCTAAGTTTGCAAATATTTAGCCAAAACTCAGGCTATGTGTCTTTAGGGTGTTTTTGGACAAGAAGTTTATATTTTACGTATTAACAGAAGCCTGACTACTTTCATGCAGCATATCTTCAAAGAAAATTCTATGAAACCGATATGTCTTAGAGAAAATTCTTCAAATGTAATTCAAATGCTTCAAAACCAATTGTCTTGTCCTTGTGAAAACAATCCTATTTTCTATCATAGACGTCTTGCGACATTGCCTTGTATTTTTTGTAGCTACTCTTTCGTCCATGAGCATCTAGGTTCCAATTTTACATATACCCATGCAACTTTACTATTGGTTTGATGGGGCTTCACTCAGCAATGAAATTAGTATGTTCTACATTTATGTTGGTCATGTGTTTGCTACTTTTCTATGAACCCGCTACCCATTACTCTACAGGAAAAATCATCCTAGGAAAAAAACCCACCCTTCAGTCTTAGAGATACATTTTTCTCCCTAATGACTTTATATAACCCTTTTTTAAAATTAGGGCACTCCTGAAATTTTTCCAGTAGAGTCCATTACCATAGCTGTCCAGATTCCCAAAATGCCAATGGGAAAATACTATTTATTTGCCTTCTGAATATTTTCTTGAGTGTCCTAACTGAATTCATAAGCAGCCCCATTTTATAATAGCACTGACTTTAAAGCTGGCGGGAGTTCTTTCTAGCCAATGAACAAGCCTCTATAGGAAGAGCATATGCATGCTGTATGTAGGTAATATGAAGATATAAAGAAGGGTAATTTGGGATTCATTTGACTGGTGAAGTTTAGAATGGAAAATGGGGTGAAATGCTATCTAGTATCCGACATTACCTGTCAGATGCATGTCCTCAGGAAGGATCCTAGTTGGTAGAAACTTAATAGATGCAGGTTGGTTAAGATAAAAAAAATGTTTCAGTAGATGATGGGAGCAGCCTTAGTTTAATGGTATGATTTGGTGCACTCAGAGCAGCAGCTGGAAGTAGTGTGTTACAAAGATTAGTTTTAAAAATCCTCGCCATCAGTGCTGTGGCGGTCCTGTTGGCACTGTCAAATCCAAATGCAGCCTGGGAGTGTTTCCATCTGTACCCCCCAAACAGGCTTCCCTGTCACTTGGTTGTAGGAAGAGTAGATGTGGTGAGAGGCACATTCTGGGCACTGCCAGGGGCATTCTATGCCAAGTCCCACACCTCCTCCCACTGCACAAACCAAGAGTTAGAATCTAGCACCCTTACATCCAGCCTCTGCTGCTAAGTGTACAGCTGTTCAACCAACATGAAAGAAAATGTCTAATTAAAAAGTTTTTTTTTCCTTTTAGGGTAAAGATGGACTTCAGGGGTTGCCAGGACTGAAAGGAAAAGCAGGCCCGAAAGGTGAAAAGGTATGTGTCCTGTTAATACCCAACAATCAATCAGATACTATATATTCTTGGACATGTACTAATTTGGTACACTCTGAGAGAGAAACAAAAATATGGAATCACAGGAAGAATTTAAACATCCTACTGTTCATCCATGAACGGCTGGATGTCACCATAACAGAATCATAAGTATTTTTCAAGGATGCAAATAAACTTCATCAGTAGAAAAAGTTGGGAATTCACAGGAGAGCTAAGGAAGATGTATTGAACACTTAATAAAGAAAAGTCAGTTGTTGTCTATATCTGCTCTGGGCAACTTACTCTACTGGCTAAGTGACTTAACGGAAGCAGTACAATCACTCTTAGGAAATGAACATAATTGAAATAAGAGTTAAACCATCTGAAGTAACAGCTTGTATCTCTTCTGAGATGAAGTGAGATATAATGGATTAATCTATTATTAAAATACATGTTGTACACAAAGTTGATATACAGATAGTAACTCCAAGTGTCAAATTAATAATCCCTTTCATCTGTTTAACAAAACAATACAGACTTCAAAAACACACAAACATGACCCATATAAATCTCATCTATTCAGATTCAGTTTTAAATGATCCAGAATCATTTCAAAGGTAAAATTAGTCTCCAGTACAGGAATCAGGTCACGAGATTGAATGGCAACCCCCCATCTCTATGTCCAGCTGTAATGGAAAGATGTGTTGGGCAGAGGGTTCTCATAAGCTGAAGAGAAGTAAAGGCATGTGGGGAGCATCTCAGGTACAGCATGATGGGGACACTCCTGCTCTCCTCTGGGACCTGTGTGAGGTACATGTTCACAAAACCAGGCAGCATGGGAGACAAACAGGAGGACTTACAAGTCCATGCAGAGTCACAGGACTACCACCTTTCAGAGGTTACAGAGACATGGTGGGATTGCTCACAACTGGAGTGCTATAGAGTGTGGATACAGGCTCTTCAGGAAAGATAGGCGGGGAAGGCAGATTATCAGTAAGACATTATATCAGTTGTCAACAGGTATTACAGGCACCTAAATGTCATTTGACACTTAGCTTCTTAGGTTTCCTTCAAATCTGCTTTGGTCCTTCTTGTGACCAGAGTTATTTCAAGGGTGCTTGGTACTGATGTAAGTAATTCATGTGTAGGAAGGAAACCATAAAATCACTCAGGACGCTTTCAGTGGAAACAATGGAAAAGATGTTCAAATTATGGCTGTTTACATTTCTTCTATTTATAAGCTAGGGGCAAATTAGCAAATGCATTTTACTTTGCAGCTGCTACAGCCGCAGCTCCTGTTAGGTGACCACTCCAATCTTCAGCAACAAGTGCTGCACCTACACTGCCAAATGGAACAGGCCCAGGAGCTGACTGATTTGCTGATGGTTCAGACTTGCAGGCATGGTCCCTGACAGTGTTTTGGCCTGTATTAAATAGACCTCGCTCAGACAATGCCTCAGGGGTAGCATCAGTTGTTAACTGCTCCCAGTATGCTGCAAGATGAGACTGTGCATAGGTTGGCTCTGTACTCCTCCAGTGCTATCCCAGTAATCTTTTTTCAAATACCCATGCTGATGGATTTCAGTATATTTCTAGCTTTACTTCATGCAAAATGCACAAAAAAACATACTCAAAATACTAGCTTTGAACATGCAGGGCTAAAAGGAGTCCCAGAGCCAAGTACTTAAGCACTGTGAGCCCAGCCAGGCTGTTCTAGCTGACCTCATGGCCAAAGGCCACCCAGCCTTAGTTTATTGATCAGAGTAGCCACCAGAAGGAGAACATTTCAGCAGCAGGAGAGACAGCTTAGCTGTAGAGAGCAAAAGTTATATTGGAAAGGAAAATACTCCAGTAGTCTATTCCTGATTACCTTTATGGCTACTTTAGTAAAGACTTCTTAAGATTAGTTTTTTATTTAAAAACTGGACTAATATTTTCAACGGACACTTAAAAGAGACATTGTGAAGTTAGCAAATGAGTGCTAAAAATCCTAATAGGTTCAAAAGCACTAAGGAAAGCTGACAGTTTCATATGCAGAGCTTTGTCTTGGCAATACTTTAAACAGACACAATTCCTGCAGTAAAAACAGGACAAACAAGAAGACACTGCTCTATTTCTCTATTACACATGTGAATTATTTTTAAGTTATCAGTTGTTCAGAAAATTGTTTCAATATCCAAATCAGTGTGATTTCCTAGGCCTGGCTGTGTTGGTAGGGTGAGCGAAGCTTTAAGAATTGATCTGTAAACACACACAAAAATTCAAAACAGTTATGCTGTCCAAGCACAGTCAACACTTTCCCCAGTATAATAATATCTAAATTTCAGGAACAGTAGTAGGATCCACCTTCTTCTTTCTGGTTCTTCTCATTGAAAATGGAAAGCCAAGAATGAATGGGGCACTACACATCAGTGGAGAGTGGGCAGCTGCCTGTCACTTTTCCACTGTGGTCCGTGTTCTGTGTAGAGATACAGCCATGAGATGCTCCTTGGGAATGGATACAGTTAGGCTTCCTAAAACTGGCTGTGACCCAAATACGAGATCTGGGGTTTTTGTCTTCCTTGCAGTGCACACAAAGTGGAAGAAATTGCATGAAAGCAAGCACCAAACACTGCCAGAAACTAATATAATAGTCATTGGAAAAAAAGTGAAGGATGTGTTAAAATGAATGAAGAGCATCTGTAAATGAACACACTGGCAGACAGGGAAAATAGCCCCAAATTAATTAAACACATTCTCTGTGGATCTGACTGAAGTATCACTATAGAAACCATTCGACAAAGCCACAGGGAACAAAGAGCTCAATGAATACATTTATCTAATGGACTCTGAAGCATAAAGAACAAGTGACCAAGAAGCAGTTAAAAGTCAGTGTTTCCTGCTATGTAACTGAATATGTGAATTTAGAGAATTAAAATGCTCATAAGCCCAGATAGCAAATTGGCAGTTTAGAGGGTAAAGCATAGATCAGTAGAGGCAAAACCTCAACTCTTGACTTGAGTGAAAAATACTGGACTTGAGCAGAAAAGTTATTAAAAGTCATAAACATAAGCTGAAGCAGTTCAAACTAACCTCAGCAAAATGTCAGAGGTGATGTAAGAAACACAAAGTATAAGAAATGGTAGTAATTATGGAAGGAAATGACACATATTTGAACAGGGTCTTTCGTTGTGTTGGCAATAGGTAAAGGTCAACACATAGAAGAAGAATCATGTCATGGTGGTATTGAAAAAAGATTACAGAGGGTAGCAATAAAATCAAGAAATTTACAGATTGAGTACCATGGTGTGACCATGCTGACTACTTATTGATTTATTTATTTATTGGGAGGGCCATATATAATGTACCTTAAAAATGCAAGAGCCACAGTTAAACCTTACTCTGGAAAGACATATGTGCTGCCTAATGCTGTTAACACTGCTTGTACATTTGCAAATTCATTGCAGAAGTTAGAAAAGGAGGAGTTCTTTCTTCCATTGCCAATGCAAAGATCATGTTTCTTGGGAGCGTGTCTTAGAAATTAACAAAGTTCAATCCTGCTCATAGCATCTAAGCAGTCTCTCTTGTGACTGGAAATCCACACAGATTGCAGCTAGTGCTTATAGTCTTTATATGGTTAAATCCTTGTTGATTTATCTTAATTCCCATTTCAGGGTGATCCTGGTGAGGGATTGCCAGGACCCCCTGGACTTCCAGGACCTGCAGGACCATCTGCTCCTTCCAGAGGATTAGTGAGTATTTGGGGTTCTCTGTCAATGAGCTCAGCTTGCCACAGAGGAATCCAGAACTAAATAGGAGGTTTTCTCTGGGAAAGCAGCCTGACTGCCACAGAGATAATCATGTTTTCTAAAACATTCATGCCAAAATGCAAATAAATGTCTGACTGAAGTGTGTGAATTCTATAAGTTACATAAACACCCAGTATTCCCACTTTAAGATGTCAGTGGATGTGTGTGCTCTCCTGTGCAAAAGCAACAATATATGGGAGAACATGAAACAAAAATTTCCACAAAAAGGCATTATAAACCTGAATTATTAATTTCTTCCTGCTACTGAACAGAGAAATGGTTTGACAGTCAGTTATGTTTGCTGTCATTAAATACTAGAACACATATCAACATGATAACAGTGTTTGTATTTTGAATGCTCAGTACTCAGGCAATGTTAAAGAATAAGTTTCAAATCCATCTTTCTGCTGTACTTGGACTTTTCCCACTATGTCTATGAGGATACATGTGCACGCAGCTAAAGAAGGAATCTGGCCTGAATTCTCAGTTCATGGTGTGAGAGCTGATTTTACACGTAGATATAATTCACCACTGACACAGTGGAAATCCTGTGGTGGACTTTTAAAGAAAACCATCTCTCACATTGGGTATTGTGAGTATTTAACAAGACAGTTTGAAACATATTCCACTGGCCAAAATGGATTATATGCTCCCCTGATTCTGGGCCTGTTGAATTATGCCAATATATTTTTGCAGCATAAAAACAGAGTAACAGTGTTCTGCTGCACTATTGAGCCTGCACTGATGCTGACTTCAATAGACCAGCTCCAGATCCCTGGGACAAGGTGCTCCAGTCCAACAGTTTCACCCAGTCAAAGGCCACTTCCATAAATGTAGCAGTGAACACCAAGTCCTACACTGCCTTTACTTTCTTGTTCTCTGTGACAGCAAGTTTCAAGGCCTTTTATTCTGTAGTGATGTGGAAGTCTCAGTGCAGCCAGGGAATGCATCCTCACCTCTCATGCATTTGAAACATTAGCTTTGGTACTGTGATAGGTAGTGCTTCTCTCTGTGCTTTTCTTTGTAGTTTGCAAAATGTACACAACTATGAAACTCACCAAGGACTAAACACTATTTTCTCAACAGAAGGTTTTAGAAAGGGCTTCAGTATATTGATGTATCTTTATAAAAGTCATCTTTTTGATTCCAGTTGCAGGAATCTCAGAATCTGACTTTTTAAATAAGGGGCACATTGTAGGAAACTGGGGTTATTTGTAAGGTCTTCATTTTAGGATATTCTTAATGTTGGCGGGTGTCTTTCTGAAGTTAAAATTTTTCTGAGATATTACTTCAGTTCACTTAACAGTCACATAGCATGTGTGTCCTGCAGGACAATTATTACTGTGCTCATAGAGCACCTGCAGGTAAATACAGTGCTCAGTGACTAGAGAAGAAGATGGTAGGAAACACCAGAAACATAAGTGAAATGTTTTTGTTGTATTATAATTTATTTTACCGGTGACAGACTGCTGTAAGGATATTGATGGTAGCTGTATTTCCAGTAAATGTCAGTGATACTTGCATTAGTCATCTTTAGAACCAATAATTCAAAACCGAATTCTCCTAATTTCAGAATAGACTTGAACCTGAAGAATCAGGTTCTGGAGATACTGACAGAGAGACTGAGATTTTAAGGGTAAGTATATATTCATATTTCTCCTAATAAAGAGCTTTATTTTACTCGTGCAAGTTGTAGAAGGTCAATTTCATAATGCAAGTTTTATACATGCTTAATTTACAGCATTTGTAGGGTTTCATTTCAAGATGAGAAAAGGCCTAAGAGCTTGTGAGTGGGGAAGAAGTATGAGACAGAAGCAGGCCAACAAAGAAATAATGGCAAGAGGACTTTTTAAAATGAGAAAATGCTTTTAATCTGACTATGAGAAGACAGTAAAGAGGAGAGAGAGGTGAATCATAGATTCATAGAAGCACAGAAAGACCTTAAATGTCATCTTGTTCCAGTGCCTCTGCCATGGGCAGGGAAGTCTTCCACGAGACCAGGTTGCTCAGAGCCCCATCCAACCTGGCCTTGAACACTTAAAGGGATGGAGCATCCACAGCTTCTACAGACAACCTGTTCCAGTAACTCACCACCCTCACAGCAAAGAATTTCTTCCTAATATCTAATCTAAACCTACTCTCTGTCAGATTGCCCCTTATCCTGTTACTACATATCCTTGTAAACCAACCCTCTCCTGTTCTCTTGTAAGCCACCTTTAGTCAGTGCAAGGTGCTATATGACCCTAGTCTTTGCTTTTTTTGAATTTGGAGGACCTGTTTAAAAAAATAAGTGTGCCTGTATGACATGCTTTATGGTGCAGCTTTCTGGTGAACGGAACATCAGTAACCCTGCAGATTTCTGAGTTCCTTATGGTTCCTATGAAGTCCAGGATGCTACAGCATGGAGGCATCTGCTTTGCAACACAACTAGCGATATTTTTAATTCTCTCAAGCTGGTTTCTGCCTCTGGATTTCTTTTCTGGTTTTTGGGTTTTTTTCCTCAAAAGTGCTTAATGCCTTATTCTCAAGGCCCTTCAGGAGATAATTGCCACATGCTGGAAGTTAGCTATCTTGCCTAATATAGGAGCCTCTTTAGATGCCCTTTGTAGGTAACAAGACAGGGGAGTGCCCTGCAGAAGGCCCTGTTTACTGTACTGAAAATCCAAGATGACCCTCTTCCTGACAGAATCCTGTATGTGGCTCTAAGTCAGAATTAAAGATTTCCTGACTTAAAGTGCCATGGCCCAAAATTTCAAGCTCTCCATGTTTGCCTGCTAATGCAATCAGTAACACATATGGGCTTGCACATGAGAGGGAATAATTGCAAATGTACTGTTTCTCCTAAAGTAACATTTCATTCATTTAATTCAATTTAAATACCTCTGCTCATGTCTGTGAGATCTTTAGAGTGGAGGCCAGTTCTACAGCATTAAACATGAATAGATATTATCAGTGCTCTAGCAATAACATGGTGAAATCCTATGAAATGGTAGAGAAAAAACCAACCGCTTCCCTCAGTACAATGATCCCTTGGTTTCGTTATGGTTGGGTCTCTTATCACCAGGTTGATCCTTAGGATATGTCTGAGATATTCACTGGGCTACAGAGAGCTGACACAAAATTTTTTGGTTTTCAATTTCTTGCTTGCTGATGCGTCCTATGAGGTGGCACAGGTCAGAGAGCACAGGTGAGGGAGGTCAGTGTGACCCCATGTAAGGGTGTATCTGTGAAACTAAAATTGGTTCTCAGTGAAGCAGAAGTGGGGTAGAAAGCCAAGCTGAGTTTTACGAGCCTGAACAGCCTTATGTGAGCTCTTTCCTGTTCTACGGATATAGAAATGAACCTGGCTAGGGTAATTTCTAACAGTCCTGCTGATTTATCCAGGGTCTTCCTGGGCCACCAGGCCCTCCAGGACTGCCTGGTCTTCCAGGAAAGCCAGCACCTGATTCAGGTGTAGGACCTCCTGGGTCACCAGGAGAAGATGGAGCTTCTGGGGAACCAGGCCCTGAAGTGAGTACCCTTTTGTTCACAAATATTGATGTTGTTTCTGTCCTGCAACACTAAGTTCTAAGACTTACAGTTTGTATAATTCTTAATAAAATTGGAGAATATTTTTAATTTAAGAGCTTGGATCTTACCCGAGTTTTTTACCAAAAAGAAAAAACAACACCAAAAACCAGAAAATTTTTGTTAATGAAATCACATTACTGCACAGCAGTAATGTACATTTGACAGACAGATACTGGTAAATCTGGACCAGAATAAATTAAAAGTAAGAATGCTTTTGCCAACACTGAATAAGACTAAGTATTAGTTTTCCTGTGGTGCTTTCAGGAAAATGAAGTTTGCTAAATCACCTACATAAGCCACAGAGAATTTCTAGAATAAACTGAATTTTCCTCTTTTCTCTTCCTTCCTTTTCTTCAGCTAGGTAGAAACACTTATTCCTGTGGACATGTGAAATGTAGTTCTACTGTAAAAAATGTTGCTAAAGTTCGACTTGGAAATAAATCCTCAATAAAGTGTTTTCTTCAGTGAAGAAAACCAATTTTTTTTAGCATTGAACAGCTCTGAGAATCCTCTCTGGAACTATGAGATTAGCTCAGTTGGTTGGAGCATGGTGCTGTTAAAGCCACAGTTGTGGGTCTGATCTCTGTGCGGGCCATTCATCTAAGAGCTGCACTCAGTGATCCTTGTGGGTCCTTTCCAATTCAGAATAATCTCTGATTCCATATATTTACTAATACAGTTCCTTTATTCCCTATCAGCCACCTGCCAGTAGAAGTTGTTCTCAGGACTAGATTTGGCCTGTAAATTCATGCCACCCTCAGGGTGAGTCACCATTTCTGTACCTGACAAGGTGTAATTAGCATATATCAAGGAAGTGTATGGGTGGCAGGTGTTAAAAAGGAGATCTCACTATACCTCAGTTGTCTTGGAGGATGTTTTTTTGAGGATAACCAAGTTGGGAGTTGATACAAAATCTAAAAAGTGTTTGTCCATCCAGATGGAAAGCAGCATCTTTTGTGCAGAAGGAAATTAAGCACCCAAAATCTTTAATATGGGATTCAAGACGCACGTCCATGGGAAGCCAATGAAACCCGTTGTTCTTTACTGATTGTAATATGGATGGCAGTATAAATTTAAAAATCTGAAATAACAGATTTCATCTAACTGCTAAGCTCTCAACAGTACCTTTTTCTTTTCTGAATCCAAGACAGATGAAATTCTATTGAGGATTACAACTGTAATTTTAAGAAAATCCATTGGCAAGTCTTATAAAGTAGACATTGTTACCCTAATGTTTTATTGACTACATTCAATAAAGTGCAGTGTTAGATTAAAAGGTCCTCTATAACACCTTCTTTGTAATTCAAAATGTACTTTCAACTTTCCTGACTGTGGCTGTTTCTATATCTTTAGATTATAAATTAATTCAAATGGTCTAGGACATAGTACTAAAATTTGCCATAAAAGAATAATGTAAAAGCATGGGGAGGTTAGGCCCAGACTCATTGTTCCCATGTGAGGGTATCACTGGAGTTGTGTGAATCAAGAACACTGTCAACCCACTGGCTTTTCTGTTTGCAGCGACACAGAAGTCTCCTGTTTGACACCATTCCCTCCATATCACAACTGCTTTTAATGATTCTGCCACACAGAAAACCTGGCCACTTCTGATTTTGTCAACACCAAGGTTTCCTCAGCTGTTGTCTAGCACTGGCATTGCCAAAAGTGTGGATAACTGAGGTGCCTGGGGATTTCAACCCCTTCGTGTCTTTTACAGGATTGTCAACACCTGCTTGGATAGCACCATTATTTTTCGTGCTAATGTTATATTTACGCTATGCTGAGTTTTATTTTCGTTTATTATTTTATTATTGTTGTATAGTTTCCTATTAAAATATACTTAAATATTGGTTTGATACAAAGCCAAACTCTCAGAAGACAAGAAATAAAGGTGTTACAACTTAGTGGCATGAGGTGCTGCACATTAGTCTTTCATAATGCTGTATCATCAGTTGGTCCAAAATACTCACACACATGTTCTAGAAATCGGGCTCTCAAGTGGCACCTGCTTTAGATTTACCGTCATTGCAGGGTCCTCCTGGCCGTGATGGAGTGGCTGGCCCACCAGGATGGAAGGGAGAAAAGGTGAGTTAAATGTCTGTCTTGCTCCTACTTCAGTGGAAAATCTTCGCCAATTCTAGGCTGTAAAAATCATAAACAGTTGTCCCTGCAACAGAAGAGCATCTGGCTTCAATATTTTTTAATGGAATCCAGATACTAATGGTTTATTAGAGCACATCTCAAAAGGCATATTCAGAAATCAGAATTTCCTATTGGATACTATCTCATTTTCTGCAGCATGCAATATTCGATATGCAGTATGAACTACTCTGTTGTGATGTGCCATTCAAAACCCAGTCATGACTGGGCTCAGACAGGTGAGTCTGTAGTGGGAAAGAGAGAACTCCAGTTAGTCCAGCCTGGCACAGAGTCACAGCACATTATATGACAGGGGAGAAGAGCCTGAAGGAGCACAAACCATTTAATCTGGCAAACAGGAGACAAAGCCATGGCCTACCCTGGCTGGATACCAGGTGCCCACCAATGAAGGACTGATGGGTCAAGATAAGGACCAAGAGATCACTCAGCAATTACTGGCACAGGCAGAACAGACTTGACTTGGGGAAATTAATCTAACCTATTGCTAATCAAAACGCCATTTTAAGCACCATTTTTTTACACCCCACTTCAAGAAGGATGTGGAGAAAACCGAGGCAAAGACTACAAGACAATTTCATCCTCCAGTGAGCTTCAAAAACACATGTTACGTACAAGAACTTGCAAGTAAATTCCCAAGGGTACATCGTAAGCTCACACACTGTAAGGGAAATGAAAAGGCAAGTCTTAAATGACCAGAATATTGATTCCTTTTTATCTCTGGAGGCTGAAGTTTTTGAGTTGTGGTATCAAAAGCCTGAGGTCGGTAAAAGTGCAGCACACATGGGAACCAGCAGCTATCCAGAAAGTGCAGCATGTGTGTTATAAAGCAGGCACCTGAAACCTGGGTCCGTTGTAATCAGTGGTGTGTGTTTTACATGAGGGAGCCCAAGAACAGAAAGAAGTCTAGCTGAAGTAAACGGAACATGAATTGTATATTATAGGAAGAGATTGATGTGGAAAAAGAAGCAATTGGAAGAGAAATTAATTTTTTTAAAAAATCATAACCCTCAAAAAAAAGGACTAAAATATTTTGCCTCACTGAGTCTGTCTGCTGCATTGTGTATATTTGATAAAAGTTCGATTAGAATTGAAGCACTATGTATTTGCACCTGCTCAGTACAAGTAAGTGTTTTTTTCATTTTTGCTATTTTCTTTTTCTGAAAACCCTGCTTTAATTTATATTGCACTATCTGTTTTGATCATAATTCCAAATTAATCCAGAGAAGATTACAGGAACAACAGGATGCACTGAAAGTAAATTCAGTTTGTTCATTGGAGTGACACTTGACATGGAGTTTTGCCATTGCTTTTAGAAAAAACATTATTTTACTCCTGATGCTTATTCATTTTTTCAGACTTTACTCAATAAATATTTCTGCTGAATGAGTAAGGACAGGAGCTTGCCAAAATAAAAAATAATTCCACTAGATTCAGAGCAATTTGGAAAAGAATTATTTGCATGCATTATTATTGTCTTTCTGTCTATTCCATGGACTAGAAATGGAAAAAAACTGTATGCAAGTAAAGTGTATAAAAGCAAACCTTGATAAAATCTTGACTACTTCAGAGGAACCTTAAAATTTTCCTAGTTGTCACATCCTGTGTTTGGAAGGGTGCTCTAGACAACTTGAATGGGACCAGTTTCCTGTTCTCTTATATCCCACAAGAATTTTGACGTTTGTGTTCGGAAGCATAAAGATGTGACCTGAAATGCTTAATTCTGTGTCCTCCAAACCCTTAAAATCTGCAGCAATAATTGAAATACAAGATTGCGTCCAGTCAGCATACCAGACCAGAGCTATTAATGTGTTCTTCTAATTCCTGAATTATAGATTGTTTTTGACTGAGAGGTCTGATATTCCAGATTAAGGGCTTCGTGTAAAGGACATCAAATCAAACAACACAGAAATCTGTGGGCATTTTTATTAAGGAAGACTACCACAAATGTGTTTTTGTTGCCTAATAGTCTTATTCTAAGTATTTAGGACTGATCTTCTTTTACAGGGTGATCAAGGTCTACCTGGTTCTGCTGGTCCAAAGGTAACAAAAAGGACAGTGTCTTTATAGAATGATGGCATCACTGTGATACAGCACATTACTGAAAAGGGCTGAGAAATCTTTAAGATTATTATTGTGTAACCTAACGAAGTAGGCAAACCTGGTTTCTCAGTTGGCCAGAATGCTTCTCTATGAAGCATGGTGTAGTTGGTTAACCTTGGCTGGATGCCACTCTATCACCCCTTCCAAGCAGGACTGGGGAGAGAGAATAAGATGGAAAACAATTTGTAGAGATAAGGCAGTTTATAAAAGCAAAAAGGAAGTAGAAGTTCGCATGCATATAAACAAAGAGAAAAAAAGTTTAATCTCTACTTCCACTTCCCATCAGTGAGTAATGTTCAGCCACTTCCTGGGAAGCAGTTGCTCTGGAAGGCAAACACTGTAAAATAATGAATGCCCCCCAGTCCTCCTCCCTCCCTTTTATATCTGAGCTGACATCATATGGTCGGGAATATCCCTTTGGTTAATTTGGGTCAGCTATTTTAGCCTAGTTGTGTCCCCTCCCAGTATACTGCCCACTCACAGCCCACTTGATGGGAGGAGGGGAGGAGGGGAGGAGAGCATGTTAAAGAGACAGCACTGATGCTGTGCCAGTGCTGCTCAGCAGTAGAAAAAACACTGGTGTGTTATCAACACCTTTCCAGCTACAAATGCAAAGCACAGCACTGTGAGGGCTGCTAAGGGAAAATGAGCTCCAGCTTAGCCAGAACAAATACACATGACCAGAAGGTAGAGAGATGTGATACTCCCTCTCTACTCTGCCCTCATGAGAGCCCACCTGGAGAGCTGTGCCCAGCTCTGGGACCCCCAGCACAAGAAAGGCATGCACCTGCTGGAGCAAGTCCAGGGGAGGGCCATGAATATGGTCGGTGGATGACCTCCCCCTGGAAATGTTCAAGGCCAGGTTGTATGTGGTTTTGAGCAACCTGGTCTAGTGGAAGATGTCCCTGCCCATGGCAGAGGGATTGAAACTTGATGAGCTTTCCAACCCAAACCAGTCTGTGATCCTATAAATCTACTCACTTGCATCTAGATACGTATATTCAGTATATCAATAGACTGCATCTTTATTTTAGGGTGATACTGGAGTCACTGGATCAATAGGCCCCAAAGGAGAAGCTGGCCCTATTGGGTCTCCTGGAAAACCTGGACCACCAGGACCTCCTGGGCCTCCTGGGCCCCCTGGACCTCCTGGACCACCAGGACTAAGCTACAGCTTGGGATTTGAGGTATTTTTCTATTCTGAAGTTTGTTGTAACTGTGGATATATTTCCTCCAGAGTAAAGACAGTGACCACCTGTATATTTCATGGATGTTTAAGGCTGAATTGATAACAGAGTAACTTGTTCTAGATTGAAATTTGCATTGGAGTGCAAATACAGAGATACATGTTGGTCATTTCTGACCTCATGACCTGTTCTACTTAGAACAAAAATGTTCTATTAAAAATATAAAATTGCAGATGTTACTTTTTCTACTTCTGAGGATAATACCCTCATCGCTTAAAAATATGAGATTGGGCAAGCTCCAGATGAGTTTTACATATAATTTGAGAACTGCTCATTTGGATAATGTTGTTGGAGCGGAAAGTGGCTTTGCAGTAAAGAAAGGCAAGGGAAGAATGCCCAGGTTCAAGAACTAGAGCTGCTGCATTAACATCTTTGGGAAGAGAGGTCAAGAAATTATCAATATCAATATTCATATTTGTGTCTTCCCTTTTCTTTTTCCTTTTTTTCCATGCATCTTTCAATTCTAATTTAGCTGTTTTGCTCAGGAAAGTCTTTCCAAAGCTCTTTATGTCATGGGATATAATAAGGTTTGCACAGTAACACAGGGCAGTCTCATCAGAGAAGTAAAAATGCTTGACCAAAATTACTGGCCATCTGGAGAACTGCTGCAGTAAAGTGGTGGTGTTTAAAAGATACCAGTTTACTTGGCTGTTTCTCTTAATATCTACCCCATCTCTTCCGTATTTTTCTTTTCTTTACTCTACAGACACTTTGAGGTGTCACAGACCACTAATGCTTGTTTAGAGACCTAATTTGCTTTCTGATGTCTGACTAAAAAATGTTGTACTATATACAAAACTGGTTAATAACCTCACTGATGTCAGTGAATTTCAATGGACAAAAAATATCTCAAGCAGCTCACAAGTTCTTAATTGCCCGTACTGAAATTGTTAGCAAGGAACAGCATGAAGTCTAAGCACACAAACCTCCTCTGCCTTATCTTTGGCACACTACAAAGGCTGGTACAGTCTCTCCCCTGAATAAATACCTACTAATCTCAGATTGAGTAAAGGACCACTGGCAAATCATATCTTCATCCCAGGCCTGGTCTGAGTTTTAGCCCAGAATGATGGCTTCTCTGACTTCCAGTCATCTTCTGTGACCTGTGAGGACCCATTCTTAAGAGATTCTCCACTTTTCCCTATTCACACTATTTGAGCAGAAGGCAACATGCCCCTATTATGTCAACAAAGAGTTGTCCTGAAATTAGGTGCATAGGATCAAACTCTGCCACTTTTAATACTTAAGTCTCAGAGGAGCAAACTTAGCAGATGAGCAGGAGAGAGTGAAAACTAGGAGTCTCCTCTTTTATGGATGCATATGCAGAAAGATCTGAGCTCTAACTGCAGTAACAGTATCTTGACTGGCTTCATCTTGAACTTTATCTAGTCCAAACAAAATTGGCATGATTGTCGTTTTCCTGAGAGGAATACTACTGTAAACAGGCTTGCTAGCTGTAGCTGATCTTTTGGATGCCCACCCCTGCCATCTGTTGAGGCAGCACCATGGTCTGCCAGTTTGTTAGGGTGACACTACCTTTTGGGTGGCAGTCTGTTTATTGCTGTAAGGCTGTTTCTGCAAAACACTCCTGTTAGCACTTGTTAGCATCTGTGATCAGCTATGTGCAAAAACCAAATGGCATGGTGTTTGCTGGCACTTATGCTTGCCAAAAGAACAGTTTGAGCTGCAGAAGGTACCTGGTAAACCCATTAAAAACATGCAGATGTCAAAAGAGATGATGTGTTATATAAAGCAGGCATCAAGCACTCTCTTAAAGGGAAAAACAGACTGGCACAGTGCAGTCAAGGGAAAGGACCCAGAAACACAGTTTGTGGTTTACCCTAAGCAGTGAGTGTTCGGTTAAAAAGGCCAAAGAGAATATGAGGAGATTTTCTGCTGGTATTTGATACACTCATTGCTGATGGAGGAGCAGAATGGAAGTCTGAATAACATTCAGTCAATCTCAGGTGAAGTGGCACAAATGGTCTTTTGCCTTGGTCCACCAAAAAGAAGGAACTGATTCCAGCTGTGCATTCCTTCTGCTTCTCTTACTCCTGTGGAGTTGGCAGAAATGGTTAGAAGAACAGGATCTATCTTTTGCAGTGGAGTAAGGTCAGCTGGTGTTTTCCATACCTTTGGTGAAAAGCTGTCATTCGATAGCAGCTGAAGGTCATCTAACTGGTGTCTCACCCTTTCCCTTTTCACCTTTTCCTGAGTGCATCACAACTGTGCTAAGCTGGGCCATTTCAAGTCACCAACGGGCAGGAAGCTAAGTAAGCCAGGAGTATGCATCCTCTAAACATGGTAAGCTGACACAAGGGCTTGTCATCACTAGGAGGCGGAGATTCTCCTTTGCTCCTTTTTCTTCTCCCATCTGCAGACATTCTTGGCACATGCCTGCCCTTCACACGCACTAAGATTCAGTATTCCATCAATTCTTCTGCAACCCAATACAATTTACTAAAATTTTAGAGAACACTTGTACCCCAAAAGTAACATATTTTCTGCCATTTTAGTCATCTAAAGGAAAGTGAGGGGATTCAACACATGACGCTGATGTTGCAAATGAAGGCTGTATGGCTGTGAGTAACAAAGTGAAAAAAAGAAAGATTAAGATTTTCCCTTTTCAGAAAAAGGAAACAATTAAGCCAGCACAGCTGCAACTAAAACTACAGCTTAAAGCAAATGGACAGTTCCCGGCTGGCATGGTTCATCCAGATGTTTTGAAGCACAGTCTGACAAGTTTAGACTAGGCACAAGCCAAGGGATAGGAACATGATAGGTGCTGGGGCTGAAACAACAATTAGGGCAGCCTGCAGTTTTATTTCTTGGCTGCTTTGGAATTGCTAGCTCCTGCTTCTGCCATGGATCTGGAATGTCATAGAACAATGAAAGCTGGAGGGAGGTTGCTGCTTTCTGTGTAGTTTCCTGTAAAACTTTTAAAAAATCTCCATGGGAAATACGGAGGCTGCTCTCAAGGACTCCCACTACGCGGAGACTTGTTTCTGAAGCAGAGGTTAATGGAAATGGACAGTGGGCTGAAGCAGATGACCTATAATGAAAGTCTCAGGTAACTGAACTTGCTTAGTCTGGAGAACACTTAACCTTCATCTCTGGAATGTTCCGAGGCCTGAGGTTCCAAAGCCCTAAATGACCTGATTGTAATTCAGTGTTGACACCGCATTCGACAAGAAGATGGGGCAGGCAGCCTCTGAGAACCCTTTCAACATAATTAATTCTACAATTCGATGGTGGAAATTTTATTTCTCCTCAATTTCATTAAGCAGTATTTTAGGCAGGAGTTCAACATTCAGCTCTGAGAATTAGGAAGAACCTTTATTGGTGAAAAGTGATTGCTGCTCTTGACAAACTGTTTGCAAGTTCTCCCTGAAATAAATCAGTTCTGGTAACCCTTACTAGTCATTAGTGTTTCCGTAGCTGGGTGGCAGGTAAATGCTACACAGAAAAATACACTTAAAAGTGTGCTTAAACATAGTACATGCTGTTTCACTTCTGCCTGATGCCCTTCTGCCTGAAGTCCTGGAGCAATGGTGTCAACTTGGCGAGACAGTAAAGACCAGAGTTTCTGTAAGGAAGACCAACATGTTTTTATCACATTTGAGCAGAGCCTATCACCAGGACATCATCCATTTGCCTCAGAAAAAAAGTTAATGAGAAAAGATAAAAATATTTGTGTTCAGTATGTTTCCAGTTTTTACAGAACTTCAGAAAACGGAGCAGTTAAAAAAAAAAAAACAGAAAAAAACCCCAAAAGATAAATTCTTAAATTCTGTAGCATTTTGTCTTTTCCATTAGGATATGGAAGGATCAGGTAGCATTGACCTGTTAAGTGAATCGAGAATTTCCAGATCAAGGGGGCCAAAGGTAAGTGGGTGTTTTGGGGGAGGGGAAGTATAATTTGTTGTTTCGTTGTTTGGTTTGGTTTGGTTTGGTTTGGGGTTTTTTTCAAAAAAAAGTTTCCTCCTTTCTGCTTTTTGGAAACATATAGCCCCAGTCAGCCATAGGTTGAAATGGATTCACTTGCCCTAGAATGTCATTACAATAACTGTGTCCTCCAAAGAATTGGAATGGTATTTCTCTGATACCTCATTAGCTAGTGATTTTTAGATTCTGCTCTGATATATTTTTGAAATATTAAAGGGTGAAATGAGGGTTTTCATGTTATCTAGCTCTCTATTTCTTCTTTCACCCTAATAGATTCCCTTCTCACTTACAAAGGTGAATCACACATACGAAGATGAAACTGAAATGTTATAGTTTGACAACCAAATATGTATAATCTGACATGCCACTTTTAAACTAAAAATTTGCTCCCAGTAGTATGGCAGCAATGTCACAGACAAAGGGATACTTTTTTCTTCATCACTGTGTCTCAGGAGATTTTTTGCTAGTGTGGGCCACTTAAATCAAGTAGAGAACGTGGGAATATAATGTATCAGTACCTACCAGATCATTTGGATTTATTGTCATTCTTAACAATAGAAGGAGCTCCAGTGGTTAGTCTGGCAACAAAAGGAGACAAAGGCATGATCCAGTAGCTGCTTATGAGTCTCTGAGGGGCAACTATAAATATGATGAAGCCAAACTGTTCCTTGTAGTGCCAGATGGTGCAGCAAGGGACAGTGGTCACAATTTGCAGCTTGTGTTTTTCAGGCTAAGCCTTAGGAGAAGGCTGTTCACTAGGAGGCTGGTGCAGGACTAGGGCAATTTGCCCAGGGAGGTTGCAGAAGATCTGATCTTGAAGTTACCAAGACTTTGCTGGACAGAGACATGACTGACCTGATCTGAAGCTGGTGACAGTTCCGCTTCAGGGGATGATTGGATTTGATAGCCTCCACAGGCCTGTGGAAGCCTGTGTCTGTGATTCCATGAATCATCAGAAACCAACTGAACCCTGGAGATAGGAGTGACTTTGAGCGGCTCTTTACTGTGTTGGCTTAAAGTACTAGTAATTGTGAGTCACTGAAGTTACAGCTGGTAGCTTAGAGAACTTTGCTTCCTCTTACGTATTTTCCTAGATATTAAAAATAGCACAAAAATACAGTTACAAAAATAAGTATTGAATCTGTTAGCTGAAACAAGGAGGTGTCCAAAACCAGGGCTGGAATAGCAGATTCTGACCTGCCTTAGTCACAGCCTTACTCACATTTGGTTTTGTAACAGGCATTGTTTCCAAATCACTCAGCTATAAATATTTTTAAAATGTCTTGTTGCACTTGAATAAAATTTTCCTGTTACTGCTTAATTATTCTGCAAAGCCTGAGTCAGTAAAGAGGGTAGATGAGAAAAAGAAGATAAGAAAAACAAGAATTTTGCAGTGATTATGAAATTGCTTTTACATAGTTACTGGTACTGCGTTATGGGCCCTTTACACCTTATCACAACCCCAGAGTACCCAATGGTGTTTAGGTGAAAACAGAGTATCTGCTTCTAAGGGGGCTGAAACTCAAAACAGCTGCTAGGAAATAAATTACTTTTGTTGGCACCATCTTTGTTAAGATTCTTGTTAATCTTTAATCAGAAAGTAGTGGTTGTGTTTTGAAGTAGAAATATCAGATTTATTTTTTCTGATGACTTCAGCTCTCATTTCCAAGGTTTCTATTCTTTTTCTTCCACAGATCGGTGTAAAGTTTCATTGGTGTTTTCTCATTATTTAGCATTACCATTTATTAGTGCCTTCATATTCCAGATAAAGACAACTCAATCACTTCGTTGAATTCCTTTCTCTTCCATTCAGCTTTCTAAAATGACCCATAATAAACTGCTGTCGATTTCACCATCAAAGAGTCATAATTGTACTTTACAACTGATGCCACCATATAGAGATGAGAGGAATTCGAATTTCCAAACATTTTTTGAAATAACAATTTGGGACACTGCTTTTAATCCTAGCAAGACTGTGTTGCCTCTAAATGGTAGCATATCTTAATTTTAGCCAAGAAAGCAAATTCAAAAAATTATAAGCAGTTGAAAGCAATTCCCTGCAAAAAACGCACTTGGATAAATTTATTTCTAATATTTTCTAAAAGTATGTATAGTATGCACTGACAGCACTAAAGTTGTCTTTGTAAGCAAAAGAAATCTTTAGACCTTTCCATGATAACATAGAGCAAGGCAGTATTTAACAGAACAACAACCCTAAAACAATGCTTACATTTTATTGCTGTTATATTACAGGTCTCCAGCATTGTTTTTGTAACAGTTGCGGTCGTAAATTAAATTTTTGTTCTGAAAAAAATTTCCTTTGAAATGCCATGTGGATTTACCAGTAAATCCAGTGTATTTTTACAGGGTTCTGCAGGAAGATGTGGATAGCATGGACCATTAGGACCAAAAGTAAAAACACTTGAAAGCTAGCCTATATTGCTTTGGCATATATTTTTTTGTAATTTTTTATTTCTATATTCCCAGAATTTGCCTGAACATAACAGCTTTCATTTAAGAGTCATGTACTGATTAAGTGTGGGACAAATTTTGTTCCCATTCACATTGGGTATCTATCCAGAATGTGTATAATCAGAATTATTTCACACCCAACAAGAGCAGTGAGTAAATACTAACTGGGCTGTTACATTTCATGGCATCTTTGCTAATTTTTTTTAGGACATTTGGTGATTTCTCTTTGTTGCTCGTTCATACACCAAGAGGTTACATATATGCTGTTGAAAGAGAAATCTGCATGAGGAGGCCTTCTAATCCCAGAAAGTGATAGGAAAACGTTCTGGAAGGTGCTGGAGGTAGAGGGGAGGAGCAATAACTACTTTGTCTTGGTTTTTATTTGAGCTCAGAAGTGACTGAATTTTTCCGCTTTGATGCTGCTACTGGTTGTGTAGCCCATGAGGAAAAAATGGAGAGATGAAACATCCCAGAAGAAAAGGGCAGATTTGCAGAATAAGTCCTTAGACAGGAAGAGATTTTTCCTATTCCTACATAAAGTACCACTCAGATTAGTAGTACAGCATGACAACACCTTAAATGGGAAGTTAAAGAAATTCAAATTCTTCATTGTCCTGGGAAATAACAATAGCATTGAAAGAGAAGGAAGTGGAAGATGAGAAGTGGCGGTCTCCATCCTCTCCCCATGAAATTTTCACCTGAACTGACACCCAGGATTAATCACTGACTGCCCATTGCCAGCAATAACTGCATGCACCTGATTCATAGGACAACAGCCACCAAAGATCTGGCCAGCCCCCTCTGTCTAGAGTCTGTAGAGCTCAGCTTCTAGGGCCAAAAAAAGTCCTTCCATTGGGTACTACTCCTGTTAATGCTGGATGACATTACTCATGAGCGAAAAAAATGGCGATTTGCACAACACATGTTGGTGAGTGATACTGCGGTGGACTGGCAAGAATAGATGTGCTCTCACAAGATGCTGCTCTGTGCACAGGAGTAGGTGTCCAGTCTCTACACTCAAAATACATTTTTTGTTAAGAACTTATTCTCTGCCCTTAGCCAGAAATTTTGTTTCAAAGAAATGCTGCTTCACAAAGATTTCAGAAATTGAGGTAGCATGATTCCTAGGATTTAGGAACTGGGCTGGAGCAGAAAAGATAGTCATAAACCTAGGCCAAGAGACTTCACCATCACCACGATTTAATCATTAGTCATTCCCCAAGATACAGGAGAAACAGAAAGCAACATGCTACTGCCTGACATCTTACAAAACCAGGTACACTACAGCAAAATTAATATAAAGTGGTTATAATACACTATCATTCTCATGGGGATGAATTTTACACCCACTTTTCATGATTATAAATGACTTCACTAGGCAACAGTGGCAAAATACAACAACCACCCACTTCCCAAAACCAAGAGCTAATGCATCATGAGGAGTTGAAGGTATAGTTCTGTTTCATGCATCCTTCCTTCATCCTTCAAATACCCCAGACAAGTACAGCTGTCAGAGAAGACCAGCTATGATAAATTTTCTCTCTTATAAGTAAGCATGGATCCAAATTCTGCTTTTGCTTTTATTACTATGAAAAGCTTTTCTCATTAAAAAACAGTCTACAGTCTTCACACACTCTTGAGTATAAGAACTCCCAAAAAGCAGTAAGCATAACATTTGAGGCAATGACTGATTTGTTCCAGTTTATATTCTCTAACTCCAGTGAAATAAACTAAATTGGATGTTCTCTGTCTGTTACAAAATCAAAGAACTCTGTCTATTTAGTGCTAAAATCCTGCAGAATCAGTCCCGAAGGTGGAACAGTGCAGTGTTCATTATTTTGCTTTGGTTTGACGCAGTGCCTGGGTAGGTGGAGAGAGCAGCAGTGTGGGGGGACAGCGTTAGCTGTTTTGGACAAAGATGGTGAGTCCTTTGTGGAGGTACGAGGTCATGGCTGTGTTGGTAGATCTGGGGAACATTACCATGTGCTGATTTCAGACATCAAAATGAGGGTTCAGGCGTGTGGCTTGGTCGATGCTCAGCAAAAATAATTAGTCATGACCACAAGCTCTTTAGATGTGGGTGGGAACCGGGTGGTTAAAATTCCAGAATCAAATTACAAATGTATGCCAAGCATCACTTTACCAAAATGTACCTTGTTTTTACTGATCATTTTACTCCATTTGGATCCTTTGTTTTTAATCAAAGTAACATACATGTTTAAAATCCTTGCAGTTACTGCTCACTTTAATATTTGAGCCCTACTGTGTCTCTGTTTCAGGGAGAAAGAGGCAACATAGGTGCACCAGGTTCAAAGGTGGGAAGTTTATTTAACCTGATCTAAAATCTCAGTTGTTTCTTTCCTCAATTTCCTTTCATCTCTTAATGCACTTAGGGGATAATGAACATTTCTTGCTCTGTCAGCATATTAAAGCTCAGGATGGCTTCTCTGGGAAAACAAACCCCTTTCTCTGGTGAATTATGAGTATCAGGAGCCAGTGTAACCTGGTGCTTAAGACTTCTGCTTAAAATGTGGTTAAAATTGCATCTAAAAGGTGCTTGTCTTGGAAGGTGTCTTGTGAGGCCCTTTACATTTTCACCAGAACAAAAATGAAAATCAGCAAAGCTTAGACAGAAAACTAAGTTCCACATGCCCCCTACTTCTTCATATGGTGGTGTGGAGCTATCACCCCACACCAGTGTGCCTCACCCATGACACAGGTCTGTGCTACAGTAGTAGGCTCATGTCAATCGTTTTCCCTGTCTATTCTGCTTTGAACTTCTCCTGGAGCCCACCCCAAAACTCCAGTTTGGGTCTGTGCTGCTCCTTGCTGGTCGCTGTCTGACCTGGGTGTCTTTTGCAGGCATAAGCCAGCAGAGAGCGCTGATGTGACTCATAGAAAAAAAATAAAATAAAATAAAATAAAATAAAATAAAATAAAATAAAATAAAATAAAATAAAATAAAATAAAATATCCTTCCCCTGCATTTGGGACGGCACTGAAATCAAAACTTGGTCTAAGAAACAAGATAAATGCAGTTATGCTTGCTGAGTATTTACAAGAATATTATCACAGTCTTCTAGCAGCATCTGCTTGTTTATTTTTAAAAAATACCAACAATGTAACAGGACTTTACTTGCCATAAATTCCATCTGCTGTACATATTTTGAGTGTTGTCATTTCACATAGATATTTGTCAGCATGATAATTAAAGCTGATGCATTGACACACAGGACAGTAGTTTAACTCTTCTTAATCAGTTTGATACAATAGAATATTTTCTTTATTATTATGACTACATGCCCTTTCTTCTGAGGTCCTTTTTCTAGTAATTATTGTTGTTTTATGTGATAGATGCATTTGAAATACGTGTATATTTTAAGTGGAATTACTACAGGGCTATTTAAAAAATAAGAAAAACAAGCAATTTATCTCTTTAGCCCTCAGACTAAAAAAGATCTTTGTCTTCTTGTATTTGAGCAATGAGCTACATTCTTAAAATATGGAGGGACTTAGAAATAAGGACGTCTCTGGATACATTAGTTGCAATAAAACATCTTACCTATCCTGGATCTTTTTGTCCCATTTAAATTTCGTTAGGAAAATTAACGGGAAAAATTATTCAGCATTTGCAATGGTAGGAAGCTGTCCTGCAAGTACCAACATGCCTGAAATGACAACATTCTGTTGCAGAAATGCTGTTGGTCTGAGGTTATTTCCTCTGCCCATTTACCTTTGCTGCAGATAAATACTTATAATTTTCCACAAGCACTTGAGAGACTTATGTCCCAAGTACCACTTTTTGCTTAAATTCCATTAGCATTCAGACACCTTTTATCCTGCTTATAAAATTGTTTATGAAATGAAGAATAAAGTACTTCAGAAATCATACTTTATTCCTGACCCACATGCTTCACACATCACCGACAAAAACCAAAAAAAGCAGCGAGAATATCCTTTCTTAATGAAGTAGACACATTAAATCTCATGTGGTGGTACTATCTACTGCTAAAACCCAAAAATATTTTCTTGAAGCAGAGCAAAAAGCTAGAAACAAAACAGTATTTTCCAAAAAACAAAACAAAACAAAAAAACCCAAGCAAATTAAAAAAAAAACCCTCAAAGCCAAACAAGAAAAACCCCACACAAAACAAAACAAACACCAAACAACCCCACCAAAAAAACAAGCTAACAAACAAATAACCAGCCCCACTCTTAAAACAAAACAAGAGTAATTGGTCCCTTGGATGAATCATTAGGCTGCTCTGTGTCATTTCCTTTGCTCTTTCATACGACACAGAGAAAAACAGATGCAAAAAAGTGTATCTCACTGTTTATCTGGTCCTTTAAGAATTTAGAGCCTTCTTTTATCCATTTTTCTCAGGGAAAACTGCATTATCATTATGTTTTTCACATAGAACAGAGTAGCTGTCAGATTCCAGCAGTCATATACAGTCCTGTATTAAACTACAGCAGGGGGTGTTTTCTGCCCCACATACTGACTCCTGTCTGCATCCAATGCCAATGTCTACATTCCTCCTCTTCCTCCAGCTTGAGAGTCACTTAACTAAAGGGTGGAAATAACTCACCAAATGTATTTTGGGGGGAAGCAACGAAATTCACCCTTTTGCTAAGCAGGGGTGGAAGCAGTGAAGAACGATTGAAGCTGCATTAAAAAAACCTGTAAGCCTGCTCTGGAGAGGGGGAAAGAGAGGGAGGAATGGAGAGAGCAGGTGACTAATGAGATAATTAGCCTCCCCCAAACCTGCCCACCAGCCTGTTCAGAACTGTGTCATGTCCCTCCCCAGTGGCAGCCTCCTGCTTGTATGAAACTGAATGCAGTTTAGAGAGCATGACAGTATGTTTGTTGTATATTATTGTTGTATTTATTGTTGCAGGGGATGCCAGGCACAGATGGGAAACCAGGCTTTCCTGGCATTGCTGGGCACCCCGGAGAAATGGTGAGTAGGGTTACCATAATCTGTGATCACCTAACACACACTGGCTCCCAAACCGACCTCTTAAAGATCCATAGGAGCCCTACCAGTACTTGCTAGCAGAGTGTGAAGAGCTGGGGCTGTGTTTGTCCTGCTTAACCTGGAGCAGCTACCTCAGACGCCGAACACAGGAGCAGGGTGTCCCTTGCCCACACCTCCCTCATCAGTCAGAAGAGATACAGGCATCTCCAGAGGCTGGTTCTGATCCCTCAATGCTCCCTCTGCTTTTAATTATTCAGAAATCAGCTCTGCCTTTAATTAGAGGAAAGCCAGCAGTCTCATAGGTGATTTTAATGTATTTCTTGTGCTTAAGACCCTCGAGGATTACAGCGTGATTTCCTTGGGAAGTTCCGCGGCTTGTCCCCTGGCGCCTTCCTCTCACTTGTGCCAGACAAACTGTCTGCATTTCCAGCACAGGGAGTTCTACAGAGGGGTTAATCAAGCTTAGAAATAAGCTGCCTGAAAGATGACAGCTTAGCTCCCCTGTCTTCTCCTATCTGGTCCCCTGGGAAATCCCAGGCACAACTGTGCTGGAAGAAGACAGCACAGCCAGGGATGGCTGATTCCAGTGCAGTGAAAGAAAGGTTCACTGAATTAATTCCCAGCTAATGAAGTGGTTTGGGTCCATTTGCTTCTAGTCGTCTGTGAACTCTGTCAAAAGTTCTGGGAAATACTTTTAAACATCAAATCCTCAAAAGATCTGAGCTGAAATGAGTTGGCCCCATGTGTCTTTTGAGAGAGCTGGGGATTGATCATTCTGTACATGTGAGTCACTGCTGTGCTTTTTGTGAAGCAAGGGAGAGCAAATTTCACCATTTCCCCTTTTAAATCACTTATGTTCATTTTTTTTATCACCTCCAGGGTCCAAAAGGGGAGAAGGGTGACCCAGGACCTCAGGTGAGATTGTGTGGATTTCATTCTTTTCGAAAAACCTATGTGAAATGTAGCACTTAGTATATGGGTTCTCCACATGCAATGCTTTTGAAACAGGGTGAACCAGGACAGGACGGGAACAGTATTGTGGGACCACCTGGACCGCCAGGACCGCCAGGACCAGTCATAGCAATACCTGAGGTGAGTGTGTACATCAAGCAGTGACGTCTGTTACTCCCTTAATAGAGAAGAGGTCACAAGTGGTTAACACACTGGCAAGTCTCCTGCTCATATTCAAGTCATAAGTCTACTCCTCAAAACAAAAGAATATCAGTATGTCTCTGCATCAAATGGATTAGTTTTGAAAATATTACATTGGAAGAAAGAGGGTAAAATCTTACCTACAAGAATTATGAGGTCATATTGAGCACCTCGCACAAGCTCTTTAGGTGACTCTGCAGGAGCTGTGAACATCAAATAAAAAATCAACAGAGAAATACAAAACTGGGGATATTTTACAAAGCAGAGCACCCAAGGCACAGCAGTATGTGGGGGAGAGACATGTTTCCTGACAGTTGTCCACAAACCAGAGCACTGACCCCTTTGTGGAAGCAACAAAGGGTAAAATACTAGAGACTCATAAAAACTCTCCAGTATGCTTTAGATGCAGGTATATTTTCAGTTAGTTTTGCTGTGTATACATCAGCCTTTGCAGAAGCAGTACTATTTGCAGTAATGAAGGCTGGAGATTAGGATGAATCCCGCTTGGAGCTGACAACAGAAATCCTAGTAGTTGGCCTGGTATGACATTCAGATCTGGAGGAACTGTGAGTGGCTGCAGGAAACTTCACCTCTGAGAGCTGGAGGTGCCTAAAACAGCCAGACTCATCCAAAGGAATGCATATAAGGGCAATAAGGAGTGTTTTGCAATTTTAAGAAGAGAAAATGCCCAGCTGAGAAATCTGTTAGGGGGAGGTTGGCACCATCATTATCACAAAGCTGAACTATACGTAACCTTTTTTGACTGAAATAACTAGGCTTTCACTTACGCTTCTGCTACTGATAGCAAATATAGCATTAATTGGCATCCCATAGGCCACATCACGCATCCCAACAGAAGTGGTTTTTTCTTTACTGAATTTACTGGGAATCCATGTAGAATACTAGGATCTTGGATCCTGAGTCTTAGATGAGCAGAATTATAGATTCACAGAAATGCTGGCTCAGTGAAGATCTTGTTCAAAGTCCTGCTCATAGTGGGACTGTCAGCAGCTCTACACTTTAATACAATTCTGTTGGAGTTTCTGGGGAACTGCTCAATAGCTGTGATAGAAATGCTGATGTAAAATTCATGTCCTTTCTCACAACCCTGCCACGGTGCCACGGTGGTGCCTTAACTCATATCAGTGACTAAACAGCTGTTTGCAGTAAAAATGAACCTTAACGTGTTGCTCCATAGCTCATTAATACTTGCAAAAAATACCATGAGAGCATCAGAGGGAGGTCAGTATATACAAGGAATATAAAAAGACTATTGAAGCTGACATAAACTAACTTTTTGCTGGAAACTTGTTTGCTGGAGACAGCATGGCTCCCTACATGCCCTAGTCATTGTCCTCACACCTGTCTAGCACATAGCTATGTCTGAAGAAACCTAAAGTGCATCCTCTGAATCCTCCAGATCCCTGTATGAACCACTTTTACCATGTATTACAGAAATGTATAGAGCCTAGTAGAAGCTGTATTGCATCAGGTGTATTACAAATCCATACAGAAACCCATTTCCTTCTCTAAGTGTTTTCAGGTTTTAGAAGTAAGCTCTCTTAAAAAATTGAGAGCATAGTATGTGTGGCTTTATACACATTTGTGGTGTAGGTGTTCTGGGGAGGTACAGCAAGAGCTGTCAAATCCTCTGTATTGTTAATCAGAAGATTTCTCTGAGGACTTGGTGTACTGGATTTTGATACAGTTAGTTAAACCTGTGTGGAAGTATATGTCACTGTGTATGACATTGAATTCTTCCTATCTCACAAATGTTTGTGTAACAGGACATTTGCTTGTAATACATTTGCTGAGCTAGACATTAAATTATCCAAGTGCATTTTGTTGACTCAGTCTCTCATCTTTCATAGTAAGCTTCAAATATGGAAAAGAACTATTGCAAGCAGACCTATCAATTGCAGTTGGAGTTGCAGAACTAAAATAAATAACACTGCCACCTGTTGTAATGTGGATATTGGCTTGATGTGGGCAGAGCAGCAGAGATCAGTGATCTGAATGAACCACAGGGCACTTAGAGAGATCACTCCCCAGGTCAGGGTCATTTAATTCATTCATTTAACTGTTACGTAGCCAAGGACTTCTTGGGCTACAGAAGTCCAGTTGACTGATCCATCAGAGCTAGAAGGAAGTTTTCTTAGGAAGGGCTCTGTGGCTACAACTAAACAGACTTTAAAATAAATTTTTGATGAAAATAAAAGCAAATACAGAGTTAGTGCAATTTCAGCACTGTTGAAATATTTAGACCTGACATGAGCAGCTGTGGCTTAGGGCCAGTATCTGGCCAATAGCACATTGATCGAGCTGCACTGAAAAGTGGACCTTGGTTTTCTTCTCATTTAACCTGGTCCCTATGTCAATGGAGGGGATTTGGTTCCTTCAAGAACCATTTCTCATACCATGAAAATACATGTTAGGTTAAAACTGAGGTCTGCCGTGGAACCTATCCATTTCCAGACTTCTGCAGTTCCTGCCAGCACTGTGGGTCTCAGAGACTTGCTGTCCTTGCTGCCTGCTCTGCTGCCTCCTGTGATTGATCAGGAAGTCTGCTCCTGTTTAAAAAAAAACAGTGTCCCTCTGCTGCTGTTTGATATTCCAAAACACTAAAATCAATATTTCTCATCCTATATTGGCTATTTCACTCTTTTGGAGCATAGTTGCTGATACTTGGTGCATTTTCATGAATGGAATCACAATAACCGAAAAACCATAATATTTGTTGCTATGATTTTATCGCACAAATTTAGTTGGGTACAGTACAGAAGTAATTTTGAATAGACAAATGTTATTGGATTTAAATTTCAAATTTTTAAACCTTTATCTTTGGCTGCCACTACACACCCCTAGTTTGGGTACAAGAAACAAAAGTCACAATGAAAGGTTGATGGTGAGGGTGTAAAGGAAATGTCAAAAGATTTTTTTCACTCTGTTCTTTCTATAGCTCTAACAAGGCCATATTCATGCTTTTTGGATGCAGAGCTGAAGGTTTACTTAGAAACCAACCCAGACAATTATCCTAAAACACAGCAGTGAAGAAAATATGGAAAATAGTGTTGTCCTTACTATTGTAGTCAGCACTTTCTGAACTAATTCAATGTGTTAAAGAATTATATTGCTGGATTTTTGTTATTAAACCTGTTTGCACACCCAAACCCAAAGATAAATATTTATACACCTGGATGAGGTTGTGAAGAGTGCAATCTTTTCCTCTAATCGTCACTCTTCTACCTTTTGTTTTCAAATCTTCTTCAGCCTTATGTACAGTTTTCTGACTTCCAACCACGATTTCCATTTGCAGATCAACTGTATGTATAAAATATACAATGTGCCTGATCCCAGACTCAGCAAAGCCTTTGGGATTCTTTTCACTGACTTCAATATTGTTTGGATTGAGCCCAAAAGCAATGAATACTGAGTGATTCCACAATGAAAAGACCATGTAAACCCAGGACTCCTGGACTTCTGCCACCAGATAAAGCAGAACAATTGCAGCAGCAGGACTCTTATTACTGCCATTAATGTAGCAGCCTATGTCCTGTTCCTTTCCTGGGCCATGTAGAACTGGAAATAGAGTGGGACCAAGAGCATCGTACTACCCCTGAAGAGTAGCAGAGTTCATGCAGCCTGGAAAGTGGGGTGCTGCCTGTAGGATCTAAACTCTATTTTTACTTGACATTTTTTCCAGTGGTTTTTGTAGAACATGAGGACAAGGAGAAGGAGCAGAAAGAAGCACCCAGTACAAGCAGCAAGCTTTAGCTGTATGAATTATGCAACATGACCTCAAAGTACAGAAAGCTGACCGTATACTGCTGTGCTCAGATGACATAGGATAGGATAGGATAGGATAGGATAGGATAGGATAGGATAGGATAGGATAGGATAGGATAGGATGAGTGATCTGGATTAGAAAAATAGTATTCAGAGACTCATAAGAGTATTGGAAGTGATCTCCAGAGGCCATATGGTAAAACCCCCTATTCAAAGCAGGGCAGTTTCAAACTCAGTTCCTGGACACTGTATTCATAACAAATGTTGGAAAAGATTGTGATCTGGTAGTGTTGATCTGCACATGGTTGCAGGCAGAAAAGGGGTCATTCAGATTTCACAAAACCTCAGTGAAAACATGTTTATTCATGTACTAAGTAAATCCCTGGCACCTGAAAGCATGCCCTGTCCTGGCCTTTTGAAATTCAGATTTTCATTACATCGAATGGGAATATGCTGCTTCACACAGAGCCTTATATTGAAATGGATGGCATGTCTTGCCTTCTAAACAAATGGACCAATTCAAGCTTCCAAGGAGATTCAGAACATACTTCTGAATCCAAAACAAGGCTAAAGTGTCAAATGGGACCATTGGACTGAAAGAAATTAAACAAATGACAAAAACAAAGGATGTCTTTTCACCTAAAACATTTATGTGGAACAAGCACCTATATATTGTCTGTCTTGAATTGTTCTGTAAGACCACGTGATACAATATTGGGAACACCTATTTAAACCAGAAAGTTAGCTATCTGAAACCAAAATGAAAGCCTAATCGTAACATCAGGACAAGAATCTGATGGGGAGCAGCCAACACGGATTTACTAAAGGCAGTTCGTTCCTGATCCAAATCATTGCTTCTCTGTGGACAAGGGATGGGCATGGAATTTGTAGACCCTGACTTTGGCAGGGCTTCAGATGCAGTCTCCCATAGCCTTGCTATCATCAAACTGATGGCCTGTGAAGTGGGTAAGAGAATGATAAAATAGGTGGAAAATCAGTTCAACTGATAGAGAGTTGTGACTGGCATTCACAAGACTGCTTCTGGAGTATTGTGTCCAGCTGTGAGATCCCCTTGACAAGAAAGACATTGACATAATGGAGCAAGCCCCATCCAGGGCTACCAAAGTGTTCAGGGGACCAGAGCACTGAGAGAACTGGGTCTGATTTGCCTGGCAAAAAGCAGGATAAAGAGAGGCTTTGTTTCTGTCTGCAACTACATGATCAGAGGATACTGAGAAGATGGAAGCAGCCTCTTCTTGCAGGTGTATGCAAATATTGTAAGATGCAACACACCCAAGTTGGAGAAAGGGAAATCCCAATTATATATAAGTAAAACCTTTTTTATCCTGACAATGATCAAACACTATAACTGATTGCCGAAAACAGTTGTGGCATGTCCATCCTTAGAGGTGTTCAAGAATTAACAGGACAAGTCCCTGAGTGACCTGATCCATTCAGACCTGCATTGAGGAGTGTTGGATCAGAGCTCCAAAGATCTGTAATGGAATTATGCAGAAATGCCTGGGCTAATGGGGAGTTCACCAACTCCAGGATAAGAAGCAGTATAACAGCAGTGCAATTACACTGCACTATTAGGCATCTTGAGACTCAGAGCTGGGTAGCGTAGAGCTGGTCCACATCCAAGTTTGGGGTTCCAAGCTAGTTTCAGACACAGCAGCATGATCAGTGCTGACTTAGGAATCGCAGCATGGCACTGCATGGTGTGATGCAGACATGTCCAGAATATAATTAAAACTTCAACTCTGCAACAGAGGATGAGTGTGCTCAGATTGATTCACCATCTTAGAATGCCAGTGACACGCTGGAGCATAAAACCTCCATTTCATCTTTATCTTGCTGATAATGATGCTGAGAAATGACTTCAGGCTGCAAAATTTGGTGTCATAGCTTTCAAATTAAAAATGTGAGTCAGTTAATTAAATTTCTGAAAGCATTCTGAGATCTTCATAGAAGAAATGTAAAAGAAATTCTAGGTTTTGTTATTCCAGATGTATAACGAAAATTAGAAGTAGAGAGCCTTTTCTGTGGCCTTATTTATGTTTGGGGGTTTTTCATAGTTATAAAGAGATAACTTTACATTTCCAAAAATGTGTGTGTGCCTTAGATAAACTATTTGAATAACCTGTTTCTTAACCCCTTTTTTAGTTCCTTCTCAATGATACAGATGGAATTTTTAATTTTACTGAAATTAAAGGACTCCTTGGGCCTCCAGTGAGTATATGCTGCTTTATTAAATCTTCAGATTTGCTCTATCTTCAATGTCTTCTTTTGAGTATCAACCAGAGATGAGTTTCCTACACTTTAAGATTGTGTTCCTGCTAACTCCAGCACTAAACTCTGCAGAAGTACTTTCAGGCAAAACTGAGTTCTGTGTGAACAAACTGCTTTTACACATTTCTATGAAATAAAGAAATTGGCTTATCTCTCATTCTGAACTATATGCTCAGAATTAAAGAAATGTAGAACTGTTGCAAAAATAGAGACCAAGATTCACATTTATTCCATTTTTTTCCTTCTTGTTTTTCAAGTAACAAAGCATTGGGATAAAAAGTGTTTTGCTCAGTTCTGCTTGGGACTGCAACTAGAAATGCTAGGCTCCTGTGTATGAATTTAGTCTCACACAAATTATAGCAGTGGATGAAAAACTAGGGATTTCATAAAAGAACAACAGATGTGAAATTTCGGTTCCATTCTAGCTGCAAAATAGTTCAGCCAAATTCTTGAAATCCTGAATGCTTCTTGGTAATGATTTCAGGTTCCTAGGACTGGATCTAAAGAAAAATCTACCTTTTCCAAAATGTGGAGTCTATTCAAACTTGCCCGAAAGTGTTCAACATGCTGCACTTTGCAAAACCTTAACCTTCACAAATTAAGCAACTTACTTCACAGCTAGTTTCATTTGTGGATTGTTGTTTGTGTATTTCATTTTATCTGTTTTCTTGTTGGTGAGCACAGTGATCTCCCCCACATTCAATCCCTGATGAAGCCAGAAAAGTCAGAATGTTCATAGCCAATAGCAGAATTTCACTCTACATAGCTTAAGTTTGCAAAAACCTTGTGTCTTATTATTACAGCTGTCCCAAAACAAATATTTACTGAATCTGTCATTGAACTGGGAAGAAGGGCATTAGCTCTAGCAACAGCTTGTAACCTTTTTCTGCAAGTCTAGCACGGCTCTTTCCCACTTGTTACACGATAGGACAGCTCCATGTTATTGTGGCTGCATCCAGCTGTGCTTACAATATAAAACAGTTTTCATGGAAGACTATTTTCGTGTTTTTCCCAAAGACCGGATTCTCCTAATCCCTAGACATAATAGGATGCCAGGATAGTATGGGCCCCCTTGTGTGAGCTCTGCCACAGGTATTTGCCATTCAAACCTTTGTTTTGTAGTAGATGTTAGAGCCACATTCCCACAAAAAAGAAGCTGGTCCTGTAGCTTGAAGCACAAGTTGCAGTGAGAAAGATTTGAATCTCAGTCTCTAAGCTCTAACTTTAGTCAGGAAAGAGGTGCAGTCTCATAGTGAGTGGGGTAATAGACATCCTGCTGATCTGAACCAGAGTTAAAGTGTCTTTCTGCAGGTATCACATCTGGGCAATCTTAAATGTGCCCAATACAAATCCCAATCTGTGATTGTATTCGCAGCCTATTACAAACTGTCTATCCAAAGACAACCAGGACCAAAATGGGAAAGGTGATCTCTGTGCCAGCATCTGGAAAAGATTCAAAGGAGGCTGGATAATGGTTGCATGCCTTTCATATGTAGAAAATATAATCCATTTTCGGTATTTTCTGGATCTCTGTCTTTTCAGTTTTTGAAAATAAACCCTAAATTAGAAGCATAGGGCATTGTGCAGGTTCACACCTTTGCCTTCAACTGAATGAAGTTCTTAATTCAGTTGCAGATGAGTTGATATTCACAAATCACACAACACGTGAAAAATGCATACTGTTTTGCAAGTCCGTAAAATGTGTTTGTAAGGGTATGAGTTTTTTGATTTTGCAGGGGCCACATGGCAAGCCAGGTTTACCAGGATTTCCTGTAAGTATTAATTTCCTAGGATTTAAGGTTTTTTCCAATACAGTTTAATATTTTTTAAAAATTATATTGTATACAATTTGCATGAAGTCTAATAAATTTTCATATAGGATGCTGCAGGTCTTAGGAATTTACCAGCTAAGGTAGAAATTTATTCTGTGGGAAATGAAATATACTCTGATATGCTTATCTCAGTGTCAGTTCCATAGTTTAGAGATGTAATTCATGGAAAATTACTACCTAAGGGAAGACCTATGCCACATAGAAGAAACAAATGGAACAAATGGACTTCTACAAGTTGTCTGCATATGTATACGTAACTGTGTTATTCCTTTGCCTTTTTTATCTCCGCTACAGAATACAGTAAAGCCCTACAAGATGTACCCTTTTTATTTTATCCTTTAGGAAATATTTATGATTTTTTATAATAGACCAGGGCTACCATGTAAGCATTGCACAACCATAGTATCAAAAGGTGCCTTACCTACCTATTGCACTCAGACTGCCATATAAACATATATAAACATCTTCATTAACCACTTGGATGCAGGACTTGGAGGGACACCAAGTTTGCGGATGATACAAAATTGGGAGGAGCTGTTAACTCCTTCCAAGGCAGAAAGGCCCTGCAGAGACACCTACATAAATCAGAGGGCTGGAGGATCACCAACTGTATGAAATTCAACAAGGGAAAGTGCTGGATTCTGCACGTGGGATGGAGTCACCCTGGTTGTGCATGTAGACCAGGGAATGAGATGCTGGAGAGCAGTGCCAGATAAAGAGACCTGGGGGTCCTGGTCGGTGGCAAGTTGAATATGGATCAGCTGTGCCCTAGCAGCCAGGAGTCCTGGGGTGCATCAGGCACAGCATTGCCAGCTGGGCAAGGGAGGGGATTGTCCTGCTCTGCTCTGTAATGGGGAGACCTCACCTTAAGCGCTGGGGGCAGTTTTGGGTGCCACGATATAAGACATTAAACTGTTAGAGAGTGTCCAAAGCAGGGCTGTGAAGATGGTGAAGGGCCTTGAGGGGAAGCCGTGTGAGGAGCAGCTGAGGTCACTTGTTCTGTTCAGCCTGGAGGAGACTGAAGGGAGACCTCATTGCAGTTACAACTTCCTTGTGAGGGGAAGAGCAGGGGCAGGGCCTGCCCTCTTCTCCGTGGTGCCCAGTGACAGGACCCAAGGGAATGGCCTGAAGTTGTGTCAGGGGACATTTAGGTTGGAGATTAGGAAAAGGTTCTTCACCCAGAAGGTGGTTGGGCACTGGAACAGACTCCACAGGGAAGTGGCAAGCCTGACAGAGCTCAAGGAGTGTTTAGACAATGCTCTCAGGCATATGGGGTGTCCTCTGCAGAGGCAAGAGTTGGACTTTGATGATCTTTGTAGGTCCCTTCCAACTCAGCATATTCTGTGATTCCGTAATTATTTGGCTTATGACTTCAGATAGTATTGTTCTAATTATTGTATTCATATTCTATGTAATGTGATGAGATTATTTTCCCTTGTTATGATTGTTTTACAGTTCAGAGCATGCATATGATCTCAGGATCCTTTGTCTATTGCCTGAGAACAGCTAAGGAGAAAACCGGGAAAACTGACCAAAGATCTTAACAAAAAGCTGACAAATTGCCCAAAATTCTACAGAAGATTGCTTAAGTCCTGGGTATTGTGCACTGCATAGAAAACCAAAGAGAAGGAAAAAAAACTCATTAAAAATCCATTTCATTTGAAAAAGAGCTGATAACATTTAGAAAGTGATACAGTGAATTCTGGGTCTCTGTCATTTATAGAATTTCTACAGACATGAAAATACCATTCCTGTTCTCACCTCATGTCTTTTATTTATCTCTTGACTAATGCAGAAATTATGTAGACCTGAGTTTAGTTCTTGGTGGGTAAAAAAATGCTTCTGAATGCTCTTGGAAGATTGTAAAGCACAATTTGATCTGAGGGGAATGCTTTCCCCACAAAACAGATAAAGAAATCGTCTTGTTTTCAAATAGATAATCTCTATTTCAGATTTTTTTTTTTTTTAACATACTGTTAAAAATATACCTTCAGAAATTCTGTTGAAAATGAATCTGGTTGAATGATTATGGAGAGAGAGAGGATCAAGTACAGAGGAAATAGAGAATTTTAGGTTGAATTTCCACTCTTACTAATGTGTGCATATTTCCCTTTGTGAATGTGTATCATCCACACTGTGATAAACATCAGGGATTTTTCATTTTGTTTTTTCTAACAGATTCTCCTTTTGTGATATTTGGTTTAGGGAATAACTTGAGTCAAAGAGAATTTAGTCTTGTAAGAATTCTTAGATTGCAACTAGAGTGATTTAAGTTCAAGTTTGCCGGTAATTTAAAATTACATTTAGTAAAATGGATTAGCTCCATATTCTTCACAAATATCACTATGGATTTATGTACTTGTTTTTGCCTAGGGCCCTCAGGGTCCAAAGGGTGACACTGGTTTGCCTGGATCACAAGGACCTAAAGGACAACAGGTATGAAAAAATGCATAGGGGGAAGTATATGCTGAGAAATGTGTTAGATGACAAGTACTTAGTGACATTAAAAGTTTAATGATTCTAATTTTTCTAGGGATTGTAATGTTAATAAGTTCATGTGAAAAATGTACTAGGTGGAATGTGAAAGTGCTAAGCAACATCCCTTGATATAATCCCACCAAGAGCTAATCTTCCTGCTCCAGTGTTGAAATTCATAAGTCCAGTACACGCTTATCAGGTTAAGTCTCTTTAAACATTAAACATGAAGTGACCTCTTCTTGCCAGCTGATTGCTGTGCTGACACCCTGGGATCCTATCCAAAAGACCAAACAAAAAAAAGATCGATCTTTTCCTCCTCCTGTGCCAGAGAGGGCTTTGCCTACAGAATGTAGACTGCAATTTTCAATTCCCAAAGAAAGTGTAAGACTTGAGGAGCTCTCTTCTTAGGATTCTTTCTTTTGTTTCTTCACAAAAAATGTGTATTTTATGACAGTGCTGAGAGGTTACTAAAGACTGACTCTGCTCTTCTGTAAATACTGCAGCTGTTTCAGTTTTCTTCCCCTTCTTATCCACCTGCAAGGAAGCAGGGGAGAGGAACATCTAATATCTTGGGGGTAACAAAAAGAAAAACAAAAACACTTTCTGTTTATTCTTTCCGAGTAGCTGAGCTCACTTTCTCACAAGTAATTGGAAATGGTTAATTATGTTTTAAATTGGGTAGCAGATGAACAGTATCATCACTACACAGAAGGAAACCTCTCAGGCCACAAATACCAGTCCCCATTTACTATAAGATTTCCTGTTCTTTTACAGAGTGCATGAAATGATCAAGCTCAACCTTAAAACCCTCTGGGTGCTTTTTGGTTTGGGTTGTGGAGGTTTTTACTTTTGTTTTTTTGGTTAGTTTTCTTTTGTTTCCGGTGTCCACACTGGTAAGGACTCAAAGCTTTAAAGGCGTTTAATTTTGGACCCACCAAAAACATAGTGATGTACCTGACAGTGTTTCTGCGCTGTGAATACCACACTGTGCTCAAGAGTAAGTTTGGGAACCACAGTGAAGCTGTACAGACACCTAGGAGCATTTTACTTAAAGGATCATGAAATTCAACCTCAGGTCCATAAAATCTCACAGAAGATAAAGTCAATGAAGCCAACCAAGCCTTAGGGAGACTCCAAAGTATCCAAAGTATCTTCAGGGAGTCTTCAAAGACAATGATTTAAGAACTTTTGAGAATAACTGAGTTACAGCAGTTAGAGCTCAGTGAAAGGTCTGTAACCTGGACTGTCATTTTAATAGCAACGCAATTGCTAGTTTCAAGCCAGATTTCTTCCATGAGATCTTGGGAAAGATGTTGTAGCAAGCTGCCTGAGGTAGGAAGAGGAAAGTTACAGCTGAGTGATCCAGAGTGGGAACCATGCATTTAGCACTGAAAAGTGATAACTCGTGGTAGTGGAAGAGGAATGCAGAGGGTCACAGTTTGAATGCTGGGAATTGGCCTTCCCTAAAGTTAATGAGGTTGCATCATGCCAGGCACATAGAGAGAATGACTCATGCTTTCCTGATAGTAAAATCCGAACATCTACTGTTCTATCAAGATTTTGCATTTCCAGGAGGATTTGCTGACCATTAAGCCGATAGTACACAAGATGACACCAATAACCTGTCTGCGTTTGGCGGAGACCTTTTGTGAACACAGCATATTTCACACAGTTACTCTACGGAGAACAATTTAAGTCCTTTTTAAAAAATAAGTACTTATTCATCTCAATACTTATACATCTTTAGTGTACTTTATTATGTTTTAAGAAGGATCATCTCTTTTCTTCCCCAGAATCAAGCTTCACCCTACTCATACTGATATCACTTTATGTTTGATATCACAGCATGACTAACCCGTCATGCTTCAAACGAAAGTAATGCTGCTTTGACTTTTTCTGATTCACTGGGAACTGCTTTGTAAACCATAATTACTCTGATAATTGCAGGGTGAAAAGGGAGAACCAGGTGCTGTCATTTCTGCTGATGGATCTTTAACTGAATTATTAGGAAAAAAAGGGGAGAAGGTGAGCTAATACTGTGTTGTGTTCCTCCAGAATTATTTGGTGGCCTTGCTAACAGCCGCCTTTGCTAGACATTGCAGGAATTCTCCTTGTCATTGCTCTCTCTGTGTCCATCCTCAACAGGGTGAAGCTGGAGTGGTGGGACCAGTGGGACCAATGGTAAGATGATTCCAAAGATTAATGGCTTTTTTTCTTTTTTATTTTCGCTTTGGCTTTACAGATATTAGTAAATATAAAGGTACTTTGGTTTAGCTTTTCATTAATTCTGAGTAGGGATGATAAGGAGTATTTGTGCTTCAGGGTGATCACTGTCCTTTAGAAAATAGTGTAGTTGTTACATATGTGGTGCTGTGAACTACTGACTTGATGCAGAGTTTAAATTCCGGTAGAACAAATGTATCTGTTACTATCTAAACCAACAGTGAAATATCATCAGAGCTAGAAACTTACATGACTTATGACTCTGAGTGAACTGGGTTTGTTTAGCCCTGAAGATAGAACACTAAGAGGAGCTCTAATTGCTCCCTGATGCAGCCTGAAAGGGAATCATAAAACAAAGTCAGGTCCTTCTCAGAGGTGCACATGAAAAAGACAAGTAACAAAGATCACAAGTTCCAGCAAGGGAAATTTCACTTAGATATAAAGAAAAAAAATCCCGTTAAAAGTGGTTAAACACAGAAATAGGTGCCCAGAGAGACGGTGCATTCTGGAACAAGGTGTTGAGCAGCACGACTTAACCTACAAGCCTAACTTACAAGATTGTCTTGTAAGCAAGGGGTTGTGCAAGAGGATCTCTCTCTTTCCACCTAAATTATTCTCTGTTTATAGGATTTACATTAATATAACTAACTGCATCAGCTCAATTTCTGTCAATGCCAGTAATTTGCCAATGTGTTGGATTCTGAGAAAGCTGCACACCAGGCAGTAGGGTAAGACCATGTACCAAAATCAGGATTTAGAGGCCTTCTTTCAAGTACTTGGTCTGATACTTTTAACTGGACACAGAATGTTGCAAGAAAACACAAGAAATTAGTTATAAAATAAGAACAGTTTCCCAGACTCAGCAGTGTTAGGGCACCAATTTCTTCTCGTCTAGTATTCCAAAGAAACCTTTGCTTCTGCTTTTGATGTAGCCTGGTCACTGTTGTGTCTAAGCGAATGTTAGCAGGTGTTGATATTTCTGCACACCAAGGTGTGTAGGAGATTTTTACATCAGTTTCTGTAGTCTTCAAAAGGGGCTAACTGGGTGTGCTGAGTAACTGCTTTCTTAACTATTGTGTATCAAAATACCTGGAGGAAGCTGTCCTAACTTACCAGAAAGGATGTTCCTGTGCTCCTCCTTGTATGACTGCAAAATGATCTACCTCCTCAACCCGACACAGAATAACTTTGAAAAATGATCTACTTCTTCAACCTGACACAGAATAACTTTGAATGAAAGTGAACTTGGAGATGATCTCGTCCACATCACTGCCCAGAGCAGGTCTCTTTAACTCAGGAACTTGTCAAGTGAAGTTTTCAACAGCTCTTAGGATAGAAATTCCACAGCCTCTCTGGGCAGCACATTCCAGACATTTGACAAACTTCAGAGTAAAAAATATTTTCCTTATATTTATTTGGAATTTTTCATTTTCTGGCTTGTGTTCACTGCCTCTTGTCCTATCGCTGTTCATCCTGTGGACGTCCTTTTCCTGTCAGCCCCAAACTCTGTGTTTTATATCTCATTTAGTACTGCCATGAGATGCTCCACACAATTCAGCATGCAGATCAGGAAATCCTTGCTAGCACTGGTGGGAATGATTACACTTCAGGAAATTTTGGTACACAGAGCCTGCCTCAAGGCTTTGCTCAACCAGTTCTCTTCTTAGTGCAGAACTCTCATTTGATCATCGTTGCTAATGGGGCAATACAATTTGGTGTTGTCCCATATAAAGAAATCCCTTCACAGTTAGTGTGAGTCCTGTGCAGCAAAAATGTACAGACTTTGACTGCTGGGCCAGAGACTGTGATGCGTAACTTATCAAAGGTTTTAGTACAATGGTTCTGTTCCACTTTGCTCTAAGTAAGTCTCTGGCCCAAGAACACCTTTCAGGTAGCTGGGGACCCTGATTGTTCCTCTCTGCTCTTAAAATCATAGACAAGTTTCCAGAATTTAAAAACAAATCCCTAGTCATTGCTCCACTCCTTTTTGAGACTTCAGCTAGATGGAAGATAGGATCACAAGAGCTTGGAGCACATGGAGCTACAGAGAAGTAGTAGCTTGGCAGATGAGAACTGGGGATAGTCAGGAGGCCAGTAAAATTATTGGCAAAAGCAGACAGACAGAATCCAAGCTCCTGCCACAGGAGAAATGAGAACCTTTTACATGCAGGATTGTGCTGTTCCCTGTCGGTGAAGCAAATGGCTGCATATCACTGAAGAAGAGCACTTAGTAAGAACCTCAGTGTCAGCCTGCCCAAATCTACTGTGCTGTTGTAAATGAAGTTTCCTTTTGTGGTAAGAAGACTCCTGTGGCTTCCTCTCTTCCTTCTTTCACTTCTAGCTGTGACTGCTCCCTTCTGTCTCAGGGAGTCACCAACACCTGTCAGACTGGGCCAGCACCTAGAAAAAATAGTAAAGGTGGCCTCAGCTTAGTCAACTCTCACACTGTTAATGTTTATTTGAAATCCCAGTTAAAGCATGAGATCAGACACTGCTCTTTCTTTAAACTAAAAAAGAAGTCTGTTTCTAATTGTCCTCACAGCTGATTAAAGTTCAGATTTGCATATTCTTTAAAGGCTCAGGTTTTAGAGAGTGAAGTAGGAAAATACTTCATAACATTTTTGATTTCTTTTTTTGAGTGAACTAGGAAAATGCTTCATAACATTTTGGATTTCTGTTTTTTTCAAACCTCATTATTGGATGTAGTATCATGGAAAGGTGGGTTGAATTTTGAAATCTTGGGAGCACAATATTGAAATTCACATCTGCCAGTTCAGCAGCAATCTCTTGCCTGATTGAGGCACAGGCATTAACTTTGATCACACGGGCAGAAATTACCTTCAAGAAGGAAATAAATTAGAAGATTAGTAAAAGTCTTACCACCTTCAAGCAGCTTCAGCTGACATTAAATTCTGATGAGCTTTAAATTCTGACTAAAATGGTGACATTATAAATCACTATATCCCTATGTTAACTGCTTATGAATTTCAAGTCTAATCCAGTCTTCAGTTTCAGCAGGATAAAAACTACAACAATTCATCCATGAATTTTCAGCTTCATTCTAAGAGAAATTATCTCATCTTCTTCATCAGATAAATTTTTCATGAATGTACGTATCACTTTTCAATGAAATGATACCATGTGAAGGGTTAAACACACCCATTGTCACATGTAAGTGGTATCTGACTGAGATCTACAGACAGATTATTTAACAAGTAATGCAAGAAGGAGTATCTCAGCATTTCAGCAGACTGAAAAAAAGGAAATGAAACCAGAAAGGCTGACAAATATAACGTAAAGAGGTTGTCTAGACCCTTGTGGTTTTGTTGAGTTTCAGGAAGCTAACAGCAGTTGAAAGTTTGTAGATCCTCAGATGTGCTGCTTTTTGTTGATCACTTGTAGGCTGCCTAGAAGCTGCATCCTTGCAAATGCCCCATCACAGGTTATCCATAGTCCTGGACCACCTCTCCCAGGCAGCCTGCTTGTCCTCTCCTTTTGCTGTGGCTGGTATTACTTTGTGAGGCCTGGTGAGTCAGTCACACTTGTATAAAGAAGGAACAGTTCTGTTTCAACTATCAGCCCCATGAATCCACAAACCCAGGCTGGCAAGAGGCAAGTAGAAGCCTGTCACTCTATGAATTCTTAGGCTGATTCACAGACATTTCCTCACAGGGCCTGGTTCAAAAATAATTAGAAGAACAAAAGGGGAAAAAAAAAAAAGGAGATGCACAAGATGCACAAAGCATGCATCTCTAACTTCCTTTTCTGTTCCTGGCTGATGCATTTTTCTTCAACACATGGTAAGTCAGTTTTGAATTGCACACCCTACAAGGAGCTGGGAATTCAGACTTCATTTCAGATAGGTGGTCTTTCCCAAACCAGAGCTGACTGTTACACACAGTCCTCAGCTTCTGAGATCACTCAGCAGGGCAAGCAGAGAGGAGGTTCGATGCAGTCCCTACAGGCAATCACAGACTGATTTTTAATGTAGATATGAAACTATATCTCTTATTCTAAATAATCAAATATAGATCAACAAAATGGGCCATAATCACATATTCTTTTTTGTTCAGGGACCAACAGGACCTGCTGGACTCAAAGGAGAACTTGGTTTCCCAGGACGCCCAGTATGTATTATGCTCTCAAGTGAGATAAAGACAGAAAAGCTTGCTTCTGACACATACTAAATTATTTTCTCTTGTTTCAGGGCCGTCCAGGACTGAATGGACTGAGAGGTGTGAAAGGTGATCGAGGTGAAGCATTTAATGTAAGTTATTTTTTATTTCAATTAGTTGAAAAAAAAAACATTAAAATCTGAAGTCTGACTTATATTGATTCCTTCCAAATGATGATGGGATTAAAAACCTGAAATGATATAGAAATAATTGTGTTTCTGCTACTTTTCCTATCTAGCAGCAGTCATTGAAAAGTCAGCTTCTGGGTCCATCTGAGCAGTTCTTGCAGATACACATAGTTGTGTCAGCTCCCAGGTGTAACAGTTATGTGTGTCATTCACTGCTACCATAGCAGCTTCAAATAGCACAAGATTTTTCATTCCAGTTCTTTTATATATATATCGAGGACTTCCTGATCCAGGCCACCAGTGTGACCTCTCATGATGTGAAGATACTCCCACAGGCTCTGAGCTTTCTAGCCCAGAAATAGCCCTGCGCATATCACAGGGAAGTGGTATCTACTTTACTAACAAGGAAATACTCACTGATACCTGCTACCTGCTACAGTTGCCTTGTACATGTATCCAGAATAATGACTTCTGCATAGATAATCACATATCCATGCTCACCTACAACCTGTAATTGCAGAATGACAAGTGATGAACCAAGCTCCTGTTGCTGCAAGTCTGTTCTCATGAAAAGATTTCAGACAAGTTGTCTCATGACAAACATTGAGCCTGGACCACAGAACAACTAACACTGCTGAGCATAAACAATAAGCTTCACAATAGCAGAGTAATTTGTGTGGTTGTTCTGATGTCATGGGACATTCTGTGCTAGAAAATTGGTACCCATGCCACAACAGCAGCTAACGTTATTTCATCTGCATCAGAGATAATGCTGAAAAAAAAATACAAGGGTATGTTACTGTGTTAGCATAAAGTCAGTATCACTGTATTTCAGTAGGGCACTTGTTGTAAATGGATTCTGTTGTAGGAAGCCTCTGGTTCTACTTTCTTCAAAAGAAAAAAAATATGGCACACAAACTGCAAGGCACAAGTGTCTTGTCTATCTAGACAATAAATATAAGTGAGATGATGTTGCTTTATTTGAGTAGCAGGGAGACTGAGAGTTGCTAAGTATCTTCACAGAACTGGTAAGTATTTAGGTATCTCCACAGAAAAAAAGAGCAGATACTGAATATGGCTTGCACCTCTAGAAGAAGGTATAAATAGAAATATAGTTCCTGGAAAGTGAAAACAGACAAATTAGACAAATTCTAATTAGAAGAAAATGACAGAAAAGTTGACTACCCACCAACAGAATATATTAGAGTAGACTTTCCTTTCCTCCATATTTCCAAACAATATTGAAGTTCATTTTCTGGATTGTCTGTCCTAACCACACAGAAACTATTGTAGCAAGTGTAACTAGATGAAGTACATCAGGCTGACAGGTTAGAGCAAACAAGCAAACAAAAGAGGCTACATATTCTAGTAGTCTTTCCTGGAGTGCTCAGGGAAGATAAAATCTAATGTATCTCTAATTATTCATGAGATGACATATGTCACCTCACAGAAAGTTGTATTGATGTGGACTGAAAGGTGAACATGGTCTTGTGCCAAGTTTTCAAATTACACAGTAAAGAGCTGACATACATTTTTTGTAAAAGGCAGTCACGCCTCCAGTCTAGCAGGGTTCCTTCGGGTTGCTAATTAGCATGTACGTATCTTACTGGCACTTGAAAATTTATGAATTTTAGCAGTCTTGAGAGTTCTAGATCAGTGTAGAATACCTAATTTTCCTTGGATGAGAGATCCACTGTCTTTACTTCAGTTTCAATTTGCAGTTCCAGTTTGGGACTGGGGTTTATTTTTTGTCTAATATCTTCCTTCTTTCACTTTCTCTTACCAGGGCCTTCCTGGCTTGCCTGGGCCCCCAGGGCCCCCTGGGCCTCCAGGACGTATACTTTATATCAAAGGAGTAAGTACCACTGGGGATCAGTGACTGGTTTGTAGCAGAAATGTGCTGCTCCAGAAACAGTTTGCAAAGGGAAACAACAAAACTTGTTTCAGTCAACACAGTTCACAGTGGGTAAACTTGCTTGCGTGCAGAGAAAAAGACCTCTTAACCAAAGCCACTGTCATGGAAGAGTTTTGCCCCCATAGCCCCACAGAGAGGGACATGATGGCAGACCTGGCAGCAAGCTGGGCTCTGTGCTAGGGAGGTGCTGCTTTTGTTTCCAGGCTTAGCTCCATCATGACTGTTAGATCCATATGATGCGTTACCTGCTCTATCATACCTATGCTCATTAAAGTAATTTCCCTCCTGTTTTCAATAGACAGTTTTCCCAGTCCCTCCCAGGCCTCATTGCAAAATGCCAGTAAGTCACACACAGAGAATCTGCTCTTAGGATGCATGGCCATGACAGAACATAACCAAAGCAGCTGTACACCTAAACACCATAACTTTGCAGCTTTTCTCCCCCTGCCTTCTGCTTTGCACCAGGGATGTGTTTTACTTGTTCTTCAAGATAACAGATTTTCAAGTGTTTAGCCATATATGAAAACTCAGCCATGTATAAAATATATAACAGAACTAGAAACACTAGGCGCTTTTGCTTAAAGCATTTTGATTACTTGTTCTTTCTAATATTTTTAATGCCTTTCAAAGCTTGTGTTTCCATAGTTTAGGAGTTGCTTTGGGGACCTCAATGTGTATGCATACAGGTACACGTATCTTTTAGATGTATGTATAAATACAGTTCCCATGTTGTTATGTCTTTAGCTGTTTTTAATTTCCCTGTCCAAAATAAGATTCATTTTGTGTTTCGTTGTGGCATGAAAGATGCATCAGAAAAGAAAGATCATGTTCTTTATTTGACCCTCAAATGCAGTCTGTTCGCACAGAATCGCAGCAGGTGAAGATCTGACCCTCCTTTCCAAAGAGTATGACAAAGCCTGCATTACCTTCAAAGGACCTGCAGTTTCACACATAGTATGAAAAGAAAGGAGATAGGTTTCATATTTTCAGAACACTAGTGCAACTTTTGTTTAAGGAATTACAGAAATTGCATCCTAGAATGAATGGTGAACATAATTCAGTCCTGGAAGTATTTTCCCTAGGGCAATATCCTACTGTTAAGCTGTGGGGTATGTACTTGGAAAGGATTCTGTCCTTGGGAGCCATAGTCCACCCCTGAATAGTGTAGGGTTCAAGATGGTGGTTCTACTTTTCTGTTAAACAGTATAGTTCCAAATGATACTGTGCCTTCTCCAATTTGCATTCCAGTTAGTTTTCACTTATTTTAGAGAAACAGCCCTTGACTTCTTCTATGCTAGATGTATTGATATTCACCCTAATATTACTGCTGAAGAAAGTTGTATCCCAACTTGTGATCTTTTTGTGAATTAATGATAAATAGTCATTACTCTATGGTAATTAGCCATTTCTACAGTTTTGGCCTACCTCCTCTATGCATCTTTTTTTTACCTCTTTGAATTTCTCCCTTGAATCTTCTTGCTCCCATTGTATAACATTGTTGTACATTGATCACATACATCCATAATCATGTATGTATTTGTCAGCCTCACCTCTGAAACCTGACTGGACGAGGCCCTGAACAACCTGCTGTAGCTGATCGTCCTTCGGGCTAGACAATCTCCAGAGATGCCTTCCAGCCTCAACTCTCCTCTGATTCTCTGTGGAATGATTCAATCAAAACAAGCCTATTTTCACTGAATTTCAGATAATAATAGCCACTTTTCTGGAAGGTTGCAATCAGTGAAAAATAGCACTAACTTTTATGTGCACAAGTAATAGAAACATGTACTTATAAACATCTCTTCATGCACTTGAGTGTGCTAGATAGATTTGTCCTGCATTTGTGAATAATCTTCTAAACCTATCCGAGTTTATAGATAAGAAGTCTGCTGTTCATGCCTACATAAATGAATGTCGATAAAGAACTACTGACTGAACCCCACCAGTTTTCCTCATGGGAACTGAACTTCTGAAGTTAATGGAGCTATCCATGTGAGTAAGACTTCTACAGGATAGTACTACAGGATTAGCCAGATGCAGCAACTTCCATTTTTTCATACACTTGCTTAGTTTCCTATAAATGGTACTAGCAGGTACCAAGGTTTCCAAGCACTGTGCCATGTATTAGTTCCTGCATTGTCCCTAATTTGAGGACAGCATAGAGGTAGGTAGCATGCCCACTGTTACAGGTGTCAGAAGAGAATATGCTAGAATAGCTTCTGCCTCCCCATTGTGGTCTCAGTGCATCTGGAGCACAGGTTAACATCAGACATAACATAGCCCTGGTCTGATGAAAAAAATTACAAACACAAGCTGTTATCTCACAGTCAAAAATCAAATCCTGCTTCCAAACACGATGTTGTAAATTCAGAATTGTTCTTGGAGAATGAGTTTTCTGATGCTTCACTGGCACAACTGAGAGTAGGATTTGCTGATGCCTCCAAAATGCATGATGTTACCCTTTTGCTGAAAGCATGTTGCATGTTAAAGAGAGCACAATCCTCATAAAAACTTGATCAGCTATACTCAGACACTGTCAAACTGGAGATAATCCCAGAGTGTTGTTGTAATATTTACTAGCATGCAAACTTGCCAGACTTTTCAGTCGCACCAAGTAATGCATTACCATTTCTTAATATGTATGGATAATTTTTAATGGATTTCTTGTCTGCAGGTGAACACTCCCTATCCTGGAAATCAAGAAGTTCTTGATGACCGTGGTGGGTAATTCTTTTCTTGTACCTTGGTTTAAATAAATTCTTTTTGTTTGGTTGGGGTTTTCATACTTAAGAGCTTTTTGCTTTTTCTTGGCTATTGTATAACTGGGGAAAGGGAAGGGAAGGGAAGGGAAGGGAAGGGAAGGGAAGGGAAGGGAAGGGAAGGGAAGGGAAGGGAAGGGAAGGGAAGGGAAGGGAAGGGAAGGGAAGGGAAGGGAAGGGAAGGGAAGGGAAGGGAAGGGAAGGGAAGGGAAGGGAAGGGAAGGGAAGGGAAGGGAAGGGAAGGGAAGGGAAGGGAAGGGAAGGGAAGGGAAGGGAAGGGAAGGGAAGGGAAGGGAGTCTGGAGGTAGTAGAAGATGTGGTATGCAACACTCAGTCATAACTCAAGAAATGTTTCTGCACCTGTTCCAGTGAAATTCACTGGAAAATGGTAAAAAAAACCAAACAGGTTTGTTCAGAGGGTCTTAGGCTGGGTGGTTAGGCAAAGGGGAGTAAAAGATTGACTTGTGAGAGATTGTCTTGCGCACATTGGGGTTGATAAGAGAGGACAGGTGGGCAGCCATTCAATGATCATGAGTGAGACAGGCATAGAGGGACAAGAGCCATGTGCCCCACATGTGGAAAAGTTTGCTCCCACTTTCAGTGGTTTGGTTGTCACTGCTCCAGTCTCTGCTGTTTTCAAGTCCTCATGAATTTGTGATGCTTTTATGGCAGGCGCTAAAGCAAACAGAGATTCCTGGGGACTGCGCAGTTCAGTACACTTAAAAGGAGAAAAGGGAGACAGAGGTGCTCCAGGACCACCAGGTACACTAAATCTGTAACACTAGGGATATGTCATTGGCAGCCTGTGGAGGAATATATGTTTAACTTCAAAAGCAATTCAGCAAGATACTTGGATATTTATCTCTGCAGCCTTACCTGCCTAAAGATTTACGCCTGTGTTCCTTGATGAACTAACACACAGAACAGCAAAGCCCAGAATATTATCCAAAATGACTTCTGAAAAGACAGCCTGCACATTTGTGAGCATTAGGAATGTGTTAAGTACAAGAATAGATATTGAAATGTAAGTGGCTGGTCCGATATTTTTTGACATTTTAGAAGGATATCATGAGCAGTTCCTGAGATATCATTTTGTTGTCAATCTTTCTGAGCCAATTGGGCTAAAATCCAGTGCTTCACATTTCAGGGTAACACACCTGTGCATTCTGAGTTTCAGGCAGTCAGTTGTTGGTGATAGTCCCGCTTCTAACAGGTGATAGAAATAGATGATTTCCAGTTCAACTAATTTTTAATATTTTCTGCTGTATTTGTGAATAAACTCTTTGAAAAGAGTTACAGAAGTAAGCATCTGTTTGAAAATACTGTGATTACGAACTCTTCATTTTCTGTACATTTTTTGAAATCTCATATACTGAGATAAGGCTTTGATCAGTGCCAGAAATCATTTGAAACAGAAAATGCAGTATATTGAATTACTGTTGTGTGAGAAATGAGACAACTCTTAAAAAAAATTAATTTATTGAAAACAGAAAAATTGAAAAATTACAGAAATTAGAAAAATATAAAAATTTGGGATCCTATGGTTCAGTAGATGGTATGCCCTGGGAGCGCAGGGATTTGAGATCTTTTGGCTGAGACAGCACTAGACCTCAGGTAGAGAAAAAGAACTTGCAGTGCTGGGCTGGCTTTTGGCTGGTCCAAAAGTAAAACAATTACTAAAGGCTCCTTAAAAGGAGTAAGGCTTTGAATGCCCAGCACCGACGTCTACCACAGCTAGCCCGCAGAGAGAGAGAGGGAAAAGAGGCCCCGCCTCTCTGCATCGTTGCTTTTATAGTGTCTTTGCTCCGCCCCCAGTCTGCCCACAGCCCGCCCCTTCGGTTTAAAGCGATTGGTGCTTTCCCTTTGATAGATCATCTCTGTCCACCATGGCTCATCGTTGTCAGAGGGGTGGTATTAGTTGAGATAAGGGAGCTGAAATGCCTTCATTAAAATTCAGGTATTCAGGTTGCCGTGGAGCTTGCCTGCAGAGTAATGGCTCTGTGGCTAAAAATAGCTGCTGGCTGTTAGAACTGGTGTTTTTGGCCTTGGAACCAGAGAACAAGTAAAAACACCTAAAAAAAAGTATTAAAATACATCCAACGCATCTTAAAACACTTGTAAAAGTATACAGTAAACACAGGAAAGGTAACTCTTATGGTGTACAGGTGGTTTGAAGTTTGAAAGGAGAGCATTAAGTTGGGGATTTTTAACTGGGGAATTTTTAACTGGGAAGGATGCAACTTTCTTAATAAACCACTTTGAACAATTGAAAACACTGATAATGGAACTTGGTTTTTGTACCTGGGCTGATGGGTTAATTTTAAGATTCAATTTAAAAATATTTAACTCGAAATTAATTAATTAAAGCACTTAATATGCAAAGACCAAGCACAAATAGGGATTTCGTGTATGACAGTTGCTATAACATATTTATAATAATTTTGCTTTAATGCATTGATAATAACTATATAATCCCCATATAATAACTATATTAACTCCTCACTGTATCTACATGGATATTTCTGTCTTTGTTCCAAAGACATAGTTCTGTTGACTGTAGATGGTATCTTGGTTATTTCGAAGACAACATCTGTTTGTTGTAATAAAATCAATTTTCCTGTCTTGTCCTCATTAATTTTTATTCTGACACAACACCTTAAAATAAGCCATTAGCCATTTCCAGTCATCAATAAACTTGTCAAAAGAAGAAGCAAGAAACATTCCTAAACAGAAACGAAGAAAATTTTCTCTTCTGTGCTGGCTTATCCACCACAAGCCTCTCTGTGCCTTTTCAGGTTCTGTATTGAATGTAAATTAGTATCTTAGAAGTATTTTCTTGCCTATATCAGTTGATTTCAGGTGCTTCATAAGGAGAAGATTATGAGAGGATTGTGCTTATGATTTTGCTGTAAAACTGCAGCTAGGATGGCAAAAATAATGCAAGAATTCTGGTTAAACAGAAAACTCAATTCACTTTTCTACTAAAATAACAGCGATTCATTCATTTGCCAAGAAAATCCAATAGATTGACTGGCTCCAACGTTTTGTGAAGTTGAAGCATGTTGACTAAGACCAATTCTGTTGCTGCTCTAAAAAAATTCCTGTTTGGTTTTTTGCTTAATGATGTAGTTGCTAAAATAGTCTTTCATACAAATCAGTTCTCTAGTTCTCACAGGTGTCTGCATAACCACTGACGGGGAAAATTTACAAGCCAGTAGTTGCATAATTAAAGTACAGGAATTTTTCAAAAAAGCTTTTCTAAGGGGCAGGCGGCTGAAATTCTTTCCTCTATATCTGTTGAGTTCCAGCAACCAGAAAAGCTTTCTGAACCATGGTATTTGTCCATATAGTGGATTTATTTTTGTTTCTCACAAAATGTCACCTCTCCAACCTTATAAGCAGGGTCTATTAATTGATAACATGCAAAAATATGAAGCCAGAACAAAACATGTGAGAGCAAACTCAGCAGACCTGGGCTACATGTACCTTATTCAGACCTGGACCACTTGCTGGTCATTCTAGAAAGGCCTCAGATAGTCCTCAGTGCAGAGGTTAATACTAAGCAACATCTGAGAAGAACACCCGACATTCCATTCCAGCTGTCCATTCCCTTCCCCTCACAAGGATCAAGGAGATGACTGCTGCAAGCTGTAATTGGTAGGGTTGGAATAAAATCCAAATATGTGCCATAATGAGAATACATTTCTGTCCTACAACATCTGCTTGATTTAATTTTATCTGAGGTGGTACACTGGGAAATGAGCCCTATATCTGGTGGAGGGTTGGGCCCAAAGTTCTCAAAAATTAATCAAAACACAATTGAAGGAAATGCATTGAACTGTTATGGGAAGCTGAAAAATAGTTTTTTTCCCAAATGTGTACCAAGCAGATAGTATTTGAAGGCTTTTTGAACCTTTTATGCTGGCTTGATGGCTTTGGCTGACCAACATTGGCAGACAACGCAGGTGGTGTAACAATTGAATCTGATGTTGGTTTTCATGGCAGAAAAATGTCAAGGAAGAGTTATTATACAATTGGCAGCACAGCAGCAACACTTTTCTCTTTTTCTCTTGTTAGCTCTGGCACTGTCTTTGCAAGAAAGATCACACATCTACTGATGGATCACCCCACTACCAGTAAAACATATGAAAAGCTTCTCTTTTACCATGGCTTCCATCAAAGGCGTTAACTTGGATGCTTCTCTTTCACCCCTCTTCCCAGCTGCTATGTTTTCAGAAAACTGGGAATTTTTCCTATTTGAGCCTTCTTTGCTTCTAATTTTTCTGAAATCCCAATCAAATTCAGAAGTTATTAAGGTGGAGGAGTGACAGACAAGATAGGGCACAGACAAGATAGGATGTGTAAGTCTTGCTTTGTTAGGAAGCCAAACTAAATGTATCTGTTTGATCTAAAGGTTAATGCCATTATTGTAAATAGTTTTCCTTTAAACTCCTAAACCAGTAATACCCTCAGCAGTGCTTTTAAAAGGAAAATTACAGATAATTATTGTGCTTTACTGTATTTTCTTCATTTTTCAGGTCCACCTCTGCCTCCATCATATTTCAGCCACTTTATTAATAGCATAAAGGTAATTATATCCCATTTGTGTCTGAGTTCTGTTAAGCTTTTTTTAAAGTGTACTTTGCTATAAATTAAGCACAAACCTATGCAACATGGTGAAATACGCAAATATAAGAGCATCAGCAAATACAAGTTACATTAATTTCTTGAACTCCAGCTGCATAGGCAAGTTTTTTACAAGTGTAGAGATAGCAGTTGTCAGAGGTCTATAAAGATTACTTTTGAGAGAAACTTTATTACTGAGGCTTTTTACCTTCCTAGTGGTATTAAAGTGAGTCATAATTCACTGTTACCTAACATATCTGCCTTAAATGAATGCTTTTGTTTCCATGCCAGCTCAGGTAAAAGACATCCATTATCTAAAGGGCTTCTAGAACACTAGGTGAGGGGAAAGGGGAGTGAAAATAGCTTCCGTGTCATGTTATTTATCTTTTAAGCACACTGAATGAAATTAAATTATGGAAACTACTTTTCCTGGAAGCTCTTACAATGAAGTATACCCATACTTTGATTTGTTTGGTCTCTCTCTGTTCCATTATTCTCTTGACCACTTCAAGTGACAATAAATAATAACAATCTAATATTATTTTAAATGTTTTTGAGTGAATAAGACTCTTTATCAGTAGAAAAACTGAAAAAAAATTGAATCAAGTTCTCCTTGAAAGATGCTACCAAAAGTGTTGTGCTGATAGAGTCTTGGAAGGACTCTTAGAGCTGCCTGGTTTTCGGATTTTGTTTCTGCTTGGCAGAGTACACCCAAGTTATTCTGATGGCATAAAGTGTCCTGTGTATCAGCAAAGCTGATATGGTTTCTTCGACCTTATAATGTAATGTCTGTAGCTTTACAGATTTAGCTGTCAAGAACTCATTTTTCGTCTAGTCCTTCAATTCCCCAAAAAGGCCTGGCATAAAGAAACCTTTTGAGTCATGTTTACTGGGAATCTAAAAGACTAAAAGTCCTCTGGCTCTCTGCAGATACCTGCCATTCTTGCTTTGCCCTTTGCCTCTTCTATCCACAGGTTTATTTCTCAGAAACATGAAAAAGGTAGACCAAAAAAAAAAGAAAAATTGAAGGGGGGAAAAAGCAGACAAACAGAAAAAAATAATGTGAGGAGGAATGTATAAATGCTGTGGCTCATCTTGCACAGACAGATAATAATATAGTACGTAAATGTTTCTTCTTACCTATTGCTCTGCTTCCCAAACTAACTGATAATCAGTGATGCAGAGCAGAAGACATGCAGTTAAAAGTGTCTACAGTTCTGTGTGGTGTCCCTTCTGTTATCTTGGTACACATCCCCATCCTGCTCTGTTCATTTTTTCGCATACTTTCAAATAGCTGCCCAATCGATGACAATCTTGCTTTGCTTTTTCCTTGGTGATGGAGGAAAGCACAAAGCCAGGCTTTTATGCTCCCTCCAACTCTCTCTTTGCCTCCAGCTACAGCGCTGAACAAGGTTTTGCTGGGCAGAATAGCAGGAAACAGCAACAGAGGCATTTTCTCTGCCTCCACCTAATCACACCTCCCCTAGCCTTTGCCCTGAGAGAGCCTTGCAGCCTCAATAGAGAAAGCATTCCTTTTTCATCCCATATCACAGAAGAAGAAAGTGATGTTAAAAACATTTCAAGCAGGTGTTTTCTTTATCAAACTCAGAGATTTCATGTAAATTTAAAAGTTCAGTGCATTGTGTTCTCATTTCACTTCAGCTCAACGTTTTAAAATGTATTTTCTTCGAAGGGTGAAAAAGGAGACAATGGAGTCACTGGTGTAAAAGGAGAAAAGGGAGAACCAAATGGCGGGTTTTTTCTAACAGGACCTCCTGGACCACCGGGAAGACCGGGATTAATTGTGAGTCATGCAAGTTGTAGAATGGGAATATTTGTCACTACCCACTTAGAATTAATTTAGAAGACACTAAAAAGAGACAAACATCAGGATTGCTAGGAACTATATAAAAACTTACATGTTAAGCATTAGGTGAATAGGAGAGAACTGCATTGAGCATAAACATGGACACTTCACTGTTGTGCATAGAATTGCTCTGCTATGAAATACTGATGTAATGTTGTGCTCAGCTGTCTCATATATCTACACTGGTATGTAGACCATTCTATTAATAGCATTACAAATCAAAGCATCTTATATAGTTTGTGATGCTACTACTTGCGCCCCCGTAAATACCAAAATAGGCCATATAAAGTTAGTCAGAGGCTGACTTGAAAGTTACTGGCCATCTAAATAATTAATCCTATTTTCCTAGTAATCCAAAAACATGAATGAAGAGACCAGTGTGTAACCATCTGGATCATTTCTATAAAATTCAGCCACTCTCTACTGTCTACCTTTTAATTTTATCTTCTGGCAATTGCCACCACAGCTGCTTTGGAATAAAATGCACTAATTCTTTGGAAACAAGTTTATCCCTGACATCTGGCAACAAATATGTGCATTGCATTCCTGTATTGCCATTTCTGTGTCAAGAACCATGAATGAGTGGGCCACAGCTGAGGATGAAGTGTCAGGTTAGCAAGACCACCCTCAAAAATCCCCCTGGTTCTATTCCACATTGCTGAGAACCATGTCCCTGTTCAGAAACTGTTCTACTGGCAAGAAGGAGCTGAACAGCACAGCTGAGCTCCAAGGTCCAATGTTCCATGTCTGAAGGATGGTGTGAGCATGGGGAGCACAAGCCCTCCTCAGTCAGGCTGAGGACACGCTGCTAAACTGGAAATGAAGAGAGTTGGAGCCTTTTTATTCTGCAAGTCTGGCAGCTGGAGAGGTTAAGGGCTAACGTGATCACAGGAGGGAGAAGACAGCACTCGTCATGAGGTGTACACCCTGCACAGACACATTTCACATTAAAGTTTTCCACAAACTCTCTGAGCCCATCAAAGCAAGCAGTCTCAGCGTGAGCAGAGTAGAGATCCAGGACTTTGAGAGCACTGTTGAGAGTTTTGCAGCTATCAGCTGCTCAGGGATAGGTATGAGAATTTTCAGAAAGCTTTCTGAAATTTAAATCCTTGACTTTAATTCAATATGTGGTTAAATTTTCCTTTTCCATTATACCCATGCCTCCTTGGAGAAAATTACAGACTCACGTCTAAATGGCAGTGTAATGGCAGGCATTTGGTAAATGTTGCCACCAGAAATGATGGCCCTGCAGCAGTGAAACCAATACATTCAAGGAAATACTTTTCATCACTGGCAGGGACCAAAAGGGGACTCAGTTGTCGGACCCAGAGGACCTCCAGGGTTACCTGGCCTGCCTGGCTTACCAGGTTATGGAAAAATTGGACCTCCTGGCCCACCTGGACCACCTGGACCACCAGGCCCCCCTGCAATATATGGCTCAGGTGAGCTTTTCCCTGCATAGGTGAGTGTACAGCCATGTGCGCACAACCCACACATCACCAATTCTTTCACACCTGGCAGGTTGTCCCACCTGCCCACCCTCTCTGCATATCTGAATCAGGTTGTTCCCTGCTCTCCTCCTGCCCTCCACCAATTTCTCCTGGAGTTGAGTTGGAACTAAGAGCACGAAAGGGACAATTTCTCTGCAGACAGTTTCCACTGACTAGTGCCAGGGCAGTGCTATTGCGTGAAAGATCTTGCTGTGGCTCGGAGGAAATCTGCATAGCAGAGACAGGTTACTTTGAGAAAAGCTTTGCAAAATCCATCAAATTGAGCAGCTGGCTAAATTTGGGCCAAAACACTCTTCTTGTGGGGAATGGAATTAAATCCAGCTGGTGGCCATCACAAGGGGTTTTTCTCAGGGCTCAGTATTGAGTCCAGACCTATCCAATATCAATTATCTTGGGTAGGGGATCAAATGCACCTTTTAGTGAGTTTGCCCCCAAGCGGGCAGGAAGGTTGGTCTGCTGAAAGGTTCTACAGATGGATCTGGACAGACTGAACCAATGGGCCAAGGCCAACTGTATGAGAGTTGGTAAGGCAAAGTGCCAGGTCCTGCATTTGTGTCACAACCACCCCAGGCAGCTCCACAGGCTGGAGACAGAGTGGCTGGAAAGAGGCCCAGCAGAAAAGGCCCTGGGGGTGCTGATTGGCTGCTGTTGAACATGAGCCAGCAGTGCCCAGGTGGCCAAGAAGGCCAATGGCGTCCTGGCCTGTATCAGCAGTAGTGTGGCCAGCAAGACCAGGGCAGTGATCAACCCTGTACCTGGCACTGGTGAGGCCACACCTCGAGTGCTGTGTCCAGTTCTGGGCCCCTCACTACAAGATCAACATTGAGGTGATGGAGTGTGTCCAGAGAAGGGCAACAAAGCTGGGGAAGGGTCTGGAGCACAAGTCCGATGAGGAGTGGCTGAGGGAGCTGGGGGTGTTTAGTCTGGAGAACAGGAGACTCGGGAGACCTTAGCACTCTACAAAAGCCTAAAAGGAGGATGTAGCCAGGTGGGACAGTCTCTTCTCCCAGGCAACAAACAACAGTAATAGAGGAAATGGCCTCAAGTTGTACCAGGGGAAGTTTAGACTGGATATTAGAAATTTTTTTTCACCTAAAGGATTGCCACTGGAGCAGGCTGCCCAGGGAAGTGGTTAAGTCACCATCCCTGGAAGTGTAACCATGGCACTTAGGGACATGTTTTAGTAGTAGACTTTGCAGTGCTGGGTGTCACTGATGATCTTAAGGGTCTTTTCCAATCCAAGTGCTTCTCTCATTCTCTGATCAAAGGGCAGTACCCATGGTAGAGTTTAGGTCTAGAATGAGACTGCTGGAGAACTGCTCCTGAAAACTAGTTGCTATGCAAATGCTGAATAGAAATGAAACTTTAGGTTGCTTACTCTGCCTTTAATGGTTTTCAACTTACTGGGTTAGAAAAGGAGCAAAATGTGCCACAAATAGTCACATCAAGAAGGAATTTTGAAAACAAGGTGACATCAAAGGGAGTATGTGGCTAGAAATCAAGTGTCACTGTTCAAGACATTTGTGCTTTTGACTCCTTTTGGGTCACAAGTTTCCTAGTGACAAGCCTCATACTGTTAATGTCCAGCCTTGGGTTCTGGTGGATGGGGTCCTGGGCTCCTCTGACATTACTTGGCAGGTATGCCTGAGAAAATGACTGATTCCTCCCTCTAGGAACTGTGACCGGCATGGCAATCCAGCCAGGTAAAACCAGAGGAGACCATTCCTTAATCTCATCTGAAGATGGTTTACTAGCAGAAAGGGAGTAACACAGATCTGTTCTTCCTAAAGTTTCAACAGGTCTAGCAAATACAGATCTCTGTTCCTGAGAACTAACAATTAGCCTGTTTTACCATAAGAGCTGTACCTCCAGTATACTAGTTTGGGGAGAAAATATCTCTGTCTTCAATTTGCTCTCTCCAGGTATTTCTTGAACCTGGTCAGCCTTGTTTATACAGCAGGTGAGATTTCCAATCTGTCATCCAGTCAATATTATTAAATTAGTGTCTATCAGAAGTATTCATCCTCTGAATAATATTTGAGAAAGAAAAAATTCTTAATATGTTCAACATTGGAACATAGGTTTTATGTGAATCAGCCCCTGATCATCACGATATGGACAGATCCACAGCATCCATGAAGGTCATAAAGGTCTTCAGGCCTTTTCCTGTGTAATTTATATTAAGCACTTCTGGATATTAGCTAAGAGACCCAGTCAGACAAAACAAATTATTAGTAGTATTTCATCCCTATACTTTCATTTATGCTCTCTGCCATTAGTCTTCATCATCCTCCTACACATTATGCTCTTTGCTTTGTAAAAAGGTTCTTTAGGCAACGCACATTTTACTAAATGTTAAGAACAGATGCTTATTTATTTCCTATCTTCAAGGCTCAGTTATCTCTTTTAAAGCTATTACTATCTAAAATTATGAAGTTCACATACTGTAGTATGGGGTTCACATATTGTAACATGGGGAAAGAGGAATAGCTTATCTGCAGGTAAATAGCTCTAAACACTTCTGAGAACTGGCCCCCTTCCCCCTGCCATTGGCATGAAGGACCTGCTCTGGAGTATCCTTGCAAATGCCTCAGCACATAGATTCTACAGTTTGTAAAAGGTGATTTCAAGGCTCCTCTGGGTTTCACAAAAACCAACAAGCGAGGTCCTTGTGTAGAAGCTCCTTCTTACAAACAGCTTCAAAGGTCCATTACCATGCCATGCACTTGCACAAAATGCATGCTTTCAGTCTTCCATATCTTTGAATCTTTCCTGCCTTAAAAGAAAGAAGTTTTTACTCCAGAAAATGGCTCAAGGAGAAGAAATTTGCTTTTGGAGTAGACACAGATAGTAGGTGGTGTGGACTACATTCTTAGAAGTCCAAGTTCATACCCTCGAAGAATTCTTCTTCACTTTGAAACATAAGCTAAGCTTACACGTGAATTTTTCATCTAAGGAAAAGTAAATTTTTATTTGCCTTTAGAGCAAAAGATGTAATTACTCCCTCAAAGCTTATATGGGCAGGAGCAAAAAGTTCTTCCTCTTCCACATGCAGAAGAACTAGCCAGCAGAAGAGCATTCTGGTCAGCTTAAGTGGGCCTGGTTCTTCATTTGCAGTTTCTACAACAGATTGCAATCTGTGGGCCTTAACATCCCAAAACAACAGAGAAAAGACTGTTTCATCATTGCTTCTAAAAAAATCCTTAGAATGTATTTTCTGTAGTTGACTTGAGCTATTCAGGACACGACTATGGCTATTTAAAACTTCCACTGCTCCTGGACACCACCACTAAGTTCTTTCTTTATGTCACTCACATTTTTTCTCAAAAAAGATGACCTTCAGCATGTATTGTATGCTTATTTTATTTTAGCAGCTGCAATGCCTGGGCCACCAGGTCCTCCTGGAGAGCCAGGGTCACCTGCCACCAGGAATCTGGTAAGAGAGCAAAATAAGGAAGTTTGCTATAGAAAATTTTCTTCAAGACTTTTGGTGGTCACTGGTAGCACTGAAAGAGGAGAGAAAGTTCCATCCTGTGTTTCTATTTATTACAATGTTTTATAAACCACATAATTTTGAGATGCAAACTGTAGATTTCCCTAGAAAATCTAAAAATCATTGTGCCAGAGAATATCTGTAATTTTTTTTCCTTTTCTTACATTATGAAACAAATCAAAATTGGATCCAAGATATCCATGAAGAAAAAAACCAGCTAAGACAGAAGTCTTAGTAATTTCTAAATTAAGAATTCATAGTTTCTGGGGGAAAAAAACCAACTAAACAAACAAACAAACCACCCCAAAAAAACCCTATTCAAGCTAGCAGAGGGCATTCATTGCAATTCTCAGGGGAGAAACAAATGTTCAAAGACTTGTGCCCCAGGACCGAAGACTGTAGTTGCAGGCTGGGAGCTACTCTCTCAGATAGAAGGTCCAAGCTTACTTAGGTCAAAACTAAGATTAAAAAAATGTACAAATCTATAGTAGGGTCTGCATTATTCATAAAGTACTAATATGCTTTCTGACAATGAGGAAATGAGAAAAAAAATGTGGAAGAATTTACACTTTCCTGAAACTTGCCCCAATTTTAACCTACTGTAGTTCTCTTCTGAACTCTGCCATTTTGACCTAGGATGCTAAATTGTAGCAGTGCAATGATCTTCACTCTGCACAAAATTTGTACAAAATTGCTCTAGTTCTACTAGAATCCACAGAATGATGATGCTGGTATGCCAAAGTAGCAAGATACTTATATTACTGAATATGAATCCCTTGTGGATTAAATTACATAAAACTGACATTATGAGCATTTCCTGCAGAAGAGGTCTTGACATTTATGTGTCCAAATGAGACTACTTAACTTGCAAAATGTTTTGTGTGTCTGATGAAGTATGTTTCATTTTCCTATTTGACAGGTTACGACGTTCCAAAACATTGAGGGTATGTTGGAAAAAGTTCACTATGTAGCAGAAGGTACACTAATCTATCTGAGGGAAACCAGTGAGGTTTTTATCCGTGTTCGAAATGGATGGAGAAAATTGCAGGTACTACTGCACTACATCCTAATCTTTTCCAACTCCCTTCCTCACAATAAAACTGAGAGAGATATTTTTACAGAGGAGGAGAAGTGTGGGTGCAACTCCTTTTTTTGAGTTCAGAAGCTCCTGGTGATATGGTTTTGTTCTACTCTCCTTTTTGGTTCTTTCAGCTTGGTGAGCTAATTCCTATCCCTGCTGACAGTCTTCCTCCTCCAGCCATATCAAGCCATGTAAGTACAAAATATTGGACCATAAAAAACTGAGTCTAGATGCATGATACACTTGGCAGAAGTTGTATGCAGATCTCTGCACAATGTGATTTTCCACTGAGATTTGTCAGTTCGAAATAAGCATCCTACCACTACATAAGCTTGCAAATTGATTTGCTTGGACAGTCATCTGTTTCCTGTATCTTCTGAGACTCCAAACACTATGGAGACAAAGCCACATTTACAAAAAGCAGAACAAGTAAGTTGCCCACAAAAAACCAAAAGAAACAAACAAAAAAAAAACAAAATCAACAAAAAAAAACAAACAAAAAAAAAAAAAAAAAGGAAAAAAAACCAACACCACCAAAAAAAAAAAAAAAAAAAACCAAAAACAGAAGAGAACAAACAAACGAAAAACAAACAAACAAAAAATCACAAACCCACAGAATTCTGTTTCATAATCCTGGAATCAGTCATATCAAGCCCTGATTCCCTTCAAGATTTTCTTTGAAAGGTTATAGTCCTGTATTCAGAGTACCATAATCATCACCTGAATGTAGCTTACCCTGCAGCATGCAGAGGGTGTACTCTAAAGCCTCAATTGTTAGTTTGGACCCGACCCCATTCTGCAAGTTATTGTACCAACCTGCATGTGAACATGCTGTCTGTCCCGAAAAATTGCAGGAGAATGAAAACCAAGAAGTGACAAAGGGAATAGAGAAAGGTTTTGTTGATGACAGGTTAATTTGTCTGCTGAGAAAATGAAAGGGCAAGAGAGTGCTTGGAAGGAGCAGCGAGAAGGAAGACGGCCAGAAAGAAATAAAAAACAGTTAGAGTAGGTCAAGAAGAAATTCACCTAGCACACTGGCAAAATGTCTAGACCTCATGTTATCAGAAGTTGTCTGCAGCCTCCAGTTGACACCACTTGAGTTTCCCATCTGCTACAGCTGGTGGCTTGTTACTCATACTTGCCATAACTAGGGAAGAAAACTTTGCTTCTCCCAAAACAATTAACCGCGTTGAGAAGTGTTTCCACCCATTTTCTGTTTTCACATCCTCCTTACCCTTTCAGTTTTGATTTTCCTCAACTGCTCTTCTGCTCCTACCAAGAGCAGACTGCTTTCATGCAGGACTCCAGTGATGCAGTGATTAAATTTTATTTTAAAAATTACTGAGTGTCTAAAATTCTGATTTTTTTTTGCTTGTGTTCAAATAACAGGGATTTCAGTCTATTCCAGCACTGAGACCAATATCAAATATGAACAATGGAAAACCAGCAGTAAGTATGAGATCTGTATTGCAGCTGCAGAGCTGTGCTTTGTAATGTGATAGTTTGCATCTTGAGGGACAGCTGTGATATTTGCTCTTCAAACTCAGAGATTTTACTTCAGAAATTTACAAATACACTTCTTTAACTTGTTTAGACATCTCAGACACAATTTGAAATTCTTCCCTCCAGATCTGTTTTCATCATCCCATCTCAAAGAAAAAAAATCCTGACTCTGAGTTAGGAATACCTCTTCACTTAGTGATTGAATCTACAACACAGAGTAACTTCTAAGCTAACAATAGTGTAACAATTAAATAATTAAAATATTCATTACAATATTTTCAAACTTCATGGTGCTGCTTGGCCTAGATAGACACTTTAGAACCTAAGCCTTTATTTAAAAGACTTTAAAATATTTAGACAAAGAAAGCAAGGTAACTGAGTTATACCTAAAAAATTAAACCAAAGAGAAAAAAAAAAGCAAGAATGTAAATTAGTTCGTGCATCTGTGCTGCTTGACCTAAGCATGCTACTTCTTGTATTTTTAAATGGTATCTAGTCACTTCTTACTACTTTTTTCAATGTTTGTAGGATTTGGGATTTTGTTCATGTGAAAACTCCAAGACTTTCGATTAAAAATATTAGCTGCTTTTAAAAGATTTTTATTTTTAGGAGTATATAATCTTCATGGTTTCCTTAATCTTGAAAGATAAATTGGTGTATCTCCTAAGGGTCTCATGGCTCTGAGAAATGTAATGTTATGGCAACAAATAACTTTCATACCTGTTATGAAGGGTACATGTTCTGTACCGGCAGGAGGAGTGGGCACAGTTTTATTTCCAATATATGTCTTCCTAGTGTCATAAACTTTTTCTAAAATGGTGCCTTTTCTTCTTTTTTCTTCCAGTTACATCTGGTGGCTTTGAACTTCCCACTGTCTGGTGACATGCGAGCAGATTTTCAGTGTTTTCGGCAGGCCCAGCTTGCGGGTTTGACATCTACCTATAGAGCCTTCCTCTCATCGCACTTGCAAGATCTGGCCACAGTTGTCAGAAAAACAGACCGACACCATTTGCCAATAGTCAATCTTCAGGTAAAAATGGGTACTCAGCGCTTGATTTTTTAGGATAGGCTGTAGGTTCCCCAAAAATCTTGGAAAATAGCAAAGGCACCAAGTTTCAGCCCAAACTGCATTTTATAAAGAAGCAGCTTTGCTTCGTACTTCACAGTCAGATTCAAGAAACAAAAAAGTAGTGATGAAGTAGAAAACTACTAAGTTATTATGTTCTACTTTTTAGTGTGATCATAGGATAAAATACCTATTTTTCTCATTCCTAAGAAAAATGCAAATTCTGTGCTTAGGAATGATGTTGGATATATCCCAATGAAACAGAGAGGAGAGTCTAGAGCATGAGTCATTTTGTGGTCTCACATAAACAGACACACTCTCAAACTGAGGAAAACAAACCATGTCTTTGTAGCATTGGCTGGCTCCCAGAACAAGCGGCCAAAGAAACCTACAGGAATAACACATGATGCTTGGAACATGTTGAACGGATGCTGCTCTGAAGTGCATGCAAACAGAGAGCCTTGAGAGAAATTTGTGAAGACAATATTGTTTCAACTTTGACTGGAAAAACTCAAAAGCAGTTTGAGAGGAAGCCAAATGCAAAGGTTTTGCCCTGAACATTTACAACACTTTTCACAAAACTGTGACTGCAACTGAAGTTCCAGTACAAGTTATGTCTGTATTTTCTCTACTGCTGCAGTAGTTATAAGCAATTTTTCAAACAATGCCTTCAGAGGAAAAGGACAGGAGATGATCAAGCTGAATTTTTGAAGCGACAATAGAACAGAGAGACAACTTTGAGGCAAAGGCACGGGCCAGAAAGCTATTTGCATAGAGATGACAGATGAGACAAGTTTGTTCAGGAACATTATGCAGAAACTGATGTGAAAGATGAAATCACAAGTGTCCTTAAGTACAGATCTAATTTTCAATTTACAGATAAGTCTATAAAGGTAGACTTGGGATTTGATGTAGATTTGGGATTAGTTTAGTTTGTAAAAGTGGCTTTGAAATTTTAACAGGGAGAAACCCTTTTCAGTAACTGGGAATCTATATTTGATGGAAATGGTGGACAATTCAACATTCACGTTCCAATATACTCCTTTGATGGGAGGAACATCATGACTGATTCATCTTGGTGAGTTTGCATTACCATTTATGTTTCATATGTTACATATAAGGGGGTTTTTTCTACTTTTACCAGATAGTAATAGAAATAGTAGCAGTATCTTGGGGTACTAGACATGATAAAAATTTCCCACTTTCTTTATGCCATTTTCTTTGCCATTTCTGATAGTCTAGAAATGGGATATCAGCTTATGTTCTCCTTTCCCTGTCTTCTTTCTGTCTTCATCTTTACCTAACCACTCTTTGCTTCAAGCACAAGGAATGTGGATCGCCACACGTACAGGTGTGCATCTGAATAAAGCAAAAGAGACTTTTCCAGTAAATAACTTCTTAATGTTACCTTTCAGGCCTCAAAAGGTAATATGGCACGGTTCAACTGCAAATGGGATCCGACTGGTTAGCAACTACTGTGAAGCCTGGCACACAGCTGGTGTGGGAGCTACGGGACAAGCATCGCCGCTGAACACAGGGAAGCTTCTTGACCAGAAAGTATATAGCTGTAATAATCAGTTTATTGTTCTCTGTATCGAAAACAGTTTTGTATCTGATCCCCAAGGAAAATAATTCACCTGCTGCACATAGGAATATTCCATTTGACGACAGAAAAAGCTGACACTGAAATTTCATTTGTAATGATGTAAATATTTTAATTTTTGTAATTGCACATTTCAGGAAAAAAATAGCCAGAGAAAACATACCTCAGCACAAACCACATTCCAGTCAGGTGGAACATCCAGTGCACACATGGCTGGCTTAAAGCCCTTCCTTCCACTTGAACCCCATGCGGTTCGAAGTTTGCCAACAGTTAGCTCATGTTCCTCTGCCTGAGCTGGAGGTCACCTAAGGGCATGAGTCGAGTGTGGTCTGTGAGGAACATGCAGTAGCCTGCCTTGTAAGCAGTAGGGCTCAGCAAGGCTGCTGCTGCTGCTTCACAGCTGAGAAGCTGCATGCTCCATGCTCTCCTTTTCACTTGCATAGATTTTGAATACCTAAGGCACCGTTCATATATACTCATGTATACAGCAAATACTGGGAGGCTCTTATGCCTCACAGAGCTCGCATTTGCAAAACAAAGCTTTAAGAACAAAGGTGCTCACCTCCTCTGAGTTTTAGTGGAAGCCGAGTACCTGATTCCTGCAAGCTTGTACGGATCTCAGCCTGGTGGTTACACAGAAATATAGCAGCTCTCACATCTTATTTCAGCTTTTCTCTTTGCAGATTCTAGGCATAGGACTTTATGCAGGAGGAGTGAATTTCACGTAAGACAAAATCTGGCCTTTATTTTGGTGCAATTGTTACCAGGAAACCTGAAAGCAATGTTAATAGAAAACATCCTGTTTAACTGGTAGAACTGAGCAAAGAAATGCAGACAAATGAACGACCTGACCTTTATTTATTTCATTGCATATTAGAGGAAGTTGTTTCCTTTTGTGTCAGACTGACGAATTAGATATGTCTGCCCTGGTTTCTTTAAAATAGGTTCTACACTGTTATCCCACTAAGTTATATGTAAACTGATTTTCCTTTTTGTGAATTTACCCTTCTGGCATTCACATAATTAAAGAGTTGTTAATATAAAATAACTGCAACAATTATAGGAATGATCAGGAAATGGTAATATTCTTCACTAACAGTATCATCAAAATATCTGAAGTCTTTTGCTGATATATTTGTCTACTGTATACTTTATACAATGTATTTACTTATGTTTTATCAGGCAGTGACTGTGGAGGTCAAACTCCACATTATCCTTTTTTTAAAGATTTAAATGAGAATCCGTGTGGGAAATACATGTTCATTTGCTGACAAATAGAGTGTTAAATAACTAGAAGCTTTTGTCAACAAACAAAAGCAAATCACGCTTACAATACTAAAATGATGTAATTATATAACTAAATATTTTGAAATCCAGCTTTATTTTTCTGATTGATTATAAAAGATTATTTCCCAGGGTCAGCTGAATGATATCTTCATTTTTTTCTGGAAAAGTAAAAAATGTAAATTACTCCATTAATACAACATGGTAATAAGGCAAAAGCTATTTGTATTACATTTAAAATGTATGCATAACAATTCACTGCACTCATTTATAGTCGACTTTCCTAAAATACTGAGCACGCTTGTGCCAAATTCCTCCAGTTCACAGAGCGGGAAGAGTTATTTAGGTACAGCAGGGTTTCACTCTGAGTCACAGAAGGTTCAAGAGGGGGAAATAAAGTGCTTTTACCTGCTTCAAGCAGGAACCATCTACTTTTAATCCTTTACGGGCCAATGTGGTCTTTGCTTGCAGCCAGTCATCCACATCAGTCCCTACTCTTCCTCTCCTGAGCTTGAGCAACCCTCGGGGAGTGGGCTATCTCTTTGCCTGGAGTTGCAGTGACAAGAGGTGGTGGGGCCATGGGATCACACAGAAGAGCTCTGTGAAAGCGGACGAGAGAAGACTAATGAAAACATGCAGGTTTTAGAAGATACTGAACTGGAGTTTAAGTTGGGTCCAGCAAAATGCATCCAGAGATGTTTGTGCCAGTCCTGTCACAGAGCTAACCCGTCTCTGTATCCTGAACAGAGCTTAGCAGGGAACTGAAATGGTTAAGCATCATCAATAAGTTGCTAAAAAACTCTCAGTGTTTGCTTTCCACCTCTAACATTGATCTGCAGGCTACAGGAATTTATTGCACATCCTTTAACAGAATACAGAGCATGAACCATGCACCACCTGGGCTGCTGTGGTGCTGAGTTCACAGGGTTGCTCACATACAAAGGGAGATACTTTTACCAGAGAATGGTATGAGAAATCTGTTAGAAAAATGAAGTTTCCCTTGGGGAAAGCAACAACAACAACAACAACAACACACACTTTTTTTCAAAGCCAGTGATGCTCTTTAGATTCCCTAGTATAATTGAAAAGAAAAAATAATATTCATCAAGGATATGACAGAGAAAAAAATTAGCCCAATACTTAGAATATTTTAGCTTTCTATATCAAAGAAGAGTACTTTTTCAGCACGATTCCAACACAAAGGTCAGGTGCACTTAAGGAAGAACGTTTGCTAATTCAGGTAAGAAACTGTGTATAAGGCAAAGCAATCACCAAGAGAGCACTAGAGCAAGGTTGAAAACAGTAACTGCGCAAGAAATAAATGTAGAAGTCCAAATAGTACTGAATTGTGAATACCCCAAAATCGTCTTCTGGCCCACTGGTTTTGTTAGCAGTAGGTAATCAGCAGGTCTTTCGTCCTTCTCAGTTCAGGGATCTTTTCTCTGGGCGATCACAAACCATGTCATGTTACCATCTATCAGTAGTGTGCTGCTCTGCCCAGAACTGCAGTGAGAGGAGAAGTTTCTCCTCCCATTGCTGCTATAATCAAGCCAAACCTGTGAGTTTCTGCAGTGCAGCACATACATCTCAAAGGACTGACAATTAACAAAACTCATTTTGGTATAATCAAAGACTGCCAGCCTTGCTTCTGAGCTGTGCAGTGAAAGAAGAAAGAATGAGTTGCAGTGTGTCCTGCCTGGAAGATTCCTCCTCTTTGGCATTGAGATTTAGGTATTACCTCTGCATTAACACTTGCAATTCCTGTTTTCACTCCAGCATTGTCTTGGAGAAGAGAATCTGTCTCCTAGATTTTTAAAAAATTAGTTGCTAGAATTGCAACTTTATTTTGGTGTTCAAGTACTGGAATTAATGCCATGCATGCATCCTAAAAACATCTGATTGGGGTTTGGCTGTTATTTGCTGTCTGATACACAGTTCGAGCCTGCACTCTAACAGTTCCTCTCTGCTGTCTCTCCTTAATGCTTCAATGGTAGCTGCCCAGAGATAGAAATATTTCTAGATGAACATCTACTTAAGTACTTTGATCCTCTAATCTGAACCTAGCCTCCCTTTTTTAACCAGTTAGAGGGCTGATATTTGCTGCATCTTAAAAGGAAAGGCCTATTCTGCACCTTGGTGACACTTCCACTGTTACCAGTTGATCTAAAATTTTACTTGCCAGATTCCCTTCCACTGTATCCATATTAAAAAAAAAAACCGCCACACCATAACACCACCCTATCCTACTCCTAATATGCCTCATTAATGGCTGTATGTACACACAGCCTAACCTGGAGGTGCACCCAGAGTGGATGACTCAGCGCCAGAAGTAGTAGACTTTGCCTGGGGGAGAGGGAACACAAAGCCAGAACATCTCTTCATCCTGCGTGGGCAAAAGAGAGTAATGGAGTTACAGACAGCACAGGCTGTGGGAATTTCTACATTGTGCCAGTTTGCCTGGGGTAGAGTTAATTTTCTTCACAGTAGCTAGTATGGGGCTGTGTTTTGACTGTGTGCTGACAACGGTGTTGTTAACGCAGGGATGTTTTCGTTCTTGCTGATCAGGGCTTACACAGAGCCAAGGCCTTTTCTGCCTCTCACCAGCGAGGCAGCTGGGGGTGCACAAGAAGTCGTGAGTGGACACAGCTGGGACAGCTCACCACAGGGATATCCCATATCAGATAGCATCATGCTCAGCATATAAAATGGGGGGAAGAAGCAGGAAGGGGGAATAATTGCAGCAATGGCATTTGTCATCCCAAGTCACCATTCCAATCCAGCCCCGATCTCCTGGTTATGACTTAACAATGCCTGACAATGGGAGAAGCAGTGAATTAATTCCTTGTTTTGTTTAGCTTGTGTGTGTGGCTTTTGTTTTACCTCTCAAACCCAACCCATGAGTTTTCTCATCTTTACTCTTCTAGTTCTCTCCCCCACACCACCCTGAGGGAAGTAAGCAAGCAGCTGTGTGAGGCTGAGTTGCCAGTCAGGGTTAAGCCACAACATACATGTGATATCAATTCAGCATCACACCCTGGTGTTGATGAGAGGTAACTTACAACCTTCCCTCTGCTGGTCTAAGGGATACTAGTAATGTTTCAGCAGAAAAGGGGATGGCAGCCCTATTGGACCTTATAAGAAGTACCTAAGATCACATTCAAATTCAAGTCAGGATGATGATGACATTGCCTCTGCAGGAAAGGTATGTTTTGTATTGTGCACTTCAAGTATGTTCACACGAATAGCAGTATAATATCAATGTTTTCCAGAGACCAGCACCAATACCCCCTCACAGGTGTTTTGTTTGACCTTCTTTGGTTCCAGACATACTCATTGAGGTCCTAGCGATAGTGATGGTTTGCTATTGGAAACACATTATCTCCTCACTGAGTTAGAGGATGGGTTGGTTTTAACCTCCAAAAAATGATTTGCCGGTATTTATCTTTGCTCTACAGTTACATATTTTCATTTTGCAGGCTTCAAGGTTTCAATTGAGGCTAGTCTCATCCCCAAGGCTACCACTGTACTAGAAAATTATCACAGTCAAGGCAGAGCTATTAGCAGAAATACCGCATCTGACTGACAGCTGAACTATTTCCTGACACAATTGTGGTCAGTGCCATTTGTAATCCTTCCAACCACTTCTTTGGGGGATAACTTTGGGGAGAGTGTGTGCCAAGGACTACTGTTGTGGATAGTTTGAAAGAGCCATCCTATTTTGGAACAGAAAGGTTTAATTGTACTCAGAGGTGCTGAAGCGTTGTGCCTGGTCTCAGGGATAACTGGAGTCCTCATCCCACTGAAAACTTGTAGGGTGGCTGCAGGACATGCATGTCTGATACCCACAGAAAACACATCAATGGTTCTTTACATCTTTTTGCCAAATTTAATAACAAACATTCCTCCTGCAAACATTCTCCTTTCATGTAAACCCTATGGCCAGACTGCATTCATTCAGGGCACCCCCTACAGCCGTCATTGTCCCACACATTTGTTCTCAAGCCGTGTATAGATATATTGTCCCATTCCATTATCCTCACCTCTTTCAACACTGATGAGCACCTTGGTTAGGGCCTTGATTGACTGTTCACAGAGCTGGGATGTTTCAAATATCTGAGAATTAAAGGATACTGGTGCAGTCATCCTGTACAACTGATTACTACCATGATGCCTTCATCAGTAAACAGGGCAACACAAGACATTTGTCTGCATGCTTTATCCCAGATGTTGGATCAGGCATCATGTTTATGTACAGCCTGCCTGTTAGGAGTACTGAGCAGCTTCCAATTCTAGAGGTGGCAGCATCCTCTCAGTGACTTTTCAGAGTCTAGAGGTGTGCTTAGATTCACCTGAGACACCAAACATGAGTTCCTAATATCATTCCACCACCCTTTCAGCCAGCCTACCAGAAGCCTACCTGATACTTCAAAACGTGAGGCTACATCCCTTGATGCTGCACCATATTAGGGTAGGGTGAGTGGTGTGTTTGAGCTCCTGTGTTTACTAAATTCTTACTGTAATGTTGAACAAAACCAAGCTCAAATTCATATTACATTTCCTTTTTTCAGCTGAGTGAATTGGGAATTGTTCATCAGCTTCATCAAAGCAATTTCCAGCTTGTTGATCTCATTATTTTGAAGTCCATGTTTCCTCCCAAGAAGGCATAACCCAGTGGGCTCTGAACCTTCACAAGTCCCTGGGGCTTGGGAAGTCCCTAGGGTACATCTGTGAACAGGTTATTTCAGAAGTATTCACTACTGTATTTCATTGCCATTGATTCTGCCTACAGAGTAAGAACCTGACTTGCTCTCAGTAGCTTTTTCCATCACTACAACTTGGCAAAGTTTCTCTATCATTATAGCAAAGCTGTTCTTAAACCACAAATTTATCTTGGACATTTTCTGTTCTTGATCTCAAACATCCAGGATTTAGAGGTAGCCCATATCAGGAAGACACATCAATTTCAACACCATACACTCACAAGCCAAGGTCTTTTAAACGTATCCTGAGACTGTTTGCCTCCTTTGCTCAGATATCCAGAGCCAAAACCAATGTACAGAAGCTAATTGGCTGAAGAGTTTGGAAGAGCATGCTAAAATTTGCTATGACAGAACTGATCTGAGTAATTAAAACATATACCACTGACACAGCTTAAATTTTGGGGGGTTATTTAAAAGTGTTTTCATCCTTGAGGCTGCAGAACTCCCATCTTGATCTTCATTTTCATCCAAATAAAGCTTACAGAAATTCAAAAGAGCAGACATGGAACTGCTGTTTGTGCAAAAGCTTAAAATCCAGCCAAAATTGATTCCATGCGTTAATCCTCCTGAATTAGAAATGGGCATACAGAGACTGTTATTCAAAAGTAAAAAAAATACCTATTAATAACCAGAGTTCATCAAGATTTGTAGTTAAATGCTTAGTCACTATCTCTCTCCTCGCTTTCCTGTAGCTTGATATGTCTTACAATAGTAGAATAATTTAGATTGGAAATGGTCTCAGAAGGTCATCTAATCCAACTCCCTGCTCAAAGTACAGCTAAGCTAACTTCAAAAGCGCGATCTTCTCAAATTGTAGGCAAATGAACTGAAGGTGCAGCACTGTGCCCAGGTTTTATGCTTCCATTTTAAGAAGGCAAGAAGTTGGTATAGTGTGCTGTGATTCTTTTCTGTTAGGTCAGGAAAGTGTCCAGTTGATGGATAGAGGTAATTTCCACCAAAACTAGAATAAATTTGTGGCCTGGGCCTCTCAAAATTTATCTCTTGATGGAAGATCTCTGTTCTGACAAACAAAATGTTGGGGGAGAGAAGCAAGATAAGTCAGCAGCATCTAACTCAATCACCTCCTAATGTTCACACTTTTTTTTTAAAAAGAGAGTCAGCTCTCCCAACCTAGGTATGGGTGATATATCAGAGTACACTGCAGGCCTTGGGCATACAAGAGCAAAGTCCTGTTCTCAATTGAGTGCTATATAACGACAGATAATAAGCTACTCGTTCTGTCAAAGTTACTGAATCACAGTATCTTTCTTACAAAAACCCAATTGCACACCATCAAGAGAAGAGCTCAGGAAAACTGATTAATAACCCAGAGGAGGGATCAAAATACTCACAGCTGTATCCTGTTGTACTGGTATACTCAGTAAGACATAAGGTGGGAAGGGAGCAGGGTAAAACAAATCAAAAGGACTGGGGAGGAGGGATAATAAAGCTCTGAAGTTGTGGTGAACTCTATGAATGAGAAGCTAGAGGAAATATAGAATTATCCGCTCTGTGTAGGTTCTATTGAAGGAACTCTGAAGGCAGTAAACAAGATTGGCTACAGTCAGAGCTACAAAAGGGAGAGTGAACTAGGAGGAGAAAGCTGCAAAGAGCAGCCCAATTAAATCTGATAGATGTCAAACACGGTGATGAAAAGGATTTATGTATCCATGTCCAAGATTCATGGTCCTCTAATTTCTCCTTGGCCACAGGTGGACATCAGTGGGCAACCCTGCTGTCATTGACACTTTAGGCTATTAAAGAGCAAAAATCTTTCTGTAGCTCATGAATATGAATCCAGAACTATTGAAACAGTTCCAGTAGGAAAGACTCAGAATAGCACTCCAAATATCCTTAGTCTTGAAAATAAGGTCTGTGAGCACAAACCACTTGGGAATTAAACCTCTATTTTCCACTAGAATAATGTGTTAAAATGTAACAGCTTCCAGGAATACTTTTGCAGAAATACGCTGATTCTAGATAGAATCTATTAACTATGGGGAGAGAGTGAAGAAGTTTAGGCAAGCCTGCTTCAAAACTTCCTGTTAATTTTTAAGTGAGTATCTCTCTGTGCATTGTGCGGAGAACTTAAGCACTCAAAGTGCAAAAAAGCTACAGTGACAACTTTAGCTGTCTACATCTAAATTAAGTTACTTCTAAACTACTGAAACCTATTTTAATCAAAGGCAGGTCAAGATAAGAAGTAGAGCCGCAACTTTTTCTCATGCAAAATTAGAGCCTGCTCAAAAGTTAGTCTTAGTTCATAAGCAAGAGAAGTCTAAACCTGTTTTAGCCCAAAGTAAAATACAGAGGATGAATGGGGTAACAACCCACCTATTCCACTGCTTCTGAGAAAACTTGTCAGGGTCTTTCATTACTATCAGTGAAGTCCGGTGGCAGCTGTGACTGTCCCATTCAAGCCAACTTGGAAGCATACAGAGAAGTTAACTACAGGATGAAGTTAGAACAGTACTGAGCAGGACAGGAGCCTGATGAGACCCAGTTATTCCTCTACAGTTTTTGTAGCAATGTTCAAATACACACTGCATTGCAGGCTCAAGTGGCTTATGGCAGTTTCCTTTTCACAGGGTTTCTTCTTCATTTTGCTCACAGGAAAGCAATATCCAGAGAGCTAGGATTACTCATCAAGGCATGACTAAGGCATGGTGTGGCCCAAGAGAAAGGATGATCTCATGTTTGTGAGAACAGTGCCCAAATGAATGCAATTCTGTCCCTGATTCACTCATGGAAGAAAAGTTCCACATAAATGGGTCCATTTTAGAGCAGGTTACAGATAGTGTGGGGTAGATCAAAATTCAGTAAGTACCAGGATAAAATAGACTGAAGTCAGTTCAACCAGATACAAACACGTTTGAGTTCCATGTCGTGCATTCTTCCTTATGGCCACCCTCAAAATCATGAAACCCCACAGAGAGCACAATGTATCAAAAACACCCTGAAAACTAAAAGGTACTTGTTCCTTTCTGATTTTGCTCTTTGATTTGGTTCCTGTGGATAAGATATGGGCAAGTATCAGCAGAAGGCAAGGCAGAATCCCATAGCCTCTCAGACTCAGAGAACAGTTATCCTACAAATTCTAGGAAGAATATATCTTCTTAGCCAGGCTATAAGAACAAACTAATTCTGCTGTGTTTGTAGGCCAAGCCATTTCTGAGAGTTGATTCAAGTGGAAACCAAAACTGTATTTTAAAAAGAGTCGCAGCCAGTCTCCAAAATGTAATATTTACACAGTTCTTTAACCTTCAGCAAAGTTCTGAGAAAATATGTATCCTGCAAAAAGACAAAGCATTCAGCTTCTCAAAAAAATCTGGACTTCTCATGGCTTCAACTACAGCTACAAAAGAGTAACCTCCCCTATAAAATTAAACTGCATCAGAATGATACATAGAGATGCTCTAGTCTTTTGCCCTACTGAATTTTGAACATTATTTGGGCTCTTCATTTTCTGTCTTGTAATACAATCATTAATTTTGGCAAATTAGTCCCATGACCAGTTAGCTGAACTGAAATTATCTCCTTGGCAAAGAGGGCTTTTCCTTTCCTATCTTTTACTCTTCATTAGATCAAACAAATATGTATTGTTACTACCATCATTTCCAATATTTTGTTGGCAGAATAATCCAGTGGCATGGTGGACATGTTCCTGATCTTCGTTTAAAATGCTCTTTTTTTCCTTAATATTGTCCTCTCTTTAAATTAGGAATGCGTTTCTCCTGGGTTTTGGCAATGGTTGCCTTTAAACACCACTGACAGCAGTCAGTTGTGTTGTGCAGGTGTGGTGAAAATGTTTTTGCCACTACTATTCCAGAAGTTCTAGGCTATTAGTTTATCTAGAATTTTAATTTAACATGCTTAAATTCTCAAGAGAGACAGTTTCTTCAGCAATCTAGTATCCAGACTACTTAGACTTCTTGGGTAAAAGTCAGCCTTTGGAATTATACCCAAGGGATATGGCTGATGGAAAATGACTGCTGTAATAGAGAAACAGAATTCTGAGAAACAGAATGAAGTAAGTGATTGTTATTTGCAACCAGAAAATGTTGTTCAGGAGAATTTCCATGCTAATTCAGACCTGAAAACATAATGAGCTATCATTTCTGTATAGGTCCAGTGGCAAAAGTCTTCCCACTTAACAATGCCACTTGGAAATGTAGATATAACCAAGGACTTATGCAATCTCAAAACTACATATTCTTGGAGAAAAGTTAGAAACTTAATAGCTCAAGAACTGGTAAAGGACAAAGTTCTACAAATGATTTCCACCATCTTTCTTGTCACTGTATAATTTGTCATTTTATCCAAACAGGTCTTTAGCCTATTTTTCTCTTTTTCAGTTTTTATTCCTGAATAGGTACAAATTCCGTTACCTATTTAAAGGAAAAAACACCTTTTAAAACTACATTACAGAAAATCTCCATACAGTTCTCTTGGGACTGCTCAAGGTACAGCACCTTTAGAGTGAACTCTAGCTATTGTTTGCAAATTAACAACTGAAAACTTACAGACAATATTGCTTAGAGAGACTACAGAAACAGGATTTTGAAACAACCTGGTAGAACCTGAACTGTGATAGAAAGTTTAATGCTATCACCTCAGGCAACATACAGTCACATGCACTGAAGAATGAGTGGATGAGGAGCACATATCAAGTCTAGAAAAGCTGCAGCAAAGCAAGGAATTCCTATAGCATGTGATAGAAGAATCTCTCTCTTATCTCATTTGCAATTTTAAGGAATTAAATATGATTTTATTAATTTAAATTAGTTAAATGGTTTTTTCTTGTCTCTTTTTTTATTTTATTTTTATTGAGTTTATACTCGACTGAATGAAATGCTGTTTCAACAACAAAGTGAAAGTTTTATTTAAAAACTTGGGGGTTTTTTTAAGGATAACTGACACTTATTCCAAGTTGTGATCTAGATCCCCAAGTCTAATTTTGAGGTCTTAGCAGCTTCTCACCCCAATTCCCACTTCCTACTCTAGTAAATTTCTTGTCTGCTATGAGCCTTTATTCCATGGAAGTAGTCAAACGTGTCAAACCCACAGGAAGCCTGTCTGCTGATGGGTACACAGAGAATTACAATAGGAAAACCTCATGATCTGTGTCTTGCTAGAAAGACGTTAACTTTTGGTAGGTTACACATGCTGCTCCTTCCCCACTCTAGGCAAAACTGAGTCTGGTCTCTGGAGGAAAATTACTTTCCTTGATAAGCAGAGTGAAATAAATTATTACTTTCACCATCAAATTGGAATGAGTAGTGTCCAAACAGGTAACAGCTGTACCTCCACAGGAAAAAAAATCCTTTCTTAATCTGTGGCAAGCTAGTTTAATAAGTGTATCCTTTGCTGTAGCTGCAGGTGAGATGTCCCTGCCATTTCAGCGTTACCAAAGTTACAGAGTTACTTCAGCAATGTAAGGCCTTCAAACAGATAATGACGACCCGTCTCAAGTAATTTCCAGACATGGTTGATGTCAGCCTTTTTTGTTCTGGCAACCACTCCCTAAGCTACCCGGTCCTCCTAGTCACTGCTGTGTTTAGCAGCATGTCTTGGACCATACAGTATTTCCCTACTTTCAGCATAAATCAGACCTCTCTGTAAGGAGACTTGCAGTCAACACTGCTCTCCTTGAATAGTTCATGCCTGATTTCAAGTGAAGTTGGATTAGCACACGTGTAGTAAAAAAGCTCAGCAGCTGATGGACTCTACAAGCTGGAATGAAACACCAAGTCTAAGGGGTTTAATTGTCATCACTGAGATCTGCTTAAAGAGCTTAGGACACTGTAACATGTTCACAAACCCATTATCTGTGTAATAAGGTGGTGTTAGCTGCAGGGATCAAGCAGCTCTGTGCTGATGTGGTGCATTTCTGGGCCACACAGTTCAAAACTCTGGGATATGGAGTGTTCCACAGCAAAAAGGGCTTCAAATGTCTTAAAGCTTTAACTGGCCTTCTGTTAAAGAAGATGATTAACTGAGTGTTCAATAACTAAGATCTTGCAGTATTTAGTTTTGGAAACATTGATGAGTCAAATCAGGCAATGTTTATAAGGGTTATAAAATGAGTAATTCTGAATGTTTCATAAAGCAGTGACTTCAGAAAAGTGATTCCTTTTGCTTGTCTCTGACACAGAAAGGTCACAGACCTTTGTGAAACTTTCTGGTTTGTGTGCTTACAGAAACTGCACACTAATAAGCACTTTGATATTTTCTGTTCCAGTTTGAGTAAAACTGCTTGGAAAAATCAAGGACTAGGTGGGGAGGGCAATGTTGGGGTTTTTTCAATAAGTTATTCTATTTTGGTAAATGTTATATATTCAGTACTTTTCCTCTTGCTGAATTCCTTGGTGAAAGTAATTTGTAAATATCATGATGTACTGAATAGTTCTTCCAAACAAACAAATGTAACATTTAGCTAATTACCATGGACAGAAAACTGTAAAAATTGAAGTTTTGCAATACCTTTGTTTTTTATTGCTTTAGCACTAGTTGGTCTCACTGTTGGTGAGAGAAAGATTCTTTTATTACCCTGATACAGTACCTCTTACACTAAAAGACTAATAAACTTTTAGTCATCAAAATTAATACTATTTCCTATCATACTTCCATATATTTTCAGTTTAAATCTAAAAAAATACATTTATTGGTGTCCATTTTTGGAACTAAATCAGCTTCTAATGCAAGAACATTCATATTCTTGATCTTTCTCAAATACTAAGCTATAGAATAAGTTGGTTTGTATAATTGTCTATCTCACCACCTGTCCCTTTCCAAAATGTCTTTTATTTCAATGCCCTACATAGTTTCTTTCTTTGTGGAGGTTTTGCAGTACAGAGTTCCATTTGAACTTTTCATGCAGCTGCAATTCTTTTGTTTTACATCTTCCAGGAAAAAAAAAAAGTTTAAGTAGTGTGCATACACTGACAATAATTCTCACAAGAAAGAAAACTAGCACTAAGTAAAGATTAATTGTTTCATTCTCTCTCCCTGTGGGTGCTGTACATGTGTATGACTGTCACATTCTAGAACAGAAGAAAGAAATTAATCGGTGTTTAAATTGCAGATATTCCCTGTATAATAACCTGATTTACTCAATCTAAAAAGCAAGAATTTTTCAAATACGTCCAACCAATTTGATGATTTAAACAAACCTCATAAATCCAGATAGGTTGGTTTTCTGTGTCATCTTGCTTTGTGTTCTGCCATGTGTTAAAAAAAAAAAAAAAAAAAAAGAAAGATTATTTTTGTTGCATATTTCTGTAATTGGAATGTAATTATGTCATAAATTAATTAATTTATTAGAAAAATTAGGCCAGGAAAAAGGGAGGGGGGGGTTGCCTGTTCTAAATATATGTTCGCCGATGACATTATTTCCATCCTCAGTAAGCACTGACGATTGAAGTAGATAAGAAGTGCTTTTAAGGATTTCTTCACAGGAAATAGTGAAAAATGATATTTAATTAATCCAGTTAAAATGTTATAAGAATGCAATGGTCATGCACTGCTTTCTATTGAACTTGGCAAATTTGTACAGTGAAATTGTTTTCTTGCTATTTTGGCAGGAAAAAGCGAAGCAGTTATTGTAATTTTGAAGAATCTGTGATCACAGAATAGTTATTTTCTTCTCAAATAAAATGTCACTTTACAGAAAGGCATATCTTGGTAACTGTTTTACTGACTGTGTCATTGTCTGACTTAGCCTCACTTGACTAACTAGCATGTTTAAGGATGAAAATAACTAGATGCAGGCATCAAGATCTCATTTTCTTTGGATTGGCATTAGATTTGTTTGTAGGCATAGGGAGGAACCAATTATTTAAATCTTTTCAGGCCATCATTTTTATTTTGTAATTTTTATTTAACTGCTCCATTTTGTATAGCAAAAAAAAAGGCAGATTTTATTGTAACCAAACAGGACATGTAACATGAACTACGTTGCATTCCAACCAGTGAATCTAAATTCCTCTCCTATAACCCTCCTAAAGATGCCAGGTATTGCCCAGATGAGCAAACTCCCTGCTGCACCAAAAGCAGTTACGAAGCTCATAAAAAGGAATGGGAAGACCTAAATGTTGGAAAAGGAGAATTGACAGCAGAAGTAACAGTGGGAGAAAGATGGTGGAAAAACACCAGGATGCATCTTACAGTGACAAGGGGGAGCTAATGGAGGAAGGTGCCAACAAGAACAAGACCCAAATGTCTACTAGAGCCCATTGAATATCAAGAGTCTGAATCATAACCAGAAGTTCTTAGACCCCACCTTAATCAAGACCAGAAGCTGCAGCCCTAAGAATCTGGACACAAGGAAGCATAGCAAGAAAAGGAGAGATTTTGGACATGCCAAACCCATTTCGGTAGCTTTGCTTCTGGCGCATGTTTACTTTGGCTTTTAAATCTAATATACACAAGATCAGAGAGAGGTACCCAGGGATCAGGACAAGGCATGACACAATTTTAGGTGTTTCTTCTGTAGTGGTCTTTACCTCATGTGTGATAGGAAAGAAGAGTGAGACCTGGCAAAAAAATATTCCCTTTGTAGTGACACTATTTGGAAGTGACCTGAATCCATCTTAGTTGGTGAGTTGCTACCTGCAAGTTATTGATTTATTTTAATTTTTCTGTGTCTGTCAGCCAAATGTCACTCAGGATGTTAATTCAAAATATTCCCCATAGGACTGAACTGGGAGCCCTGAAAAAATCGTCCACCATGCTCTGCTTACTGCTCCCTGCCTTCCTTCAGAGATACAGTCTGTGACCCATCCTTAAACCCAGGAGATCTGCCATGGGGAAATGAATATTGGATTTTTCCCCCCCTGAGCATACAACTTTCTCAGCTTATAGTTTTAATGCTCCATATGAATTTAAAAAGTGTCTTGGGATTTGAGCAATTTTAACAGTGCTTCAGTATTTCTTTCTAAAGCTAATATATTTATTTGAGGATTAGCCCTCTAAATATTTCTACGTATGGATAACTAAGAACACGTTTGCCTGGTGTTGTCAGCTTCAGTAGTTCATTACAGCATGAATCTATATCAAATCCAGACATTTGGTCCAATATCTGTCATGAAGTGCATGTCATTAAAATGTTATTTTGCAAGAGAAAATATAACTAGAATCTGTTTATGTATGACGTTGTTCAGGGAGAAAGGGAAAGAGAATTAATATTTACCTCACTTTGAACAGTTATAGTATCAAGATTCTTATCCAGGTGAAGTGTACTGTAGGAGAAACAAGACTTTATAAAAGCAGTGTTGGTTGAAAAACTGCAAGTAAAAGGGAGGCAGGAGATCAGTGTGCCATGTGGTGCTGGGGAGTGTGGAGAGTGCTGTCCTGGACACTGTGAACTGGGAAGGCACCATCTGGCAGGAACAGTACACGGGGCTTGCAAGAACGACTGCAAGTAACGTGGAAAAACACCTGTGATCTGCGTATCTTGGCCTGTGATGGGAGGGTCACACTGCAAGCAAAACAAGCAACAAAAGGAGTATAAAAGCATATGCTGAGGGACTCTGAACTGATTCAGGATCCAGACGCAACAGTCAGGTAATGGAGCTGAGGGGTGGGATGGATCAGGTAACTGCTGGGAGAGTGGTTAGTTGATCCCAAGAGGGAAGGAGGAGAGCCTGTCCTGCTCTGCCACCCATGCAAAGCTAATAAAGCTGTGGATGGAAGTAACAACCTTAGTCACGGTAATTTTCTTCACGAGGTGGATCCCAGTTGCCCCAGGTTTTAAGATTCAGGTATTGCCTCAGACGGGTATTTGGACTGCGCGAGTTTGCTTCCCGATTCCCAGTTAACTCCTGAAGTTACGTGCCGACCGTGCAATAAGCTGGGCGCTGCACCCGTGCCTGGCACCGCTCTTTCGTCGCACGGGGACAAAGCCTGTGGGCTCAGCGCTGTGGCTCCCGCTGCTGCGGGAGAGCAAACCCTCCGCTCCGGGACGGCGGAGCGGCTGCAGGACTGGCCGCGGGAGCGCCGGGCTTTTCCGTGCGACCGGGAGCTGGCACGTGCGCGGGAGCGCAGGGCGCGGGGCAGGAGCTGCCGCTGCCCGTGCGCTGCAGCCCCCGCCCGGCCGGCGGCCCCGCAGGGACCGGCCCGGGGCTCCGCACGCTCCCCCCGCCCGTCTGCAGCGCCTCCCGAGAGGAGCAATTCCTCCGCTACCGCTCTTTTCCGCAGCTCCCAAGGCAACTCGAGGGCTGCTCACATGCTCCCGCACCTCCCCTCCAGCGGCGCCGGTGCCCTCACGGCTCCGCACGCAGTGCTGCCAGCGGGTCCCTCCCCGCCGCTGGCAGCGCCTCAGCCGCTCGCCCAAGCACACTCGCAGCGCCCGGGCGCGCGGGGAAGCTCCATGCCCACTGCCCAAGTCCCTTCGGGATCCGCACCGAGGGGACGGAGCGGCCGCTCTCCCGCCGGGACAGCCCCGGTCTGGCCTCAGCCCCCCCGGGAGGGGGCGCCGCCAGCCCACCCGCGGCCGCGCGGGTCGCGCCCCGCTCCCGCCGCCTGTTGTTGTCGGGGCTGCCCGCGGCCGCCGGGGGGCGGGGCCGGGGCGCGGCGACCAATCAGGTGGCGCCGCCGCCGCCGCGTCGGTGGCATTCGCGGCCGGAGCGGGCCGGGAGGGCGCACGCAGCGCGAGCGCCGCGCCGGTCCCTGGGCGGGCGCAGCGGGCGCGCGTCGCGAGGCGGTTCCCGGCTCCGGGGAGTCGCGGCCGGGACATGGCGGCGGCCGCTCGGCGGCTGCGGCGGCGTCCCTGGGCCCTGCTGTGCCTGGCTGTGGCCGCGCTGCTCTGCCCCGCGGCGGGCGGTGAGTGCGCGCGGGGCCGGGGTGGGGCGGGAGCGGAGGGAGGCGGCGGGCGCGGCGGTAGCGCCCGGGGTGGGGGTGTGGGGGTGGCTGAGGAGAGCGGCGGGGGGTGGCGGGTCCCCGCCGGTTCCTTTCAACAACATGGCGGAGGGGCCGGCTGGGGCGGAGTCACCTCCCCCCCCCCCCCCCCCCCCCCATCCCCGGTGTCCGAGCCCGGCGGGGACCGCTCGGCCCTTTGTTGGCCGAGCGCGGCGGCAGCTCCGCGGGAGGGGCGGTGGGGAGGGCTCCCTTTGGCCCCCGCCGCTACTTCCTCGCCCCCGCCGAGCAGCGCTTCGGGCGGTGTCTGCCTGGGGTAACTTTGTGTCCCGATGTCTTCCCGGGCGGGTGCGTGTCGCCGTGGCTCGCGAAGGCAACTTAGTTACCGCTACCGGAGCTCCCCCGTCTATCCGTCCGCCCCTCCCTGCGGAGCCCCTGAGAGCCCCCCGGCTCCCGGGCGGGGTGCGCCGGCAGCGGGAGGAGCGGCAGCCCCCGGGCCGCGGCAGGGCGCTCGCAGCGGTGCCGCCGGGAGGAGCGGCCGGTACAGAGACGTGTTGAATGTCCCACGTCGCGGAGGTGACATGGGGCTGGCCCCGCTCCGCTGCACGCCACAGCACCGTGTGCTGCTGTCGCGGTGGTGGGGGGACAGGTGAACTTTCGGTCCAACACCCCCTCGCCTCTGTGCTGGATGGGGACCGAGCCGTGTGGAAATGAAATCTTTGGGTGCATATTTATACAGTGAAACGGTTTTGTTTCTCCAGCCTTCTGTACCTGTGCTTTTTTGCCAGAGAGGTTTGATATCAGAGCTGTACTGTTGCAGAGCTAGTGCATGAAACAAGAGTGCTTAACAGCATTCATAAATGCAAGATCTGGGTAGTTTTTTTTTTTCCTTTTTGGGTTTGGTTGTTTTTTGTTTTTTGTTTTTTGTTTTTTTTTTTTTTTTTAATGTGCATGTTGTTCTGTGGTTAGCAGTTTGGGACATACGGCCTAATGCGGTATACAGGTGTTGCCCTACCCGAATTGATGTGGGCTTCAGTTTCATCTGTACTAAGTTTGATGTTGAAATCTGCATTTTATAATCAGTTCACTTCTTAAATTCTTCTGTAGCTGGATTGCATATTGCTTTGGATTTTAAAGAGGAAGTGGAGAAGCACAACTTCTTCAGTTACAGCTTTGAGACATCCCTCAGTCTGGATCTATACCATGCTGTTCATAATTCAATCTCAAATGGTACTCATGCTGAAAAAGAAAAGTTACTTAAAGCATTTTAAAATATTTAAGTTTAAAAAATTAAAGTTACTTAAAGCATAACTTGCTGTACTAAAATGTGGTGTTAATCACCCATACTCTTATTGAAGATGATAGAAGTTCTCTGATGTGCAAACAGTGAAATAAGCTTAAGTTACCCATGGGTTGTTCTTGTGTTCTTGAAAAGGTGCAGCAGACTTTAATAATTTAAAGCTTTCTTACGTAACACAATCAATTTAGATGTTAAAGGAAGTTTTAGCTCAATTTGAACTTTTTCCCTTTTAATGCCTCTCATCAATCAACAGTTTCCCTGTTTTCGTGACTTAATCTGAGGCATGAAATTAAGGTCTAAAAGCTTTGTGTAAAAACAAGGCAACAGACTTCCATACAAAACCTTATGGATGGAAGGTGGTGTGCTACCTTTTGATTTAAAAAAAAGAGAAATCCTCTCTGTTCAACGGAATGAGAAATCCAGGGTTCCAGATCCATAACTCTTCTAGAGGCCCTGGTATGGGTAAGGCAGTTAATTTGCCTGAACTTTGTGGTCTAAGTTGATGAAGTAGTTTGAGGTATGATTTGGCTACTGGTACTTAGTGTTCTTGTTGGGGGTTGACAGAAGTTGGGCATTTTCTGATTGCCTCTGCTGGGGCTGTTCTGCAACGTGCTGATGTTACTGTGTGGATGAGTCGTCTTGTGATATGGTTTATATGGAGATCAGGCATGTAATGAATCCCAGCAGCTAGCTGAACAGTAGAACAGCCCTAATTTGTAAGACAGAGTCTGAAAATAAGCTTTCTGTTTTTCACTGTGTAGGCCATAGTCTTTAGTGTTCCGAAGTTCTGGGGAGTCACCACTTGGAAACTCTTGTATTCAGACGGTTGCTTCTTACTGGAAATAAAGATAGCAATCTGATTAATATGGTGGAATTAATTTAAAAGTACAAGTAAAGATCTTCCTGTTTTCATAATGCTAGTAAAATTATTATCTGGGCTTTTAATTTTAGCTTTCTTCTGTTAGTTTCGGTTTTTTAAAGCACACGCTTCTACCAAAGATAGCAGAAACAAATTGTTACTGTAACAGCTCTAAGAGGCATGAACGTATCTCTGGGTAGTGTTTTGGATAGAGGGCAAGAACACGGAAAGTTCCATTTGGCACCTACACTGCAGAGAATATAATATCACTTTTTTGAAGCTGGAATTTTACACAAGGTTTTATCATTACTTGCAAGTTGAGGGTAGGGACTTAATAAAGTAGTTTGCCTCTTTTCTTGAGTGGAAGTTTTGCTTAAGATGGATGAAATGTACGTGAAAGTTTTCCTGAAAACTTGATACCCAGTGCTGTTTCTTTACAACCGTGAAGCTTAATTAGAGCCTTTGTGAGAAGAATGTGTTAGTGAAGGTCATGAACTATTGTGGTTTTAAAAACTATACCTATGTCCCAGATATTTTAAGACCTAAGCCTTTTTGTATCTTGAGCTAAAAGAGTTCAGAGATGAGTCAAGTGTATTGTTTGAAGGGATTGTCTGAATTACAGACTCAGAAGCTGACATTTGCTCTGTTATGTATTATGCTTTTTTTCCTTTGGCAAATTTTATTGGACAAGGAAAAAAACTACCAGTGAGCATTACAGGCCTCTTGCTCATCTCCCCAAAAATCTGTTATTGTCTCTTGCACGTCACAGCCTTCCTCCTTTATCCCTTGAACCTTTGCATCTTGTGGAACCAAGAGTTGTGCTTGTTCTTCTGATGAAGTTCTACTTTCTGGTGAAATTTTTGTTTCAAAAATTGTATTTTCCATGGAGGAAGGGTTATAATATCACAAGAGAAATATCTTTTTCAGCAAAATGTTGCTTTTTGGAGGCTGAGACTATTTGTCTTTTTAAAATTTGTAAAGCAAAGACATATTATTAAATAAAGTATTATTAATACGAAATTGTTAATTGTTTGTAGTAAGATGTGAGTTTGAGGTTTTTTAGAGCATGTCAAAAGTTTTAACTTCTGTACTGCTCCTTGGAAGATGATGTCTCACCTTACAATTTCCAACTAAAAATTCTTTGGCCAAAGGTGGTGTTCTGTGCTAAACTGTCTGGTTGAAGTAATGATGCAGGATGTTAACAAATGTTACATAGTGATTCATAGCATTTTATGTAACTAAAAAAACAGTCTTTCTGTAATTTTCTTTCTTCAGAAAGACAGCAGGTGCAAAAAAAATTGTTTCAGTAGGTAACAGTCTGGTTTTGATACAGACTTGTAAAAATTAAGTGGCTAGAGTGTACTTAATTCTCTGTTCATATTTTGTATATAGTATTAATATCTGGGCTCCTGGGAACCAGCTAATTTTAAGTCTTGTCAAGCTGCATAGTTTCAGGGTCTCATTTATGCTTCCAGATTGCTTTACCCTCACTGGGGGCTTTCCAGACTGCAGCACTCATGCAAGAGAGTCTTGGTAAAGGGAAAGCAAAACTGTCAAACTCAGAGTCTGAGCAATTACACTAGTAATGATATTCAACACAAAAGGTAATCTTGTGATATGAGATATGAGAAATATGCTGTTGATAACTTGTATGACATTATAATGGCATCATGCACACACCCCCACTTTCACAACAGCATTGTCTCACTGCTTCTGTTAGGGTAGTCAGTCTCAAAAAGCAGGAATGACTATATAGAATGGTAACGGCGCAGTGACAAAATGCAATACACAAGGAACTGGATTGCTATGTTGACCCAATTTCTGCTCTTGGCTATGTCCCTGGTTGTCTGTATGTCTTCCAGTGCATTTGTTTAGCTGTTTGTACTGTTGTTTCCCCAGCCTTGTATCACTTAAGTGTGAACTTTCATAGTTGGTAGTGGAGCTTCATGCTAGTGGTTCCATCCAAAAACTGTTGTAATAATTTAAGAAACAAGCAAATGAAAAACAAACAAAAAAAACAGTTCTCTGCCATGGACAGACTTGATTGAAAACTTTTTTTCTCTTGAATAGTTTTGAAAGTACTTTCTGTGGTAGTAGATTTAAATGGTGTTTACCAAATGCATTGAGATGTATTTTACCTGAAAGATTACTGGCTCTGGAAGATCAGCTTACACCAGAGTTGTTAATTTCTCATCTCTTTCTGTTATCAACCCATTCTAGAAATGTATGTGTTCATTAAAGTGAACTTGGAGATCTGACTGGTTTCTGTCTGAGTTTTTTTAAATTACTGTAACACTTCTTTGAGAAGAACAGAGACTAGTTGGACAAAAAGCAAAAATTTCTGTCTCCAAGAGGACAACAGTATGGGGTTGCTGAATTAGATTACCTGTTAATAAAACATGGAAATTCTACTGTTACCTGCTCAAGTTGGAAGGCATGAAGAACTGTTAAGTGGCCAGAGTAGGAAGGGGGGCTAAAGCATTTTTAACGAGTTGGTTTTTTTATTTTGAGTGCGTCCCCACTAGAGAGCAGCAAAAACCTGCATTCCTAGAAGCTTTGCTATTCAGCTGATTACGCATTGTTTTCCCCTCTTATCAAAGGGGGAGAGTAGCTTCAGAAGGAAGTAGTGATTTATTTGTGCCGAGGAAATCATTCTGTTGTGTGTGACAGTAAACTGTGCCTTGGAAGGAGACGAGAAGATAGCGGCATCAAACCAGAACAAAAGTGTAAATTGTATCAAATTGCACTAAGTGGAAATTCTGTAGCAAAAGAGAGGTGGGAGCAAAGTGAATGAGGAAGATGGGGCACAAAATGCTTTATTTATTGGAACAGTGTGTTTCTACAGCTTCACAAGACCAGGAAGATGAATAAGTGTAACAAGGTCAACCCAAACGTAATTTTTCACTTCAAATAACTTGGCCTCTGCACAGTACCTCAATGTAAATATATCTCACTGAATATCTGTGTCTTGCTGTAGGCATTCAGATTCATGTGCAGTTGTGATGAGCCCCAATTACTGTTTAAATAGAAAAAAAAACTCATGGATGAAACAAGGGGAAAAAAGGTGTACTCATTTAAAAAGTTGAAAGAAAGTGTGTGTAAATATTTTAGGAATTTTAAAAATGGTTTTAATAGATTAAGAAATAATTTGTTCAGGTGTAAATTACCAAAGGCACAGCAACAGGAAAATAAATGTTAAATGTTCTTGTAGTTAAACACTGGATAATAAGACTTTCCTTACTTCACTGATGAGGCAGGGAGAGACGTGAGTGGGAAATTGCATCTTCAAAAGATGTGCTGTTAGGATTTACATTCCTGAATGCCAGTTCTCATTTCATCTACCTTCTAATCGTTTTTTTCAATAATCTTCATAATAAAAAAATAATTTTGTAATCCTATTTGTAGGGTTTTTTCCTCCCTTTTTCTGACTTCTCTGTGTGCTGGTGAATCTCTCTGAAACAGGGCTATCTTTCTATAATGGATCCTAAGAATTTTATCAAATCTTTTCAGTAACAGTAGAAGATTTGCAATGATTTGGTTTGATTCAAAATCTTGGGGGAAGGGGTGTTTTAAGAGAATGTTTCTCAGAAGTCAAACTTTGAGATGACATGTGTATATGTATTTGAGATCAGATTGCTGTTTATTTAAATCCATGATGGAGAGGGGTGTATAATCCAAGGCAATTCATGTAGTTATATTAAACTCGTGAATTTAAGTGAAATGTCAAATTTCAGATTTTGAGAACCTTTTGTTTGCCACCTGTTAATTCTTCTCCTTTTGGTGTGAGTTTTGTATGTAGCTTTGAAAGAGACTTTTTTATGGCTCAGGACATTTTTTGGTCTTTGATCATAAATGTTTAAGATTTTAAATTTGTCAAAGTTTCTGTGCTTTAGTGTTTCTGTGTGCACATACACAAGTTCTAGGCCAGCTTTTGCTCTTCACAGTTGAACAAGTGGACTCAGGGTGTATTGATACTTTCATTGTTGCCACTGCACCATTTTCTGCATGTCTTTGGTGCTGTAAATGCAGGAAGGAGTGGAGAAAGAAATTAGAAGTAGTAGTCTTCCTTCTCCAAGAACTTCTGCAATGTAAAGAATGAAACCTGATCATCTTATGGGTGATTAGCCTGTCATTCTTGTTTCCCTCCCCATGCCTTCTCCTTTACTACTGCAATTGATAGCTTTAGTAAATCACCACCTTGAGTAATGTAAGACAGTGTTTTCCTGTGGCTTCATAAGTAACAAGTCTAAACCACATTCTGCTTCTGCGAAAGGGTCATGCAGGGTTTGGTTTTTAATGAAGATTAAGCTGTTTTTTTCCCTTTTGGCATAAAATGGAAACCATCAAGTAATGCATAACATAATAATCTTGGGTAACCAACACCATCCTTGTTTGTCACTTACTAAAGCTATACCTGTGGTTATTGTCAAAAAAAAAAATGGCAGTATTTGTATTTGGTTTGAAAATAGCAGACTTGCATGCTCTAGGTGATACAATGTTTTAAAAGTCTAGATCTTTCGTAGGAGGAGCTGTAGTGGTGGTGCTTTACCTGGAGGAACGCCTAGGATTTTAGCCTTTGACTTTTAATACATTATTGTGTAAGGAGAGATGACTTAAGCTCTAAATTTGACTTTCTTCTGCTCATCTCCCAATTTTTTTGTCCCACTAAAAAGCCTTGTAGTGTAGTTTTTTAGTGTTGCAGTTCTGTGTCTGTATAACCAAAAAGGCCTCCTAGCATTTTGAATTTGTATTTCTTTAGTCATTCGAATTGTTACAACTCAGAACATGTACCAATACTGACATTAATGTTTTTTTCTCAATATAGAATTGGAGTGTTACTGCCAGCTATGTACAAAAGACAACTTTACGTGTGTGACAGATGGAGTATGTTTTGCCTCAGTAACACGAACTGCAGACAAAATAATGCGCAATAGCATGTGTATAGCAGAAATTGATCTGATTCCTCGAGACAGGCCGTTTGTTTGTTCCCCCTCCACCAGAGATGGAGTCCATACTGTGTCTCATTGCTGTAACACACCTCTCTGCAATAAAGTAGAACTTCCAATTCCAACACCAGGTGAGGGGGGTTGGGATTTTTGCTTTTTTTGTTTGATTGATTGATTTTGTTGGTTTTTTGGTTTTTGGGGTTTTTTTATTTCAAACAAAATTCTATAAGAGTGGAAGTTGTAGGTAAATTTGAAGGCCTAAAGTACACCTTAGATTCTGCAAAGACAATTTCATTATATTAGAACAAGAGTTGTAATCTTCTGGATAGGAATGTTAGGGACAGTTTTGAAGACTTAAATGAAAAGTGTAAGTAAGTACGTTGCTTTTGTCCTGTGTAGTAGTTACGTTGATTCTTGAAAAAGTTACTGTGCAAAAGTTTTAACAAATACATTGAAACAATTTGAATATCGCTGTAGGATACTGGAAGTTTGATAGTGTAAAAGGAAATGAATGGGTTTACCATTTTCTTTTATTTTAACTCTCAGGCCCTACTCCAGGAAAACCAGCTTCTAACCTAGGACCTGTGGAACTGGCTGCTGTTATTGCTGGACCTGTCTGCTTTGTCTGCATTTCACTGATGTTGATTCTATATCTTTGTCATAATCGTACTGTAATTCATCATCGTGTGCCAAGTGAAGAAGACCCTTCATTGGATCGTCCCTTTATATCAGAAGGAACTACTTTAAAGGATTTAATTTATGATATGACAACTTCAGGCTCTGGGTCAGGTAATGTGATGCTTCTAGTAGTAATTACTCAGTGCTTAAGAGCCTTGTAAGACATTATTTTTTTTTAATATTGTCAAATCTACTTAAACTTATAATTAACTGGAGAAAATACTAGAAAAGCAACTTCCATGTACATTCAGCCAACATCAGTGAAGATTCAATGTATGGAAATAAGTGAAATAAAAGAAACACTGAACTGTTGCTGCCATTCCTTATCCTTCTCAGAGTAGCCTGATATATATAAATTATATAATGCAGGGAATATCACAGTCATCTATTGTAAATGTTTTGTGTCCTATAAGGCTGTCATTTACCTTTTTGTTCTGTGCAGCCTATCTAAACTACCATCTTCTGTGTTTTTTAGATAATTTTGTCAAGGGTATTTTTTAGCTTTAAATTGAAGCTTAATTTATAGATGTAGCTATTGGTGTATGAAAATATTCTGAGGTCTGAGTTAATATTTCAGCCAGTTCTTTCCTTACAGAAGATATTTTTCAGTTGCAAATAGCCATTTCTGTGTATAGAATGGACACAGTATGCAGACCAGGTCTGATGGATGTCTATCCCTTGATTTCATGCTTTTTTGTTTTAATTCTGACTTGAAGAGGTGTTGCTTTGGAAAGATGAGGCATTGGTCTGTTCACTACATACAGTCACTGCTATTGTAACTCTCACCATTAACTGCTTGTAGGATTATGGTGGTCTGTGTCATAAAAATGTAGTTTAATAGGTGTTAGGCGATGATGTGCTAGGTAAATCATTACATAAATTAATTGATCTCTGGTCCATGTTAAGGAGAGAGACATCGAATTTTTTACCAGCCTTCTACTATATAAAAAGTTTAAATAATTTAATACTGAAAATTATTCCTATACCTTGCAAACGTGTGTTGAAACATCCATGCCCTTTCAGAACACTTTCTGCAAAGAAATACTGGTGTTAGATTGTCAACTGCTGAATCCTTTATTTTCCCAGAACTGCAAAAAATTAAAACAACAAAACCCAAGCATCTAGGTTGTGTTTCTTTCCCAAGGGCAGTAACTGGTAAAACTGTTTAGAGTCTATTGCTTTGTCAAATGAAATTAATGTAACTTGCCGAACATGTTTAAAATCTAGATCAAAAATTCATATTTAGTCATATCCTCCCTAAAGAAGGTGAGCTTGCACTAGGGTGTGTAGGTTTCAGGTGAGAAAGCTTTTGTGTGTCCAAATAAGATTTGATCCTCATAAGGGTAAGTTGTTCTCCGGTTAGAACTGGAGTTTTAGTAATTTATGTTTATCTCAATTTTCTCATTTACTAGCAGGAGTAACTAAGTCAAATAATGAAAGTGATTAATAGAACTTCCAATATATTGGGCTAGAGCTTGATAAATGCACATTCTGGACTTAGGCCTCCAGTTATGTTTGTTTGTAGGAGGGGTATGCAGAAGTCAGAGATATAGATAATATGGAGGAGTCAGAGATTTAAGTATCTTGGAATGTGTAAAGATTTGCTATATATGATTGTTACACTATTAGAAGTGTAAAACTCTCTACTTAATGTCTGCAGATCTAGACTTTTCCTAAGGAAGGCTGAAAAAATTCTAATAAAAATTCAAGCTTAGTTGTCAAATGGTCTTTTCATTCATTATCAGGAATATTCTTTCATTTTTCTTCTGGCATTCTACATGTGGTGCTTCTGAACCGCTCTTTATGTCTGAAGACTCTGGAAGTACTCCTTCAAAATAAGCTCTTGAAAAGCAGAGAATCCAAGTTAGAAGAAACTTATGATTCTTCCCCTGGAGCAAACAGCTAGAAACTACTGACTCTTCCCTTGACTATTTGCAAATTACTCTTTAAGTAAGAGGAGCATGCTAGGGAATTGCTAAACTTTCACAACTGAATTCGGAGCACTTAGGCTTGTCTACACTCCCAGAGCACCTGACCTACTTGAACATTGGCGACTGGTGAGTGCATCCAAGGAATAAAACCAACAGATATGGTTGAATTTGGCTTATCCCTAAGGAAGCCTCTTCACTAATTTCCTTTTATGCTTGAAAGGCTGTAAAACAAGCCTGAATGTTTCCTTAAAAGGGATCTTTTAGCTTCAGCTGCAGTGAGTTCCATGTTGTTGAGCTGTTTGTAAGACAAGTATTAGCCTTATTTAGTGTTCTCTACTTCACTTGGATTATGAGAGTGAAATAGGAGATGCTTCAGGTACTTACTTTCTGTACTGTTGGCAGTGTATTTGCAATGACTTGTGTCACTTTGTCTCCAAATTAGTCAGTCAATGACTATACAAATTTACAGTGCCCTAGCACCTGAATTGATAATTTTTGTGTGTTCTGAAGTATGCCTGCAGCATTTGAATCTCATTGAAGTGTGTATTTTATTCCAGACTTTGGGTATGGCACATTTAAAATTGAGAAGACTGTACCTTTCTGGAATAAGCTGGGGGTACAGAAAAGGGTCTCCAAAGGGAGAAAAGTCAAGAGCTGTGAGTTAAAACAGTGCTTAACCCTGTCAGAAACAGAACTGTGTTAAAGGGATGGTGTTGGGACGAGAGGTTGCAAAAACACAATGGAAATGTACAGCACAGGCAAAATAATCCAGACCCAAGAGGCACAGCTAAGGAAGTGTTTAGTTTGGTGACCCAAAGGCCATGTTCTGCTCTTAAACTCATGCTGAGGGACCAGAAGAGCTCATAGTAAAATAGAAAGGATTCTACCAATTTTGTTAATTCAGTATTCTCTGGTGAGAACTGTATAAAACAGAGAAATAATCAAAACTCTAAAAATGAGCTTCCTATTCAGACCAAAAGGGAGTAGGATTCATTTACTGCAATGGTGAGTAGTAAGCTGCTATTAATTACTCGGTCTTGACTTACGTTAGTGTTGCTATGTTGTTCCATGACGAACAAGACCTGAAACAAGGAGATACTCCATGAAAGGAATTAATGAAACATCTAAAATAGATCCTTCTGGTGAAGCTACAGCTTCTAAGAGAAGGATTTCAAAGTCTCTTGGAGCTGAGAATGATTTTCAGATCATGATGCAAATCTCTAAATATCAACTACATATTGTATAGACAGATGGGGACACCCATCTGTTACTGTCTTAACTCACAAATGACGAAGTCACTTAGTTACGAGGGTGTAGGAAGAATTGCCTACAACGGGGGAGAAGCTTTGGATTGTACTGGTAGGCGACTTCCAGCAGGAACTTAAGCTATTTAGAAATCCAAAGGGTCACAGAAATCAATGCAAAGTTGAATCAATTGAAGTGAATGTAAAGCTCCTTAAAAACTATTTTGCAATTCATACAAGCTTGAAGGGAATGAGATTTTTCATTGCAATTCATGGAATTTTTTTTTTTTATTACTCATCAGAGGAAGTAGTCTGGGCAGAGACTTGTGAACAAGAACAAAATTTTAGCAGCTGCTTTCGTTGCTCTAGAACTTAATTCCTGAATTACCCGTTTTAGTTACAAACTTCTTATGCGTTGGAAAGTCACTAAACTAATCAGAGTATGCTTAAGATATGGAAGAAAAAATGAACTTTCTTCTTATGTTAGACTTTAAGAAGGCTTGAGGATACTTTATGGTATATGAAAACAATGATGAAGGTTTCAGGAATAAATCGGATGACCATGGCTAAATACAAGGTGTTAAACACTGAGCTGCTGCTGAATTTAATATGGGCTCAAATTTTCTTATTCTCCTGATCGGCAAAATGGCTATCATCTTTCTTCATGCACAGTTAAAAGAAGGTGTAGCCAAGAACTTGGAGTACAGCTGTGCCCAATGTGTTTGTGAAAGGCTGAGGCTGTAGCTGTCTCCTGTGAGATGCTTTTCAGGCAGTTTGGTTTACAGTACAGCAGTTGCTCAAGTTCCCGGTGACACAGGGCTGTGTTTCTTCTATAGCAAAATGAGGAAATTGCTCAGTTGCAACAGAAAGTAATGAATTGCTGTGAATGCAAGATAAGTATGGATTCCAATCTTCTGGGTGCAGCAGTAGTAAGAGAAAGGTCGGTTTCAGACAAACAGAAGCAAGTTGAATCTTGTAAATATTGTAAATATAAATATTGGAGTAAGTGGATAGATCACAGTAGGGTTTTTATCCTACAGTGGCATCTTAATGTGATGAATGGGAGTTTGTAATATGAAATTGAAATGCTTTCTGTCTAGAAGGTTTAGAGCTTAGTATATGTGTAGCAGTTAGTTGATATCCTTGGACATATATTTTAAACAAGGAGAGATATCTATAGAAAGTGCAGCAAGTTGAGAGCAGTGGATCTGAAAGTGAGAATGTACAAACAGTATTCTCATACAACTGTATGGCCTATCACCCATTTCAGGTACACAAAATACACAAAATGTATTTGGCATTTGCCTATAGATTTTACAGTAGTGCATAAATTCTAAGGAAGAAACTCTCTCACCAATGAAGTCAAATTTTACCTTTTCAGGGTTGAGTTTGGTCCTGTGGTTGTTCTAATCTGGCCTCTTCTGCATTTCAGAAGTCTGTCCATAAAGAATGCAGGTTAGGCTTCATGGCAGAGCCTCTATAGTTTGGGCATGCAGCACAATTCCCCTGAGGACTATTACAGCAAAAGTTTTAACTTTCTCAGGAGAAATTATTACAGCACCTGACAATGATTAAATTGCTGGTATGGTGTACATTTTTTTTTTCCTTCTTGTCTTCATGTAGGTATGTTGTCAGCATAGACCATGCAGAAAATTCCTGTAAGGCTAGCATTTTTGAGGAGCTCTTCTGAACACTGCAGTGTTTTAATTTCCTCTTCTCAGACTGAGACATGAGCATGGCAACGCTGCCAACCAGATCAGATGTCCTTCTAGTGCTGTTGTTAGCGAAGAATATCCAGAGGTGGACAAGAATTAGTTATTTGAGCTATTAGTGGGATTTATTTTCTATAATATAAGGAAATGCAGGTGTTCTATCAGCTATTGGAACAATGGTTATAGAGTAATAGATTACTTTGTAAAATGTTTGGTTTAAGTGAAATAATCCTATACCAAAAGAGCTTATTGTAAGCAGATAATCTGGCTGATGGTCTCATCCTGCAGTGTAGTATCAGTGTGGAATCCAATGACAAGCCCTGAAGTTACAACAGGAAAGATTGAAAATAAACAAAACCCCAGCCTGGCTGAGGGATGCCAGTGCTGCTTGTATAAAATTACTGAAGTGTATTAGGAGGTGCTCTGTGTTGAAAGCATGTAAGTGTTTCAAAGCTGTAAAACCTTCATGAATGTAAACATTTTTCTCAATTATAATTACAGTGAGGTGAACAAGAATGGCCTGTAAAATGGGAAGCTTGCATTACAAGGATGTTTTCCTATTTTACAGTGACTCGGGGTTACTAAGAAGCTATCAGCACACTTGGGCATGAGTGTGGATTTTCAGCAGCCGGTGTTGCTGATAAGTGTGGTTTAACTTTAACGTAGAAATGGACTATCTAGTGATTAATCTAGTAAATTAATCAGTAGCAAAAGTGCTCTTAAACTGCTTTGCTAAGGGCAGATCTTTTTTTCCAAAAATAAAAAAAAAAACCCAACAACCAAACCCCAAACAAACAAGCAACCAAAAACCCCCCTAAACCTGGTCCTGACTGCCTCATCATTGTTTCTTTTTTTCATTTAAATAGGATTTTATGGATCAGCAAGTGAACATTGTTAACTGAAAGGAAGTGTGTGTTGTGCTTTTAACTACTGTAGAGGTAGTTTGTGGCATATCCTTGAGTACTTGTTATGCTGGCTCTTTAAGGGTGAAGGCAGAATCTTGCCTATGTGCTTGCCAGCAGTTCTCAACAAGAAGTTAAAATCTTAGAGAGTAGGTGCATTCTAAGACGAATACCCAAACAGAAATAGAATCTCATATTCAGTATTTGGGGGGATAAGTGCTAATTCTCTAGAGTGGTATTTAAGGTTAACGTAAAATCTTCTTTTTAGGTTTACCTTTACTTGTGCAAAGAACAATTGCAAGAACTATAGTACTTCAAGAAAGCATTGGTAAGGGTCGCTTTGGAGAAGTCTGGCGAGGGAAGTGGAGAGGAGAAGAAGTTGCTGTGAAGATCTTCTCTTCAAGAGAGGAACGCTCATGGTTTCGAGAAGCAGAAATTTATCAGACAGTTATGCTACGCCATGAAAACATTCTTGGATTTATAGCTGCAGACAACAAAGGTTGGTGACACTATGAAGTAATTTTGCTGATTCTGCACCTGGTCAGAAGAGACAGTACATGAAGGGGAAGAACAGTTGTGAGGACTTAAGAGTAGCAAAAAATTGTTTTAACTGGAGTGGTTCAGGGTTTGGCACACTTTTCATGGGTTTAATGAAGGAAAAAGTACATTGTCTTTTTTTTCCTGAAGAACATGCTTTGTTTAAATTTGTTTAAAATGCTTTGGTATCAAAATGGAGTTGCCTTATCCTGTGAGCCCACACATCTGCTGAATACTGGTACCTGTCATTATCTCATAGCCCAATAATATAGATGTGTGGGACTGAAAGAGATCATGTCTAATCCTCTTGTCCAGATACAAAGTAGGAGGTAGAAGATTTATTCTTAAGGCTGAGGTATGAAAAGTTATTCTTTTAGCAGTCCAGTTAGAAAATAAATTGGAAAAATGGAATTAATTATATGTTCCTAGTAGTAAAAAACTATACCTGCTTCCTGAAACTCTCCTGATAAGCCTTTAATTATCCACTAAGAGGAACCATTTTTTCAACTTGATTTGTTGTGATTTCAGTCAGATTAAAGTTTCTTGGATTTTCCTGCAGTTCAATTAAAGATGCGAGCATCTGACAAAACCAAAACAAGTTTTGGATTTCTTTCATTAAGGGGAGCTAAGATGTTAAGATGCTGGTTTTTTTGAGTTATTGTCGTCTGAAATTGCACGTTTCACCACAAATGGCCTTTGACATCTTTGTGAAGAAAGCATTTACAGAAAATTCTGTCACGTTATGGAGGAGTCAATGATTCACACACGCGCTGTATTTTTAAAGGGCTCTCAGTTTTGTGGGAAATTCCGGAATGGTTTTAGTGAGGTTCAAGTACATGTGTAAATAAAGTTCTTTTTAATTACCATTAGATTAATTTCAAGCTTCTGTATCTATATAAATCTGTAAAATTGGAACTGAATCCAAGAGATTGTGCAGAACACTTCTCCAGGAAAGGGTTGTCTACAGTTAATTTGCTCCTAACAGATGTTTGTGCAACTTGTTATTCTCCAAGACCTTGCAGATCAACACCATACCAGGCAGCTTTTTCCTGCAGCTTATTATGCTTACCACTAGAAACTGTCTTATTTCCATGCCTAAAACTGTATTTGATATTACTAGCACCTGCAAGAGCTTGAGTTTTCTTTGGCTGGCCTAAGGGAGTATCTGGAGCCTGGGTTTAAAATTAGATCAGCTGCATTAAAGCCATAAATGAAGAGCCATCTCTGCAGAAGCTTTAGCTTCTATTTCTTGCTTAAAAGCATAAAGGATATATTGCAATAGCTTAGTTGTAACTTTTAACAAAATTCATCTCTGGTTAAGTATACCAGTGTCTCATTTTGCCTGAAAACCTCCTGGTAGTTTGTCCCAAAAATACACTTGACTACTGTGCAGAGGAGGTATGAGGAATTGGGTGGGTTTTTAAAATAATTTCTTAATTGCTGGTTTGTGTTGCAGATGCTATAGCATTTGACTTGGTCATCTATAGTTTCCTTGTAACAAAATATAATGTGATATGAATTTTTTTCTGGTTTTTCTGTTAATATGCTTTACATACAAAGAAGAAATCCTTAACTGATAGGTCATGGCATTATTTGAGGTTTTAGGCTTTCAGGGCAAGGCTCTTCTACTTTATTGAGAACTAATTGGTGTCTGGTTTTTGAAAAATAGATAAAAATGTGTTTTGAAAATGCCACTATTCTTGACTATGTTCTCTAACATAGCATTGCTGTCTGAGCAGAAGTAGAAATCTGTACTGTTATTTTTAACCCATCAATACAGAATTGGTTCATAGTATAACCTTCTGCATTCTCTCAGTGAGAAAATCTGTACACACCATTTGCTCTCTGGGCTAAGAATTCAGTCCTGAATATTGAAGGAGGTTAATACTTCAATTCTTATTTAGAATACTTCAGGCCACCTGTATCCCATTAAACAGGAGAACAAAAGGGACCATTAGGGGGGTAGTTCTCCCAGTTTAGCAGGTACGCTATCATGGTACTCTGAAAGGAGCAGGTGTTTCACTGCAGGCTTTAGAGACCAATGGCTTAAGAACACCTATGAATAGTCTTTTATTGTAGATGCTGGTGCTAACTGATAAATGTTTGTGTGGTGCCAGGTGCAAGATTATGTATTCATTCACAGCAATAATATCTGTGGAGGATTTGTATCTATTTCTCCATAGGGCTGACTTTTGAATGCATTCAGGAGTTACTACAGCCTAGCTGGAATGCACAAAGTCATTAGACTGCAAGAATCTGTGTGTCTGAGGTATTGCAAAGATGACTGCAGAGATATAGGAGTACTAGTAATTTTAAAACTGGAAAAGGACTAGTACAAGAGCTGTAGAACCAAGGTGTGCTGCAGTTCTTGCTGCTGAATTAGGTCTTTGCTCTTACTGCAACTGCAGTTTTTCACAACTGCTGAGGAGCATCTGGCTGGCCATTTAGTGTAAAATTGGCGGAAGGGGTTCCTTTGGGTAGGAGGGTGTGTGTTTAGATTAGGGTTTGTGACTGAACTGCTGTCTTCACTCCTTTTTCTACTATGCTGTTTAGTTCATGTGCCTTAATGGCACGTTCTTCTCTTCTACTTCCCCAGAACTGTATCATGTTCAGAAAGCTATAGGAGCCGATCCAATCTATCTGCTTTCCACCCTGTAATCTACTGGGAAAGAGGTGCTGCAGTTATGGCACCTGGAGGGCTGAGAAGTGATGAACGATTTTAACTGCAGTTGTGATCTGGCTGACAAGCACTTTTGTGTTCTGGGTAGCTCTTTGCATAGTGACAAAGTATGTGCTAACTTCCAAATACTGCTAGGTCAGGGAAGTTTCTTTCAGGGCCATGTGTCTTGTTTTGAGCCATCTAAACACACAGTTTGTTTTGTTCTTTCTAACCCAGATACTTGAAGGTAAAGTGTATCAGGGACTACTTATCTCTACTATTCTAGTAGCAAAAGAGTAGTGTCAGCAACCTTGGTTTACAGTACTAAATGTTTCTCTGCATTAGCTGGCTATAATTAGAACTGCCTGTAGGCAAATTCAAATAAGGTGAAGTCTTGCACTGCACACTTCCAGATAACTTTATGCACTAAAATACCATGACTTCTCCATTCCTTCCCCTTAACTGAAAGGTGCGCTTCCCTAGATGATTGGTTCCGTCAGAATACCTTTCATGGTAAGTAGATCCCCAAGAGTGACGTTAAACAATATGCTGCAAAGAAATAAGCAGAATTCCTGCCTCTTAAGAAGTAATGTTTCAGCCATTTATTCTTTTTGAAGCTCTGGCTTTAGCCTGAGAAGAAGGAATCTGCACAGCTCAAGTGCTTTTCATCATTTAATCAGATGACTGTGTCAATGCGATAGAGTCGAGCTGTTTTGCTAAAGAGACACCAGTCATGCTCCAGTCACTGACAAAACTGCCATCTCCCTAAATATCTAATTTCTAAGAGATTTCTAGTTGTAGATCCCATCTGAATCTGATCTTTTCACTGCTTCTTCCTGCTGTTTTTTTATAATGTTATGTTATCTGCATGCCAAAAAAGGCTAAATCTGTTTTGAAACATTTACTACATGACACCACAGAAAACATTTTTGTTTTTCTAGTGCTGATGTGAAAAAATACCCAACATTCTTCACAAGTAATTTCACTCAATTGAATTTTATTTGAAACTTGATATAGCAATTGTATATTCCTTTCCTCAAGAATCAGCTCTACCAAGACAGATCTTGCTTGAATGTCACTAATGTTTTTCCCAAACTGTGATCAGTCTCCTGACAACAAATCTGAAAGCTTCTTTACTCAGAATTTCAATTTTTTTTTTAAGTCAAAAAAGGAAAACCTTTTACTTCTGAGTGATTTTGACAGTATAAAATACTTTCAGGCCTCTTGAAATAGGTGAAATAAACATAATTAATCTCTTAAATATATTTCCAATAACACATGTAAATTTTTTGTAATTTTTTTTAACATTCTGAAATTGTTTGAGGTTCTTGATCATTGTGTGTATGAAAACTAAATTAGATTACCTTATCATGGAAAGCTGGGCTGCTGTATGTAATTACTATTGAGTGTAATTACTTTTTCCTACAGGATAATGCAAATCCTGTGATTGAAAGCTTCATGGCAGATGCTGTTTACTGTGCAGCCAAAAATACTCAGGGTCAGGTTAATTATTACTTGGTAATAATTAACTACTGTCAACAGAATAAGAAGACTTAAGTTTATCGTAACATGTTCTGCTTAGAGTGCTAAACAAATGTATAGCTTGTCAAATACAGCAAGGCAAGGAAAACATAGGTCCATTCTGATAGCTGGACACTGGACCTATTGCTGCATTTCAGCTTGTCTGTAATTACTATTATTCATGTAGGTTTGGATGTAGCACTGTCCCTTCTTAAAATCTGGTGGAAGGGCCACAAATACAGCATATAGTACAAAAGAATCATTGTTCTTCTCAGAGTGGATGGTAAGCCCAGCTTATATTTCTTCTTTGGATGGAAGGTAAAGCTTGAATATTAAAACTTGCTGGTAATAAATAAGATAAAACTGAATAGAATGGTGTGTAATCAGCAGCATATTCCCCTCTTGGGAGGGAACGTAGCATTAAGAGTGGAGGATCTTTATGCAAAGGCACCATAGTCTTGAATCAAACCTGTGAAAGCTTGAATCAAATCAATTCTTCAGAAGCTGACGTCTTTTACAGAGCTGTTTAAACACAATAGGTCTGGTAGACTAATTAGTTTAATTTCCCTCCTTACAGCTAGGTGTCTAGTATAGACACCTGCTGAGGTATCTCACTCCTAAGAAACAGGAGAAGAAATCAAGTACAGGACCAAGCAATGAGTGTGTATGGTGTTAGTGCCCAGGAGAGGATTATTTCAAGCAATGTAGGGTCATAACTGATGAAGCAGTAGAATAAAACTGAGTGAAGAAAATATTCTAAAGTGATAAGATTAGTTTACTTAGAACTTTTGCAGCTCTTTGGAGCTCTTTGACTATGTGTATTTAAGAGTGTCTTTTCTGTGCCTGTGAACTCATACCTGTTTCTAATGGTTCTGCAAGACTGGTTTAGTGAAGCCAATACTGTTGGATTGACTCTTCAGAGACCATAATTCACTTTGGAAAAATTCACATGTAATACTATGCTGAGTTCTGTGAGTTTGTGCTTGGATATTGCAAAGTAGCAAGAGATGCAGCAGTTCTAACTAGAAAACTGAAGATATTTTAGAAAAAAATGTTTAATTTCCTTATTCCTTTTTAAAAAAACAAAACTTAGGTGTCCCTTCTGTGGACATAAAAGACTCTCCCTGCAGCAGTAGTAGCTTTTTACAGGTCTTTTACAGGTTGGAGTATGTGACTGAGTTGTTTTTTGGTTTTTTGCTTGTTTTTGTTTTGGTTTGGGTTTTTTGTTTTTGTTTGGTTTTATGGTGCATTTTTATGGCACATTTTTTTGTTAGGTTGGTTTGTTTGGGGGATTGTTTGTTTTTATTTGTTTTGGTTTTTTGTTGTTTTGGTTTTTTTCTTTGGTTGGTTTGGGACTTTTTGCCTGTTTAATCAACTTAGTTGAGACTGTTCTGTAAATGTAGCAAGCCAGAGTTCTATTTCCATTATGGAATTGTTTGAATGTAGATTAGTCTTCTTCCTACTCTGAAGTATTTGGAAGCTTTTTAATTTTGGGGTTTATTTTATTTTTAGATTATTTTTAATGGCATCACTGACTTCCTTAGAAACATTCAAATAGAAGGGAGGCTTGCAAGTTTTCCCTCCCCCCCACCAAAGTGTTTAGTTAAAGATAAGCACAAGTGTTTCTATAAAGGTAGTTTCTGTCAATCTGTAGAGCAGGTGTTTTGTGCTTCTGGCTCTTCTGGACAAGTCTGTTCTTTGGAAAGTAAAAAAATTTTAGTATGTTTATGATAGGAGTAAGTTCTGAACTTTCTTCCCTTTTTCATGTTCTTCATATTTAATTCTTGAGCAATCTTTAGAGACTATCACATAATGAGACATCTTTTTAACTTGTGCTGTGTTCTCACTTGTTCTGAGAGAGTAGGGGCTATATAATTCAGGGTAGGAGTCCAACTGATATCTTTTATGGGATAACTACTCTTCTAAAGAGATGAAAGAGTCTTCTTTAAAAGTAGCTGGCTATAAAAATACTTTCCAAGTCTGCCACAGGAGAATTGCTTTTATAACACAAAATTAGAAAACCTATTTGGTGGCAGGATTGTTCTTTCCTGGGTATATTTCTACTTCGAAGGTAAAAAATACTTTTGCTTCCCTCTTGATTTGAATTCCTTTGATAGTCTTCTTTGTGTGGCTTAAACTTAAAGGTATTTTGTGTCCACTGCTTTAACAATGTGAACAATTAAGCTCTTACATGTCATTTGTATGCCTTGGAATATCTACAGATGTATTGTGGCCTGTCTTGTTTGTCATAGCTCAGTCAAAAGTCATACAGCAAACTGATTTCCTCAGTGTTTTTTCCTTTCTTTACCCTTGTGCCTCCTGGAAACCTCAATTTTGGCCAGCAATTTAGAGGTCATAAGAGGTGGGATTTAACTTTGTGTCTGATTGCTGCTTGTAAGCTTCTACTCCAGGAGGAAAAATCCACTGTGGAAATTGTCTCCCAGGCTGAGTGCAGATAGGTTATGGGAAGACTGAAGGAGTCAGGAAGTAAAGTTTGAAACACTTTTTTTTTTTTTTATGGTTAGCCTGGACAGTATTGTAGTACAGTGCTAGTGACAGGATAAATTTTGTATCATTCATTCAGCACTGTTCCCTGTGCCCCCTCTCCAGCAGGAAACTTAGGGAAAGGCAAGGCCTGGCTAATACCCTGAATACTGCACCCTGAATATTCACCTCAGAATTATAGTGACATCAGTTTTCTATGGTTTGTGTTTTAGTTTAAATAAAAGATTACTCACTAAGCTTTTCAGAAAGTCTCCCATGGTATTACCAGCCCTTGCAGAGGCATTTAAATGTTACAGGGATAGAAGTAAAGATGTAAGAGTCTAATTTACAGAGGTTACTTGCAGAACATAATTTGTACTTCATAAGCATTGTATAAAAGTGGAATATATTGTTTATTTATGCTTTGTGTGTGTATGTGTGGTATTCATGCCAGTTTTATTTTGCAGACAATGGTACATGGACTCAGCTGTGGTTAGTGTCAGACTATCATGAGCATGGATCACTCTTTGATTACCTGAACAGGTATACAGTAACGGTGGAAGGAATGATAAAATTAGCTTTGTCCACTGCCAGTGGTCTTGCTCATCTGCACATGGAAATTGTTGGCACACAAGGTAATCTTACAATTATTCCACTTGTCATGTGGTTGGATTTTTAGGTTTTTTTTAATGACACATAAGTAGCTTGTTCTACCACGTGATGATTTCTGAATTAATAGAACTTCTTAATTTGACAGGCTTTTTGCCTTCCTTTCTCTGGTATTGTGATGTAACAATCCTTCCTACAAAACACCTGTTAAAAGGCACGAAGTAAGGGTGCAGATAGCATCTTCTTAACTTTGAGTTGAGACAAGGTTTGAGTAGGATGTTTGCGCAATAAATACTGGCGGGAAGAGGGAAAGGAGCAATAGAGTGGTGTAATGTAGTAAACATGAAATGCACTTTCCTAAACAGCCAGACAATCTACAATGAATGATTTCAGAAGGTACCCTGCTGCGTATAAATTGTCAGAACTGGAAGGAATTCTGTAACTTCAAACAAAATTTTGCACCAGGCTTAGAACAAAAGCAAGTTGGTTTGGAGGGTTTTTTTTCAGATGTTACTTTTATTTTTTTCCCTTACAGGCAAACCAGCAATTGCTCACAGAGATTTAAAATCAAAAAATATATTGGTGAAAAAGAATGGAACATGCTGCATTGCAGACCTGGGATTGGCAGTTAGGCATGATTCAGCTACAGACACAATTGACATTGCTCCAAACCACAGAGTGGGAACAAAAAGGTAAAATCATTTATGTGATGTTCCAGGCAACTTTTATAATAAAATGCTTTGGTTTTTCTGGTCCCATATAAATTTGTGTTGATAGAAATATAAGCAGCAGGAAAATGTAATGGCAGATAGAGTTCTTAGGCACTTCCTTGCCAGCTGGTATTTCATTAGATGGCAGGCGCTTAAAAAGCACGTTGAATGTTGGCATGTGTAAAATGTTGAAAACTTGCTAAGTATTGTAGGGCACAAGTATGTGTTAGAACAATTAAGAGACTTCATGCCTGATGATTATTTAGAGACTTCAGTGCTCTTTCTTTCTTCTTCTTGCCATGTGTTGCGTGGAAATGTTACTTGCAGCCCAGTCAGGAAAGTAAGACAGGATATTGATAGTGACAGTAAAATGCTGTGTTTTTCAATGTGAAGCCTGTGTGGTAGAACACACAAGGTGCAGAGTTGTGGACACGAGCTTTCTTGGAATCACATTTTTGAGAGAAATGCAAGAACTTAAAACAGTCATCTTCGTCATCTAATGCATAAAAAGAATCTTAAGTGGATGAGTCAATATAGTCTCTCTTAAAAGCTTTTTCTGAATTTGGAAATACAGGTTTTTCTTGCCCTCAGAAGAATTCAGAGCTGTTTAACTCAGCAAAAGTGCAATAAAACTTACTGTCAGTAATTTATCATTGGTGAGCCTTCAGGCAATAATAACTGGAAGTTATAAATAAATTTCCCTTAGTAATCCATGCAGCTATACAGCATACAAAGATAGTAGCACTAACAGTGAACCTCAGCAACCATTTTGGATGTGGGCAACTTTTCATTCTTCTGATGCCTGTAGTTTCAGTGCTGTGTCAAACTGGAGTTTGGACACTGCTCATGGAGAAGCATGTGAGAGCCAAGCCTATATGGCTTAGCAGTGTTGGAGAAAATTGTGTTGATGTTGTCCAGTCTCCAGTTTATATATCAAAAATTTTTTTAGATATTCCTTTAGTAAGCGATACTGTGGGGTGGGGGTAGATCGCGGTTTTACAGTGAATTAGGATTCCCCTTGAGCTGTGTCTTTTTGGAAAGAAAAAAACCCCTAAACATTATTTTAAGGCTCAGTTAACCAAAGCTTTTAGAACATGTACTGAAAATTTGTTTTACTGACATATATCGCTGAAGTTACTTTGTTCTAAAGCTGTGCTGTACTAGCCCTTTGCCAATTTTAAAAATACTACACAAATGGTCAGATAAGATTTATTTTCTGAACTACTCCTAGACTATAAGGTACTGGGTATTATTCCTTCTCAAAGTCTCCAGTAAACAGCAGGCTTTCTTGGGAATTTGTCGTTGCAAATTTAGCTGGGGGCAGGGCGCATGCCACGTGTGATTTTTGAATTTTACTACACCTACGTGCAAAGAAAAACAATGTACAAACCAGTTACTTTCTTTAGTCTAGTCATTGGAGAAAGCATCCTTTCAGCTGTGTTTGCAGATCCCACTTACCAGATCTTTTCTTGCACAGGCATTATTAAATTCCTTATTCATCTGCCTTATGCTTCTTCACAAGGGTAAAGCTGTAGCAACTCTTGCTTGCTGCAGTGGGCAGCAGGAGTGCTAAATCTGTTTCCCCTTTTAAAGACATTAGTCATTTCTACCCCTCTGAAAATTGCACATTCTTGTAAAAGGCTTAGATCCTTCTTCTCCCTCTTGTGCATTCTTAGGTAAGTAACTCTGCATCTCTGATTAATTTTTCATAGTACAGTTCAAGTCTTACCTCTTCAATGACAGTTTTAACTCCCATTGATTGCCACTGCAGGTACCTCTTCTGCACATGGAAAATCTGTGTACAAGTTCAGGGAGATTTGAAAAAGTCTATATTTTTCTAATGATGGTTGTAAAAATGTATGTCTAGGGAGCAAGCAAACTTACTCTTGTGTGAGTGATCAAGGTGTTGAGTCAAACTGATGATCCCTCTTTCTGACTGAATTTTCTGACTTTATTTCTTTTCTGTTCAGAGGCTTAGCTTTACCAGAGGGTGTGAACTGTGTGCTTTCACAGCTCAGCCTGCAACATAAAGCAGGGAACATGAGCTTTAAACTGAGAAGGAAATAGAATCCCTCTCTCACTCCCTGAGGCAAGTAAAAAAACCCTCATTCTCTTTCTATTTATTTTTAGAAGTGTGGCCCAGCTGTTACTTTTGATAGTTCAAATAGGTTGTGTTTTAAAAGAAGTTTGGCAGCAAATTCTTGCCATAGGTGCTTCTCTGAAGTTTACCTAAACAAAATATGGGCAAAACTCTACCTGGTAGAGTATAGGCTTGATGAAGGGAGATGCCACACAACATGTTGTGTATGGGTCTGTTTGATGACACCAAGCTCCGTATGTGTTGTACAAGAAATTTAGACTACTAATACTGAACTTTTGGACTAAAAGAGATGGGAGAAAGAGGTCAGCAGGCACCCAAAGTTTGGCAAAACCATGCTCAACATACTTGGTACACTTCTTTGTAGACTTATCCTTTTGTTCTTGGATGATATTGAGCTGCAGACCTTGCTCAGAAGGTCAGAGTTTGTGTAATAGAGTTGCTCTCTCCAGAACCTAAGATACTGTTTCTGCCAAGCAATGCATTTCCAACGCATAAGCTGACAAGGAGATGCCTGCTTCTCTCCCTTTTGTTTAACAGCCATGAAGTGGCTGATCTGCTGACCTCACTACACGACCTCCTTGCCTTTTGCCTCTCTTGTTCCAGCAATAATCTCTCAGGCCTTCTGAGCAGTCATTCTGTATCATGGAAGCCGAAGCCAATCTAAATGCATTGATGGAGGATCATGGTAAGAGGTCAATTTGCCAATGGAAGTCACACTGTGGGGGGGAATTTTTGCCACATTCAGGCCTCTTATGGTCTTTCCTGTTAAAAGTGAATCATTCTTTGGATGATTCACAGAAGCCGAGACAATCTCCTTTACTGCTTGTTTACATGTTTCTGGCTGACATCCTGCACCATGGTTGGTGTTTTTGGTTTGTTGTTTTTTGAGGTCCATCACTCTTTTCATCCCTGTGTCATCTTAAGATAGATCAACTATTCTCTCTGCTAGGCTCCAAGATAATCACTTACTGTGTCAAGCTCATGAAGTAGCATGAGTGTCCAGTAATGCAAAATCCTTGGAGAGCATTAAGACATTCACCACAATCTTGCATTCTTGATTAAAACATTTTTTATATGGATGGACCAGAACGATTTGAGCCTTGTCCATGTCAAAGATTGCAACAATACTTAATACTTCACTTCCATTCAATAAATACTGTCAAAGTAAAGCTTACACTCAACTTCAGACAGTTGTCCTCTGTTTGTGCTGTGTTTATTACATGTGAGTAATTTGTATGCCTTAGGAGAACTCTCATCTCAGCAAACCTTGTTGAAGTTCTGGGTAGTTCAGAACAAATGCAGCTATTGGTTGCATTTTTTTACTTATCTTGATAGTACTTATCTTGCTTCCTTGTATCTGTGTAATTTCTGTAAGACACAGTAGTACTGAGGGAGCTCTGAAAGGTGTGATAGTCCTGAAATTTCTTTTTAGTAGTGTGTCCTGTATTCTGCCTACCATCCCTAGTACTGGAAAAGAAAGTCCTACTGTGATATCAATTAAATGAAATTGTGCCTAGGCTTCTGTGGCTGTTCCAGAGGTAGAGCTATTGCCTGGCACTGTATTCATCTCCAGTAATCTGCACGTTGCTTTTTTACCAGTCAACACTGCCACTGTTGGCCTGCTTCATTGATATGTCAGCTTGAGACTGCTGGGGCAGTGATGCGGAGAAACACACTGAACTCTGCTAAACATCATATACTGGATTTAGCTGCCAGAACCCTACCAGAATGAGAGAGCAGTGCTACAACTGATGTTGACTTGATGCAGCAAATACCATTCATTCTTTCCAACAGCCAGTGGGGGTGCTGCTGTCAATAGCTCTTGCAGTAAGGTCCACACTTCTATTTTGCTTGATGTTCCCACATCAGACTTATTAACTAAACAAGGTAACAACCACTTGGATGCCATGATCAGTTTTCAGGCCTTATTTCTTAGCGGAAAGTTTGTTACAGATTTTTCTTCTTGCAGGAAATGTGGGTTAACTAAATCGGTGAGCACAGTTGTTAATTTGCAATCCAAATAGGATTTACTACTAAAAATAATGACTGGCGTGGTTTAGGGTGAGACTTCCAGACTGTGTGATGAAGAATAGGGTACTACAATGGTAGTGAGACTTTGTTCTCAAGAAATTTTTAACATTGCTGGTTTCTTAACCAGCACTTCACATCTATTCCTGCTCTAGTCGAGTTAGGGATGTTTTAAGTGGCTGCTATAATTTGTCAGATTACAGGAGCTGGGGCTTCCTCTTGTCTGACCTCTGGAGCCCAGCTGGTATGTCCCAAAGGGCTCGGGTTTTGCTCTTCTGAAGCCCATGGATGTGGCTGCTGCTTTCTTCCTTGGGATCCAACCAGTCATACACAGACACACACCGTACTGACGGCTGATTATATAGATTGCTATGCACCATGTGCTGTCTTCAACACCCGCATAAAACACTGTCAGAACTTGCATAAAACATAAGTATAGACAGCCAAGTCTCCTTCCTTCTCTTCAGCTATCAGGCTTGAGCTTCATTAGTGAAAGTATGTACTCCCTTCTGCAGCCTCACAACTCCATGCATGTTTATGAGCCCCTCAACCATCCATCCAAGGCTTGCTGTGTCTAATGCTCTGTCCTGTGTTCCATGAATCTCATACTCCCCAGCTGTTTGCACAGCAGCAAACAGCAGATGTACGCATGCCTCTGTGCATGGTTCCCTCAAATACCAGCATGGGCTCTTGCCCTGGCAAGTATCCCTGCCTGGGCTGCCTGGGTGCTGGCTAGACCAGCTTGAAGGTTGCTAGTGAATTACAGCCCCGCACACCAGCTGTGCAGGGTTGGGGAAATGCAAACCTTCTGGCCCAGCAACTGGCACCCAGCCACACAGACCTTACAGCCTGTGACTCCCACTCTAGTTGCTGGTGCTGAGAGACCCTTATTCTGTTTTTCTCATCCCCTTTCTCCCCTGTAGCTGGTAAGCTGTGTACCATGTAGGTACACACATGTATATGTAAGCTGTGACCATGAAGCCTGTGATACATGGTCTTATTTCAGTAGCTGAAGTAGACCTACTCATTTGCTCCAGTTGCTGGCACCTTCACCTTCTGTCAGACTACAGTTGCTGGCCCAGAATTCATGCACACTGGTCCCCCCACAGTAGCTCCAGATATGTGCTCTTTTCACCTACAGATGTGCTCCTAGGATCTGTAGTTGCCCTTCCAGCTAATGATGTTGAGCCCCTCCTTCTCTCTAGTTTCAGCTTCATCCCTTTGCTGCTCCAGTTGCTAGACCTGAATGGACTCATGCCTGCCTCCAGTTGCTGACATACAGTTCCTAGAGAATGCGTGCGCGTGGGCTTGAGAGTGAGATGCACAGAGTAGTTAGAATTTAATAAAATAGGGTACATTGGTGAGCATGTGCAGACTGACAACCTCTTATGCAACTGGCCCTTTTGCTACCCTTTTCTGTTGCTGCACGTCTGTTCCCTTTCTCCTAAATGTTCCTTGATAAGCATTGCATAGCTGCACAGGCCTTCCTTGAATATCCTCAATCTTTGTGTTCCTCTTGTTTCCCACTTATTAGAAGTCACAACATCCAGACTGCACCTCTACAAAGCTATGCCTGGAGTTTCTTAATAGCCTATCAGTTAGGAACTGGAGACTTTCGGTCTTTGTCGCTGTCTCAGTTGTCCCTTGTCTATCAGGTTTATGGCTCTACTTGTTTATTGTTTCACATTTTACTTATTCCCCCTACTTCTTTGCTTGTTCCTCTCAGTTTACTTATCCCTTTACATTGAATGGTCTCTGATTGGATAACCTTAATGAAGCAGTTTTTCGTTTATCTCCTTTTCCACAAAAACACATTATTTTGGATTTGAGCTGATCACTAGTGCTGAACTTTTTCTACTCTTAAGTGTTTATGAAATTAAATCTGGTTTTTTTCTTTTTTTAATTGCAAACAGGTACATGGCTCCTGAAGTTCTAGATGATTCGATAAATATGAAACATTTCGAGTCATTCAAACGAGCAGACATCTATGCAATGGGATTAGTGTTTTGGGAAATAGCTCGGCGGTGTTCAATTGGCGGTACGTGGCAACTTTACAAAATGGGTCATATTAAGGAATTAGAAGTAACTTAAACTTTTTCAGGTTCTGAAAACAGTTTGCTCAAAAAACAGTGCAAAGTAATAGCCAGTATATCTCGGACTTTCTAATTGTTAATCCTGTAAATGATAACTGGTCTATTCAACCTCTTTCTAGACTGACGAACCATACTTGTTGAAGAAAATAGGAAATGTTCTTGTCTGTGTTAATTTTTTCTCTAAACATTTACATAGAGGGGAAAAAGGGGTAAAGTTTAATATTCTTGTGAGCGAGGGGCAAATGCCACTAGACCTAGCTATAATGTGTTCAGATAACATCTGTACCTTATTTCAAATGAAGCATACTGTTATAAACCATGTGCTCTGAAGAAGCGTGCTTTTAGTATAGCATATGAAAGACTTGATGTAGCTTATCTCTCTTCCAATTTTTATAAATTTTGGATCCTTAAAGGGTAATGTAAACACTCCTAAGGTATGGTTAAGGATTTTTGTTTATTTATTTCTCAGTCGTTGTGATGTAATTTTTAAAAATGAAAACAAAAAACTGGTAGAGTACTGATAATGAACACAGTAAAAAATGAAGAATATGTCATCTGGTGTTAGCTAAAATTAAGCTATTTTCAACCTATTACAGGAATCCATGAAGATTACCAGTTGCCGTACTATGACCTCGTTCCTTCAGACCCTTCTGTTGAAGAAATGAGGAAAGTTGTCTGCGAACAGAAGTTAAGGCCCAATATTCCAAACAGATGGCAGAGCTGTGAGGTATTAACTAACCTTGCTAAAGCTGCTTTAATGGACACTAGAGCTTTTAGTGATTTCAGTGGCTTAAAATGCTTATTGTTGAAGGGAGAAGAGCTGCTTCTAGGAGAACTTAATTAATTTCATTCTAATCATTATGGCTTTATTAAAAGCATTGTTCCTTGGTTATACATTAGTATATTATGTATATTAAATGTAATTTCATAGAAGTCAATAGCTAACTCTGCATGGAGGATTCTAGGATCCTTTCCTGTGAAGCATAGGTGATGCTAATATAAATTAGATCTAGTCTGAACTATATTGTGCAGGAAGCATCATTGCAAATAAATTATACGGTGTCTGTCTGGCATTGAGTCAATGTCCTTCATAGTAGGCTGCACAATGCTGTGTTTTGGTTTTGTGACCAAAATAGTCTGATAGCACACTGATGGTTTAGCTGTTGCTGAACGGTGCTTGCACAGCTTCAAGTATTCTCTGTTTCTCACCTAGGCTGGCAGTGGACAAGAGCATGAGGGAGCAGAGGCGGGACAGCTGACCCGAACTGGTCAGAGAGAATATTGTATAGCATTGCTCTGGGAGCCCAGCGAGGGCTACCTGCAGTGCGTTCTGACTCACAGCTTGGGGGAACAGCTGCAGTGGGCTACAGGAGCAGGGAGGCACTGATAGGAATGAGGTGCTTTGGACAGAGGAGGGAACCTGGGCTGTGGCATGTGTGGAACGAATGCACAGCTGAGATAAGAGTTGGGCAAGGGTGCACAGGAAGGAGAGAAAGGTGATGAATGCACCAACAAACTGTGAGACGGGAAGTTATTGGGATTTAAATGACTAATGTAATACAGCTTTCATGGTATTTTAGAATGTAGAGCTGTTACTTTATTTCATCTGCCATATTTGTTATTTGCTTTGTTACAAATAACACATAGAAGCATTCAGATTTCAAAGAATGGATGCTTGAAGGATAAAAAGACTCCATAACTTTTTAGAATCCTTACAGAGTTTCAATTTGAGGAAGACAGCTCATAAACTTAATTGCTGTGCATTGAAATAACTCCTTAGCTGCAGGTACAATAAAAAATAGTGTATTTTTGTCTGATGTGAAAATTCAGAAAACAGGTACAGACAAGCTACTAATATTTCATTAAAATATTTTTTTCATGGGCCAAAAGTCTAGTGAAAAATATCAGGTTTGCTCTACAGTGTTTAGAGAGTTTTACTTTTCTGTAAATAAAGTAAGAATTTTTTTTTTTTTAAACAGCATACTGTCCCATGCAGCTGTAGTACTAGTAGTGGACTGCAGAAATGCCTGAAGAGGCTAAGACAGAGCAGCAGTTACATGGGCTACACTGGAACAGCAGTGCATATAATGACTTGTGTTTCCTTCCCAGGCATTACGAGTGATGGCAAAAATTATGCGGGAATGCTGGTATGCCAACGGAGCCGCTCGGCTGACAGCTTTGCGCATTAAGAAAACATTATCACAACTTAGTCAACAGGAGGGGATAAAGATGTAATCCTGGATTTGCTACCGAAGAACACTGTAAAAATCCCTATCTGCACCAGAGTGACGTTTTAAGAAGGTTAATTGTTCTACCTCACTGGGGGAACAGAAGGATATTGCTGCCTTTTAGTACTTCATAGGAACGTCGCTTATTAGGATTTTTGTGGATGTGCTAAACAGTTGTGTTGGGTCTTTCTGTGCACTATGAACCTCTTTTCCAGGTTACTTACAAAACATCATGTACTCTAGTTTCATTAATCTATAATTTTTTATTTGGGAAGTTGATAGCTGGTCTTTGCTAGTGAACTGTGCTAAAAGTAGGAGGTCACTTCTAAAATGAAACTGGTTCAGTATATTGTTCTACAGTGCATTGATGGCTCTTAAAGCAACTTTATTCCTGCCCGGTACATTGACTATTCTGAACCACTGTCTCGATTCCTTGATTCAGATTGTGAATGTACTATTGGAGTATATACCTTGCTAGCTATTAAGGTAGTGTATCTTTTGGACTCTTACCTTGACTTACAAATTGACCTCATTCAGTTGTGGGAACATAACTTATGCAACTATACTTTATACATAATTCCTGGGCTTTTTCCACTTTTTCAGAACATTACATTGCCTTCAAAATAGATTGTATTACACCAGTAAGTGCCACTTTTGAGTCTTTTAATGCAAAATAGTAGGGACGTACAAAGCCTATGGTACTTTTGGTTTCAAGTTGAAAATTGTTCCTTTGCCTAGCTAAGATCTAACTCTCACTCATTGCAACAGTGAGTACATAATTCATGGAATATCTTCAATTTTACCAAAATCTGACTATTGAAACCACTGTAGGAGTTTTAAATAGTGTAAGCTAGTAAATTCACTGTCATATTTTGTAATTGCCAAGTTATGAGTCATAATTACATAGAAAATTTTTTTATCAAGTGGTACTTCTAAAATGCTTGAAGTACCTATCTACTTCAGAAAAGTAGAAAGAGTAAAATGTTAAGGGAGATTTTGCTTCATTAAATAAGTAAGAAAAGCATATTTTCTGTGCAGTTCTCCTGGGTCTTAAGGCTCAAAGAACAATATTTGCAATTACACAAGGATTAAGCGCACCCGTAATTATAGAAAGGTTATTTGGGCTTTTGTACTAGAAAAGTCAAAGCTGCTTATAAATTTTATGTGCATGTATGTTATGTGTGCCTCATACACAAAGTGGTGAGCTAGAGAAGGTGGTGAGCTGCAGGTCTTTGGATACAAATGCCAGGGGATTCTAGCAATCCTCTTCATAGTTAGAAGAACAAAGCTTATGGTGGCTTGTGTTGTCATAAGAACACAGAAGAACATGCATGGCTTTAGTCAAGATTTCCCTGAGTTTTTAAGGGTATCATAAGATTTTCACAAACTTGTTTGGAAATCAAATTACTTCCTGCCCAAATGTACAACAAAGACCTGCTGTTACCAGGATATTTTTTTAATTGCAATTTTAGGGAGAGTCTGGTTGATCTTTGGTTTCTTTAACGTCCAAAACAGTAGTATTTCAGTTTGTAAATATGCCTGGTAATTAATATGCCTAACCTGCCGCTCTCCAGAACACATCAATACCCATCCCATTACGCAACACACATGCCAACCTTTAGCTTAGCTTCCTTTTCATCCCTCAGCATAGAACCCACTGAGAGTTTCTCACCAAGATGGTGGCAGTGGCAGGGTGGTTGCTGGCAGCAGCACAATCGAGGTTCTGTTCCGTGGCCTGTGATGTGTGGCAGCTAAAGCAGGAGGAGGAATGGGGCCCAGGAAGAGGAGGCTACGTAGGTGATGCAAGCCTTACCCAAGAAAAGCCTTAACACTTAATTTTTGTTCCACATTCTTACTGCTTGCTTGGAGATAGGTTTAAATGATGTCAGAATTACAGATCCTTGGAGGTTGAACTGCAAATAATGAAATGCTTTTTTCAACCACAAAATGGATGAGTTTATTCATACTGGAAGACAGTATCCAGGAGAAAAGGGAAAAATAAGAGAAGCTCTTAGAAACCGATTAGGCTTAAACATAGGTACAGCTGTCATGCTTATGTTTGTTTAGCATTATCTGACAAGTCAGGCTTATGTGCTTCAGGCCTCTGTCAATGAAAGCTGGACTCAAAAATACTTCATGTAGGTATTTGAAGTAAGCTATGCCTTTATGCACTTGGACAGTTATGCACCGCAGAGTTTTTCAATTATGACTGTTCAAAAAAAATGTTTGAATATAATGTAACTCCCAAGCCTACCTACTTGGCAGCCTCTCTAGCAAGTTCTGTGTATCTGTAGAGATACTTGAAGAAAATGGGTCATCATGAAAATAGTCAGGATTTCCAAGCTAATTTCAAAGGCTTCCTAGTTAGCAATTTAATTTTTTATTTTGTAACTTTGTTACATTTCAAATTTTCATAGGTGTCCTGGGGTCCTACCATAGATACAAATGGTACAGCTCCTACTTCAGAACTATCAGGCTACTGGAGCGCCTCAGCTGTCCATAGTAATTTTGATGGTAACAGGAGAGCTTGCAGTATAATTCATCAAATAATTTTTAGTGGCTTTTTTAGCACCCACAAAACCTTATCAGCATAACATTTAATTTCCTAAAATATAAGGAACAGTTCTGTTGCATTTTAAAGAGGATGTACGGCAGATGAACAGCATCATGGCACACAGATGATTCTGTCAACAATATAAATGTGTTATATTGTCTCAACCACCTGCAAATCTTCATTCTCCTGAATTGCTAGCAACTGTTCTTATTTTGTTCAAAACTTAGCTCTGTAATAGAAGCTTGCAAAAACAGAACACAGAAGGATGCTTGATACAGTGTATGACATAAGGAATAGTGTTTAAGAACAACCTTATCATTCTTATTGGGCTGCAGAACAGGAAAATTCTGAATAGAGCTATATGTATCCTCAGTTCTGACACCACAACTTCAAGCTTTGTTCTTCTTTTCCATTATATGAACTGAACACCTTTTACAAAGGCTGTGTCTGTATATATTATGTAACTTTAAATGTTACCTGTGTAAGATCATATCTTATATATATGGACACAGGTACACATAAGTATTTTTTAAATTAAGATTGTAATATCACCAGATCTGCTCTTGGAAATCCAGGGGGACCAAAATATTTTAGCATTCAAAATATTAATTTTGTATCATTTCAAGTATATACCAAAACAGTTTCTGATTAATACTGATGCAAATGTTTATTGTAAATATTACATACATTATACATTCACTTAATTTTTGTGGATTTAATCAACTTTACATTTTAGTAGCATTGAAGCCTCAGTTTGGTTTACAGACTTGTGACCAGATGGATATGGACATGGAGAACAAGGAGCACTGGAAATGGTCTGATGCTGAAAAGCCTGAAATGTCATTTTTGAAATGCTGGAATTCTTCAGGGACCTTCCAACCTTAAAAGCTGGAATTCTGGGATGTTTCTCAAGCAGACTTTCCAAGTATGACACACTGTCACCCTCCTATGGTTCTGCTTGTAGTCCTAAGAAAGACTTTGTATATAGGTAAAGACGTTGGGATTGACTATATGGGGACATGAAGGTGTCAAATGAAGTAAGAGGCTATTTTATTTTTTCAGTAATGGCTCTGAGTGTGACTGCCATGAAATTCACCTTTTAGTTAGTTCCTTGTTTATATTGTGCCATTGAAATGATTGCAAGGTGTTAATCATTTTGTTTAAAAAACAAACAAACAAAAAAACCCCTTCACCATATCGGTTGCTTTAAACTCAAATTACCTCTTAAAAGACCAAGGTACATTTACCTCATGTGTATATAATGTTTAATATTTTTCAGAATGTTCTCCAGGTTTGTAGTTTCGTGTTTCTAGAAATATGGGTATTACTAAATTTACAACTTCAGTGGTACTAAATGTAATATCTGGTGCCCCAAAACACTTTAATTTTCAGTATTTTATTGTATTAGCAAGTTTGCTGCTTTGTCACTGTAGCACCTGCCCTTACATAGCTGTGTGGATACTGCCTTGTAAATTTTACTTTTTGGATGATTTGAGGATCCTGTACAGATGAGTGTCACTTTTTTAAACCTTACCAAAATGTGCATTTCCCTTACATTTCTGAAAATATGTATTGTATTTGTAGAGTATACATTTCAATGGATTGTAAATAGGACAGTAGAAGAGTGGATGCTTATGTTAAGTGCTAACACTACAGTAGAGAGATTAAAGCAGTGAAAATAAATAACTTTTTTCAAAATGCGCGAGTTGTCTTTCAGAACTAGAAGTTGCAGGAAGATATGGATTTGTGTGTGATGTTCCTACCTGCTAAAATGTGGGTTTACTGTGAATTCATTTCTCAGAAGGAATTTCTTCTAGTACAAAAATGCTAAAGAGATTTGCTACTGCCGAGGCAATCCACCTCATCTGTGCACATAATGACAAAGTGCCTGCTCTTCCTTGCCTCCTATAGTAATGTTGGTATAAGAACCTTGCTGGTGTCTCTCATCTCCTGGACAAAACCAGTAATGACAAATTGTGTCCTCTCTACTTTTATATTTGCATAGAAATAACAGAGCTGCTGAGGATTTTAGACTACTTCAGCAGCTCAGCACCTCAGTGCATCCCAGAACAGCAAGTAAAATGAGCTTGTGTTGGAGTGGATTGTTTCTGTGCAAAACTCAGTTTCAGGCTGGTGCTACATTTCTGAAGGGAAGTGGAGATTTAGACACAACAAAAATAGGACATCTTGCCCTCACGTAAGTTTTGGCTCAGACAGAATTGCCAAAATTACTTTTTCCAGCAAACTTTCTCCGCAATCAGAAGCCATAAGGTGTCCAGAGAAAGCCTATGGCTATGTCAAAACACTGCCTTCCTTTCAAATGCTTTTACAGGAGCTGTGATTATTTGGCTGAGAACACATCCCTCTCCCATGAGTGGCTAAAGGAAGGCCTTTGCTACCATGGTAAGCAAACAAAACTCAGTACAATCCTGAATCCCTCTACTGTATTTACTAGTAGAGGAAATGTGTGGCCTGGAACAAGCATAGTGATGTTGCTGTCTCCCAAAATTCATTTTCATTAAGTAGTTTTCTCTGTTTTGTGCTTTGAGGGCCTGAGTCTAACAAATGCAAATTCATAAACAACAAACAATTACCACAAGTAACTTAAATGGGAGGGTGTTTTAGGATCACTTTAGAGGAGACACTGAATTCAGGAGATCTGCATGCTGATTTGGATTGCAAGTCAGCATAAAGAGTGGCAGAATTTCAGCTGGCTCTTTTGCCTGGTATAATTTTTTTTTAATTTTTAAAGCATGGGACTGTTGAAAGGGGTTCTTTTTAACACCCACTGCAGCCAAGCAATGAATATTTTCTGTAGGTGCAGCATAACTAAAGAGTATATGAACAAACCACTTCTATGCAGTACCAAGTAAGTACTGCAACTTTCCTTTTATCAATTTTTGTGGCATTGGTAACTGATGTACAGGGATGTACCCAGTAATTGTAGTATAGCGTAAGGGTGGTCCTGGCAGAAAATAGATTCCTTTTAAATAGGAAATCAGAAATTCCAAATTTCTCACTCAGTGCTCTTACTAGCTTTCTTTATCTATCCAGCCAAGCCATAACATTTCAGCTGGAACTAGCAGTGTTCATTGTTTTGCTGATGAAGAATTACTAGAATCTCACACTGCAAACTCCCTTACTGACATGAGGGGCTGCTGTTTTGAGTCTCATAGATCTATCTTGGAGTGGCTAGAATTGTTCCCAAGCCTTCCAGGCTGGAAAAAATGATATGTTGGCACAGCATTTCCTTTGTCAACTTGACTGGGCTGCAAATAAAATCCAGTAGTGCTCAAGAAACCCACACCCTTAAGTCTTCCTCAGAGTTTCTTGAAAATAAGATTTAAATCCCCAGTCTCTGAGATGAAATGGTACCTGAAATCATTACCTCTATTTATTGTGGTATTATATTAAATATCTAAAAGCCTAGAAAGCAGAGGCAATAAGTAACAGTCTTAAGATGTTGTAAAACAAGAGTTGGTGATAAATTCCAAGTTGGCTGAGTTTCAATAGCTTATCTATTGCTCTGGACATCCCCAGATGCTAATTTGCATTCATGCATTTTTCCCATTCCCTTATGCTGTGGGCGTGGGAAACGTGTGTAGTTCCAGTGTTTGAACTCTTAATTAGTATAGTAATGGGGTAAAAATGGCAAGAATTCTGTGATACCATGGTTGCTGTCTGATTCTTACGTGTTTCCAAAGAGTGGAATCAGGCTGTGCTTTCTTTCGTTATTGCCCTCCTGTGGCTTGGACTCTCTGACCTACATCTCCTTCCATGGAAGAGAGTTTTCTGTCGCTGTTACCTGAAGGGTCAGTGAGATTCAGTTCCTGAACCTCTTTGGACAATTCTCCATGAAAGTGAGCTACCTTTTTCTTACCTTTGTTCAGGAAACTGCTTTGCTGTGGCTTTTTTTTTTTTCAAAGGTAACTCTTTCCCACACTAGATGTTAGAAGGCTTTAAATTTTTATATCGGGAGACATTAGACCTTACAGAGATCCTAATTTCCATCTATCGAGATCTGAAAGGCCCATGGACTGTTGGTCTCTTCACTCCAATAATATTGTCAAATTGCTAATTTCCATCTCTTGCAAAGCCTCCTTGTGCTGAGGCTCACATGATCACAGGCGTGCAGCCTCCTGAGCCTCGTATCATTGCTGGTACAGTAGGTAAGCACAGCCCTTTCTCTAAACACTCTGAACAGCACTGAACTTCTCCCTCACTGAAGACACCGAAAACCTACCTGGACACCTTCCTGTGTAACCTGCTCTAGGAGACCCTGCCTTGGCAAGGGGGTTGGGCTAAGAGATCTTCAGGGGTCCCTTTCAACCCCAACAATTCTGTGATTCTGTGTACTTCAAGAAGGAGAAGGGAATAGTGCAAAGAAAAATATATTACAGCATTCCTTTTTTAACTTCTCCAGGCTGTGTTGTCAGTATGTACAGTAAGCTCACAGCTTCTCTCCTAAAGCCCAACTCTTCTGGTTCCTCAGTGAAGAGGATGCTTGAGAAGGAGAGGTGGATGTTTTGCTGCCTTTACTATTGCTGCAGTTGCAGGAGGCTTGAAGTACAATACTGAGGAAACTCACGTGGTAAAATTTACCTGAAAGCTTGCATACAGATAATCTCAGTGTAACTCTACAAATGGTTAAGACATTTTAAAGAAAAGTTCCAGGAAAGAAACCTGTCTCTGTCCATTGTTCTGCTAGTCTTTGAGTTCTAGCACAAAAGCAATATTACATGGTTTAGGCTCTTCATGATTTCTTCCTTCGTATTGATGTGTTGCTGCAGCCATTTTTGCAGTTTTATGTGGCCAGATGTGTGTTTTGTTGTTTCCTCTTCCAAAGATGTTGCATTCAGCAGCTGAAAATAATTTTCAATTGTTTTAAAAAGAAATAATTTATGCTACAGGCAGTATACGTGATACCCTTTGAATTAAAGACAGATGTTTTCTTCAGACCATTTGAAACCTGGCTGAAGTTAAAGGAACTTATTTAATATGTGGTTCAACTGATAAATGTTTAGGTGTCACTGTTTTTCACATCATGCCACTCATTTTTAGAAGCTGAATGACAGCTTGGGGGTTTTTCCATCCAGTGGATCTTCTCTGTTGGGAATAATTATCTTGGTATTTCTTTGTCACATTTTGTGTGTATTTAATGTTGTAGTATAGAGAAAGACAATTCCAGCACTCATCTTGCTCACTTGCTTACTTCACCCCTCTGTTTTAGCTAATGCAAAATTCTGCCTGCTATCGTGTGTGCTGAGTCACTGGCACTCAGTTCTCCCTGTCTCCCCACAGTTCCACTTCCTACTCTATGTCAGAAAGCCACTTGGAAAGCTGGAGGCAGTTGTTTTGGTTTAGTTCATTTGAAAAGGTTCCTTTTCTCTCTGATTTCTTGAGCTTTTCTTACCTTTTGTACAGCCTGGCTCTTGGAGACTTTACTGAGAAATTTTACCCAGCAGTGGGTCTCGCCCACATTGAAGTCCTACCATTTTTGTGGATGAGGGGAGAAGAATTCTCACCGACCATTCTTGACACAAGCTCCCTTGTTTGTGCACCCCTTCACACAGAATACCTCACACGTGGTTGTTTTGCTTTTGCTTTGGCCCCTTACTGCTCCAGATTTACAGGGTGAAACATCTCTGTTGTGTGCTTGAAGTTTTCAGAGTAAAACATCTTTATTGATATGGACTGTGACTCCAGCATCCTTAATGTTCAAAACCTCTTCTCAATTTTTACACATAAAGCAGTTCTAAAGTGTACAGTAAAATACAGCAAACTGTAATGCGCTGTTTCTTCTATATTACTTTCTGTTTGAAATAAGTTGTGATTGCAAGATTTCATGGAGTGACTTAGAGAAGTAGACCTCTGTATTGGTTTATGATACCATCCTGGAAAATATCTGAACTCAAGCTAGATAGAATTCCTTTAATGAAATTGCTTAGGTGGAAAAGGAAGAGGGATAACAAGACTAGAGATCATTTGGTGTTATCTGGGGTGAAAGGATCATTACCATGTCATCCCAGTTTTAACTGTGAAAAGATAGAAAGCTGTTCTGGTTGGAATTCTTAAAATCTATGTTTTAAAGAATACTTTGTTTACAACGGCCCATAGGAAAGCCAAAAAGATAGAGGTAAAAGTAGAATCAAATCAAAAGACCAGTGATGTCACTTTGAAGCTCCTTAGCTTCAATATATACCAACACGTGCTTCCTTCAGTGTCCATCTGTTAGGCGTGATTCCTAAGGCAGCTACACCCTGGTATAAATTATGAGAAATTATAGTATTTATAGATCTGGATTTGTTTGAATTTCTCATTTAGAGGTTAATACAGTCCTGGGTTATGACAAGACTTACACATGGTGACTGAGCTCTTGCAGATTCATATTTGATCAGGAAGCGAAGAGATTTAGAAGAAATTTGAAGATTTTCTTTTTCTGCACTCCTGAGGGTTTTAGTTGCAGCCACATGCCTTATCTAAGTGGTATTGGAAAAATTAGCCGGTCCGCCCAAGGCAAAGGCAGGCTTCTGAAGCAGCAGTGGTGTTTAAGGAGCTTCCAAGACTCGTCTGTGACTGATTCCTGAGGCAGAAGTGCTCTGGCAGGGGTCTGGTCCCTGGGAGGACTGTGTGTTTTCATGAGGTTGTTTTTCCTTATAGTTTTGAGCACAATTGGACGTGATGTATATAGGCCAAAGTTCAGGAAGGTGTCATCTCTCCAGTGACCTGTTTACTGAGCCTAAGCTGGAGTACAGGAACTTTATAAATTATTACAGATGTTTTACTTATGAGTGACTGATTAGGTTATGAATCAATCCCTCAAATAGGGACCTGTGTGCTTTTTCTGGCTCCCTGTCAGCGTCTTTCAAACTGTCTCCCTAGATGAATCCTGACATTTGGGAAGCCGGAGCTACAAGTCCTTGCAGAATATGTGATTGTGGGCCTGAAAAAGGTGGCCAGGCTGAAGGGACATTGCTCATCTCAGTTTCTCAAACTTTGCAGAATTGATGGAAGAAACCAAAGCTGATTCTTAAGCAAAGATTTTCATGTCAGGCCCTTCTCAAAGAAGCGCATTGGAAAAGTTCCTTAAAAGCAAGGAGGGTTTATCTGAAGTCAAAGGCGATCACAGAGAAGATAGGAGGTGAGACAGTTTTCCATTGCTTGGTGTTGCTTAGGCACAATTTAGTGTGGATTGATGCCTTTTTACCTGGTCAAGTACCTCTACTCAAGTAGACAAATATCCATCTATTAACAGGTGAGACAGTGAAACACACACCCTGAGAAAAGAACTCATCTCTCTTCCCTAAGGAAGGCTTGGGAGTCATCTGACAAGCTAAAAATAATTATAGGGAGAAAATCGTCATAGTAAGGAAGGTAAGGCAGGTATTTTTAAAGGTCTAATAAAGAAATGGCTGTGCAAACACATGAACGTACAATAAAAATTCAAAAGACATGGATATGACAAATGAAGGATGAAAATTCAAGACTAAGAAAGTGAGAAAGAAAGAAACAAAGCTATATCACTGCAGTTCTCATGCCATCTGTGCATACGACGAGGTGCTAGACAGAATTTTGCTGACACATCCTATTTTGAGGGCGATGTTGAAGATAGCACAAGCAGTGCATTGTCTATACCGTAATTTTTGGTCTTCCATACAGAAAATCAATCCAGATTCAGTTTTTTTTCATATGGACTTTGAACTACAGCAACAAAGCCATGCGAAAACATGGCTTGTTGTAATCTAGGCAGCTGGAACACCGAGATACAGAGAAAGCACAGCTCCCCAGTACAGAAAAGAGGAGTGAAATGAAAGCCAGTGAAGGGGAACATGCTCTATATCTAGGAGGAAAGCCATGACTCTTTTTATATATCAGACATCTACAGTGAAAGGACAGAGAATAAGCTGGAAGAGACTGATGTAGTAGATTACGTTTCTGCTGTGAATGTGGGGGAAAAGTTATCCCAGATTATTCCAGTCTGTGAAGGACATCTTGCTGATGGCTTATGGGAGCCAGAAAAAGCAGTGAGCTTTGGCATCCTAGTCTGTGATGAGGCTTCTTCCTTTGCTTTCACAGCAAACCACAGATAACTTTATCTTGTAGCAAGTAATGCTGGGCAGCTTTAACCTTTCTGTGGGCAGACACAGCCCATGTTTTAGTCTCCCACTGCATGCTCTGATTAGCCCTGCAGCTACTCAGGAAAGGACCACATTAATTCATGTGAGACAAATACACAGTGAAAGCATAGCCAAGTAGTGTATCAGGGAATGTGAGGACCCTCTCTGTAGATAGGACAAAGATTTGCTGCAGTCAGGAAAATTATAGCATTGCTAATGATTCCAGACTCCCCACCGCAACATTTGTGCGTTCCCGGCTGGAAAATGTAAGGTTTCCATTCAGGTATGTTTTTGTGCATGCACAGTCATATCACGGCTGCAATTAGCAAAGCTACACTTGGATCCCTTGGGAAGGGGATGCTCGTTCAGCCAGGAGGTCTCCTGCTACTGGTGTTTTCCCTGGGTTTACAGCACAGTCCTCTCCTGTCTTGTTCCAGGAGTCCAGTGGAGAAGTGACATGCAGGACTGCACTCTCCGTAAGCCAGGTTGTTGCATTTTGTTTTAGCCCATCCATAATTGGAAGATTGAAAAGCCCATATTTTCAAGGTACAGGTGTTTTAATTTCTATTATTCTGGTTAATGTAATTAATACACAGACTAATAAACACAAAACTACTTTTCGCATGTTTGTTGTGTAATTACAAATCTGTCTGGATACAGCAAGCATTTTGGCATGGTTGCCATATGATTTATTGTATTCATGCTGCTGAGGTTTTTTGGTATTTCAGTTCTGGTTTTATTACAACTGACTGTGTTATTTAGAGCTAAATGTGATATTTCCTTGCCAAAAAATCTCCTTATCTACAAAGACACAGTACCATTCTGTGCAGGTGATAACAAGCATTCATTTCTTGTAAAATATTTTTATTAGTCTCAGTCTAGTTCTTTATTGCACTATACAAGCTTGAAGTTTGGCATCTCCTACACTCGGTTTTGTATGTGTCTTATTTACTGATAAATTTAAAAGTTTATAGAGAAAAAGGACTTGCTGAACAGATAAAAATATCAGGTTGTGGCTACATTGTTTATCTTTCTTTTTTTTTTTTTTTAATGCCTTTATTCTCCTGGCTGCAATAGCTGGAATTTTCTGTCAATGTACATAGTAAAAAATTGGCACAGTTTATATTTTCTTTGACTGCCATGTTCAGGCAATGCTTATTTGTTGCCTCTGTCTTCATTTTTTCTGTTTCCTTAGTTTAAAACTCAAGAGCTTGACAGTCATGTAGGTAGATTCTTCCAGGTACCTGGAAGAAACAAGACTGACTGCTATGTAATGATGTCTGTCTCTGGTTTATGTGGCTGCTTCATGGTAAGCTGCAACCAGAGGCAATTAATTTCTTCGCAATAAATCCTCAAGCTTCTACAAACTTCAGTACCTCTATGGACTTGGAGGAAATTTAAGTTAGGTGAAGTAAAAGCAGGTATGGAAATGGACCAGACGCTTTGTTTTCTTTCTGTGTGTGATACAATACAATCCACTACTGATACTTTTCTTATTTGTCATAAGCCCTATTGTAGCACTGCTAATTCTGTCATGTTTGGCTGTCAAAGCCTGTCACAAAATGGATCAATCTCAAATGCCTCAATTATATGTGCCTATTGATGCTGAACATCTAAAATAAGGTATTTCTTTTCCAGATATTGCATTTAAAACTCATTGCAAAATCGAGTTGGTTTTTGGACAATAAGATTTTCTTAATACTGAGAGGGGAGGAAAGGGCAATTTTAAGAGCTGCCAGTCAAGAACTCCAAAACTCTTCTTAAAATCTGCTCCTTATTTCAGTGATTACTTTGTTTTAACTGAGGGAAAAAATCTCCCCCCATGTTTAGGCATTATTGGATTGCTCTTGCACCTCACAAAGGGGCTCAGCACTGCTATTTTTACTGCAAAATACTAGTAGATGTAGGTAGGTTGAGAGTTAATCATGTCTTACAGCAAAAATGTAAAAACATCAAATCAAAACACTTTGTCAAAACTTACATTATACTTGTGAAGCATTCACACCTGAATTTATAAATTTTACAAATCTTGTTACAAGAGATTACTCTGCCTATAAATAATTTGATACACTTTTACTCTGCTGAAAGGAAGATTGGATTTGATAGTTACTGAGCTATTTTGAGTGATCTGCCTATGTATGGTACCAAAACAACCATGGTAGCTCACACTTAAATGCAATTGTAGCTAGAGTCATTGAATGGTTTGGGTTGGAAGGAACCTTAAGGATCACCATATTCCAAGCCCTGCCATGGGCAGGGATGCCTTGCACTAGACCAGGTTGCTAAGAGCCCCATCCAACCCAGCCTTGAACACTTCCAGGAAGGGAGCATCCTGGACAAGCTTCTCTGGACAACCTGTGCCAGTGCCTCACCACCCTCACAGGAACTCAACCTGTTCTCTTTCACTTTAAAGCCATCTCCCCCTTGTCCTGTCACTCCATGCCCTTATATAAAGTCCGTCTCAAGGGAGGGACTCTCTTGCAGGCTCCCTTCAGGTACTGGAAGGTGCTGTAAGGTCTCCTGTCTTCCATGCTCCATGCATCTATACCACAGGTGATGTACAATTGCAATTCAGTATTAGAAGCCATCTCAGTTTCTCAAGTCATCTTTAATTTTCAGGTATTCAGTAGTGTATCGTTGTCCACAGACTAGAGGGGATTGCTAAAGAAAATTGTGTGATTGACTTATTGTACTCAATTCATGGAGGTAGAAGGTGGCCCTAGTCTGGGTGATACTGTGCTTTGCACACAAGAATGAAAGAGATTTTCTGTTGGACTTCCAGGTTCTTTGCTCGCTTTTCTCAATAACAAACACATTTCATTTTTTCATTCTTATGAGTTAGTTTAGGGAGCTACTCAACTCCTTGAGCTTCCTGTTTGGACCTATGAAAATAATATTTGCTGCAACTTTAATTCTGCTGCAATTGAATTAAATATTTTGGATACGATCAGCACTGTTGGAAGAGAGAGAATGAGAAAAAACAGTTGCCAGCTCTACTTTCCGTGCTGAAGATCAAAGACACCAGATAGCAATAATCTTTTAACTGAGAGTGGAACTAATCTTCTTATGAGTCTTATTCTTCCCCAAAACTAAACATTTTTGCTTTAGGCATTGGAGACACACTGTTTCTTAAGAATTGAACAGCAGTGAATTTGTGTACAAAAACCCATTGCAATTCTGCAGCCAGGTGATGTACTGTGCAGAACACTCACTGCACCACTTTAAAATTCTGACAACATCTCCTGCCTTTGATCTTGTTATAAATGCTAAAAAAACTGTAGAGAATAGTAATCAAAGTCCTTAACACACATCTACTTAAAATGTCCCCAGGCCTGAAAAGAAATACATGTCATTATTAAACTTTTTTTTCTTTTTTTTTTTTCTTTTTTAAGAAGAGGCCACAATGCAGAAGCTGGAAAGCTCAGTGGCAAGTGAAGAAAGTTGCTGTGAGATTCTTTTCTACAAGGGATTCAAAAATTCATAGTTTAAAGAAGCTGATATTTTTAGTGCCATACTACTTCAACATGAGTGTATCCTGGTATCATTAGTTCCAAGTTAAAAGGGCTGATTTTTCAGATATTTATCTCTTAATGAGAAAATCTTAGTCATGTCCTTTTAAAGTTCTTTCTAGGGGGGAAAGGGAGTTATGTTGTACTTCATATTTGTTCAGGTCTATAATTCACTTGAAATTTTTGATAGAGAAAAGAACTTTTGAAGTATCTGAATTATGCAGCTTTGAAACACTTTTTTCTTATAAGCCTGTAACTTTTTAGATAGTTATCTCTGGTTTTGCTTGCTGTTGCTTAAGTAGATTTTAGAAAAGAACATGTGATGTGATACAGAGGCTTTTCATTTCCCTGATTGAAATTAAACAACAAATATTCAGGCTCCCTTACAGGTTGTGAGACTGGAAAAGGGTGGCCATTACGAATCTGTCCAAATTATTTACAGTTTATTCATTTACTTAAATCCTAATCAAACCCAATTTTACTTAATAAGTTGTTGTGCTGGTTTTTGCTGGGGTAGAGTTCATTATCTTCACAGTGGCTGGTATGGGGCTGTTTTGGATTTCTGCTGAGCACAGGGTTGATAATTAAGAGATGTTTTTGTTATTGCTGAACAGGACTTGCACAGAGCCAAGGCCTTTTCTGCTTTCCATACTGCCATGCTGACAAGGAATGTGGGGGTGCTTGGGAGGCTGGGAGGAGACACAGCCAGGACAGGTGACCCCAGCTGACCTGAGGGATATTCCAGACCACAGGACATCATGCTCAGGGTATAAAGTGTGGGGAAGAAGGAGGAAGGGGGGGACATTGGAGTGATGGTGTTCATGTTCCCAACTTCTTACACGTGATGGGGCCCTACTCTCCTGGGGATGGCTGAACACCTACCTGCCCATGGGAAGAAGTGAATTAATTCATTGTTTTGCTTTGCTTGTGTGCATGGCTTTTGCTTTTCCTATTAAACTGTCTTCATCTCAAACCATGAGTTTTCCACCTTTTACCCTTCCAAGTCTCTCCCCAGTGCTGCTGATGTGGGAGTGAGCAAGTGGCTGTGTAGGGCGTGGCTGCTGCCTGGGGCTAAACCAAGAAAGTTGGTGAAACAGAAAAGTGCTCTTTACAATAAGACCCAGAAGGAGCTGATTTCATAGAATATAACTCTTACTAATCAGTGAGTTCATAGTCATTGGCACAAAAAGGATCATTTGACAAGGAACGTGTTTTGATTTTTTTTTTCTTGAAACAAACACTGGAGTTAATTAGTAGCTCTGCTGATAGATTTACCAAACCACTACTGCCATATCAAATTCTTTTCAAATGCAAGCATAGTAACACAAGTCAATGAGAAGAATTTCCTTTTTCTTTTAGAGTTCATCATTGCATCAGATGTGACATCAAGAAACTGCAGTAGAAATTCAGCCTTGCTACCACAAAAATGAGTGACTGTTTAACTACACACTGTTGATAATTTATAGCTGTTTAAATTTTTTACTTTTTGTTGCAAATGGTTTTGTATATCCACATATTAAAATATTTGGATTAGAAGGTAAACCAGCAACAGCACATGGGCATTAAAAAATAAAAATATCTGCATTAATTGTGCCACTGCATTGCTGACCTCAGCAAGGAATGTTCATTGTTGGAAAAATAATCCCTTTCATGACAAATTCCGAATTAAAAGTAACCTATTATTCTTGAAGCTAATAAATCTGCTGTGAGGAATATGTAGAATTTATTGGACAACTCATGTTGCATACAAAACACTATATGGTATTTCGTTTCAGGAATAACACCGTAATCTCATCAGAAGTCCTACTACATTAACTCACAATTGATAGGATGTGGCTCATGATTCATTCACTTGTACATAGAAAAGGCTAAACATGATAAAAAGACTGTGATGAAATCCTTAATGTCTGTTGTGTTGCACTGTACTTCCCAAAAGAATGTAGCTCTTTTAATTATAAGTGCTGATGCCTGAGGTGATTATAAAGACCGTGATACAGGAACAAGGCAGAAACCTAACAAGGATAACTTCTCAATAAATAATAAATATTACTAGAAAAGATTCTTAATCTTAACTGCCTTTATTCATAATGCTTTTTCAAAACCTTCCTGATTTTTTTCTCTTGAGAATTAAGATTAAATAATAAAATCATTGAACAGTCATTTTAAGAATAATTTAAATTATTACAAAAGTATTTTAATAATTTAAACAATTTAATAGTTGTTTAAAATCATTAACACGAGTTGTAAATGGAGTATTATTTAATTTTGTAAATATCATGGGTTAGCATAGCTAGGAAGTGATTCTCCTGCAAAGAGGTGCTTACAGCTTCCTCTATGACCTAACAGAACCTATCAACTGGCTAGTGTGAATATTGGCAACTTTAAGCCACTTAAAGAGCTTGACATGCCTCTGTAATCCACATTTAAGAATGAACAAACCCCCGGAAAGCCTCTCTTGCTTCCGGCCTTTGGACAGGTAACTGGGGGCTGGGACTCAGCCATCCTGGAGCCGTGCGGCCCTGTTCCACCCGCGGCCCCACAGCCCTGCTCCGTGCAGGCAGCGCGGCCTGGCTCCACACCACCCCCTTCCAGTGCGGCCGAAGATTCAGCTGAAGCTGCCTGGCAAAGATCATGGGACCAACAGTGATAAGTGAACTCCAGCTGCGGGGCCGGGTGAGATTAACCCTCCTTTAGTGCTGTAAGTTTCCTCCAGAACAGAGGAAGCCTGCAGAGATCAATCCTCTTCCGAGTCTGAGGAAGGGGGAAGGTGAAGAAAACACCAGAGAGACACCAAAGTCAGTGAAGAAGGAAGAGCTGAAACCCTGAGGGAGGAGAAAGAGGAGATGCTTAGAAGCTGAAATTCTGTTGTAAAGCTATGGTGGTGATGGACTGTGATATATCAGAGTACCCATTGTAATTCCATGAAAGCATGGGGGGGGTGGAGCATTCAAACTGTAATTGTGAGCAAAAGTACCTGTGCTGAAATAAGCAAATGCTGAAGCAGCTGTAATTTGATGAGAAGTTTGAACAGGGAGAGATGGAAGTGATGAGGACTCTTGCTCCAAATTGGAAGAAGACCTCTGTTCCTGGAGATGAAGATGCTCCCAGAGATAGGTGAAGAGAACCTTTGTTTCTGAACAGCTCATCCTTAAAATGGTACCCCAGTAGCTCAAGATTGAACCCTCAAAAGCAGTTGTGGGGAAAGCTGTAAGTCGAGGGAAGGGACTCTCACATGAGAGCAGAGAACCAGCCCAGGCGGCTGTCTCGCTGTGACACTGAAGCCATGAGAGAACTGCTTGTGGAGATGTCTCCATAGCATGAGCAAGAGAGACTCCTCTCCCTAAGTGAACTGGAAACGGTTATTATGGAAGTGGTAAACTGACTGAAAATCTCAAGGGTTGTCTTTTTACATTGTCAGTGGGAGAAAGGAGAAAGGTGGGAGGAGAAGTGTTCTGAAGGTTTGGTCTGAATTTTTTCCCTTTCTTTTAGGTCTGTTAATAAACTTCTTTATATTCTTTTAAGTTTTGTGCCTGCTTTGCTTTCTCCTAATTCTTATCTCACAGAAGGTAAATAAGTAAGTAATGAATATTTTGAACCAAAACCACTACACTAATTTGGTGTTTCTGCCTGGTTACAAACTGAACCCACTACACCTACATTAAAACACATAAACTACTGCATAAGTGTGTAAAGCTAATTATATTATGTTTTTTGGGATTGAGGTAATTTTATTTAGCTATGTATTTTCTGCACTGTGCTTCCTCAGACTTCTGTTATATGTTCTTCTGAAGAAAATAGTTCTATAATTATACTTTACTCAAAGCACAGATTTTGCCAAGATTTACTGCCGTCAGTCATGCGCTCAAGCATCTGCAGTAGCAACAGAGAAAGGAAAGGATATATAAATAATTTTCTTGGAATTATTTCTACACTGTTATTTCTCACTTCTTTCACAGTATCTCTAATTCCTCCGGGTCTGATTACTGGAACAGACTGTTTTCGTTAGCTTTTCTTGAAAAAACCCTTAAGGAGCAGAGAGTGGTGGTGTCAGGAGGTTGCTGTGGTGGTCATGGATACAGCACTGCAGCATATGAAGAGCCTGCCCAAGGCAAGAGCAAACAGAATTTCTCCTGCAAATACATGGTAAGTGAAGTAAAAAAAAATCCTCATTTTATGTCTCCTTAGAAGCATTTGAGGCTATAACGCCTATGATATGTAATCCCAGTTTGTTTCTACTATCTCTTAGAATACAAGAAGTTGTCACACAGAAAACTGGATAGGCAATAAGGAGTTTGAACTTTGTGCTAGAAAGAGATGAAAACTAAGAGGTTTTGAACATGGGAGATGAGTCTTGATGTTTAGGAAATGTTCTCAAATGAAGACCATTTCCTAGAGATGAAACAGTTTCGTTTGTGCTGTCTTTTGTGGTGATTAGGTCTTACTCTGAGGTTGAAAATGGAACTTCTGGGTTTTAATCTCCAGAAAGGCTGACAAATCTCAGCAGCTCCATTTGTTAAGTTTCTCTTTCCAGCACACACTTACAGGTGGTCACTGGAAAAGGTCCAGCCAGAAGAAGGGTGCTTCCAGCTGCTCCAGGTTTGTCCATGAGCACTTCAGATGCCCAAAAAGCCTCTTACAGCAGTCTCTGCCCTGTTTGTGAAGGGCCCATATACAGCCTGTAGGACTGGGTGGAGATTCAGGGGGAAAAAAAGGCCTCAAAAAGATTCTGGAAATCATCAGAGCTTTCACAGTCCTCACAAGGGAGATAAGCCATATCCACGTGCTCGGTAAACATTTGCCTAGACTATTTCTGAAAGATTTGCCAGACTCTTTCTGGTGGATATCCTACAACTTCCCTAGGCAATACATTTCAATACTTCACTACTCTTATCTTTAGAAAGGTTCTTTATGTCCAACACGAATATTTCTTGCCTCTTGTGAAGGAAAATAAGCTATGTTCGCCACAATTTGTCTGTAACAAAATGCTTGTTGACTCTTGCTTGCTGTCATGGTGGTACTCAAAAATAATGTTGGATGACTCATTCAGGGTGGATTTCTTTACCCCAAACAACCAAAATAAAATGATTGGTATAAAAATCCTTATTTCCCTCCTTTGCTCCTCTTCAAAAGAATCACTGCCCACCATCCCAATCTTTCAGTATATTCCCAATCCTTCACAAGCTGTCAAAATAACACCAAGTCCTGACATTGCTTCAGCTGGGGTTTTTTTTAATTCCTGTGATGAGCAACCCACCTTGAATTAATCCGAAGGCAATATTCTACTTGTCTCACTTTTTCTCACTAAGGATACAGTCAGCTAGCTATCAACTTATAGAAGTTTGGAGTTAATTACTTTCAACAATTTGGAATTAATTAGTTGTAGTAATTTGGGAGTTGGAGCTAGATAATCCTTAAGGTCCTTTTCAACCCAAGCCATTCTGTGATAATGTCAAGGTTTAATTAACACAGATTAAATAATCTGCCACTTCTTGTGAGAGCATTTCTGCTTTGCTGTAGCACTTCAGCCTTTCTATGTCCCTGATTTGGTATTAAATAGATTATACTGATCAACTTAATGTGATAATGCTAACCTCAAATTTATATTAATTAAACTCTCATTTTGAAGAACTCTTACCTTAATTTTAGGCCTTGCATTAACACATTCCTGGACAAAGAACTGATCAGATATTGGAAACAATCCTAGACTTGGCACAAAATGGTACATGGCAAAACTTCTGGAAAACTCGATTTTGGCTGATGGCTTTGATGCACATGACCACATTGACTTTTGAGCATTTGCTCTTATTCTATGGGCAGCAACAAGAACATTTAGTAATGGTGAGTCAAAAAGAAAAAGAAAAATTAGGGTTTTTCTAAATCTGTAAGTAGCACTAGGGATGACTTGCCAATGAGTCAGTGTTTTAGTGACTAACTAGCAATACTAGAATTGCACTACTAATACAAAAACTGTTTTGTCACAATAATAAACAGGATAAAAATAGCAAACATTAACTTCACCAGCCAGAAAATCCATGTGCCTGAATGCTCTGTTCCCTTACCTGCACTTCTCCTGGAAGCATGCCCTTGGTGCCTTCTGGAAAGAATGAGTTTGCTTTGTTTGCTGCTTTTGCATCTTTTTAGGAGCAAGATGGACTTTTTAGGCCTTTTGTAGAAACGGTACCTTCAAAATCTCACACTTTTCTTTAATACGTCCTATTTTGCTCACGTGTAAGATATTCAGAAGCTGCAGATGCTTCAGAGGGATACATGACTGATAATATGCTCCTTAGAGAAAAATTCAGGGAATGCAAGTGGAAGGGCAAGGAATGCAAAATCCCTGCAAGTATACTAACTCTAGACATGTGGTCTGCTTTCAGCTGCTGGGTTGTTTCTGTTCATTGGGGGTCTTCTTAATTTGTTTTACTTCCATTATTGCGAATCTCCTTCAAGTTATATTCTGAACAACTTTTAATTGGTATGATAATTTATTTTTTCCCCATTGGGGTTTCCTAGCATAACTGTAAAATCCTCCCTGCCCTTTACAAAAAAGAGGACCTCAGCCTGGTTACCACAAGGCTGGTGATCCAGAGACAACTACCTGCTTAAGTGTCCTGGTTTTCTTGGGCCTGCAGATAACACATTGAAACATCGAAGAGTGGATAATATTATTTGGTTCAATGCTGGCAGATGTGAGGAACAGCTCAGCCCCACAAATACAAAGAAGCAGAGAGGCAGGATGGGGAATCCCTGTAGCCCAGTAACAGGAATGAAGCCCCTGTCACAAAGCTGCCCTGGGAAAGCCATAAGCCTTGCTGTCCAGCTGTGAGTCCCAGCTGATGATGCTGCTGCTGGAGAGGTTCTCTGTGCCTGGCCTCCGGGTGCTGGACTTGCCACAGCACATTTAGGGAGGAACCAAAGGTGGGGAAAGGGAGGGAGAGAAGCAACAAGCATAGGAAAAGAGAGGGGAAAGAGGATAAAATGGGCTGGTTGTGTGCGAACAGGTGGCTGCCATTTACACTTAAGGTCACTGTGCTTTGGTCGTTACATTAAGGCTGCACCCTCTGCTGCACTGGCACATTCTGTCCTGTTCCATCATGAAACTCCATTTCTAACGACTATAAATACATTTCATTTAAATACATATTCCATATGTATTTAAATTTATATTTCGTTTAAAGACAACTTTTTCTTTAGGAATTGCAGGAGAATTTGAAGTACCACTTAGGATTGTGTTTCACTATTTTTCCCATATCTTCAAATCTAGGAGGTACAGAAGAGCAAAAAACACACCAGAGGGCTTTTGGACCCTGTAAGTTGTTTTAAAGATGAAATTTTGGTTTTGTTTTTGAAAATGCTCTGGCTTCTACTTGTACTTACAAGATGTAAGTACAGCTTGATAAAGCACACTTAATAACATTCCCCCTTCCCCAGCTTTCATTCCACTAATGTGTCTTCCATATGTGCTACCTACTGAATAAAATCATAACAAATAGTGCATGTAAGATATACAGGTATGCATAAAGGACATCACGTATTTAATTTGTGACATCAGTAAATTATTACTTGACTTTCCTTTTTGGCACTAGTAAGAACACTTTTAAACCAAGCTACTTTTTAGTTTTGTCCTTTTAAGGTGCTATGTGATGGACTTCATCATATTTTTGAGAGGCTGCTTATTCTCGGGCTTTCCATGAGAAGAGTGTGGGCACACAGAAGGGTGAGGGGCTCACAGGTTTTTTCTGGGATGTCAATACCCACATCTGCCTCTGTTCCACTGGAGGAGCTGAGGTTCGGAGGATGGCAATCCACTAGCACAGCTAAGAATGTAGGAAGAACTGTCTGGTGAAGGAAGTCAGGAAGCTGAAGCATGAAGTGTATGCAGTCCTTCCAAGCAGTCAATTTCAATTTTAATTTTATGTTTCTTTATACAGCTCTTGCTCTCACTATCCCACGGCCTTGTCCCCGTGCATGACTCCCTCTCTCCATTCTTCTCTGACACATGCTGTTTCTCCTTTCCTAGCAAAGACATCGGAGCTCTCTAAATAACTTCCTTCACTCTTGAACTTCATATGTAAGTTATTCATATCTATATATATTTGTATTACCAACAGCTACAGAAGTTGGGATAAATAAGGCACCTTTCAACATTTTTATTAAGGCACTTTGAGAAGTATTCAGGATTAATGCATACTGACAAAGTTCTACCCTAATTCACTCGTGTCACTCAAGCGTAGGTACAAATGGGAATAGGCACTAATCTGTAATTCACATAATTATAATGTCATCTTGACAGAACTTGCTAGCTAATTTATGGAGTAGCAAGAATAAAACAATTTCATTGTAGCTAAGCTGATTAATTTAACTACGACTGATTTAAATAGTGTGACACAAATTAGTGGCAAAAAATGGAATTTTATGCCTTCCCCTTCCTTTTTATTTAACCTGCCAGTCTACATTGATTTTTTTTTTCTGTTTCAAAGTAGAAGCAACTGCACAATTGTCAATTAGCAGCATATATTATTTCATACCACCCACATCCCTTTTTGCAAAGCTTGCAGACTGTGTTCATACAGAAATAAATGTATAGCAGTGAATGAATTATATGCAGTCCTTCAAAGATTACTAATTGAGAGAGAATTATAGGTGCTAAAACATGGAAGAAAATGAATAAAGCTCTTTGGATGCTTTAAAATATCTCACTGTAGGTGCAGGTTATGATGTAATTTTTAACACAATTCCATAGTACAGAAAAATATAAAAATAACCTTTGGAAAACATTCCAGCAGCAATTTGGTCCTTAAACACCATATGGAGAAGTAACTAATCCTATACACAACTAGATGATTCAGTGGGATAATCCACAGAAGAATTTCCATATGGCATTCTCAGTGTTCTTCAACACATCCTTTACTATCTCCAGCCCATGCTTATGAAATGTTGGCAGATGCACTGCTGCTACAGAAGCCTGAGCTGAAAAGCAAAATGAATATCCATTTTATCTGTATCCAAAGACACAGATGACACATGGATGTGTCATCGCTAGCTAAATGCTGTTATTTGTCCTCTTGGATGGTGAGCCAAGGCCAGGAAGAAGATAGGATTTCAACTGGCATAAGCACAGCCCATCTCTGCTATGGTACAGGTGTGCCAGACTTGAGTTTAGATTCAGATTTAGATCATTAAGATAATTGAAGCATTTGACTGGACTGAACAGGATTCCATTTGAAACATTCTTTTCCCACATTCCCAGACTCCAGGATTTGCCAGTGTAATTTCCCTCATTTCCAGCTTCTCAAACTGAAAAACAACTTTTTTTTTCTTCTATCAATCCCTTAGTGTTATTTTAGAAATCATTTTGAAATGATCTGTCCATTTAGAGGGTCTTTTACATGAAAGTACTCCAGACACTTTCTAGCAACCCTGGCCCTCATGCAGTGGTCTTGAAGGCAGCAAATTGATAAAGATGCATTAATATGCATTTCCATTATAAAGAGTACACAGCACAGAGACTGCAGAGCATACAAAGCAGCATAGAGAGCAAAAAGCATCTGGCCAAATAGCAGACATGTATCTTGGTGACTTCTTTGGGCATTATTTTTAGTATCACCTTCTTTAGCATGGAAGGACACAGTAATTACATTTCACTGGTGAAGTTCTCTGTCAAAGAATGGTCTTGATGCTCCCATCAGTCCACAACCTGGTTTTAAGTTATCCGTTTCATAAACTCTGTTACCAGGAAGTGTACTGCACTCAGCACTCTCATTTGAAGAGAAGCAGAAGCTTTAATCTTGTAACTAATTTCCAGAGCTTAAAATTTAGACTGACAGGGGACTTTAGTTTCAGGTGGTTTGCTCTGCTGAGAAAAGTTATGCAGTCTGAAGCAGAGCCAGATTTCTTATGGTACCTTTATGAACATCAAAACTGTCTCTGAGCAAACATGAGATCCATTTCAAATTCCTTCCTAAAACAATAGAACAGTTTCTTAAAGTATGCTCACTGATGATGACAGAATCTTATTTACTTCTTTATTACCTTCACAGCAAATTTTAATTAATCATATATTCTTCAATTATTTAATCACTTTCAGTTGGCTATCCTTACAGACTTGATGTAGGCAACATTAATTATTTGCCTATGGCAAGATTTTATGAACTCTAATATGCACCACATGTTCAACTTGCTCAAAATTAATTGCAGACATTGTATTTGGCATTAATGTACATCTTTAATTGGCTTTAATTTCACATCTATGCTGCTTTATATACAGCATTCTTTATCAGCATAAATGCACACTGCTTCTGGTATGTGTAACAGCAGCCACCAAAGCCAGCTTTTGTATTCACATTCTACCTTTTAATATTAATCTAGTTTTCTGAATTTAAAAAAAAAGGAAGAAGTAATTAGAAAATAATCTTTCTTATTTATTATTAGTTACTTGGAAAGTCAGATGGAAAATGCTGGCTGAGATCTAACAGAGAAAATATAAAGTCGCTAAGGTTTGCCTGAACAAGAAGGTTTGCCCATTTAAGAAAAAAATCTCTTTGAAGGAGGCTTTGTTGTGGAAATCCATCCTTAGCCTGAAGAAACAGGCAACAGCCTCACTTACTAGCTAGCAGCTTGTTAGGGACAGCCCCAGGACTGGTCCCACAGATCCTAGCAGTTTGCCCAGAGACACATCTGAGGCCTGGTACCAACCTGGAGGTGAAACCGAACAAGCCCCAGCATAGGAAAACACTCCAACATGCGCTAGGAATCTAGCACTGGCTTATCATGCAGATATCTAGTGGTTGATACACAGATTAGGCAAATTAATGATAATTAGGGTAAGTTCACAAGTGCTGTAAGCACCTTTCAAATTACAAGGTGTAGATATCCTGAGAACTACAGCAACGCAACACTGCACATCTCGAATGAGATACAACACGTAACATTCAAATACAGAACACTATTTTTCAGTCCACAAAGTACTCTGCTGAAACACACAGAGATTTGCCACATTGACAATTTGGATTTAAGAAAAAAGTGGCATCATTTTACTTTCTGAGGGGATCCTGATCATGTCAGATCTCTTTCAGTAGAACATGTTTTTGGACCAGTAACTCAGACCATGAGTGCATCAAAATCTTCACTTATTGCTGAGGGAGACTTCAGCATAAACTACGGAGTAACACTCAGCAATTTTTAGGATAAGAAGGCAGGATCAAATGCTACTCAACACAAAATATAATAAACCAATTACTCAAGATAATACAAAAAGTGTAGCTGAATGAGCAGACTTTGTTATGTTCTAGGCAACAGGAAATACAGCATACAGAATAAAGTATTCCTTTTCCCTTAGCAGTTGACAGGAGCAGCAAAAAACAACGTAACACTTGAAGAACAGTTTCTGTCTTACCACCAGACTTTAAAATTATGCTGTCAGCATATTTGTAGCAAGCTGCTTTACACTGAGGCATTTAATTATTTCAAGTCCCAGAATTCCACTTCTCATTCTTAAATATTGGGTAGGAATCAATTTCAAATGGATGCTGCTTTAAAAAGGCCAGAGAACATGGTTTAGCTAGAAAACAGTAGCCTGCAGATTCAACATTCAGACTCCCAAGGACAAAGTCTTTGCTGTCCAGAACAATAAGTTTAAACTTCATACCACCCTTACGGAAAGCCAAATTTTAGAAGCTTATATTATTTCAAAGTTCAGTTTGCTGTTTTAAAGTGAAGGAAATACTTTCAGTGGTCTCGACTATTTCATCTGGATCTGAAGAGGTGACTTAGAGCGACAATGAATTACCTTTGAATTGTAAGACCCACCTGCATCTTTTCCCTGCCTGTTTGCCTGAGGACAAATTACTGTTGCTAATGACTCAGCACATAAGTGGCACTCAGGGCAAGCAGAATGCACAGCAGTTCACTCTCATCCAAAATCAAGCTAAATTAAACCATTTAGCGTTACCGGGGAAAAAATGCATCTGAACTGTTCAGGCCCCTGGTATTTTCAGAGACACTAAACCAGCCCATAAACTCGGCCATCAGGCTAACTTTCCTTTGTGATCTGCTGCCGCCTCGTGGGCTCGCCGTGAATTTTAAGTCCCAAAATAGAAAATTAGGAGAAGTTAACCTTGGACTGTAGGGGGAAAAGCTCAGCTATTCAACTGATAAGTAACCTCACTTACATACCAGCATAATTTCTATCCTGGTATGAAAAGATTTTTGTGTAATTAGGTTACAGTTGCGACTTTTCACTTTCTTGAATTCACAATTATAGCAAAAAAAGACTTCAAATTAAAATACAACTAAATGTACTTTTTTATGGCTTTGCTCGACAAAGAAGTAATACACTTTAATCACTCTATACTGGTGTAGAGAGAGAGAGAAAGCTTTTTCAACCTACTGGAGTGTTCTCCTGTATTGCCTTGGTCTTCTTGTTTTTTGATTTGTTTTGTGGACCATTTATGAACTTGATATTGGAATTAAAGGGTTCCTACAGATTCTCCAGGCTATAAGACCACGGAGTCATTAATAGTTTGGTAGTTTGTTATTGGAGAAGGAAGTCACTGAGGTATCAGATTGGGAAAAGGAAAAGCAGTTTGTGGGACACCAAATTCTATGGGTTCTTAAAAATTTTCCTGTCTTACTGTTGCTGGAAAATCTGATAATGGGATGCTAAGGTGCTCATCCAAAAAATCTGGAGTTGTCAAAAGCTGATCCATCCACCTTGGAACAGCCAGACTTCGAGGCAAAACGGTCACAAGCTATGAAATGAGCAGTAACTTAAGTTCATTTTAACTGCATTGGATAGCTTACATTTCAATTCTCCTTAATTCTTGAAAAAAAAAAAAAAAAAAGGGGCGAGGGAGGTAGTTTGATCTCTACATGGAAAATAAACTGCAGTGGTGGCCCTACTATACAGAGGTTTCTTCAGTTAGAGACTCTTTAATCATATACCCTGTGAACTGAATCTGACACTGATCATGGATCAGCATCAAGGTGTAGCCAAGACAGCCTCCTCACCTCTGTGCTTTGGGGGCGTCCTCTCAGCCCAGGGGTCACTCCCCTCTGTAACCCACGCTTGGGGCCAGTGAGGCCATTTCTCCCTCACAGTCACTAGATACACTAATTTCAAGCAGAAAACATTGTTATAAAGTTGCCTTACAATCACAGAAATCATAGAATGGTTTGGGTTAGAAGAGCCCTTAAAGGCCGTCTTGTTCCAACCCCCCTGCCAAGGGCAGGGACACCTCCCACCAGACGAGGTTGCTCAGGGCCCCATCCAACCTGGCTGTAAACATTGCCAGGGATGGGGCATCCACAGCTTCTCTGAGCAACCTGTTCCAGTAACCGAGTACTCCCTCTGAGTAGAGAATTTCCTCCGAATATCTAATCTAAACATATCCTCTTTCAGTTAAAAACTATTCCCCTTTGTCCTGTCACTATTTGCCTGGGTAAGAAGTCAGTCTCCCTCCTCTTCATACGCCCCCTTTAAAATACTGTAAGGCTGCAACCAACGCTCTAAAAGTGATGTGTAGAATTCTGTTAATAATTCAAATACTACATATAAATAGAAATAAACTAAGTCTGTGCCCCCTTCTCCTCTCCTTAGTCGTCTTTTCAGACCGAGCCCGAGTGCTCCCTCCGGGCATGGCCCTACCGCTCCATGGGCCGAGGGGAAGGAAGGCTGCGGGGTGCCTGTGTCCCTGGCACCACAGAACGGGTGGCCACGGGCAGCCCGGTGCCGGGACGAGGAGGAGGAGGTTTTAGGAGGAGGCGGGCCCAGCGCCCCGTGCCCGGCGCCTTCCCCCGCCGGCCGGGCGGGCCGCGCTCGGCTCCTGCCGGAGCGCCCGCGGCGGCCGGGCGGGGCGGGGCCTGGAGGGGCCGCAGCCAATGGGGCGGGGCCTGGCGGGGCGGTGCAGCCAATGGGGCGGGGCCTGGTCGGGCGGCCCAGCCAATGGGCGCGGGGGGCGCCGGCGCGAGTTTGGCGGGAGGGGGCGCTGCCGCGGGCAGATCCCGCCAGTCCCTCCGTCCGTCTGTCCGTGCAGCGGGCGGGGGTCGCGGGGTGGGGTCGACGCGGGTTCGAGACCCGGCCATGGCGGCGGCGGCCGCTCGGTGGCCCTGGGCCCTGCTGTGCCTGGCGGCGGCCCCGCTGTTGTGCCCCGCGGCGGCCGGTGAGTAGCGACCGCGGGGGAGGGAGCGGGGGGAGGCGGCTCCGCGGGTCCCTCTCTACAACATGGCGCAGGGGCGGCGTCGCCCGCGGGGATGCGGCGCCGCGGGACTCTCCTGTCTGGCCGCAGTCGGGGCGGGATGCGGGAGCCGGGGGAGAGGGGGGACGCCGCCCCGGCATCGCTGCGCCCCCCGCACCTGCCCCGTGCCCGGGAAGCGGCACTGGCGCCGTCCCGGTGCCAGTCCGGGCTGGTGCCCGCGCCGGCTCCCCGGGGAGCGAGAGCACCCGCCGGGATCCCTGCGGCCAGGACCGCAGCCGGGGAGAGGCGCTTCCATAGCTTCTGTAGCGGCCGGATCTCCGGCATCCCGCCCCGGGCATTGACCTCGCGTCTACCCCAGCGGATTCCGCGGCTCGGGGCCGGGATGTGTGCCTTAGGCTGTCACGCTGCCTGCGGGTGAATTCACAGGATTATGGCTTGAAATGGCACAAATGGGTAAAACCTGACGCCTGGGTTGCCATATTCAGTGTCAGAACAGGCTGTGTGTTCCAGGGCTTGTATTCCTTGGTTTCAGTAGAAGAGTGGTATCGAACAAGTCATTTTAAAAGGTGAAGACAAGACGTTTAATAAAGAGGATAGTGGTAAAATAGCTCGCTGCATTAAAGTTGGGATAGTAGATGCCTTGGCCATGTGCGCTCACAGCCCAGAATGCCAGTCATGTCCAGGTTTCCCAGAGGATGGAGATGCTCCGTTCCTGAATGTGTTCAAGCCAGGCTGGATGGGGCTCTAAGCAGTCTGGTCTAGTGGATGGTGCCCCTGGCCATGGCAGGGGGCTTGGAACTAGATGATCTCTAAGGTCTTTTCCACTCCAAACCACTCTGGAAATCTGTGTGTCTGTAACTTCTTGACTGGACCAAAAAAGAGTGGTGGAAAAAGAAGGCAGCACAAGGACAGATTGGAAAACATATTTAATAAATAGATCACATTGTTGGAATGGAAAATACAAAACATGTAATACTTTAAAGGAGAAGAGGGCAGTCCCTAAAGTATTTATGGGCATTTCATTGTTGTTCTGTAGTTTTGGTTTCTAGTGAGGCTTGGTTTTAGGAGAAAGGCAGTAAAAAGCTAGTGGAATGAAATATGACATACTCTGGCCCAGCTTTCCATTGATAAACCTACTAATATTGCAAGGAATTCATGCCCAAGTTCCTTCTTGATGTTTCAGTCAAAATCTATTTAGTAAGGTGTTGTGAAGTAAACTTTTTTTTGTTGTACCAGTGTGATACATTGTTCAGATGCAGCTCAGCAGAAGTCTGTAATCGTTAAATAATCCTGTGTGTGAAAGTAAAAGTTTCGAAGGACACCTCCGTCTGCTTTCTAAAACACTGGTCCAAACACAGGAAAGTGAGGATGAAAATGAGTATCAAGGCACTGTTCAATTCATTTTATATTGGCCCAGCTTAACCATGAATGAACGAAATATTTTAATGGTAGGGGGTACAAAGCACAGTAGAGTATAATGCTAAAAATGCTGCTTTAAACTTCAGTGTTTCATGACTTCCCAATGCTTCAGTTCTCTTTTTATTCCCTCTTGATGTGTTCATATCTGTGTTTGCTCTGTGACTTCCATCCAGTCAGGAAAATCCAGCCTTAATTATCCATCAATAGTGAAACAATTTACGGTTTTGTCCCAAGGTTTTTAGAACCCAGAGTTCAATGAGCAGCTATGTGAAAAGAGGTTCCTTCTCTGATTTCCTTCACCACCTGTTCCTAAATGATTCTTGCACTTTTCAGATTCTGTGACATGATTCAATTTACAAAGGCATATAGTCTCTACAAAGATTTTTGGTGGGGTTTTTGTTTACTTTTTAATATTTATTCTAAGTTTCCCCCGAGTTAATAAATTGCATTGCCTCGTAAAGGAATTTGCCATGTGCCTAACTAGTGCAGGTTAAGTAGCAGAAATGTAACTAGAGGCAGAAAGGGAGTGAGATCTCATTTTGTTGGCAGCAAGTGTTCAGGAGTAACTGTGAGACTTCTCGTAACAATCTGCATCATTTTCAGAATAAAAATTTCTCTTGTTCATTTTTGCCTTTTGGGAAGGAAAATTTCCCTTGGTCATCTGTGGGCCAGAAAATTGTCCTGATAGAGCACCAAGTGTGTACTTGTGTTCAGAAGTGATGGTTAAGTGTTTCAAATCTTCTAAATATCTGTTTCCCTCTCCTTGCTTTTCCATAGGCTTGTCTTGTTGTTACCATGCAAAGGACAATTTAATGTGCCGTGATGTCTGTGAACAGGTAAGCTTGTTTTAAATTTAACTCCATCAGAGTTGAAATTGTACCTTTAGACAACGATGTAGCAACATTAAGGTAGTAAGCTAATGGTCTTCTGTCTGGATGCTATGTGTGAATTGTGAGATGTAATGTTATCGAAATGAGAACTTAGAAGTTTTAAAACCATAGTCCTCTTTCCTTTGGTAGTAGAAAATGGGTTCTGCTGAAGTTGAGGAGAAATAGTGATACCAACCTGAGGCCACAATTTGGTCAAGAAGTGATAAGCACATTAGGAAATGAGAGGGGTGAAGGTATTTTACAGAATTTATGAATCTTGTGTATTTCCAAGTTCTGGGGAGTTTAAACTGAAGAACAAGATGCTAGTATTATTCTTTCTTCCTTCCAGTTCTTGTTTGTCCACTAAGCATCTCATTATGATATATGGCTTTGTGAATGCAGCAAAAATCTGCTTACTTACTCTATTCATAAGGCTGTTTGTTCTAAATTCAAGCTTGGAAAGTATTTTTCCATAACTTATGTTTAGATTTGTACCTGTGGTACAGTTTTGTGTGTGTAGTTACATATATTTATCTACAAAGATTTTTACATCAGTAAAGCTTACATACATGTAGATACAATTTTTATATTAAAGTTGTGTTCTTACATCATACCTGCCCTCTTTTCTTGTCTTCATTACCCACTTTGGGGCTGTTCGAGCAATAAACCTGGTTATGATTAAGTTTATATTTATCTCTGATTGTACTAATAAAACTTTCACTTTAAATTGTACTTTTCCCTCACTGATATATCTAGAGAATACAACCAAATCCTTTTTCAGCTTTCATATTGTTAGGCCAAACAAGGAAAAGTCTTACAGTCTCTTTGCATAAGACATTCTCTCAATTCCTATAAGAATTTTTGCAGCCCTTCCAGCATAAGTTTAGCTGTTTGAATACAGGTAAGCAAAACTATACATGGCATTGTAAAAAAAAGTATGGCACTCAGTCTTAAAAATTGTGTTCAAACTTGAATGTTAGAGAAAGATATCCATTCCTGTATATAAAAAAATTATTGGTGAATTTAGTAGCTGCATTTATACAGCATTTGGAATAATCTGTCCATTTCTGTCTTGTGTTTCATTGGTTTGAAGTTTCCAGCTTATCATGTGAATTCCTGTTGGCTCTTCATGAAAGGCCTCCAGCTTTTTACTGTCAAATTCCATCCCAGTTCTGCTATACTGGTTCTAATTATTGCATCATTTTCTGTGGGTTTTGTAAGATACTCTGATCTTGCCTAATCTGGATGATCTCTCTCTACTCGGATAATCAGCATATCCAGAATCTTAGTGGCGAAAGGTCTAGAGCAAGTCTGAAGCAAGACTGGTGCCCCTCAAAGTGTTCTATAAGGAGCTGGCTTAGTTACCTCGCATCAGGCTGGTGGCATCAATTTGTGAGTGATCGTTTGGTACGGTCCAACAGGCTGGCTGAAGGAGCTGTCTGCTGTTATTTTACTGATTTTCATCTTCTGAAACTTAACTATTTTGTGCAGCTGGCAGGAGGAAGAATTTTCTTGGCCTGTCTTTGGATATGCACTTACAGGTTAGATTTGGGGCCTTAGAGCAGATGAGGAGGAACGAGGTTCATTGAGGAGCCATCTCGGCCTAACCAACAGATTGTAAACAATACCACCGGGGGAAACACTCCCTTCTGCAGTGCATGGAGGCATTCATCTCCAGATGAGACTTTCTGGCTAAGTTCATTTGGTTTTCAGGGGCTCAGATCTAGGATGTTGCAGGAATCACAAGGGGGTTTTTTGGCCCTCAGACTGTTACCCATTGTCTGCTCATCTATGTAGGCACCAGCGATAGTATTGAGGGAGGCCTTGCATGGGAGCCCAGGGACTAGGGTGAAAGGCACAGGACACCCAGTGATGTTGCCCTGGATCCTGCCAGTTAAGGAAAAACGCTTACCAGTAAGGAATTCTGCTAACCAGTAAATCAGCTACTGTGAGACCTTTGAAAAAGAGAGCTTGGATTACAGATTTGTTTGTCAACTAACATGATTCAAACACCTAATTATTTTGCAATCTTAGTAAGTATTACTCCAATTTTAGCTTTGGTATTATTTGCTTTTCATGATTATTTGATTAAGCATGTCAGATACCATAGCAAGGAATAAGTGGGCCTCTCTTTCTTTAATTGACCTTTTTTTCCTAAATTTATTTCTGAGAAGTTTCACAATGATAAGTTTCCTGGCAACATTCATCTCTATACCATTCCAGAGATCTCTATCCATATCCTTCTCCAAGCATAAGAACAGTCCAAGGCAAGTAAGGTTATATTGGGAAAGAAAAATCTCAACTGGAATCAAGACTTGTAGAGAATGTCAAGGGCAACAAGATATTTTATGGCAGTAGTTAAAGGCTGAAGAAGGAAAAATGTGTTGCTGAAGGCAGCGTCAGTGATTTAGCGTCAGTAAACCGTTCCTGGCCAACCTGGTTTGATAATAAGGCTGGATTTCTGGATGAGGGCCAAGGCGTGGATGTCATTTTTGTTGACTGTAGCAAGTTTTTAAACATTAATTCCCTCAATATATCTGTATCCATTTTAGGATCATATGGGTTTGAGGAATGGACAAATAGATGAGTAAAAAACTGGTTGTAAAATCAGGCTCAGAGATAGAGGTTAGTGGGTCCTACTTTGCCTGCAGGCTAATAAGAAGTGGAATCCCAAAGGGGTCTTCCCTGGAACCTGTGCTATTTAACATCTTTGTTAATGACCTGGGCAGGGTGACTCTCATTGAGTTTTCAGGCCATATGAAGCTGAAAGGAAGTGTTGATAATCTTAATGGATGGCAGGACTGTCATCCCGAGGGACCTGGACAGGTGGAAAGAAGACAGATGGACACCACGGTCTGGTCTCATAGTCGACCCTTCTTTGAGCAGGAGGTTGAAATAAATGATCTTCTGAGATCCCTTCCAACCCAAATTATTTTATTTTCCTATGATCTCAGAAGATTTGAAATACTAATGCAGTTCTTTTTTTGCTCTCCTTTCTGTAACAAGTGCTGTTGCTTTCTTGATTTCCTTTCAATAAGTTTATCATGTTAGAATGGAACATAGTTTATCATGTTAGAGTAGAACAAATTTAGAATAGAACTGTAATGTACTTTTCCTTCTGAAATTTGTCTGTTTCAGTTATATAATTTCCAGTTTCATATCACACATTAATAGGTCTGTTTCCATTCCTCTTGTTGACCAGGTTCTTGTTTTCATTTATAAGTAAAACTTAATTAGAATGCTAAAGGACCAACGTCCTCAACAGTTGTATTCCATCCAGTCTAGCGAGCTCCTGGGTGTTCAGTTTGCCTGTGGGTACTATGCATTCTCCTGTTAGTTTTGATTGTCTCTTTAACTACTCTAGGTTTTGTTCTTCCTTGTTCCACAAAAATTCATGTTTCAGGATTTTTGTGAAGTATAATTGCTTTAGATCATGTAATATGTAGCAGAAGGTTAATTAAGTAAGTAGAGTTGTATAGTATTTTGATACGTGCGACAGAAATCCTCTAGTTCACACTGCCCTTCCACATTCAGTGGAAGTAGAAACTTTTTGATTGAAACATGTGAGGAGGAAATTCTCGTTCTCTTCTAAATAGAAAAAATTGCTTCTCTATAAAAAGTGAAACATATTTGAAGAGCTACAAATACATAAAAAGAAATCTTAAATTTGCATTGTATACATACTGTTAGGCAAAGTTGTCAAAGAGTAGATATTAGAGAAACTAAAAACAGTGAAATCAATTGAAAAAAGTATTTGATGTGCCATTACATTCTTTAAGGTGTGTTTTGTTTCTAACAGATTTTGTCTTCTAAGAGTGACTCCCGTTTGAAGCACTTACTGCAGCGAGCCCCTGAGTATTGTCCAGAATCAATGGTAAGGCTTGCTAGAAAAGCTCTTCAAATGAGGTTTGAACCTCAAAGTAGGATTTTTTTTTTTTTTTTAAATAAAGCCGTCATGAATTATGCTACTTGCAATAAGGTGGCATGTATAAGCTATGAAATGCAATGAAAATGTTATCTATGTTGTAAAAAATTGTGCTGGGTGACTGTCACTTGGGTGTTAATGGCAATGACTTAAATTAGATCATATGTTCCAGCATGTGTATGGCACGAAGCCATGAGGTCTTGGGCTAAGACAAGGTGGCCCTGATAGCTGCACCAAATTGTTCATGGCCTTATCTGAGAAACTGAAGTAATGCTTTTATTGGATGAGTAAGATTATGGTTTCCTAAAAGTTCTTTAGTCTCACTAAAGTTCTTTAGTTTCACTAAAAAAAGAATGTAATCTGCTCCCTCTTCTAGGGACAACCTAATCAGGGAATAGATAAGTATAGTCATTCAGGTTGTAAATTTTAGATTCTTATCTCGTGGCAACCTTTTGCAGTCAGAAAAGCTTGCTTTCTTCTGGTAATTTCTGTTACTTCTGAACGGGATCAATACTGTTTGCAGCAAACCTAAAACATATGCTCAGCTCAAGTGGGCAATGAGTAGGAGTAGTAAATCTGGGAATAACATTTGATAAGCAGCTTCACAAGATTGTGTTTGCTTATAGATCGTTTCCTTCTGTGTGTCAAAGTTCCTTCCGTTTTTGTTTCTGTGAGTCAATAGCACTAAGGTCTCGGAAAGTTATAGACAGCTCCTGGTGTGAGTAAAACCTGTCATGAAAACCTATCAAGGTGATGAATAGCATTTGGTTTGTTACTGGTTTTCTTTATCTTTCATCCCCTGATAAGACAAGTAGAATCTTATCTGTACAGTAGAGATCTGCTTTTTATAAAACGGGATTGGAGATTATCTGCAAGGGGGAAAATGACACAATGATTTTTGTAACTTCCAGTTACTGTCTTTATAAATGACAAGTTAGCTGTCCAGTGTGGATCTTCAATTAGTACCACTGAACTGGTAATATCTAAATATGTAAAATAGTTAACAATTCAACTCAATACTGTATTTGCTGTGTCATTGTGTGGCAATATGGGTTGCTGTATCAGTGTGATTGAAGCCCTTTTTTAATTTGTTTTCTGTGTGGTTGCGTGTGTTTAGGGTATTTTTAAGCTGATGGAAAGGAATGCCAGGGCAATAAGCTTCTCCTCAGGTCTTGGTCATAGACAAATCTTACTCTTTGTCTAAGTTGCTGTTTAGTTCTGTAAACACTGATGGAGAGAGTTGACTAGCTTGTGTATTCCAGATACCTGCATTAGGTTCTGCATCTGCAAAAATGCTGCTATTGATTCTGTAGTCTGTGCATAGCAGGCTTCTCATCGAAGGAAATGGTACTCAGCTTCTCTCATAGCACTTCTTTAAAAGATGTTTAAACATAAGAATTCTTCCAATCAGATGTTTAAAACCCAGTGAAAAAATACTGAAATTGCTGGTTTGAGTCTGCCAAAACTCTCTTATTCTGTAAACTTGCTTTTGCTTAATTGCATTTTTACTTTTCAGAGAGAAGTGTGGAGTTGTATAAATTCTTCTTTGCCAGGTAAGAAATACCAGTTGGCCGTTGAATCATGTTGCGTTTTCACCCTGTGTGTGTTTTGATGTTCTGTCTACCACCTGCACCTATAGATTTCATGATAATTTAACTTCCATTATGTATCTAATATCTGTATGTGGTGTCTAGTTTCCTCTAGTATATAATGAGTTACCTGTGTATTTTATTAATACGTTTCCTAGTTAGAAAATATTTAATATGTTTGTATAATTAAATGTCTTTCCGTGACAAATTGAGGAAATATCAGCAAACTGTTGATTCCAGTGCTTGTAAACAGACTTTCTGTCTTAATGGTTACATAAAACTGGCAAAATATATTATCATTTGGAGTTGCAGTGTTTCTGTCTCCTCTAAAACCTGATAAATTTTTAGCTGATAACAATACCTAATCTTCCTTGAAGTTCAGTAGTTAGATGAGTGGCAATGCTTTTACTGCAAGTGAGAAATACATATTTTATTTTGGATATTAGGTCTGTATAAGTGTGTGGAAAAGCGCTCAAAATCTTTGTTAATGAACCACTCCCAAATTGTCTTCCTCTGCTTTTCTTGTACCTGCACAAAGTTGGTCACCTTCCATCTGTAGTGGTTTTGATTCCAAATATTCATTATTTACTTATTTTCCTTTTGTGATATAAGAATTAGGAGAAAAGCAAAGCAGGCACAAACCTTAAACAGTTGCAGTACAATGAAAGAGCTTTATTACTAACAGAATTAAAAGTAAAGAGAAAACAACAAAACAAAATTAAATTCCCCCCCCCCCCCCCTTTCCAGCACTTCTCTCCTTTTACCCAGCTCACACAAGGATAACAGAACATGGGATGTTAGTCAGTGTTGCAGTTCTTGAAAAGTCTCTCTCTTATGCTTAAGGAAAAAAGGGTTTTCCTTCAGTTGCACGTGGTTCCCAAACTGCCACCAATAGCAGACCCGCCCGGAAACAAACAGTCTGCTGTGTGTAGAACATCTCTCTCTCATGAAGAATTTCACAGTTCTTTCATACTACAAAACATGGGCCATCACATGGGGTTATTCATCTTTTTAAGGATAAGTTATTTTGGCCTGCACACGAAGGCTTTTCTTCGCCGCAAGTCTCTAACAGCCTCTTACTACTTCTATATAGCGTGGCATAGGCACTCTTCACAATCTTCACAGGCCACATGAGGATTCTCCATCCCCCCATGTTCTTCAAATGGATTAAAGAGACAAACAGTTTGTGGTATTACAGTTTCTTACCACAGCATGCAAGAAGGTTTTTTAAGCTACGCGCCAGAATTGCGGCACCACCCTCTTTTCTCCCGTCGCCATGCTCAGCTCCGTCCCACGTGACTCACTTCTCTTTCTCTCTGACTCTGACGCCGCCATGTTGAAGGGTGTTCTTGTTCAGGCTTTACGGTGGAGAAAGCCTCGCTCCCTTTGTGCTGCTGGCTGCATGGTGTCCTCTTCAGTTCAGCACGAAGTGTGCTGGCTGCAGACAGGAGGCTCTGCCAGCTCCCGTTGGCTCTGCCGGCTCCGCATGGAGAGGAGAGGGACCCGCCTGTCCCCAGGAGCCGCGCTGGATGGGTTTAGCTGTGAGCAGTCCATGGCTGGTTTGAGCTGTGTGACAGTCCACGGCTGGTTTTAGCTGCCTGCGGCTCTGGGATAGTCCCTCCCCAAGCGACCCAGGGTCCGTGCCACAGTGTTGGGAAAGGGGGAAAGGGGCAGTGGCCCCGGCCCGGCCCGGTGGGGCCGGGAGGCTTGGAGCTCCCCCCCCCACCTTCCAGCAGGCGAGCTCCGACAAAAAGGGCCAGTCCCGCCTTTCCGTGCGGTTTAAATATGTAAATTGTGAGAAGCGTAATTGGTCTTAAAGACTGTCCATCAACTCAGGGTCAACCCAACACACCATCCTTCTTGCATCTGAAGTTATATTGCTATATATATCGTATTCTTTCTTGGTGTGAACCAGTTTTAAAATTGCATTCCTGGTAGGATTTTGTAAATTCATTGTAAATTAATAGGACAGCATTATAGGAGAAGCTCTTATCCCTTTTCTGGTGAATTGATACAGCTGGGTGCATCTGGGAGGTGCCTGTACAGCAGCGCTCACAGCACAGGGAGCAGACAGAAGGAGCTGGAAACCTGTGTGCAGTTACAGGGCTTCCGTCCTATTGGAGTCACAGAGACACAGCAGGAGTGCTGTGGGGAACAGGTACAGGAAGAACAGGCCAGGAAGGGGAGGAGCAGGTGTTGCCCTTTATGTGAGAATGTTAACTGGATTGCATGGAGCTCTGCCTGGAATGGATGATGGGCCAGGTGAGAACAGCCTGTGGGCATTGGAGTGCGTTGTACATAGAACCCAACATGGCTGATGATGTGGGTGTCTGCTGCACACTGCCTCATCAGGCTGAAGTAGTAAATGAGGCCTTCTTTGTACAGCTGGAAGAATTCTTGTGTTCACAGGCCTGGTGTTTGTGGGCAGCTTTAATCACCCTTTTGAAGAGAAAACACACAAGGGCACAGGCAATCTGCTTAGAAGAATCCCATGGGTTATGGCCCTGGAGAAAAGAAGGGTCCAAGAGAGCTGCTTGACTTTCAAGGATCAGCTTATCCAAGCTCCACTTAATGCATGGTGGGGTTAGAAAAGCCAGAGCCTCTCAAGAATTGATCCGGGTGAATTACATGATGGGCAGCCAAAAAGCTTCTTGAACTGCATCAGCAGAAAAGGAAGACTGGAGAAAATGAGAGCCTGCTGCTGAATGGGGCAAGAAACCTGGTGACAAGTGACATTAAATAGCCCATGGTCTTCTTTGCCTCAGTCTTTACTGATAAGATGAGCCTGCAGGAATGCCAGGCCTCTGAGGTCAGTCATAAAGTCCAGAGCGAGGAAAACTTGCCCCTGATGGAGGAGGATAGGGCTAGGTATTGAGAGGGGATGCTGGGGACTGTGATGAAGAAAGGAAGAAAGCAAGTTCACTCCTTCCTGTAGAAAGGGCAAGGAGGACCTGAGGAGCTATAGGCTTGGACAGTTTCACCTCAGACCCTGGGGAAGTAATGGAGCAAATCTTCCTGCAAACAACTTCCAGACACATCAAGAACAAGAAGCTGATAGTTTATAATCAGCATGGATATATGAAGGGGAAACTGTGCTGAACCAACCTGATAGCCCTCTGATGAGGTGACTGCCTTTTTAGATGAGGAGAAAGCAGTGCATGTTGTCTCTGTTTCAATAAGGATTTTATCACTATTTTTTATAACTTCCTTATAGACAAACTGGTGAAGTGTGAGCTGGATAAGAGAGCAGTGGAGGTGAAGTGAAAACTGGCCAAACTGCCATGCCCAAAGGCTTGATCAGTGTCACAGAGTGCAGCTGTAGGCCAGTATCCCAAGGGTTGATGCTGGATCTAGTCCTATTTAATTAACATCTTGGTTAATGATGGGGCAGAGTTCACTCTCAGCTTATTCACCAGTGATGCAAAAGTGAAAGGAGAGGTTGCTAGACCAGATGGTTGTGCTACCATTCACAGGGATATTGATTAACCAAAGCAACAGGCAGACAGGAACCTCATGAAATTCCCGAAAAGGAAATGAAAAGTCCTGCACCTGGCACAGGCCCCATGCTCCACAGCATACAGGAGGCTGGCCAGCTGGAAAGCAGCTTGGTAGAAAGGTACCTGGGAATCCTGGTGACCAGCAAGTGGAACATGATCCAGCAGTGTGCCTTTGGAACAAAGAGGACTAGACTGCATTAGCAACAATGTTGCCAGCAGATCAAGGGAGCTGATCCTTCCCCTCTAGTCAGCATTGTTGAGACCACATCAGGCATACTGTGTCCAGTTCTGAGCATTTTGGGACAAGAACACTATGAGCACACTGGAGCAAGTTCAGCAAAGAGCCGTTGTAAGGTGATTAAGGAGCTGGAACATATGTGGGAGCAAGCTGAGAGCCTGTGTTAGGCAACTAGATGATTTGTTATAGCTCAGGAATCTGTATTGTACAGATGAATTTGATGAATTATCGTAAGTATGGGCTCCAGTCAATTAATTGTGCACTAAAGGTGTGTTTTCATCTAGAAATGCACACATCTTAACTACCTTGATGACAAAATTAATTTAAAAGTTGCTGTATTAAGATTGAAGTTCAATGTTTCTTGAGAGTGTGCAATCAGTTTATTCATGAGCTTGTCTGCTGGTTGGATATAACCTGGAGAGAGGGCCACTTGCCAAGAAAATATTAGTGACAGCTGAAAATAATCAGCCTTCTTAATTTGGTGTGTATTTGTCGCTTGCTTCATTCTTTTATCACCATTTAGTTTAGTTCCAGTATGTCTGAAACCACAGGCCCTGTATTGCACAACATATGGATGCCTGATTACTCAGTGGTGACTGCTCAGGGGTGACACTGCCCCTAAAGCTGTCCAGCTGTATTTGTCATGTGCTTCTCCTGGATACAGCTAGTTATTGCAGCAGAGATTTCTGGAAATCTTTTTTTCATATTGCACATGGTGTTTCTTTGATGTTTTTTAGATTGCTTATGCCTTAGGTTATCAATCCTACTAATAAATGTTCTATCAAACATAACTGTTCTGATTGAAAGGAATCTCCACATAGGAATTAATGCAGAAACGACTGACGTGTTATTTAATGCCTAGAACAGAGTATAGTGAGTGGTGGACTTGACAGTTAACTGTACATATGTAGTCAAACCTAAATTCCAGATTTTTGAACAGTGATTGCAAGCTATTGGTATGTGCACAACAGTGATCTCTTTGACACTGTCAAAAAGATGCTCAGCTTCTGAAAAACTAGTTCTGCAGCCCAATTGTGGAAGTGAAAGGTGAGCTGTACTTGCAGTTGTTTGTGACCTTCACAGCTGCTTCGAACTAGTGTGAGTTGGAAAGCTGAGCCAATACTCTGAATAGGTGTCAAGAGGATTTTGAGAGTCTCCAGAAAGACCTATGGATCACTGGCCTGCAGTGCCTGCAGAGAACCTGGACATTCAGATGGTCAAACTGACAGAATACAGGCCACAACCAGAAGCTGTCCTGTACCTTTGTCCCTCTGCTCCCTCCACCTGCTGGGCAATGCTGCTACCTTACTTGTGTCAAGCATTAAGGTTTTAATTTGTGTTTTAATAACTGTTAGGCTTATTTTAATTTCCATGGGGAATGTGTTAATTTAGTGGAGATTTTGCTTCTCTTGTATAAATTTGCCATTAGTGCGTTTTCTTAATTCGCCCATTGGAATGTCATGAAAGACAGATGCTGGCAAGACTTTCTATGCCACCTGTGTTTGTAAAGCCTACAAAGTGTATTTTAAAGGCAATTTTCTTCATTATAAATACCAATTTGCCATTGTTTTCCATTGATTGCAATTATTTTTTATTACTTTTTTCCAAGTGTTTTCTTAGCATCTAAATTTAAGGTCACTGGTCTTGCACCTAGCTCTTCCATTTCCCTTTTTTAAGGCTGAACATCCCATGTAGCTCTTCTAAATAGGCATTTCCACTAGGTTTAAGAGCATTTTTAAAAATTAAGTTGTTCATTCTCTTGCTTTCTACTTTTTTATTTCTACATAAAGAATATAATTTGTGTATGTAACTAAAGTACTGCTTTATTTTTCAAATATCATAACAAAAATGAGTGATTCATTTGAGTTAAATAATTCTACCTCCTGTCCTAAGAAAAAGAATGTAGCAAGTTTGTCACAGCTGGTGGGCAGCTGCATAGATCAAACCTTCCCTTTATTTCTGTCTTTAAAGTTACATGAGAAATAGATACAGGAATGTGTTATTTTATTTCTGATGTCTTGAAAATCTGTATTAATTATTGATAAAAGGGTGAAACAACTTATGGCAGCAATTTGCTTCTTACTATATTTCTATGTAACTTTATGGTAAGAGATGACGATAATGCAAATAGTGAAGTAAGTGGATTAAGAGAGACAGGGAGATAGGAAACTTTTATTGGAGATGGTTCTGGCTATGAAACTATGCTACTGGGGAGATAAATGACAGAGGAAGGGTCGTGAATTAACCCCAGTAGGCAGCTAATTACCACACAGTGCTCATTCTTCCATCAGTGAGAGAGAGGGGAGAATCAGAGGGCAACAGTGAGAAAACCCATGGTTGGGATAGACAGTTTATAATCTAAAAATAGAAGGAAAGTCAAAGAAAGGAAGAAAAAAAACCCGAGAAAAACAAGTGACGCAGAAGAAAATAATTGCTCACCACCAACCGACTGATTACCAGCCAGTCCCCAGGCAGTGGCAGCCCCTGTCAATATCAACCCCCCCAGCTTTTATGGCTGAGCATGGTGCCATGCGGTATGGAATGTCACCTGGAGTCAGCTGTCCTGGCAGTGTCCCCTCCTGACCTCTTGTGCATGCCAGCCTACTTGTGAGTCCCTATGGAAAACAGAAAAGGCCTTGATGCTGCCTGTGTTAGCAGTAACTAAAACCATCCCTGTGTTATCAACACGGTTTTAATCAGAAGTCCAAAACATCTCCCCATGCCAGCTCAGTTGAAGAAGTTTAACTCCATCCTGACCAAAACCACCACAGGAAGTTTGGAGAAACAATAAGGAACATTTTCTGCATTGACAAAGTTGGTAGAAAAATGTGCTATTGAAGCAAACAACAGGATGTTATCTGTAAGAGATGATGTTCTCAGTTTTAATGGGACTGTTTTCCTGGTGTTTTTTGTTAGTTTATATTTCAGATTAGATAGATTATCAAAATCTAATACTTCCATTGAACATAAAATAGTTTGCATAAAGCATCTTTAACCTCAATGTATGGAAGGTACTTCATTAATTGCTAGTTTCAGCATTTATGAAAGCAGAGGCTATTTCTTCTTTTGCTTAAAGTTGGTTTGGAATTGCAATAAAAATGCAATCTATACATAGGCTTCTTGAATGAGAACAGGATTATCAAATTTGAAAAGTAGAGGGAAGGGAAAATGGTGGCATAGTTTCTCTTTCTACTCTAATAAGTCTGTCATCTTGTTTCCAAAGGAGTTTTGAAGAAGTCTGATGGGTGGGTTGGTTTAGGCTGCTGTGAGCTGGCTATTGCTGTGGAGTGTCGGCAAGCGTGTAAGCAGGTAAGGCTTTCACCTTACTGACTGAATCCAGACTGATTCTGCAGGTCTCAATGGTTATCCTAAACTTAACTTTGACTTTTTTGTCACAGTCTCTACATAAAAGTTGTTACTTTAAAATAATGTTGAGTGGAAGGCAACGTATGGCTGATCCTAAGCTCTCTTTTTTTTGCAGTGTCATGTTTAGCGATACAGCATTGAAGTTACAGCCCCAAACAGATTTTTGTGCCTCTTCAAAGCAGTTTTTGTTCATCAAGAAAGGGGGGGGGGTTTGTTTTAATAGAAGCATTGTTTTTGTTAAGTAACAGTTGCAAGCATAATACATAAATTTAGCAATGACCTATTTATTAAAAATCTGTGAAGCATTTTGTGATTTCTTTTTTCCTCTAAATATGTTTGTGGCTTTAAAAACACCTTCAAAATCTAAGAGCATATTTGTAGTTATCATCATCCTTGTAATTCATTTGTGGAGCACAGATGTACTTAATATTCATACTTGTGAATGTTACCTCTGTAGTCTTAATCTTTGCCTACTGCAAACTGCTGTCATAAAAAACCCCCTACTTTAACCCAAAAGCGCAGAGTTTAAACTATGTGGCGAGAGATGAGCAGTGAGTACACAGAGTAGTGTGGGAGAGAGATGAGGAGTGAGTAAACAAACTGGGTACTTTTGATCTTCTGAAAAGAAGATGGATGTTTATTCTCAAATGCATTTTTTAGCCGTGTTTTCAAATTTGTCGTAATGCTTAAGTGTCTTCCAGAACTGATAAAGACATTTCTCTTCATTACAGTCTTATTAAGTTCTATTAATTTAATCCTATGACTGTTACATCATTTCTCATTATTTTCCAAATCAGATGTTGTATTGTTTGATTGCAGACTCTGTTGTTTCAGAATATTGGCTGTATTTTGTACTTTAGCAGACTCTGGTTAAAACATTGCCTATTTTTTTTCATTTATACTCAAATATAAATACTTGCCAAATATTAGGGATAATGGGAAATATATGGATTTTAATTTTGATTCTTGAAACTTGAGGGGATTTTGGAGTCATTTTGAAGGCAGTGATACAATAGGTCCAAGGTCAGACTTTACCCAGGTGTTTTAAATTACTGGAGGGGGCAGTAACATGTTAGTAGTTATTACAGTTTTGAATGTCTGCCATATGAAAAAGGAGCACGAGATTTTGTATAGAACAAAGTGATCTGCAGTTTGAGGGGAGAATTTCTGCTACTCAGTTTGACAATAGGAACCATAGAGCTGAACATAGAAAAGGGAGGAGAATGGAAAGCGACACTCAAGTGTTAATTAGGATGCAAAAAATGGGGAGATCTTTATGCTCAAGCTCTTCCATTTGTTAAATGCTTTCTGTGTTCTGCTCTATCTGGCAAACCTTTCACAAAACCAAAGTTGCTTAGTGTGCTTCCACTATCAACTAACTTGGTGCAGAAATATGAGGGTTTGGGTTTTCATTAAATGTTATATTAATAGTCATGGCTTCTCCTTTTTTTTCTTAGAGCTTTACATAGATTCTTTAGGTTCTTAAAAGAACATTTTAATAGATCATGAATCCATGGTTATTGCAGTTAATTTAAAAGTAGAACTGTCTTTATTTTGCAACATGATTTTATTATTTTCTACTACAAATGGAGAAATTTGTCTGTCTTTCAGGCCTCTGCAAAAAATGATGTTTTAAAGGTCTGCAGGAAGGAATACGAGGTATGTTTTTATGTGTCTGAGTATATCTGAAAAAAAAATCAACTGTTCTCTAAGTTCTGTAAGAAGTATCCTGTAGAAGAGGGAAAGTCCAGTCTTTTTGTAGTTGTATTTCTGAATGTGCTCATTTTCATCCAAATGTAAATTATCTCTCTACAGTTTTTATAAAAGTATAATCACTTTCTGTAAAAAAGTTTTGGATTTTTTAGACCTGCATATACCTTAATTTAAATGAAAAGTTTGCAACTTTCAAAATGGAGACATGGATTCCCAAAAAGTTTATTTCATAGGAGTTTTGATCAAAGTCAGCATTCATTGTGATCATTCAATCTGTCAGAAACCTTTCAGCTTGGACAGTGAGTGAGTCAGCTTAAAAGTGACCTAAAGAAATAAACTCAGGAAAGAATAGCCTTTTAAGTATCCTATCTGAATATAAATAATTTCAAATGTATAATTTTTTGTAACATCAGTGAAACTGTTGATGCTTGCAGTTATTTTTACTGTTCTCCTCATAAAATTAATCATCAGGATATCTTCAGAAATCTGCCTTTACCTATGTTCTTTTTAACACAGCATGTAGAAATGCTACTCTGCAAGGACTGCTTTTGTTTTGATCTTTGTCTTAATTAAAAGCCAGATTCCTCCTGCCCCCTTTCATCTCATTTCCTTCTGCCCTGAGTTAGGTAGTCCTGCATCAGTTCTGCTCATAATCAACAGTTCGGGATATCAGACAATTTTCTGTTCTTTGATTTGGGCAGAAGTGGAGTAGCTTTCCTTTTTTTTCCAGGAAGCATTAAATTACGTTTCCCCCCCCCCCGCCCGCCTTTGGTCCTTTTATCTAAACAGTCTACAGAGTATATTCCTAGACTCTTCACTGTGGAAGTTGGTGTAGGTTGAAGTTGCTGTAGCTTGTTCTCTTAAAAATGCATTTTCATTTTAAGTAGTTCTGTCTCCTTTCATGCTATAATATGCTATACTGTCAACATCTGCAAGCTTCTCCTCTATTATGCTGGTCTGTTTCCTTCTTTTTTTCTGGATTTCTGCTTTGCTGTAGGAGGTTGGCCAGTATGGGTTGAAGGAGAACGGGAGAGGAAAGGTAAGAGAATAAAGAATGACTTCAAAATGGTCATAGTCATCTTACTTATTTTTCCAGTTTTTATCTGTAATTATGAAAACTGGGCCTCTCACTCTTAATCAAGAGTGATCTTGCTGTTATTGTACAGAAAACCTTAATGCTTTCTGTCTGTGCAAGACTAAAAGAGAAGGAGAGGGAGAAAAATCATGGGAGAAGGAATCAATCTTCTGGTTAGGGAAGAAGGAAATAACTTTTTTTAATGAGGACTAGGTACAGTAGATACTAATAGTGTGTTAGGGACAGAAATTAAGTATCTGATGTGCTAGACCTTCAGATATTGTAGAATTTCGTATGACAATGTTTTTTCATAGGTATCCAGGCTTACGGGTGCTTATGAAAAATAGTAATTACAATGGTCTTGAGAGAATCATTAGTTGTATAAAATGCAAGGAAATTTATGCCTAAGATTGAAGATTCCAAATAATACTTTTGGAGGGAACCTGCAGTTTCCCACACCCAATCACTATTTTTCATTAAAAAAAAAAAAGGGGTGGGGGGGAGGTTCTTGCTGCTTTGGTGTATGAGTCCTGCTCCCTGTGTAGTCTGTGAGTAGCTTCTGTGTCCTGTACTGTACTTTGCTTTCGGTGGAGTTGGCCGGGGAAATGATGCCTTTTCCTGGTCTTAAAATCAGGAGTCCAACACGGTTAGAAGGGAAAACATACCTTGGTATTTATTTTAAGGATCCTTAGGTGCACTACATCCAGGTCGAATGCACTGAAATGCACACCACAATGCACACCCCCAAAAGATCTGGTATAACATTCTATAGCCTTACTAATTAGCATATCTATCAAAGATTCCCCAATGAGAGGCTCAAGTGAGCCCCCCCTCCCCAAGGAACCTTCCCCTGGATGGTTCTATCTTAGTTTACAGAATGTGTTCTGGAGAGGACCTTGGGGTCTGGGGCACACTAACCTCTGCCTACGAAGCTTCTAAAATGTTTTGTCTTCTAACTGAACAAACAAGTCCAAGAATGTAGGCAAAAAGCACTAAGAATACAGAAGTTGTAAAAAGGTGTAACAGGGGTATAAAAGAAAAGGCAAAATTCTTCATGGCATCAGAAACACTGAATTGGGGAAGGAGTGGCTGCTTCAAACTGAAGGAGGTGACATGAGATCAGAAATAGCATGTGAATCACATAAATGCAGTGTCATATATACTGTGTTTGCTTTTGCATTTAAGAATTCATACTACTAGAAAATTAGTTTGCAGTATAGATCGTAGTGCTTGTTCATCAGCTCTCAAGTCTGTTGCTATTTAATATATTAAGTACATGACATAAAAGTAAGAACAAGATGAATTAAGGATGTAAAATATAACTCCCTTTTGTAAACACTCTCATAGCTTACCAGCTTTCTTAACTTACTTAGCTTACTCACATAAGGATTTCCCAGAGAATTTTCACAAGCTGCTTAGGATAGTCTGAACTGTGCATAGTACACTTTCGTAATCTTTTGAGATGCGGGAAGGAACTTCATGAGTTACCTTTCAGCCTCCCACTAAGTTAGTGAGGGTGAAGAAGGAGGTAAATATTCAAGGATAGGGCACAGGGTTCAGAGCAGTGAAAAAAGCCAAACCCCATGCAGGAGGTGTCACAATTTTGAAGTCACTAAGTGGAGTCTCAGGTTGTGCAGTAGCGCAATCATTTCAGCATTGATGTGCCAGCTTTTCACAGGATTGATCAGAGATGATTTTTTGCTGATCGTATGTTTCTGCATTACTTTTACTGTAAATATTTATGTTTATTTTAATTTGGAGGTTTTACACATCTTAGAAAAGTATTGTGTTGGAACAAGAGATTCATTTTTGATCAGTGCACTGAAGATGGCATGTCCTGTTAAACAATTTTTATTTTCAAGTAGCACTGCATACAGAAATGAATTATTTAACACAACTTGTGCAGTATTTTTGAGTGTTACCGAAAGGTATTTTGTTTGCCTTCTTTTGAAGGTTTTATTTTGATAGTCCTTTTATCCATCTTCTGCTTCTCAGATACTCATTTTGTCGTCTTCATTTTTCCTCTAGTTCTGTGCACCTCAGTTCTTTTATCTTTCACTACTTCTTCCAGCTTTCTGCTATCCTGTTCATCTTCCTCTAAAAAGAAGGTAGGTAATAGTCAAAGGAAGAAGAAAAAAGAAGTGGAGACGGTATGGATTGTATGTAGGATTTTCTGATTTTTGTATTTTTAAAATTTTTGTGTAAAGTGGAGGTTCATTTTTTAAAAGACTACATGGAATACATGCTTGGAGGAGCAACTTAAAATACTTTATTAATCTTAAAATAAGATGTAAAGGCTTTATTACCATGTTTAAGATCCCTTTTCTTTCTTCTGTGCATGGAAAGGGTAGCACTGAAGTTTCCCTTAGATTGCGGCTCTTGAGTCTGTGCACTGCATATTGTGAGTTCACCTCTCTGATTATTAAGAACTTCAGTTTTTACTTCATGTGTTCCAAATAAGACATTTAAACTTCTCTTGTTAATTGGCACTGTGAGAGCTTTACTGCAGCTGAGCACTACTGACATCTGCTAAGCAGTTGAAATGCAACTGGAAATGTCATCAGTTATTTAGCCTCTGCTCTTAGAACTACTTTTAATGCACAATAGTGAACACTTTTGATGTCCCTGGACTGTTTAAAGGTAATTTTGCTATCACCGTTTTGAGCACTCTTTAGCCTAATCTCACTTTGGTATTTTACAGTTTTTTAAACACAGAAACTTCAAATGCAGTGCCTGCAGCTTCAAGTGCTTTAATTGAGATTCGGAAAAGTATTCACTCTGCTACAGTATTGGTTTCGTTTTTTCTTCTAAGGTCATATGATCCTGCTTTATGCTGAGATTTTTTAGTGAATGCTGGCTACTAATTACCCCTGCTGAAAAATGCAGTCATCAGTTTTTAGCTCTTATCTAATTGTTTGTGTGGATTACTCTGAGACAATAGATAATAACTCAAGGAACTGTTTAGGACATTGTTTAGCTAAAGGTTCCTAAACAGTTTTAATGAACTCCTAAGGCACAGGACTGTGTGTGGCCTCTGGAAGTACTGCTTAATGAATTCAGGATGGACTCTGACCATACATTACACATTGTAGATAACGTTACTATCATCTGCTGGTGCTTTTTGTCTCTATTCTCTGCTGTTCAAAGAAGGTTGATAGAACACTCAATGATCTTGCCAAAATTTGAGTTCCAGTAATTTTGTACTACCTCAGTGTGCAAGTGTTCTCAATTCTTTACTGGTTTATATAACTGAGGAAAATCTTGACCTTACGTGTTTATTACTGCAAGTTTTTAAAGTTTTTAACAGATGTTCACCATCATTTGACACTTCAGCTGATTCCACTAAACTTTAGTATGTTACCTTCTGACTTTTATCTTCTCTCAATACATTCGAAGATTAAATTAAGTCAAGGAGAGATCAAGAGGGTTTTCTTTTCTGTGCTTAACTGCACAGAGTTAAGCATTTTGCTATTGTATTTGTTAACTGTAGGTAATACTTGTAAATTAAGATGTCCTTAACTGAATAGGATCTAGATTCAAATATTTGTCATGGTTGGGTTGCCCAAGACAATAGTACTAAACTTATTTTTCTGCCAAAGTTAGTAGAATATAGATACTATGAAAATTTTTAGGGAGGAAAATAATTTTTTGTGGTTTTTTGCAAAATACTCCTAATTTCTGGTGTGAAAGAACAGCTTCGCTGTTGCTTTTCATTCAAGACACAAGAAGCAGCCATTTAGAAAAAATGTGCTTATAATATGAAAGCATGCCTCACAATGCAGAGGACTTCTTACTTCAGCAAAATGTTCTGCTCTATTTGCGTTGGGGTGCGTGCATTTTTGGGTTTTGAGCCGTTACCTGCAGCTGATGAGCTCCAAAAAGAGCGAAACCAGTTAGGTCCTGCAGTACTGGCTAAAATCTTCCTTCAGGGGCGTTCTGGTGAGGGGACACTGAACAATGTTCTCTGCTGCATAAACCTCAATAGCCTTTTTCAATTTCCATAACACCAAAAAGAAATCTTTGAGACTTTTTTCCTTTAAGGCGTATGTGTTGTGTTGCTGGTGTCCGCCTGCCACTTTCTACTCCTGCTTATGGTCTCTCTGGCTTTAATCACCAGGTTTGGAAACACCTGGTTTTAAAAAAAAAAAGAGAAGTCTGAGGGATGGGATTTGTGCACAAGTAAAACAAATCATTGTGGTTTAGAAATTTTGATATTGCCATCTTCGTTCACTTAATTTAGCATTCAACACAAGTTGAAAATGGAGTATCAGACTGTGTGTACACAACATTGCCTTTTTACCATCGTTTTCCCAAATCTTGGTGGCTTAATTGGTCCTTTAAAGAGAACATACTTTTCTCCTCTTTTGGTTTTTGTGTTGGTTGGCTGGTTTGGTTTTGTTTTTCCTTACTTATACCTATCTTTTATCTTTTGCTTTGTTTTCTATGTCTTTCTTCACTACCACTTCACTCAAAGATTCAGAAGGAACCTTGAGTGGGCAGAAAAGCTGGTGACTTCTTAAATATGAGCACTACTTTAGTAGAGATGGACATGAACCTTGTGTTCTGAAAAGAAGTTACAGTTAGTAATTCAAATCAGACTGACTGTCTCATGCTGTTAACAGCTTTATTTACGAACAGATGGTTAGACACTTATTTTTAGACTTTTTTTCGATTCCCTCATATCTGTGTAGCTATACCCCTCATGTGTGTACAGTTACATATAAACTGAACAGTTACCCAGACCTACGCAAAAAACAAAGTCAGCCCCCTCACTAGCACTGTATTCAGGTGGCTACAGACACTTACAGTTTTGTGAAATATGGTGAGTTGCTGTAACAACTCAGTGCAGCTGAAGTTCTTCCCCTGCCTTCCTGCAACTGCCATTTTTCCACACACATTCCCTCCCCTTGCTTGCCTTACTCTCCTGGCATCTGGCAGGTCCTTCTAAAAGATGGTATCTAAGAACAGCTTGTTCTATTCTGTTCTAATGTAGTATTATACCTGTTGATGTCACTGACTTAAATTCCTAGGGGATGAGAAAAAAATGAATTTTCAGCAGGATTAGTGAGAAAGGTCAAGTCATGAGAAGATGGTGGTATAAGGGCATACACAAGACTATACAACTGGGAACAGGGACAAGGTGGAAAAGAGAAGCCAGACCACCTCCTCTTAACAGAAATAGGAGGATTATTACAGCGATTCAGCAGTCCGTGGAATTGTAGTTTCAAAATACAGAAAGATTTATTACCAGGTTAGGACTTCTTGCCTGTATTAAAATTCATGTGCAAAATAGCTGTGAGAAGATAATTTTGTCTCAATTTGAGCCCTTCTTTAGAGGAGGGACATTAGTAGATACCATAATCTTCTCAAAATTCTCCTTTCTTCTATGTCCCCTGAGCAGGGCAAGACACTATTATCCATGAACTTCTTTAGAATCACTTTTTTGTATCATTCAACTTTTAAATAACATGACAGTTTTTATCTGAGTTCATTGCAGCATTAGCGTATGGTTCTGAGTACTATTTGTGCTAAGAGTATGGTCAAGTACTTGGGTATAATCATGACAGACAGACTTTAGACTTTCCTGCAGCCTCCACTGTCCCGGTGCATTAATTAATAAAGTTATGGTGTTCATTCTGCCTGGCTGGTTTGTGTGCCACCTTCCAGTGCAGGGTGGGTGCGGAAAAGTCTCATTTTCAACAGCTTCTGAGAATAGTCAGTTTTGGGGCAGAGTGATGATGTGTGTGGCAGGTCCCAAAGCAACCAGGTGGCCACATCAGAACAGGGCCTTTCTGGTAACCTTTGCCTGGCATCCACAGAGAAGGATATATGGTGCTACAAAAATGTCATGAGCCTTTAGGCAACAGTATAAATCTGTTCTTTACAGATGTAGGATGGTGACCGCATCTCTCTGTTCTTTTTCCATTTTCTCTTGTCCCTCATCTGTGTTACAGAGATGGATGGGTAACAGGACTTGGTTCATGTACAGGAAAGAGGGAAATGTCTAAAGTTAATCAGATGAAAACTTGCTGCTGGAATGAAGAATGTTGCTGCAAATTCATCTTAGTCTGAGAGAAATAATGCAGTATCTGTGCTTTTGGGAAGAAAGAACTGAAATATTGTAGAGGATATTTTTGGGATGAAAATAAAATGTCTGAATCGCTAGTTTATGAGATTTGGGGCTTTATTTTATGTAAGGCAGATTTATCAGTTTTTGTGTGAGGTGTACCAATAGACCTGTGCTTGTATTTGTGATCACTAGAATTATAAATATTTGCTTTTTGTGGAAAAATAACTTATATTTTCAAGTTAGATTTGTTTATTCTCTTAGGGTCTTTCATTGCCGCATCTGCCATGGCTTACCCAAGGTTTAAATTAATTTCTGAGTGTTAACAGAAGGAATTTGATGCTGCTCATTACAGTATTGGGACTGTCCTGTTTAAAATCTTGTGTTCAGAAGAGAGCAAGTAGAAAATATGAATGAAGAACAAATTCCTGCACACTAAGCAATATCTAAGACAAAAGGAAAAATAAAATCATCAAGTTAATTCCTAACACGTTTGTATTTTCATCTGTTTGCAGCAATACAGATTTTCACAAAAAATAGCCCAAAGATTATTTGGGATACCCACTTCTCTGCAATGCAGTGAATAACTAGTAACTGAGATAGATGAAGAATCTGGTGAACTACTGAGCTTAAACTAGGTCTGCATTTTGAGCTCTCTTCCTTGTCTTAGAGGTAGGAGCACATCTGGGGCTTTCCTGTATTGAAGCAAGACTTTAATCCCACATTATTTGGGATCAGTCTGATGGTGTTTCTGTTTTCTTCTCTAGGTACTCTCTTCTGTGTGAAATACAAATTTGTGTAATTATAGGGATAGGGGAAATGGAGATCAGACATTTTATGAGGATGGGGATTGTGTTTTGTCACTATATTAATGTATTTGATCATGTTTTATAATCTGGTGTTCTGACAGTTGTAGAAGTTAGATGTGGAGAAGGTTGAAATTTTGACACTGAACCGTGCCATAAATCAAATCCCTCCTGATGGGAGAAAATTTTCTAGAAGTCCTTGCAAGGAGTTTCAAGGATAAACTGAGACTTTTCCTTGCGTTTCAATGCTGCCGGATTGTTGTTTATTAAGTCTTATCAGAGGAACAGAGCCACTAGTGTGACCCAGGTACAGCATAGAGCACAGAAAGCAGGAGTGAAGTCTCTAATTATCAAGATTTTCTCAGCCTTTTAAAGGTAATTTAACCAATGGTTACTAAAAACGTACATTATTTTCACTTTCCTACCAATTATTCAGTAACACGGGCAGGAACTGCGGAATTCTCTATCCAATCATTCCAAACTACTTTTACTGCAGAACATGGAGTAGTAGAAGAAGAAGGAGGTTTAGAGAACAACAACAATCCTCCATTTTTATATTTTTTACTCTTATCTATTTACTACAAAGAGAAGCCCAAAACCTCTAAATTTTTCACCCTGTGATAATCTTACATAGTAATCTATCACCTAATTCACACCACTGTATTTTCTAGTTCCTGTCTGATCGTTGGTAATTTTTTCCAAGGTTGGAGGCTAAAACAGTGTTGTTCAGGGGGGTAAGAACCCTTAAAAACAGGCAGAGAAATCCTCTCGGCACTCTGGGTTCCTACAAAATTTCTCTTTTTTCACAATCATATAATTTTAAAGTCTTTATAATTGGCAACTACGTTTTGGAATTTCAACCTCATGACTTCATCTTTTCATAGAGTTCCAGACAGCTTATATTCAGTATCCATTTTTTTTAATGGGAAGTGTGCTTACTCAGTGTGGGGAAGACTGTGGTTGTTTTGGCAAGAGTTCAGTAGTTGTGAGGGAAGGGATTCTGCCCCTCTGCTCTGGTGAGACCTCACCTGGAGTGCTGCATCCAGGTGTGGAGTCCTCAGCACAGGAAAGATGTGGACCTGTTGGAATGAGTCCAGAGAAGAGCCACAAAGAGAGATGGAGCACCTCTACTGTGAAGACAGGCTGAGAGAGTCTGGAGAACAAAAGGATACAGGGATACCTTATAGCACCTTCTGGTGCCCAGAGGGGGCCTACAAGAAAGCTGGGAATAAACTTTTTGGCAGGGCTTGTCACTATAGGACACAGGTTAATGACTGTAAACTTAAAGAGGGTAGTTTTAAACCAGATACAATGAAGAAATTTTTTATGATGAGGGTCGTGAGGCACTGGGACAAGTTGCCCAGAGAAGCTGTGGATGATGCCCCATCCCTGAAAGTGTTCAAGGCCAGGTTGGATGGGGCTCTGAGCAACCTGTTCTAGTGGAAGGTGTCTCTGCCCGTGGCAGGGGGTTGTGAGTACATGAATCTTAAGGTCCCCTCTAACCCAAAGCATTCCATGACTGATCTGCAGATTAGAGACCTCTGAAACAAACAAGCAGGGTGTGTGTGTTTCCCTTCTTCTGTCATTTAGCATGTAAATCCCCCAGCTGTGCCTTTCAGCTGCAGTTTGAGGGAGTTGGTTGCATGCTTTAGCTTTTAAGGTTTGTTGTCGCGGAGTTCTTTTGTTGAGATACACTATCTGCATGTATCCATCTGTGCAGAATTCTTTTTTTCTACATAGAATCTTTAAAATCATTGCCCTTAGGGTGTCCCAAAATGTTGGGACTTTTTTTTATTATAGCAGTTTACCCTGTTTCTAAGTTAGTCCAGGAAAGTCTTCCAATTTACTTGTTTGCTTGAATATTTATCTATTTTGTTATGAGTGCACACAGAACGTTGGTGACCCTTGATCTTTTAATTTCCTGGTTTCACTGTTTGTATAGTGGTTTTGTTTTAATGCAATCTAATGGAAGCAAATAATACCAAAGATTTATTGGCTCATTATAACAAATGACTGGATACTTAAATATTTATTTGAAGTTTTCTGGCTTGTAACACTGCTTTTGTTTTGATTTCAGAATGCTCTCTTTAGTTGTATTAACAGAAATGAAAGTAAGTATATAACAAATAGTTTGGTTTGCTTTTCTTTTGTATCATTCATTTTTTGTCTAAACTATAAGAGGTTCTGTGGGTGAGCATATACACAAACACATGGATTTCAGATCCATATAAGGAAAAACCATATGAGTAAATTGCCTTACTCAAGTAATAAAGGAATCGGGGCTGTTAGTATAGTTAATATCAGTTCTTAATTTGTGTATCTCTATTAGTCTTTTCTGTCATCTTTTTCTTCTGCTTGTTCATGCTAAGTAGCAAAATTAAATGCGTAGTTGAAATTTTTAAGAACCCTGCAAGTGTTCTGTTGCCTGATATATGTTTATATAAAATGAAATCAGTGTCTCAGAATTAATTCTAGTAGAAGTTGTTCTCAAGAACTACTATACGTATTTAACAACACAGCACAATTGGGTGAATCGCAGTACCGTCTGTCTGGGTTTTTTGAATGATACTACTCTTGTTTGTTTGTTTATTAGTAGTATTTCTGTAATAATTCAATTATTGGACATGTCTGGTTACCTAAAGTAAGAACAAAACAGCTGAAAATGAGATTCAGCTGGCTTGCTCATGTCTTGAACTTGAGTTCAAGGCAGCTTTAGTACTGACTTTTTTCTCCTGCCAGACAAACAAATGTAGTTTGGCTAGTTACAGATATTTCCAGTCATTCTCTAGACAGAGATATTTCAATAGCACGTAGAATTTCTTTTTTTTTTTTTTTTTTCCTTGAGCATCCTTGTGTTGTACAGACATGCTCATCTCGTCCTTTCTCTGCACAGGAACCCATAGATTTTCTGTTGTTTGTTTGTTTTGTTTGTTTGTTTGTTTGCTTCCCCAGTGGGGTCAGTCTGTTGCAGCTATGCGGGTCACCACACCAACTGCCGGGAATATTGCCAAGCAATTTTTCGGACAGACTCCTCTCCTGGTCCTTCACAAATTAAAGCAGTTGAAAATTACTGTGCATCTATTAGCCCTCAGCTTATACACTGCGTGAATAACTACACACAGTCATATCCAATGAGAAACCCTACAGACAGTAAGTACAAATAAATCCTTCTTTACTGAAAGTTATAGAAGATACTAAAAACGTACTTCATATACGTTTTATATAAAATCTGTTATTGTAGAAGGCTGTTGTATAAATTGTACTACTGTAATTGTATGAATTTATATAATGATAACTTTTGGGTTTAGGTGCTTTATTGATTTTTACTTACTTTTTATTTTTATATATTGGTTTTGTAGTTTTTTTCCAGAGTTGTTTCTGTATGTGTTTAGGAGAATGTTATTTGAGGTTCTTCAGAGGAGAAGAATCCACCTTACAGCACTTTTATTTCTCAGGGCTGTTATGTTGTACATCTTCAATGTTGTTTTGTGCTTGACCATTAATTATTTTGTTAACAGGTTTGTATTGCTGTGATAGAGCAGAAGACTATGCCTGTCAGGCTGCTTGTAAAAGAATTCTTATGTCAATGAAAACTGAGCTTGAAATTGTTGATGGACTTATAGAAGGCTGTAAAACCATGCCTCTCCCTCAGGACCCACTTTGGCAATGTTTTCTTGAGAGTTCCAGATCTGTTCACCCAGGAGTCACTGTGCACCCCCCACCTTCAACGGGCCTTGATGGAGCTAAGCTCCATTGCTGTTCCAAAGCAAATTCTTCCACATGTAGGTCAGTATCTCTCTAACCTCATTTCCAATTGTAAAAGTACTTAAGAATTTGTCTTATTTCAGGCCTTCGCTTGAATCTTGCTACATACATCAAATAAAAAGTTCTGGAATTCTTAGAAAAAATACAGGTTTAGGTAATCAGATCGTAATCTGTTGGGTAATCTATTCTGTCCCATACTTTGTATCTTAAAACATACTGTTTGATAACAGGAATCAACCTTTTCTCACACTTAGCACTGGCTTACTATAGCAGACACAGTAATTTAATGAAACCTGTACCATACTTGTGGTCATAATAGCCAATATTGCAGCCTCTGGTTAAGAGGTCTTAACAAGATGCTAAAGAGAGACTAGAGGACAATGAACTGCACAAACTCTCAAGTGCCTGGTTGCTTCATGTTAAAACCTTAGCAATATTCCTTATACGATGCTCTTCTGGTTTTTGTCAGTGAAAAATAACTTAGGTTATTTAGTAATTAAATAAGGGAACTAACTATTCTGGCATTTAGAAAAACAAAGGTTTTCAGCAAATTGTTGCATGCTTGCAAATTATTAAGGCATTTTTAGGCTAGGGTGGTTTTCTGTCCACTTTAAAAATAGATGATGATTGCATTTTAAATGCATCAATATGTATAAATAAGTCACAAACATTTTTGAGCTGTTATTTCCTTTTATATCAAAGTTTCCAGTAACAACAGCTCCTGAATGCAGCTGGATCTTTAATGAGTTTAGTAGTAGAGCCCTGGAGTTACATTATTTCTTAGAACATGGTAGCACAGGAAGTGACAATGAGTTCTAAAAATGGATCCTTCTCTCAAGTTTTCAATAGGCAAGAAAGTACTGTATCTAATAGTACAGTGTCGTTCCATACCTTGGGATGGGAACAGTTGTAGCTTGTAGGATATTGCTGTGAACAAAGTGAGCTGCGTATTGCTGACACCAAGAAACATCTCAAACAAAAGCAGCAAACAGTATCCCTGTTTCAAACATCAGGGCAAAAGAAGGAATGCATTTTTGTTTGACAGTCATTTCTGTAGGAGGAGAAAGTGTGATTTGAAGCTGAAGGATGGGATTAGAAGTTGTTCATTGTGATGTCAATTTAGATTTATTACAAGTAAAATTAGCTGGGATAGTTTTCACCTCAAAGTTTTAAGTTCAGCTTTCCAGCTGTTACATTTTTATTGGCTATTGCAGTTTTATATCCTGAAGTCTTTCAGTCTTACTACCTTAAAGTTTTGCTGACATTCTTAAGCAAAATAGGCTATTTTGGGTACCCTTGCAGACTTTGTGGGCTCTAACACAATCCTCTGCGGTGACTGGAGGCTATTGTGAGCTGCAAAGAAGTGATGGGCTATATCTGAATTGTTGTTCTTTTAATTTTGTTTTCTTCATCTCTATATTTGTTTGTTTGTTTGTTTTCAGAGAGCTCTGCACTAAACTTTATAGCACGAGCTGGGGCAATTCACAGAGCTGGCAAGAATTTGATCGCTTTTGTGAGTATAATGCAGTTGAAGTTTCCATGTTGACCTGTTTAGCAGATGTACGAGAACCTTGTCAGCTGGGCTGTAGAAATCTTACTTACTGCACTAATTTTAATAACAGGTAGGAGAGAGACACTGAATATTTTATAAAGGAATTCCTATGCTTTGATTTCAAAAATAAAATGAAATGTTTTTCAGACTTATTTTGAGATTGTATGTAGCTTTCTTTCTGCAAATATGGTTTCAGTTAATTTGAAAATAAGTAGTTTTTCTTTAGAATGAACTTTTGGAAATGTATTTAGCAACAGATGTAACAAAACTTATAAGAATAAAAGTTAACCCATGAACTTGTAAAATGTCACAGTGTATTATTATCTCTACATATTCCTCTGTCTTACTGTATAGACAAGTAAGTCATGGTTACTGGAATGTTGTGTGTTATAAATAAGGTAAAAGTGTTTGTTAAATTTACATGTTACTCATTTTCAGAATCCCTTTCTTACAGAGATGTTTCTGTGGGTTTGTACTCTATAGGACAAGATTATTTAAAAGTGGTGTCTGAAAGTAATTGCAAGGTTACAGTTGGAGTTTAAAAAAAAAATCTAAATTTTGTTAGCTGTTAGAGATCACTGGCTTTTTTTTTTTTTTTTTTTTTTTTTTTTAAATAGTATGTAGTGGCGTGAGTGCTATATGAGTAGTAGTATCCCAAGCCTGGCTAAATATAAATGATAAATCAACTTGCATTAGTGATTCACCAAGAAACATTTACATATATATTTGGGCTATCTAAGATATTTGCTCTTAAGTCAACTTCAGGTAAGAAATATTTAAGTGACATTTGATCTTAAGAGATAGAGGTGAGAAGGGAGTTTCAGCCTTGAGTCTTAAAGAGCTTGTCTTCCTCAAAAACAGATTTCAAATTGATTCCGATCTTGTTTAACTGTGGGAGGGATTAATTTCTTGTATATCACAAGAATCAAGCCATATGAAGGATGTAGAATTCTTACGGAATTAGGAAATGGAAAAATGTGTGGTACTTTCTTTTTCTTTTATACATGCTATATCTTACCTTCTTCTTTTAAGACCAACAGAACTTTTTAGAAGCTGCAATACTCAGTCAGACCAGGGAGCCATGAATGACATGAAGCTATGGGAAAAAGGGAGTATTAAGATGCCATTCATAAATATTCCTGTGCTTGATATTAAAAAATGCCAACCAGAAATGTGGAAGGCAATTGCCTGTTCCCTGCAGATTAAACCTTGTCACAGCAAATCCAGAGGAAGTATTATCTGCAAGTAAGTACTTGGGGAAAACAAAAAGCAATTTAGAGGTTCTACTAAGGATTTTAATGAAAATGAAAAAGCTTTAGGACTATGTTTGCTCTGTTAGGAAAACATAGCAAGGCAAACATGGAAGGAATATGAAATTGCATGGTTGCCATTGCTTGAATCTCCATCGCTGTAAATGAAGGTATTTGCCTATTAATGAGATGGATGTATATGCTTGCATTGTAAAGTGGGATAAAAAAGGTTTATTGAAAGGTTTTTTTGGCTCTCTGTGGTGTCTTAAACCTTTCCTCTTTTTGGTTTTGTGATCTACTGATGGCTTTCAGCTGACAGAAAGGTCTGAAAAAAATTAAGGTTTATTTTTTTTTAATAAATTTTGAAATTGGGGATTGGATAGAAAAAAGAGCAGTTAGTAGTGCAAGTAGTGAGGTAGAGTTCAACCCATATTAGACATCAGTAAATCAAGGAAATGCTTGGTCTTGGAAGACGCATGCATATGATGCCACAGAAAATGAAGATCACCAAGCCCAAAGTCAAAGAGGAGTAGTGTCAGCAGTAGTTTCTGTCTTTGTGTCACAAATTTATTCCTCCCTCCTATGTAAAATATAGCATATGTATATATATATATATGTGTGTGTGTGTGTGTATATATATATATATATATAAACACTCTGCTATGAGGCAGATCGGGAGAGTTGTGGATTCAGGGAAGGGAATAACATAGAGAGAAATCTTTTTCATACAAGACCTTTTTTCTTCAAGTAGTCTTCATGAAGTTCTGTCTCTTTATTTATCTGTAGATCAGATTGTGTGGAAATACTGAAGAAGTGTGGAGATCATAATAAATTCCCTGAAGGCCACTCAGCTGAGAGTATTTGTGAGCTCTTGTCTCCAACAGATGACCTGGAGAACTGTATACCTTTGGATACTTACCTGAGTAAGTAGTAACATACCTGTGCAGCACAATTAGAAACCAGGAGACTTTAAATGCTTGTCATTACTTTAAATACTCTTCTTTTTTTTTTTTTTTTTTTAAGAAAGTTGTATTGAATTTGTGGCATTTTATTTAGTGTATTAGAGAAAATTGGAATTTTGAAGTTGCCATAGTTCATTGCTTCTATTCCTTCTTGTATTGGGCATATGTGGCAAGAAAATTATTGGGCAGACAAGATAGAGGAAATACATTTTGCATGTGAAGGATCATCTGGGTCATTATTTCCAGGACTGAGGATTAAACTATTGAAATACATTAACTACCTGGTCATATCAACCTTCTACATCTATAATTAAAGTAAAAAAAATTCACAGAATTGTCAAAAACATGATTTTACTGGACATAAGAAATGCCATGCTTAGCTGAAGAAAATTAAACCTCATTAAAATCAGTATAGATGATATATATTCTGTTTTCAGGCCCAAGTTCTTTAGGCAACATTGTAGAAGATGTTACACATCCATGTAATCCAAATCCATGTGCAGCTAATCAGCTATGTGAAGTAAATAGAAAAGGATGTCAGTCTGGAGAGCTGTGTCTTCCATATTTGTGTGTGCCAGGTAAGGTTTTTTGGGCTTCTCTTTACTGGACTTTGCTGGTCAATATATGTCATTGAAATGTTGTTGAAGGTTTTAAAGTGGATTGCTGTGCCACAGTTTAACCCAGCTGGCACCTGAGTACCACACAGCCCTCGCTCACTTCCCCCTCTGGCCTGGGGAGGAGCAGTTTAGTCACTGAAATAAAGTTAATAATAATAGTTGTGATGGCTCTGATGATGAAAAGAGAGATAACAAAAAGAGAGGAATATAACCAAGGGGAACCAAGAGATGCACAGTGCCACAGCTCCCCTCCCACTGACCCGATGGCCAGCCCTTCCCACCAAACACGTCTGGACATGCAGCCAACGGCGCTTCTGCTCCCTTCAGTGACACTTTTAATGTGGTTGCACCTCACCAGAAAGGCATTCATGGTCATTTGGGAGCTGCTCTTTTAGAACACTGGTGTTGTCTAACCTCTGCACCGTGTGTAAACGTGAGCTGACTGGGGAGAGAGCCTCATGCAGAACAAGTTTCAGGTACCTAACTTTGAAATGGCAGGGTTGTGTGGTGTTAATAACAAGGATCAAACCTACCAAAAGAGGTGTGAGGCTCTGAAATGTCCAGCTTCTACAACCCCCTCATTGTTCTGCCCTGGGCACTGGTAGTTTTTCCCTTTCCTTTAAAGCAGAAGCTGTCATTCAGTGACTCGAGGGGTCAGCTGTGCTTCTTGAAGCAGAGCAGAAAGTGTGCATTTGGTGACCACTTGAGCATGTGTGTGACTGAGCAAGTGAGAGCAACACTGATTTTTACACTGAATTGCATGGATCAGCCTCCTTTCTAGAGGAGGTGATAGAGAACATTGCCATAGCTGTCTAATATCAGTTCCCCGAGCCTCTTTTCTTCCAGCAGTTCTGTGGCTGATCAGCCGTTTCCCCAGTGGTTCCTAATTAAAAGGAGGAAAGCTGGGTTTTGCTTCACTCATACATCTGCTCTACTTGTGCTCTTTTAAAAGTGAGGATAGGCTTCAGCTCATTCTTTGCGTGAGCCTAGGGATATTGTTTTGGTTATGCTTCTATGACCCTTACAAAATATTTTTGTTTTCCTGGAAAGCTGAGCCTTATTACTATAGAGCTTATATTGCCTTCACTTGCCACAAAAGTCATTCAAAGTCATCTGAAAACAAGCTCACACAGAGCTTTTGAAGAGATAATTTGCTTCCTCTGAAGGTCGGAAAGTTACTTTGGTGTTTTAATTCAGTCTTTTTATTGGCTGAAAGTTTCAGGGGGCTTGTTGCAGTTCACCCCTTGTAGGGTTAGTTCAATCTGTTATTTATTTTATTATTTTTCCTTGCAATTTTAAAAACAATTTTCTTTTCTTTTCCATTCTTTCTTTTTTAAATCCACTTTTCCTGCTTTTTCTCCCTTTCTTCCCTCTTCACATCTACTTGTAAGAATCCTTCAGTGTTCATTTAGGAGGTACAAGTAGGGAAGAAAGGCACAATAAAATATGTGAGAGAGGGGAATGACTGGGCCTTGCTTGTGAGACCCTTTAATTCAAATCCTGTATTGGAGAGAGTGAAGCATGTGCAGTATTTGACATATAACATGTTTCATACTACTGCAGAGCTGAAAAATTAAAATATTTGAGAATTACTGGAATTTCAAGTCTATTTCTCAAAAGTAACATCTTTACAGGTACTTCAGAACTTTGTCTCGATCAAGTATCTTCTATTTTTACTACTTGTTGCCTCTGTGAAATGGATGAATTTGTTTTAAGGGCAAGAGTAAGGCTGCTCAAGAACACCTTATGTTTTTTGCAAGTCAGAGTAGTAATTAATTTCAGTAGTGGCACTCGCCCATGTGTTCACTACTTACGAGCTAAAATTTTTCCTTGTATGCAGGCTGCAAACTGGGAGAAGCCTCCGATTTTATTGTCCGTCAAGGCACACTTATCCAAGTTCCATCCTCAGCTGGTGATGTTGGGTGTTACAAGATTTGTACCTGTGGACACAGTGGATTGCTGGAGAACTGTATGGAAATGCATTGTGTTGACCTCCAGAAATCATGCATTGTTGGAGGACAAAGAAAAAGTAAGTAATAGAGCAGTGATGTATCCAGCACGTGCTCCTTACCTAATGAATTTTGAGCTATGTGAAAAGACACAGAGGGTCTGAATTCAGAGTTTACCAGAAAATACAAAAGCTGATGATTACATCCCTATATTTAATACTGGGTTAAGTCTTACATGTGCTGGGGGGTTCCATTGTTGAAATCGGTACTGAACTGTGTCTGTCTCAATCAATCACAGTCCTGTGTGAAGGGTATTCTCAGTACACCATTTCTTTTTAGCATGGGGTGGTTTCTTTACTAGCTCCAAATGGTTTGGGGGGGTTGTTTTGGATTTGTTGGGGGGTATTTTTTCTTCCTTCCAGTGGCTTGTGGCATCTGGACCCATGAACTCCCAAGGTCTGTGTTTCCACTCCAGTGGTTGGCACAAAGACCTCTTACCCTACTTATTGGTTCATCCAACTTAAGGTTTGTTAGTACTCATGCACATACTCAGAGTAGGAAGCACACACCTTAAAAGGTTAAAAATAGGATTGGATAAAAATGTAGGATAGGTTGTGGTGATCAAGTGCAGGGTTCAGTGAGAAAGACAGACTGTCCAGCTGCCTGTCAACACTGAACCATTCCCTTTTTCCCCTCTTCCCTTTGCTTTTCTACACATCTTCCTGCTTGATTCGTCTTAATTCCTCCTTTTCCTTATCTTTGGTCCTTCCACTAAACATCCCCTAGTAAGTTTTGCACAATCTCAACATTAAATAAGAATTACAGGTTAAGATATTCATCAATGGGGCTAACATATGCCTAAAAATAAACATGTAAGCAACATAATGATGATAAAGGTGTATTGAACACTGTGATTCTTTAAAGTCTTCCTCACCATGGCAGCTCTCTGTGTAGAGTTAAATTTGGCATAGGTAATAAGGATTAATTTTTTTCTTTCCTTTTTTTTTTCCAAAATTGGTACTATTTGTTCATGGAAGCAGAACACTGAAAACATCTTAACATTAACAATATATTTGGTGGACAGTTGTAGAAAGTATCTGGAGAAAGTAGATACTTTTAAGATACAGTTGTTAGCAAATACAGGTTTTAAATGGTGACTGTAACTTTTTATGGACCATTCTGTCCAAGAAAACTTGCAGTTGTTCAGACTACTGGTGAAAATAATCACAAAAATATCTGATGCTGTATTTGTATTTTATGGTTGCACAGTGTACAGCCCTCACTTGTTCTGATAACCATTCAACAATATGTGTTGAATACCTACCCAGCTGTAGGTATTCAATAAGTGTTGTCCATTTAAAAACAAGCAAACAAATTACCACAACCCCAAAACCAGACAGGTTCCTCTCATTTGCCAGTGACTCATGAAGTGTTTGTGGCGATTAAGGTTTTATGTAATAAAAGATAAAAATTACTAGGTTCCAAATCTGTTAGGCAATGCATTGAAAACAAAGAATTAAAAGTTCATGGTCACCATGTAAACATTTTGCAATAACTATATTTAATTGGTTTCTGTATCAGTTGGACATAAAATCTGGACTGTTTTTTTTTAAACCAATCTCTATAAAGAGAACAACACTGAATATTTTAAATTATGCTGGGGTTTTTTGTGTTGTGAGTTGACTCCAGCTAATGAAATGATTACTGATAAGGACAGGTTGCTGTGTGCACTCTTTGACAGTGAAAGACAATAGCCTTGTAAAGTTTCCAGGTGGATCCTAAGTCACGTACTCTGAAGATCGGGTACCTGAGATCCTGTGTTTGGCATTACCATCTAACCTCTTCTTCCCTGCTGGCAAATTCCTTGGTCCTTTGAGTAGTACTGTGGTGTAGTGAGGTTCTTGTGCTACAGAGGCTTTCTCACCGCCTCTTGTTCTGCCTTCATTTGTCTCTGAGCACCTCTTCTGAATTACTCCAGTGCTGAGGGGTTTCCTTGTGCCTATGCAATGTTTTATCAAAAATTCTAATTTTCAATCTCAATCTCTTGAAGAGAGATTAGAGGGAATTACCTTATTTTGTAAGGCATGATTACTATTATGTCTTCCTCAGGAGCTATGTATTTGTTGGTAGTCTTTGATAACCAGTTTGGTTATGGATAGATCAGACTCTCTCATCAACATGGATTGATTTCATATAAAACATACATCACAGTGAAGGGCAGTCATATGGACAGTTCAAAAAACTGAACTGGAGTTGCTAAATTGAAGAAGAATCCCCTAAGTTTGCAGTTTGATTCTTAGATTCAGGTGTAAAAATGTTACTGACTTATAAAATACGTTCCAATCCAATGAGGGCTGGAATGAAGCATTGGCACTTTTACCTCTTGACAAACACGAATGTGCTTTGTGTGAGACTATGTCTAGAACTTTAGCAGTCCTAGGTAAATTTAATTTAGGAGAAGAATGTGTCTTTACAAAAGCTTTACCTTTAAGAAAACATGAAACATGCTAGCCAGAATTTATTGTTCTTTAAAAAAATACAACAGAAAACCTAATTTATACAGGCTTTGAAAGGACAAAGTGCTTGCTTCCCAGGTTAACTAATTAATCAAAACCACATGTGAACAGACTTTCCCTTTAAGTGAATAAAGCAAAACTTGAAATCTAAAAAAAAAAAAGAAAAAAGATGGAAGTTTCAGTGGGAAAATATATTGAATAAGGGAAATTACAGAAACAGTTAATGAGAATGCAATTTCTGTGTAGTATATATGAATATGTAGTCTTCTGGTGTATTTGCATTAATTGTATGTATTTACTTAATTTATTTTAAGGCCATGGAACGTCCTTTAATATAGATTGCAATGTCTGTTCCTGTTTTGCTGGAAACTTGATTTGTTCTACACGTCAGTGTCTAACTGAGCACAGTTCAGAGGACGAACGTCGGAAGTTTACAGGTAACTTTGCAAACCATGAAAACTGTAAGTTGAGTATTTTTAGAGCAGGGATTATCAACTAAATTCTTTCTACAGTATTAATGGAAAACACCTGATAATTTGTTATTACTACGTTTTTTTAACTATTTCTTTTTCTCATGTCCAACCTGCACTGCAGGAAAAGCACATACTTTAAAAAAGAAAATCAGTACTGAAAAATAAAACCGCATGTAGTACGTAAAAATAAGTAGAGACAGGGTACACTGGGGATGAGAGATAAGGAGTTCAGGGGAAAAGAAAGCTGAGTAGAATGAGCAAAGAGGCCAGACACAAACTTCCCTTCCTGCTCCTTGTAAGTGCCTGTGTGCTCCAGCATTGCTAAATGACAGGTGGGAGGAAAGGGCTAAGGGCACTTTGCTGGAAGGCAGAGATGCTCAGTGACCCTTTGTGTATCTTGTGTCATAGAAGGTGAGTGTGCAGCCAGTCCCTGTTCTGTGTGTTGCTCTTGCAGGTTTGCCCTGTAACTGTGTGGACCAGTTTGTCCCAGTCTGTGGCCAGAACGGGCGCACGTATCCCAGCGCGTGCATAGCTCGCTGCGTTGGCCTCCAGGACAACCAGTTTGAATTCGGATCGTGTATTTCCAAGGATCCTTGCAACCCAAACCCTTGTAATAAAAATCAAAGGTAAAAGCAGAATATGTTTTTAAGCTTTTCTTTGGCTTCATCAACTCATAAAGCAGATTTATGTGTTCTTTGAATATGTTGTATATTGTAGTAACATTCTACTTTGGGGCTATTCCAATAAAAATAACTGTTTGAAGTAGCTTCTTTTTATTTATCATAGTTAGTAATATTGGACTGTAATTACTGCCAGTTTTTGGTTCCATTTTTGTAGTGCTATGTCAATTAAATTCATTATGTAGATCTCAGTTCAGCCATAAAAGAGACTTGATGTACACTTTCAAAAGTGGGAGAAGCAAATTTTGTCGAAATGGCAATAACTGTCACTTTACTACTTTGTTTCACACCTTCTTTTAGCAGTTTACAAAGAAGACCCACATCAGAATTCAAGACTTGGAGTCAGTCTTGCTTATTCAGTCAATAATCTGTGCTTTTTGTCTCTAAAATAGGAAAATACCAATCACCAGTTTTTTTCTTAGACTGAAATCTTGTGAAAACTATGTCTGTACAATCTCTGGATTTTCAATATCAAGAAAAGCAAAATCTGCATAGACAAATACATTAAAACAAAAATATGCTTTGTACTAGTGTCAGGCGAAAAGAAAATCTGACCTTTCTTACAGAGATCAAAGTCTGTGGTTCACAATATTGGTCTCTGTCTTCAATTTTCTCAGTGTTGTGCAATACTGCAGTCTCCTTTGAATTACTGCATTTTTCTGTTTTGAAAGAAAGCCATCAAAATAAGTTGTGTAATATTGCACTTTCATGAAAGCTGATTGTAGCGGTTTTAGGGTTTTTTCCTTTTTCTGTACTTAAAATGCCATGATGCAGAAAAATACTGAGAAAACACTGTAGTTTTGTAGCTGTAACAGCCATTATGGCATTCAAAATTGGAATTTCAAAGCTGCATTGTGGATAAGTATTTTTTACTTTTTGTTTGAAATTTGGAAAGTACAGAGAGGCTTTCCTGTTTTTCAAAATACCATTATGCTCAGAACCTCAACTTGTAGTTTCAGTAAAGGACTGTACACAATACATTTTTCTGGGTCAGTTTGATAATATAGCTCAAATTGAACATGCTCATCTGAAAATGCCCCCGATGCACTTGGAATCTGTTTAGGATCTTACATTCTGCTTGTGAAGGGTTTAAATCTCAGAATTTCCGAGCCTGCCCTAGTATTAAAGGCATATCTGTAACACATGGGAGCGCAGCTCTTAGAGAGAATAAGGACACATTGTGCATAATCTAGTGGTAGCAGCACTGCTGTCATTTATAGGAGGAGGGGGTTGTCCAAACAGGCCATGAGACCTTTCATCAGGCTGTTCATCAGACTGCATAGGCTGGCATTTCTCTAGCAGAGGGAGGCCTTGCAGGGCCAATGCCAGATGTTTTGCAGATAAGGTCATGGAAGGTACATGTTTAACGAAAAGGGGAAAGAATTTCTATCTGTACTTGTCTGTGAAGGCTGCGAAGGAATCGATGCCAAGGAAGTGTGTATGTGAGATTTTTCTGTTTGTTTGCAGTCATCCCCTAGATGGGATGTTGTCCAATATTTTGAACCTACAAAGCTAGAATCCAATTAGATATTTGTAATTGAAACCATATAATCTTGTAGGTCTTGTTTTCACCCCTTTCTCAGAGAAAGGAGAGACTAGACCTCTGCAATACAATCTTTTCCTCTTGCTCACTGTTTCCATATTTTCTCTAGCCTAGCTGTTCTTAATATTCATTTACAAAATGAAGTGTGGGAGTAGGTGAGAAGTTTATCCAAGCCTTTCTCAATAATCCCTTGAAAAATACTTGGTAAAAGATAAATGTTAGTGGTAACTGTAGTTGTGTTCACACACATCGAGTAAATGTGGTGTGAAACTGTTCCAGGTTTGTGATGAGACCTGAACTGGGCCTATTCAGAGTGTTTCATCATTTGTATTTCCTGCAGCTCTGCTGAAACACAGTTAGCTCTAAAGCACTGGAGAAAATTTCACTGTAAATATTTTCCCTGAGTATTTTGAGACTTAAATAAATCCTATGACACGATATGAAATTATTATTACTTTCTGCAGGTGCATACCAAAGAAACAAGTTTGCTTGACCAGTTTTGAGAAGTTCGAATGTAGCCAGCATGAATGTGTGCCAAGGCAGTTAAATTGTGACCAGACACGGGATCCTGTTTGTGACACAGACAATGTGGAATACACTAACTTGTGTACTTTGTACCAAAAAGGAAAAAGTTTAGCATACCGAGGACCATGCCAGGTAGGAAGTGGTTCTAGCAATGAATGTCAAATCTTCTTTGTTCCTTGGTGTTCAACTTAACAATTTTTATTTTTCTTCTTTTCAATATTGTTCGTTTGCTTAGGTCTTTTTGAAGTATTCTGTTTGAGGTTTATAGCTTATAAAATGTTCTAATAGAAAGTAGTCATTTAAAATTTTAATTTTAACTAGTATAAAAAAAACTCTCACAATCTTCAGAATTTTGTTAAGTGTTTCTCTGCTTTAGTTAACAGTTGTCTCAAAACCAATCAAAAGCTCTACTTATGCTTTCTTTGGGGTCATACTCTTGATATTTATATCTTCCTATATATGCTATTAAAGCTTGCACTAAGGTGTGTTTGCAGTAATTAGTGCAGTTCCTTGGTTACTTAAATGCTAATTCTTACCAATTTTAACGTGCCTAAATATAAAATTATGCCCAGCCATAGAAAGTCTTTAGCTTTTTGTGTGATTGTGCCCCAGGTTTACCAAGTTCATTGCTCAGGATCTGTTTATAGACTAGGCAGTCTGTAATACTTTCCTAGTGAGTCTGCATTGGATTAGTCTTCATATTAATCCTTGAGAAGGATTAGGATTAGGTTTAGTTTTTCCATCCCACCGCTCTCTACGGTGGTGTTAGACAAGCTGCTTCTGTCACCTTACAATGACACATACACAAATGTAAGTAATACAGGTAAATAAGTAATATATAAAAATATATAATAATGTGTTAGATATACATGTGCATGCACACTAAATTTTAAGCACACAAAACCACACTAAGATGAATTAATAATTTACTAATGAGTTGTTAACAAATTAATTTTATTAATAGAATATTTTAAGGTATAGTGAAATTACAATGATTTTCATTGATTTAATAAGTTGATTTAAATATGGTCCTTTTATTTAAGCATTAGCACAGAACAAAAGTTGTTGGTTTCTGAAACATGTTTTCTTGTACATTTCTCAGACTCTGTCACCTTTTTGAAGTACTTACCCTTTTCATTTATGGCCTGTTCATAAACTCGCAGGTTATTTCCTCTGGATTTCCTCCTTTTTCAAACATTGGACAATATTAGCAGTGAATTCCCATGAACTTTGGTTTTCCTCATGTTGAAACTGCTCTGACATTCCTGCAGCACGGCTGAATTGATGTTGCAAGCATTGTGTGTGTTTCAGCCATTCTGCAGGTCGGTGGAGCCTGTGTGTGGGCACAACGGGGAGACCTACGGCAGCGTCTGTGCCGCCTACTCCGACCGCATGGCCGTGGACTACCACGGGCCCTGCCAGGCCGTGGGCGTGCTCTCCGACTATGGCTTCCACTCCGAGTGCGCCTTCGTCAAGTGTCCCCAGCTCTCTGCCATGGGCTGCAAGCCCGTCATCGCGCCAGGTGGGGAAGCTCACTGCAGAGAGGGGAGAGTCTCCAGGCTCTGAGTATAAATAGGGCGATACTTGGAACAAAACCTAGGCTTTAAAATGTTACACTAAGAGAAAGCACGAATAGTGACTCTACTTAGGGCTAGAACAAGCCACTGTCAGGACTCAGATGAGTAAACCTGAATTGGAAGGGCCTTGGCTTTAGGAGTCATGCTCCTTCAGTCTTTAGAGACTGGCAACTGGGATGGGTTTGGGAGAAACAGATGAGGTCTGTGGTGTCCAGGGTCGGATGCCTCTAGGAATCTGGTGAGTAATTTTTCGGAAGCAGCAGCACAGATACCACAGTGGAATGCTGAGCTGTCATCAACGCAGGGTTCCCAGAAGGGCGGTATTTAATTAGAAGACAGAGTAAAATACCAGATGTATTCACAGCACTGTGGAAGACAGCAGGAGTAGTTTTGCAGTGTGCTGGTTTGAACCAGTTTTTTATTGTTTTCACAAGTGCTTCCTTTATGAAACAATAACTAATCACAGGTAATACACAGAGCAAGGAAAGCTCTGTTCTTAAAGAGTTTTATTCATTTTTCTCATTTCTCACCCCCTTTGAAAAAGGGTCTTCATGCTTTGTAATAACATTTAGTACTGTAAAAGTCACTCTGTGAATGTGAATTACATATAAGTTGGAGAGTGAATTTAATACACAGGCATGGATAGAAAGTTGAAATATTATCTCTTTGGTTTCTGACATGGTGAGGAAAACAGTAGAAATACGACATCTGTCAGACAAGCAGTTTTTCTGCCTTGTTATCTAAAGATTCTAAGCTCCAACATGGTGTAACTGCACAAATTAATGCTTGCAATGTGCATAATGCTTCTGTCATGTCCTGGCTATATCAGCTCTTGAAATCCATCATTTCTGTAGTTAATATGCATGCATCCATACAAAATCTTGGCTTGTGGTACACACAGTGCCTCCACTTTTTAAGCTTACAGTAATGAAGGAAGGGTCTTAAAAGGAAAGAAAATTCATCTTGTTGCTTCATGCTAATTGTAGTATATGTGTGTTGAAAGGTGACTGATTTTGCATTATAAATGTTTTCAATATTAAAAAAACGTGCGATTCTGCTGTCAAAGTGAAACATTTATTTTGCTTTGGTAGTTTTGCTATTTTCATTCTCAGTTAATATTCAAATTTTGACTCCTGCTTACTTAAAAGACGACTTGTTTTTATTATTGATATTTTTTTAATTCACATAGGAGCCTGCTGTCCACTATGTGCTGGAATGCTGAGAATCTTATATGACAAAGACAAGCTGGATAATTTTGCAAGGGTAAACAGTTTAATCATGCCTAATATTAAATGGTATATGAAAAGTCAAGTTACTGTGCACTTTCTCCTGGAAGGTTAACATGTTATAAAAGCCATTATTTTTTAGTAGTTATTTTTGATTGTTGGAGTTTTTCTTTATACTGCTTATACTTTCCTTTATTTCTTTATCTGAGACATAACTTGAATTACAATGCAAAGCAAAACAGAATTAGAGTAGGCACAAACAAGCAGACTCTGGTTTGTAGTTTATATGACTTGTAACACTGCAGACAAGTTATATGGGAACGGCATCTATGATTCCACTGCGCACCTCTCAGATTTTGTGTTTGTAGGTGCTGTGTGCGTGTGCTGACCAATTTTGCTGAGTTCACAGTGTCTGTTAGGTCCTGACTGCATCCTGGAATGTTGTCCAGTTGTCATCTCTAATGGTACCAGGGACACAGTGGCTACTGCAGCTTCTCAGTTCATACATGTGACTGTGAAGAAGAATTTTTCATTTGTTAGAAGAAGACTTTCTAGTTAAAGAAATGTATTGGTCTTATTGAAGTAGTTGGTGATAACTGCTCTCCTCTCACCTACTAAGCACCCTAATACCTGGGTTGTAATGTCTGCCTTTTTTAGGTCAGACAGCTGGTTCATGTGAGAAAAAACTACTTCAAATACTAGAGTTCTATAAATCTAGGGATGCTCTGCCCCTTGTGTCCCAGCATGGGAGCACATAACCATTTACATTATTTTGAGGTACGTAATACATAGACACACTAACCACAAAGGTGGAGGACAACACATAGCAAAACCATGGTTAATACAAGAAGTAAATTTTTTTTTTCTTTCTTTTCTTTTCTTTTCTTTTCTTTTCTTTTCTTTTCTTTTCTTTTCTTTTTTCTTTTCTTTTTTTTCTTTTCTTTTTCTTTTCCTTTTCTTTTCTCTTTTCTTTTCTTTTCTTTTTTTTTCTTTTCTTTTTTCTTTTCTTTTCTTTTTTTTCTTTTCTTTTTTCTTTTCTTTTTTTCTTTTCTTTTCTTTTTTTCTTTTCTTTTCTTTTTTCTTTTCTTTTCTTTTCTTTTCTTTTCTTTTCTTTTCTTTTTCTTTTCTTTTCCTTTTCTTTTCTCTTTTCTTTTCTTTTCTTTTTTCTTTTTTTCTTTTCTTTTTCTTTTCTTTTCCTTTTCTTTTCTCTTTTCTTTTCTTTTCTTTTTTTCTTTTCTTTTTTTTCTTTTCTTTTCTTTTCTTTTCTTTTTTTTCTTTTCTTTTCTTTTCTTTTTCTTTTCTTTCTTTTCTTTTTTTTTTTTATATTTTTGGACAGGTCGGTTTTCAGGTTTCTTTAGAATCGACAATTTTTTAGAATGATGCTTTGAAAGCATTGAATCCCTTAGGTCTTTTGCTAGCATTTAGAGTAGAGTTTTGAACTGAGTAGTGTAATGGCTGGAACACATTTTTTGGCATGACATCATGTTACTAAAACTGAGGAGGAGAATCTTCCATAATATCACATCATCCACAGAGTTCTTTATTTTCTTCCAGGTAACAAATAAAAAGCCAATAACAGTACTTGACATACTTGAAAAAATCCGCCTGCATGTGTCAGTGCCGCAGTGTGATGTGTTTGGATACTTAAGCATAGAATCTGAAATTGTGATTCTCATCATTCCTGTGGATCAGAACCCCAAACCACTGCAGGTAGATGACGTTATTATTTTATTTACCCAGCATGGATTTGCTTCACTTTTTTACGACGGTGCTTGTTTCTCAGGCAGGTAACACTGTGGGTATTTTGATTGCTCATGCCCTGTTTATGTCCAACGCAGCTCCAACTTCCGTCTCCTTCTCTAGCAGAAATAGCCCAAAATGTCACCAGGACTTAGGAAGGAAAGTCTTGTCAGCCAGGTCAGCCAGCCTGGTCAGCCCTCACTCCATCTGCAGCAGGTGCTGTCAGATTCCTGGGGGGGGGAGGACTCTGAAATCAGAGGCCACCACTGCTCACCTCATTGGTGGCACCCATTGCTGAGCTGGACACTCCTCAACTTTCAAAGCTTTGGACCTCCAGATATTAAGCTTGTCAAGTTTAAACTTCAGCAGAGGCAGCTTCCGATGCTTTTAAAGAGACTTACTACTAAATTCCTTTCTGGGGTGCAGTGGAAAGTAAAGTGGAAAAAATAAATTTTCTAACAGAAATTCATTATTATCATCATGTCAGTGGGGGAATGGAAACCTGAGGTTTCTCAGGTTCTATTACTTCCATTCTTTTCTTCCTTTCCCACAAACAAAATCAGTTTTCACTGATTTGCAAGAAAAAGCCCAGTAAGGAGAAAACCTTGATTTTTCCATTGTTGCAGACTTCAAGGAAGTGGGTTGGTCAATCAGGAAGGAAGTCCTCAGTTTTAGAGGCACTTTTTTTAGTGATAATTCACTGTGGGCTTTTTGGTATCAACATTCAGAACACATCACCCCACGATAACTTGTATATAGCTTCCTTTTCTACTACTCAGGGCTTCCTCAAGAGTTTTCATAGTACCAAAGTCTATGATGAGACCTCCGATGTGTTTTCCAAGTACTCCGCAAAATTATGTAAACCTTATGTGCTTATGGGAATATTTTTGCACTGGCATTTTACATGGTAAGAAGCGAAATAATAACTTTTTTTCCTCTAGATTGAAGCCTGCAATAAAGAAGCAGAAAAGATCGAGTCCCTGATCAATTCAGACAGCCCAACATTAGCATCACACGTGCCACTGTCAGCTCTAATTGCATCTCAAGTACAAGTTTCATTTAGCATTTCTTCTGCTTCTGCTCAAGTGGTGCCTGCTCTGCACTCCCTGTTCATAAGCTTTCCATTCACCTTGTCATCAGCATTGATATATTATATATAACTGCTTGGGAAATATGCATGAGCATTGTGGCATTTATATTGTGAAGGACATTTGGAGTTGTTGATCACTGAAACAGAAAACAAAAAAACATGCAAGATTTTATGAACTTATATTTTTCAATGAAGAACTAGAAGTATTTGAATAATGTGAAAAGATTATTCTCTTAGTCATAACTAGTCAGATGACTGTTTCAGCACCATTAGATTGTTTCCCATGGATCTTGGAAACATAAATATGCTCTGGAAGGCTCTGACATTACGGATTTATGATTTTGAGGAGAAGTGATCGTATAGGGCTTTTTCAGCAATGAACTAAACAGTGTTTTGAGTTTACTGAAGAATGCTAATTTTATATTATTCAGATGCATATCAGTGACAACGAAAGCATGCACCTATTTTAAACATCATTTTTGGAAGAAACAGATTGCTGCTACTTAATTACCTTACCAAAAATGTAAGAGTTTATTCTCATGTAAATATGCTTTCATATTTTATTATGAAGAAAACTAACTAGCCCTGGGCCTATTTCAGTAGACGTCTTTCCTTGGACTAGGGAAGACTTGCAGGACATTGGGTTCACTGCTTGTAAAATGACAATCAAGCTCTATGCTAGTACCTGACTTCAGTGAAGAGATGTGTTCTTTTTATAGTTTTGTACATTTCAGAATCTCATATTGGATGCAAAATTATAAAGAATCTCAGTATCTATATTTAAGTGCCATTTAAAATATTGCAGTATTTGCATGTTATCTAATGAAATTTATACTTTAAATGTTTATACAAACAGTATGTTTTATTACTTATTGTATTTTATGCACCTGACTTTACTCTACATGAAGTATTTTATATCAGTATTATGATAGCCAAGTTTTGAAGTATATACAGAAAAACTTATTTTTGCCAAAACGCTGAACTTTGAAAGAAAGCACTGAAAACCTTTTGAAGATGTATGTTGTAGCATGTTTGTAACAATTATTTTCTGCTAAATCTTTTAAATGCAAAAGTATTAAAGCTTTTTATTTTAATAAACACTTGTGTCATGTGTCCTTGTGTACAATGCATGTAATTTTATGGAATTCAGCAACACTGCATATATTTTCCTTTTTCTCTCAAAATAAACACTTAAAACTAACTGCACTTACATCCATGTGTGACTCACGCAGATAATGTTCCCAAGTAGATGTCAAGGGGGTCTCAAGGGTGAAAGTGTTCTTGCCAAATACCTTGAGAAAGACTCATGCACATAATCATTTAAGTCTTGAAACAAAAAACTTGAGTATGTTGATAATCCATCTGTTTCTGAAATTTGTTATGTGGATTCTTTAGACTTGGACACAGAAATAGAACAAATGCATTTTTGAAAAGCTTTTTGAACTGAAATGGCTCAGATGATGTCCCCAGAAACTTCAAACAATTCAGATTGTTTATTTTTTCCAAGTCATTAGGAAATATCTCTTCAATGTGTAGCCTGTTAGCTTGCTTAGCATTTAGCTGAAGCAAATCTGATGGCTACTAAAAAGAAAGCAATTATAAATGTCTTAAGAAAATACATACACACACACACACACACAGACGTGTGTGTGTATGTATGTATGTGTATATATCTGTACCACACTGGAAAACTTAGTAAAGAGCTTTAAAAACATACCCTCTGTGGAATAGAATATACAGTGAATTTACTTTTATGTTTGTGAAAATTTTCTGTGATGAGAAATTTTAACAAAGAAGTTGCCTGAATTTGTACGATGAATCTGGAAGAAGCAGAATTTAAGCCCAGAGATTCTGTGATTCTGTAATTTATATGTCAGTGTCCATTGCTTGCTAGAAAAGAGTGAAGCTTTTAAGAGGTTATGTTAAATATGTACAGAACCAATGAGATTTTGCAGAATCCTAAATTCTGAAGCCAAAGTCCAGCATTCAGAGTGTACAGGGTTTATGTTCTTTTTTTCTGGATGAACAAAAGCACTTTAGGATTTTCTAGGTTTTCTCAGGACCTTGGGCTACCTCAAAGGAATGAAGAAACTACTTACTTGTGGGTTTTGAATTCACTTGAACTAGGATAAAAAATAGAAGAAACCAAGCCCAGTCTTAATTGCAACTTAGGAAATTTGAACATGAGGGGGACAAATCTGGTACAGGTTTCAGAGGAGTTTTCCATAAAAGTGCTAATGATCTGTCACCATCTGTGTGGAAGTCTGGGTTCACTTAGAAGGAATGGAGACAGCACAAGAGCACTTCAAAGCAGCACAAGCCTGTTTGTTGCTTTTATAAGAGGACCCAGATGAAACATGTACAAAACATTATTTGCTTCTCTGCTGAAAACCAGAGTTAATGGCAATAACTGGCTCCAGAGAGATGCCTCCATCCTCTTTCAGTTTGCTTAGCTTGGCTCTTCCCAGCAGGGTGGCATGGAAGCGGAGATGCCAGAGGTGCCGCTTTGTACACCCCCAGGAGAAGATCAGCCACAGGGGGCAAATACCAGAGCAAGTAAAAGCAAGAGATTTCTGGCTGAGTTCTGAGTCCAGCAGGAGCTGGCACCTCTGAATTTCAGAGGTGAGGAACAGTCACTTCTGTGAGTGGGGATTAAGTCACACCTGGAACAGCAGTTCCTGTCCCTGCTCTGCTGTTGGGGTGCTTTACCCACTGTCATCGCTTGGAGATTCGTACGTATGTCTCTCGATTCAAAGGTTAAATGTTATTTATACATCTCTACTGAGTTTATGGCATTTTTCCAGCTCTTCCTTTTACACATAACAAAGAATGTTTCAAAACTTTTCCCCACCATCTCTATTCCTAGGAAGCCCTGGGAGCATTTACATGAGCAAATACAAATACATGAATGCTCTGCAAGACTGTGGCATGTTTCATATCTGAAGTCTGGACTGTAAGGTGACCCTATAGTCAACTGAATCCCAAAAAGTAACATTGAGGGGAAAAAAGATTTCTCTGCCAGGCTTATGCAAGACCTGATTGCAACTTCCTGCAAATTCTCTGAACTGGTGCTTTTACACAGTGAGAGAGTGGCTCCAGCTGCTCCATGTGGAGCAGTAATGAAGGTGACAACTGCAGATAACTGTCACCTCCTAAGAGTGGCTGCCACCTACCACTGCTAAGGCATTCTGCCTCTCATGTACATGTTTAGGCACTGCTTGTTTTGTGCTCTCTCCCAGCCCTCTCTGCGCTGCAAACTTTTGCAGAGCTTGTCGCATAAGCCAAAGAGACTCTTAGCCCATAAACAAACAAAAACTCTCTGAGAAAAATGTTTCCAAGCCCTAGCAGGTTTGTTTGTCTCAAGTTATCACAACTACAGTCAAAAGGATATGCTTCTAGCATTAAGCAGTACATCAGCTTTTGCTAATTAATACCACGAAGCTGAAGGTTTCAGTTATATTTTAAGCTCTAATTCCATACAAATTCAATGCTACCAACATTTGCATTATGGGAGGCCAATTGTGTATATCCAATATAGAAAGCAAAGGTGCTTACTTTGAAAACTGGGGAAACAACAATTGCCCAAAACCTTTCTTAATTTTAATGGACTTTGTACATGCACTGCTTAATGGAAAAAAGTGCGAACATTTCATCTCAATATAAGAAAGACATTTTTTACAGTGATAACAACAAATCCCTGGATACGACTGGACATGGTGCTAAATGAAGCACCAAAAGGTTGGACCAGATGATCTTCTGAGGCAACAGTGAAATGTCTATGTAAAAGCTCTTGTAAAAGGATTTTTTTGCCTTTCAGTTCCTAGGACATAAAGGAGAATAAAAAGGACAGACTTCCCTGAAGATGCAATAACTCATGATGTGCAGTAACCCTGCCATTACTTGCATAAAGAAAGTCTAATGAAAAATTTAAGGTTAACAACCTATCATATATATGAGAAAAATTCTGATTATAGGTGTGCGTGTATATATATTTATGTATGTATGCGTATATATAAAACATATCTGTGAACCTATAAAAGACTTTCAAACTTGTATTAACAGACACCTGTTAATTAGATCTCAGTACTTTCTTAAACCAGAATAAATCTATTCCTCCCCCCAGAGCATTCTCTGATTTGCCTTCCTCAAAGTTGGATTCTGCTTCATTTGGCCAGGTCCAGTAAGGAGTGTAATCTGAGCCTGAGCCTAATTCTGACAGTCCTTAATAATTCCATAGGTTCTCGCTGTGAAGAGCCACCCCTGTGTTTTTGCAAATGCTTTCTGTTGTGCTTGGCAAGGTTTCTCAATTTGCTTATTTGTGCTGAGTTCTCAGCATGAGCTGCAATATATACATAGGTTTTCAATCTGTTTTATCCAGTTCTGACTCTCCTTCTAAGCCAGCATTCCTCTACATCACCAGAAGTTCTCACCAGTGCTGATGTGACAGATTTCAAATTAAGGCCTGATCTTCAGCTTGGTCTTCTGCAATTCTGCACTGTTTGCTGACAGTGGAACAAGTGGATGGGTTGCTACTACTATTTGGTGTATAAATTTACTTTTCAGCCAAGTTTTAAGCTGCAGCAGCAGGAGCAACATTCAGTAAATATATTCATTTGCACATATATGCATGCATGCACACAGATATACACATCTATATGCATATAAATATATTTATATCACAGTGCCCTGTATCAGGCTCCATATCAGCATCCTCAGGAAGAGCACATTTGGCCATTGTAGAGAATTTAGCCATTTATTTTAGTAAAGAACCCAAATATGAGGGGTTAATACTTTTAAATTTGAATTTCAAGTACAAATGGCAATCAAAGATGCATGATCACAGTGCCTTATTATGTAATTGATACATGGTGTTGTCTGGCTATAAGCATGCAAAAAGTTTAAAAAGGTAGCTCTGGACGGTTTCATTCTCAAGTGCACTCAGGTGCAGCAGTTCATTTTCCTCTGAGTTAACACCACTTTGGTCCCTCCTGCTCAGGGCAGTAAGAGCAGCTTCTGAGTACCAGTGGAATTGCTGGCATGAGTCAGGAGCAGCCATCCAACCCCCGACCACTGCATCATGTTTGGGGCCTCTGGCATAGCAAAGGAAGTTTAAATATTTGCTGCCATTAATTCCAAGCAGCAGGTGAACTGCTGCCAGCAAGGCTGTGGCTATACTGTCATTAGCACTGGCTGTGGGCACCACCAGCTTCATCCAGATCAGAAGGGACATCCAGGGACATGTCTTGGCCAGTAAACAAGACAGAACAAGCAGCCCATCTGGCTTTCATGCTGGAAAACAAATGCTGTCATACACACATTCTCTGTGCATGTGTTGAATATGGCAGGTTGTGCATTTTGCTTCTTTAACAGGCTTGAAGTGACAATGTAAACTCTGGATCAGCATCTCATGGCTGCAGTACTTTCTGAAGTGCTGCTCATACCCATAATGCGGGACTTACTGTGTCCCTGCACCACAGCTTTAAGACCTCATTTAAGGCCCAGATGAGCCAAAGGAGATGTGAGAAATGCAAATACACATTTCCAAAGTAGAAAAAATGAAATCTATCATATTTTCCTTTCTGGCTTTAGAAGGTTTCAACGAGAGAAACTGTACAGGCAGAAAGAGGGATGAAACTGTGTAACAGAATGCTTATAAAGACTAACAGAAAAGAGAGGTGGAAACTATTTCCATACCTAAGAGATGTAATAAGGATGTGCCACCACAAACAACCTCAACACAGACTTCCCAGCCCTGCTCCAGGAGACAGCAGAGCCAGGAAGTGCTGGTGAGTGACCACAACTTGGGAACAGAGGAGGCAAAGCTATGGCCTGTGGAAGGGATCTGAGTTACCCTTCTCCCACATGAGCCAGTTGTGATGGCAAAGCAGCTAACACAGTCCAGATTGTAACAACAGTGATACATGGAAAATCGAGACGCTTTTCATTATTCTGAGAAGGATTTTTTGTCAAGTTTAAGCACACTCAAAAATATGCCAAGGCTTGATTACAGTTCAGTAACAAAGCATCTGTTATGTTCATGTGGAGCAGTTTCTCTTGGCAAGTGTTTAAAAAACTCCAGAGGCAAACATGGGTGTGAGCAAGGGTGAGAGCCTCGGAAACGATCTTTGAACTTTTCACATCATTGTTGCTGCATCAAGGGCATGTGCAGTACAGAAACACAGAATGTTAACCATTACTGCGGCCCTTCTTGCTCTGATGGTGTCACCTATGATCCATCACACCTTGTGTTCATTTTCTGCTATGTAGTCAGAAGCAGCACGCTCACACTCAATGAGTAAATAAACAGCAAATACACACAATTGTAAGCAGACTGAGTTACCATCTCTGGGCCAAACTCTGTCAATGAAACAATTATTTAGTCCTTGCTCTCAATGCCAAGTTTCCCAAACTGAATAGCTCACCCGAGTTTCCTTTGTACAGCAATGCTGTACATCAGCCATTAACTGATCCGGGTGATGATAAAAGCCTTGGCAGCGTGGATGTAGCAACTGTGCCATTCTGTGATGCTCTAAGTTTTTAACAGCACAGGGAAGTTTCCTACCAGAACATAGCAGGAACATTTATTCTTAGCAAATGGATATGCAGCTGCCTCTGATCTTCGATACATTTTTACTGCCTACTGCAGTAGACTTTTAACTACTTTGTTACTGGCAGATGCTGATTTCCAAGGACACATTCATTATCTAGAAGCGTCAGGAAAGGCAGAGCCTGCTGGCAGGACAAAAGGCACTGGGCACAAATGAGAAACCTCTGACTCCATCTGGACACCACTTTTACTGCGAGATTGGTTAAAACAGCATTTGGCACAGGTTGCCCAGAGAGGCCAAAGGTATCTTCCATCCTTGAAGATACTCAACACACGATGGGACACACTCCTGGGGCTCTAGGTGGCTCTGCTTGAGCAAGGGGTTGGATTAGATGCTCTGAAGAGCTCTCTTCCCACATCAACAATGCTGTAGTACTGAATAAAGCTTTGAGTAGCTGAAAAGTGTCACTATACATACTAACCATTTTGCTGGTCTCCTCCCTTACCTTGAGTTTTTAAAATGTGGTCATTTCCAGTATTTGAATTTGAATTCCATTATGTATTTATTTTCTCTCTGCAAGTTAACCCTTGACCAACAATTCCATTGCAGCAACACATTATCACAAAATCACAGAACACCAGGTTGGAAGGGACCTTGGGCCCTCTGGTCCAACCCTACTTGGCAAAAGCAGAGTGTAAAGATGGCCCAGAACCTGGTCCAGCTCAACCTTAAGTGTCCAGTGTTGGGGAATGCATCGCTCTCTTCCCTGGGGAGATTATTTCAGTGTCTATTTGTTCTCACTGGGAAAAAAAAATTCCTCTTGCATCTACTCATAATAAATATCAAATATTTTTGAAATGTTTTACTTTGTGCTTCCAACCCACCAGCAGCCATCCCACAGCGCTGTGCTGCATCCACCAGGCATCCACTTGACACCCTTGAAAAAAAATGGCACTCACTCAGCAAGAGGGTTGAATTTGTCCAGTCCTTCCCTAGCAGGATAAAAGGGGTTACTAAACAACCAGCAGCCCTCCTGGCTTGTATGAGAGCTCTGTGCTTCACTTGGGCAATTCAACCCACAACTTAGTGACAACAGTTCTGTGTTTGAAAAGAATCAAGTGAGTTGAAAATGCATTCCATACATTATTACTTATTCCTGAAGAGTACATATGTTCTCTCATATGTTATGGCCTTTACTGTGTTGTGAAATGAAAGGTGTCACCCAAAATACACAGGTTAGTAAAAGACCCACAGATGTATCTACTTTGAATGTTTAACACTCAGGTCACTTGTCCAGAGTTTAGGACCAGTTGTATTACAGTTTCAGATCGACTTTCTGAAGTTCGCATTGAATTACAGCTTCAAAATGCTGATCTTTTAATACAGGAATTCTCTGCTCTCCAAAACAACACATCCGTTTCACAGGTTCAAAATCACTGCTGTGATGTCTGCAGAAACTCACAAGATTTTTCATAGATTGTATTCCTCTGATGATTTTTTACAAGGCAGATCTAGTATGCACTAAACATTTCAGAAATGCCTCTCTGGACAGGAAGCATATGAGGTGTTGTGCTCAGGTCTGTAATTGCTGACAGCAATGTACCAAAGTTTCTGAGAAGGAATTCAACTTTCCTGAAATTCAATACAGAAATAGCTAAGAACAGTGTGAGCAACATTTATTTTGATAGACTCAGGAGGACATCATGCTCTTGTGGTTTTAAAATAAACCTTCAACCCTTAAGACTGAAAATCTAAACGCTGTGGCCAGGGTTGTGTTCCCCACCGAAATCCCGTAGGTGGCATCACAGCACAAGGGGAATTACATTTCAGCTGCTTTTGATTTAGAAGGAATGCAGCTACATTGGGATTTTTATTTTTCAGTTGTTTTTGTTTAAAGCTAACACTTTTCTACAAGTTCTATTTTCTGTGCCACTTCATTCTCAAGATCAAATCTGCACAGGCTTAAGTCTCTCCTGCTTTATGTAAATTTATTTCCTCCTGCAGATGCCTATGAAAACATACTCAGGGCTGCCCCAAGAATGTAATTCTTCAGTTAAGAAGGATACCTGACATCAAAGTCATGTATAGATGTATTAAATTGTTGGCATGGAAATGAGTCAAATCTACAATCATAATCTTTGTCACCAGCAATCTAAAAAGTTCATTTAACCGGGTACTTCAGGGGTGAATCAAACACGGGCACATACAGACACACTCTCAAGGTTTCAGTGCTTGTGAACAAAGAACTGAGAATTTTGGAGATTTCTTTTAAAGAAAACCCTGGTTGTTCAAAGAACTCTTGTGCAGACCTGAAATTATCATGAATAACAGTAAATTCAGCATTATTGTCTTAATTCAGAAGAGGAGAGAAAAGCAATTGAGTGCATTAATATCTGAACAATGACCAGTACATGTCAGCACCATTTTTAATCTGGCATCAGGGGCCTCCATCAGGGGACGACTGGGAAAACCAGCAAGGAGTCCAGGGCACAGACAGGACCCAGTCCCAGTTCACCACACGACCATCCTGGCCCCAACAATGACTATCAGGCACAGTGCCCCTCGTTCCAGTCAGAGCAACATTGGCTCACTTCAGGTGCAACCACCTGGGCACAATGTATATAGGCTCCTGTTGAAAGGAAAAATGAGGTAAATTGAGGCAGGGGTGCCTCAGAGCTGAACCATGACTGGTGACCCCGACGCTCTGCTTCTCCCTTGCAGCTGATTTATCATACAAAGCACAGTAAGGAAACAGTACATTTTTAATTAGCAGTATGGAGGAAAGAAGGGGGAATACAAAAAAAAAAAAAGGAAAAACCCAGTAATTCTCTCTTGCAGAGTTCATCACCCTGCTCAGGACTTGCTACCAACATAGTATTTCCAAGCACAACTTATCCCTCCACCCTTGGCTGGGTCTGCTTACAGGGTTTGTGAATTCCTTTGTCTAAAGCTGCCTGTTTAAATTTTTACCCTAATTCCTTAAGAATCCACCTCCGCCCACCCACAGAGAGGGAACAGGGAACTGGCTCCGCCAGCTAAACATCTTCTAATAGTAATGTCACTGTATTTAGAAGGTTTTACAGCTGCAGATTTCCCAAAGAGAAATCTGTGTTTCTCAGCATGACACAGATACTCCAGCAAAACCACAAGTAGATCTAAAAATGCTCAACCACAGAGTAGTACAAAGCAAAAGCTTTATGCAAGCAACAGAAACCTGCCAGACAATGAATTTCTATTCCACCTACTCCAAAACCAGACAGAGAAAATACACAAATTAGAGATTTTTGGGTATTTCAATATTTTTGCCAAGATTTTGGGGTATTTGTGACAGTTAACCTCATTGCCCCAGAAGAACATGTGGCTTAGGGCAACAGACACAGTAGGAAGCATCTGCTCTGAGAAAATGTCTTTTTTTTTTCTATTAATATATCATTTTGCTAAGCTCTGTTTCCCCAAGAGCCTTGCACTATTAAGAGGTCTTTACTGCTGCTGCTGTTGTTCAAATTCCCTCCTTCGCTCCAAAATGAAAGCATTCAGAACAGTATGTGCAATTTTTCAAATATTTGCATTACATTATTTTTTAAATATTTTGTTTTATAAATATTTTACATTTTATTTCTTAGTTGAATAATTTTTATTAGAAAGCCTCCAGTCCAAGCTTTCTAATTCACCTGTTAAAGAACAAAAACAGCACCTGAAGAATCCAGTGGGCAGAAGTGTCACTTGTGAGATGAACCTTTGCTCTGTCCGAGACTCCACGGGCCTGGCAGCCCCAGCCCCTTCAGTGCAGCAGCACCAGCTTGCTCTCATACTCAGAGGGGCTCTGGAGAGGCTCCCCCATCCCCACTCCCACAGCACCCCAGCATCCAGGGACCCCAGATCCTCTTCACACTCCTCACTTCTGCAGGGACCTGGTCAAGGCCACGTTTGGCAAAACCCAGGTCTTTACAAAGAAAACACAGAGAGTGTGAGGCATGGCCGCTGCCCTCACAGAGAGATGTTTTGGGAATTCACCTACAGAAGCAATCCCTTGTGCAGGGTTTAACAGGGAGCTGCCACTCCACGCTCTGACCCAGCAGGAGTCCCACCCTTGTTAGCTGGGCTTTCAGTCTGCTCCCAGGATAGACATTTTTGCAAGACTTGGCAGGTTCCTACAAAGACTGCCCAGCACTGGGCTGTGCTGGTGGGTAGCAGCCCCTTGGTACCAGGAGCAGCCACCTCATGCACTTCCCCTCAGCTGAAGTTCAACCCAAAATGTCTTCCTGCCCCAATCACACTCGATCCTTCTCAATCTCAGGACCCTGACCCCAGCACTGGCTCTGCGCAATCCCACACTGAACGTACAGGTGGTCACACATCACCCTCCATTTGTGCCAAGGCTACCCCTGGCCTTGAGCCACAGTGGGCTGGGTGGATCTGTACTGGCTGACCTTTATTCATGTGTGTTTATAAATCATGATGCTGTTGTATGAAGTCCCAGCACTCAAGTTCTTCACACACAATACTGGTTCTTCTCTACATCAATGCTGCCCAGAAGCTTTTCCTCCATTAACAAGTTTGGTTAATAGACTTGCACTTTTCACCGCATTAATAACATTAACAAGATCAGTCCAGACAGCTCCCTTAAAACAAACACTTACTAAAAAATGCAAAGGATCACGACAATGATCAGAGGGATGCAGCACCTCTTCTACAAGGAAAGGCTGAAAGGATTGCTCAGCCTGGAGAAAGCTTATAAGGGTGTCCCAATTGTGGCCTTCCCAATACCTGAAGGGAGTGGAAAGATGCAGAAGGACCTTTTAAAAGGGCATGTAGTGACAGGACAAGGGGGAATGGATTCAAACTGAAAGAGATTAGGCACCAGGAGGAAGTTCTTTACTGTGAGCATGGTGAGACACTGGAACAGGTCACCCAGAGAAGTTGTGGATGCCCCATCCCTGGAAACATTCAAGGCCAAGCCAGATGCGGCTCTGAGCAACCTGGTCTAGTGGAAGGTGTCCCTGTCTATAGCAGGGAATTGGAACTACATGGTGTCAAGGTCCCTTCCAGCCAAAAACATCCTACACTTCTATGAGAACGAGCACAAGAAGACAGAGATTGAGCTGTACCATTCATGCTCTGCAGTCTCTGCTAACAAAACAGTGCTGCAGGATCACTGTTGACCAGCCCACCTCACACCTTCAGCTCTGCTGATGATCCTGTGTAGCCACCACAGCATCAGTCAGACAGAATGTGAGCACGCAGATGTCCACATGTACAGCAGACTGGCAGTGCCTTCAAAAGTAACTACCTGGCTTGGGTTAAGTAATGCCCTTACAACCCTAGTTACTTAACCACATCAGGAGAGGAGACCAAGAGCTCTGAAAAACTCGTAATCTAGCCCTTGCTCTCTAGCATAGGGTATGATGTCAGTCCTGTGGCAGATGGATGGCACTGTGTCTACATGATATGCAAATGACTTATTCAATTAAGTTGCTAGGGGCACTTGTCCTTCATGACCTGGATATAATTTCAAAACACATTAAAAGAGTACCCAAAGTATTTCACAGAGGCTCCAACAGCATCCTTTCTGCATCACCTTTTCTGAAAGGTGACGCTGCTGGCATATACCTTGTGTGACAGCACAGCTAACAAGCCCAGTCCACAGGAGACAATCTTCCACATCTCAGCAGAGATTGGAAACTGCCAGGGGAATTTCTCATCCCTTTGACTGTTTTCCTGCAAAGAACAACTAAAAATCTATGGTGCTCTTGTGTAATCCTCCTTCTGCTACATTTATTAACCCTACTTGACAGTGATTTGAGTTGGTGTCTTGGCATTTTCCCATCCATTTGTAAGTGTGCATACCTCTTCAGCTGTTCATGCAGCAGCAGGCAGCACAAGAACCACAGAGCAGGTGTGCTCCTCAGCAAGGCTCTGTCTCACACCCGTGCAGCAAATGGACAGCAATGCTGCTTTACAGACTGCTCACTTCATTCAAAATTTAGTGGGTTTTTTTATTTCTAAACAGACTGTAAGCCAAATTGACAGACTCTGATAACACAATTAATCAGATCTTTCTCCAGAAATGTCCCTGCCTGATGGTTTTCAATGACACACACAACGTCAGCTGTCCCATACTTGGCTTACTTGGTGCAGCTCAACACACACACCCTCTGCCAGTCTCAGCCTTCAAGGTTGGCAGGAACTGCTCTTACTCCCACTTAATGGACAAGGCAGACAAATAACAATACTTGCAAAGATACTTGAGACTTCTATTTCCCCTCATTCTATTACAAGCTGCTCTGGAACATACTACTAGGTAAAACCTTGATGAACAGTAGTTGATGTGGAATTAAGAGGATGGGAATGCAGGCCATGTGTTCCTGATTATCTGCGCACCAACACACTCCTTAAACACACCAGGCAGCATCATAAGCACACACACCCACCACAGATGCCCCCTCACACTCAGTATGTTAAAATGGGCAAGTGCAGAGCAAAATGAACAATGTCACACATGTTTTGGGATCTGGTACTCAAGAAGAGAAATGGTCACAGCTGCAGGCTGCTTGTCAGAGTGCAGCCGAGTAGGCACTAAAGCGAGGTGTTAAGCCTTTAAATGCAGCACCACAAAGTTTTCCTTCATTCATTAATACCCTCAATTTGTCCTTTTCACATGCATATTGCAGAGGAGTCAAGTCTCCTGACTTTTAAGAAAAGCCATGAATGATTTCATTTTCTTAAGGGTTTGGGGGGGAGGGGGGGAGGAGGGGACATCCCCTTGCTCTTAGATTGCAACTTGTTTCCCCATGTATCTGTACTTTGCTACTTAGCATCAAGTATCTTTCCCCCAAAAAGGCATCTACAATCAACTTTGAGAAATATATTTGAAAATGGCACAGCCAGCTGCAGTAGAATTACAGATTTATAGATAATTTTGTTGAGAACTGCACACCCAAAAATTATATTCAACAGCCACCTGAATAAGCATCTGAGGTTTTCTGAATTTCAAATACCGAAGGGAAAAAAAGTTTGGTCTGACAGTGAAGGTAGGTAGCATTCCACACAAGAATACAGTATTGAAAAACCACCATGAAGGTGTTTTGGTTATTGGCCCCTTCCAAAATGTCAGTTTACCAAATAATATTCACTTAACTCCCAGCACATGAGCGTATACAGAAGAAACATGACCAATATAACAAAAAACCTTCCTACTACATATTCAAGTAGTAAGTTATCCCACTATTTCACAGGCACAAAATTCAAGGTACAACAAAGTACTACTGCTCAAACACGGACACCTCTCCAGACCAACATATTTCAGCAGCAGAATACATGCAGATTTGGGGCTTTTTCAGTCCCATATGAAACAAGTACTTGCTACAATCATCTTATAAGCCAACCAGCATTTTTCCAAACTGGGCTTCTTTTACAGTGGATCAGAACTCCCTTCACATGCTTCAAGGACATGTATTTGTAAAGTCTGCTGCAGAGGGCAGCTCCTTTGCTTTCCCATTCCCATATCCTAGGAGTGTGCCGCTCTGTCCTTAGAGAAGTGCCAGAGGCATTTACCACACTGCCCACATGGAGCCCGAGGCAGGGGCAGCAGTGTCTTTCCTGACTAACAGTTTCCATCCAAATTACTTCACCCCTGAGAAGCCTATACAGCTAAAAGCCTGATTTAGTTAAAGCCACTGATTTTTAACTTGGCTGTTTTCAAGCTCCTTGGCTTTCCTGAAAACCACGACCATATTGCATTCTCAGTCACCACTTCGACATTTCAAAATTCATCTGGTTTTTATTTCTACAGTACCCACTTAACAAGAGCACAAGCATTTAGTGACAGCAAACTAGTACCAAGATTTAAGAGTTATCAGCCTCTAGGAAAATACAAAGCTATCAATATTTGAGATAAAATAATTACTATAATGCACTAAGATCTACCTGAAGCATCTAGATCCAAGTTCTACATCTTACTTTCTCACCTCCTTCAACAGCCCTTTTGCACCAAAAGAAATGTTCACATGAAGTTCTCTGAATGTATTAAAAGAAGGAAGGGGATGGATACGCAATCATTTGCACACACACCTAAGAGAAAGTTAAAAATCTGGTTTATTTGAAACTGTGAAATCAAAGTCCAATAAATAAAATGCTTAACATCAACACTGGACACTATGTAGGAAAACTCTGGTAAGACTGGATTGCTCCTTTGGTGCCCCGAGCATCGACGAACCATGAAATGACTTCCCAGCTCCCCACAGCCACACTGTTCTCTCGACAATCTTTCCCCATTCATGGCAAGCCTTCCCCAGACACACACTGCCCAATTCCCCCATGCTGAAGTCTCACCAGCACCAGCAGAACTGCCCCAAAGATGACAGAGCACACAGGGCCGAGGCTGTGAGAATGAGTGCCTACATTTCAGAACTTCTAGAGAGCATATCCCTCTTCCTCACTCAAAGCCCTCTGAATAGGTTTCATGAACTGTGCTATGGCCAAGTATATTCTATTTTTAAATTTTTAATGAGCAATTATTAGGCTGTAAGAATACATTGGTTCTTAATCACTTTTTGGGGTGGGGGGTGCAACTGATCCCATAAATGTTGTTTATGTTTGTTTAACACCACTATTAAATTACTAGGTTTTTCCAAATAGCAGATTCTCTCTAAGTAACCATATGCTACATACACATTAAAACTCCTTGAAGCAATCATATGAAAATAGTAAGATTTTATCCAAAATATAACTCCAAACACAACTTACAGAACCACAGGCAGGAAGTAACCAAATTCTGCTAAAAATGTCACACCCTTTCAAAAACAGCAATAAAACATTCTGTATGTGCTTTAAAAACCATGGCACAGGGCAAAAGTATGCTTACTATCCTAAAAAATAGAAATAAGCGTGGGCATCTCACCCTTTCCTTGTAACACTGGCACAAGTGAACTCTTACTCTTTTCTTAGAAAAGAGGGTGGGGAGAGGGGGATGAAGAGGAGGAAATAAAACCAACACATCTTACAGGTTATTTATTATGGAACTGGCTGTTAATACTGGAGGCACTCTTTGACAAGCCAGATGAAAACAAGCATATCCAGATAGAACAGTACTCAACAAGGCCTTAATGTGGCCACCAGTTTGTGCTTCAACTCAAGTGAACCTTCCCAACAGCTTTTCTATAATCTGCAACAGAGATGTTGGTCCATACTGAAGGTAAGGCTATTTGGGTTTTATACTACTGTGATGCTCTCTATAGGCCAACAAGAACCAATCACTACATGAATATCCTCGGCTCAAGTACCCAACAGTTTAAAGTCTTGATGCTACCAATTCATCCAGTTTCAGTCTGTACCATTTCTGACACAAGGGACTTCAACCCAGGGATCTAATTTGCTGGGGAGTAAACTACTCAGTTACTACCTCATAAAACAGCAATTTAAAATGGCAGACCTTCCACCAAATTTGGGTGATATTTGGATAGGTAAGTGACATGCACAGAGGTCATACACTCAATGTATCAAAGCACTCTCCAAAGCAGCTTTGTTTTTTGAAAAAGAAAATAAAACAAACGCTGATGCCAAGCTTTGAACCATAGGTACTTGAACAACCAGGCTTCAACACCAAACAAAAAGGATAAACACTTCTGGTTAGCAAGATCTATTTAACAGATAACACAAACATTTCAAGCCAGTTCACTATAACACTTCGATCGGCACCCGAAAGCCCCTCAGTCCTCACCATGGTAATACTCAGCAGGAACTACAGAACACCAGACTTAACTGGCACAGGTATTTTGACTGAGGAAAAAACCACAATGCCATGTATTTCACTGCTACCAGTGCACCGGGAATTTGAAGGGGCAACGGATGCAAAGGCCGCAATCACTTCTCGAGTAGATAAACCAAAAGATAGGTCAAAATATCAGGACTTAAAAATTCATATACTCAAATATATGTTATTTACATCGTTTACCTCGTTATTTTAACCAACATTAACCCACAATTCATTACTTAGAAAAGACAACATTACAGAAAAATAAAATAAAATTTGGTTTTAACAGGACAACTGTTTTACATGGTGGTATAAAAAATGTAATGGGAGCCTGGAGGGGAAGAAAAATAAATGGAAGTGGAACAAAAAAAAACCCATCACAACAAAAAAACCCAAAACACTACCCCCAGAAAAGGCAAAAAGCTAAAACAAATTCCAGATGTTTAAGTCTGAAGGTTTTAGCTTTTAAAATACACAACTACGTGTGCCTTTCACAATAACAGTCACAAGTGAACAATACTTTTTGTACTACTGCACCCTTCAACAGGCCAGTCTGCAAGTCAAAACAAACAATATAATAAACTGCTAAATTATAAGTATGCAATTATGGATTACTTTTAGCTGTTATAAAAAGCTGGGTTACATATCCAATGGTCCAACTTTTAAATTCAAACTGTGCTTAATGTTTTTTAGTTCAGACATACTGAAACCCATCAGCACAGATGGTTTGTGATGTTTTACTGCCTTTAAGCATGTATTCCTCATTTTTCCAAAGAATGATGCAACATCAATTTTCCACGCACATAGCAGCAAGGAAAGTAATTCCACCTCTTTCTTAGAAGGATATGGCCTCTTGTGAAAGTAGTCCAACAAAAACTGTTTCTGTGCCTCATATGAATTGTGATCATACTGATTAGGATCTACCGCTAGAAAGCGGAGATCCTCACTAGAAGGAAGCTTCCTCATCTCAGTCCTAATCTTTTGTCGCTTGAAAGGCACTACCCCTGAATTCACTTCGTTCTCTGGAGACAGAGCTATGCCAGTACTTAAGCTCGGAGGCTGCTGTTCCTTATTCCTTTGGTCTTCGGCAATAAAGCAGGAATCTGATTGCTTTCTTTTCAGTACCACAGAAATATGCTTCTCACCATTCACAAGCAGCAGCTCTTTCTTCTCAGTACGTTCAAGCTGCATCTTCAGGCTCGAGTTGGTGTCTTTGGGGGCACTTCTACAACGGAGCAGATGTACAGCAATAGCTGTCAGAGTCATATTTCCAGTGTACACACCACAACAGTGGATGCACTTGAAAGCAGGAGACTTTAAAATCGTATGCACAGTTGGCATTATATGATGCCGCTCTTTCAAATGCTTTTCATAGGTTTCTCTACCAGCAAACGTACCTAAGCAAAAGGGACAGGTGAACATTTTTCTGGTGCATCTCCTGTTCGTTTGTGCTGTCTGAGGTTTCACTTTGATGTAAACAGGGACAAGAACTGTTGAATATATTCCAACAAGCACTGCCAAATGTACTTCTCTTTCACCCATGTCTTCATCTGGTAGCACTGTGTTGAAATCGAAGTGTGGAAACACAAGGCCACCCTGAGCATCGTTACCTAGCTGAATTCCTCTGTTGCTGTAACTTGCATGCAACTGCTTTCTCCCATTGTGTGCAGTTTTATTGTGCTCCACGAGGCTTTTTAAGTCATAGAAAGTTCCTGTGCAAAACAAGCAAGATAAGCCATGCATGAAGATATGTTTCATGAGCTCTTCCTCACAGAGAAAACATTTACAAGCGTAACACCGGATCGTTTTTTCTGTCATCCTTAGAAAGGGTGCGCAAGCGGCAAGTTTGTGAGGTTCTGGGGTTTCTACTTTCACTTCACGTGGTTTGTGGGCCACCTCCATGTGCACCTCGTAGACATTTGATGGGAAAAGCTCGTTACAAACAGGGCAGGTCTTCCACTGCTTGGCCTGTCTGACAGCCGGCCTTGTTTCAGGAGCAGGCGGGGAAGCCTGCAAGGATACATTCTCAGAAGTCAGAACCACAGGAGGAGAGGGAGCACTGGCTGGTGACTGGGACAGCTGAGTCACTGACCCCGACTGCATGAGCTGGATGGGCACCTGTGGAGGTGTCACAGTTGCTACTCCGCCACCAGGAGGTACAGGCAAAGTAACTGAGATGGGGGTCAGTGTGTACATTTGCATCCCATTAACCTGCTTGGCCTGCATGAAATGCCTCACTATAGGGCCCGCAGTCAAAAAAGCTGTGCTTTGAGAAACTGGAGGCTGAACTGGCTGATTTACTGGGATAACTGCCGGGGCAACAGGCTGATTAAGCTGAAGGAACCCAGGTCCAACAGGCTGTCTGACAGGAACCACCCCAGGGGCAACAGGCTGGTTAAGCTGGAGAACACCCGACCCAACTGTCTGTGCCACAGGAAGGACCCTAGGATCAATGGGTCTGTTCATGTTCCCAAGTGACTGGTTGACAGACAAAATTCCTGGAGCAACTGGCTGATTCACAGAGAGGACTCCTGGTGCAACTGGTTGATTCACAGGGTTGACAGGTTGAGTAACAGGGAGCGTTCCAGCTGGAACTGGACTATTTATAGTACCAATGGGTTGATTAACAGGAAAGAGCCCAGGCATGACAGGCTGATTAAGAGGAAGAACCGCAGGGGCCACAGTTCTATTTACGGTCCCAACAGAATGATTAAGAGGCAGCCCATGAGAAACAATGATGGGCTGGGAAGGCGATGGCTGAATACAAACGTTGTTCTGACCCATGGGAGGATTGCTGGGCACAAGAGTGACGTGCGAGGACCTAGTGGTGGGAGCAGAGGTGGTTTGTGGGATGCTGCCAGAGGCACTTGGGACGGTCGCTGGTCCAACTGTATCCTGAACTGCTTGTATCTGCACCGTGCTCTGGTTTTGATCAGTCTGTGGAAATGCAACCTGGATGCAACCTGGAGCAGTCACGGAACCTGTTGGGACAGCAGCAAGCCCTGAAGATGGAGCAGCAGCTGCTATACCTTGGACAGGCTTTGGAGCAATATACATTTGTTTCGCAAGTCCGGGTTTCTTAATATGTTCTGAAATCAGAGATCGAAGTTTGTTCTCCAGGTCTCTGTGTGTTTCAGCTGTCAAGATATGGTACATTAAACAATCTGGGCTGTTTGCAGGAACATTACATTTTTTACAGTAGAACTCAACTGAATTTGGTGTACTTTCATCACATTTCTCACCAAAATATACATTTACTAAGTTGTTAAAATGGTTCATCAGTACATGTTTCTTCATATTGTAATACAAGGTGTCTGTGAATTGACATTTTAGACACGTGAAGTTTATGATGTCACTCCTAAATTGTTTCATGCCATCTAAAATGCTGACTGTATAATTTTGTATTCGTTTATTAGATGAATGAAACATCCGGATGTGTTTTCCCACTACTTTGGGATGAGAAGAAAATGCACATTTTGGGCAAGAAACCACCATCTCTTGGTCCACTTCATCCTCATGGTAACGATGCAAGTGATTCTTGAAAGAAGTAAGCAACTTGGACGAAAACTTGCATAAGCTACAGCAGTATGGCTTTGTTCTGTATCTCTGCAAACAAAAGAAAAACATCCACTTAGAAACTGCCAGCTCCTACATCACACTGGTATCTGTTTAAACCCACACTATCACCTGTCAAAAATTCCTTCACTGGACACATAGTATATATCTTGTCAAGTTTCTTCTGGTTTTGAAAAGCAGTTTTAAGATTAAATACTTAAGGGGAGAAACATTTGCGCCTTGTTTCATTATAATTTACTAAGAAGCCTTAAATGAGTTTACTTCTACTCTAGTTCACAAGAAGTAATTCTGAAGCCTGTTTTTAAAGACAGGAATCACAGAACAAGCCAGGAAGAATTTGTATCCCACTGTACATAGGAAGTTAAGCCTTAGCAATTAGGAATAGTAGTCCTTTTACTATGACACTTCAAAAGCTTTATTTAGTTCAAGGCCAGCTCCTATCTACTGGACAAAAAGAGAACAGAGAGAACAGGCAGGGATTTTTTTCTGTATTTCAACAGCCTACTCTTATCTGAAAACTCTCCAGAAGGACCTTTCCAACAAAGCCATAAACAACTGATTTTATTAAGAACATTCCTCTGCAGCCAAAATTATAATAGAAAGTAGTAAAACCCCCTTCTATGATAAAGCAGCAATGTATTAGCTCATACATACAATTTGTATTAACTCACACATACTGGGCATCCCATTATAGTAATTTCTTTAGGAAATTTCCTCAGAAATGCTCAGTATAGAGAATACAGATTCTTCTCAGGGAAGTATTTTTAACTGTTTAAGAATTCATCTATCATGCACTAAGCAGTGGTTTGCTCCCTCAGTTATATGTCATATGACAGCACTGCTTTTCATATCCATATGAACATTTTTTGTTCTTTCTGAAAAACAGGTATCCCCATCAACCATTCTTTCTGATCAGCTTCCTGGGAAGTTAACCCTGGCTCCTGCCAAAAACTACAGAATCAGTCACAGAAACATCCATGTGACAAATCTGCACTCTCAAACATCTAGTGCAATCTGTCTGTTCCCTCAGACATGTTTTTCACCTCACTGACTTCTGCCCCTCATGAAATAGAGCCCGAAGAGAACAAACGGTTCTGCCACTACAGCATCCAGCCCAGTTAGATCACCCACACACATCTCACTGACCTACCATGAGGAACAGTAACACAACACATGCAGGTGGTTTTTTTTGCCATGTCATACAGCCATGGAGGTTACAGTCAGCCATCTACAGACAACCCAGACAGCCATCTACTAGCAGTACTAGGAGAGTCTCGTGATGATAACCAAAATCTAAGCTCCAAATTCAAAAGACTGGGTCAGACAATGCCACTGGCTGGCTAAGGCTGCTGAAGAAGTACACTGCTAAGAAATCACTGAATTACCTTCTACTTACACTCTTTAGGTGTCTAATCTCAGCTGCTACTAAACAGCAACAAAGCAAATTACCAGACACATCAATCTTCAAGCAATTTGCCTGGAGGAAGGCCACTGACAGTAATGAACTAATGAAGCACACAGAACATTACTAGAAGATAGGCCTAACTACTTCTGAAGGAGTAAAGTGACAAAGAAAAAATTCCAAACGATTCTCTTTCAACAGAACAGAAGCATGTGAAGTTTGCTGCTTTGATATTCTCTGTATGAAATAGAGCTCTTCCACACAAACACTGTACAAACCATTCTGTCGGCATGTTCTCCTTGCATACTCATCTGCTTTTTCTGTTCACAAGTGCTACCACAGTCTACCAATGGTATCCCAGTTTTATAGAGAATTTGACAAAATAAGAATTGCAAGCCACTTAGGAAAAACAAAGCATCTTGGAGATTGACCAACACAACCTTCATCTGTAAAAATGGAATCCAAAAGAAGGCTTATTAGAAACATCAAGGTAAATTCAATTAGTCCTCCCTCAAAGAACCTACCCCTGAACATTTCTGCTATGTAGTCTCACATTCCCCACAACCTAGAAACATGCAGAAAGACAGGACAGCCTCCAACAAAGTTCTTCCAAAACTGTTCATGTCTCCCTAAAAATAGTACAAATGGTGGAAACCACCAACTACACTTACACAGACATCTTCTCCAGCCTACTGAGTTTACAGGAAGAAACAACTTATTTTCCCCTTACAGCAACAACTTTGGAATACAACATCCTGAAGGACCGACTTCTTTTCTCCCAAATCTAGGCAGCATGATACGTGAATGATATATATCAATAAACCAAAATTGTTTAAAGAAAACGGATAGGAACAAGGTTAGCATCCAAAAGACAGTTTGGCAAACCCATTCCAAGAGACCGCAACATATTACCAACTCTACACTGAATTTCATCAGATCAGATTCCAATCTCCTTTTTTGGGCAGATATAACTGGTCATGCTGACTACGTGACTCAGGACACCTATTTCTCCCTTCTGGTAAGGGACCAGGTCTCTCTGCCTTGTGTCCCTCCAGACAATAGGGAAGAAAGAAGCTTCCCTCTCTAGTGCACAATTTTTAGTTATTTTCCACTTTCATTGAAATAGCTTATCATTTTTCCTAAAGGACTGGCGATGGAAGACAAGCTTCACCTAGTCCGTCTTCATCCTGTTCTTCCCTATTTCATGTCTGGTGAGGAAGGGGAACCTCTGCTGCTCATCTAACACAATCTCCCAACACTGAACTTCTTTCTTTAGTCAGAAGGTAAAGGCAAAAGAGACAGAACCAGCAAGAGCAGAGCTCAAATAACATGACTGAGGCCAGAAGATAGACCTAGTAAAGAGAGACGTTTTTCATGTGAATAAAGAATAAATTAAAAAGGAGGGGAAAAAATAGAAACCATCATTAACAATTAAGATTTATTCCATTCACCTAAACTAAAGGCAGTATTTAGTAAACATAACTGTAAGCCTCATCTGAAGTGGCACTTAAGAGCCTGGACACAATTTATCCCAACTCAAACAAAAAGTCTCATTTGACTCACCCACAAAGTCACGTGAACAGATAAACTTTCAGTTGTAAACGAGAACTCAAGTTCAGACATCGAGAAATAGGAAACAAAGCAAAGGTCCTGAAGGGTAGAATCCTACTTAATGACAGCTTGACAAAGACAAAGCTTTGTTTGGTCAGCCAGTATGCTGGGGGCTGAAACCGCTCCACTTTGAAATCTTAGTTTGCTTTAAAGATAAAGGCAGATGTTTCAAATATGGTACAAAACAGTCCTGACAATCCCCCCACCACACTATTCTAAAGCATCACCTTTTGATTCAAGATGAAAAGAGCAGACACACCCACTGCTGTTCAGATGCCAATGACAGGCCTTCCGTACGGAGGCAATGAGGGGCCCCAAGACTCTTCACTAAGACTGACAAGTCCACCTTTTTTACTGGATATACTCCTCCGCTCCACACTGCATCGTAGAAACTTGCTACTATATACAATTATAGAATTGTTCCTCTCAACCCTGCCTTTCTTGCAGAGTCTAGCTATACAGAACTAAAAGCTGCTTCACATACACAAATCTAACTGGAAAGAGCTTTCCACTGCCACCCCATACCAAGCCACTAATAATAATTTCATCATAATCCACTTGCATCTATGCAATCACATTTTCACCCTTCCAGAAACAGGAGCCATGTTGTACACAAGAACATAAGACTACATGTTAGATTAGGCTAAAAATGCAGAAGATTAGTGTGACATCTTAAACACTGATGTTCAAGGTTGTATCCTTCAAGACAGCAAATGGCAATTGAAGTCCTCATAACCAGCTACATTACAGGGAAAAGCAAAGAGGAAATGTAAGATTATTCCCTGACTAACAGCACTTAGGAAACAAATATTAAAGCTATTTTTTCTCATTAAAAAAGCTGCCTCCCAATTTCTGAACATCGTAAAATTCAGCAATTCCACAAAACACATTTACCCAAAATTTGTGCCATAAACATACATACCTTCCTTTTGCCCACAGGCTCCCAAGGGGAGACATCACTCCATGAAGTGTTACAAAAGTAGCTTTCACCTGCATCAAAACTTTTAAGATTCTAAAAGTAAAATAAAAACAAGAAATTAAAACAAGGCTTTTGCAGTCTGTTCTGAATATAAAGAAATTCTCAATAGGAAATAAGGAAAAATAAAAAAGAAAAACCCACACAAAGAGAAGATGACTTGGAAGTCCATACAGCATTCAGATACTGGTCCCAAAACTCCTTTCAAAGAAATTACTTCTTTGACCATCTTTGATTTATTTTAACTCAAATATTTGTCCATATGACTGCCTGGTAATAGAGTAGGAATTCTGAACATTTCATAGTTACTGAAAATAATATAGGGAATGAAAATATTTACACTTGAATTCCACTGCTTCCAGTGGAATTCACAGTGAACACAAAGTATTTTCTCCCTCTACCTTCCTCCTCCTTCATTAGTAATATTTCATTGCTTACTTCCATTTATTAACTTACCACTACGGTTTACCTTGCAACAGGTTTTAGTATTAAATCTGCATGGCAGTGTTACACTTTTAACTTGGAAAAACAAAAGACATTCACAGAAGCTGATTTCCAAGAGCTGCTTTTCCTGAAGATGCAAAGGCAACAATATTACCATGTCTGCAACAACTCTATCAGGGAAAGCAACTTTCTTCACAGCCTTCTTCTAGTCAATCCCATCAGAGCAGTTTATGTTCCTCAAGCCAAAGCCAGCTACTACCCTAAAAATGCTAAGTTCATCTCCAGTTTTCTGAGACCCACACATATTTAAACACAACCTTAATCGGAGAAAAAAAAAACAATGGAACAAACTAGATTCCTGTTTACTGGGCATTTTTGAAGACCCTAGGCTAGAGTCAACAGAATGCCTTGGATGAAACACAGGCTACAAATCCAGGCTTTACCCACAGAAGACTTGCACCTCTTCTCCCCTCACATTCTTCCCTTCCACAAATCCCTCTTCACTCAAAACTCTGCAGATACTTAGAGAAGGCAAAATGTTTCCACCTCTGTACCAAACTCCACTGCAACAGCAGAAGCAGATAATAAATAACATTTAAGATCAGACGACCTTATCAAAGGAGTGGAATTCACTAACCTAATAGTTTGTGTTATGTGAAATTTAGAGGCAATACAGAATATACTTGGCAACAAAGAGAAACAATCAAATACAGAATCCTACTTAATTCTGTAGGCTCTGTCTACACTAGGCTCTTGTCCACACATGCAAATATGAGCATTCCTGTGTGTTCAACAGATTACAGTAAGACAGAACATCATGCCAGTGATAATTTGATTTAAACTTCAAGAATTTAGAAAAGTGTAGCTGAGTCTGCAATACGCTGTCTAGCTTTTTCAACCATCACGTATGCCCAAGGAGAATCCAGAAAAGCTCAGGGCAACAATAAACAAATCCCGTGCAATCTAATCAACACCTATGAGTCACGTATTTGCCCTTCAGCCAAACCTTTAAAATAAACAAACGAACAAACAAAAACAAACCAAGAACACCTTATAAAGATCTCTTGCATGAAGCAAGAGAAATCCCAGAACTTTGGAGAACTGTTCTTGATAGAGAAAATGAAGAGACCTGAGATTTACTAAAAAAGTTTCAGCTGAACATGCTGGAGTGAATTACACACTGTTAAAAAAAGATTTCTTAAAGTTTATGGCTCATCTGAAACATGTTCTATTTTTGGTTTGAGAGACAGGCTCCTACACTCAAACACCAGATTCCCACAAGCCAAACACACGTGACAATATGTCTAAATAGTTTTGCTGAAATGGCTATTTCCTACAGAGAAATATCTACTCATAAAAATAATCATTCTTATCAATACAATTAGTAAGTGGTGCAAACGGCTGTTGTGAACACTTGCTTTAAACAGAGATCCACTAATTTGTTATACCCTTCCCACATTTCTCACTTCCAGGAGGCGAGGAAAACAGAAGGGAAAGGTAACAAGAAAGGAACAAAGCCCTCTGAGAAGCCTGACTAATCCTGATGCATAATGGGTATTTTTAGGTTGAAGAAAAAAACATTTTTAAACGAAGAACTGTTCTCCCCTCTGTATTAAAACTATCATGGTTTTCCAGAACAAAAAGATAAAAAGCTCAGAGTTTAAATGAAGACACAGAATCATAGAACAGAATCATGGAATGGTTTGGGTTGGAAAGGACCCTACAGATCATCTAGTTCCAGCCCCTTTGCCATGAACAGGGATGGCACTCACTAAACCAGGTTGCCCAGGGCCCCCATCCAACCTGGTCTGATACACTGCCAGGGATGGGGCATCCACAGCTCCTCTGGGCAACTTGTGCCAGTGCCTCAGCACCCTCTGAATAAAGAATTTCTTCCTAACATCTAATCTAAACCTCTCCTCCTTCAGTTTAAAACATTCCTGCCCCTTGTCCTGTCCCTATCTGTCCGTATAAGAAGTCCTCTCCCTCCTTTTTATGAGCCTCCTTCAGGTACCAGAGGGTTGCAATGAAGTCTCCCCAAAGCCTTCTCTTCCCCAGGCTGAAAACCTGAAAACCCAGCCCTCCCATCAGCATCAGCTTCAGAGCAAAGGTGCTCTGGCCCCCTGATCACCCTCATGGCCCTAAAAATCACATTATGTTAGAGAAGCTGAAACAGTTTATTAAAGGAAAACTTCTGACCTTGCAGTGGACTTGAACACACTACTTGGAGAATCAAACTAGTACTCCAGCCAAAATGCTCATGGTTTTCTTCCTAGCAGAGATCAATTAGCCTAAAAACTAACCCATTTGGTCTCTAAGCTACAGGGAGGTACTAGTCATACATGAAATTCCTTCATCTTCCTCACAAACTATTGTCCATTATCATGCCTTATTACAACAGTGCAAGACCAATTTCAGGACCAGATGCAAGTCATGTTTGTATCATACCATATTTCAATCCATTTCTTACACTGTCCAGCCCCTTCATAGAGTCCAGACATCAAATCTCAGTATCTGAGACAACAAACAAACCGAAGGTACTTCTCACTAGATGGTCTTCAAGGTCCCTTCAAACCCAGGCCATTCTATGACTCTTAAGTTTTATTAAAACCTCACACATCCCATGCTACCAAAAAGAAATACCATCATCATATGAACCAAGTACAAATCAAGCTATAGAAACCATTCTTCCTGCTGCTGAAGTTGTACCAAAACCAGCCCCAAATTACCTGGAAAAAACAAACTGAAGTTATGAACTTGGTTGAGGGAGAATTATTTGAAAAAAAAAAAAAAAAAAAAAAAAACCCTAATATGGTATTTTTTGGCCCAAATCTCACAGAGGTTTTTCCGCAGTGGAAATGTTTGCCAGATTTCCCACCACCACAGGTTATTAAAAATGAAGCAAAACGAACTAAAGGCACATTATACATATCCCCAAAAACCCAACCAAATACAAAACAAATTACTACTTATTTACCATTGAAGTCCATGCAACAATCAAAGAGACCACAAGAAATTTCATAGTAAAAATCTGTCAACATCAAAACATTCCTACTTCAAATGGTCAAGACAGACCCAGGTTCTGAGTTAGAAGTGTGATTACAGAACAGTATTAACACAGTAAAAACAGCAAGTAAACAGAAATTACTAGACATAATTTTCCTTGAGCTATTACGACATTTACATATATACAACATCGTTCAACTGCAATAACAAAGAATGTTCCAAAATCAGTTATGCATGTAGTCTTGAACAATTTTCTTCCAATAGCTTACTTACAGAGTTTCAGAAAGAAACCACCACAAAAGACACAACAGCACCCTTATAAAGTGTTAAGCCTACTTTAGTACTGCCATACAGAAGCAATCAACCTCTTGACTACAGTCAATGCAAAGTCATGAATATACTCAACAGCAAAAAAAGCCTGTGCACCAGCTCACTGAAATACACCATTGTTAAGAAATGGAGTTACATTGCTATGTTTGCACCTTTTCTGGTATTAGGTTTGCCAATCTGATGGCGTGCATTCTTTCTGACTGATGCACGTATTTTCTTCTGGAAGTGGCAACAATGGTACTAGGCTCATCTTAATTGCCCCAGTACACCTGCATATATTTTTTAAGATGCAGAACCAACTACAACTCAGTAAGACAATTTTGGTATTTTTCACTGGACACAAAGTTTAAAGGCTTATCCATTTTCAGAAATGCTGACAATCTTTATGTCCCTTCAGAGGCTTGCCCTTGATATGTGATGGGGTGTCTTTGAGGAGACTCAAGTCCTCATCTGCTTGAGATTTTAAAAGAATTGAAAAACGTTGCTACATAGCACACAAACAAAAACTCATTAGTCTGCTGTATTTTTTCCTCAAGCTGTACTGTTTCCTTTTGTTGAAACATTACTAACAGAGAATATAATATGCAGCACCGTCTATGACACATCTTGTTAAGAAATACGGCCTCTTGCAGTGTTACATACTAACACACTAAATTCCCCCCCTGGCATATGAGCAGTCAGTAATGAGTAATCCCTGAAGCAAGGACCCCCCCATAAAGATCTATGGCAGAACATTATACATACACCAGAAACTGAAATATTTTTCAGGAGTTTACATTTCAGATTGGTTTATATTTCAAATCAGTTTACATTCTTTCAAATGCTTTACCTTCAACAATTCCCTGCAGCTGTCAAGCCCAAGATCCACAAGAATGTCCTTCACTTTTTTTCGAGCCTTCCTTATATTATCAAGGTTTTGAACGGGAATTTGAAACATTTTGCACTTTTCCTGGGGGGAAAAAAAACCACAAGAACCAAAAAATAAAGAAGAAAAAAAAAGAGGAAAAATAAAAATAAATTTTTTTTAAAAAAAGGTGACAAAATCCTTGAACACAGGCACTTGCATTTAACAGTGTTAAAATAAGAACTAAAATCTGCAAAGTCATAGAATGGAAATACTTAGATTAGAAAAGACCTCTAAGATCATTTGAGTCCAAACATTAACCCAGCACAGTCAGTCCACCATTAGCCATGTCCCTCATCACTACACCTATGTGTCTTTTCAATACCTCCAGGAATGGGGACAGAACTACTTCCCTAGCCAGCCCATTCCAGTGCTTGGCAACCCTTTTTCTGCAGAACGTTTTCCTAATAACCTCCCTGGTACCACTTGAGGCCACTTCCTCTTGTCCTGTCACTTGTTACTTGGGAGAAGAGACCGACCCCCACCTGGCTACACCCTCCTTTCTGGCTGTTCTAGAGAGTGGTAAGATCTCCCCTGAGCCTCCTTTTCTCCAGACTAAACACCCCCAGCTCCCTCAGCCACTCCTCATCGGACTTGTGCTCCAGACCCTTCCCCAGCTTTGTTGCCCTTCTCCGAACTCACTCCAGCTCCTCAATGTCTTTCCTGTTGTGAGGGACCCAGAACTGGACACAGCACTTGAGGGTGAGGCCTCACCAGTGCCAATCACTGCCCCAGTCCTGCTGGACGCACTATTGATGATACGGGCCAGGATGTCATTTCTTAAATATGAAAACACAGAATCCTTAAGCCAAAGAAGTGGGCTCATTAATATTTCCCAGTAGATCACCTGACTGATTTTAAAGGAAATACAATCTGATGGGGGGGGGGGGAGGGGAAGGGAGGAATTCTTTACATTTCTTCTATCTACAGAAAATTCCAATTTTTTCTCTCAGATTTCCTTGTGTCTACATGGCAGGAACACTGGTTTTGTGGGTTTTTTGAAAAAGAACAAAAACACCACAATTTTATTAAGTTCTATTCAGAAAATTACTATAATCTTGTTTAGGAAGGAGAAATTCAACACCTTTCACCTTGAAGGTTAGCATCAGGATGAGAAGTCTCTGATAATTTTGTTTGCTGTCATGCATGTACATGCTTAAAACGATTGCTAGTAAAATCTAGATTTCCTGCTGAAGTTTCTACTTTTATAAAATTGTAAGGTATCCATCCCCCTGGGCTCAGCTTCAGAAGTATGTCAACTGCCTTTGTCAACTCCTTCCTAGATTACAGCCAGATGCAATTTAGACTGAGCTTTAAGAAACTACAACGGACACAGAAGGCAAAACCTAACCCTAAGCCTGCACTGAAAAAGGTCACTGAAAGCTTCCACAGTATTTGGTGCTTAAACACCTAACAGAGCATCCAGGAGCATTTACAACATCTTAGTCCTTATTGCTAAACAATTCATCCATCCAGGACACACTTGAACAGGAAAAAGCAAAAAAAAAAGGAAATCCCCAAACAGTACTTCAGCACAGACGGTCTCAAATGTCTTGAAAAGCTGTACTTTACCAAAAAAAAGCAAGCTCCCTGCCAACATGAAAGCTTTACTTTGAACAAACGGTAAGACTTTCATGCAAATAGTTGCAGAATCCCCATCCGCATCAGACACCAGGTACAAGCTAAGCCTCAAAAAAAACCCAAAAACAAAACAAAAACAAAACCAAAAAAAACCCACAAAACCAAAAAAAATAAAAACCCACAAGCCATATTAAAAAAAGTTCTAGTCTGTATGTAACCCCCCCAAACCTTAATTTATGTACAAAACATACAACTGAGGGGTTTAGAATTAAAATTCAAACAACTCACATAATATTCTTCCCTTCTTCTCCCCCAAAAGGAAAGGTGTGTAGAGAGAAATGGAGAGGGAACCCCATTTGACAGATGCTAGTCTTGTTTTCTAACGTTTTTTATCACCAGGAAGTTCAGAAGACATTCTGATACAACTGGGGTGGGTGTAGACCAGGAACCTATACAGAATGGAATAAAGCAGAGTAACTGGTCTGGCATTCTCTCAAAATGCAAGTAGTAAAAATCTGACATAAAATATTCTTTCCAAAGTGAAGTCCACTGGGAATTTGCACAGTGTCTAGTTAAAGCTTTATGATCAGTCCCTCTATGACAGCAGGTTATGGACATCAACTCCATGGTCCAGTGTGGGTAACAGAGCTGACTGGATGCCACCAACCACGCTCAGATCAGCTAGAAGGAAATGCGGTTCAATACATTAGGCTTCCCTGGAAACAGTTCCCCCATCTCAGTCTTTCAACTCACACATTGATGCTACTGAAGAAGGTGAAGCAGGCATTTGTCGAGGCATGTCTAGCTCACAAATAAGAAACAGTCTACAAGGGATACACGTCAACAGTTTTCTTAATCAGTAATCATTCTGAAATTGAAGTTATTAATCCAGGAGAAAGAAAAACACACCAAAAACCCACCATAACAAAAAAAACCCCTTGAATATCAATTATTTTCCAGTTTTCAAGCAGTTGGTCTTCAATCCAAAGGCCAGCATGTGCAATCACATGCAATGTTATTCAGTAGGTATTTAAACAACCTGCTTGGGAGTAAGGATTTTAAATTGCTCATCTCACACTAGAATCACAGAATGACAGAATGGCTTGGGTTGGAAGATACCTTAAAAATCATCTCGTTCCAGACCACCTCCCATGGGCAGGGACACCTACCACTAGACTGGGTTGCTCGAAGTCCCACCCAACCCAGCCTTGAACATTTCCAGAGATGGGGCATCCACAGCTTCTCTGGAAAACCTCTGCCACTGCCTCACCACCCTCACAGTTAAGAATTTCTTCCAAATATCAAGTCTAAACCTACCCTCTTGGAGGCTCTGTATCCATTAGACCAGCACTGCCCCATCATAAAGGTCAGGAAAGATCAACCTTCTAAGCTTATTCCCTCAAGCTCTCAGTTTAATTCCTTGATTATTACGCAGTTTATTACCCACAGTTTTATACTAATAATTTATTTTTCCTGTATTTTGGACATTCTGCAAGCTTTAGCTTGCACTTTGGTTCCGTGCATTTGTTGGTCCCACATCCCATTCTTAACCAGCAAATTCAACATGAAAGGACTACAGTAAAACTGAGCCTTGATCATTTTACCACACTGCCTAGCTAAAAGACAAAAATTTATCTTTCACTGCTTTTAATTGTTGTTTCCCAAAAACCTGATAATCCATTGAGTTTTCAGACTGTGCCATTTCATAAACAGAACCAAGGCAAGTTTATAGCAAAATAAAATAATTTTAGCAGCTGATGTCTCTAATTTTAAGAAGTCCATTCAACTCTTGCTCAGGCATTTTAGCCATCGAGCTATTCGTGTATTTGTTGCTTATTTAGATAAAATCTCCATAATGATATACAAAGGAGAGTTTTATTCAACACTACAGGTTCCTTTCATTTCTACATTTGTTACCAGATTGCAACACCCAACTAACTACATTTGGCTTTTCAAAGATCACGAAAGAAACTCTTCCCTTCCAGCAGTACTGCAGTATTTAAGACTAGCCTAAAAGACAAGGTAACAGTCTGCACAGTATCTTAGTAGTCAAAGACAGTTTGCAAAGTAACTATCTCTTACTGTAATTACTCTGCATTAAAAAAAAAGCAAAAACACTAACATTGCATCTCTTCAAAGTGAGAAGTCATCACAAAATGCCAAGTTCCTATTCATTCTACTTCTTAGAACCATTCTCATTCACCTTGGAAGGAACCTCAAGAGGATATCCAGTCCAGCTTCCCACAAGCAGCCTCAACCATTAATTGCAGCCAGGGCACTCTGTTTTGGCCAGTCAGGTTTGGCAACCTCTCTGGGCAACCTCATCCACTGACAGACTGCATTCACAGTGAGACCTTTTTTCCTTATGTGAAATCAGCACCACTTTCATTTGTGTTCCTACAGGAAACAGGATTTGCAAGCAAATTAAAATGGAGTTGGTATGGAGCTGGCACAAGGAAGATGCACATATGTGCCTTCAATGGACATGCAAATGCTTCCAGCAAAATCCAGTGAACTAGATAATCAGGCATTTTTAGAGATTACAGGAAAAGAGGCATGCTAGAATATCCAGAGAAAATGGCTGTAAGGTAACCCTTTTAGACACCAGGTAATCTGTACAGAAGCAAGATCTCCAGATGTGTCCCTAAGTTAGCCTTCACTAGTCTGTTGTTCATAGAACTGTTCAGAGTAGGGAAATTATGAAAGGCTCATGGAACTTTGTCCTTTCATAGTATCTGCCTTGGAAATTGAATCATTCTTAGTTTTTATGACTTTTATCTAGTAACTGTCACTAGTAACTGAGAAAGAGATTTTTATAAAGACTTTGGTCTTTATAAAAGGTTTGTACCTTTATAATTGGTTTGGAACATTTGGGTTGGAGTATTTTCAAAGGTTTGTTTACCAACTTGTATTTCAGCAGTTATCAGAACTGACAAGCACCCATAATGAATTGTTTTCATTTTAGTAAACTCATGAGAAGTTGATAATTCACTATTAGCTGAGATAACAGTATAAACTGCTTCACCCCTGAAAGTGAAATGAAAGCATGTGATCTATTTCTAGGAATATAAGGAACAAGAACACTGGATGGCAGAGAGCATCTAGGAGGACAGGCACACTGAGGAACTGCCTAGAAGAATGCAAGTTTGGCTTGGCCATGCCAAATTTTACCATAGTCAATTTTGTTTTGTTTCTGATAAGCTTACAAGTCCTCTAAAAAGTCACACCTGGCTATGTGCTCAACCACTCATTATATGGTCAGTTCCATTTCCTGGACTCTTATCTCCACCTTCTGAAAGAGACCTAACCAGATTTACAAGTACATCAGCACCATCAAAGCTCATCCAGCCCACAGAGGGAGAGGGAAGAAAGCTTCCTAAAGAAAAAGAATCAACTGATTAGAATGGATGCTATTCTTGTTCATTATTTAATCTGTTGCAATTAAAAATATATTCTAATAAAACTTACGAAGAGCAGTTCTGGTCAACAAAGTAATTCAGCTTTATCATCTCATATTCAAATTTCTATCCATGTGCAACTTGATAGAAATCTCAGGTAAAAAATAAAAATTTAACTCTTCTTTGTCCAACTATATCAGAAACCTCTGGGCATCTCAAATCATAGATCTCCTAGAGTCACAATCATTTTGCTCTTTTCACAGCTACAAATCACCTGTTAAAAAGGTCATCCTGCCCAACACCAAGACAACCATCATTCAACAGCTGTGAACACAATGAGCACTAAGGCATGTGATGATACAGATGAAGACACCTGCATCTTACCTAACAAACCAAACCAAATTTAAATAACTATTGGGATGATTCATTAACACACATCCAAGTCCCTGCTATCCAAGACTGGTGAGAAGAAATGAAGGGACACTACCACTTAAACTCACAGTCTTCCTAAAGCACTAACTCACACAATGCTTGACTCTCTTGGGAGTTCCCTCTGGGGACTGACTCGATTTTGAACCCAGCAGGATTCAAGTTCATCCTAGATGACGTAAGCATGTGCACGGAGCCCACTCGAATCCTGCAAGATCTGTCAGCCCCATGAGTATGTGAGCAGAAGAGTCAAACCCCAGCCTACTGCATTTGTGCTGCACTCATCAGTTTGGTATGACCCCAAGACTTGGCACTTTACAAATGCACACAACAGTCCACAGCACAAATAATCCAAAACCTTAACAAGTTAGCAAGGGGACAGAACTGAAAAAACAACCCAGGGCTGTGCAGCAGGTTTCAGAGGAAGGACTAAAGTGTTCAAACACAAGCCAGCTCTACCAGCACTCAGTAAGACTTAGCCCAAATCAAGGCGTTCCCAGTGGAAATACGTAAGGCATAACAACACTGTGTGCGCTCTTCCTTGTTCCTAAAGATCTGCTGTAATTTGTGGAGGTTGTTTTTCACAAAACTTCCATGAAAAGAACCACAGGAACTATTACAGCTTATCATATACAGTATACCTTGTAATAGGTCTTATTACAGCTTACCACATACTTTATTTCTTACCCTGTTGCTCTAAATATTGCGCTAAAGAAATCCCCTTTACTTGATCAAAATTAAAGAGAAAGTTTATTAACAGGAACACAAGGATTTCTAGAATATAGATTCAATATCCCAACAGTCTTTTAAAGTATTTCATTACAGTTCTTTACAACTGTTTTTTACAAACACAGATTTTTGATGACAGAAAACTATTAAGGGCAATAACCAACTTCTCCCCAGTAATTTACCTGTCAGAACTTTATCAGCTGAAACCGAGTTGTTCATAACTTTGACAGTACAGGACTCTGAACGGCTGCAGCAGGAGTCATACACGTGTCTTTTATTCCGTTTACAAACCAGGACAACTGGAACTCCCCATTACCTGCTCTCGACCACAAAGCAAGCGCACTCAAATGGTTTTCATGGCTTGCACTGCAGGGGTTGTGTTTGTTTACGTTATTCACAAACTTTTTTTTTCTGAACGTATGCACTGCTGAGGCACCCCAATATTATTTAACGTAATTTTACATTCCATTAACTGATTCCTTTAACCGGTGATGAAGTGCTGGTTCTGCACGTGTGCCATTCCTGCCCACGCTACAGTTTCCCACAAACTGTTTCAAATCAAAGCATTTCATTAAACGTAATTGAAACTATTCACCCAGACTTCGAGACAACCTATTAAGCTGGTTCCTTAGACACCCATCGCTGAAATGCGACCTGCAATTAAATAACCAACACGCAAGAAGCGCGGTGCTAACGAGCTATTCACCGCCCGCAGCAGCGGCGAGGCAGCGGGAGAAGTTCCCCGTGCTAAAACGCCTCACACGACGGGGCCACGCCGGACCCGTCCCGTCCCGTCCCTCCCCGCCCGCGCCCAGCGCGGCCGCTCCGAGCTCGCAGCGCCCGCCGAGCCGAAAGCGCGCAGCCACCGGGGCGTTCACCGCCCTCCGCCCCGCCCAGCCGCACGTACCCAGCCGGGCTGCAGGGGGAGCCCCCGCCGCTGCTGCTCCTCCTCCTGCTCTTCCTCCCGCTCCTCCTCCTCCTCCTGCGGCGGCCGCCGCCGCCCGCCGCGATCTCGCGCCGCCGCCACCCGCCGCTCACGGCTCCGGCTCTGCCGCCGGCGCTGCCCCCGGCGCTGCTGCCGGAGCCGCCGCGCCCGCGGCCCCGCCCCGCTGCCCCGCCTCCCGGCCCGGCGGCCGCGCTCAGCGCGCGCCCCGAGAGAGCGGCGGCATGGCCGGGGCCCCGCGCGCGCCTCGCCCCGCGCCCAACTCCCTCAGCGCCCGCCGCCCCCGCCGCCCGCGCCGCATCAACCGCCAGAAAGAGAAAATGGCGCTCGAGCAGGCACGGGAAGTGACGTCGAGCCTCATTTGCATGCCAGGCGGCCAGCCAATGGGGAGATAGTCGGTCAACGCTCCCATTGGTTCCCCGATAGAATGGGCGTGTCTGGGGGCGGGGCCTCAGGTGGGGGCGGGGCCCAGCCTGGGGCTCACCCGCGCCCCTTCATACCTCCAAGGGGCAGCACTGAGCGCTCTCGCGAGAGCCGTGACGTCATCCCGGGGAGGAGCTTGATGACACCTTGCCAATCACGCGGGGTTGCCACGTGACCACCCAGCCCTGGTACGCCTGGGATGCTGGGTGGAGCCTCATTTGCATTTGCTGCATCCTGGAGGCCCCGCCCATCCCTGCTGGCCAATGGGGCAAGGCGAGGCGTGGTGGGAAGGCTCCCCATTGGTGGCGCTTCTGTGGGCGGGGCTGGCACGCCTTGGCGCCATCGCAGGGCTGGGCTGGGGCGCCTGGGCCTGGAGCAGCAGGGGCACGGGGTGGGGCCTGCGCACGGCGGCCCCTCTGGTGATGGCGTCTGGGAGCGTGGCACTGCCGCACCAGTGGCACTGGAAGGCTCTGAGGTGTGATGGAAGACACATCACTGCAAGCCTGTCCCCTGTGCTCTGTCTACCAGGCATCTCCATGTCTGTCTGCTAACGAAGCTCTTGCTCTTCCCGTGATGGCAGACGGTTTCTGATGGACACAAGATGAAAATAGAGCCAACCCTGTGTGCAGGCGGGCAACAGCCATACCACAAGGACCAAGACAAGCGACCACATCAGCAGGAGGGGTGGCTATCCACCTCCAAGACTCCTGGTGTGGCTCTGCCACCAGAGCCAGCAGGAGGCCAGTCGTGGCAGGAGACCATATAGGGCCATGCTGGATCCCATCCTTGGCACATCAGGACCTTCTCCCTGTGTACCTATCAGCTTCCTGGCACAGCTTTCTGTCTTCCCCACAAGGTTGATCTGGCTTTGCTCAGGCTGTTCCCGAAGGCTGCACAAATTAATGACTTCAACTAGATTCAAATAGACTTAAGTGTTCACCACAGGAATGAGACACTTATTGATGGAAGCCAAGGGGGATTTTGCCATGGGCATCAGCAGCCATATGATTTCACTGTTGGTCTATACCCAGCTCACACACAGGTCAATGTGTTGGCCAGTGCACATCAACACCTGTGAAGGCTACAGCAGCAGACTGATTGGTATCTTCTCCAAAATTAATACAAATCGAACATTCACATTGACAGAAAAGTATTCTTTTTTTGTTTTTTGCAGTAGTGGCCGCAAAATTTATTTGCCTTTGTAGTCAACAGTCCAATAAGTACATTGAAACATAGTTCTAATTTTTTTTCTGTTAGTAAGTTCCTTAGCCATGTACTTTCAGCACCAGTGTATACACAGTAAGGCTGTAGGTAAAAAAGGGGCAGCCATCTATGAAAGATAAATTATCCATAGTAGGTATAGGACCACGACATAAAAAATTGTTACTACACAGTGCAAGGAGGGATATGTCCCACTTAGTTTAAATGTAGCATTTAAAATAACGGCGTTAACTTCTCTCTTATCATTCATAAAGTATAATAATTGAACATGGCTCTGCCAATATGGAAAGGCCCAATGGCTCCCACATAAGCAACAACATTAGAGTTCCATTGTGAGTTCCATTCCCCAATAATTGCAAAGTGTTTCAAACAATGGATGTGTTACAAAGATTAAGTAAAAGGTTAAGAGAAAACATTTGTGAAAGGGTTTTTCATAGCTGAACATTCCAGCAAAACTGTGGGATATGTCCTCATTTTCACAGAACCCCAGGATGGTTGAGGTGGGAAAGGACCTCAGGAGGCCATCTAGTCCAACCCCACATTCCCAAGCAGGGCCACCTGGAGCCAGTGGCTCAGGGTCATGTCCAGATGACTTTTGAGATCAACCAGTGTTTTCTATCAGTTAGTAAAAATGGGAGCTACTTTATAGAGGGGATAAATTAAATGTACCCACATAATAACTTTAGTTGTAAATCTGTTACCTGTTTATTGCCATCTGCCAAATCCTGCAGTGTGCTCACCAAACTCGGGTCATGTTTAAATCAGGTGGAGTTGGCACTCATTCAGCTGGGAAGGGAGGTTACATTACATTGCAGGACTGGCATTGAACTGTAGACATTGGAAGTAGGTTTATCAGCCACCAGTACATGCCTAAGGCTCTCCAAAGTGAAAGCTGTGACCAGGCTTCAAATTGCTTCCCTTGTAAAAGAAAAACCAAGAAGGGTAGCAACATGCAAAATCAATTCAAGAAGAGGATTTGGAAGAATAAAAATGGATCAATGTATGTATTCACCTTTCCTGCAAGTCAACAACAATTTTGCAATATAAAAATAAGTGGGCTTGAAGACAACAGAGTGAAAAGAAGTCAGAAACACACAATGTGAAGAAGAGTAAAAAAAGTTTAAAAATCAGGTTTTCTTAGATAAAAGTAATAGCTTTGATCAATCAAATCCAATGGATTAGTAATTTTCTTTGGGAATGTATTTGAAGATTAGTACTTCTCCAACTAGAGGACATCAAGAAATTTGGTGTATGTAACTTTGCTGTCATATGAGAGTTAAATATTTGTTTAGATACCTTAACAGGTTACATTTAACAGTAATATATTAAGTAATATTTTTGCTTATACTGTTGGGCAGTTCAGGTCTGGAGGAACGGACAACAGCAAAAGAGCACTTTGGCAGGTCACAGTGACTTCTAAATGCCTTAGCCCTGTCCTCTCCTTCCTGTGGGCGAAATTCACAGCTTTCAGCTCTTCCCATTAGCTGTCTCCAAGCAGAACAGTGGGAGCAAAGAGCACCTACCTGCAGGTGTACAGCCAGCAGCTGGGTTGGCAAAAGGGACTCCTCAGAGTCTATGGGAAAGTCAGGAGAATTAACTTCTATAGCTGCCTTCCAGGTCCTGGAGTAAGATCCCAAACCAATACTGACCTAGATGACTCTTTTGAGGAAGTGCAAGAGGATGGAGGGGAGCTCTGTCTTTTTACAGGGATTTGCAGCAAATATTTTTTCCCTTCAACTCTCCAGTACATTTTCTACATCAACTTATATTAATGTAATGTCCCGTTGATTTTGAAGAAGATGCTGCAGCACATACCAGTCTCAGTGACCATCTTTAAAACTGCCTGATGAACATGTTCATTGGTCTATTCTAGATGTTTAAGGATTGATGTACTTACTTTACACTTACTCTTCCCAACAAGCAGAAGTTGCAAGGTCTCCCTTTGCATAGTCTGCATGTTTAATTTGCCAGAAAAAGGTGTTTCATTGCTTGTTGTAGTGTTGCCATGATTCTGGAGAAACAGAAGACCTTGGAAGAGTTTCCAAAGGAGCCATGTGCCAAGCCTCCCATTGCAACCCCCCTCTTCTGCTCCCTGCAGGAGACCTTCTCATATTCCACTGAAGTCTAGAGAGACTTTTACTGAATGTAATAGCTTTTCAAACAAGTTTTCATCATGAAAGGAGGAGCTTCTCTTCTAGAAGAAGAAAAGGAAGCCAAGAAGCAACGTGCAAAGAAAAGGCAAAGAACAATGCCAGGCAAGCAGAAGTTGTGCGAAAAGGAACCATATTTTAAAAGTTGTATTAGTTCAATATGAATTTTTTTATATGAGCAAAATGTAAAGATTCCCAGAGAAAAAGTTTATCTCAAATACTTGTGATTCTGGCTGAAGCAACATCACTTTTTTTACTAAACAAAATGATGTTTATCAAGGTAGCTTTACCTACAAAAAATTAGACTTAAAATTACTGCTAAACTATGTGATTATTTGGCTAAAGAAAGATGGATCTTAAAAATCCAGGTTATGTTGTAGAAAGGAACTAATTATTCAGACAAGCTAAGAAGGAAAGATAACTAGAAAAGAATGAAGACTCTTTTCAAGTCAGTCCACTAATTAGGATCTCTGATACTAGTTGACACTCAAAATTATTCAAATTAATTTTTAGTATTTATGAGTTTCAAATATCATTGGGAATTTTTCAGTTTCAATTACATTAGAAGCATTTTAGCCAAATTTGAAGAGAGCATGTCTAGAAAGATTAAATATCTCTCATTTTTAAAAAAATCCTAAAGTCTGTACAGTAATGCAGAAAATCTACTCCTCAGTAGGTGTAAATATTCTACTTTAAGAATTCCTTTAGAAAATACAATTCAGTCTACTTTTCATAATTTCACAAGAAAATGTTTTACAAGAAAATGTTAGAAAAAAACAACCACCAATGTTTTTGCCAACACTTTGCACATACAAGTCTGATATTTTCTTTTCAGATGTTTTCTGTTTTAGAAGACGAATTTAAAAACAGTTTTAACGAAATATTGGGTGTTGTCAATCTTTGTCTTTTTAATGCCAAACATCCCTTCAAGTTTGATCCAATTTTCTCTAGGTTGTTCTGGAAGTACAGAGGTATATGTTTACCAGTACCACAGGCAGATGACTAATTTCGGAGTACACATTTGGTTCACACAGTAGGGCTAATAAGGCTGAGTAAATCCACTAGAACGTCAATGTTTCTACATTATTTTGAACTTTATTGAACTGAAGGAGATATCAAAAGAATAAGCTGTATTTTTTTCTCACCTCTATTTTCTCCTTGTTCAAGTTTTACCAGCAAATAACTTTCCTGTGGTGCTAGATGTCACATGTAATTTGTGTAATAAAGAAGAACTTATACATGCAGATTCCTACTCACTTACTCAGTCTTTCTCCTGCTCACATCGGGCAGGCATTCTGAGAAAGCTGTAAACCAGGATCATACAGCTTCTTTCTGAATTATGTACATATTACGTATCAACTATTTTTCTTCATTCAGAAATAGTGTTTATCAGGTTCTTAGAATAAATGCAGTTCATGAATGTATTCATTCATATAACCACAGTATTCAGATTGTAGTCTTTAAGGACAGGCAACGTTGGATTACCCCATCTTGGTTCAGCTTCCTGTTCTGGGCATTTGATGGGAGATAAGATAAAACATAAAACAATTGATGTTTAACAGAGTTGCAGAGTAACCTATAAAAGAATAATTAGTGGCTTGTTGTCACTAGATTTAACATTAAGTGGAGTTTTTTTTTTAATTACCCAACCAAACTAATAACACGCCTTGTCACTGGCCAGGTGTAAAATCAATGTATTTTAGCTAATTCTGAGAAGGGCTGACTTTGGACAGTCCCTGCCCAATGGTTTTGGAGTTCTTTGAAATAAATTAAAGCCTTGTTTTTCCAGTCAGCATGCTGCAGACATACTTGAAATAATTAAGTGAATATTTAAATGTTTGACTTGTGCTATTCACATATAAATTTTTTTTTTCCTATTAATTTGAAAGGTAACACCTTCAACTTCAAAATAATTGACACTTGAATTAAATAGGCTGTTCATGGTCATTCTCAAAAAGTTCTAAATTCCTTTCTAAAAACATAGTAGTGTCATTTGAGTATGTCTGGGGTTGAAGATCCTTTGCATAGAGAACAGACCACTTAAATTTAGAATTAGAGTGCTTTAGCTATGTAACACCGTGAACAATCTCTTCTCTTGCGTGCATTCAGAGGTTTACTGAAATATTGCTGGGAAAAAACCAAAACAAAGCAAAACAAACCCCGAGAAATAAGGGTCACTTACTGTGGAGTCATTGCAATCTCTCTAGACAGCTTGGCCAGTGCCCACCACTGATGACTGGCAGACTTGCTCTTGGAAATTAGATTCTTCAGCTGAGTAGGTGAAAAAAATGATTGTGGTGCTTCTCCCTCTTCCAAAGCTGACCTATAAATCCAAGTCACAATATCTAAAAAGTTGAAGAGATTATTCCGATTTACAACCTTTCAGATACCTTGTCTTGACATATTCCTAATGTGGACAGAAAGGTTTACCTTTTATCTTGTGAAAGATTGAGTTTATATTGAGTATGACAGGTACACATGTCAGCTGGTAGGACAGCAAGGAGATAAGTTTTTGTTGTCTGGTCTTGGCTAAAAATGTGTGGGTTGGAAAAAGAATGGATTGATTTCATCAATATCTCAAAGCAAATTCTGAATCATTTAGATGCATACAATTTCTTTTCTCCAAATTCTAAGTATTGCTTGAAAAGAGGATCGATGAAGAGGCCCATTTAGATAATATTCCAAGACTGCCTTGTCAAGATTAGAATCTTCCTGTTATCTTACCCTGATAGTTTGCCACACAATGGTTTGGCTAGAGAGGTCCCAATGAAGGCTGCTGGAATCTCAGGAAAATTGTAAAGGTCGCAGGCAGTGGCAGATTCACAGCTGACAAAAAGTGTTCAAGAAAAGTGGGGAAAATGTGTGATTTTTGTGAAATTTGGCTTAATACAGCTGAACAGATTCAATTGGATTCAGTGCTAGCAAAGGAGGAGCAGCATAGTGATGATTAGGAAGCATTACTTCAAAACACAGCACCTAGGGGTGATTGTGAAGAGCCTAGTTCTGTTCCTGTTTTTCTGTTCCTGTGTCTGAAGCTGCTAATATGAAAGTCCTCCAGACATACAATTTTTTCAGCCTCCTCACAGTTCTCTGGAATTCTCATCCTGCTTAGCTGCCTAGGGACTTCTCCTTTAAAGGAGCTATGCTTCACATCTCATTAGAAGACTCTGTATCTTTTTCTAAGATTAATCCAACTATCAAAGTCCTGTTTTCAAGCAGGTGCCAAAACTGCCTGCCAACAAAGTGGCTGGTACAGTTGCTTGAACAGCCATCGCTGAGATAATAGTGTCAGGGAAGTTCATGTTGAGGATGTCTGGGCTAAAGGACTGCTCCTCCTGATTCCCAGTCAGAAGAAGGGATATCAATAGCCTAAATTGAGAAAAAGCATGAGACATGGTTAAAACAGGAGGGTTTACTTTTGGGAATAATTGGACTAATGAGGTATAGCTTTCTCATCAACAGTATTTTACCATTGGGTTTCAGTGTCTTTGATAATGTGAAAGCATCCCTCATGGCTTTCTCCACATCTGGGGCTTGTAGAACACCTTGCTCTTTGTCCTAGTTTCATCTGGGATTGAGTTAATTTTCTTCCTTGTAACCAGTACAGTACTGTGGGCTTGGGTTCAGTATGATCCTGATGTTGATAACACACTGATGGCTCAGTTGGTGCTCAGCAGAGCTTACCCTGAGCCAGGAGCTTTTCAGGTTCCTGTGCTCTGCCAGTGAGGAGCTGCACAAGGATCTGGGAGGGAGCATGGCCAGGACAGCTGACTCAAACTGGCCAAAAGGATATTCCAGACCATACGATATCATGCCCAGTATATAAACCGGGGGGAGTTGTGCTGGGAGGGGCATGTTCTTGCACTTAGCTGCATGGGGAACTGGAAGGGAAGTGTGCTTTGTGGAGGAACTATCATGGTACTAGGTGTTTCCTGGCTGCAGCAGATCATTGGGGAAAATAAGCAAATTTTGAGGGGCCACTTGTTATTTGTGACAGAGTTGCATTGTTGGACGAAGTATCAGAAGTTCTTCAAAATTAAGAATTGCCAAACGTATGGACAGAAACCCATGTTTTCAGGTTACTTGGACTCTTTCCACAATTAGTTCAATATGCAAGATGTCATTAGGGATCTAAAATCTTTCTTGCGCTGTCAGCTGGGTCATGAAACAAACAGGCTGTCTGTAACTATAAACTGTGTTTCAAATTTGTCTCTACGAGCATGAACCCACACAGAGAGCAGTCCTGTGCAAATATGTGTCCAGTCAGGCACACATTTGGATGGTGTAATCAGTGGTACAGAAATAATCAACCTGCCCAGAAGTATCACCTCTGCTAGCACCTTTCAGCAATAATGCAGCACTGTTATTCCAACCAGTTTGGCAGCCAGACTGTTTCTTCACTGTCTGCTCTTGCTCATGGGGAAAAAAAAAAGCCTACAAGTACTGTGTACCAAGACTGAGAAACTAAATTTTAGAAATTTGAATTACTTAGAAGCTGTACTTAACTCAGACCTTTTGGAGGGAAATAAAGAATAACTTTACTTTTCAGCTTTGTAAGCACTCTTGTAACTTGCCTGTCTCCCTTTCCGACATCTTTTCCTAAACAAAAATCCTGAAGAATCCTGACAGATAATGTTTGTCCACAATCTTCCATGCTGGAATAACTATTCACTGTCTTGTGGCACAGTAGTCAGATAACATAGGAAAGGGTGCGGAAAAATAAGTTGTTTTCTAGCTAACACAAATGTGTTTACTGATACTGACTTATAAGTGTCTCTGACCATCTACTGACAGAGCAGCTTCTACATTTGCCCTACTAATGAGACACTTTGTGACCTCGTGTAAATAATTGGTTCAACATCCACTCTCCTATTTTGAATTAGATTTTTAGAGTGTTACTAGTAATCAGTTACAAAGTGCATAAACTCAACATATACATAAATATATATATAAAATAGAATCACAGAATGGCTTGGGTTGAAAGGGACCTTAAAGATCATCTCGTTCCAGACCACCTCCCATGGGCAGGGCAATTGCTTAAAGCCCCATCCAACCCAGCCTTGAACATTTCCAGAGATGGGGCATCCACAGCTTCTCTGGAAAACCTCTGCCACTGCCTCACCACCCTCACAGTTAAGAATTTCTTCCGAATATCAAATCTAAACCTACCCTCTTGGAGGCTCTGTATCCATTAGACCAGCACTGCCCCATCATAAAGGTCAGGAAAGATCAACCTTCTAAGCTTATTCCCTCAAGCTCTCAGTTTAATTTCCTGATTACTATGCAGTTTATTATCCACATTCTTTTATTACCAATTTGTTTGTCTGTTATTTTGGACATTCTTCAAGCCTTAAGTTGCACTTTGTTTCTATGCATAACTACCATTCGCAGGAATGGGGCATCCACAACATCCCTGGGAAACATGTTCTACTGTCTCACCACCTTCACAGTAAGGAATTTCACCCTAATAGCTAATCTAAACCCACTCTGTCAGTTTTAAGCCATTCCCCCTTGTTCTTTCACTACATGCCCTTGTAGAAAGTTCATCTCTCTTTAGCCCCCTTTAGGCACCATTTATCAATTTTAAAAAACCCAGGCAATGAAGTTCCTTTGTATATGAATAATATCATCAGTAATTTCATCATATTGACAATCTCACATGGTTTCAGGTGGATAGAAAAAAAACTCATTGCTTTTTGGCAGCTATCTTATAGGTGTGTAGGTACTGGCAATGGCCTTTTGGGGTTGGTTGGCCATCTGGCCAGCCACATCCTTACCCACACAAGCATGATCAGCAACAACCTTCCTCTTCACGAAATACCTGCAGGATTAATTTAAAAAGTTTCTGACCTTTATTCACAGTCCTGGAGAGTAAAGCAGACAGCAGTGCCACAAACTGCATCCCATTGACCCGCTAGTGTTTTACCTCTTGGAGCTTTCTCAGTGACTGGCACTTTCTCCAAGGAAACTTCTAAAATGGAAGTTCAGTTAATTCTGGCTGTGGGTATTTCCTTTCCTAGGAGGAGACATCCAGTGCTTGAGTGACTGGACATGGATTTCTGCTCCAGCCTGGAAATATGGGAGTAGGCAAATGTTGCTGGAGGCATGAACAGGTCACAGGGTGTGGAATTATTACTAGAATTACTGGGGAAAGATTACTGAGACCAAAGTTATATCCACATCCTAAGAAAGGATGCAATGGTAAGGAAACTTTCAGAGTGGAATGTGGTTGGCATGTAAGGAATCTGTTCCCCGAGCAAACATAGCTTGCACCTTTAGATGTTGGCAACACTGGGGGAGCTTTGTGAGCTGACCTTAGAAGAAATAGAGTGGAGGGTGGAGCAGAGTGGAGACACCACAGGCAGGCTCAGTTGTAAATCACTGCCAGTATGGAACTAAATGATGTTCTATAGCTCATAAACCACAGAGCATCTGCCACACAAGAGATGTATTGGTTGCTGAACTAGCAATTGATTAATTTTATGGTAAAATTGTTCCCTGTGGATGACATTTGCTCATTATAATACCAAAAAACACCTCCATCCCAAAAGCTACCTGCCTCCAAGGTGTGACCACTGCTCACTGAGCATGTGCTCGACATTTTTCCAACCTATACTTTTAAAATCAAAATGAGAAAATTCTACACCAATCGGTATGACAAGAGTCACTCAAGCTCCACCTAAACATAAAAAAATAGTACAATGCCTTTGTGTGTGTCAGGCAAGATATTTTTGTAGGAAAGGCACACATTGTGCAAAGCGCTGGGGAAAACGCATCTGTACCACTGTGGACATTTGTCATTCCTCAGGTTCAAGGAGGAGAAATTCCATGTGAGGTGAAGGCAAACAAAGACTAAGCAGCTGAGTAAGGGCATGGAGGGTCTAGGGAATAAGAACGCAGGGCAAGACAAAGGTTGAGAGGTGTGTCATCACATTCAACAAAGATAACAAGGATGAAGACCAAGGAAGGAAAAGAGTTACTGAAGTGCAAGGAAAATGATGGTCAAGAACACAAACGAATTCAGTACTTCTTTCCAAAAGGAAAACCTCACCATCAACAGTATGGTAGCAAATGTCCCTTGGTGTATTGGGAAGAATGGTGAGGGAATCATGCATGTTCTCTATGCCTCTGCAAAGTTAATGCAAAGGAAACCAAAACCCTATCTTTCACCTCTGGCATCACCACAATCAGATATGCCCTTACTTACACAGTCTGAATGTACATATCAATTTTGACACCAACATAGAAAATTACAAGCATAATATATTCCTTCCTCTTTCAAGGCTCAAAATACTAAATCCTGAAGGAAGAAGAGACTTACCAGGCTTTTGTATAGGTTCTGACCATTTCCACATGAATGGAGATGAACAAATAACTTTCAGAAAGGTTTAAGTCACCAAGGAACTGTGAAAGTTCTACCCTGTGGATGGAGCCCATTTTGTATCCCATATAAACACAGCCAACTGGGCAGCTTAGTTTCAGTGGGAAAAGGAGATGTGAGGGTGATAGCAACAACGGGCTGTTTTACAGTTTGGAAATTTGCCTGGCTGTGCTTTGGGCATGGATCCAAATGTTCTAGGTCTGAAAACAAATAGCCGTTTGACCACACCTCCTCCCCCTTGTTTTTCAAAGCCTGTGTTATTTCCATAGTGGTCTCTTGGCACTGTTCATTCCAGCCAGTGGAATACATTTGATTGCATTCTGGCTTTTGAGCCAAAAGTATAGTGATGGCTTCAGGATGAGAGAGAAAAAGGCTCGGGAATCTCCTGGGAGATGTGACCAGTCTGTGCATTGAAGAGGTCTTGCTCACATACTCAGGGAATTGCCAGTTGCTAGCACTGAGATCAGAAGGGGTTTTCCCCCACTGCAGATTGGCACTGGTCCATGGGGATTTTTGCCTTCCCGTGCAGCACCAAGCATGACCACTGGTCAGGGCTCTCCAGTCCCTTTCTTCCAGGTTGCTCATGCACCTTGAAGAAGACCTCTTGTGCCCTGCAGCTGAGAGGAGGAAGGCTTTTTTTCCCCCCCATGGTGGGCTAGCAAGTGTCTCCAGCAGGTGTTTTTGCCTTCTTCTGCAGCACTGAGCATGGCCCCTTGCCAGGGCTCCTCTGGGCCCCTACAGCTTCGTTCCTGCCTGCTGCACTTGCGCTTCCCGGCCACCACTGGTGCCCTGGGTCTCTCTCACTCTCCTGCCCACTGCAAGCTTGGAGCAAGAGCGAGCTCTGCTCTCCACTTTGCTCAATTTTCCCAGGGGTTCTTGCTTCTGGTGAACAGCCTTGGAAGCCTTCCTTCCTTGCTTGGAAGGGCTCCGGGCTTGCTGTCCCATCCAGAGGGGATGCCATTTTTCCACTCTTTCAGAGGACAATACAAGTGTGGATCAGGGACAAGAGCACATTTCATTCATCCTTGGCCAAGAAGCACAGTGGAGCACATTTTGGAAGGCAAAAAGTGTGCTTGACATCGATATGTGTCCTACTTTGGATAATATCCCATGGTACCACACACCTCTTTGCTCTCTTGTGTGTAGTCAGTACCAATCCTCATTCTTTTCATCCTCACTCTTCAGGAAACAGAGACTGCTTGGGCTGCATTCCTGCTGCTGCTCTCTGTGCCTCTGTAGCTTTTCTTTGCCAAACTGCAAGGAATGTTTTTTCAATCTAAAGTGAAGAATGCACCAGCCTACTCCTGGCTACACCTGTACATTGTGTTAATGCTTGCAAGCATCAGCTATGAAAGAGACTCAGAAAAATAACAAAAAATGACATAACATTCAGATATAAAATTCAGATATAAAAATAAAATACCATTTCCCTTTGTAATCTTTCAGATTTGTGTCCTAGAACATATTTTTGAAGATGAAAAAGACTTGGTATTTCAGGCAAATAAGAGTCTCATAGTTATTTGACTCATGGTGAGCATAGGGAATAAGAATAGAATAGAATAGAATAGAATAGAATAGAATAGAATAGAATAGTTCTGCTGTGTTATGCCCAGAGTTTTGCATGACAAGCTATGACCCAGGTCTGAGTGTTCCATCCAGGAGAGCAGCTCTCTGCAGTGTAAGTCCCAGGCCCATCCAGGAGACAGGGCAGAGACACCTACAGCATCACTCAGGCTGAGCTGGAATATGCTCCTGGAGCCTGGAGCCCTGGGCAGGAGTGGGAGGTGGAGAGGGGAGGGCAGCCTACAAGCACAGCCAGGAGCCTGGCAGAAGATCTGCACTATTCATGTTCTCTCCTGTAGACATTGATGGTTGGCCACTTTGGAGACAGAGTTTTGGGCCAGATGAACCTCAGCTCTGATGGAGCACTGTTGTTCTCTGAGTCTTGTGTTTTAGTGGGTTTTTCCAAGGGAAACAGCTCAGGTATTTCTACAGCTGAGTACAAGGGAGGAAAAAAATCCACAGGGAAATGAACATGTATTGCTCACATCAAATGGTTTGTAACCATTTAGTTCTGAAGCACCTCTTGCTCCAGACCGAGGGATTGATCTTAAAGCCCAAATCTTTAATCTGAGTGTCAGAGATGAGGGAGTTTGCCATCCTGTGGAAGCCCAGCTAAACTGGACTTTCAAAAACCACAGTTTCTGTGTGCTTTTTGCAAATGTGTTCAGGTGATCAAATGCTCTTGAGGTTATCCACAGCTTTCAGCGCCATCAGAAGGTACGTCTCCTTCCTACAAAGTGACAGAGCCAATGCCCAGGCTGGGACACTATTGCCCGAATATTCCATCCCTTCTTCTAGTGAAGGGCTGGAAAGAAACGTCATCAAAGATATCCTGAGCATCTAGGGGTAAGGAAAGGAGGAGGAAGCAACAAGACCCAAATAAAATCAAATTGGATCAAATTGAATTGAAAAGAGCTGAGTTGGAAGGGATGATCATTGAGTCTAACTGCCTGACTACTTCAGGGCTGACCAAAATCAAAAGCATGGTATTAAGGGCATTGTCCAAATGTCTCTTAAACACTGACAGGCTTGAGGGATTGACCACCTCTCTCGGGAGCCTGTTCCAGGGTTGAACCCAGGATTTGAACACCCACTGGGTAAAGAAATGCTTCCTCTTACCAAGTCTGAACCTCTTCTGAGGGGCACAGCTTTGAGCCATTCCCACATGACCTGGAACTGGGTCCCACGGAAAACAGGGACCTTTTCCCCTTCCTCCCTTCAGAAAATTGTAGACACCAGTGAGGTTGCCCCTCAGCCACCTTCTCTCCAAACAAGAACACCCCAGTGTCCTGAGCTGCTCCTCACAGGACACCCTGCCAGCCCCTTCCACAGCTTCGGTGCCTTCCTCTGGATGCATTCAGGGACCTTCACATCCTTTTGAAATTGTGCAGCCCAGAAGCACACACAACACTCAGGGTGAGGCCACGCAAACACCAAATACAGCAGGATAACCCCCTCTTTGGAGTGGCTGGTGAAGCTGTGTTTGATGCATTCCAGGGCACGGTTTGCTCCCTGGGCTGCCTGGGCACACACGGCTGATTCCTGTTGAGCCTCCTGCCAGCCCCAGACCCCTTCTGCAGCGCTGCTCTCCAGCCACTCCTCACCCAGTTTAGACTTGTGCCTGCCATTACTCCTTCCTAGGTGCAGAATCTGGCATTTATTCTTGTTCAATTTCATGCCACTGGTGTTTGCCCAAATGCTCCAAGCTACCCAGATCCCTCTGCAAGCCATCTTGTCCCTCAGGAGAGTCAGCAGCACCTCCCAGTTTGGAATCATCAGTGAACTTGCTCATGGTGCATTCAAGCCTGCATCCAGGTCATTGATAAATACATTGAACAGAACTAGGACTGATCCCTGAGGAACACCACTGGTGACCAGTCACCAGCCAGATGTGGCCCTGTTCACCACAACCCTTGAGCTCTGCCCTTCAGCCAGTTCTTCACCCAGCACACCATGAACCCACTCATCCCACAGTCAGAAAATGTGCCCCAAAGGATGCTGTGATGGACAGCAAACAAAACCTGAGAAAAACTACATCCACCGCATTCCCTTCATCTGCTGGGCAGGTGAGTTTATTATAGGATACTGAATTATTTAAACTGGACCTTTTTTTTGTGAATCTGCATTGACTATGACTGATGATTGCAGTGTTCTTGAAGTGTAGTGATAGGACAAGTCCTAAGTTTTAAATGAAAAGAGAGTAGATTTAGATGAGATATGAGGAAGAAATTGTTCCATTAGGGTGGTGAGGCACTGGCACAGGTTGTCAAGAGAAGCTTGTCCATGACGCCCCATCCCTGGAAGTGTTCAAGGTCAGGTTGGATGGGGCTCTGAGCAACCTGGTCCAGGTAAAGGTGTCTCTACCCATGGCAGAGAGCTTGGGTCTAGACAATCTTTAAGATCTCTTCCACCCATTCTGTGATTCTGCTATATTGTAGGGCAACCTCCCCTGTGTTCACCTCCCCATTAACTACTGCAATTAAATTTTCTGCATTTCTGGTAGAATTCCCTTTTACTACCTTGTTCATTATAATTTCTTTGAAGCTTGCAGCCTTCTGCCTTTATACACTCATGCTATTATTTTTTATGTGCCTTGAGTCAGAAAGCTTTATTCTCACTTTTTATATGATTCCCTATTAATTTTCAAATCTCAGTTTCTAGGACATTCTTCCCTGCTGCTCTTTCTCTGCTTTTCAAGTTGTTAATACATTTTTTTAAGTCACAGTCAATGCTTTGGCTGATTTTACCCAATGGATAAGCAGTTCTCCATTTTTTTCTGATTGCAGTTCCCCTTGCACAACTATCAAATTATTTTCTTTCAGGGTTGCAATTTTATTGGCCACAATTTCAGTAAGTTTCATCTTCTTGTGGAAAGTGTTCCTCCATTAGACTGGTCCTCTAGAGAAGACCCTGTCCTGGTCTTTGTTTGAGGAAGCTGAACACCACTGTCATTATTTTGCTTCCCTCTTCCTTCCTGATATCAGAATGACACCATCACTTTGTGATAATTTTTATACAGGTCGCTAAAAAAAAATTATCAAAATAATTAAAAGAAATATTGCAATGTAGCAACCATAATTTTATTGGAAATAGTCAACACAACTGCAAGAAGTTTTAACTCAGGGCTGCAATAGGTATATTTTGTCATTACAAAACTGCTCTCCAGTTGGAAGTCCCTCAACTGCAGCAACTTGAAAGCTGCTTAACAGAATATCACTAATGGCAGCTTTTCTTACATACTTTGTACTAGCAAGCCTCCTCACATGTGGCAAATCTATTAGTTTGAATGAGGAAGTGGTAAACATGTTGTATAAAATGAATCTTTCAGTAGCTATGGCAGTCTTTTTTTTTTGTTATTGGCAGCCTCCATTTTGAAGGGAGTGGCTTTTTCACTTCATTTCAGTTTACCAGTAGACTGACTTAAAGTTTTGTCATCATCCACCTCCAACTCATCCACCTCTTCCTGTAATTCATCCTGCAGCTCATAGTCCGAGGCTGATTCAATGTTAGCATCCCAGTAATCAGCTTCGTATCTGTCCAGTAAGTGTTTCTGTGGCATAACGTCGTCATTGTCAGGAGGATTCCTTGTTTTTCTCTTTTTCATTTTCTTTTGAATCTTAGAAAGCTGCTGCTCCTGCTTCTCTGTCCAGGCAATGCTTTCCATATGTCTTGACGCTTTCATTTTTTTATAGTCCATAATCTGTTTATTCAGCAGTTCATGATCAATACCAAAGAGATTAGGCCTCATGGGTGAATCTGAAGATTGAGTTGTTGAAGGGAAGAGTTTACTGTGGAAAAGAAAACAAGTATTGATTTGGGTTTCCTCCCTGCATATATTTTGAGGAATAATGCTATTTTTGACAACTTGAGTAACACAGAAATAAACTGGACTTTTCAGTTTGACTTTATTAACACCCTGTGTTCCCTGCATTACAAAGGAAGAGATAGCACCATATGATGTGTCCAAGGACAGTCTGTGTCAACAGATTTAATGGAAGAAGGCCAATAAAGCAACAACGTGCCAGATGAAACTGCTTGTCTCTGGGAAAAACGTGCACAGGTGAGCACTGGACCTGGGAGCCCCAAGGAACTCAAGACTTCTCCCAGCTCTTCCAAGAAGTGAGAAGCAGCAGCCTGTGCCCAAAACACATCAGAGCGATGTGACACTTTATGCTGGACTTGACTATTTCCCCAAGATACAGTGGAAGATGTTAGGTGCCCTTTGGGGAATCTGTTACAGCAATGACTTCCCACAGGAAGCTATTTCTGATTCACACCTGATGAACCATCCTGTGAGATGCCGAGGCACAGAAAGCATTTCTACCAACAGACTGCAGTACACAAGTGCAAAGGCTGTTGGCTTTGAGAGCATCCAGAACCACCATTCCATCAGGTTGTTCAGCCCTCTCTCTCAGCAGCCAAAAATCTCTCACAGAAGAATGCTAAATTAACTTAAGGGGATCTATCAGTAAACTGGCAATCCATGTATAACAAACCAAACTTGTATCAGAAAGAGGTGGACAAGTAGAGCAGTACTGGTAAATGTGGTTTTCATCCTCATGAGATAATTACCAGAAAGAAACAAATATTACTGCTGCAGAGCATTTTTAAAATTTTGATTATCATAAACACATCAAGTCTTGAAATCTTAGAAATTCTACACACAATTCCCTCATAAAAATTAAGATATTAATACCGTAACAAGTATAGGGTCTGTGAGTAACAATGTACACATCTAATTAAAATATACTTCCTCTTATGTCAAATAATACCAAATTTAATTGGCCAACAGAGATGAAAATGGACACTTGTACAATTCTGAATCAAAAAGACCCACCTTGAATCATTTTGAGATGTTTCTTCTTCTTCTGGAGGTCCAAAATCAGCAATTGCCAGTAAGTCCTCGACCTGTAAACACATGAAGGCATATTAAGGATCCTGTTTAAATCTACTTTGTTCACAAACAGACAAGTATCTAACAGCAAATATGTTCTTTTCTATGTTTGGAATATTTAGCAAAACCACTTCAAAACAGCCTTTCCCTTCATTTACATGGAACTGCTTACACTTCTTGCCTGGGATGTTTGTGTCAAACAGTGATTTAATAGACCCAGAGATTCCTACGAAGTTTTTTGCCTTACGTGCATTATGAACCCTTGGCTAGGGATTGTCTGACATATATCATTTTTGGTTTATTCGTTCTTACCTCATTCTTGCAAATCCTTTTTCATAACATCCTTACACTGAGATTTTTTTCACCTCTTCTCCCTTTCTGCAAGTTTGCATTTCTCTTATATGTAAGTATGGAATTCCAAAATCCCTTTTAACATGGCATCTAACCAGTAAATGCTACAAATCTATTACATGCAGTGCTCACAGACTATACATAATTGTGAAAATCTTCTCTCATTTGAAATTTTATTTCAGCTTTTCTTTAATTCCTTTCTAGTTCATTGTATTATTCCAATTAATCAGATTTTTTATCCAAGTGTTTAATTGGATGTTTTTTCCCTTACTTACAATACTTAAAAACCAAGTTCAGCATGTTATTTGAATCTGTGATTGACATAAATCTGATGAACTATGAAGCGGGAGAAAATAATCCATCTATGTGCTTCCCAGTGTCATTCCCTGACAGAAGTGATATAAAGAGGGTTTTTACTTGTCTTCTGTGAAACTCAGAATTTTTCTGACCACAGAAAGCTCAGGCAGTTCATTGCATTTCTAGAGAATCTGAAATTCTTTTTATTCCTTCCAGGTCTGCTCATGCACACTGCAGGAACCCGTAAGTCTCTAACAGTAATTGGCTGTAACAGTAACACTATTATAAATAATAAGGCACTTCAGGGCACAGAAACATGAACATGTTCTTTTCAACTTCTGTTCACATCAACAGCTTGAGGAGACATTTCTCATTAAATTCTACTCATTGGTGTCATCTTTCTCTTATGGAAATCTCAGTGTTTTAGAGATCTTGCTTCACAGTCCCAATGACAGCAAATTCCTAGGAAACATCATTATTCTAGTAATATGTTGACTAGTTAAAACTATCAACACCTTGACAGGAAACATGAAATAGTAAAGACAATTTTAAAAATGAAGGAAAAAAAATGTAGTATGAATAAGCCTACATCCCCTATGCAAAGATTTGCACTTCCCTAGAGACATTTTAACAATTCACAGATGGAAAGGGTTACAGGGAAAAAAATAAAAATAAAAACATCACTAGTTATTCAATTGCATCTTAAAAAGACATAACATTTAAAATGTGGAAAAGAGCTCCTCCAACCTCATTTCTATAATCATATACACTAGGCAACCACATATTAATCCTTAAAATAGTAAGTCAATTTTTTCAAAATTCTTCATTGGCCTAATGATACAGCCAACAATTCTTCTACATATTATAAATGCATCAATCTTACTCAAGATTGATGGTTAAAATGCTTTGCAACTATAGAGAAAGACTAATTTTTGATGTAAATTGGTAGAGCAACTACATGATCAGCTCTCTCCTAAGTCACTATATTTGTACATTGAGTCAAAGATTAGAATTACCTCTTTTACAGCTGCAGCTTCTTTGTCTTTTATAAATACTACTGGGGGTATGTTTCCTACAATCTGCTGACTCATCAGAAGATACCTGGCAAAAATACAGCATTCACCGGCATGAGTATCAGTATAGCATCTCCAGGATGAGTAAAAGGTGTTAAATTAAATCCAGCAGTCCTGTACATTTAAAGATATGGTGTGCAAAACTTTGAGTCTGATGGGAAGCTATTCAGGTTAGTGCTAAGCAATACACCACTGCAGAAACCCAACTTCGAATGCACAGCATACAAAAACTACAGGCTGCAGGTCCAGCTGAGTATTGATGATTTTAGGTTTGTCTGTATCTATATGCATAGGCTGGCACAGGTCATTCCCCACTTCATTTGGTATCCTTATCCCCACTGTAGGGATAAGAGCAGTGGGGGATAGAGCCCTCAGAGCAGGGCAGGACAACTTATTCTACATGCTAGCTCCAGGAAGGACTGACAGGGCTCCCCTTGTCTTCTTCTCAGCCAGAAACCTTCCTTCTTAAAGAGTGGAAGCTGTGGAGTAGAAGAGAGCATTATGTTGGAGCAGAAATTACACAGCTTAGGCAAATGGGGAAAGGAAATGGCTTTGCAAGTATGCTTCTACACCACCTTCCACATGGGTGAAGTCCTGAACTTCCAACAGACTGGCTGGATAGCAGAGGGAAAGCCAAGGAAAGGGGGGAAGAGACAAAAATCTCAATGATATCCTGAAAACTCACTGGACTCTGTGTTGGAAAAATGGGCAAAAGCATCACAATACATGGTAGCATCCTAAATTTTGTGGGGTTTTCTAGTATCAGTATTGTGAAGAATTTCTGTAATAACAGTTATCCCTTCCGGAGGCCCAAATCATCCCTAGCAATCAGAATTGCCCAGTGAATCTGCAAGGAGATCCTTGTAGTTGCAACTCCTTTGTGCAGCATCCCGTTCTGGGGTACTGCCCCACACAGCCTGTCCAGCCACCACCATGAGGACAGGGGAGTGAAACCTCATCCACACTCCTCTTGCTTTCTGCTCAGCCCACTCCAGCCCTGGGAAAGCACAGAAGCCAAATAAGCCAGCTGTGCTCCAGAAAGAGATCACACAGCTGGTCTGACACAGCCGCCCTTCCGTGTGAAGCTCATCACAGGAGATGCTCTACTCCAAGTATGTAAAAACCTAAAGCATCCCAGTAGGTCAAATCTAGATTGTCAGACATACTGAAGAAGTGGTACTTAAGAAATGGCTCTGGATTCAGGAAGTGGCCTGTCTATCCCATAGCAGTACCGTATACGTGGAGCGCTCTTTCGCAGCACATTTTCAACATAACTTTCCTCCTCCGTAGTGGAAACAGGGTTCCAGTACACACGGCATGCTGAAAAGTTGGATGACAGGGACACCTACAAAAAAGGCAAATCCGTCTTTAAAATGATATATATACACACACTCTTCATCACTTCATATACAATGAAGTCTCTGATGGATTGCAGAAAGCTTACTAGAAAATTTCTTTTGATAACAGAAGAAATTATATCAGACCAGAATCAGTTCATGAGTAAATCAGGACTGACCTATGCCCAGCCACGTCCCAGTGCAACACAGACACTGTGCAGCTGTAAGATCTGTATTGTATTGGGAAGATGGCTGTTCCTTTCCCTCTCTCATGTTGTAAGTTGTTTAATTTACAGCAATGCCTCCTGAAAGCGCTGTGTCTTGCCCACACCAGCCAGCGATTTTACATGCAGACATGTGATCTGAGACAAGCAATCCTCAAAGCTCTAGACAGACAGAAATACTCTGTGAAGGATATTGCACATACAGAGCCAAAACTTATCCTGCCCATGTAATTTTGAACACTTGTCTGACAACAGAATGAACTCAGCTGGCAAAATCACCTATTTCAGTCATGAATGACAAACCTTTTGTCATAGATGCAGCTACAACGTACATTTTTTTTTTTACCATGCTTCTAAATACCAAAAGCTGAGTCCACCAAGCTTTTAAGCCAAACACTGCTACAATTTAATCTTTACAGAACAGCAAATGTAGAAGATAAAAACTACAGACAACAAACAAGAATGTGGAGACTGACTTACTTCCTGTATCAGAGCTCTTACATCCCTTTCAAATCCACAAATTATGACACTAGCTACAATTACATACAAATGTCAATTCTTTCTCAGATCTTGCTTGACAATGACATTTTCTTAGACTTGCCCTTTTTTTTAACTAATCTCATGCATCACTTAGTTCTTCTGCCTGTAATGTTGCTGGTGAGTGGCACAAGGAGCTGACAACTCTCACACAGCTGCAAGAAAAGACTCTTGGAAAGATATACTTATGTTGGTAAAACCAAGCTCCTCCTTCTGAAAGGGCAAGACAAAGAGCTTATGTCTGAGTAACAGAAAAAAAAAAGTCATACCAGGAGAGTCACCATTTAATTGGCCCAAGTTGCATTTGCATTAGAGTGGCAAAGGTCTCCTAAGCCAGGTACTACAGTGGCAAAGCTCTCCGAGTGTGTACTCCAGAGCCTGATCTTGCTGCACTCTGCTACATCAAAAGCAATGCCGTAAAACTCCTCTTGCACTCATCACAACACCCAGGGGAGCTCCTTTGGCACATCCTTGCCAACTGCACAATGTAATCAGAGTGGCCCAGCACAAGCTGTAGCTTTGGCACTCACCTTGCAGATTTCCAGCTTGAGATCATAAAATTCTTGACTGACTTCACAGGTAGTTGCCATCTCTAACACAGCTTTATGAATAAGACCATTCAAGACTCTGCAGCGCATGTTATCTTCTTTCCTCGTTTCTGTCAGGTCATTTTTCATTAAAAAGTCCAACTTTGTTGGTTTATACAACTTTAAAAAGAAACAAACAACACGTTAAACAGTAGTTACACACTTGTATTAGGCAACTATATACAGATTCATGCACTTTACTAAGTATGCTCTTATTTCATTCCTGCAGCTGTGATGGCTTTATATAGGTCCTATGTATCAAGTGTTTCAATAAAGAATACTTCTGTTCACAAAATCTTTGACATTCATGTACTACAGTCAAAGTTTCTGAAGTTCCTTTTGTATTTTGTAGCAAGTTATGAAGCTCCATAGATGTTTTCTCAAATACAGCACGTATTGACTGAAAAGCTTTGCTTGTTTGAAAAAACAAACATTTAAAAAATTTTTCATTAAACTAAGCTCATAGAAGTTTTAATCTGGATCAGTAGTCAGGAGTGTGCAAGAGAGTGTTGATGCTGGCAAAGATGAAAGATCAGTATAGACAAGGAAACAGCCATGGGGAGCCAAATGGCAATCCTGTCACAGTCAAACTGGAGCCCTACTGTTCGTTCACAAAATCCTCCTATTTTTCCATCAGAAAATGCTTGGAAGTTAGAATCAGTGGCAGAAACACAAGTCTGTTCCTCCTGGCACAAATAAACACATCGCCTTAAGAGCTTGCACTTACCGTTTGCGGTCCCAGAGTAGGGCTGTCATACCAGAACTTCTTTCTTTTGGGAAAAGGAAAGGAAATCAGCCTTATCTTTCAGCAGCTCAGAGAAACAAGGATTCCCTGTGTAATTTATATTCCACCTGCCTGAAAGCACACAACACCCAGGTTTTCACGCAAGTAGCTCTCCCCACAGCAGAGGTGTGGAAAACAATACTTCCCATCCACAGTTGAAGCTTCACAGACAGCAAGGGGGTGGAAAAGAACAACTCTGAGGTTTCTTTAGATTCATAGAAATATTAAGGTAGGAAAATATGGCCAAGATCATCAAGTCCTACTATTAACCCAGCACTGCCAAGTCCAGCACTAAACCATGTCTCTAAGCACCACTTCTACACATTTTCTGAACACTTCCAGGGACAATGACTACATCACTTTCCTGGGGATCCTGTTCCATTGCTTGACCATTCTTCCCTTTCAGTGAAGAAATTTCTCCCAATATCCAATCTAAATCTTCCTTAGTGCACCTTGAGGCCATTTCCTCTTGTCCTGCCACCTTGTTACCTGGGAGAAGAGACCGACCCCCACCTGGCTACAACTTCCTTTCAGGCTGTTGTAGAGAGTGGTAAGGTCCCCGCGAGCCTCCTTTTCTTCAGACTAAACATCCCCAGCTCGCTCAGCTGCTCCTCATCGGACTTGTGCTCCAGACCCTTCACCTGGACACGCTCCAGCACCTCAATGTTTTTACTGTACTGAGGAAGCCCAGAATTTAACACAGCACTCGAGGCGCGGCCTCACCAGTGCCGAGCACGGAGGGACAATCACTGCCCTGGTCCTGCAGGACATACTATTGCTGATACAGGCCAGGGCCATTGGCCTTCTTGGCCACCTGGGCACACGTTCAGCCGCTGCCGACCAGCTGAGATGGGCGGCTCGGGGTCGCTGTCTCTCTCTCCTCCGCGCTACCGGGGCCGCGGAAGCGCCCGAGCCCCACAGCCCCCCTTACCCCAGGGCCACAACCCACCCCGCCAGGGCCCCGCACCCCGGGAGAGCCCCGTTCCTACTTATTCTTGCGGAGCATTTTCCGCAGCAGGTTCCTGGGGCCGCCCAGGGCGGCGGAGCTGCGCAGGGCCCGGCACCACCGCGGCACGGCGGCCCCCCGGGCGCCCCACATTGCTGCCCCGGCGCGCGGCGCGGCGCGGCGAGCCCCCGCCTCAGCTCCGCCTGCGGCTCCCCCTGTCGGCACGGAGGCCCGGGCCGGCGGGTGGGGATGTCCCGGCTGGGCCCGGAGAGAGGGAAGAAGGAGAGAGGGAAGGAGGGAGAGAGGCCGAGCCGCCCTCAGGCTGGGCAGGGCTCTCACACGCAGAGTCTGGACGCAAGGCTCAGCGCTTCGGCCCGGGGAGGGAGCACGCACCCAAGGGTCGGGATTGGTGCCGGAGCGGCGGGAGGAGCCGCTCCCACACGCCGGCTGCGCTTGTGGGTGTGCCAGGCGGGTCCTCTAATACACGATTTATATGGCCTTCAATTCGCTGCTGCATCGGTGGACATTTGTAAGGGAATGCAAGGAAAGTAAGTGGCAAGACTCTGGGGTCTGGAGTTTTACATTGAAGATCAAGACATCGCAGCCTTCCGCACAGAATCGCTGTTGGGTGTTTAAATAAATTAAACCTTTGCTTTATTTTTTTTCCCTGTATAATACTGTGGGATAATTACACGAAAAGTGATCAAATTACTGTTTCTGCACTGATGGCATTGTGAAAAACGAGGTTCACTCTTTTTGAAATTTTAAGAAAAATTTAATAAAAGGGACAATTAGGAGACAGCAGCAAAAAGGGTGTTACGGCCGGGTGCTTTGGCAGAGATCCAAAGGCACAACTCTACATCCAAAAGATCGTCTTTAAAAGTGCATCGCTCATTTCATATGCATCACCATCATGCATAATTCATTTATTCTTTGGAGTTGCTAAGTATCATCCCATCAGTCTTATCTTCCTCCTTTGGCTCCATTTAGTCTGGTTTCGGGTTTTTCTTCTGATTAGATTCTCCAAGAATGTGAAGATTTTCTCTGCCTATCTTTTCTAAATTGACTACATAAACAATAGACATTCTATATCATGTATTACATTACAGAACCTAGGTAAAGTTTTCCTAACATTAAGGAACATGAAAAAAAAGCCAACATCACAATACATTCATAACAATTATTTAACATGAGAAAAGCCAACATCACAATACATTTATAACAGGCAACAGTCCTAAGTGCAAGGTGCTCTAGAGCAGCACCTCACGAGGGATAGGAAGACCCGCCAAGCCCGCCTCTATGCTTTCTGCCATTTCCTCCATCATAACCCAGCGTGTCTTCTTGGTGGCACTTCCGATGTGAGGAGTTATGATAACATTCTTCAGTTTTAAAAAGGGGTGATCCCTGGGAGAAGAAAAGAAATGCTCAGCTAGTCACTCACAGCACATTCATCTCTTATTTCATCACCTGCAGGCAGCCAGGGAAATACGTAAAATAATAATTAAAACAAAACCTAATTGCATGACCCAAGCATATTCAGAGGAGTTCAAAGTGCTGCCTAGCTTGGTGGGGCTTTATGCAACAAATCCTCCAAATGAGTAAGTGTGAATTTTATTGGGCTGGGATAGAAGGATTAGGAACATGGTTTCAGCAGGACTAGAGCACATACCTCATGTAGTCCTACTAACAAAATTACGCAACTTCTCACATGCTCACAAAATTTTACTCAGTTTGCACATCACACATACACCCTTTTATGTTTAACTTAAATACATGTCCTACCTTGGCAAGGGTTCAGGATATGTCACATCCAGAGCGGCTGCCCTAATAACTTTGTTTTGAAGGGCTTCCACCAAAGCATCCTGATCCACTACCAGACCTGGGTTACAGTAAGAAGGATATGTTTATTTTCACGTTCCCTACTGTCCTCTCAGCATTCTTTTGGGCACAGTGGTCAGGCAGACAGCAGGGCAGGCCATGGTTGCAGTGCAGAAGCAGCAGCAGAGTGTGGTGGAGTGGGAGGGGGACGCTTGGGTACGTGCATCAGGGAATTAGCAGCATGAAACAGAGTGCCAGGCTTCCAAGTAGGCTGTGCCACCCTAATGTATGTTAGCAGCAACACTGCATTAAATAAATAAAAGGCTTAAGTAGGAGATATATAAATACATATGGGCTTCTAACACTCCAAGCTCACTAAAATTTCAGAGACCTACTTTCTCATTATTATGGGAACACTTAAATGTTTTACTGAGCTATGACCATGGGCGTCTAAATAAACTAGTAATCAGAAAATTGACGGAAAATTTCAGAGGGACAGAGTCTATATTAGAGGTTTTCCCAGGACTTGTCATGCCAGCAAACCTTAATGTAGTTTTGTTTATTCTGCACCTTACCTCTGCTGATATTAATAAGAGTAGCAGTGGGTTTCATCAGCTCCAGCTCCCTCTTCCCAATCAGTTTGCGTGTCTGTGGAGTTAGGTTCACAGCCAGCAACACGAAATCTGACTGCTGGAGCAAATCATCTATCTTCTTACAGTAAACAGCTCCAATGGCACTTTCTTCTTCCTTTTTTCTGAGGGGACAATCCCAAAATTAAACTGCAGTAGCAAGAAACAAAGGAAAGACCAATTCACCAGTAGAGAAAATGTTTCTTTACTGTTATCTTCATGTTTAGTGCAAAGTAGTTAGCTGGTTGTCTGAAACTCAGTAAAGACAAAGGTCAAGCTATTTCCCACAATTCCAAGTGAACTGTACACAAAGGTGCAGCACTACACCTGTGGGGATGGAAAGTAAGAAATGGGTATCACATAAATGCACTGAATAAATTATAAACCAAATGCATTTCTGTCACAATTTCTGCTTATAATGGGGATTCTTTTGCTACCCAAAAGCAAGACTGATGTCTTGTGAAAATTCAGTAATTTAAGTAAGTCATGTGAAAATTACAGAGGAAACACACAAGACAGGGCAGGCATTAAATCTTTCCAAATCTATGTCAGCAACAGCCTGATTGCTCTGTGCATCAGTGCTGACTCACTGAAACCACGCACTGCAGGACCTGCTAGTGCACTCAATCTGTGTCAGGATGAGGTTGCCTGGCTCTCATCAAATTCCCACCAAAGAAAAGAATGGAATGGGCCTGATGGGAGCACAGGGGTACCCAGCACGTACACCTCACCTAGAAGACAGCAAACAAACTGGCAAGTCTGGCCCTTTATTGTCACATGGCTTTGGAAGGGTGAGATGTCTCTGCCTGAATCCCTGCCTCACCTAAGTCACAGGAGTTAAGTCCTCCCAGTTTTCTCCTTTCCTCAGTCCATTGCAATGTCACCACCATGACAGGAAGAACTCGGGAGCCCCAGCTAACGGCAAGAACGGTGAGATATATCTCTCCCATTCCTTCCTGACTTTCTTTCTGTATAAATTGGGAAATTATTGACCATCTTGAAACAACTTTGCCACTTAAAATAAAGAGCACTGTAAAAAGTGAAAGCACAGGGAAAAGTACAAATAACACATAAAAGCAGTGTCAAAATAGAGTTGCCTTGGAGCTGCAACCAGCTTTACCTCTGATTTCTGTTGTGGTACAAAATCTTCATTTCAAAGGCTTTGGCTCTTTCAGCCACTTTGTAACCAATGGTGCCCATTCCCACGATCCCCAGGGTCGCTCCAGAAACCTCAACCCCCAGCCAGTCAGCAGGGAAATACTCTGTGTCGGGGGAGACTGCCATCTCATGGCCTTGGAAGAGGAAAAGAAGAATTATGTCATGTAAGGGATGTTCCAGTATCTGGTTACTTTTCCTCCCTCTACTTTTTATCGATGGACAAGGCGGAAGCACAGGAGCAGTAATACATTGTCATTGTGTTTCTGGACAAGAAGTGAGTAATGCTGCACTGCACGCATGGCTGCTGACACTGATTTCTTGCTCAGGAGAGAAACATACCCAGCGTCTCTTTGGCAGGCAAGCAGGCAAGGAAGGTAAGGCCAAAGCAGCAAGCAAGCAGCAAGGTAAGGCCATCCAGTTCCCAGCTACCTAGCAGGTACACCAAGGCTGGCAGGGAAAAGAAACACAGAGCATGGTGGGCAGATTTCTGGACAGCCTGTTCGTAATGAGTCAGATACATGGCAACTTGGCAAAGACAGGCTTCAAGCCTCCTTGAAAATACATTCTTTTAGTCCCCTTTTATTATACCTTGAAAAGCAAGACTGAAATGAACAAGTACAATGAATAAGTGGCTGTGGGCTAAGGGAGAAGAGGCCTGAATTTAGGGCTGTCCAAAGAAGAAAAAGCTCCACCTTGCCAATATGCTGGTTTGGAAATTGAATGCAAGGTATTGTCAACAAGATAGATTTATCTTAACTTCTTCCTTTTCCCCTATTTTCCATAGTTATAGTTTTAAGCTAACTTTTGCATCAGCACACATTTTCTGCATGTTTTGAAGTCACCTTTTCTATGAAAAGACTAAGACCATTTCAGTTATTACCTTCCACAAGTCTCCTGGAAGATGCCAGCATCAAAGCCATCCCTAAGTCTGCAGTGTCAGTGGAAACAATAAACGGAGTATTGGCCACCTTCACACCATAGCTGGAGAGGAGTTTCAGGTCCAAGTGATCTATTCCCACTCCAGAACTTGCAACTACCTTCAAGTTAGGCAAGCTCTGGAGAAGCTCTTCATCAATAGCTGGTTTGTGATACCACATATAGATAGCTCTGATCTTTTTGCTGAGAAATGTCTTGTTTTCAAGATATTCTTTCATGGTGATGAGATGAAAACGTTTCTTCAGAAATCCAACATGGTCTTCATATACTCCATACCTCTCTCCTATACAGTCAACTAGCACATAAGGCAGTTCCTGACCCTCCATATCCTACAAAAGCAAAGAGAACCAAAGAACATGGTCTGAAGTGATCCATTATACCTTTTTTCCTAAAAGCCAGAAATTGATTGGCTCAATTACATGCTGTTTTCCCACTTGATGAAAGATAACCACTCCCACATGCAGAACTTTTTTGGGTTCTCCCAGTGTTATTCAGAAGGATGTTCAATTTCTATATAATCTTGTTAATAAGAAATGAAAACATAATTTCTGGCATACCAACTATGCTAACACTTAAACAAATGAGTGACCAGATGTTACCCCTTTTTAGCATTCAATATTCAACATTGAAAGCCAAAGTCTTGATAATTTAAGAATGTGGCCATATGAGTGGAAGGGTATCTTTTAGGACCAGAAGTTCTGCCACTTCTGCAACTATATTAAGCAATTATCATTGATGAGGTTATCTCAGCAAAAATCTCATTTAATGTAACAGAGCTATAATTTGTCAACTACGAACTTTGAAGTTACCCATGAACATAAATTTACCCTTTCTTTGGTCTCCTTCAGTGCTTTGCCAACTCTTCACTCTGCTGACACTGCAAAGAGCCAAGGCTGTGATCTCGGGTTAGAGCCGTCGCTCAGCCCGAGGCAATGCTCCCGCACCGCTCCCGCACCGCCGGCCCGGCTCCCCCTTCTCTCCCCCGACCGCCCCCGGAGCGCGGTGTCCCGGGGAGTCCTCCCTGCCCAGGGCGGGCTGAGCCCTGGCTGGAGGCGTTTGCCGCTGTGCCAGCCGGCCTACGCCTGGGACTAGAGACAGGAGGGAGCTGGAGCGGCGGCCGCAGGACTCTGTCCGGCCCTGAAGGGCGGCTGGGAACGGGCGAGATGCCTCCCGCTCCCAGCCCGAGCGGGGCGCGCAAGACCGCGGGAGCCCCCGTGTCCCGCCCACCCGGTGCTACCCACGGTGCCACTCCTCCGTGGGGCTCGGGGGCCTCGAGGCCGAGCCCTGTCCCCGCCCGGCAGAGGCGGTCCCGCGGTGCCGCTCGCACTCACCTCGCCGCGCCGGCCGCCCCAGCCGTGCCGCGGGGCGGAGCGAGACCGGCCGCCGAGGAGGGCACTGCCCGGCCGCCCGCACCCCGCCCGGGCCGGCCGCGGGGTCAGTGGGGAGCGGGGGCCGTGCCAGGGCACCCCGATCCCTCGGGGAGCCGAGAGAGAGCAACGGGAACTCACGAGTGATTGTGTGTTTTTGTGGAAGTGTTTCTGTGCTGTTCGTGGTTTCAGTTCAATCGGGATTTTGCGTTAATGTCCTGCATGCTGTTTTTTCCATACTGTCTTTGAAGACTGGACGTGGCCTGATCTTTCTGCTGGTCATTTACACTATGTGCACACGAGTTAACATAAGATGAAGAGTTGTCTCTGACCGACAGACACCTGCACACATGAACGTCTTTTCCAACCTATATGATTCTAGGAATACCCTCAAAAATTCTCTTTGAGACCTAAACAACTGGGACAGGCTCAGCTGCTTGGACACTTGAGATGTTATCCCAGCTACAGGCAGTCCTGTGACAATTTCAGCTGAGAAATGTGTGAGAGCTTTTCTGATAAGGTTACTTGGTCTGTATCGTAGAATCACAAAATTGTTTTGGTTGGAATGGAAATTAAAAGGCCATCTATTTCCAGCCCCTCTGCCACAGGCAGGGACACCTTCCACTAGACCAGGTTGCTCAGACTCCCATCCAACCTGGTCTTGAGCACTGGTAGGGATGGGGCATCCACAGCTTCTCTGGGCAACCTGTTCAGTGCTTCATCATCCTCAAAGAGGAAAATTTCTTCCTAATCTTCTCCATTCTACTACCTAATCTAAACCTATTCTCCTTCAATTAAAGGCCATTCCCCTTGTCCTATCACTACTTTTAAAGAGTCCCTCTCCAGCTCTCTTGTAGTCTCTTTAGGTACTGTAAGGTTGCTATAAGTTGTCCTCGGAGCCTTCTCTTCTCCAGGCTGAACAACTCTCCCATTCTGTCTTCATAGCAGAGGTGCTCCAGTTGTGTGGTAACTCAGTGGCCTTCTCTGGACCCACTTCAATAGGTCCACATCTTTCTTGTGCTGAGGACTCCAAGGCTGGATGCAACATTCCAGGTGGGATCCCACAAGAGCAGAGTAGAGGGGAAGAATCACCTCCCTCGATCTCCATACCCAGTGATGGGGATTGGGAAGTACAGCTTCAGTTCTCAGTTCACAAAAGCTGTGCTAAAGTGATTCCCCTTGCTGTGCAGGTGGTCATAATCCATTGGGGAGGATGCCTGGCTTCTGGGGTGAGAGCAGCTCAGGAGGCAGGACACAGCACTGCTGTGGGCATCCAGGGAAGTTTCTGCTTTCATGCTACAGAATAACCAGCCATAGGGTGCTGCTGTGTCTCTCCTGACTACTGCAGTGCTTTTCAAAAGAATGGATTACAAAATGCCGTCTTCTTGAATTCTGTCAAACACATTTCGATATGCTGAACATGAAGACAGTCAAATTTAACACCAATCCTCTATAAAATTACGAATAAAAAGACAAAATATAATAACGATTCATATCAATTACACAAAACCATAAACTGTCCTTGTTATCTTGGTGATGATTTTTGAGTATCAGTTGCTTACATGAATTTCAAGTTCAGACAGTTAAACTTTAGAGCAAAAGTTAATTGACTAGCAAAATGAAGTTACAGCATGTTAACTGGATTCTTAGTTAAGTTTACTTGCATTTTCTTCCTTAAAAAAAACCCAACAAACATAACATGATTACACATTACCTCTTTCACATAAAAAGTTTCCAAACTGCTTGGGTGATAAGATGTAATGAGTTAGCTTTTAACTTACTGCTCACCTGAGATTGAAGGACCTTTGTAAAGTCCCTATCATAGACACAAGTCATTCTACCTGTGAACTGAGGAAGGAGGCCTACCACATTTTAGTCTTGAAGATAAACCTTTGGAAGGGCAACACAGTAATTTGTTCCTTTGTATATCAAATCCACAAATTTGAATGAACAAATTGAAGGAGGAATTAGTCAGAGAAGCCAAAAAAATAACAGTCAAAGGAATGTTACTCTAAGCAAAAATCCAGGATATGCATATCAAATGTCAAGAAACTGGGTGTGTTACATGGTTAGATGTGGAGAGAATCAGATGGTTTCAAAGCTGTTTTGTGCAACTTGAACATCCAATTTTCAAGCTATAGTTCAGGAGCTGATACATCTCTACAGAAGATATATCTGTATTGCACTGTATGTGACAGTTGTCAATTGTACCAGTGCACTGTCATGTTTTAAGTAGATTTAGTTTGTAGACTATAGTGTGTTAAACTGAATTACATTGTGTGTACATCATTGCTGTGTGCAAGTTTTTGCTTATAGAAAGGGATCTGATAAACCAGCATTGTACAGAGCACTCTGAAATGAGTAAGGTCTGTGGGTATATAGAGAGAAGTATTACACAATCTGTGGACTTCATTCCCACCATTAAATACTGCCATTGGTGCCCATGTAATCCTGCAGGGTGAGCTGATGCCTGCAGTGTTAGTAAGATGCTTGCATAATAGTTGTTTCTTAGGATTAGGCTTTTGAAGTATTGCGTTACCCTAAGAGACTTTTGTATAATGTAATGTATACATTTCCCAGGTGGGTTGTACAGACTAGCTTAAGCATGAAGCTGGATAAAGACATACATCTCCTATGTCTGCATTATGTTTTATAAAACAGTATCATATGTGAGCAGGACTTGTAGGACAAAAAAGCTGAGGCAGGAAATCTGTATTCATGAGCTTGTTGTTTCAGGCAAGGCCAAACCAACTGATGCATTTGTTTTCAGTGGCTATAAACCATTATAAAGTGTTATCGCTTGCCCATCTGGTTGCTGTGGGTAAGGCCACCTTTCCCAGTAGACCTCTGTAGCAGCACTTTATTCCAGATTGTGTACTTTTTGCACATCAAAATGTTTCAAAAAACCTGAATCAATGGAGTGAACTATAATGGATCATCTCTCCTCTCATGTGGCCACTGCATTTTTGATCCACTTTCAGTAATCATGAGATTGAAGGTATTGTGTGTGAATCAACTCATCACTCCAGTGACTGACAGGCAGCTGTGTTTTCCCCTCTAAAGCACCCCACTGGCAGGGAGCACTTCTGAAACTAATCAGCTCAGATTCTTGAAATATCTGCAGAAGTAGCAGTAAAACTCCAAGCAAATGCCAAACATGTACAATTGTTTAAGTAGAAGTGAAGTACTGTATCCTATTTTGTTTGCTTTTTCACCTCTCAAGAAAAGTTTGCATGTGCAAAAACCTTGTGTGTTTTTTTGCAGTTTTAGGATATTGATCTAAGTAAAGGGGTTTTTTTTCTCTTTTCTATTTTATTGTAACCTTGTTTTTCAGATCTGTAATTTATTGCTTAGCCTTTTATTTTTAAATAAATTTAACTTATTTTTTCAAGGTTATACAGGTCACAATGAAAGGTGTACTGGGCACCTGTACCTCAGAGAGCAAGGAGGTACCTGGGGCAGTCTTGAAATTCTTGACAGCCAAGAATTGCTGCACCTGAAAAGCTGCAATGTCTTGTCTCCTGGACCTTCAAGAGTTGGTAACAGCATCATACATTAAACTGATGGGAGGAAGTGTATTTTGGCAAGCACCCATGACAACCATCTGCAAGACAAAGGCTCTGTAAAGATTCTTAAGGCTCCAGGCAAAATCCTGCCTGCACTTAATGGTAACTTTGCTATAAATTTTACTGATAAATAATCATACTATTCATAAAGTCACACTACATAACAAAAGGCATAGCACTGCCACTTTGTGTGTTGGTTTATTTGTCTTTTGGACTTGGATTAGACAACAGAAGTATAGCAACAACTGAGAGGGTGGCGGCAAACGGTTTCCTTCCAAGCTTTAGTGAGGTGGATGGACATCCTTGCTTTTAAAAAGACCTTTAGAGCTGATGTGGAGGGGAAAGATAAGAATAAAAAGAGAGAGAAAGAGAAGAATAAAAGACATGTGATATTCTTTCACACATCAGCTAGGGAGAACTTCACTGGGTAGGGGGAGACCATTCAGGGCTGCTAATATGTTTTCAACTGCTTCCTCCGTTATCATGTAGCTGGCCTTGTCTGTTTTAGTGCCGAGGTGAGGTGTTATAATGACGTTCTTTAATTTTAACAATGGATGATCTCTGGAAGAAAAGAAAAAAGAGTTAACTACTGTTGTTCATCTAACAGGAGTTTTACTTTAGCTTTTGTTTGAGCTTTTTATTTAAAGTTAATTTGATACAACTTTACAAGTCCACTTAGACCCAGAGAACCTGACCACCTATATTGAAGTAATTTTGGACTGTAATAGGACATACAAAGATTTCATAGCTGCTCTTTTCTCCAGAAACACACTTCTGCCATGAGGCAGCAATTTGAACTATGTCAGAAGAGAGGATTAAACCCTCCTGACACATTCACCCTACACAATAGTCTGAGCTGTAGTTATTTGCACACAGGCACAACTAGACCAAACTCCCCCCAACCCAAAATGCAGCCAGCACAGTTAACTCCAAAAGGCACCATCCTGGTAGAGCAGTCTTTTTACAGAAGCTAAGCAGTCTCTGGGCCCAGGAGGTTTGCAGTACTTCAGCCCTGTATTGTGGAAAGAAGCCTGTGGAGAAGGACACCTCGGGGCCATGCAGCAGGTCTTAGGCCTCAAGCAGCCTCCACCCATTAAAATTGGCAAACTGTACTTTCTACTAAAGCAATTTGCAAGTGAAGCGCTGCTGCAGCTTCATAGGGTAATTCTAAGCACTGGGTTTAATGCTTTCCCTGCCTCCTGCTGTTTTCTGGCTCCCGGGCTTCCCTTTGGTCTGTTACCAGCCCCAACATCTGGGCTGCCTTCCATTCATATTCATGGCACTTTTATCCAAACTCATGCCAGGGGCAGGGGGGCTGCCTCGGCCAGCTTCCTGCCTGCTGCAAGGATGCCTCTGGCTTCAGCAGGGCTCACCCATCCTTCCTGAGAAAAAAGCAGAGATGGAAACCTGGGCAGTGGTTCTGGGGAGGTGACATCCAAAGCTGCGGCCCCGATAACACCAGTCTGCAGAGCTGCCACCAGCGCCTCTTGGTCAACTACTGCCCCTGGTGTGGAATAAGAGTGTCTCTGAGTGCACCTTGCAGGCAAAGAGCAGAGAGGGAAGAGAGAAGGGATGGGGATAGGGGGGAATTTCTGCCATGCCTGATCATCCTTGGCATGCACACCAGCTGTGCTGGATGCAGCACGGTGCTGCGTGGAACACAGCAGGAGCTAGACCACACTGTGAAGCTGGCCAATGCATCTGGATGGTACCTCGGCTGATGTTAATGAGGGTAGCTGTGGGTTTCATCAGCTCCAGCTCTCTTTTCCCAATCAGCTTGTGTGTCTGAGGTGTCAGGCTCACCACCACCATCACAAAATCTGCCTGCTGGAGCAAGCTGTCTATCCTTTTGCAGTAAGTGGCACTGACAGCTTGCTCCTCTTGAGCTTTCCTAGTAGGGAAAAAAGCATTTCAGTCATGGAAACATTTTCTTCAATGATGTCACCAGTATACAAACTAAAGGATCTGATTATCACATCCATATAGCAAACAGGTGGTGAACAAAGGTGAATTTACTCTCAGCTGGGTGTTTAGATCCTTCTGGAAGGCTTCAAGCCCTACAGCACAGGATTGATTGTATGCCTGCCTCTCAGCCATTCCAGTGCAGGGTCCCAAGGGCTTCTTATGAAGTCTGCAAATGAACTATGGCTGAGCACTGAAGCAGATGGCAGCACACAGTCCATTCTCCAGGATCCCCTGTGCACCTCAAAGGATGCAGTCAGTGCTCAAACCAAAGGAATGGTATTCACCAGAAATCACCCATGCAAGCTCTGGGCATGGCAGTGGTCCTCATCCTGTTGGCACTCCCAGTAAGCCTGCAATTTTTTTATGAGTGACATCAGCAAGGCAGCTCTTTGCCAGTCTCCTGGCTGCCCCAGGACTTTCACAGAATAAGTGTTCAGCAGAAAAAGTTACCACAATAGAGACATTTTTAGTTTTAACTTTTCACAGTGCAAAAGAATACTTGCCATTTCTCATGTTCTTTGTAAATGTAGCTGCCTGAACTTTGGGAAATAAAGAAGCAATGATAGGGGATCATGTGTACAATCTTCTGCTTCTGATTGCAAGAGAAGGGCTTTAAGTTAGCTACTCCCTAACCTAGAAATAAAGAGGTCACACTAAGAAAATAACTTCAATGTAACTTTGACCCATGTGTCTCCTAACAAATGCACTTCACTGTTTTTTTTTCAGGCCAGTGACCAGAGAGTAAGTGGAAAAAGATCAGATTGGAACTGCAGGCAGTTTTGCAGCATGCAGAGTGCATCTTGATTCAGCACACAAGCTGGAAGTGTTACTGTACTTTAAAATAAGTAGGTTTAATTAATTTCTGTTGCACTGTGCATTGCTCATTCATCACAGCACTCTTGCATAAATATTACTTTAAAGACTGAAAAATATTAAACAGAGGGAGTTAATGATGATACACATAAAAAAAGAGTAAAGATATTAGTTCCTTTTTAATCTTTTCTTTGTGGTTTGTGAAGAAATTTTGAAAGATCTTAAGGAGCACTTCTTTTAAATGTGAGTTTGCTCAGCTGTCTTTCTGAAGAAACAAGAATGCCAAGCAGGCTAAAAATTTCTGGCCTCATTCACCCTTGTGATTTGCCTAGGGCTAGCTAAAGCAGTGGCCCTCCCTCCATCTGCAGTACTTATGGAGAAAAGCCTGGAAAGCCACATCCTAGCACTGCAGCTTCTCCCTTCAGTCACAGAGGAGTAAAGTTCTCTCAGGATAGGTCATAGTTCATAGCAGTAAATATTTATTCTGCTCATTATCTGCACCTTGCCTGATTGCAAAGGACACGAGTTGTACATGGAGGTCCTACTCACTTAAAATTGAAGAGCCCCTGTGCTGAATGTCTAACAAGGTTCAGATTCCCAGATACACAAGCTAGGAGGGACTAGAAAAAAGGGTGAAACCCGGTTAAATACTTGCTAAAATTCCTACTGGCTTGAGAAGAAACAAGGTTTTCTCAAGAACAGCTCTCAATCATATTGTGCCAAATACATGTTTCCTAATTTCCAGCCACTGCTTCAATAATATCCCTCCTGAACTTCAAAATATGTAGAAAAAATGGACAACAAATAGAGTTATGTTGTCACTATAGTATGATATTATAAGAATAAAAAAAGTATAAGCTTGATTTTCATTTTTCTGCAGGAAACCTTGAAATTTCTAATATAAAACCTAAATTAAGTTTCTAAGTGTTTAATCACCGAGTAACTCTTTACAGGACTGATTTAAGGCAACCATTCTTTTTTTTTTTCTTTTGTTTTAATCTAGGCCCTATTCCCTCATTTTTTGCTATATTTCTGACATAATTCCTTGAAAAGAAAATACTGACTATCTGGAAGAGTTTCTCCTGCAACTAGGGTCAAGACACATCTTTACCTCCGTGTCCTGTTGTGGTACAAAATGTTCATTTCAAATGCTTTGGCTCTCAGAGCAACCTTATATCCAATGCTGCCCATGCCAATGATCCCCAGAGTAGCTCCAGCAACTTTAACTCCCAGAATATCAGCTTCACAGTACTCCGTACTTGAAGAAATGGAAATGTTATGGACTGCAAGAAAACCACATAAATATGAATGGAGTCCAACACAGAGGAACAAGGCAAAAGAGTCTGGACTTGTGCTACTATAGCACACTTTTAATGGTTACAAACACATGATTTTGTATTATCCAAGGTAACTCCCCAATGTATCATCTTTCCCTGTTACATGTATATATGATAATCCAATTTATTCTCACCATATTACAAAAAGCCTTTTGATGTAATCTCTCCAAAAAGTTTATTACTGCTTTAGAGTTAGGAAAATATTGCCCTGTTCCTCATCAACAATCAAAATAATTATTGCCAATAACAATGGAGAGTTTGAAAATATCATACGGAGAACAACACTAGATATTGGGTTTCCTCTTCACATTTGCCACTCTCCTTGGAAAGAAAAGTGTGACTTCTTTAAAAATCACAACTTGCTAGTTTCTCTAAGAAAAGTCAAATTAATGGCAGGTAAATCTTGTATGATTTTTAGAAGCCACAAAAGAATTGAGATGTTACCTTCCACTAGTCTTCTAGCAGATGCTAGCAGCAAAGCCATCCCAGTATCTGCTGTGCTGCTGGAAACAGCACGTGGAGCATTAGCCATCTTCACACCAAAGCTAGCTACAAGCTTCAGATCCAGGTGATCCATCCCCACTCCTGAATTCGCAATCACTTTCAAGTTTGGCAGGCTCTGGAGGAGCTCTTTGTCAATTACTGGTTTGTGCCACCACAAATAGATTGCTTGGACCTTTTTACCTACAGCCTTTTTGTCTTCAAGAAATTCCTTCATGGTGATGAGGTGGAAATGCTTCTTCAGGAATGGCACATGGCTATGCAATATCCCACGTATGCCACCAATTTCATTTACCAAAAGCCAAGGTAGTTTTCCTCCTTCCATGATCTGCACAAAGAAGAAAGACACAAAGTGTCAGGAGAAAGACATATTACTATTTCCAGACATTTTCAAAAATAATCACTGCCATGTCCTGTTTCATGACATTTATGACAAGAGATCTTATAAACCACATAGGAAAGTAAGAAAACCAAGACAAGCAAGCAGCTCTTTTAAATATACTACCAATTATACACAAGGTGTCCACACACACACACAGAGGTATTCACATAACCAGTCTGAACAAGTTCTGTCCTTTGTGATCTCTAAGATTTCATATTACTGCTACCATGCTCAAAACACAACACTTACTTCTCAGTAATTACTTGGTTTCAGACCATGAACAGTCTGCAGTAAATAGTGCAATAAATCTCCTTTGCTACCCTGAAATCACAAATTATCCTAAGTGCTTTAGAAAAATGTTGGACCAAATCTACTTCATGAAAATAGATTGCATAGCTTCATCATGAACTTTGAGTTACCAGGTTAATTTTTAAATGCTTCATTGCTGACATTTTTGCAGCCTCCTGTCCTGAAGAGACCCCAGTGACTGCAGAGCCTTTTCCTAAGCTAACAAAATAACTAAATAGTAGATGCTTAGCAAGTGTTTTCCAAGGATATATGCACTCTAAATTATTTGTTTGTTTTTTTTTTTTTTTTCCAGAATCCCTGACCATCTGGTCCCAAGAGGGTCTGTGAACTGACAATTATTTTAGGGGTTTTTGACAGACTATTTATAGCTACCTTTGATTTTCTGTAGCACTTTTGGGAAGAGCTGTGGGGACAGTGTTCAATGGCTGAAGCTCTCAGAATAGCAATCCAGTAGCAATTCTGTTGCCTTGTTAGTATTATTTCACTGTTTCTAACTGAATGTCTAACTCTTGACCTGTCTACACTTCCTGTACTAGACCTTCATTTTACCATGCCTTCAGGGAGCCTGACCATATTGCAAAATAATGGAAAAGCTTTCTGATTTTATGGAGGTGACAACCACTTCACTGAATTTTCTGAATTTGTTGATCGCTAATAGGAAAGAGAATGTAAGAAGAAGCTTGGCTCCGGGCTGCAAGTCAGGACTGATCACTAATTTTGCTTCATGTTATGCCCTCACCCATGTGATTTCAATGGTAATTCTACCATTCTTTCATGGCCAGTCAAGATAAAAGCATCATTTTTTTCTGCATGGGGGAACCAAATCTCTTGGGATTTATTTTGGTTTTCAAAAGATCCCCTCATGAAAAATAGACATTTTTTCAACAACTGCCTTTGCTTTAGCATGTAGATGAAGCAGGGCTCTTACATTAGGAAACCTTAGGCCTATGATCACTTCAAAGAACATTTCTTCAGTGTTTTTATATAAAAATAGAATATTGCAATATTGGCTGAGAAGTGTTTCAGGATACAGTCAAATTTCTGCAGGGAATCAATGCTCATTCATCTTCAACAGATTTGAGAGCGTTACACAAACTGCCTGGTGCGCTTGCTTATTGTTATGTAGCAACAAGAACTGGGAGCAGAAGATGGGTACTCATCGAAATAGACTGAAGGTATCAAAATGCATAACTACTCAGTTAAAATCTTTTAACAAATCTCTTTTATTAATTTCACTTTATTTTTCGGAATTGTAACTAACAGAACAGATCAAGTCTAGTAAGGTGACAGTTTTGCACCACCATGATGAGCAGTGCAGGAACAAGTTGCTTTTCTTTAGCTTAACAGTGGTAAGAAATAGTGCCTTCCCATACACAGGAGATTTAGTGGATCATCTGGCACTCATCATTTGGGAAATACTTCACTTGGAATGGGTTGGCCATTGAGAACAGCCAGCATGTTTGCTATTGCTTCTTCTGCCATCATACGGATGGCTTGGACTGTTGCAGTTCCAATGTGCGGGGTTATGATGACATTATTCAAGTTCAATAAAGGATGATCTCTGGAAGAAACACAAAGAACACAATGTATTACACAGGGAACTTACTCTGCTGCTATCCCATGCTAGTTGTGAAGAACTGAACCTCAGGAAATAGCAATGGCACATTGAGACCAAAGCACAAAGCTGTGGGACGCTTGCTTACGCATTTCTTCTTCCTCTCCATCAGTCTCACTTGTGGCCTGGCCCATGAGTCAGGCTGGCAAAGAACCGACAGATATGGGAAGAGGAATGACTTGTCATTTATTTATGATTGTGCAAGACAAGCTGGGGCTTTGCCCTTACACAGTTAATCTCCCCTTGGAGATCAAGATTATGAGCACACTTTGAACACAGTTTAAAACATTTCAGATTAACAGAATGGGAAACAAGTTTCTTTACCTTGGCAGAGGCTCAGGGTCTGTCACGTCCAGAGCTGCAGCCCTAATAACCTTATTCTGGAGAGCTTCTACCAATGCATCTTGATCAATAACTGCACCTGCATTGAAATGAAATCCTGATATCCTGATGAATTAATGAACACGTTTTTACCTAGGAGGTGGGGAAGGTCTCCAGGGTCAAGTGAAAAAATTAGAGGATCTTCATCTTGTTAGAAAGCAGAATGCCTTTCTAATAATCATTAGCCAAACAAACCAAAGATTTTATTTATTAATCTTTAATTATAGTATGATTATGGTCCACTGCATAAGGCTTTTCCTGGGATGAGACCAGTTTCGGTCCTTTCCTTTTTTTGACACTTTCTGTATTATTATAAACAAATCATTTAGTCTCTGCAGACTTTCCACTCTTTTATCCCTGCTTTGTTAACTGTAACAATAATCTCTCTCATACGCTTTTTCAGTGCCAACAGATCTGTCATCCCATGTGAGGCTTCCTTTTACATTGCTGTTCCAAATGTTAATGTTTTCTCTTGCATCCCGTTCTCCCTGTTGATGATAAACCTTTCAGTTATTTCCACTAAAAACCACTTCTCTAGGATAAGGCTAAAGAGAACCAATCACCTACTGAGTATCCCTAATTTCCATAGGACCTTTGAAGACAGCATATGATCCACATAAGTCACCCATTTGTAGACTGCCAGCTACTTCATGACTCAAACAACAGAGGGATATCACAGACTGAGGTTGGAGAGGGAAATGTCAACACAATGAGACAAAACACAACCTTAAGTGTGGAGCCACAAACAGTGATTTCAGATCCTCCTACCTCGGCTGATGTTTATGAGAGTAGCTGTGGGTTTCATCAGCCCCAGCTCCTTTTTCCCAATCAGTTTGCGAGTCTCAGGAGTCAGGTTCACAACCAACATAACAAAGTCAGATTGCTGCAGCAAGTCTTCCATCTTTGCACAGTAGTGGGCACCAACAGCCTCTTCCTCCTCCTTCCTTCTGAAGGAAAAATGCACACACCCCCAAATTGATACAACTATTTCGAACTGAGTTTAACAATCAATCAGCCCTAGAAGAGTTCCAGAACAGCACAGAAACTGAGAGGTTTGAGGCCAAGGTAAAGGGTAAGTCATTCATAGGCACAGGTGGTGGAATGGATGCAGAAAGGATGTGGGCTACAGGGAACAAGAGGCTAAAGGAGTGGTGGGACACTGGAGGAGTGATGTATATGTGAAAGCAAAGCACACAGGCAATATCAGGTTAGGAGACTGGGGATGTAGTCAGACCCCACTCTTCTCTCCTGTGTCCATGCCAATTCCTGTGAAGTCTTTCCTTGCCTGACATGCCAGTTAGGACTTGTGGTTGAAAAGAAATGAAGAGGAAGTGAAGTGTGAAAGAAAGGGAACTACAAATCCATGAGAAATTAAGACCTTTGTCATGGGTGCCTGTGTGGTGAATGATCTGGCTAGGCTGAGGAGGCTGGCTGGGAAGAACAGGGATGGTGCCAGAACCCTGAAGAGGAGTCTGACAGGACAGGGGACACCACGAGGGCACAAGACCTAGTTTGCTTGGGCAACATCTCCAGAATGCTTACATGGCCCTTGTTTCAAACTGGTAATGGCTAACCAGGGTAGGGCAAGTGCAGGAGGTGAGGGGGAACTGCTTCCGGAGGGAAGCAGGTGGAAGCCAAAGTGAGGAAGTGGTGACACGCTGGTGCTTGTCACACTGCTTACAACTGCCACAAGTGCATAGGAAGGACAGGGACAGAGCAGAGTTGTGGCTTCCATTACTGTCCCCTGGACAATTAAACACAGAAACCAGATGTCTTTACCTGCGGTTTCTGTTATGGTACAGGATCCTCATGTTGAAGGCTCTGGCTCTCTGAGCCACTTTGTATCCAATGCTGCCCATCCCAATGATCCCAAGTGTCGCTCTGGTTACTTCCACTCCCAGCCAGTCAACAGCAAAGTACTTCGTGTCTGGAGACACCACGATCTGGCAGCCTGTGTGTAAACACATGCTGAATGGGTACAAATCACCCATAAACGTAGGCTTGGGGGAAAGAAAAGGTTTCTCACCATCACAGCAGTGGGGCTCTGGAGCACCCCTTACAAAACACTTTTGTTGACTTTGACTAGTTTACAGAAGGGCCTGGATGGTGCCAATTCCTGCACTGAGGCCTGAAGCCAGTAACACAGTGGGATCCTGGCTGGCTACTGTGCTGGAAGGAATGACTCCTTGGGGAATTAGCTCTTCCACAGCTGGTGTGTTTTCTTGGAAGCTCAAAAATGGCTTCTTTGACACCACCCTGCAAGCACTGACTTCACTTTCTTTTAGCTGGGGTAAATCTCACCATTTCTCTCCTGAATCACAACCTAAAGCAGCCTCACTGCTTGAGTAAAGGGGAATGTTTCAAATTCCAGCTCAGCAAGGGGTCTCTGTGAGCTTCTATACCAAGAACTTCTGGTTCAATAAGATGCAATAGTGAGAAAACATCATGGGGAAAGAGATGTTATTTCATGGTCAGGGGTGGAGCGGCAGTGACAAGACCATGAGTCCCTAAAGCCAGAGGCAGCTTCTTGTGATAATCTCTACTGACACCTTCCTTCCCCAGAAAGGCATTGCATAGCAAGGATGTGGGGAAAGAACCTGCTTTTAGGGACACAAACTAATGCTGGTGGTACAGTTTGAAATAGCTTTGTCAAAAGGATTATCATCTATTTCAAAAATAATGCTGATGCTCTTCAGGAAATACAATCCATTGGTTTAGACAAACTCATCACAGAGGCAGGAAAAAGAAGAATTTGTACTAATTACTGCTCTGGAGTTGGAGATGTGGCCACTAATACTTTGTATCATCCTGTAGCTCCTAATGCTTCTTTCAAGGAGAAATGGAAAATGGTGACATTCAGTTTGGATGCACTTTGTATTCAGTTTTTACAGCTATAAACAACCCCCCCAGTGAACAGCCAGAGAAGAATTAAGCCCCAGGCATTATTCCAAACAGGATATCACAAGACTTTCAAGTGCATAATTTAGACAAAAGCCTCACTCTTGTCACTGTTGCTCTAAAAAGAAGTGGGACATAGGAAAAGTAGATGCCTCTGAAAAGTTTTCCCTGTAAGAGCATCCCAAATGTTGATTCAGACACATCATTCATCTTTCTATCACAGAAAAAGTGAGATATGCCAAGGAAGCAGCTAAGAAGAAGTAGTAGGACCAGGAAAATTTACAACATTACCTTCGACTAGTCTTCTGGCAGAGGCCAGCATCAAGGCCATTCCTATGTCTGCTGTCGGGTCTGCCACGGCGTGTGGGGTGTTGGTCACTTTTACACCAAAGCTTGAGATCATTTTCAAGTCTAAGTGATCCACTCCAACCCCAGAGTTTCCAATTACCTTTAAATTAGGCAGGCTTTCTAGAAGCTCACGGTCAATAACTGGCCTGCACTCAAACACAAAAACAGATTGGATTTTTTTGCTCATTTCTTCTTTGTTTCCAAGAAATTCCTTCATGGTGATAAGGTGAAAGTGTTTCTTCAAAAGTGCTGCAAGGTTTTCTAGCACACCATGAGTTCCTCCTATATCCAGAATCAAAACACCCGGCAACTCTTTTTCTGCCATGACCTGTGACAGGGAAATAGAAAAAATACTCCTTTATTTAGGAGAACACCCTGAAAGGAGCAATGACGTTCCTTTAGAAGTTACCATTTAAATTCACACATGTAAATCAGGAAACTGATGGAACTCAATAGTGCTTTTAATCCACGGTCACTTGGTACTAGTGTGGTACATCACACAACTTCCAAGCACTTTTACCAAGTGCTGATTTAGACTATAACACCGAGGAATATCCATACTCTTCTATCAAAATCCAGTTCTACAAGGTGTTCTTCTTAAAGAGTTTCACTTTGGTCCTGAATCAATATTGAGTTAATATAACTTTAGCAGCTTTTCTGGTAGCTTACTCACCGATGCCTTTCTACAAGCACTACTATGAAACAGAGGCCACTAGAAATTTACTCAAAGTTTCTTGCCTGTTGGTTATGGTTGGTGAAGCCACAGGCAGTGTAGGGTGGCACTGAGGCCCAGATGGGTCCGACAAACTTCTGCCAGGGATGGTTGAGGTCTAACAAATTTGCACAATGAAGGGCCACCTTTGGATAGCTGTTAGACTGCTTGCCTTCAGTGTTTTAAACATTCAGATCTGTACCTGAACTTACCTCATGCAAAATTTAGCACACCCATGCCTATATGAACCAGTGAGGAAGAGCACTAGAGGTGGTACCATTGACAACACAGTCCTTCATGCTAGAACTTTCCTCTGCCCTGAGTTTTGAGCCCAGTCCTCTCTATAACACTCCTGCAAATGCACTGGGCCCTGCAATAAGATAGGGGCTCCACAGATAACCAAACACTTAATTTAACCTCTTATTGGCAAAAATGGTAGTTGAAGATTTGCTGCATATCTTAATAGGTGTGCCTAATTTCCTACAATTCTTTTTGCTGTGCTCCACTGACTTTTGGTCTCCATCCCATCATATGTCCTAGACTTGTGTCCAGAAACCTGATGTTGTGCTAACTGAATCAGAACAATTTTCCACAGCAGTATGCTGATTTATTATGGGCACACAGTGCTGGCCAGAGGTGTCCTGCTGCTTCACTCCTCTCACAAAAGCCTTCTGTGAGTAACCAGAACTCAAACCTGTAACAAAAAGGTGCCAATGTAGATTGGAAGTTTTTGTGAACCATATTTACCCTTGTTCTGAGCAAACTCAGACTTATCCCAACTGCATCTATTAAATGCTTACAATCTCAACACCAGTGCCGCTGCTTTATCCTGGCCTTGATGTGCATTTCTGCCTCAGTTTCAGTTGGCTGCTGTACACGGGCTTGAAGGAGCCTCCATACTAGGACACATCTGCAGTTCACCACAATGTCTCTGATAATACTATCTGGTTCTCAACAGCAGCAAACAAAGCAATGAGATGAGTGGTGAAACCAAATTGCAAAGGAAGACCATGTTTTTGTACACATCTCATCTAATTTTTTGCCAGGTGGAGTTGCCAGCCCCATAGGGTTGTGAAAACTGTGCAAATTTCCCCAGGTATAGTCTGCATTTCTTAAGAGTATCACACAACATCACTAGGATAAACTAGATCTGTGTTCCAGAATGAATGATGCATAGAAAAAAGGAGGAGTTGATGTCATATTGTAATGGCATTGTCCAGCTTAAGTAGTGATAATCTTGGATGACAGCTAAACCTTATGCTGTTAAGCAGGGAAAACTGGGCACCAGACATGACCAAGTGACTGGCAGATGCCAGCGAGGCAGCACTGTATTACTCCATTTGCTTTCATCACCACCTCCTCCCCATTACAATACACCACCCATGATGGGCAGAGCCACACTTTCATTTTGGAAGCACATCCTACCCTTTGCAAGCAGAAAGGTGACCCATGAGGAAGCCTCTAGCTATAAACAAACCAGCTGGTGCACTAGAAACAGGCTAGTGGCATGTGATGGATCTTTTCACGAGTGCAGGCATGCTGAGCCTGCCACCATTCCAGCTGTGTTTGATGCGCACACGACCCATTCTTTGCCTGCAGCACTGTGTTCAAGAACTGGTGTTCTGCTCGTCCCAGGTACAATCTTAAAAAATCACACTGATAGCAGGAAACTAAAAACACTTAAAGGAACCTTGCAGAAGGAAGGGGGCTCTCCACATACCAACCTTTGTCTCAGCATTTATTGTTCGTCTTCCAGCACTACATGGGTGTGTCCTGTACCTCTGTTTGTAAATCACACTTCTGTGACAGCGATGTCCATGAGAAGCAATAACTTGATGAATAAATTTGTAAGCCAAATTTGATTGGCCAGACACCAAGGGAACCAGTTTCAACAGACTGAATGCTTTGCTCCTGAACATAATTATTCAGTTATCAGATGTCTTGTCCAGTGTGCTAAATGTAACACCTGTCAAGGATATGACAATTTTGGTTTTGGACTAGTATCATCTGCAAGATCACAAAGTTGTTGTTGTTTTTGTTTGGTTTTTTTTAAAGTTGTCTCTACTCCTTTTGTATTTACATAAGACTAGATGCTACCATGTAGGTCAACAGTCATAATCATATATAACTCATTGATATAAAGTAAGTGTACTAAGTTCCGGTCTTGGCATTGCACAGAAAACTTTGCAAATATTACTTAGATTGAGACAATGGGGCAAATAAGAAGGACTACATTTAAGTATTAACTTCAGTGCTAATTGAAGCTGGCCTTATTTCATCTGTGGAGCCTGACTCACTCCCTACTCGCAGATTTGTTGGCTGGCACTGCTGTATCACTTTGGACTTACCCAAATCACAGCAAAACAAACCTATGTAATTTTTCCTAGCTCAGTTTTCAACTAAAGTTAACAGCCTGCGTTACCCAGGATAAATTCCTCCCACTAACTTCTTCTAAAGAAGAAGACTGATTACCCGAAGAACAACCAAAGCACTAACCAGGGCTGGTTTCTTTCTAGCGACGTGCCCTTCACAGCTCCATCCGGCGGCAGCTGGGGAGCCGAGAGCTCACAGCTCCTGCTCTGGGCACACCCGCTGCTGCCCAGCCCCGCTCGCTTAACCCCGCCCTGCGCGGGCACCGCCGGCTCCAGGGCTGGCGGCTTCCAAGGAAGCTCCGGCGCGGGGATCACCGCCCCCGCTGCCTCTGCTCTTGTCCGCAGTCAGACCGGGGTGCCTCTCCTCTCCTCTCCTCTCCTCTCCTCTCCTCTCCTCTCCTCTCCTCTCCTCTCCCGCCGCCGGACGTCCTGAAAAGACGATAAAGCAAAACGAGGACTTGGATAGTTTCTGGAGAGCTCAGCAATTGTGGGGCAAAGTTATTTGTCACAAATTCACATTGTTCTCTACAGCCCAAGCTGCACCTTGTGTGGAATTTTTATAGTGGAAACTATGCTTTTCTCCCTGCCTGCTGCAATCTAACCTTTTAAATGAGTGTCTACTGTGGAATTAAGGAAACAGACCGGTCTGGGATGGCCTATGCCAGTGGCCAGCTCGATTCTGGAACCCAATGCTGAAATGCGCTGATTTCTCTGCTGACCACTTCCACTGGAACGTTTGCCCAGTGTGCTCCCGTGGTGGCCTTTTGGTCGCCAGAGCGACGGGAGAGCTCATGGCACCCAAGTGCGAGCCTGGGAGTGGCTGGGCAGTGCAGCTGCCACGGCAGGGGCGGGTCTGCGGTGGGGCATGAAATTTGTCATTGCTGTGGGTGAATACACCGACAAAAACCTTCCACAACCAGGAGGTGCAATAGCACAGACCCACAGAATGGCTGGGTTGGAAGGGACCTTAAAGATCATCTAGACCCAACCCCTCTGCCATGGGCAGGGACACCTTTCACTATACCTGGTTGCTCAGAGCCCCGTCCAACCTGGCCTTGAACTTTACCAGAAATGGGGCATCTACAGCTTCTCTGAGCATATCTCTTTGATCAAATCCCATGGAGGTACAGGGAATGTATTAACATCATAGAGTGGTCAGCAGCAGAGAGTCGGAGATCCGGGCTCTTATGACCTCTGTTTCGTCCTCCCTGTGCTACCCGGCATCACCGATCCCCACGGCATGGCTCCACATCCCACCTGCGAGGGGGGAGGCGGGAGTCCCTGGCCAGCGGCGCCACAGGCCCTCCCCCTGGGACGCACCCGCGGCTCGCGGGCGGCGGGGTCTCCTCCCGTCGGGCAGCGCGGCTGTGCCGGAAGCGCGTATGTCCCCGCGCGCGCGCATTCCCTGCCCTCCCTTCCGCTTCCCGCCCGTCCCGGCGCTGCCGCCGCCCCGTGTCTCGGAGGGAAGGACGCCCGCGGGGTGCGCTGGGGACGGGCCGGGCGGGGCTCGGTGCTGGCGGTCGGTGCCCGCCGGCGCCCCGGGAGGGTCCTGAGAGGGGGCGGGCGGGGGGCGGCGCGGGGGGAGGGCAGGCAGGGCGGACTGTCAGCTCCAGGGGCATCCCTGTCGTCCCGCAGGCTCGCCAGCCAGCCGCCAGGATGTCGTACATGCTACCGCACTTGCACAATGGGTGGCAGGTGGACCAGGCCATCCTGTCGGAGGAGGACCGGGTCGTGGTCATCCGCTTCGGGCACGACTGGGACCCCACGTGCATGAAGATGGATGAGGTCCTGTATAGCATCGCCGAGAAGGTAAACAGGAGCTTTCGGTTCATTCTGCGCTCAGTGTTCCCCGTGGCTTGCTTGGAGCCTGGGGCAGGTTATAACTGGGGTTCTGCACAGGTATCCTAGCTTTAGGAGGCAGCGGGGAAGCTGTGTGGTTTGCTTTCACGAGCGTCTCCTAAAGTCACTGACTGCCCTGATGTTTGCAGTGTTCTGGGAGGCGAAAAGAGCATCGCAGATGTTCAGAAATCGAGGTTGCTGCCTGTTGATAACCCGTCACTGAATGAGCATCGGCATTCAGGCAGAAACAATGCTCGGTGGTAGGGCAGCTGCGGCTCCACGTAACGCAGCACTCTCACTTTACAGTGGAAATGTGTAGTCCTTCAGGCTTCCATTTGAATAACTTGGAAAGTTACTTTCATTTTGGCTCTTGAAAATGGTGAAGTACTAAAAATATGCAGGATGGTGTTGATTAATCTGTCATTGATATTATTCTGATTAATCTATCAGTGATATTAATCTGTCACTGATGTTATGCGTGGAGACCAGTAGCATTCCACTGATTTGCATGGACTGAATTAAATTTTAAGAGCCAGACTCCAAAGCTGTTTTCAGATGGAAACGGAATGATTACCAACAGCTGGTCACTTGCTTAAGAAAGATACATATGCGGGAAAAATTAGACTGTTAAAATACACAATCAACTATAATTGACCTTTTCATATATTTGCTAAAGGTTTTGCGTAGCAATAGACGTAGAATATTGACAGCTCTTTAACTGAACCACATCAAGAAAGAAGCAAAAAAATCTGAATCAGAAATAGTAACTTGGGTAGGAAAAGGTGCCAGCTATCATAGAAATCATAGAATGGTTTGGGTTGGAAGGGACCTTAAAGATCATCTCATTCCAACTCTCCTGCTCTGTCATACACTAGATCAGGTTGTTCAGGGCCCCATCCAACCTGGCCTTGAACACTGCCAGGAATGGAACATCCACAATTTCGCTGCCTTCATATAAAATTCTGTGCATGCTGCATAGCTTGACATGGAGTTGTTTTTGTCGTGCGCTCCTTTGTCTTCTAAAGTTTTTTTTTAATTAAATTAACTTGTGTCTTGAAAATCCCCACAATGAAAGATCTCTACCCACAGCCAAGTGTTAAGACATATTAGAATGCAGTAAAGAGTTGTGACATGTTTTAATTCAGTTGTTTTGTATTCAGCCTGGTGGGAGTGTTATTCTCAGATACTGTTAGTATGGACTTGTGGCAGGATGCTTGGCAGTTTGGCAGACCTGCTGGCAGCTAGGGGTGACTGGGGGAAGAAAGAACAAAGTAACTTCTTATTTAAAAATCTCCCTCTGCAGAAATGGCAAATTAAAGGGGGAGATCCTACCTCATCCTCTTGCTTACAAGCCATGTTTGGATCTCTGCTGTTTTAAAGAGTGAGTAAAAGTTCCAATTGTACAGGTGTTTATACTAGAGAATAATACAGAATGTTAACGTGCTGTAATTGCAGGCTACATTTGAAGACAGTGTAGCCATATTTTACATTCGTTATCCTGGTGCAATATTCTTTTAGACTGCAGCATGTTTTTGGGATGTATGTTTTTGAGTTTCCTGTACTTTATGACAGGAAAACAGGGTTTTTTTCTGCTTGAATCATTTTGGGGAAAAATAAACTAGAATGCTGTATGAAAGTACAAAGTCGATTATTTCCACTGAAATGTACTCCACTTGCAGTTTACTGGGTTTTTTCCCCAGTGTTACATGAAAAAGAAGGAAGGTTTCACTGAATGTCAAAACAAATCACAATTGTAAGATACTAGGTTTTTTTGCTTTGTCAGGGTTTCAATCAAACATTGATTGAAACAAGAATTGAGTTTCACAAATTTTGTCTTAAAGACCTTTTCTAAAAATACACTTCTTTCTTTTCTTTAAAGGAAACTCATAAAAACCTATCCCCTGAAATACAGTGATTGGTTCACTAAATTAATACACCTTGTTTAAGAAATGTTTTATCTAAAACTGAATAGTGTAAATCAGATAACTGTTGTATTGGATGAGTGTGAATTAGGGAGAATTGTTCAAACGTTGTGCATTTATTTAACCATAATCAGAAATGTGAATAGCTTCTGGCCTTTCCTCAAACATGAGTTGTGCCTTTGCATTTCTGCTAAGGTTACATGAAAAGTGAGAGAGGAAAAGAAGGTGAGACAGGGAAAGAGGTACCTATAGAAAAAAGCATATTGCTATTTTAGCTACTGGTGTTTGTAATTAAAAGTTGAGCAAAGTTAATCCATTTACTGATGTCTGTAGTTTTCAAAATTATTAGCTGCAAGTATTGCTCTTGACAGTATAATGTTCTCTTTTGCCCTAGAAATTTATCATCTAAACTTACAACATAATTAGCAAGAAAAAAAATTAAAATAAATATTGCTGGTACAGACTTTCAAGTTTGTACTTGCTCTGTTCAGGTCAGTAATGCAAGTCTGCCAGCCACCCTCAACTCGAGTGATTTGTTGCAAAAGCTAGTCTCAGTTCCTGTATTTTTTTCCTGCGAGTTTCTTGTCCATAAAGAACTGTTCTGTTCTTCTAAACAGAAAAAACCCATTGTCTAGAAGCTGGTTAGGAAGATAAGAAGATGGAATCTTAGATCTTGTTTCAGATTTCCTTATATATTTGGGCTGTAAGGTTTGCGTTTCAAAGGCAGCTGAAATCTTAACTCAAAAAAAAAAGAGGAGTATTACTTACCTCTGACAGAAATTTCAAGAAACTTCGTGATTTTTGTTATTCATCCTAGTCATGAATCATATTTCTGTGTCAATTTCATGTTGTAGGAATGCATTTATTTATTTTTAAAAGGATATTGTTAATGAAGAAAGTTGGGGGGACAACTTCAGAGGACAAATGAGTCCTATGCCCTATGATTTTTCCTACATCTGTGTTTCCTGTTTACTAGAAAAGTGTGTGATCTTCATGAAGATAGGATAGAGTCTTTATCTGATGTTAAAAGTCCTGCAGATTCCTCTGCTTTATAGTCTTGAGCCATTCAGTTTAGAGATTTCATAGTAGTCCTCAGGCAGATCCAGTTCTGTCAAGTATTAAAACAGCCTGTAACTGTGGCTAGGCAGTAGTGTACTTCTGGGTTTTCTACATGTGTGCTCAGTAATGTAGATTATTAGGTTGATTTTTGAAGCTACCATCATTGGGGAGAAGGGGGAAAACAACCAGCAAAATTGAAGCCCAACCTGTGAAAGCAAGTCATAAAATTCTGAATCCATGCTGCTGTTTGACTTAAGTTTCCTACTCTACCCTGTACCCATGAACAGCAGCTCCAATGGCCTGGTAAGGCAGAGAAAGTTTTGAATTGAAAGATATATAAAGGAAGTCAGGAGTGTCAGAAATAGTTAATACCTGTCTCTGAAAATGTTTTTATCTTCAGTTGTTGCAAAAGTGAGGTGCTGTCCAAAATGAAGTCTCTCACTAGAGTTTTGATTTTGTTTTTCTTCAGAAAGCAGTTGACTTACTGCAACAAATTTACTGTATTTAGTGTATGTTATGAGGTTAATCACTTTCAGAATAAACTTGTGTTATTATATGTTCAACTTCTAAAATACCACAAGGTTTTTATCATATTGTCTTTACAGTAAAATTTTGGTTTGTACTAACAAACTCAGCGTAGTCTCCCTTGTAACAACTGCAACTGCTTGTATTTAGGGGGGTTTGCTTGCTCAGAGTTCCATTTTATTCTTGTTTTGAGGTCTCCATACTGTATCTTTAGTTACAACTCACAAGTCAGAAAGAAAACTTGCTAGCAACCACTGCCTTGACAGGGTAGCAAAGCCTGTTTTGTACAGGAATGTAGGTTTTGAACTGACAGCTCTGTCTGAGCAATGGATTCACGTCCCAGTGGGGAGAGGTCAACCTTTGGTTTGTCTCCACAAACCATGCACATCGAGAGCAGTCTGAATCCGTAAATACTTGAATTGCTTTTGCTTAAATTGAAGCCTAAGCTCAAGCTTTGTGAATTAGAGCTGGCTGTGTGTGAAGCCGGCTCAGATGCTGCTCTGTACTGCTGCTGTCTTGGCTCCAATATTGTGTCTGAGACTGGAACTGTTTCTTCAGGCTCTAAAACTGGTCAATACTTGGCAAAAAGAGGCATTTGAGTAATTCTGCAAAGCTTGTCTCGTGTTGAAATAAAATGTCTCTTGGTGACAAGCTTGCCTAGCCTGGCAGAGCCCCTTAACATTAAATAGGCCACTGCAGTTCTTCTGCATCACTCTCTCCATGTGTTTATCTAGTCCCTCCTTAGGCCTGAAGCCCAATCTCCTGCTGCTGTCCTTGGCAGCCAGTGTCCAAACTCAACAAAGCACACCCTCATTCGGTGTGCTTGCACGGTAACTCGTTTTGGAGTAGTGATCTTGCCAGATTTGAAATTAGGAAAGTGAGGGGTAAAGAATAGAGCCACTTTTAAAGTTTTGTATTCAAACTTGAGTCCACCTTTAAGGTCTGCTTTAGACTTCATAGGAGCTTTTCAGCAGGTGACTGTCATCAATTTCACTTCTAGAAAAGTAGGTTGGAGAGAAGGAAGATTTAATTAATGTCTTGGATGCTTGGATTATGGTGATGACTTGCACATGTGCTGTGCAAAAGTGATTTGAGTGATCCAGTCCTAATTTTAGTAAGATTTATATAACAACTTAATGCTTGTATAGTGTGTTTCTCTTGTATGAAATTCTAGGCTGTTGATGATCACTGCTAGTGACAAGCATTTCTGGTTCTGCAACAGCTGAACTAAATAAAATGCATATAATGTCAAACTAACTTTAAAAGGTTTTTTTGTTCCAGTACTGCCTGGAGTACAGGGTTCTTGAAAGTAAAATTTTGGTTTAGGAGTGCTTTTGGAGTGGCAACATCTAAATCTCCTTGGACTAATCTTTCATCGAACAAAACGGGTCCTAAGAATGTTTTATTAATGCAAGGTTTACCTTAAAATAATTTTCTAAGCTCCAAATTAAGTAATTGTTCAAAGATTGTGTGCTCTGTCAAAATTGCTGAACATGTTGTAGAAATTTCCCCATGTGGTGAAGGTGTGCTGCTGATGCTAAAAATGCCAGCAGGGTGGAAGAAGTAATGATAGGATAAAATGAAAAGGGCTCCTCAGGTGTTTCGTTTTCTAGAAAAAAGGACCAAAACCCCCACAACTGTCTTTTGCCTACCAGGGCTCACCAGGAAGTAACTTCAGTCACTTCTCAGCTAAATTATGTTGACTCTGAACATCCCATTAAGCTTCTTAGAAGTCTTTAATGTAAAATTGAAATGGAGGATCCCTTCAGAGAGTTTGATATTATGACTAATTTAGTTTACAAGGCTTTTACCTCTGGCCTGATTTAGAACATGGCTTAAATGAGATGTTTTCATTAGAATATTTACTGAATCTAGGACTATAACTGGCTCCATAAAAGCACAGTAAAAACTTTAAATGCTGTTTCACTCCAGAAGAGATTTTACTTTCTTTGATAGTAATACTTACTTACATTCTTGAAGTGTGATTATTTTTTATGATTTCGAAACTGTCTTGAAGCAGAAGTCCATAAAAATTTATTTACTCTGCTCTTCTGAGTGTTTTTTTGTAAATAAACATCTCCATACTTTCTCAGTTAATGTGCCTGCCAGGATGTCTACATACAGGCTACACAATGTATCGTATTTTTCCTCATACACACTAATCCTGCTCTGTGAACTAAAATAAAAAAGTGTTCCATCAGTCAGATATTATACTCATCATAGCATTTCCAGACTTTTGATAGCAAAATTAACAAGTGGGCAGTACTGTCATGAACAGTGAGTTTGTCATAGATCTTAGACCACAAGTGTTAACCTCTGGCTAGTAATTCTGGGCAGTCAAATGGGAGGGACCAAAATTGTGTTAGCATGTAACTAAGGATGTGCAGGCGCAATTGTGCACTCATGGTGTAGTGCATGAGCATTTGATAATATACCTTACAGTTAAAGGTTTGTGCAATTTGGGTGAGTTCTGACTTAGAACTTAATGTGTGTGTGTGTTAATTTCTACTGTGCATGTATGAGCTAAGTTAAGAAACCAAAACTTCCCCTAATTCCGCTTAATGGCAAGTATGCTATGTCTAGGAAACAAAAGTGCGAGGTCGTTTTCTTGCAGGAATGAAGGCACTGACTGTCACTCTAGAGGGGAGGGATTCTTGTGCATCTAACTGAGTAACTGCAAAATGAAAGCTGGTTTTTACCAGAATTGTCCAGACGATAGCTTCTCATCAAGGTCTTATTTCTTTAGCAATTACACTTTTAAGTTTTAGCTTTGCACCTCTCAAAAAAAGCTTCCAGTTCTTAAATTAAAAGTTGCATTTCCATTTAATGAGTCTTGTTAGACAAACTGGATGTTATAGAAGGGGAAAAATGCTTGGAGGCAGGCACCAGGGCATTGTAGATCATTAATTCTCTGAAGTCTATAAGCAGCTGATGACAGAGGCAAAATGTGTCAGTTTGGCTTGCACAAAGCAGTTATTCTTCTTGTTTAGAGCTGTGCATGTCACTGTGAGTTCTCAGTTCTATATAAAGGGCATTTGTTTCTCTGGATGTTGATTTAGCATAGTATCTTTCCAGTTGACACTGGATGTGAAATGAGCTTCTTGGCATATTTAAAAATATTTTCCATGTTAATTGGTTGTTGTGGTTAAAAATAAAAGCGAGGCTGTTTATTGTGATTTTATGACTTAATAATTTGGAAAATAAATGTTACAGTAATGAAAGCTTATGTCTTTTAATCAGTAATATCACTGATTAAAAATGAAAGCTTATGTCTTTTAATCACTGATATCAAATAATCACTTTTGTATTTCCTGTTTTCTTTTGCTTAGGTTAAAAACTTTGCTGTTATTTATCTGGTGGACATCACTGAAGTACCGGACTTCAATAAGATGTACGAGTTGTATGATCCCTGTACTGTCATGTTTTTCTTCAGGTATGTGATGGTTCTAGAATGTAACTCATTTAAACTTTCTGTTTGTCAAATACAGTGTCTCAGCAGATCATTTCCAAATGTATAGTAGCACGCTGATGCCTATGTTTTCATTGCTCTACAAAAGAGAAAACTGATTAAATAGGAAAATAGCTTGTTTTCCAATTAGCCTGGTAACAGTGTTTGATAATAGAGTGCAAACTAGTGATAGAGGAAACTGGGTTTATTGTCCATTCTTAGTTTTAAATCTCAAACTTCCTGTAGAGAATACTGTAGTAATACAGCAGTCAAGCTTGCCAAACTTGCTTTCAAGATAAATCAGAAGTAATAAGGTTTTTTTGGAGTTAGGGTTTCTACATTGATGAGATAAAATGTTCTACTGACAAGCATGGAAGTGTCTCTGGAGATAGACAGTAGTGGGAAAGAAAAACAAACAATAAGGAGTATGCTGAAGGATAATTGCACTGAGTAGCCATTTTGGGGCCATGTTTGGAGTCCTTACTCTTGCTTTAAAAATTGGCAGTAAAATGTCAGCTTGAGTGAGAGGAGTGGATACTCTTCCTTTAATGCTTGTTTTGCAAGCCTCTCTATGTTATAAGGGCTTCCTTTGATCCTACAAAGCATTTTGGGGGGGAAAGGAGGTTTCTTTCTGAAACCATAGTAATTCTGAATACCATATTAACTTGGGTTTTTTGTTGTTCTTTCTCCTTAAAGGAACAAACACATCATGATTGATTTAGGTACAGGTAATAACAACAAGATCAACTGGGCAATGGAAGATAAGCAGGAGATGATTGACATTATAGAAACTGTTTATAGAGGAGCCCGCAAAGGTCGAGGTTTGGTGGTATCGCCAAAAGATTATTCCACTAAATACAGATATTGATGTTTCTTTGGGCTGCCTTTTTTCCTAATCCTATGTCCACTTAAATTTATTTCTGTGTATGTGTGTACATATATGTATATTAAAAGAAAAAACCCTACAAGTCCTTGAATTTTGAGCATAATTTGAATTATTTAAAAGATTTGAGTTCTATTTGAAAAGTAGAAGACTCAAAGCCTGGAACTGTCTTGACTGTAGCTGAATTTTGGGGTTTTATTTTTTAAAGACTTTATCCTTTGTTGTCCTTTTGGTATTATGTATTTTGGTACACAGCCTGTTTGCAGAAAAACATTTCAACTGGTTTTGTTTGCTTTCATTACACAAATGTCTGGGAAAACTATACTACAGCTTTTTTAAAAGAATATAGTGTGTTCCAATTATTTACCCTAATTTTTTTCAGCTAATTAAATTTGAGAATGAAGACAGGTGTAATTGGATGCAAATTGTAATGTTGAAGATGAAGACTTCTTACTTTTGTCAGGATTTCCTTGCATATCATACTAGTCCCATGTATCCACTAAAAATGTGAATAAACACGGTGCATTTATTAATATTTAGCAAAGCTCAGACAAAACATCTCCCATGACTTTGCACATCACCACACCCCCATCAGCTTAATGGACTTGTGGTGCCGGACCCCTTTTCCATGGTGGTTGTGTACTCACACTTTGAAACACTTGCTGACTTCTGCAGTGCCCAAGCATAATTTCAGTTCTGGAGCTGGCTGCAGACAGTAGCTGAGGAAACCACAAGCCGTGCTGTCACTTGACCTCCAGTTTGTCTAAGGGTACACCAAAATGCACAGGTACTTGGGAGACTTGGATTGGATTCCACTGTGGCATAGCTTTTGAAATTTCCATTTGCATTTCTGACAACTTTTATGGTAATGGAGTTTGTGTTGTGTGGGAGTTTGTTTTTTGAACTGATACATGCATATTTGCAGATTAATTAAAACCAAGCCAGGCAAACTTCTTTCTCCAGAAAGGAGAAATCCAGTTTGCTACAAGACAATGTAGAATTTACTTCTACTACCAAGTGTTTTAGAGGACTTAGAAAGTGTCAAGGAAGTAAAAGGGTCTCAATTTCTGCTGAAGTTAATCTGGTTTAGAGTGATTATTAATTTTGGAATAATTTATATTGGAAGGGACCATCAGTCTCCCAGGAATAGTCAGTTCCACATGGTCAGGTTGCCCAGGATTGTGTCCAGTGTTGAGTATCTTGGTTGGATTAGATGATCTTCAAGGTGTCTTCCAACCTTGATGATTCCATATTCTGTAAGGATGGCGATTCCTCAGCCTTTCTGGAAGACCTGTTCTGCTGTTTCAGCACCTTCATAGTTGAAAAAGGTGTTCCTTGCATCTAATGGGAATTTTCTGTGTTTCAGCTTGCCTTGAGTAACTGGTGTACAACACCTTCAGCAAGTGTCTGTTCCCCATGCTCTGCCCTGGGACAGTGGTTGGCAGCACAAAGCCACGGTTGTTCCTTAAGGCCGAACTAACAGATTTCTCTCAAATCTTGTATCTGCTGTACTCCACCGTATCTTGGTGGCTCTGTTTTACCTCCCTCACACCACTGTCTCTCTTGAACTGAGGGGCCCCCAAATTGACAGACTATTGTGGGTGCGGTCTCCCAGTGGGGTGAATGGATTTGCTGGCCCAACTTGTGCTAATACTGACCAGTGAGTTGCTGCAGCCCTTGCAGCCCGGGCACCCTGCTCAGTCAGTCAGCCTTTCCACCAGACCCCATTCCTGCAAAGCAGTGCCAGCCAGCCCCTCACACCCACCCAGCGTGGCATTTGCCTTTGAACTTCATCAAGGTCCTGCTGGCCCATTTCTCCAGCCTGTCCTCCAACCTCTGCCCCCAGTCTGACAGCGCGTGCAAGTCTACACTGACTAAAGCATTAATAGGAATGATTTCTTGATATTAATGAAGGCTGTAACAGAAGCATTTCTCCCTCATTATCTGAGATATTCTGTTAACCTGGCAGTGCTTCAGTTCCTGCATTTACAGTAAAAGGTTCCCATTACATTTCAAACTAAGTCTTTCCTGCAAAGAGTGCCAATGTTTTGGAGTACAAACACTTTAAAGTTAGTGCAGATGTCCTGTTTTCTGACTATCAATTTCTTCTGGACACACTTGGTAACTAGAATTCCTCATCTATCTCCAGGTTTTTAAAATAAACTTCTTTCATCAAAACAGTTAACATTAAAGAACTGAAATTGTCACAATATAAATACCTGGGTGATGCTACCTGCACCGGTGTGCACAGCCTTGGGTGGGCTTGTGAAAAGATCAACAACCAAGCAGTTGAAGTCTACAAAGACTGCCATTTTTTTAGTACAGAATGGTTTATTCTAAGAACATTTAAGTTAAAAAGGAAACAAATATTATTATTGTAAAATTGCAATAAATACATTTTCATACATTCAAAAGGCTTGTGATTGGGTAAGTTCACTATATAGGATATAGTTTTCTATCCAAAATAGTGGCTTTGCCTTCTCTGAAACTAACAGTTCTTTCTCAGCTCCAGGAAATACAGTGCCCCACTTAGATGAACAAACACAGCTTTCTACTTTTTTCCTGGGGCAATAATTAAAAAAAAAAGTTTCAAGATTCTGTGATGACATGGTGTTGCTGTTGTACTGAGAACGGCAAAAAACGACACGAGTCCAGTTTCAGGATAAGTGGCCAAAATGGCTGTATTTAATTATATAAATCAGCTTATATAGCCTTGTTCGCAAGGGTGGCATGACCCCATTGGTCACTTGACCATCCACCTCTCAGGGTGATTGGCAGAATGCTATAACACCCATTCAAAATATTTTTTCCAGTGTACCAAAACAAGAGCTGGAAAACAAGTTTGCACCTGTGAGATAGAACCTTGGTTTACAAAAACCTAAAACTGTTTCTCAGCTAGCTTGCATGAGAAAGAACAACTTCACAGGATGCTGCAGCAGCTGGAAAATTCCTCTGCTCCTAGCACTTTAGTATCCACAACACGGTGCAAACGTTTATTTTCCCTTAACATTTTTTGTCAATGTGTGATACTTGACTGTAAAATCTTGGAGTCAGTGCAGTGCTGTTCTGCTTTTAATCTTCCTTGAACACATCTTCATTTCAGTGCTGCAAAGATACAGTGAATAAGTAGGTTAGTGATTTATTCATGAATGTGATTCAGCGTGGAGATAGGAAGATCTCTGTACAGTTAAACACATCTTTGTGGATTGTCTTTCTGTGTTTCTGAAAATTACTGCGTAGCTTATGCAAAAGGCATCAGAATGAATAGATACCTAAATTACTTCAGAATATTTACAGACATTCCCATCTTTCACTGGGAAGTGATTTCAATGACAAGAATAATTGATATGTCTCAATTTAAATCAGGAAAGTGTGCAACAACAGGAAGACAACATCACTTGCATCCACAGAACACGGAAGCAGTGCTGCCTCATAAATACTAAGAGCACAGAGTCAGGCATCCATCAGGGAGGGAGTTGGCATCTGCAACAGACTGTTATAAAATCCAGCATACAATCCTGAAATGTAGCATGATTTTATATTATAAAGTGTTTGACTATAATTTACTGCTGTGTTTGGGATGAGTGCATGTGAGAGGTGTGCTCCCAGCCACACTGTGACACTGCAGCAGGTTTAAGAGCAGATGTACGTAAATTTGTACCAGCGAGAATCCTCAGCTAGGTTAGCATACCTGAGGGACAGGAATGGTGGGCAGGAGCACTTTAAGCCACACACATTTCACTGTGAATGGACAGCCTCAGTTTACACCATTGAGGTGAGTTAGCACTCCCCCCCTTGTATATGGCACTCAGCTGGAACAGAGGCAGCAAGATACAGTTTTTCTTTTGTAAAAATGGTTGCATTCTTTGGCCCTTGGCAAAAAAAAAATCCAAGATAATTTTAAATATGTTTTTAAAAAGTACACTTTCAAATCCAAGAAAATGCAGGTACAATAAATATGTAAATACTGTTTTCATGCAAGTTGCCGCCCATCACTCAAAACTAAGTGGAAATATATAAAATACAGAAAAACTTAAGTAAATGTCTTTACTCTCAACTCTTCATCGCTGTTTTCTACCCCAGCCTCTGTCATCAGGTCAGCAACACACTTCTCAAGGTCATTGATGCGCTCGCCCATTTCTTCCAGTAAAAAGTTAAAGATAACTTATTTTTAAATAAGAGTTCTATAATTTTACAGGCTTCTTCTTCTGTAAGAACAAGCAGCTTTCTTCCAGATGTGCCAGCCTCTTACTTGTTCACGTTTAATGCAAGATGAAGCATGCACAAGGTGGTATTGTTGGAATACAATCCCACATTCTCTTGTGACAGATAAGCATTCAAATTCTTAGTATCAAAAGCCTTTGCAAATACCCGTGAGTGAACTGTGTAAGAGGTTGTTTTCTTTCTGAGGAACTATTTTAGGTGATACGATGCAGTTAACCTAAATAATCAGAGTATGAGTGCCACTAAAACATTATTCAGGAAGCAGCTGCTTCCTGAAAGGTCAAGTTTCTGAAAAAGAATTTAGTAAATGCTTCAGAAAGCAGAGGTAGTTTCTGTAAGTACATGTAATGAGAAAGCTCAGAGCCCCTTCAGGTCTGATCTTCTCCTTTTGAGGGCTCACCTTGTCACACTCAGGCCAACAGCTGCTTTTAAACCGTGGCTGGTTTGAGTTGCATTTTTGAGGATGGATGCTTTTTTAAATGCACCTTCAGAACCTTTACACATAATTCGATGCCTATTTTACTTGAAAGCCAGAATTGCTGCACAGAGCCTACCTTGCTACTTGTAGTGAAATATTTTTTAGGATTTCCTTCTTAGATATATAAACAGGTGGGGGGGGGGGGAAGTCAGGTGTCTTTACGTCATAGGTGTTTAGCCACGTCACTCATTATACGCTAATCTGATGTTTAAGAAAGAAGCCCATCCTGCTGTTAGAAGCAAAGAGCCCGCCCGCATCCATCAGCGCGCAGGGGGCCCCAGCCACAGGATCCGAAATATCTGCAGCGGGGCGGGTACCCCACATTCCAAAGAGGATATTTCTCAGCGTTAACTTCTCCGTCAGAGCCTGAAAATTCTCCTGCAGCCGGCAGAGCAGATTTTCCGCCTGCGAGGGGGAAATAAAGACAGGGGAAGCAGAAGGCAGAGGCCCCGGCCGTACAGGAGCCCTGCGGCCAGGGCACCCAGCCCGGCCCCGCTCTCACCCCGGAGCCAGTCTCGCTCACCAGCTGTGGCAGCTCCTCAGCTCCCGGCGGGTCGGCGGCTGCCATCGGCTCCGGCTCCGGCTGCGGCTGCAGCCCCCACCCCCTGCCCGCCTCCGCGGGCGCGCCGGGGCGGGCAGCGAGCGCACGGCCCCGCCCGCACCGCGCTCCGCAGGGAGCCGGGGAGTCCCTAACTACCAATCCTTTATTTGCCGAAGAATTCGTCATTCCTCCCGGCAGTAACTAAATAAGGATGTCGAGGTTTGATCTTCAGAGGCCTTACTTTTTATTTATTTATTTTAATTTTTTTTTAAAGGTTTGCTTCCTTTTCCCCGTGTAATTAGTTTTGTGAGATGGAGTGGTGGAAGTTCCTTGCACTGCAGTGTCGAGCGAGACAATACCAAAAGCATCTGCAAGAGTCACACAGTGCCTCTTGCAGCCGTACCACCATCTAGGTCATCCTGGCTTTTGGGCTGCACAGTGTAAAAAGCTCCTGGTGCAGCTATTACAGAGGTGTCTTCTCGTTTGTGCAGATGACCTGGATGCTGGGACTGTTGTCTGATGTAAATGAAGAGGTTTTCAGTTTACTGTGTCTGTATGGTTAGGAGCATATCACTGTTGGGCAATAAATTACCTTAGTCAATTACTTTGCGTAATTACATATGCTAGATATGCCAAATATGTCTTCATCCACAAGAAACATGTGAGTTAGGAATGACTTCAGTTGCTGTAAGCCTACCACTTAGAATCTTTCTTAACAAACTTAATTGCTTTCCTTCTTGACCTTCCCCACCTCATTTGTGAGGGTGTCTTAATCTCTGAGGTGAAATTCTGGCATCAAAGCCAACTTCTGCATTGCTACCTGCTTCCCGTAATTGTGGCTTCTCTCTACAGCCTTATCTTCCCACTCTTGCAGGTTGTCTGTGTTGTAAAAAGAAAAATCAAGCAAGTGTTGCAAAGCTTGAGTGTTCTAACAGTGTTACTGCTCTAGAAAGCTTCTACATAAAACAATTCAAACCATGTTATACATGTAGATAGGGTTTACTTTTGTATGTAGCCACTAGCTTCAACCACATAGACTTTTTGTTCTGTTGCATAATAAGGAACAATTGGTGCTTCTTACCTGTTTATTTGTCGGTAATAAATCTTTCCTTTAGGGCTAGGTAGCAGAGCTGTAGCGCTTTTGCATTTTTACTTCTGATAACAGCCATAGTCTTCCTGGTTTTCCCTCCTTCCAGAAGAGCTACAAAAGCTTCTCTCTCACGCAGCAGTATTTTCACCCAGAGGCAGTAGAAGCAGCTCTGTCTGCTTGTGCCCAGTTATCTTGAACAAATCCATAGAGTCCTATTTGTAGTGAAGAGCTTGCAAGGATAAAGAACCAGCTGGAAATGCAGAGGAGTAAGCATTATACAGACAACCAATTCACAGGAATTCCACATCTACATCTTTGTGGCGCCACATTTTAGCAATGGCCAGGTTAGAGTTCAACTGAAAACAAGCATAACTTGATAAACGCTTTCTGTAATTAGCTCCTCATTTTTGTGAGGTAGGTCAGTGTGGTCAGAACAAAAAAAATATAGTATCCAGCTGGCACAGCAAAGGACAGGCAATTAAAAGTGTGAAAGAGACTGAAGGAAATATTTCACCGTGCATTTCCCCTTTCAAAGGTCTGGTTCTTTTACTTTGTGGGCTCGGCAGCTGATGTAAATGGCCCTCTTAGTTCAGATCTGGAGCTGAATTAGCCCAATAGTGCACAGCTGGGTTTATGAAATAAAAGTGGAAGTGTCTTTCAATCTAAAAGTGGTCATGGAAAGTTCCAAAGTTCAGAAAGCCTAAGAATAGAAGAGACAAATGGCAAGACGAAACAGAGTTTGCTTAACAATGAGTTTATTTATAATAGAACAAGCATGCTTGCTTATGCTCTGCTGTCCTCTAGTCTCTCCCTTCTCAGAGGGTTTAGAAGTTCAGAGCTGAGCAGTTGCATACATTGCCAGGGTCTGAAATCTGGGGATGTAAGATGAGCCATATTTTAAAAGCATAGTCCATGTTGGGCATGCACCCATGGGCTAAGGGAAGCTGAGCAAAGACCCTTTCATTTTGTTTCAAAAGCAGAGGGTTAGCTGAGAACCAGTAAACCACCAGTGCTCATAAGAGTATTTACTGCAATAAGAATGCTTAATTTACTAAAAGGATAACAAGAAGTTCATTTTGGCAATGAGTACAAAAACAGGTCCTGAGGGCGTTTGAGAAAGGAGCAAAAGAGAAGATTTGACAACATAAATTATTTTTCCATGCCAAAATATGCTCTATGCTACTTTCTTTCTGTAAAAAGCTTAGACTTTAGACACTTTCAGTCTAAATCTGTCTTCTTGAACACGAAGTAAAAATAAAAAATAGGGTGACCTCGAGGCTGAGGTGCCATCTGCTTCCATCCTATTTCAGTATTGCAGACCTGTGCTGTGAACTCTTCACAGTGTGCGCTGAAATTGTATCCGAAACATGTTTCCCTTGCTTTTTCCTAGGGAAATTCCAGAATTCCAGTCCCTCCATGGCTGGAAGGAGAAGTCAGGGTAGCAGGATAGGAAATAAAAACATGTTTAAACATTTATAAGACCTAAGCTCCAAGTTCACTGCCATGCTATAAAAGCCTGTGGTGCGGAGAGATAGAAAAACTGTTGTAGAAATGCATTACTCTTGCTGTTTGGATGTTACATGGAGTCCCTTTCCCTCCTCTTTGCTGACAAATAAGATTTTATATACCAGAGGTAAGGAATCCTCTGGTCACGTACTCCAAGCACGTCTGGCTCAGGGTTGCTTTGGAATAGAGGTGAGGTCAGAGAGAGCACGTCTCAAAGAGAAGCCAAATACTACCTGTGTGGTAAGAAAGAAAACAGGAAATTTACCCCTGGACGGAGACAAGGAGGCAAGTGTTCCTGGGCCAACATGGCAGCTTGTTTGGCTGCATATCAGAACGCAGGATGCAAATGGCACTGCAAATTTTGTGGGTTTGCGCTTTTTTCTTCCTGGTAGAGGCATGGTCAATATGAAAAGTTTTCTCTGAAGAGAAAAGGGCTAGGTACAAGTTAGTACCTGCACCACAATCATGGTGCTTTTGCTAACAAATTGTTGGGCTGGGTCTTTGAGTCATGCTTCGCTTGATCCTTCCCTGACACAAGCTTCTCTTGTGTCATTTTGCAGTCGTGATTCAGAGGGACACAATGTGCAGAAACAACTGTCTGGCTTTGCTAGGTCATCAGCTTTTATATGCAGCAATCCTAAATGGCGCTGATAGTTCTTGCAGCAAACTTTAACATTTACCCCATCTCTTGACTGGGCATAATGCAGTTCACTGAAAGCTTGTTCCACTGGAGTACTTCCTGGGGAAGGCATCGCTTTCCTTTCATATGGTAACATCAGTAGAAGTAACAAGTTGTTATTTAAAAGCATGGAGGGACATGGTGAGTGAAATGCAAATGCCTCAGGCCGGGGAAAAGGCATTAGGGTCAGTGGTGTCTGACAGCTGGTGCTTCTTTGAAAGACAAAGTCATTTGAGGTGAATATTAAAAGCCTGGGTGTTTACTCGTGGTTCAAATTTCAGGTTCTGTATCTTTGAAGAGGAAAGGGTAATTCCAGCCGTTGGGAAACCTGATCCCTGATGGAGGTGCTCTGCCTTTAATAAAAGTGTTCTGTTTTGGGACTGCTGCTCACAAATTCCCTTATTGTGAAATTTTCCAGTCAGCCCCTTTCTGCAAGTTTCTTCAGAAAGAAAGCTGACAGGGTTAAGGATAATCTTGATCAGAAGTTCAGTGTGTGCTGTGGGCATCATGTCTTGCTAAGCAGCTGTAACAGAACACAGGGTGTAGTTTTCCCTGTAAGTGTTTTGCACCGGGGATAAATGCAGGAGCAGCAGAAAGGTGACTACAGAGGCTGGCGTGGTGGGTGGTGGTGGCATCCCTTGGCTCTGTGAAGAGCTGCATGTAATTCATGGCTCTGTGAAATCATCTGCCTAGCTGCTGTTGACTGAATTATTATGTGGTGATCCAGAAATCTCCAGCTGTGTTTCCCAGACGTGGCTGGTAAGAGATGTTGCTTCCTATGCTTTTTTGTGCTCCAGCCTTGCTCCATTGTCTTTGGATAGTGAGGGTGAAGGAATATTCACCACACAGTTCCCCTCCTGAAAGGCTGCAGGAGGGAGCTGGAGGTGTTTGTCCCCGGTGGTAGGGGGGCAGGGTGTGTTTCTCTGGCCTGGTGGCCTGCTGCTGGCGCCTGACACTGCATCTGATGTAAATGGCTGTGTTCACGGGGGCTGTGTTCAGACCACCCCGTGGCCTTGCTCCTTACCCGTGCACAGAGGAGCTTTCTCGAAGAAAATGCAGTGTGTAACAGGCAAGGCTCTGCCATGAGGGCAGGACGGGCAGCCCCTGTGGCACAAGGACAGGGAACTGACCTCACCTGTTCAGATCCCACAGCCCGGTGTGGCTCTCTCCCAGGGACCTCATGGCCCAGAGCAGAATGTGCATTTTGTGCACAGAGATTATACACGACGTGGTGCGGTGTGTGATGGAAAGAGCATTTTTCTAAAATATTTGATAAAGAGAGCCTGTGCTGCAGAGGTTGGAAGCTGGGCAAAGGAGGGACTGGTTCATTGGAAAATGCCCATTTTGCATTTCCAGAAGGTGTAAAGAACTGTGGGTGAAGTTTCCCGTGACCAAGCTGCACTTATGCTAATGTTTTCTTGCAGCTTCAGAGACAATTTTTCTCAGAGAAGGCAACTGGAGTATTTTCTGGTACAGGCAGCTTAAATTCACCCTGAATTAGTGGAAAGCACTTAGTATGGTTGCATGAAAGATTAATGGATTAGGGCAAATATGGGTAATAACACTGAGGAACATCGGGTGTAGGACACATGCTCTAACAGCAAGATGTGAGTCAGTGAGCAATGACAGTAATAAAAAAAGCCAAGAGTGTGGTAATTTGATTCTTCGGCTTTTTTTTGTTGGGAGAAAAAGCTTGCCCTTTCTTATCTGAAACAAAGATCTTTTGCAAATATGCCCTTAAGACTGAAACCTTGACTGGCAGTGGCCTGCCTGCTTCTTCTGTGAGGTATTCGTGGCAGAGGGGAGGTGCTCAGAGTTATGACAGATATTTTATGCCACTTGGTTGCTGTAGGAGGCCCTCCTGCCTTGGCTCCATTTAGTGTTCCACATGGTGTTTGCCAGCAGGAGACATTTGGATGCATATTCCAAGCATGCCTGGCAAAAGGTGTCTGAAATTACAAGGACATAGAGGGGCCAGAGGGTGCCAAGGAACACTGCCAGCATAGGTAGCACAAGTGTCAGCTGAGCAGAAGAGTGCTGGAGACTTGGCCTTCCACAACTGGGGAAGAGGTGCAGTGGCATGGGCCCCCAAGGCTGCTCCCACTTTTTGGGGTTAGTCAGAGGGCCTCAGGGGACACATGAGAATGTTAATTTTCTCTCTGGGATAGATGCTGTATTGATCAAAAACACCTACAACTGCAGCTCCTTGGGGTTTCAGAAAAATCAGTCTGCAGTGTTTGTGTCTGTCTCATCTAAACTATCTTCGATTCAGGTATTACTCTTGCAATAAGTTGGTCTTTGGGGGTTTTCCCCCATTTTGCACTCTTTGCTCATGGTAAGGAGAGCATGAATTTAGTTTTGTTCTGTTCTTAAGTGTACCAGAGATGTTGAGCTTATCTGACAGAAACAAGCCAGGTGTGTGCTACAATGTGTAAATGCCACCAGAAGCACTTTGTCCTTGTCCTAGAACAGAGAAAGAAAAAACAGTTTACAGGGTGCTGTAATGCTACTGACTCCAGGTCACCTGGTGGTATTTTGAATCATGATGAAGCTGTAGTTTCTCTGTCATTTTTCTTTTCTCTCTCTGCTTCTTATTTACGCCACAGCTTCATCAAAAGTGAGAGAAAATGAATCAGAGCAGGCTAGGGATAGTTCTCCTGACACTTTAGACACTGCATTTGCACCCTCACTTGTTCAGTGATAAAGCCAGCTTAAGGATTTCCCAAATTGCATTTCATGCCCTGTGTTGGCTCTGGCTAAGACGGAGCTAGCTTTTTCCACAGTGGCCCATATGGTGCTGTGTTTGATTTGTGACCAAAACAGCGCTGGCAGCACACCAGTGTTTTAGCTGTCACCAAACTGTGTTGCACAGCATCAAGGCTGCCTCTGTTTCTCACCCTGCCCTCCCCCACGAGCAAACAGGCTGGGGCTGTGCAAGAGGGTGAGAGGGGAAGCAGCCAGGACAGTTGACCCAGCTGATAAAAGGGACACACTGGATCCACAGCATCACACTCAGCAATAAAACCAGGAAGTTTCTTCCAAAGTAGCTGTTGCTTGGAGACTGGCTGGGCATCAGTCTGTTAGTGGGAGGTGGTGAGTGGTTGCCTTTGCATCACTTATTTTTGTTCTTTTTATTCACTACTAGACTTTTATGTCAAGCCATAAGTGTTTTTCCCATGGTTTCACCCTGCTGATTTTCTCCCTTATCCTGCAGGAAGAAGTGAGTGAGTAAGTGGCAGTGGGGGCTTCTCTGCTGCCTAGGATCAACCCACCACACTACACTGTCCCAGCTCACTCTCCAGTATCAGCAGCTTCTTTCAGAACACAATTGATCCTGTAATTAGTGAGCATTTTGTCCCAGGGAGGGGTGAAGTCCATGAGAGAGGGAGATGGTGCAGAGCTCTTTCGGCATCACGTCAAGAAAGGTCCAACAAAAAATGGCTTAATAAAATAGCCATTTTAATAAGATGGAATAAAGAGAGGAATCTGGATCTTTAATAGACCTTATATCCCTTCTGATGCTGAGCACCATGCTTTGGCTCAGCAATGAATGGAGCCTGCATGGTATTTTCCCATGGCACACTGTGCAGATCCTATCTGTGGAGACATCCCTCTATTACATATTTTCTTAAGAGAAAGCAGCTCTGCTCCTGAAGGTTGTTGAGGTGAGAACTTCTGGCTGCGTTGTTGGACATGGGCAAGGATGTGCAGGTGGATCGGGAGCTGCCTATGGGCATCTCTGCTGCAGCCAACTGCTGAGGTGACCTTGAGGCCATGGGACACACCAAAGGCATCCCAAGAGCAGGTGGGGAAGAAATGATTGTAGCCAGCTGGACCAGTTTGACAGAAGGGTAGGCTGTGGGTTAAGCAGTCCTGGTTCAGCTTCTTACCTGTGTAGCTGATTACTTCAGTAAGAAGTTGAACCAGGACTGCTGTTTGGTTATTTCCCCACTCTGAACTTCGCCCATTGTTTACAAAGCTGTAATGGCTGTAATGAAGAAGGGTTCATGTATCTCTGCCAGCTGTCAGGCTGATTCCTGCTCTGGCATGTTTGCTTTAGTGTTTTTTCTCCACTTGTCTGTGGAGATGGTAGCAGTCCAAGTACAGAGAGGAGTCTAATCATCAGCCTGCATGGTCCTGGTTCCTGCTCCTCAGTGCAAAGCATGTGACTACTGCCCAGGGATGGGCTTGTAGGCTTGGGCATGTTTGTCAGAACTCCTCCTTGAAAGTGCAGAGGGTGTTCCACTCATGCTGATATTCACTGTTCTGTTTGCAAAGCCGGGCACAGAAGGAGAAAGGAAAAGTGGTGAAGATGTGCAATAAAACTGCATCTCCTATTAACGCTAGCTTGATTCTCTCCATCAGCTGCCAAAACAGGGGCTCACCAGTGCTAGAAGGGGCCCAGAGGTAACTTCTGGCTCCAGATGCAGTGGGGAAGAGGACAGCTGATTTAGTGATAATACATTATTGTAGGAATGGCCAATTTCAAGACACTTAAGACCCACTTACTTGTTTCACGAACAGTACAGTGAATATTTCTTTTTAATCTCCCCATGGCTGTAGTTGTAGAGTGAGATTTACAATGTGATAATTGAAGGGAATTTGGTTACCATAGGGATTCACTTTATCCTTATGACGATATTTATTGTGCAATGTGTTCAAGGAGTGACTTAGAGCTTATCTGCAGTTTGGCCTATGTCTTGCAGGGACTTGCTAGGCATGCTTCTGTGCAACAGCATTTCTCTAATGTAGAATATAAAATAATTTTAATACTTACCTTTCAAAATCACTCGACAGAACAGCAGTTGGGAGACTTGCAGCAATCTGCTATTTTTGCTACTGCAGTAACTACAAGTGAAGCACCAACAGCTGTCCTCCTCCTTCTCCTCCTCTTCCTCCTCCTTCTGTAAAAAACTGTAGAGGTAGCTAAGGCTTGTCATGAAACTGGTCCATTGGGTGGTTCATTCTTGTGTCCTATTGGTCCCAGTGTCATCCTGACAGGAATATGGCCATATGGAGTCACCTGTAGAAATGGGGCTCTGCTTACTTTTATAAGTCAGTGGACCTATTTGCAAAAACTAAACCTTATATAATAATTTTTACTACCTGTATCAACGTTAAAAGCCCTTTGAAAACATCCCATGTCTGTTCACCATTTTCATCTTGCTTAAACCATATCCAAAGATACTACAGGAACATTTCTTATCAGATTTCTTAATCTAAAATAAATAAAAGTTATTATGTCTGGAGGTTTGAGGACTACCTTGTCACCAAAATGTTAACTGCTAGAAGCTAGTTCATAACTAGGTGACTAGAGCTGTTCACATAATCAATTTCAATTCTCCTACAGCAGATGTCCTAAAAAGATTAATTTAGTCTTCAAGGATCTGGTGTGAAACTTTGCTTCTCTTTTCTGAATGGGTAATGTAGTTCTAGCAACTAAAGGTTTGTGGTTTTTTTTAAATGGGGGAATTTTGCCAGTCTGTGTGGAAAAATAAATGCACCTGTTCTTTTTCTCCTCACTTGAAATAGAGGATTGCTGTCTAGCAGTGAAGCAGTAGTGTTTCTAGGGTAGGCTCTGCTTTTACACCAAGGGAACGGTCCTTCTGAGCTCCCTCTCAGTTACTGTCTCCCAGTTACTTTATCTCCCAGATAAAGAAATCTACTTTGATATGAAGCCTCACAAGGCTCGTTCTTATGTGACTGCACTCAGACCTGCAGGTTGCGGAACTTTTCCTTGATGATGCAAGACTTTCTTCAATCACCTGTTATCACCCCAGGTTTAGATAAATTTCCTCCAGGACACTCTCCTACTGGAGTCTTTCTGGGTCTGCTGTGGTTAGATGTTCGTGTGCCGGGCAGGGTGCTAGGCTGGAAGCAGCAAGCACCTCATGATGGTACCACTACCAAAAAACCTGCCCCTGGCTTTTTAGAATATCCTGAGACCTGAAGGGTCCCTCCCTGACACTGGCACAAGATTTTGGGCAGCTGCTCAGCCCAAGGAGTTCAGCCAATCCGTCATTCCTCCTTCTACCCAGTGTCTGGTGTCACTGGTCAGTTTAGCTTACATCCATGGATTAACTCCTGAACAACTAGGACGTTTTTCAGTGACCAAAACTGGACTGTGTTCACACAGAAACGTGCTATAATTCAGAGTTTTTACCTCTACAGTTTCAAGTAAGGGAGAACAACCTAAGTTAAGGCAGTTGTCTGTTTCCAGTTGAGTACTTTAGAATCTTAATATTGTGTACAATTTGTTATTGCATAGACTTAAGAGCATCCTGGAATAATTCAGGAAGCTAACCTGGAGATCTGGTGCCAGCCTGGGCTGTTTCTTCTATGCAGGTAACTATTACTTCAAAATACCTATTTTCTCAAGATCACTTCTCCATGATTTCTCAAAATACTTGTATTTACATGAACAAAAATTGGCTTCCTAATCTGGGCTACTCTTATTTGCAGCTTGAGGTTTGTTTAGACTGTTGTGCTTAAGGAAAAATAATGTGCTAAGGGCTCCAAGGAAAGTATGGAAAGAAGTTGGCATAACTGCCTGATGATAACAATGCACAAATGATATATGAAATATGAGCCATTAAATAATAAAATATGTTTTAAACAATGCAGTTTATACATAATTGGATTGTTCTACTCTCTCTGAATGAGTCAGATGCGATGAAATCAGGAACTTCAGAATTGTCATCCAAAAATCAGAATTCAAAACATCCGCAATGTATTTTTAACTTTGGCAGTCAAACTATCAGGTCTGTGTAATGGAACAGAGCTTTGTTCAAGTAGCAGAGCTGCTACTTCCTTGTAGGAAAGGTAAGTCTCAACATTATCACTGGTCACCTGATCTACATAGGAGGCTGTTTTGGATGTTGATAACGATGGTACTCCAAGAGTGTCTTTGACAAATACATTCTGCAGTAATGTGCAGGATCCTGTGCTGCAAGAACTTGCTCAGTGGAAGAAATGGTTGCAGTTGAGCAAGGTGCTGCTACACAGGAAGCAAACAAAAGGCTTCTGAAGCCCTGAAACAGGTATTTCTGTTTTTAATTCAGCTCCTTTTCCCCTTTAAGACTCACAAAAAATATTTGCAGTTGCTGCTATAGAACACAAAATAATACATCACTCAGATGCAGGAAAACCCATCTCATTTCCTACCTGTCAGATGAGCAGCAGGGGAACTTAGAAGGTAGAAGGAAGCATGTCTGGGGTAGTATTATGGGGAGCCCAAGGAACAGCTTTGAGGACAGCTGTGCAGCCACTTGGATGCATGGTGGATGATCCATCCTTTTCAGTGTGGCTGAATGAGGTGGATGCAGTGTCCATGCTGTCATTCTACACACAACATCTGTGTGCAGCACTTGTCCTCTGCTGGCCCTGTGTGAGTAGCAGTACAGACTCCCTGGTTACTTTGGGTCTCCCCTGCTTTGGGTAGAAGATGCACATTTTCCCTCCCCAGCCACTGCAGTTCTGAGAGCCACAGAAATCAGAGAATCACAGAATCACAGAATGGTTTGGGTTGGAAGGGACCTTAAAGGCCATCTAGTTCCAACCTCCCTGCCATGGACACCTTCCCGTAGACCAGGTTGCCTGAAGTCCCATCCAACCTGGCCTTGAACACTTCCAGAGATGGGACATCCACAGCTTCTCTGGGCAACCTGTTCCAGGGCCTCACCATCCTCACAGTAAATAATTTCTTCCTAATACCTAATCCAAATCTACTCCCTTTCAATTTGAAACCATTCCCCCTTGTCCATGAGGTGTGACGGAATTTTCCGTAACTCCTGAGGAGCAGGACCCGGGGCGGCAGCTCAGTGCGGCCTGCGGGGGGAAGGCGCCCACGTGCGCCTCGGAGAGCCGAGTACCCTCCAGGGTAGAGCCGCCCGCCGTGTCCGGGTACCGCCCGCGGGCGGCAGCCGGGAGGAAGGGGAGGAAAGAGCGCGGGCCGATGCGGCGCCCGCTGCCGCCGCTCTCCGCTGGAGGAAGGGGCGGCCCCGGCGCTCATTGGCGGAGGCGCGGCCGCTTGCGGTGCGTCACGGGCCGCCCTGGCCGCCGCTGCCCGCCCGCGGAGCGGCGCCGGGGGATGGAGGCGAAGGCGGCGGCCGGAGCTCGGGGAGCAGGTGCGGGGCGGGCGGCCGTGTGTGTCCGCGGGGCGGGGAGAGCGCGGGTGGGCGAGGGAGGCGGAGAAGCCCCCTCGGAGACACGACCCGGGGACCGGGCGGAGGTGGTGGCGGAGCCGCGTGTCCGCGCCCTGTCCGGCCGCTGGCCGCTCTCCTCAGCGATGGAGTGGCGCGGCTGCCGTGCCGGGGCTCGGCTTCCCCTGCGGAGCGCCAGGCTGGGGCTGGTCCTGGGGCTGGGGCGGCCCCGACCCACCGGCGGTAGGGCGGTGGTCCGGGCTCGCCAGCGCCCGGCTGGTAGCGGCCGGAGCCGCCCTCGGCAGAGCCAGGCTCACGCTCCGTCCCTTTCCCCAGGTGCGGGCCCCGCGGGAGAGGGCGCAGCCATGGTGCCGCATCCCGGCCAGGAGCCCGCCCGTGGCTAGAGCCGGCCCCGGCCGGAGAGCTGCGGCGGGGCACCCTCAGCCTGAGGGCATCCCTCAGCCTGAGCGCCTCCCCGCGCGCCCCCGGCATGGAGCCGGGCGGCCTGGAGTGGCTGCTGGTGCCCATGCAGCAGCTGGTGTCGTGGGGCGCCGCGGGGGCCATGGTGTTCGGCGGCGTCGTACCCTACATCCCCCAGTACCGGGACATTCGGCGGACCCAGAACGCGGAGGGCTTCTCCACCTACGTCTGCCTGGTGTTGCTGGTCGCAAACATTCTGCGGATACTTTTTTGGTAAGTTGGCTGTGTTTCTGCTCAGTTCTAAAGGTGCTTGCTTGCAAGCTGTAAAGCTTTGATTGTAATATTTGAGGAAATAATGTTTTACGTACATTTTCTCTTCTCTCGAAGATCTAAATGCCGTCTTTCTATCTGTGTGAGTCTATTTTAAGTAGAATGAACTGGGCTCGTGAGCGTGGTCTATTTCCTTTGCCAGATCTGATTATCAGTGCTCTGATTTCCAAGATGAAACTTTTTAACTTGTTGGTAAAGAGGTTTATGCTAAGTCGGGTTTTTTTCTTGCTGACTGTATTTTACGTTTCTCATGCTCCCCTAGCTCCATATTCAGAGTGAAAGCCTCGGTCCCACTTATTCTAGTGTCTAGTTGGCATTAACGTCACTGGAACACTTGCCATATATTCTTGCATTTTCCTGGGATGCCGGCTGTCTTCAGAGGGGTTCACTTGTAGATCTTCATGCACAACTACAGATGAAAGTACTCATTCTTGGATAAGCAGGCAAAAGATGTGCTGCCTTTCAAAAGCAAATTTCTTTTGCTTTCAACACCACTTTCAATACTTAAGAGCAAGCTTGTTTCCATATTTAGGTCTTGTGCTGCTGGACAAAGAAAATGTTATTAGGGCCTGATTTCTGTGAATCAGGGGTATTAACAGCTTGCTTGTTACTTTTAATTATACAGATGCTACACCACTGAGAATGTACTTGGGAAACCAAAGACGAAATGGTCTGGGCAATTACTGCAACTAAGGACAGTTATTCTGTGATTCTGTTTTCACTACAAAATAATGCTTTGTAATCCATAAGGAACTCATAGGTAAAAGGCTGCATCCTTTTGTTGGTTTCTAGTTTCTTTTTAAAGAAACCTCCTCTGACTCTGTATAATGGCTTCCTGGATTCTGCTACAGCAAAATGCAACATGTAAGTGCTGTCCTGGAGTGGCAAAACTGGAGACCCTTTCAGGCACCACAAGCTGGCAATCAAACAGAGGAATCATCACTAGATCAGAGCTACTTGTTGCGTTGGACCTGTATTTTCCTCAGGAGAAGCGTATAGAGAAAGCAGAGGGCAGAAGGAAAGTAGAGGAACTGGCAGGAGGAGGAGAAGTGAAAAGCCTGAACTGACAGTTTGAGAAAGAAAAATAGTCATATTTTTGGGTTTACTGGAGGTAGTCAAAATATACAAATGACTTATATCTGAATGGAGATGCTGGCAGTTTCTAGGTAACTCAGGTGAGTGCATCTGTTAAGTGAGACTCAGACTATGGAAGAACTGAGAGATCTTTAATTTGAGTTGATTTTAAGTACATCTAGTTAAAAAATGTGCAAAAGTATAAATGCTGCAAGTAATGAAAAGTTATAATTTATGTCAATGTTGAAAGATTTGTCGATACCTCAAAAGAGAGAGAATGCACTTCTATTGCTACAAGTATGTAATTTTTTTAATGGGAGTATTTAAGCCACATAATAGTATCACTCCCTGACGCGTGTAAGTGCTCCGTAGGCTCTGGTCACCCTGGAGCTTAGCATGGAATGGCTTCCCAGAGCACGTGCACAGGTGTGTCTGGCTGCAGGGGTAGTGCAAGGCTTGCTGCTGGCCAGTGGTACAGCCACTCTGGGGAAATACTGCAGGCAGGAGCCTACAGAAACTTTTCTGTCTGTACTTGCAATGAATTGTCTCCTAGTTCTGCTGAACTAAAAGACAAAACAGTACTTGCATAATGATAATTCAGTGTTCTCTGGGAGAGAATATTTTGCTTGTCTGCCTGAAAAATTCGGCATCCCTGGTAGTTAGTTATAAGTAAGTCATGAAAAAACATTGAGGGTGGATGTTATCCTTGGGCCATCTGTATGATTAGAGGAAGACTGTCTGTGAACATGGTTAAAATGCACCTACAGAGCATCTTGGCAACTCAATTTTTGCATTATTTGGTTAATGTTACCTATGGCCAATGCATTATTTGGGACACAATGCTCTCGATAATGACATAAACAGCAGAATTACTTTAATTGTGTATGTAATATTCTTTGGCAGGAATTAGAAGGTTTTTATTTATTTTGTTTTAAATTTATTAAATAATTTAATCCATTCTGGTGCCAGGATAGAACTGTTCATGCAAGTAATTTTGTTCTGTATATAATTTTTTTACCCAAGTACCAGTTGACATCTCCATCCCTTTAGCAAACCCAGTATTACTCTAAGTCTCTCTTCTGAAAACTTTGCTGCCATATAGCTGCTGGTTTCATTTGGTTTCTCTTCATTTACCCCTAGTTATTAAGCCCATGATTCGAGCCAGAGTCATTTTTCCTGACTTCCTTTCCACCCTGATCCAAAAATAAGTACTTAAACTGTTAGGCCTTAAAAACTTTGAAGTTTTAATAGTGTTGCTTTTCAGGACTTATTATTTCCTAGGGTGGCTGATGTTTCTACTGTTTTTTGTTTGTTTGTTTTGTTTTTAACTTCAAAGACATTTCTGTATTTTGTTTCTGTTGTTACTTCCAGGTTTTCCTTGAAATTTCATGTATTGAATTTGAGGCTCACAAGGACAGACTGTTCCTGCCTTTTATGCCATGTTGCTTCTGTATTTTTGCTCTTGAGTAGTGCTGGTCTTTCTGTATTTGCGTTACTCATAACACACCCAGTCCTCCCACCTTTCCCCGTATTTCCAAAAATATGGCTTTACTATACTTTGTTTGCCTCAGCTATGGGGCAATTCTCTCACATTCTTTTTGTGGAGTGACAGGTTCCACAGGTTCTTACAACTGTACTTGTTTATTTCGGGGGCTATCTTTTTTTGGTTTTATGTCTGGTTTTGCAGTGGGTTAAGTTTGACCTTTCATCTCCCCTCCAAACAGAGTATTTGCTTCCTAATCTTCTTGGCATGTTGTATGTGTCAACAGTTTCAGCTGGTGGATTGCACTGTGACAGTAGCCAATGAACAAAGGTACTGCTGAGATCAAGGGTAACAGTCCTGTTTTGAATTACCTGTTCTCACAAATTCCGTTTCTGTAATTAGACTGTCTCCAATGGTAAGCCGTCTTTTAAAGTGAAGAGGGCTCCGTGCAATGCCTCTCCTTCTCATCTTTCTTACAGCTAATCACTTAATTTCAGGGTGTGCCCAAAGAACTTTCAGTTTGCTAGTGATGACAATAACACAATATCCATTTTTCATGCTTCTTTCACACAATATATCAAAATGTCGTCTTTAAAGAGTTGTTGCTGCTTTCGGTTATGTGTGTTTGGCCTTGCTGTGTTCCAGCAATGTGCCAGAACTTTGTGTAAAGACTTTGGGAAAGGATTGGTCTGGAAGAATGAAGACTGGGTATGGATAGCAATGGACATCAATTGGGCATGGTTCCACTTCAGTTTGTTTATGCACATATGGCTTTTGTTTAGGAAAAAGAAACTAGAAGTTTGGCCATTTTTAAGTCTTTTGACCTTTTAAAGAGAATTCTTTAAAAAAAATGGAAAAGAATGGAGTTTGTGCTTACAGCATCACACAAGGGAGTCTCTGTTTACCAGTGTGAAAAGTAGATTTTTGCTGTACTAGATTCGGTACCAAGTTGACTTTATTTTTAGTAGTAATCTATTATTACAATTTTATCTAACATGTCAAAGCAATATTTATTTTGGGGTGCCAGTATAGCTGCTGGATATGATTTATGATTGCATCAGCTGCCCCTTTGTTTGTACTGCCACTGTCAGTACTGCTTCTCCTTTCTGTCTTCTCCAGCAGGTCATTGTTTCTCTAGACTGCTCAGCGCAGGGAAAGTCTGCGCTGTGGATAGACATCAAGAGGCAGTGCAGAACTCCAGGTCTTTGTAATTCTCGTGCATATGAAAGTGTATGACCTGCTCCAAAAAGATCTGATAGTAATTTTCTTCCCTCTACATTTTTAATTAAACATTTCATTACCATTTTTTGGTAGCCTGTGCTGTATGTCTTATTACACATTCTTGCGTTAGCTCTGTTTTCTTGCTCAAGGGATACCCTGAGCTTTGAGGTGATTAATTATCTGTTTAAGCTGTCCTAGGCTGTTTTGAAGTTGTGGGATGGCTCCGGGGTGCCCCATGGCACTAGCTGGGACCAAGGTGCACACATGTTCTGGGTTCATGTGGCCTGCAGGCTGCCAGCTGAGTAGCTTTGCATCGTCATGGTCGAGAACAGGAACGAGAAGGCGGGTGAGAGTTGTGTAATCGGTTGGGGGTGGAGGATGCAGAAAAACTTACTTGTGAGTTCTCCCTCTCTTCCCCCTCTCTCTCTTCGCCCTTTCTTTTTAAAAACAGAGCTTATGATGAGATAAATTACAGTTTCTTCTAGTATTAAAATCAGAATAAATAGCTAGAGGAAAAAGAACTATAGATTTCTTAGAAATCAGCTGTAGACATTTTTATATGTATCTCGACTAAGTGCAGCCAAAAGTACTGATGTTACCCCAGAAGTAACTTCTGCTATCCCCAGAAGTTTTTGGCTTTATTTTTCAGTTCTGCATTTTGTAAAATGATTGTCATCCTCTAATATGGTTTGTGTATTTTCCAAGAAGGCAATGTTCTTTCCAAAGGTTTTGAGCTGGAATTCCATGGGACACTGTCCTAAAACTCATACAGCAGTGCCACAGAAATCCAAAACCAGAAAATAAAGCCATCCAGTTTTGTAGTTGCTCTCACAAAATAGTTGCTTTAAGACAAACTGTGGGAACTAGTTCTGACAGCCAGGGACAGGATGGAGACTACAGAGTGTGTTATTTTTGAGCAAAGGTAAGGCTCTACCCATTTCACATCAGTTGACCTGAAACAAAAAGTCTTCTTAAAACAGCAATATCAGTAGAACTGGTAGCTGTCTGTGCTGGAGTCAATGGAATAAGCTCCCTGTTTAAGAATAGAGGTGTAAAGACTCATGTATGGAGCTGGAGATAATTTATAGAGAAATGATGAACTTGCTCTTGTTAGGGGCAGATTCCTATGTATTTATTATGCTGTAACACCTACAGTGCCACTTGTGGACCAGATCCCTGCTGTCTGGTGCTGCTCCGGCTTCAGAAAGCGGAGCAGTGATGTCTGTTTGAAGGACTTTCTGTGAGAACAAGAAACTTGTGCTTTTAAGGCTTCTGTTACTAAAATGGATCTTGCCAGCTTTTACCATGTGTGGAAAGTGGGATGATGCTTTAAATCAAGCTGACAGAATGACTACAACTTTGAAAGATTGCCTTATGTATGGCCTGCTGCTGATCTTGCTCAGATATTGAGAGCAAAAGTGTTACACAATTCCTCCTCCTTTGTATGAGTGCCAGAGAGCAGGGATAAGATGCGCTACATTTTTATGCAGAAAGTAAAGTAGAATTTTGTATGCCCAAATGAGGAGCTTGGTTTGAGATGTTCCATAAAGTCTTGGAAGTTTACATGTCAAGAGGAACCTCATATCAAAAGATCCTGTTGCAAAACTGGTTTGTTTCTTCTTCCTGCTTAAATCCTACAGGTTAAGTTCTGTAACTGTGCTGGATTACTTTCAGGACAGCTGCCATGCTGCTACCCTGGGCTATCTGTCGGGATCCTGGTGGTGTGTGGTGTATCCTGTGTGCTTTCCATGTTGCCTAGGGAACTACAACTTCCCAAAGAACTGAAAAAATTTATAGCAGCCAGCGGACGAAAGCTGGAACAGCATCCAGGAGTGTAGGAGGAAACAGAGTGGTCAGGGTGATGGTGATCTGGCTGCACCAACAGCAGTCAGTTTCTTTTCAAAGATGTCTTAGGAAAAGCGATAAGAAAACCTTGTATGTTTGGTCTAGTTTAGGCTTCTTTTCCACAATTGGCATTTGCTGTTTCAAGTAGGCCCAGGACTGGAATAGCAGGATTATTGCAACAAAATTAAATTGTACCAATGGAATTATGTGGTATTCTCAATGACTATTTAGTCTCTGCTCTGGCTTGAACGTGCACTTCTCTTGTCTTCATCACCCTGAACATTCATTAGTCATTTGAAGGCTATGGAAACACTAATAAAATGTAAGCCACTCCCTCCCTTTATTTGCATATTTGACTAGTACAGGAAATAAAGAGTTCTTTTGTTTTTACAAAGGAAATAAACAGTGGAAAAGCTCTTTGTCTCTTTGTAGTCTGACATACGAAGTCTGAGTTCCTTGAATACCCCAAGTGTCACTGTTCACTTTATTACTCAACATTGTAGTTATGGGATGAAAATGCAGAATAACAGGGGTGACCCCTCACCCCCAGGACTTCAAAGCTGTTCTTTTCCACAAGCCTGTTCTAGTATCCTAAGGCTCTTCATCTTTCTCCCATAAGGTGCTTTAATTACCTTAATGTTCCTCCTCTCCTGGCTCCTGCTTAAGCAGAGACAGGAGTAATGTCTGCAAGGCAGAAAGGAAGCACGCTCTGCATCCCAGAGTGCTCCTGGCTCAAGCTGGCCTGAGGAGTCTTGAACTGGGTTAGTGTTGCTTTGCCAGGCCCGGATATCAGTGCAAAGTAGGGTAAGCAGCTCGGAGTGGTGTTTGTGTCCATGATCCTGAGAAAAATGGGTGTTCTGGCTTTACTTTTACAGCTTCAAGAACCCAAGAGTGGTCCTTGATACTGGTGTTCCCTTCAGTCTTGCTGCCCAGGTAGTGTGGTGTAATCCCTGTGGTGTAGTTTGCTCTGTCTGTTGGTCTCCATGGCAGCTGTTTGTTTTCCTGTATATGTGATCTAGTTTAGAGGGTTGTGTTGCCTGGAAGACTCATTCTGGGGTTTGGTGTTTGGGGAGATAGGTTTCACATGAGTATGTTTTGTTATATAACCTTTGTTGTCTTTGACTGGATGGTTGTGAAAAACCCTACAGGTGGTGTGCATTGTTTGAAATTCCCATAAGAATTTTTAAATTTCCATTTTAACTCTCTTGTGTGTTGTGAGTTTTGTTTTACATTTTTCTCCCCTAGTGTTTAAGGGGAGAGGGTCTGCAGCAATACTTGAATCTCATGACCAGTTGTGATCAGACAGCAGGTGGCTATGCTTATTTGTGTTTGTAGTGAGTGGATATTTATACTGCAAGCAGATTATTGTGACCAATAATCTCATCAGCTGGGAGAAACTAACCTTGCAGTAACCTGTGGCTGGATTTACTGTCATCACAGCTTCTAACTTGTACTGCTAGCTCAGCCCCCTCTTAAATGCATTACTATATTTTTACATGCAAATACATTTGTAATTCGAGATGGTTTTTCTAAACCTGATGTAAACCAGTTTATAGTTAACTGCTCTGCAGTTACTTAAAGTAAGTCTTTCCCATATTTTTTCTCATTCCCTGAGTAAGAGACAAATATAATAATATTGAATTCCAGTAGATTAGGGGAGCTTTGCCACAGTCAGCAATACAGGCTGAATGAGCTCAGGAATCATGAGCCTGGGACATAGGTTAGGCCAAACTTTTGTTCTTTTCCCCTGCATTTGCAGTGAAAGCCTTATCCAGAGCACACACTGCCTATGATTATGCTTATCAATTGTGTTCTTTATTTCCTTCCTCATTGTGTCCTCCAAATTTGTTACAGTAATGGCTCCATGGACACTAGAAAGAAGAGGAGGACTAAAGTCAGAGAACTGCTATTCCTGCAGTAGTTACTGGTGGGCCCCTGGCAGTGGTCTGGAGGCTCAAGGTGGGGTACTTTTCCTCAGCTGTATGCCATTAGGCAGGAAATACTTGGCCATTTTCACTGATGTGGGCTGCTTGGCTCTTCTGCACAGGAAGATTTCCAAGGAAGCTAGTCAAGGACTTTCCAGTCTCTCTCCTGTTCCTTATTAGTTGACTCATAACAAAAAAATCTCTCTCTGGTGAAATAGCTGCAGTGGAAATGCAGTAGTGTGAGAGAGCATGATGGTGAACCTAGCTGGTTTATACTAGCATGGAGCTCTGCCGTGAAAGTAGCTCAGGCATAACAAATTACATTTTGCCAGGGTGCTATAAAACAGGAACTGTCAAGAGGAGGGCAATAATTGCCTGTGAGCATGGCAATTATTGAGCATGAGGACTCTGTCAGCCTGATGTGGTCAAAGACTGACCTTAGTAACTGTGCTGTTAGGAAATTTAGAAAGCCTGTGTGCCTTACAGTGCAGGCAAGGGAGCTGGGGAGGACAGCAATGTGTTCTGACCAAATCACTTCCTCAGCATCTCTGTCTTCAAGGCATAAAACCTGGCAGAACTGAGCACAGAGAAGCAGCTCACTGTGATGTGTGTGTAACCCTCCTGTTGTAAATGCAGTGTGCTTCAAGGGCTGCACATAAGCGTCTACCTTTTACCCCTAATGCACTTACTGAGTGTGTGGTGGGGATTGCTGAGCTTTCATCAAGTAATGTAGGAAGAGGAGCTTGGAGCATTACCGATCTCCTCTGAAGGGTTCTCCTTTTCCTGTGGCAGAATCTTGTGCAATCACTTAAGAGTAAGCTCTTCAGTCAAGACTGGCCATAATCCAAGTTCACCTACTCTGTTGTGTGAAGGAAGTGCTCAGAAGCTCCCGTCACACATCATCTATACTTCCTTACTTTCCCAATCTTCGTCCAAATAAGACAGCAATTGATGAAATAGTTGGTCTGTTCTTCAGACCTGGCTTTTCCACCCAGATGTCTCGACAGTGCTGTGGGTATTTACTTCTTTATAGGACAAGTGCTATTGTTTTTATGACTTAATTTAAAAATGAAAAATTGAGAAAGAAAAGTTTTGCACACAAGTCCATTTGAAATCTTTGGACTGTGTGTGTGGAGAGCACACATAACTGGTGTTAACGTGGCATAACTCTCTGGTCTCTCTGTACTGACTTACTGTTAATGAATGTGCTTCTCCTTTCAAAACAATAGGTTTGCTGCTGGCTTTTGAAGCAAAGACTTAAGCTTCCTGCTTCAGTGTGTCTGGGATCAGTCCACTGGGATGTTGAAATAAGGTTCTCAGATACTAGATACTCCTGCTCTGAGCTACTGTATGTGCAGCTAGGTTTGTCTGGTGACTCTGACTTCCTCAGCCTTCCATACTTGTTATTTTTAGCATTTCCTTTTCCAGGTGCTTAGATGTTTTACATGTTTTCTTTTCGGTTTTTAGGTTTGGAAGGCATTTTGAATCCCCTCTTTTGTGGCAGAGCATTATCATGATCATTACAATGTTACTGATGCTGAAACTCTGCACTGAAGTTCGTGTGTCCAACGAGCTGAATGTGAAACGCCGCTCTTTTGCAGGTCAGTGATGGGAAATGGCTTTTGCAGGATAAATATTTTTGAAAGTATGGTGTGCTGTACTTAGTACAAAAGTTCTGTCTTAATTGCAATCCAGTCTCCCCACTGTAGCACTTTCTGAAAGTTTTTTTTTTTTGAAACTGCTTGTTTTCCAGATAAAAATGTACAGCTGAAATTTTATTTCTAACAGGTCTTGATTCAGTCTAGAAATTGGAGTTTTCTGTAATATTTCATACTACATTCTGAGTATAGAGCTGGTTGTTATGCTGTTGTGTTAGCCTGGATTTTTTTGAAGATCTTGGCTGGAATAAGAAGTTATTTTCTTCAGCTGTTCTTTCTACCAAGTTCTTAGTTATGATCATTCACTATTATCTAAATGTTGCAATTGCAAACATTTGCTTTTGTAGATAATAATTTTCTACTTACCTGAGTTACTGACTGTCAAAAAAACCAGGTTCTTCTTATCATAGTTGCAAAACTATCTCTTTTTATGTACCATTTCCTTTGGCTTTAGTGTGGAATTAGTTGGGATTTATGAGAATTTTCCCATAATTTTTATTTTGGTTAATTTTGTTAATTTTTAGGCGTTGATAATTTCAGTTGGGCCAGACTGTTACTCTCTATTGAATAAAATGTTCAGTCTTTGTGCAAAGTCCTTGCTATTTTCCCTGCAGATAAGAAATGTGAAAGGGGTAGGTTTTTGTTTCTCTGTGTTGACTTTGACTTACAACATTCTATGTAACAGCTTATTACCAACAAGAACAGAATTAACACTGTCAACTTTCTGTCGGTTATTTTGTCATTAAGGGTGTATAATTTATTCTCTCCATCTGTTCTCTTTCACACTCCGTAATAATTAAGGGTCTGATCCAATTCCAGATATCCACAGCTGCCATTAGAAGGCAGCAGCTCCTGCCTCTGCAGTAGGGTAGTTTATCTAATAGCTAAGGAGGCTGCTTCCATTCCTGCTCATTGTGGAGTGCAGTGTGAAACTATTCAGGTAAATGAATTCATGTGGAAGAGGAGCTGCGCTCCATCTTCCAAACACAAGCTGCTGTGTTCACAGGGGTTGTCAGTCTGGCAGGATGAATGACTTAAAAGCTATTTTCAGCCAGATTTAGCAGCAGTTAAAATCCAGGAAGCATTTGGGAGGGGTATGTATGCTTTCCTCCTCCTCTGCTGTTTGTGCAAACATTTTGTGGAGTGACAGAGAGGTTTCTCTGTTTGCTCTCTCTGAGAGGAAATTGTTCTTGTGTACATTTACGTACAGGCTCCTTCAGTAACCTTTGGACAAGAAAAGCAGGCTCTTCAGTTTAGTATATGGTACTTTCAGCAACTCTCCCTGAAAGACATACAGTCTCCTAAGGGGTAATCAGTCCTTCCCTTGGCAGGTGATAGAAACTCCTTAAGGTTGCATTGTGTAATTTGATCTTTTTTCCTAAAACTCAGTTTGTCATATGGAATTTGCTAGAGAGATTTTTACCTACTTGTGGTATTTAATTATTTGTTTTCATTGAAAGGCTTGCATCCTCCCACAAACACTAAGAATAGTTGGAATATTTTTCTTACATGAGATTGATGTTTAGTAAGGACAACTGTATGATGGCTCAGAATAAACATACAGATGCATACAAAGCTCCTTTCAAGCTGGACGGAATGATAGGTTTCAAGCACAATACCAGTAGGAGTGAGAACTGTGTTTCTAATCATACACCTAATCTTATCTCTAAAGTTTTATGGTGATCTAGGCAAGCTGATTATTCTGTGTACTTACTTTCTTTCCTTGTAGCTTGCTGAGGCAGTGAAGGGCTAGGTTTGAAGTCACTGTTTTTTGTTAACCTTGCAGAGTCCTGAGGGAAGGCACACCATTTCTGTATGATAATATAGTTTATTATTTCTCACATGGCTGGTCTTAATTAAATTTTTTTTTTCTTTTCTGTCCTCCCTTTGAATGTTTCTGCAAAATAATCCAAAATATTTTAGAAAGAACTGGATATTTCAGTGGAAGGGAGTTTGCTGTTTTCTTATATTATTGTTAAATGTGGTATTTCTTCCAAGTGGCATAAGTATATGTTTACCAGTGTGTTTTCAGTTATGTGGGAGTTGCCTTTTTTTTGTTTTCCCCCTCACAAATTAGGTCCCTTAAGTAATAACTAGTTCAGAAGGAATCTGCTTCCTATCTTGAAGCATTAAGAAGCAATCTCTTCAAATCCTGACAAACTTGTTCTGTATCCTTTAGCTTGTTTGGTGGTGTTACTGGCTTAAAATACCCAAAATATCAACAACTATTCAGAACATAAAAAACCATTCAGTCAATTTGCTTGTACTTTGATAGGTAACTGTCAAAGTAGGGTAACTATCATAGCATGAAAAATGCAGTCTCCCTAGACTTTCTAGTAATGATTGGGGGTTTTTTTTAAGACTCTATGTAGAGAACTTTAAAAGATGATGTGAGTTTTCTTAAATTTTTTCCCTTCTCACAGTTACTTCTCAATTATGGGATTTTGCTCCCTGCTCCCTTTTACTATTGCAAAATGAAATTAAGTTGAAAGTAGTGGAACCCATCTTGTGCTGCTCCTGCCTTCTCTGATTTTTTGTTTTGGATACATAAACTTTATCCTTCAGTACATACTGATTGAAAACAGAGCAAGTCCTCTTCATATATCCAACGGTTACTTTTTCTCTATTACTTTTTTTTTTTAAACTTGGACTGTGTAGCATATTTTTAACAATTCAGATTGGGAAAAGCCAGCACCCAAAACAGGCAAAATATGAAAACAACAAATATCCCCAATTTCATTTTAAAACCTCCTGTGATAGGATAGTTCTGTCCCCTGCATATGAATGCTCTGAAAGCTACATGAAAGAGTCTTCAGGTGAAATCAGCAGGCATGAACAACAGCTTCTCATCTTTTATCCTGTATTTAACCTCACTGCATCTTAACTGCTCTAATGCAGATCTCCTGGTACCATTGTTGTGGTAACAATAGCTTTCCTTATTTGTTCCCAAGTTTTAAAGTTGTATCTGTGCAGCCATATGTATGTGGTGTTGTTGGCTCAGTACAGAAGAGGACGCCAGGGCTCTTGTTAACTTTGTTGTTGTTTTTGTTGAAAGTATTGTAGTATTTTGGGGCATGATGGAGCTACCATGCTGAAGAGTTGAATATTGAAATGCAAATTGTGCATGTGCTATGTCTTCACTCGAGAGCCTAGAGGTGGCTGTAGCAAGGTAGCCACAGATACAGACAGCTGAAAACATCTGGTTGCTTTTGGGAATGTTGGTGGGCAAGAGCAGCCTCTTCATGTTCTTGGAGAGACAGACACATTATGAAGAATCTTCTTTTTCTTTCCCCAAATCAGCCTCCCACCTCTCTCCAGCAAAGACTCAGTTCTAGTAACGCCCAAGACATTGTGACAAATTTTGAGCCCCCTGAATGTATGAACTATACTGAAAACTAGTGGAGAACATTTGTTAAAAAGAGGCTGTTGGACATCTCTCCTTACTTGTGCAGCCCAGGCTCCACAAGTAGAACATGGACTCCTGTGTTTTTACATGATTTCCTCTTGTCATTCATCCAGTTTTGCTGGTTGACTTAATCTGCTTTATAACTTGTATCTTATTATAGCACTCTGATCCTTTGAAGAGCTTTGGTTTTGGCACTGGAAAACACTCTTGTGTAATACATGGTTTTCGACTGGCAGAGGAAGGTTAGAGTGAAAAAAGTTTAGCATGCAGCATGGTTGCAGATGAGGTCTGTTCTCCCCTTCTTGATGTTGGGCTTTGTGACAGCATTTTTGAACAGCATTTTCCACTGGAGGCAAGGCAACTTACTGTCTCAGCTGTTTATGCATACATATCTACAGACCTGGTGTTGCTGAGGTAACAGCTTGTTTTCTCTGATCATGAAAAGGTAGAGCTTATGTAGTCTAAAGTAAGAATCAAGCAGTCTGTTTCATTGGTTTTTTAAGCCTTTATTTCCCCCTCATAGGTACACTACTGTTGTGTTGTGCACTGAGACTGTTCTAGAACTTCCTATTGCTCAATCCTATCTTAACATCATGGGGTGGGAGCCTTATAGAAAGCATGGGGACTGAAATTTCTGGCATGTTTTGGTCTGGATATTATTTTTTAGTGAATAAAATGTACTAACTGACTAAATGGTAACTCAAATAACCACTGTTGCATTTAATCATAAAAGTCTGTCTTTCCTTTCTTTTTTATTTCCCTTCAACTCTTTTTTTATGTAGCTGCAGATAGTAAGGATGAAGAAATCAAAGCACCTCCCAAGAGATCCTATCTGGGTATGTACTGTACAAACCCATTCTGCATGAAGCTGTCCTCTTAACTACATATTTCATGATTTGCTACTTTTTGTGATCGTTTGATTGCATGATCATTTCTATAGAGAATGTTTGCATTACCTTTTCTTGACATACTAAAACCTGGTGTCTGTTTTTTTTTTTTTTTTAATTTTTCATCTGCCCACTTTTAACTTTCATAGAGGAAAAGATGCTTTCATCTCTACTTCAGAAACCAGTTCCTTGAAGGCAGTTGAATTGACCACATTATGTGTTTCAAGGATATCTTCCTTTCTCCTTCCCCAAGCTGGACAAACAACATATTACATGATACAGAGATCACCTCTTCAGACTCAGTTGTCCTCTTTCAGCACTAATACTGGAGGAAGGTATGAAAGATACTTCTGTATCTTTCAGCACTGTTCAGAATGCTAGATAAGAAATTTCACACAACGCTTGATATTCAAGTGCCTGCATCCTTGCAAATATTCCTCTCTTTTTCACTATAGAGCAGCCTCACAATTGTTATTTGGGAATTAGTAATGCCCAAGGTGAGAGCTTCCAATCTTCAGTTTCAGAGTTGGAATCTATGTTGTTTAATTTTCCTAAGAAATAGGAAATACTGGATGCAAACCATCCTCGCAGTGTTTTTTCTACTCTTAATAGTTTGGAATGGCAATTTTAGTCAAGTAATTGTAATTTTGTTTAGATTAGTTGGGGTATTGCATCAAAGAAGTTATGCTGACACACAAGTTCCCCAAAGTCAACTTTTAGACTGGTTTTAACTGAACTGATTCAGAATCTCCCACTGATACCAATTGTGCTCTGTTGTAGTTATTGAGGGATCAAGTGGAAATATCCAGGGCACAGAAGAACATTACTACAGCAAAAGGAGAGTCTCTGTATTTCTCAACACGCAGTTAATTAAACTGGAGTTAGCTCTGAGAAACACTGCCCAAGAGTGGTATTAACCTGAGTGCTTTCTTGAAGCCATAAGACCATCCCTGTTTAAGTTAAATAAGGCTGTCTTTTAATGATTCGTCTTCTGGATCTCCCCTTTCAGATTTAGGGACAAAATCCATGCATTGGGTGATTTATATTTTTTTTGTCTGATACCAGTATTTTTGCAAAGCACCTTTTCCTTTTGTATTCTCAAACCCTTATTTTTTCTGGATTTGGTATCAAACTAATTTTTTTTCCTGTTTGTCTTTAACTCCAGTTTGTGTGGTCATTCTCACAGGCTTGCAACACTAACCATTGGAATGTAATGTTTCAGCAGTTGTGTCTTCCTTGTGCCTGCATTCCTGTTGTCTTTTACTAGTTTTCAGCAATGCTTTATTTACAGTGTCAGAGCTAGAAAGAGTTGTCAGCTTCAAGTGGTTAAAATTAAACAGAAATAAGTAACTTAATGTGACCTTTTACTTATTTCAGTCAAGTTTTTTTATTGTCTTTTTGGTTAAAAAGTCATTTGTTGGTAGTTCGATAGCTTAAAAAGATGTAGAATAAAGCACCACACATCTTAATCCAGCTGATCTAAATCTGAAACATTTGGTTAATAGGTATTACTTGACATTTGTTTTGGAATTGCTTAGCAAAATGAGATGAAATGAAGTATCACTAAGGAGCAAGACAGCCTTACACTACTGCTCAGAAGTTTGAAGACTGGGTGGGGAAATTTGAAATGTGATGGTTCTCACTCCTGTAAAGAAATTAGAAATGTTTTGAGCTGTTTGTGCATAATGTATGCACAGAAGTATGTGCTGGTGGTTTAAAGAGTGGGGCGGACAGTGCTTTATGTCACAGCATATGTCATATTCAGTTTACAGAGGGCTTAACTGAGCTGTGCCCTGCAGTGCAGTGTTTTGCTATAGCTCTGGGGAAGATCACTTAGAGATTAGCTGAGGGGAATATTTGCCATACTTTCATCTGCTAGTGCATTCTCATTATGTTCTTTAATGAGTTTGAACTAAACTTCTGTTCAAGAAAAAGGAATTGGTTTTTAAATTTCCTTTGAATATTTCAGTGGTGTAAAAACTGTTTTTCAATATATTCTTAGCTTTCAGAAATTATTATATTACTCTTTTTCTGGTCATGTAGTAAATTATGTTTGTAATTGAAGATGATCTATGAAAGCTGTTTTGTTATAGAACTGTTGAACAGTTAATCTGAAAATGTACTGGGCTACCAATGAATTTTAGGTGAACTTGTTAGATAAATATCGAGGCATTTCTTGGTGCCTCTCTTTGAATAGGAACTGAACTCCTGCTGAGCTCCCTGAGATTGCTTTTAGGTTTGTTTTATTGTCAGTAGTTCAAGAAACCACTTAATGCCACTATTTTTCCACATGTCTGAAAAAGCCTTTATCTCTGTCACATGACTCTGAAAAGTGACTTTGCAGCATCAGTACTGAGAGAGAGTTGAGGGTGTGGAGGAAGGTTGCTGCAGTTCAAGTGACCTAAAAAATTTACAGTATGGTTGGCCCCAGGGTGTAGGGTTTTCTGATTCCATACAGAAATAAAATTATTTCCCTTGTTTTTCTTGGCAAGGGGAAGATTAGAAAGAAGTAGTTCCAGTTCTGAAGGATTAATGCTTTATTTCCTTTGTTTTCTAATGCAGGTATCTAGTTCTACCTAGTGCCTGCTAGCATGGCAGCTGCTGAGGCTGAGCAAGCTGCAGTTGGGTGAAATTTGGGTTTTGATTGTTTCTTGTTTCATGATGAGATGTTTTAGAACAAATGTAAATAAGTGTATTAATCTGTTTTGCTAAAATACAAATGCCATAGATATATTTTGAGCCCTGTGAGTGTTGGAGACTGCTGGGGTAACAAAATCACTAAAGAAGTAACCAAACACTGCCATTGCTCCAAAGAGCCTGTGTTGTTTGAAGTTGATCAGAGTGGTTTCAGTGGTGTGGCAGGTGAGTGTCAAAGTGGATGGGACTTGTTGGTTGGTTTTTTTTTTTTCCTTCTAAGTAGACAGTTAAACATTTTGAAAGACATTTCTGGGATTTCCTTCCCTCTCTGAAGATGGTTTTAAAACTTGCTGTATTACTGAATCCTGAACCTTGGTTTTAACTCAACAAAATCTCATCAGATAACATTAAATTTTAAAACAGGAGTAATAAAAACTGGTGGTAATGAAACAACAAAAACTTAGTTTCACCAAATATCTGTTGCAAAATATTTTAAACTACGCTTTTAAGGGGGGAAAAAATGTAAAATGTGTTGTGTAGTTGACGTCGCATGCTCATATCTGCATAATAGTGAGGAGAAAATAGTAATGTGAATTTAGCAGGTGCAGGCATCTGCTGAGTGGTTTCCACTGGTGGTGTGACAGCCTGGTGAATAACTCACACTTCCAGCTCTCCTTTGTCTGTGCTCTTCAGTTCACTCAGGGCATCAGCTGCCACGTGTTGTTCAACAACACCACCGTAGTGTTAACATATTCTAGAGCAGCACTACTACATTACATGTGCCATGAAGGATGTAGACTTTATTTAATCAGCTCTCTGGTGTCTTCTGTTCAGAGTGTTTGGTCTGTTTGGGTTCAGCAGGGCATCCTGCACAGCTTGCAGGCGAGCACTATGCTTTTCCAGGGGTGCTCTGTAAGTAACATTCACAGTGTGCTTCTCTGTCCAGCCCCGACACCCTGAGCAGAGCTGGGGGCACAGCAGAGGCACAGCTTTCCTTGCTGATTGCACGTGGGTTTCATTGAAAGTGCGTGACTTCTGCACTGAGCTGCGCAGTAGTTGAATTCCCTGTACAGCTGGAACAGCAAGAGCAGAGTTGTTGCTGGGCTGTCACCACCTCTGTGCACAACTGAACACGGAAGTGCTCTTGGAAGCATTTTGATCCCTTCTCCCCAGGATTATATGAATCCTTGTTAGACTAATTCCAGACTGCTTTTGTTAGTATTTTGGGGAGGGGATCCCCAAATAATCCCTCCGGGAGAGAGGATTGTAATGGCATGTCTGTGAGAAAATAGGATGCCAAAAGGATATGTATTTTTTTTGTTTTGCTTTGTTTAGTTTTGTGGTTTGTTTGTTGTTGTGTTTGGTTTTTTTTATTTTTTATTAACGGAGTTCTATTTGTTGAAGAATTCAGGTCTACTTTGCCTGAGAAAATAGCACCTGTCTGCACTGACACTTCAGTTGTAGTTCTGTGTATGGTGGGAACACTTATTTCCCCTTGTCTTTCTCTGCATCACTTTTTAGACCTTTCAGGAGACAAAAGAGAGTAAGAAATGGAGATTATAAGGATGTAGGGGCATTTTAAATTTGTTTTAATAAATACTTAAGTGGTAAACATTGGTGTCTTTTTTAATACCTAGTTTTGGTTTCTTTTTAGTTGATGTTGCAAATGAGACCAACACAAGTCTGGAAAATAATTTGTCTTTACAGGTATGGGTCTGTGCTGGAGGTTTAAGTTACTTACTATTCAAGCGTTTCAGAATAATTCAGTCCAAATAGAACACTATTGATTTTTTTTTTTTTAAAGCAGCTTAGAAGTTGTTTGCATACTGAACAGAACCTTTTTTTTTTCTTTTAGCTACAGACACAGAGAGAGGGAATAGTTTCATTTAAAAAGTTGTTCTTTTATTTTCATGGGGAATTCATCCTGAACTCATTGCAAGATCAACATTAAAATAATTTCCTTTCAGAAAACATGAGAAAAATGGGTTTGGATCAGTCATTTTTCTGGGACCAGTTTTATGTTTCCCAGTAGATACTCTTCTTCAGGCTTTGAAGTTCCATTCAGCATAAATCTTTCTTCATGCCCTCAGGCTAATGGGCCTCCAAAAAAAAGTACAGTGGCCTTTTCTCTCCTGTTGAAAATGTTGTAAGTGGTTCAGTAGGAGGGCATACCTTTTGGCAGGCTTATCTGGTATTATTCAGAAGGTATAAAAGGGAAGGATAAGTTTAAATTCTGTATTCCAGAGAGGCCTTTTCCTTTCAGAAAAGACAGCTGGTATGGGAGAAACCCAAAGAATGATTGTTGAGGCCTCTGAGCAGCTATGATCCTTGCCTCTGGCAGTTTGCAGTTTCCTTAAGGTGAGAGATCCAGAAATACACACACACCCCCTCTGCATCGGAGGTGGTGGCATGAGGCCAATCTGTTTCCTGCATGCCTGTGTGCTGTGAAAGCACATTCCTGACCACAGTGGTCAGGAAATGCTTTTCTTTTATTCTCCCCCATTTCCCTATGCTGGAGGCAACGGGGCCGTGTGGCTCTCTGGAGGGCGGAGCAAGGGGAGAGGGAGAGTTGCAGTAAATCCACAGACTTACAGATGAAGTGGTGAGGGATCCAGGTGGACAAGTCACTCTTGGAATGCATGGCATGTAGCAGGTTTAGGCCTGAGAGACAGGTGGTGGCTTGCATGAGAGTAAGGGTGGCCACCTTTAGAAAATGTGGGGGTATTTCTTTTCATGGGTGCATGGATGAACTGGGCATTAGAAGTGGAGGAGACTGACACTGCCTGCACAACTGATGCGGAAAGTATGAGGCAATAGGTTCCAAGTCTTCAATTGATCTCAGATGTGTTGTTTCATTCATGTACTGCAGATTTAACATCAGTAGTTGTAGTTAAGCCTTAGGGTATATTCCTGGGTTGTGGGCTCACCCGGGCAGGCAGCTCAGCCCAGCACAGCCGCACACTCACTCCCCTGCAGTGGGTGGGAGGGGATAATCAGAAGTGTGAAAGTGAGAAAACTCCTGGGTTGAAGTAAAGATACTTTAGTAGGTGAAGCAAGAGCTGTGCACACAGGCAGAGCAAAATAAGAATTTAATTGTCTGCTTCCCATCGGCAGGCAATGTTCAGACATTTCCAGGGAAGTAGGAATTCATCATGGGAAGACAAACTCCATAATTTCAGACATCCCTGCTTCCTCTTCCTGAACATGCTGCTTATACTTTCTGTGATCCCTTGATTAATGTGTGAGCCAGCACAGGCAGGCTCTGCTGTGATTTGATTGTCTCCAGAGCAGGGCAGGAATCTCAGGCATGTTTGATAGGGTGCCTCCTATCACAGGCCTATGTTAGCTAAACACGGATACTTGAGTTGCCTCTTGGAGAAATGTGATGAAATGTGGTTTCTATTAAAAAAAAATGCAGCGTTTTTTCAGAGTCCAAGAAATGCCAACGACTCCTGTCTTAAATCTGCTTTCTGGTTTATTAGTCTATGAGATCTGTGGAGCACCTGTTACTTCATGCTAGAACGTGGGTTCTTCTTCCCAAGTTGAAGTCGTATGTTCTTAGTCAGCGTGCTTCATAGTGGATTCTTACTGGGTCTGCCAGTTGTCTGAATATGGAATGACATGTCTGCCAGGTAATGGCTTTTTTGGCTGCTGACCTGTTTTCTTTATGTAGGTAGCATAACTCAGAGGAGAGGGGTCTCTTTTGGGTGGTAACACTTAATGATTTTTTCCAGAATTTGGGTTAGCACAATGACGGTTGAACAGGTTCCTACTGATTTTGGGCTTTGTTTTGGAACTTAGATATTTTACATTCATTTAAGATGCAGCTAGAATTGGTAGGCAGAGTCCTAATGTCCTTTAACAGACAACTTGGGGAGAAAATGTTTTCAGCTTTGCAAGTTTTTGTGCAGGTCTGAAATAGAAGCAGTGAACTTCAAGCTCCATTCAGTTTGCAAGGTGCTTTTCTCCAAGTTTAACTTGTTTATCAGTTAGAACAGTTAAGCAAGTATAGTTGCCACCTGTCAGGTCATTGTTGCTTGTGGGATGGAGAATGGAATGAACACCCACCATGGAATGTGGATGGGTGAGTTACATTTCCGGTTATATTTTTAGCAGGCAATGAAGCCAGCAGTTCTAGAGTCTGTAATTTTTGATAACCATTGATGAATTTTAGTTTCCAGACTTCTTGCTTGGCAACTTGACAAAAAATTTTCATCTTTGGGGCTTCACTCAGAGATCAGAGTTAAGGCAGAGGGCACCTTTGACAATAAAAACCCTATCTGGCGAGTAATGTTTCCTCTCCTTAGTTTGTATGTGGGAGTTGGTGACTAGTGGTTCTTTCATATTAGCAACACGTTTTGCACCAGCACAGTTGATACACTAAATGAAGTATTTTGCATTCAGTGATAAATGCAGTAGCATTCCTGTGCTTTGAGAGCTGTATTGTGAAAAGTACTCTTTCAAAACACTTGAGAAGTTGGAACTGCCACCTGCCACTTCTTTTGGTTATTAAACTGAATCTTCTGAAACCTTAAGGATTGAAGGGGTTATTCTGATCTCATGTAATGTGGACAATAATATTTTGCTTATATTTTATTGTAGTGCATACAGTAGCTTGTAGTCAAACTGGTTCTTCATCACAGTTTAAAAACTTACCCATTCTTACTCAGCAAGGTTCAAAGTACCACTTGGTAAAGTGAAATGTCCTCAGTTTTTAAATTTTTAACAGGTTACCATTGAACAGAGTGGACTAAATGTCCTGCAAAAGGCTTTTGCAATCTAAACTATTGTAGGATTGTAAATAAAACATTTGTAATTTCCTCTGTCAACCATACTAGCTTTGTAATGTTTTGTATAACATATTAATTCATTTGGCTTCTGTCACTGGTGGTAATCAAACAATATACATCTTCTCTATCCCTAAAACAGGGAGTTGAGAAGGTGTTACCTGTGTTTACTTGTTATCAGGGCAGGGAACCTGGAGGACAGTGTTCTGTTTCTGCTGCTGCCGCCGCATTTTAAAATTATTATTTAGCTCCTTTTAAGTTTTCAGCTTACAGGCAGTAGGGAAATAGCCAACCACAGACTTGTAAAATCTTTTCTGAGTTAGAATCGTTTCAGTAAGATGTTACTTGGTGGTAGAGCATTATGTTTGGGCCTAAGCCTTTTGACCTCTTCTTTGCACCAGCCTTGCTGCTGCTTTTGAATGGCTTTGACACAAAAATGGGGGTAGGCTGTTGTTTTATGAACTTTTAATGCAGTTTACAGTGCTTGTGTTTATAGTTTAACAGGATCTGCCAGACTAAATGGAGCATGTGAAGGGCCTTTGCCTGTTCCAAAAGCCTTACCTGGTGCAAGGAGAAAGGGGATGGACAGGCAGGCACGGGTTAGGTGGAGTGAGGGAGGCATGTGCAGTGTCAGGGCCTTTCCTTTGCCATGCAGCATGAGGAGCACACTGCAGTGGTTGGGAGAGCTGGAAAGAAGCAGTGCAGCTGTTGTTCTCCCAGCCTGTCTTTATGGAAAAAAAAAAAAAGTGAGCAGGGAAAAGAAAGAAGTCTTTATCTGCTACCAAGAAATTTCAGTGTTACCTGAAGTTGAGGGAAAACTGTTGTTTTAGTCTGGGGAGAAGAGAGGTGGTGAGGGTTGCTCCCCAGCCTGGCGTGAGCAGCAGAAGCTTCACAGGAGGCAAGGCTCAGCACTGTGTTTCTGGAGTGTGCTGCTCAGGGTGCCCGCTCCGGCTGCTGGTACCCCTGCCCAGCCATCTGGCAGGCCTGTCATCCAGCTGTGTGTACTCAGGTGGGAAGAAGAGACTTGAAACAGGGACTGTTGGAAGAGCTGTGTGGCGGCAGAAATATTATTTATGGCATAAGAACCATGCTCAGTTGCTGGTGTGGTGGGGAGATAAACCTGTGAATAAAATGTGGATTTTGCTTGTGCCTCACGCAATTCATACGGAGGAAGGAGAGTTCCTAGCAACATCTAGCCACATGAGGGTGCTCTTGGGTTTCCAAAACTTGTCTGCTGAGCCACTCAACTGGAACCTCGGAGAGGAGGTTGAGCTCACTTCCAGGGCTGTGGAAATAGTGAATAAATAGAGATATTGCAAAAATCTTTTCCTTCTCGGTGGGAGCCAGAATAATTAGGTGCTTTAATAACATCAACGATTAAACATCTAAATGTTCAAACAGAGCTGGTTTGTCTGCTCACCCTGCACATCAGGGAGCAGTGAAGCTGCTGCTTTAGTTTGGTAGAGTTTGGTTTGCAGTTGCCTACTTCTGGAGCTTGTTACATGTTGTTGTATACTTGGTTACGTCTCGATCTGAGTGGTGAGCATCATTCTTTAAATTTGGCTTGGAAGGGACTTCTGAAGTTATTTGGTCCAGTTCCCTGCTTGAAACAGGTCCAGTTAGATGAGGTTGCTCAGGGCCTTTTCTGGGTGAGTTGTAAGTATCTACCTCCTTCCAGGTAGTTGTAGAGCGTGATAAGACTAAGACCTCCTCTGAGCCACCTTTTCTCCAGGCTAAACACTCCCAGCTCCCTCAGCTGCTCCTCATCAGACTTACGTTCCAGGCACTTCCCAGCTCCATTGGTGGACACGTTCCAGCCCCTCAATGTCTTTGTTGTAGTGAGGGGCCCAGAACTGGACACAGGATTTGAGGTGTGGCCTCAGCATTGCCAAGTACAGGGTCAAACACTGCCCTGCTCCTGCTGGCCACACTATTGCTGATACAGGCCAGGATGCCATTGGCTTTCTTGGCTACCTGGGCACACACACTGGCTGATGTTCAGCCACTGCCAACCAGCACCCCCGCGTCCTTTCCACCGGCCAGCTTTCCAGCCACTCTACCCCAGCCTTTAGCTCTGCATGGGGTCATTGTGACTAAAGGCACTTGGCTTTGCTGACCCTCATACAGCTGGCCTTAGCCTATTGATCCAGCCTGTCCAGATCCCTCTGCAGAGCTTTCCTACCCTCCAGCACATCAACACTCCTACTCAGCTTGATGTCATCTGTGGACTTGCTGAGAGTGCACTCCAGTAGGTAACTCCAGTAGGCCAGTGTCTTTCTTGTACTTGAAAGCCCTGAACACATTATTCCAGATCATGTGTCTTGTGGGCATTGAGTAGAGAGGAGTAAACACGTCCATCCTTCTTCTTGCCGCACATTTGCTCAACTGTACAGCTGGAAAGTGATTGATTGCCTTTACTATGGGTGTACACTCTTGACTCATGCTCAAATTGCCTGCCAGGCTACCCTCTACTATTCTGTTCTCTAGTGAGTCAGCCCTGTGCACTGGTACTATGGTGTGTGGTTACTCCTTCCCAGCTGTGCAGTAACCCTGAACTTCATGGTATTCTTGTCAGCCCATATCTTCAGACTAACATCCCTTTGAGTAGCAGGGCTGTCCTCAGTTCATAGAATCATACAATTCTGGGTTGGAATACCATCCTGGGTTGGAAGGGATCCACAAGGATCATTGAAGTCCAGCTCCTGGCCCTGTAGAGGACAGCCCCAAGAATCACACTGTGACCCTGATGGTGTTATCCGAACACTTCTTGTACTCTGTCAGGCTTTGTGCTTGTGACCACTTTTCAGGGGACCCTGTTCAAGTGCCCAACGACCCTTTGGGTGAGGAACCTTTTCCTAATATCCAACTTAAACTTCCCCTGATACAACTTCATGCCATTTCCTCAGGTCCTGACACTGGTCAGCAGAAAGAAGAGATCAGCACCTGCCCTTCTGCTTCCCATTGTGATGAAGTTGTTTACTGCTCACTCTCCCTAATTTGGTATTTATGAACTCACCATCATCCAGGTTGTTAATGAAAGATATTAAAGAGCATTGGCCCTCGTATTAATCACTGTGCACTGCCTTTTAACTGGTCATAAATTGTATGTTTTTCCTTTGAGAGGAGAAATTCTGTGAGTGTGATGGTCCGCCAATTTTCTGCCTTTTTTGTTGTTCATTTACCAATCAGTAATTCGTTAATAAAGATATTACAGGAGACTGTCAGCAGCCTTAAAGGCTGTGTTAAAGGCACTGTAAACAACACCCACTGCTCTCTTCTTACTCTTAATAGTATAAATTCATAGAATGTTAAGGGATTGGAATGGTCCTCAACGACCATCTAGTCCCAATTCCCCCTCCTTAGGTGGAATATGTCCCACTAGACTGGGTTGCTCAAGGCCTTATCCAACCCGGCCTTGAACACTTGCCCGGGTTGGGGCATTCACAGTCTCCCTGGGCAACCTGTTCCAGTGTCTCACCCCTCTCACAGTAAAAAATTTCTTCCTAATACCTAACCTAAATCTCCCCTCTTTCAATTTGTACCCATTACTCCTTGTCCTATGCCTACAGCTGCTGAAGAGTCCCTCTCCAGTTCCTGGTAGGCTCCCTTCAGATACTGGAAGGTTGCCATCTCATGGGTCAGGTTGGTCAGTTGCAGTTTGCGCTTGGGAAAGCCATGCAGGTTGTCCTCGTCACCTTCTTATCCTTTCTGTGTTTTGAAGTGACTTCCATGGGGACTTCTTGCATAACCATCCCAGGGATGAGGTTATCCTGACTGGCCTGTAGTTCCCTGGCCTCCTCCTTGCCAATAGGTGTGGTATTTTTAGCTTTCCTTCCCTCTGTCCCCAGTAATAAAAAATCTCTCCCAATACCGTGATCTTTCAGAGATGATGGACTAACCTTGCAAAGACATCAGCCTGCACCGTCATCACCCCCACATGCATCCTGTCTGTGTCACATGCATCCTGTCTGTGTCACATGCATAAATTTAGGTACTCCCAAACTCCTGCTTTCCTGTTCCTAGGTACTGCTTCACTGCCTCAGCTTTGCTAGCAGGGCTGAGGAGCTGTAGGGGGCAGACTTCACCAGTGAAAGCACATTAAAGCATTATTAATTCAGGAAGGCAAGAGGTGAGTTTAGAGCCATGCTGACAATTAGTTATCTGGCTTTCATGGTGATGTCCTGCTTTGCTGCCTGCCAGCTCTCTTTCAATTTCTGTAAGCAAAAAGGTGAGAAGAGAAATGATGATTTTCTAGATGATGGCCAAGTTGCCAGTTCCGTGCAAAAGATACAAGTGAAGAAATATTTCAAGTGTGACTCAACTCCCCACAGAGTTAAGAATAAACTTTCAGGCTGAGGGGGTTTTAATTGTTAGTACAGATACGTTGATAGCTTGCTTTTTTAGTTTCCTAAGTGGCTTGTAGCACTGGCTGGCTTGGTGTGTGCTTAAAGAAGCACTGTTGCCCAGTGCTGCCTGTTCAGACATAATGGATTGTCTAGACAGCTTGCTAGGGAGGAAACTTCTGGTTGCAGCACATTTTTACGATCTTTTTATAGGTTCTCGAACATCCAGATTTTGTAGATTTCATGAATCTTTAAAGAACCTTGTCTTTGCATTTAGGTAAGTGGTATGGAATCAACAGTTCAACACATGAGCACGTCATCAGAGACAACATCTGCCAATGTTCTCTCCTGTACAGGAGATGGGGCATATCTTGCACTCAACTTTCTGCTGCTGACTTTCTAACATGTACTCCGTAGGAAAGGCAGATGTTGTCACTCTGGAAAGCTGTTCATTTGATATGTTAGGGCCTTGGGGACACTATTTACTCAGGAATTTTGCTTCTGTTGGAAATGAGCCTGCTGAGATAACCATACCCACTGCTGTATGCAGTGGGAGGAATGGACAGTGAGGTGACCTGAAGTGCTGAGCTGGTGGCAACACTCACTTGGTCCCAATTAAAATGCTGCAAGGGGCAGGTGTGACATTGGATGTCTAAGCTGTCATAATTTGCTCTGTGAACTGTATGTGGAGGTCATGCTCAAGGTACAACGTGATCATTGTACACAGCCTGATTTATTTTTTCGCTGCATTTCATGTCCTATATGTTTTATTAGCTTTATTTAATTATTTAAATATTACTGGGGATATGAAGTTACTAGTTTCTAGTAAGCTGGAAATAGGGAATATATTTAATAAATCAATGCTTCTGAAGCTCTTATAAATAACGTCGTTTTAACAAGACATTTCCTTATGCTGGAGATTGAAAGGCACTTATCACTGGAACATCAGTGCTTTGCCATTTTCATTGCTGTATCAAGGGAAAACAAAATAAGCCTTTTTCTATCTCGACACAAATGTCATGCTTTTAGCCTGTAATGCAGGACAGAGACCATCCTGGACTGAAAACAATTGGTGATAGCTTTATTTTATGAAAAGATTCCCATTTTTTCCCCACTCTACACTCCCACTTTACAAGGAGTGATGCACCAAAGGTTCACTGGAAAAGGGTTTTCAAAGTCTAGGAGGACATTTCAAGTGAGAGAGACGAGAGATCTTAGCCAGTCTCCCTTGGCTGTTTGCTTTTGAGGGGCGACACAGGAAATTCTATTTTGCGTCCCATCTCTGAAGCAGGGAAATGAAGCAGTAGAACCCTGGTATTTGTATCCCATGGGAGTGCTGAGCAAGGACGAATTAGGGCAGAGGGCTTAGGTGCTCCTGCTTTCTTGTTCTTCATCCCCTGTAGCCACCACAAGAAGGTGCATGCAATTGGCTCTGTTTAGCCCTCATTGCCCATTTAGTTTGTGTCTGTCTCTGCCCTTGAATGCTTTTAGCCCTGTAAAGACTGGAGCTGAGCACTCCAGTTACACAGGCTGCAAAGCAGTATCATGGCTCATGGATGGGATACGAGAGACTGAGCTGCAGGCTCCTGCTTGCACAGGTAACTCCCAGTGTATTAGTGTGACCAGAGTGGCTCTGATGTTTTCCTGGTAAGCCAGGCTGCAGACAGGAGAGAGGGAGCCCTCAGTGGGAGCCTGAAGCCAGCATCCTAACCCTTAGGCTGTTTAGGTACTGCTGGTTCCCCATCTTTTAATATTAGTGTGATTTTTTTCCTAACTTGGGATGGAAAAACATCTGAAATCTCGGTGTTTTCCGTAAGAGAAAAAGGGCTCCTGTCTGGTTCTATCTGTGACTTACTGACTGGCCTGCAGAAGCTGAAGGCAAGCCAGTCTAGCCCCATGAATTGCAAAGGGCCTGAATCTGAGGCTCAGTCTGGTGGGTTGGAGTCCACATCTCACGTCTGATGAGATGAGTACTGCCTTCTGTGGTGCTGAGATCAGCCCTTCATCAGGGAAGACTGCCTGCCTCATGAAGTTTTACTTACTGATTTTCTTTTGAAACAGTAAGTTCACAGTTGGCTTTATCTATTTTTATTGTTTGACTAAATTTTTTATGAACCTGCATGCCCAAGGTGTGCTGAAGAACTAACACCAAACCAAACACCCTTCTGGTGTGGATGCCAAGTTGTCACTTCTGATGTTTGGCAGTTAACAGGTGCCCAAAGAGTGACTACAAATGCTGAAGAGAAGGAACTTGTTTACAAATTATTTGTCAGTTCTGTTCCCGCGTGTTGGGGAGGTGGGCGTTGCTATGGAAAATGGTGTAGACCTTGGCAGTAAGTGTGAAGGCTGTTTGATGGGAATGCTGAAGTGGAGCAGGTTTGGCCTAGGTATCAATTACATTCATCTGCACTGAGATGTGACGGTCAGCTTTCAAAGACAGGCAGTACATTATCTTCTCCCTTGCCTTCCAGGTTGATACTTTTTACTGTTGCATGCACCTGATATATTTCAGGTTGCATTAGGTATTGGGGCAAATTATTTAGACATTTAGTGGTGTGATAGCACCGTGTTGAGCAGTGCTGGCTTACAACCACATTCCAGATTGCAGCCAGGACTGCTGGAGAGTTGTACAGGACATGGTGTCAAGGAACAGACAGAATTAAGGTGGAAGGATTATTTTGTAAGTCATACCAGTTCCTGAATTCACTTCAGAGTCTTGTCCCACCAACAGTTATTCCCGTTTCAAGGCCCAAACCATCCCCTTTTCACTTCCAAACACTCTACTTCATTAAAGCTGTGATGAGGAAATCTTACATTGTAAAAGGTTTTTTTCTCTTTGTGCAAAGAAAGGTTAGTGTTGGAACTGCCTTTTCAAATCATGATTTAAATTACCAAGCAAGAAATATGGGAATAAAATAAATTATTTTGTGTCTTTACTAAAGAAAGTTTGGTTCATGTGGTGATATGTATAAATGGAATAACTATATTTTAGTGATGATCCATTTGAATTAAATTTTTTATCATCTTAAAAAATTAAATGGTCAAATATTGCATTACTTTTACTTGTAACTTATAGCAAGCTGTTTGGGTTGAAAATTGGTTTAAAAAAAGTGCAAAATGACTTAATTTATATTATAAAAAAGTAAATGAACTGCAGTTTTTCTTCTGAAGGTTCATTTTGTGGAAATGTTTCTTTTTTAAAAACAAATGAAGGGGATAGATTTTCAGATAGATTTTTAATAAAATGAATTTACTCTTTTTTTTCCTCATTCTTTTATCCTCTCAGTCACTAGTGAAAGACACAAGAACAAAGCAGATGTTAGTCAGCTCCAGTCAGTTTCTTGTTGTTAGACTAAATGAGATATTTTCACTAAGCAAAACTGAAAAAGTAGAAAAGTTGTTTTTGCAGAAGCAGACAAAGCCTTCTAAGCTCTGGTTCCAGTGCACCAGCTAGTAATTCTTCAGATGTAGAATTTGACTCGTTAAAGCTGTGCAGTAGTGATTTAAATGATGTTAATAGGTTGGCAGGTATAGGCCTTATTAGAAGGGTGCATAATCACATTTCAAAATCTAATTTTGTTTTATGCTTCAGAGCAAATGTTTTTAGCTTCAGAGTGTTATTTTGTCTTGTAACTGAGTGGTGTGCAGTCTCTGTCTGTAGGAGGAGGTGACATAGCACTGAGCGAGGCTGGGAAGGAAGGATGTAACTTAGCTCTTCATGAGAAGATGCTTCCTGTATCATCTCGAATCAGCAGCAGAAAACGTGTCGTTTTTTGGTGAATCGTGAATTTACGGTGTGGGACAGGGTGTACACAGTCTCCCTCCAAACACTTGGATTACTAGTCATCAGCATGTTTCCCTCCATGTGGAGGGAACTATACCACCATTATTCCTGAAGTTACAAAGGCCTCTTTTCAGATGCATTTATTATGTGTCCTACTTTCTCTTTGCTCTGCTCTGTGATCAGTATGCATTACATCTACTGCATCAGGATCCCATGTCCTCTCCCAGGGGTAGGGGAAAAAATCCAAATCCCAGAATTCAGTTCTGACAGATTTATTTTTACTTGCATGGTACATTTACAAAAAAGGGTCTTGTTCATCCTGACTGATTCCATGGAGCAATAGAAATCTGTGAAAGGAAGACAGATCCTGTGTATTTCAGGGAAACATTTTTTATTTTTAAAAGCTGGTTAAAGCTGTCTTTTTTACTATTACCCACTGCAACTCAGAAGTCTGAAGAGAATTTGGGAGATGGAACATTTTAAATATTCAGAACATCTGTGTTTCTTTGCTTAAGGTATGAGTGTCAGGATTTTTTTCACATCAAAATCAGGACCAGTACTGCTGTTTCTAAAATACATAGACTGCTTTGGTGTTACACTTCAGTAGCCCTTGCAAGCTTGCTGCATTTTTTTTGTGTGCATGCGCGCATAGTTAATCTTTAAAATTTGACATTTATCTCTATGATAATAAAAATTATACCATCCTCTCCTTTCTTGAAGTGGCTTTTTAGTAGGTTGCTTTGTACATGTCACAAACTCTGCAGTTGTTGCTAGGTAATTTTTTTCCCCTCCTTATCTCCAGTTTGTATAGCCTTTGGAAAAAAACAGTTGCTGGTCTTGAAATTCTCTGCTTCCCATCAGCCCTGGGTTTTTTGTGCTTTTATACAAACCATGACAAACTTGCAGCGACTCCTTGCTTATATCAGTGTTTTCCACTTTGTCTGCCCTTTGTCTTTGCACCCCTTGGCATGTAAAAATCGGGGGCAGTTATTTTAAGAAAATAACTTCTAGATTTTTTTACTGTGTCTTCAGAGATGCTATTTACTCCCTAATGCCTTTCTTCACCCCCTGTTGGGAATAGGTTGTAGTAGAAAAAGTAACTGCACTTAGGGAATAGAGCAAGCTTAATATGGAAATGGCTTAAAGTAGTCTTGTACACAAGTTCCCCATTTAGTTTTTGTGTACAGTAGATGTAAAAAACTGATCACTCTATAAAGAAATTCACTGTTTCTTCAGAGGAGAACTCAGAAATGTAATGAGGATTTTGTGGATAGGATTGTTGCTTGCAGCTCATTGTTTATGGTTCACCTGTCATCATTCTCCACATCCCCTGCACTCCTGAGTACACAATGCGAAAGGAACACAGCAGTGGAGGGCAAATCCCAGGATCTCTTGGTCAGGGATAAAAGGATGGTGCCCTGTGGTGGCAAAGTCATCTCTTTGGTGAACACTTCCAGTGCACTCTCTTCTGCTTGTTTTGGTTTGGAGGCTTTTTGTTGTCCTTTTTATGAGTAAAAATGTTTATAAAGGATCATAATAGCCAAAGTCTTTTGCCTCCAGCAATGGCTGGGTGCCAGGATGCTTAGCAGTAATGGTGAAGATATTCTTGATCCTCTTTCTCCCCCCACTCATTCTTGTCCCCTCACTTGTATTGACAGAACAGTTTGTGGGATTATGTTTTGAACCAATCTTGCTTAAAATACGGGCTTGTTCTTTTTTTGTGTGTGTAAAATCTTAAAAAAAGAAAGAGAAAAGCCCACATTTTGTGGCTTCAGTGGGAAAGGCTTCAGGGAGCTAAAGAGTTGTCCTGTTATAGATTGAGGGGAATGAGAGGGGCTTAAACTTTTGCTGGGAAGTGTGAACAATTTGTGAGTACACACCTGTGTCACCATCAAACTCTTCATGACAGAGCCACTTACTTAAATCAACTACCTTTTGTTCTATGTCTTGAAGGTTTATTAGTTTAGGAGCATTGAACTGCAAGCACATGGTGTTCAGAAAATGTGGTATTCAGAAGTGCACCTTACATAAAAACCACTGGTCTTGTCAAAACAGGGATTTATCTGTGGTCAAACTAAACAGCTGGGAAGTTGAAGGGGAAATTCTGTTTCATGGAAGCTCTGTCTCGCTTGGCTGCTCCAGTTACAAGTGCTGTAATCAGTAAGGCAGTCTGCAAGCTCTCAAGTGAAACTCTCTACTGGTCTCCTGTCCTATAAATTCCTTCTGCTAATGCAGTGGAAATTCCTGCTGCTTGGTGTCTGTATACAGTAATTTAGATCTGTGCAGACTTGCTGTAAATAGAATGAGTTTTGGTTTAATGGTTGTGAGGGGACACTGCAGGCATGGAGGTTCTGGAAAACCTTCTGCTACCTGAAATCCTTCTGTTCTCTTTTCCCTAGAAAGTTGCATGGAGATTGGAATTATTGCCAACTTTATCTACCTTTTTTTTTTTTTTTTTTTTTTAAATAACAGATGAATTTCCGTAGTCACCTTCACACTTTTAAGTTTCAATATACTTAAATGATGTTTATGGTAGCAAATGAGAAGTTAGAAACTGAGACTTTTTTTTGCTACTGCTGGCCGGAAATTTGTGAATTCATTGTTGGTGATAAAGGTTGTCACCAGTGAATGGTCACATCTTCACAAACATACATACATAAATTATTTTAATGAATTTGGTCAAAATTGGTCAGAATGTAGGAGATGCTTCCAGATCTGAGTGGGTAATAGCTTCATGACCTGGTGCTGTAGGACATGGAAAAACCCAGGTGGAAGGTCCTTAATTCAAATCAGAGACATGAAAAGTTTGAACTGATTTCCCAAATCCCATCTGTATGTTTGCCTCTCTTCATCCTCCCTCAGATTTCCCTAAGTCTTCCTTTTTATTCCAGCATAGAACAAAAATCCAGAAATACAATTTTTTTTTTGAAAACAGGATTCTTGTTCAACAGCCTACCCTGTTATTATTAACTATAATAGATATTTGAAAGGAAGCTCTATGAAATGGAGTAGACTGTGCCATCATTTTGAGATATTAGCATCTTTGTAATGCAGTTCAGATAATTAAAGAAAACATGTCTGACATTTTCGTGTGTGTAGCTGGGACTGGGCAGAGGGGAGAGGCAAAAAGAGGCGAAAGCCGAAAGCTTCCTACAATTTCCTACATGCTTGTGATTACTTTGAAGCATTTAGCTATTGATACTAAAATGGGTTATTCTGAGGTTAACTGAGGTAATCGCCAAGAGATGTTTAGCAGGCCACATCCCATTGTTTTAGCAAAGGAGGCAGCTGCACAAGGCATTCTTCTGTTTGGATGCTGAATTAGTAGGGCCAATTTGGGGGCTAGGACTTCTCTTGGCTGGTGGTGGGTTACCTAGGCAACAAGGATTAAACTTGTCCCCAAAAATCCTAAATGAGGAGATGAGTTTAGATTTTTATGAAGAGTGTCTAGCTTTGTGTTTGTATACATACTTACACATGCATTTATGCATGTCTGACGTCAGTGTCCCGAAAAAAATTCACAAACACCTTCTTTTTGTGGTGTCTTCACAGCAGAGGAGGTAGGGTGTCAGGCCAGTCAAGCTCAGACAAGGCTGAAAAAGAGAGGGATCACTTATCAGCATTTTTCTCAAAGATGTGCAGTTCAAAAGGTGGTAAAGTATTACCTGGTAGTTAACTTCCACAGTTTCTGGGAGTAACTTGCTGCATTATACATGCAACCTGGCATTGTAATCTCTGGCATGGTGGAATCTGAGTCAGACTGCATCTGGTCTAATGCACAGCTTGGTTTTGTAATGTTTAGAAGAACTTTTATTCATCTCTTTAATTACAGTCTTTAAATGAGAAAGGGCATATTGTTTCTAATACTATAGTAGTCTTGATATCTTCTGAGATATAAGCTGCAAAGAATAAGTTTCAGTACTATTCAAAATAAATTAAACTGTTTTCACAGAGAGTTTATAACTCCCAATTACAAGAATTTTAGAGTCAAGGCTGCATGCTCTGCAGTGCTTAACTTACTCCATTTTAGTCTTTTTTGGAGGCCTTTGTCTACTGCCTGGTAGGGCTGTGGGCGATATCTTTGATAAACTATGCTGATGATAGTGTAAAATATTGTTAAAATTATTGTAAAAATAGAAAATTGGTACTACATGTTCTTCTTGCTGTGACATTCTCATCATCCCTGCTTATCTTGCTGTCAGAAAAAGAAGTCTCTGGCTATAGTTAGCATAGGAAGGCGAATCTGGCCAAAAGAAGAGTGAGCTTATCTCTTATCTGCCGCCTCCATCATTGGCACAGTTGGGAGCAAAGGCCTGACTTCACAGCTCTTCTTGCAGGTGAAGGGTTGGGGCAATTCTTTAGTTTGACTTGCTCTGGGGTTTTTGATGCTCCTGGTGTAGGAGGTGAGCAGAATCAGGAGTATTTGTAGCGAAAGCGAAGGCTGCCCAGAGTCATCAAAACTCTGCTATGGCATCCTCTGGGCTTCCCATTTCACTGTCACTGTTGCAGCTTTAGAGAAGGATTTCCTCCTGAGGTCCATGCTCAGTCTGAGTCCTGTGTCTTCTAAAGCTGTTCATGATGCTTTCACTCCACCTTTCAAATACAGAGCTTATTTCCATAGCTCTAAATCCTTTGGGCCACAGCTCTCTTATTCCAGTGGCTTTCCAGGCCCCATGATCTGCCTAATAGGCTGTTTTCCTTCATTGGTCCTAAGTCAGGTAACTGCTGCTTTTGCCTGCTGCAATCTCATGGACACAGTGACTAAGAACAACAGTCAGTACATTGGAATAGAAAGGAGAGAGACTTCTATACTGAACAGGCAAGAGCAGCAGTAACACAGTAGGGTAGTTTCAGTAGTGATGCTATTGGTGAACCCAGTCTTTACAGGGGCAATACAGTGCTCTAAGTACCTTGACTTAGATATATCTAGCCTTAAGTTAAGTGCCTTGCCCTAGTAGCAATATTGGCATGTGTGTGGCGCTGGTTGTCTTTTTTTTCTTCTCCTAATCTTACTGGCCTACTAGTACACCAGGAGCGGAGACCTGGTGTTTTCTCTCAGCTGGACTTGGGAAGCAGACAGTTTGGTTAGCATATGTTGCACAAGGTCCATTGGTAGGGGGCTTGCATGTGTACCTGCTGCAAGATTGCCGCAAAAGCATCTTCCATCTGGAGAACTCCAAGAAATGTCCTTGCTTTGGAAGAGACTAGTCCAGAGTGCTCTTCTTCATGCTTTTTGTGGGAGGGACTGGGGTAGGAGTTTGCTTCTGCCTGCCCCCAGGTTGGTTACACTCATTCTGCTGTGATGTGTGGAGATGGCTGGGCTGAACTGTACTGCTCCATGTGGATTTCCCAGCTCAGCTGGCATTCATCAGTAGTTTCTGAGCCCAACAGCTGGAACCTTGTTCACAGATACTATACTTGCTAAAACTTCCTCTGTATTAGAACAAAAAAAAAAAATCTCTGTTCTCCCCTGCTTGCTTTTATAATTTTGCTTTCTTTTTAATGCTTATAACATCAGCGGTACTGTGAGGAGGAGGCATGTATGTGTATGCAGGCATATTTAGGTATAAACACGCAAATTAAATGTTGACAGGACTGGTATCAGTGCAGTACAACTGATGTAAACAATTCTGCATCCTTTTGTAAGACAGTGGAAATTCTTAAAGATGAGGTAAAGGTCAACCTTATTTTGTGGGTTTATATAACTGCATTTTTCTCTAATTTTTTTTTCTTCACTGTGGGACTCCCATAAACTGAAGCTGTGTACAAAGCAAATTACACTGCAGATAGCACAGCAAAGGCTGTCAGCTGCACGGAAGGTGCCCAGGGTACAAATATTTTGATTTAGCTTTTCATTCCTATTGTCCTGTGTGTTGCTAGCAGCAGGGGTAAAACTTTCAGAATAAATTGTAACTTTTAAATTGCTGCTCTTTAAGGGTCACAGAATGGTCAAGATAGGTGTTACTGCTAATTATCTCTGGTGAGGACCACTGTGCTAAGTGGTATTCAAAGGTTTCCCTTAAATCAAAGGCTGTAAAATCAGGGAAGTAGCACATTAATGGGAAAGGCAGGATGTTAAGAAATAGAGTGTGGATTGTTTGGCTTTTTCATATGTACTAGTGCATTTGTGTCAGATTTTTCTGAAGTAGTTGTAACTCGTAATTGCTTTCTTAACCGTGCAATTGGTAATTCCCTTTGGTGAGGAGGTAGAGTGGACCCTGCAGAACCCAAAGGGGAAGAATAGAGCAGTTGCTGATGCTTGTAGGTGTGTGCTGACGGACAGTGTGGAATATGAGTGAGAAGCCCTGGATAGGCAGGATAGTGCTGAAAAAATGTTGGCCTACTTATATGTAGGTTTTTGAGAAGGAGGAAGAAGACTGGGTAATAATCCTGGTGGGAGGGGAAAAAACATGAACTTGAGAGACCAGCACAGAAGATTTTAGAAGGTTGTGATGCTACGTAAAATGAGGCAAAGAAAACCAAGGCAAGTACTTGCCTTCAAACTAGAGAAGATGAATGAGGGGAGATAGGGATAATGTTGATGTAGAGGAGGTTTCATCAGACTTGAACTTCTAATCTCAGGTGTTCTGTCTCCCATCAAGTACTGAAAGCTTCATTGAGCTTTTAAAAACAAAAGTTCTTTGTGTGTATCTTCAAAGAAAATCTTCTGGTTACTTTTTGTTGACTAAAGGACTCATGCCGGGCTTTTAAGGAGAGTCAAATACTAAGAGGACTGGCTTCAATGAACTGACATTAGATGTGGCCAAGAGAAGGCACTGTATGAGCCAAGGGATATAAAAAATGGATTTCATTGGAGGAGAGTAATTTGTTTGCTATAGGCTGGGGTGATATTTTCAGAAGAGGTTCAAGACCCTCCAGAATGTTATGCTCCTATCTTAGATGGGCTAGAGAGGAAAAAGTGACAATGTTTGGGTACAAGTCAGTGTGAAGACCAGATAGAAGGGAATGTCTGAGAGATGCTGAAGTACTGCAGTGACAGGGTTGAGCAGATATGTAAAAGTAACTCAGAGTTTGTGGAATTCCTAGGTCATGGGCCTGAAGGAATGGAGATGAAGAGCATTGTCTCTTTATAGACAATGTCCTTTCAAAAAGACAGCGGTTTGGATCAGAGCCAGAAGTTTTTGGTGCTAAGATTTCGTTTCTTCTGTTTTGTACCATGAGTGAAAGTCCCTTCTTAGTCCCTGTGAATGTAAAAGAAATGCTGGTTTCAGACAGCATTTGCAGGTTTCTATCACTTCTTGAAAAAAGGAGAAGAAAATCTAAATGTATCAGTTCACACTGTCTGTCTGTAATGCTGCTTCCTTCCTTCTTTCTGGAAGGAAAGAGGAAAGTGCCTAGCTGGATATGTAGATGACTGAGAGTGAGAGAAAAAGTTTTGGATCACCCAGTAACAGTCATGCAGAGCCTTGCTGCCCTTGTCACCCCAGTTACTTCCTGGGTGCCCTGTGGGGTACACGGGAATTTCAGAACAGAGCATCAGAGAAACCCAGGTTCTGACTGGGAGCTGCTCAGAATGAGCAAGGTGAGGAGTGCTAGCTGGCATGCTTCTCTGCAATTCTGCTGCTGTTTTTAGATGAGACAGCTGAAATCAGGATTGCCAGGGAGACAGATAATGCCTGAGGCAAATATCTGAGGATTTGCTGCAGCTGAGGAACTGTAAGTGTGAATGTCTCCTTTTCAGAATCCACTGCCTGGGCCCAACCTCCTGTGGCAGGTACCTCACAAATCCTCTTCAGAGAATGTGGCAAAATTTATTTTTAAGATACCACTGCTTAGTGCAGGACCTGTGCTTAGCTTAGAGCACTCTTTGGAAGTGTGAGAGGTCTGAGTTAAGCTTCTCATGTCAGCCTGGGGATACAAGTCTGCATCTTCCAACTGTCCAAAGAGTTGCCGTTGTTGCCAGGCTGGGATGAGGAGCAGCATCATATTTGCCTGCAGCTCAGAGCTGAACCCCTTTTACAGAAGAGACCATGAGTTCTGGAGATGAGCAGAAGATCAAATGAGGGAGAGAGTGTTGTACTGTGGCCCAGTGGCTAAGACCCACAGGGAGCACAGAGAGTGCAGGTTGCAGCTCCTGCATCTTCAAAGTGTGTACATTTTACAGTAAACAGACCATGGATAGTAACCTCAAATAATTCCCAGCCATGACTGCATTTTGTAACTGTTCCAGGTTGGATATATTACTGTTTTCAGGCTCTTTCACAGCATCTAAGCTCTCAGGTTTTGGATTGCAGTGTTGTTAAGGAAGGCATTGGACATCTGACTGCTTGGGCGGGAGTCCTTTGATCGTGTGGCAGGAACAGGTCAGGTGGGCAGGCATTGTGGTCCATAGTCAGATGATGGAAATTGGATGTCCTTTGAACAGCACCACAGTCTCACAAAATATAAGAATTAGCTGTGTACCAAGGGGTAGGAGGATTAACTACCCAGTCATCTGTTTAGAAGGGGACTCAGAGGTAGAGACTGTCCAGCATGCTCTTAGAAGGAGTTAGTGAGCAGTGTTTTTCATACAGCAAGTCAAGAGTTTAATTACAGGAGGCAGTTTTGGTGAGTGACTATGATGTAATGGCATTCATAAGGAGTGGGAGAGAGAGTAAAACCAGTAGCCTTCATAAGAAGAAAAGAGTTTATTTCCTTATCAAAGCTATATAGAGGGCTCAAATGCAAACTCTCCCACCTTGCAAAGACAGGCAGTGGAAATGGCAAGCTTTTCCTTGACCTCAAAACTAGGAAGGAACCAACCAAAAAGGAGGAGCTGGGTCAAATGTCTAAGGACAAGTGTAAGTGAATGTAGTGCAAGGGATGTAGGTACAGAATTAGAAAGGTCAAGGCACAAAATAAGATACAACTAGTAAGTGAAATTGAGAGCTACAGTAAATAATTTTTAGGATGTTAAAGTCTTTGCTTCACTTTCCCAAAAGGAACTAGCATGGTAGCTGGCTTGGTATAAAATGCTTCTTGACTAAAAATAATGTAACTGTTTGGACCTCTGTGCCATCCTCAAGTGAAAGCTGATACTGTGGACTCTTCTTTGTGTTACTTGGCATCTATCCCACACCAGAATCTTGGATTTACTACTTTCATTTTGGCCCAACTGATAATAATCATTGTTATTTACAATGCAGTCTCTGTCTGCTTTACATTTTTCATATCTGACATGCAAAGTGCTTCCCACAGGAGGCCTTTTAATTTCATCCTTCTTCACCCTCAAGCTGTATAGAGTTTTCTCCAGTTAGTGCACAAAAAAACCTACAGAGCTGCTCCTTCCCCCAGCATGAATAGGCTTTTCCAACATAAATCTCTCATCTATCAATGGATTAACATGCTTAAAATGCAACTCACTGAGTGGTTTAAAGAGCTCAGCCATGGGTAATAAAGTACAGTACCTTTCATCGCAGTAATACCAATTCTGATCCACACAGGATGTTAGTGACTGGGAGTTACTGCTTGAACTGAATCAGCTGAATGTGGTTACAAACCCATGTCAGGAATTTCTCTCTGGGCAGAATGGAGTGAGCTGTGCAGGCAGTGCCTTCCTGTTTCAGGGAGTAGAAAGATATGCACCCACATTTAACTTAGACAGTTTTTAAGACGTTTGCTAGAAGTAAATGGTGGTACAGTGGGGTTTCTTGTTTTGTCCTTTTAAAGAAAAGAGATGATGGTGGGGCAAAAATCCCAATATCATACTTATTTTCATACTTTTCTTCAAACATGAATAATGTTTGCAATGATGTTTATAACTTTGTTCAGTTCTCAGATGACATGGTCTGGGGCACTGATTGGTGTCTCTTACTATCTTCTTGGGGTAGGACTAGTTTGCATACACATGAATTTTGGGGTTTTAAGCATTTAAAAGATGGGGTTTTTGCACATACCTGTCACTGTACTCAGCAGAATCAACATTTTTAAAAAAAAATACCACTCCCATTACAGAACTAATGTGTTTGGACCCCCTTGAGAAGGGAGCCACTCGGAAAAATGAGTCACAGTTTATTTCCAGACCTTGAAGTAATGGGTATGTGATTTTTTTCCCCTCTGAATTTTTTAAACCATTTGTCAAAGAAAATAAACTTTAGCCTTGGTTAAGAAGAAGCAGTCATGTGGCAAAACATTTTAGCAGTTCAAATAAGGGCTAGAGAAGCTACAACCCTTATGGAAAGTCAGGTATGTAATTCTCTGCCTTTTTTTTTTTTGGTAATGCAGTGTGGTGATGTGTAGTGTCCTGAAATAGACTTCTGCATCTGGAGAATACATCTGTTAAGTAAAGCAATTAATAATTATATATTGGGTTGTTTTTTACAACAACTCAGATGTGTTTCTGCAAAACTACTACCAAATATGATTGCTCTTACCTCTTTTGTTTTCTCTCTCCTTCTTCCCTTCTTTCTTGAATACATTACCAAGCAAAATTTGTAGCAGAAACTAAAACTTATAAACTTGTACAGTGAAATGGAGATTGTCTAGCATCATCATAGTTTTGAGCAAAAGAGACTCTCTGTGCTAGTAATTAGTTCTCCTGCTTCGGCTGAAGTCCTGTTTCACACAGTGTTTTTCTCATCCATGCTCAAGTGTTTGCATGGATCCATGGATTTTGTAGCTTGCCTCACAGTAGCTGTAGAAATGTTGACATTTTTGGTTTCATGAACGTCCTAAACTTCTGCTCCTTCGATGTAGTTTTAGTTCTTTGATTTCTATTATGAAAATGAACTGGGGAAATTAGGACTTGGTGTCCAGGGAAGGGTATTTTAAAAAGAATCCTTGAGCATGTGGAGAACGCAGGAGGAAAAACACAGTGTATGCAGGGCATATCTGACAGCTGGTAGGAAGGTTTAATGAGTGAAGGGCCATGGGCCCTTCACCTCCAAAAAAGAAAGGCTTCACAAAGCTCCAGAAATGCATGAGGCTCATGTGCTTTGGGCTGTGCCAGCACTGGGTCTAGCTTTTATTTAGTCTTGTGTCCCTGAATTTTGAGGCTGAGGAGCCACTACCATAAAATACTGAAAGTCAGCATTTACATTGACAGTGGTTTTGCCAATTCAATTCCAGGTGATGGCTGACAATGCTGCAGGTTGAGTATGGCTCCTGGCCAGTTGTGCCTTCCTCTTTGGGTGGCAAAATAAAATGATTCAGCTGGGTGCAGTTGATGCCTTTTCCTGGTCTTAAAATGAAGAGTCAAACATGGTTAAAAGGGAAGAGGGGATTTTACCTTGGTATTTATTTTAAGGATCCTTAGGTGCACTACGTCCAGGTCGAGGAAGTCAGTCGTCACAGTCAGGAGGTGTCCTGAGGTGTGGGTTTGCCAAGTACTATAAAGAGAATAGTTACTAAGGGGTGTCTGAGGGCCAGACTGATACTGATACGAAGGTATAAAGAGATGCAGAAAATGAGACTATTACTTGGCATGCATATGTATCCTTAGGCAGCTAAGTGCTGTTTTCCCATCTCACTGAATTTGCTGCTAGTGTTAGTGGAGGTTGATGTCTTCCTTGCTTGAGTCAGCAGTGGGACTATTTCTTTAGCTTTCTCTACTGCTTCTGAAGTGGCAGCAACAGAAATCTTCTAGTGATGTGCTAGTGATGAAATCTTCTAGTGATGTACCTGTCTTGTAGCACGGCTTTGGGCTGGTTGAATTAACCCTGTTAGGACAGTAGTTCATCACCTTGGTAGTTAAGGGAGTCCAGTTGGTCTGAAGTAGGTATTTTTAACTTAAAGTGCTTCTAAGAAAGGAAGGCAGGAACAGCACCTGCTAATGTGTAGGAACCCAGAGTGCCGAGAATATTTCTCTGCCTGTTTTTAAGGGTTCTTACCCCCCTGAACAACACTGTTTTAGCCTCCAACCTTGGAAAAAATTACCAACGATCAGACAGGAACTAGAAAATACAGTGGTGTGAATTAGGTGATAGACTACTATGTAAGATTGTCACAGGGTGAAAAATTCAGAGGTTTTGGGCTTCTCTTTGTAGTAAATAGGTAACAGTAAAAAATATCAAAATGGAGGATTGTTGGTGTTCTCTAAACCTTCTCCTTCTTCTACTACTCCATGTTCTGCAGTAAAAGTAGTTTGGAATGATTGGATAGAGAATTCCGCAGTTCCTGCCCGTGTTACTGAATAATTGGTAGGAAAGTGAAAATAATGTACGTTTTTAGTAACTATTGGTTAAAATATCTTTAAAAGGCCGTGTAAATCTTGATAGAGAGACTCCACTCCTGCTTTTCTGTTCTCTGTGCTGTACCTGGGTCACGCTAGTGGCTCTGTTCCTCTGATAAGACTTAATAAACAACAATCCGGCAGCATTGAAACTCAAGGAAAAGTCTTGGTTTATCTTTGAAACTCCTTGCAAGGACTTTTAGAAAATTCTCTCCCATCAGGAGGGACTTGATTTGCCGCATGGTTCAGTGTCACTAATGAACAGTTATTGTAGCATTTTTGTTAAAAATGAAGTTTTTATTTTGCTATACAATCAATGGCTATGGGGTTGTGTATTTGATTATTCATCAATAAGACAGCTACATATCTTCCAGTGATATGCTGTGAATGTGCCAAGCAAATGCCCTGGTTGCTTCGTTCCTTCTTCTCTCCTTCCCTCAAGAGGGGTATTGTGTTTTGTGGCTCAGCATTTTGTTGTGACAGATGCAGAAATGGGTGCTCATCCCGCACTCCTTGGTGCTGGCAAAGGCAAGAGCAAAGTGTGTTTTGTCCTTGGAGTGAAAGCGGTGATGTCTGTGGGAGGCTTTTTTCCAGGGAAAATCTTGCCACAGTCTTGTACCTGTCTTGTAGCAGCTGCACTGGGCCCTTCACCACAGGCAGCTGCACTGCACTAGGGAACAGAGCTGTGGACTTCAGGTGACCTTCTAAGCCGCTTGGATTGAGGCACTTGGAAGACAGAGATAATGACCTAAGAGAAAAAATGCTTGCACTGCTGTGCTTGTGGCCTGTTATTAGTATTGGGAAGGCTTTTGTGAAACATTTCTTATTCCAGCTCCACTAGAGCAGTATCCAGAGTCCTTCATGTTTGATACAGGAAGGTATTTTTGAAATGCTTTCTTTTAAAAAGTTATCTTTGTAAATACTTGGTTGGCTTGCAAGCCTTTGTTTTATTGTTTCCTTTTTGAACACAGCCCAAAAAATGTTTTTGAAATCAGGACTGTTATTCTTTATTTTTCTGGTTGTTTTTGTGGGGATTTTTTGCGGAGCGTGGTGCTGGTTGTGAGAGTGTTTGGTTGTTTTGTTTTTATTTTTTTTCAATCCTATCCCTCATTTTCTGCTGTTCCCTACCACCAAAGACTGTGGCCACTTCATGCTTCCCAATTCTCACTTCTACCCCGATTAACTTTGGGTTGGTTGGGAAAACATATTTGATTCTTGCATTCCTGTTCTGTTGCAGATTTTGACTTGAACTATTTTTGGCATTGGAGCAAGTTTACAGACTACGTGCAGTGTGTCCTCACCTTCACTGGTGTGACTGGTTACATCACTTACCTGTGGCTGGACTCCTCCCTCTTTGTGGAAACACTGGGCTTCCTTGCGGTGTTCACTGAGGCCATGCTGGGTGTTCCCCAGCTGTACCGCAACTACCAGAACAGATCGACAGAAGGAATGAGGTACGGTGCTTGTCCTACATCAAACACGTGCGTGTGCCTCCGTGTGGGTTGTCTGTGCAGTGTGGGAATGCTTTGCCAGGAAGGACAATGTCATCTCTACAATTGTTACTTGAAAATACAGCAGTGGTCAGAGTAGACTCTGTCAGTAGGAGCTGGTGCAGCACTGCTGAAGGCAGTGGGAGTTCCATGACGCCTCTGAAGTCTGACCCACTATCCAAGTCCAGCTGGACAGGTCCAAGGTGAAACATGTTTTAGTGAAATAAACATGTGAAACCACTGCTGTTGCCATTAGCAACATGTTGCAGTACAACTCAAGCTGTGCTACACTGGTAATTAGAAATGGTCTAAAGAGATCTTGCATATCAAAAGTAATAAAGAGAATAAAAGTATTTTGAGCCTGCAGCCTATAACTATCAGTGTAACTCATATAATTAGCTTTTTCTCACGTCTTCTCATCACTTCTTCATAATCCATTATTACATTCGTAGCAAATGACATCACTGTTTATTTTTGTGTCAAAGCTTGAAACTGACATTTAAGAAAGCTCAGATGTGACTTTTACAGTCGTGACTAGGAAACCCTCTGTAAAAAAATGTGGGACAGAACACTTTAATCTTGTGCCCACTCTTGAGTCACTAAATCAGATTATCTTTTCACAATGTTTATTGGATAACTCCAATGGTACCACTAAGATTACAAAGGCAATTTGTGAAGGGTTTTGAGAGAGGAAACCTTTACTGTGTTGTATGAGTGCATTGGTCTGTAGAAACAATACAGCAGCAAATTCAGTTCACAGAGTACTGTGATCATTTGCGACTCTGTCTTCTCTTTCATTGCTTTGTTATGACTTCTTGGCATTGCTTTTAAATTTGCTGGGATAATTTTTACTTTGGTCAAAACAAATAACCATGCCACCCCCAAACCAATGCAATTCTGTCCTCTGTTCACATTGTTCCCTTTACTTGTTTGGCTTGCGCATGCTTATACTAGCTACTTTGAGATCTTTTCTAACTTGAAATGTTGAAATGTTCAGAAATTTGCTTTGATGCTTCAGACATTTTCTGATTGAGAGCCCCTTTGGTACACAATGAGTCAGGATTTGCTTCCAAAATACTGGGGTATTTTTCATGCATATACAGTTTTCCTATTTCCTGTATATGGTATTAGCAAAAGGATTTAAAAAACCCTCTGCGGTCTTTCTAAACTGCTAAGCATAGTATTGCAGAATTCCCATCTAAGACTGCTTGGCAAAAGAGTGCTGCATTTAGTCAAGAGAAACTAGCATAAAAAGCTCATGTTTCCTTGCCGTGGAACAGAACCAGGTCAAGGATAGCCACACTCTGTATCACTTGTGTCCACATTCCAGAATGCATTCCCCTCTCTGGTTCTACTCTTGAAGTAGTTCTTTGTGTGGCATTGGACATTGATGGGTCTGGGGACTGATGAGGTAATGCACAACTTTGTGCTGCTGTACTGCAGTGGGAGGCTGTTCATGCACATGTTGGTGCTCTTTCATCTTCTCAGGCTAAATTGCAGTTTTGTGTATGTTGCAGGTACCACACACACTTTGTAGTACCATGCAATCCTAAACTGATTGGATGTTCTTCTAAGCATTAGTGGGCTGTTCCTTCTGTGAGAGAGAGTGACTTCTGCCAGTATATTGCCTTCTGTTGAAGGAGCTGTTGGAAATATTTCCTCTGAACTTGCCTTCCTGTGCCCACTTCTCTAAAAGCACATTAGAGAGGAGACCCCAGTCATGGAAACAGTGAAGGGAGCATGTAACAGTGCAGCCAGCCTACTTGCATGGGTATTTACAAGCTGTGGACTGGCCGATGCCCAGGATAGCTGATACCCAGGATAGCTGATGCCCACTGCTCTGTGCAGTTCTGTATAGCTCAGGGCAGAAATAACCACAGGTGTGGATGGTTACACTGTCGGAAGCAATGGCACTGGGGATTTGGGCCAAAATGGCTGGCTGCCAGCCATGCTCCTAGCAAGCCTCAGTGGCAAAGTAAGAGAGATGAGTTTCAAGTGTCTCTGTGACTTTAAGCTTAATAGGGAGAGCAATGAGTATTAAGCTGTTCTGTATAGTGTCCTTTTGGTCAATCATTACATGCTGGTTGGAGGCGGTAACTTCTTAAACCACAGTAATTCTGTCAGCCAGTGCAGGAGTGCAGTCTGTGTCCCTAATACAGATCCCAGCCTTTACTGCTGCCGGAGAAGTAGTTATTCACAGGTCCTCATGGCTTGGCTGAGAAAAGCAGTAACATGTATCTGTCTCTGAACTGGGACAGAGCAGCTGATACATTAAGTCTATTTAGCAAACAAGTCCTTTCATAAAGGTTAACTGTTGAAAAAGAAAGGGAGAATAAGGTTACAGTATGGGGCCCCATCTGGTCAGGGTATCCTGGCAGACTCCTCTGATACTCTTGTTTCTGAAAAAAGGCCAGAACCCTTTCCCCCCAGTAACACCTGTTTAAGTGAGAAGTTGAGGACAGCTCATACTTGAGGTAGCAGTCACTTCCTGATAAACAAACTTGGAGACCAGGGGCCATGAGAGAGGTAAATGGGAGAGGTGGCAGTGGCAGGCAGGATATCCTTTGGGAGTCTGTTGTGGAAAGGGTCCTATCTTCTCACTTCTGTATTTCCATCTGCTACTGCCTGAAAAGTGGCCTACTGAAAATGTCCTCTGTGTCTGAGGTAAATGTCCAGAGGGCATCTGCAGCTTAGTCAGTTATGTTTATTGTAATAGAGCATGGCCGGAGTGAAGGAATCACAGTTCCGTGCTTTATAGTGCTCTTGAGAATGAGTCTGCTGGTTCTTTGATATTTCTGTTCTGCTGGATAGAGCTCCTCATATCTTATTTGTAAGTTTTCATTTTTCCCTTCCTCTCCCTTTTTCCTTCTTTTTGTGGGAGTATTACTACTAGGTCCTGTAGCTTCCTCCTCTGTTCTGAGAGGGTGGAGACCAAAGGAGACGTTGGAAAGAAATGAAAACAGTAAGGAGAGGCATGCTGAGTAACAGCTCATGTGGAGTGAAGATAGTGTAGTATGTCCTGGTGGGCTGATGATTGATGGGTGGAAATTTTCCTGTGATTAAGTAAACAACTAAACTAGTCAAAGGAACAGAAATTTTCATCATATTCTCTTTGACAATTCACCTGATTACTTTATGGAAATGAGTACTTCATGGAAACTTGGAGCTCTGTTTAAGTGTTTAAGTACTCTTGGATGGTTGCAAAGCTAAATAGTACAGTAGTAGTTATATAAATTGTGGTACTAAACTTGACAGAAGTGCTTTGTAATGAATTGTGTTAATACTTATCAAAGAAATAATCACTTCGTCTCCATTCTTTTCAAGAACTAAACTAGTTCTGTCAGGTTGCCTAGTAAAAGAGTAATTTAATTACTTTAATTATTGGGGTGGATTAGAATTACAAGTGATTATATTAGAAAAAGGACAAAAGCTGCCTCAAAGTTAAAGAGGGTTAGAGTATTTGAGAAAAAAAAAGCACTATAACATTAAAGGATTGGTCATCACTTGTAAATTTTCTTTATGTGGTAAAATATTTCGAGATTTGACATCCAGAACACCTCCCCTCTATCACCTTTTAGGAGGCAGAGCTGCTGACTGCTACAGTTGGGATCTGATGCTCCTTGTATTATTAGCTGCTTTTGTTTTGTGACAAAAATCATAGAGACAGGAACTTAATCTGTCATTTATCTTTGCGTCTCCACTCCTTCTAGGATAGTTGCCTCCCAGTCACTTTCTAATAAACTGCATTAGTGAGAAAAGGTGATGTTTAACAGGAGGCAGTGGAAAGGGCAGGAAGGTTGGCTCTGAATCTGCACACAAGAGGTCAGGGTGTTGGGAGAATCACATCCTTGTGTGGACAACAGCTTTTGTGGAGTTCCTGTACGGGGGCAGTGTGTACTTTTGTGCACGTGTGGGGAGAGCCTCTGACGGAGGCAATGCTGTTATTATGCACTCCTCATAATCCCATCTGACCTCCCTCCAGCAAAGGAGGAGGATGGAGAGTGTTCCTCTGTAAGGTCTGTGACCAAGTTGTAGGTGTGTGGTCCTACCCAAGGACCATGTTAATCTTGGGACTGCATGAGGGTTGATTTGCTCCAGGACAGTATTGCATCCTGTCTGCTGCCCTGCTCCAGAAAAAAATAACTGCCCTTCATTGAAAGTTTTTTGCAAAAGCTTTTCAAAATCACCTGGCAGTAACCATTTTGACTGCTAGCTGCTGCTCCAACCCCATGGAGAAGCAGTTTCTTCTCAGTTAGAGCTGCTGTGTGGCACAATCTTTCCTGATCCAAGGAAGAGGTCTGGCAGTAGGACAGAGCTGGGCTGCACATCTTGAAATCTCGGAAGCCGCAATCCATCAGATACCAAAATGTGCCCATCAGTTGTTAGCGTGGAAACATGTGGGTTCAATAAAGCAAGGTCTTTTTGCAGCAGTAGTTGAGGTCCTGATACACTGTTGTCTCTTCCCTGGCTGCACCCTCAGTGGATGGCCCTTGCTGTACCTGGCTCAGGGTAGGGTAGGGCAGCTGCAGGGTCAAAAGGACACAACCAGGGAAAGTCTGTGTTGTCCCTCTGCAAGCGGAGTCCCAGGTCTGTCTTCTTGCTCATGGACAGCTTTCAGTCTGCTTGGAAGGAACCTCCTTTCTGCAAGACTTCCGACTGTCGTGTTTGTCTGGCATTGGGTCAGGGGCTCAGAATTTCACTGCCTGGAGACAGCCAACACAATCAGTGATTCTGCTTATATGTTGACAGGAGACTGTCTTGAGAAATCTAGCCTGAAAAGGCCGAATGAGGATAATCTCAGGGTTTAATTCAATCAGGTTATTGTGCTATGAAAGAAAATATTAATTTAGTCTCTCCCGTGGCAGTGCTGGGTCAGTCACAGTGATTATTTGGTTTTAAGAAGCACAAATCAGGGAAGGAGAAACAATTGGCATTTATTGTCTCAGAAGCTGCTGGAGTCAAGAGCTGCAAATTCTAAGAAGCTTTTTCATTCAGAAATGTTTTATAAGGTGTGCTGCAGCTGTGAGCTAGTTATGAGCAAGTATTTATCTGAAATGTATCCAATGAAATGAGTGTGGTGTAAAGAGGTATGAAAGAAATAAATTATATTAAATGACTCTAATATGTATGTATATTTAATATATTCTTTACTTTTCTCTTCTACAGATAATATTAAAAATAGCAGAAGACAGTATTTCTTTGGGAGATAAAATTTGTTGTTGGGTGCTTTTATTAAATACTGCTCTAAGCTTCTTCTTTTATGAGATGTGCAGCTCTTTATATCAGTTTCCAGGAGAAAATTTTGACTTCTGAGAACAGTGTTTGTCCCAGAGACAAATCCTGGGTTTATTCAAACGCTGCAAAGATTAATGAATGCTGCTGTATTTTCTCTGCCTGTATTGGATTAACCAGGTGCTGTGATGAACAGATGTAGAAGGCTTTATTCAGGACTGGCTAACCAACGTCTGGCCACCTCATTTAGTGAGATTTTAGATTTAAGGAGAATGGGTAAGTGCTCTAAAAATGCCACTGCTGTGGTTTCCTGGGATTTTTTAGCCTGAGGGAATTTTTTATTTGTGAGTAAGTAAAACAGCTTCAGTGAGGTACCTTTGGAGCAACTTTTGAGTTACTTCCTTTATGCTATTTAAAAGAAAACAAAACACTATGCTAGAGGGAGGTAGCAAGAGTTGTTGCTCAGGCACCAACTGTGTATTAGCTTCTTAAGAATAAATTTGGTTCCATTAAAAAGAGAGGCAATTCACATCTGTTATGGCAACTGTGTTACATATCGGTGCTTCTTTGGGGAGGCTCAGTAAAGGGCTAAGAGAAATTAACTGGAAAAGAACTTAAAAAGTGCTAAAAAGAAGAGAAGTTAAAAGAGAATGATGCAAGCAATGGAAATATTGAATGGTATGTTTTTTTCCCTTCAGCTTCTGTTTCTCACTGTCAGAAATTGCATGGATGAGAGCAAAATCAAAGAAACAGGAGTAGGGATAATGGATGCCTATGTGAAAGATTTCCTTTTCTGAGTATGCCACATACACAAAGCAGACACTGGCCAGTACAGTGGTGACCTGAGTTAGGAGTACATTGTGTCCAGTCCAGAACTAACACTGAGGAAGATGCTGAAAAGAGAGAGAATTGTTTCCGTCAGTCTTTGGCATTGTACTCTCCAGGTGCTGATTAAGCAGTGTCTTCTGTTATTCTTAAAATAGCAGCTGCTTTATATATTAAACAGACAAAACGGAGAACATGGACGAGAGGTATGACAGGTGAGAGCCATTTAATTAAAAACAAGCAAACAAACCCCAATATAGCTTTGTGGATTCAAATCATCTGACCCAGCTAAGAAGCAGGTTTTCATTGCATAAAGCATTATGCAGACAATCATAGGGACTACGTTATGAAAGAGAAAGTAGTTCTCAAGGGACTAGTTAGGACCTAAAAGTTAAGTCTGGGACCCTGGCAAACAGAGAAATCAAGGTCTTAAGCATGAGCCAGAACTACATAGGGTAAATGTAAAATTACTAGCTCTACTTAAAAGTGGTTTGTACGTAAGGTTGTATAGCCCATTCCTTACTTTCACTGCCTTTCCTATTGCACTAATCAGAACTGTCACTGTGCTTACAAATTGCCTATTTTAAACTATACACGTAATTTACTGTAGTTCTGTGATTTTATTCTTTCGTCTTCCTAAATGTTCTTCCTACTCAGATCCTTAGTTTTCTTTGTGGGTCTACAGAAATCGTTGTCGTTGCTTCTATGGCTCCAGCCAGCATTTGTAGTTTTCTGGGGAAGTTTTACTTGTTTGATTGCTTTGCTTTGCTGACCTTTCATTTTCTGCTCCTGGTACTGATCTGCTGGTTGCTATTTTCCTTTATGATGGCTTTTATATAAAATACTCCAAGGTTTTTCATTTCTGGATTTTGCATACACAGCCAGGTTTGCATAGTAGTCAGTGAACAATTTTCATGACTGGATGGACCAGGTTTTTGTACAACTGTAAGGCTTACTACAAACAGCTTGTCTTCTCTCTTAAGCTTTCCATTTGTGGTTCTAATAGGCAACAGGAACATCAGATTCCTTTCCCAAATATGCCTGTTTTAAGGCTAAGAGATTGAAGAAAGTCATCTCAAGTCTTCAGAAGATTTCTAGTTTCTTCTCCCTTGGAAGTGTTACTGCATCAGGAAAATAAACAGGCTTGGTCTCAGTGTACTCAGATTGAGGGCAGAGTCCTGTTGGCATGTGAACAGATAGACTGAAACTATTTTGTTCTGATCCTAGGAACTAAGTGGATTCTCTCCTCTTCTCCAGACCCTCCTTTCACTCGGAACAGACCTGTGATCGATGTCCCAGGTTCAAGGGCCTGCAGTTTCTGCTTGACTCTCTGCAGATCTGTGGCCTGTGGGTTGCTGTGCTGGGGTCAGCACTGCAGTCACCTCTGTGCTCTCCTGCTGTGTCTCCCCAGAGCTGTTCTCTCAAAACCTACAGCAGCACAGTATGAGGCTCCAAAGACAGTTCTTTGTGCCCTGTGCACTCAGCATATCTGAAAATTTCAGGAACTGAAGCAAGAGGCAGGTGGAAAAATCCAGGAGGGGGACCTTCCTTCTCTCAGCCTTTCTGACAGTGTGAGCAGCAGTATCCACTTCCCTTAAGCATCTCTAAGGTTGTAGCACAGTGTGGACTGCTACAGCTCTTGCACATATTGAACCTCTTTCTCATTTCTCTTCCCCTGGCACCTCATCCCCTCAGTTCAAACAGTAAATTCAAAGAAAATTACTTCAAACCAAAAGCATTCATTTTTTACTAATAGTTCAAGGCTTCTGGACAGTAATAGGAATAAAGCTCTGGTGGCATGTTTAATGAGTGCTCTCTCGGTGCTTTTCTCTCTGCGCTGAAATTTGAATTACAAGAGAAAATTTATTGTACTTCTGTTACAAAAGCATTCCATTAAGTTCAGGTGCTCCATCTTCCACTGGCAAGGAAGTGTCATGCAAGGTATTTTGCATAGTTAAGGCCAGGTCAAGGCACAAAAGGTGAGAATTGAGCCTGTCATGAAGACACCTGAGAGATGAAAGTTTTCTTAAAACGTTTTCTTCCTCTGTTACCTAACAAATTTGGGAACAAAAGTGCCTCAATCCTTGAAATTCCAGCACCTGTATTGTTTTGTCAGAGTTCACCACAGCATAAGTGGGATAAGTTACCTGCTTATGTGGTTGCAGGGCTGTCTCCCTCAGTTAAGTAGGACTGAGTGGTATTAGAAATACAGAATGGAAGTAAACAGATTTGAGTTGGAAGAAATGTAGGTTGAGATGCAAGGATGCAAATATCATCAAATGCAAATATCTTCATCACTGACTGTGATGAAGATCTGTAAAGTCAGCAGAGTGGTGAGTAATTTAAGTAGTTAATAGATGAGCCAGAACAGCAGATAAAAGAGATCAAAGAACCTCAGGCCCGGAAGTGACTTTGCAGGGTGGTCCAGAAAGGCAACCTAGAAGAATTGGGTAGAGAATGGGAGTTGGGCAGATCCAAGTGGGTCAACTGTAGAGATTTTCTGTTTCAGCTTTGACGTGTAATGGTGCATTTGGTCCCCTGCTCCTCAGACACAGAGGGACAAGCAAACAGAAGAAGAGTGGGAAGTGCAGAGACTAACATACTGAACGATCGGCCCAAAAACTGAGACAGGGGAGTAAGTGCTCATAGTATTCTTGAGTGGAATGTAGAAAGAAAAAATCTTGGATGTCAGAAAAACCTGTTTCAACAAGGCTGAAAGGTAGGGTTTTAATTTATTCTGGGGAGGATGGCTAGGAATGATATATGTCTACATCACATAAGGGAATTACATGCCAAGCCAAATGTCCTGGCATTATCAGGCAAGCTTTCAGGGTAGTTGGGGAAGCCTTGTCCCTTCAGATACTAAGTCTTGTATAAGAGAATTTCCTAAAACAGGATTAATAGTGTACAAGGCAACAGATGGTAAGAGTTTGGGAATGAAGATAGGCTAGCGGATGTCTATCCTTTTTGAACTGCAAAGACCCTACTTGGGCTGAAATTTCGTTGCATGCTACTGTGTGTGGGATGTGATCGTGATGCTTTTATTTCTTCCCTAGAGCATTCATTTCTGCCTACAGCAGGCCTTCAAAGCTCTGCAACCGTTGTGGGTCTGTGGCAATGCTGCATTTGGGAAGTGGCTCAGAAAGGGTTGGTTTGTGGTGGCACCTGCTGACAAAGCACAGCCTTCCCACTGGGCTTTGTTTTGAGAAGCAGCACGCAGGTGTATGGTGTGTCACTGTCACCAGTAACTTCACTTCTGCACCTCTGTGTGCACATGAGCATGTGGAAGGAAAGGAAGAAACCTGGCATTTCAGATAAAGAATCAGGTGGTGACATACTTTCATATAGAGCTTGCGAGGGGTTATTTCATAGAATCAGTAAGGTTGGAAGAAGCCTCTAAGATTGCTGAGTCCAGCCATTGACCTAATAACTGCCAGGTCCACCGTTATTTCCTTACCATGCTAAGGTGTTTTGGAGAAGAATGCAAGCTTTGTTCTTGCAAATATCTGTAACTTCTTTCTGGACAGTAGTCTGGACTTCGTCCCTGAGTGATCACTCTTATTTTACCCACTAGTGTGTTTAGGATTTTCATTTCCCCAAGTGTTTTCCTAGAATGTGAGAAGCATTTTTACTAACTGAAGGATGTGATTATTATTCATGAAAAGCAGTGACTGCAACATGATTAGATTTTGTCCTTGTGGATGCTGGCTTTGAAGACAGCTGAACTCCAGTCACCTAGAACAAGGAAAGCACTAGAGCTGGGACTGTTACCTTGTGTGTGCTGACCAAGAGGTAATTGCAGTTATTGAAGTGGAATACTAGAAGTGTGCTCAGCCTATGTACTCGTTACTACATGAAGTTGAAGAGAAAATATGCTCAAATTACCTCAGATTGAGCTGGATGAAGAGTCTGATGATCTCTTGGTTCTCTAGGGCAGGAAGAAAGGGAAATTTAAAAGCATTGCTTTGAGCCTTGGGATACACAGCTGGGCTGAAGCAAAGCACGTCTTTTTATTTCCTTTCAAACTGAGTTTGTCCCAAATTATTTAGAACCAGAGCAGGAAATACACTGAATGGTGTTGCACAGGAACATTAATGTTGCCACCTCTTGGCATTGGCCTTGCAGGACATAGCAGTGACGTCCCTCCTGGCAGTGGGCGGGGGGGCAGGCTGCAGCAACTGGGATGTGGCAGGCCAATTCACCCTGTAGGGAAGCGAGCCCAGGCAGGAATGTTGCTTCCTGGGATTTGTTTCCTTGTGGCCTTGCATGGTAGCAAGTCCTTTTATCACCCACCTTTCAGTGCATGATGTGAGGCCCCAGGGTGGGCTGTGCCAAGCGGCTGGCGAGAAGATGGGCAGCATGAGAGCATCTAGAGCAGCATGATCCAGCAGCTGTGCATGCAGCTCCACCAATTGCAATGCCATGAGTGGGAGGTGAGAGACAGGGAAGCAGGGACAAATCCTCAAGAACAACTTCATGAGTGAGATGTTGAAGGATGGTGTGATTTAGGTGTACTCTGCACCATTCTCATTAAGTTGCCAGTACCATGTGTTTTGGCAGCTGACTGTCATTATTGTGAGAAGTGCAGGACGTGATTTTCTGCCCTGGCACCAGAGCAAATCAGCTCCCTGCCATGGCAGCAGGTCTCAAGCTTCCCAATTCACCAGCAGCAGAAGCAGAGCCTGTCTGATGTGTGTTCATACCACATGTCTGAGCAGACCTGAGCTTTGCAGTCTGGCTGGCATCCATCTGTGTCTCCTGCAGGAAGGGCACTGGTGTGAATTGTGGCTCAAATCTCTCCTCTGATCTACAGAAGAGATTTATTTTCACACCTGCTTCACAGAACTTGGGGTGTTTTGGGCTGTTTAAGACCTGCTGCCCTTCTTTTTTCAGCACAAGTTGTAGAGTACTAGAAGTACTTTGTACCTGTTAAGGGTTACCAGTTTCTGGACCCCTACAGACAAAACTTCAGGTACAGCTGCTTGGCATACCTGGAGGCCATATTACTGATCCTGGACTATCCACCGGCCCTGTGTGGCATGTCTTGTCGTTTCTCCTTGACTGTCCTTTCATATGCCTGACACTCTGCCATTTTTGGGAGTTTAGAAAACAGATAATCATGAAAAAAAATTGACAAATACCCATTTACCCTGTTTTTCCATGAAACTTTGTTGTTCAACTGCACCTTCTTGGGTTTGTTTGCCTGATGGTGTTTCAGAGTGAAATCCTGCATTTCGTCTTTCCTCAGTGATGAGTACAGTCCCTGATAATCACAGGAACTTTCAGATAGTTTGCTCTTGGATTGCAGCTGACTGTGGTATCAATTGCTTGTGGATATGGCTTTAATTCAACTGCTTCAGCTTAGTTACAGAGGTCCAAAATAAATGCTGGATCTCTCTTGCTGCATGCTCCTCTTAACTCCTGCTAGTATTGTGGGGCTGGACAAATGTCTTGCTCTGGAGATGGTCAGCGCTGCTCCAGCCTCAGAGGAATTGTTGAGAAGTGAGGTAAGGCACCAACACCAAGCAGGGCACGTAGGACTGGTGAACAGTTTCATGCTTGGATTCCCAGCTGGCTGTGCAATATTTAAAACAAGATCTTTGCTTGTTCACACAGAAGGACCTGTCTTAGGGTATGCACATTTAGCTTCCATATTTTCAAACTTCAGACACTTTCGATATATGATCCCTGTGTTTTCTTTTTCTTCTTTCCCTTTTAATAGTTTTTGGCAGGCTAAGCAATTTGCTTAGCATGAGGAGAACTCCTTTTTTTGTTAAGCCATATGGCATTTTGTTAGAAACAAATGCTCTGTTTATTAATTTTTGTTTGTTTTGTGCAGTGTTAAAAATAACATGGCATTCATGTTTCATGTTTTCTGGTTTGTGTTTCACTGCTGTAGGCAGGCCAGCTTCTGATTGAAGCGCAGTGTTACGGATGCTTGCTGTCTTTTCTAAGTAGACTATTTTGGAGCTGCAAATGGGAGCTACAAGTTTTCCAAAGTCAGGATGTTACAACTGAATCTGCTTTCTCTTCCAGACATTCCTGTGCACATGGCTTGTGGGAGGTAGCAGTTTAAAAGGCTGCAGGAGAGATACCTTCTGTACCTTCTTCCTCACTTCCCAAGATCAAATGCAGTGTTGAAAATACTCACTGACAGGCTGTTTCCATGTGGACTTTATTCCTGAACGAAATACTGTATTGTCAGCTTTTATATTATTTTATTCTTCTTTTATATCCCGTCATTCAACGAATTGTCACTGTTTTAGCATGTATGAAAGTCAAGTGCTAATATATGAAGAAATGTCTGAAACTGTGGCAAGTCTAACCACATTTTCAGATTTGGCAAAACCTGTGTCATAGCCAAGATGTGGGGAAGTTGGCCATGATGTGGGGCCATGATGTGTGGAAGTTGTGGATAACTTCCACTGATTCTTGAACAAAGAGTCCAGACTAATTCTCCTCTTTAAGTAGGTAAAGGTCAATAAATTATATTATTTTCTTCTATTATCGAAAATAACTTAGAAGTTTTGAGTTCATCGAGTGTCCGAGCACAGTTAGCCCCAAGATTTTGACTGTAGCAGGATGTAATTACATCAGGGCAACACGTACCTCCTGTTGCTATTTGTGCTGAAACGTCTGCTCAAACCACTACAGGATTTTTCAATGGAAGTTACCGTCTAATGTCTGATTCTCTTTGTGCCTTCCAGCGCGCAGGGTATTTTTGGGTTTGCGTGTTAAGCTGCAAACATGCAGAGTCATAACATCAGTGTGAGAAAATCTGCAGTGCAAATGGGGAGTGAGGACTGCTGTGTCTTTTTTCTTATGTTTTGTGCTCAGTCCCAGCTTGTGTTCTGCAAACTGCTGCTCTGCAGCCCTGCTGCTGTTTGTAAGCTGTTTGAATGGAGGGGTGCAACAGTCTTAAGACAGACTGGTTCACCAGAGAAGTGGAAGAGGGGGCTTCACATCTCATGTTTTTTTACAAGATCCTTCTTTTTGGTAGTTTTTGTTCTTTCAGATGAAGGAAGAAGAAAGGTGTAATGACCCACAAGTGACTAATGTTGAGCAGAGTCTGCAAAGACTCCGAGGGAAAATCAAGAGACTGGAGACTGTTCCAGTCAGGTTTTGTGCAGAAGGAATGAACATGCTGAAAAGCTTTGATTAGAATAGTATTAGTCCTGGATAAGGCAGATTGAGCCTGAATATCTGGCTGACGTAATTGTTTTTAAAATTACTCAGCCTCTAGTATAGTTCCACAAAAAGAAGCACCGGAAAATGTTCTGGGTTGTTTTTCTCTCTTTTGAGTGCACTTTACAAGCTTTTTCTACATCTAAATAATTCCAGAAATAACTCTGTAAAAATTAAGGTTTGTTGCCTGACTGCAGATGCCGTGTTGCTGATAGCTGGTTTTTACCTCTAGTTGCTGTCACTTCATGATTAATATACAACATACAGGGAACGTGAATGAAGCAAGTTGTTCCATGAGAAAAGTGAATGCTGTTTTCCAGCATGTCATTTATTTATTTAGCAAATGAAGATGGGTACAGCTTGTTTATGAAATCTGCTATCAGTGGTAGAGAACAGCAGCACCATAGGGCATTTTCATATTACCATATTAAAAACCAGCATTTAGCAACCCACCCCTAGTCTAGTGTCTGATCAGAAGGGCTGGTGTCTTTCTGAGAATTAATTCCAGCAGCAGAATAAATAAGTGCTCTTTCAGATTTTAAAAACAGTTGAAAAAATACCAGCTTTTCCTCTTTGTGGTCATTTGCAATTTACACAGACTTGGCACTGGCTGTTACTACATTAACAACTGCTTCTATTGAGCTCAGCTGTGAGGAAGGCACTTGCTTTTTAGGAGGTTTGTTGTCATTGGATACTGCAGTGCTGATGTACATTACTGGGAAGTGCTATTTTTACCGCAAGTCTGCCTCAGCCTCTGGCAATACCAGCTATCTGAACGCAGCTCCTGCCTCCTTCCTCTCCAGTTGGCATCTCTGTTGTCACACAGACAAATGCTGCCATTTGTTTATTTCTGCATCCCCAGGTTGCTCTCTGGCACTGCTCACCCCTAACCTGCTTGCTCATTTTCGCTAAGAGCAGTTGTGCTGTCCTACTAGAGCATATCCTCCATATCGACAAGGTGAGCATTTCCTGCCTTCCACATCACCCCAGCTTAGCTTTGGGCTATTTGGCTATTTCAGGAAAGAAATATTTACTCCTAAGTCCTGCTTTGCTGTGTAGCCAGTGCTGCACAGAACAGCTTGGCTTGTGTGACTTTGCAGATGTTAGGAAGATGGAGTGTGAACTTGGTATTTGTGAGATAGGTTGGGAAATTTTTGGTGCATGCAGCCTCTTTGTGCCGTGCTCTCCAATCTCAGGCAGTGTTGGTGGTGGGCCCTGACTGCCTACGGTAGCAAAGCCTCCTCTGCATTAGCAGTGCAGCATTTTCTATTGCACTGTGAAGCCAAGGGTTAGACTCTGGTGTGCCAGTGGGCTGTGATCTGCCAGCCCTTGACATCTGGCACATGGCAAAGGTGCAGATCCATGGGCTGAAGTTGGTTGTATGAGCATTGCCAAGAGCGAATGCCAGGTCCTGCACTTGGGTTGCAACAAGCCCAAGCTACAGGCTTGGGAAAGTGTGGCTGGAGAGGTCCTCAGCTGAAAAGGACCATGGGGGTGCTGGTTGACATCCACCTGAATATGGAGATATTTAAAAGATGTGCAAATGCATCACTTAGGGGTGTGGTTTAGAGGTGGGTTTAACTTGGCAGGGTTAGGTGAGTTTAGGTTAATGGTTGAACTCAGTGATCTAAGAGGTCTTTTCCAACCTAATGGTTCTATGATTGACTCCGCAAAATACAGGGTTACAATAGAGAGCAAGGGCTTGGGTGTGCTCTCCCCTATTTATTCTTTCTTCTCCACAACCAGCTGAATATTCTCATTTCTTTTGGGCAATAAAACACTCCCTTTCTCACAGACACTGCTCTTTTCTCCACCAGGGTAGGTAAGGGGCAGCTATCTGCTCAAGCTAGATTGGTGTCTTTCTTGTCTACCCCAGAAGTAAGAACGAATATAAGAATTACCTCTCTTCTCCAGGTGACTGGGTGAAGTTGAGAAGCTGCAGACAAAACCTGTCTTTTCTGTGCAATGTGGCATCCTGAAGTGACACAATAGCTGGAAGTATGAGAACAGTGATGGTGTATCCATGCCATCCATTACTCATAGTCATATACACACCACTGCATCATTGCAAGTGACATCTGCATATGCAGCAAGGAAAGAACAATTGCAAATTCCAAATTGGGGGGAGGACCATTACTATTGCACTGAGCGTCTGGAAGCTAGGACTTGACAGAAGGTGTGTTGGTGCTGTAAGCTTCATCCAGCCCATCTCCCAGCCCCCTGGAGCACGGGCCTGTGATGTGGTAGTGGGGGCAGGGCCAGCTCTGTTTCCCCCAGGGTGCCACACAGACGTGTTTCTTGGCAAGCTGAAACTTTGAGGCTCTGTGTGCAAATGGGTGCTGGTTGAGATGGGAGGGAGCCAACAGCAGCTGTAGCTTTTCCCCTCCCTGGAGTTGGCACTGGAGGAGTGAGACACGTACTGAATTGGAGAGGGTGCTGAGGGCATTCTGGGGTGCTTGGAGTGATGATGCAGGGGTTCTGGGCCAGCACACACCTCTTCCCTACCTTTACCCCCGTGGTGGATTGATGTTGGCTGGATATCAGGTGCTCACCAAGCCACTCATACCGCTCCTCCTCCTCAGCGGGAAAGAAAAATGTAACAAAAAGCTCATGGGTCGAGATAAGGACTGGGAGATCACTCACCAGTTACCATCACGGGCAAAACAGACTCCACTCAAGGAAATGAATTTAATTTATTCCCAATCAGAATCAGAGTATGATAATGAGAAATAAACCTAAATCTTAAAACTGCTTCCCCAGACCTCTCCCTTTTTCCCAGGCTCAGTTTTATTTTATCTTCTCTACATCCTCCCCACAAATGGCACAGAGGGACAGGGAATGGGGATTGCAGTCCATTCATCAAATGTTGTTTTTGCTGCTCCGTCCACTTCATGCTCTTTCCTTACTCCATCCTTGGTTCCTCCCAGGGAGACAGTGCTTCATGAACTTCTTCAGCACTGGTCCTTCCCATGGTATGCAGTTCCTCATGAACTGCTCCACTGTGGGTCCTTTCCATGTGTCCTTTCCATGTGTCCTTTCCATGGGGTGCAGTCCTTCAGGAGTGGATTGCTCCATCGTAGGTCTTCCCTGGGGTCACAAGTCCTGACAGAAACCTGCTCCAGCTTTGCTGCTTTGGCCTGCACTCTCCCTGGGCCCATAGGTCCTGCCAGGGACCTGCTCCAGCACAGACTTCCTATGGGGTCACAATCTCCTTTGGGCATCCACCTACTCCAGGGTGGGTTCCTCCACATACTACAGGTGGATCTCTGCTCTCCCATGGACCTCCATGGGCTGCAGGAGCACAGCTGCTCCACCATGGTCTTTACCATGGACTGCAGGGGAATTTCTGCTCGAGTGCCTGGACCACTTTCTCCCCCTCCTGCACTGACCTTGGTGTCTGAAGGGCTGTTCCACTCACATGTTCTTGCTCCCTCTCACCTGGCTGCTGTGTAGTGCAGCAGTTTTTCCCCCCCCTTCCTAAATACATTATCCCAGAGGTGCTACCATTGTCACTGATGGGCTCAGCCTTTGCCAGCAGCAGGTTCATCTTGGAGCCAGCTGGCATTGGCTCTCTTGGACTTAGGGGAAGCTTCTGGCAGCTTCTTATAAAAGTCACTTTGTAGCCTGCCTCCCTGGCCCCTGCTACTAAAACTTTGCCACACAAACTGTCCACCCCAAATTCAGGGCATTTTCAAGGACTGGTGTACCAAGTTTCCAGTTCTCTTCCATTCCTGTCATTCCCTGTCCTACTCCAGTCTCTTTTTTCTGTTGTCTTCTCATCTGACCAACCTCTTGGCTCCTCTGCTGTCTCCTTTGCTTTCCTCTGTGGCCCTTCATTGCCTTTTCTCACCTCCTGCATGACACTGTCCCCATTTCCTTGCTAAGCTCTTTGTGATTACCTCATGCTCCTTTTGGTCTGTGCTGGACACGCTCCTTTTGTCCAGTCCCAGCCTCTCCGCTGGGAGAGCAGCCAGCAATCCTACAGTCACTACTTTGCATCAGCCCTGAGAACCTTGCTGCAGCTGCAGTACTAAGTTTTGTGAGATGTCAAATGTTTTCTATATTTTGTTTTTATTGTACCTTGCTGATTTGCAGGTTTTCTCTGCTGTTTTGTCCAAGCTACTGGACAGAGAAGGATGTATATTTTTTGGTATACAGATAGACCAGTGGCATTATCTTATTAAACTATCTGTAGCATTTTTTAAGACCATTTTTGTCAAGGACAAGTTGAGATTTTCGTGTATGTGGAGTGTTGTAATGTCCTAGTCAGAACTCCAGGCATGATGATGATGTCCTTGAGTGTCAGGTGTATGAGCTGAAGTGTGGGCTCTGGAACATGCAGAGACTGTCAGAACATGCACCAAGTTTTCCAGCTGGTATTGCAGACTGTTGAGTTCACAGGTGGCTTCCTAGCAAAACACACACTTGCTTTGGCAAACTTGGCACAGCATGTGACACAGCTAGAGGTGTGCTTGGCTCCTGTGGTGCTGCTGAACTGCAGGTGTCCTTAAGTTTTTCCTCAGTGATTGATTATTCTTTCTTTGAGGGGGTTAACTCTTCCGTAGGCTGTACATCTTCTGACTGTGTATCTTCTCCTCCACACCTGCACTGCACTGCACTGTAAGGTCACTTAAAAAACCCAGCTAGCTTTCTCCATAGGGAATGTGTGGCAAATACCTTTTGCGTTAAGGATATTTGTTAAATTCCTATTCAGCTATCTCATGGTATAGCTGAATTGCCCTTCTGTCAACAGTGAGCAGTTAGTTTGATTGGCCTGGCTGAGCATGTGCTTTTAGTGAGGATGCCTAGCCATGCCAGGACAGATTCACAATTAAATTGTGATCGGTTGCCCAGCAAACACTAATAAGCTTAAAACAAAGGAGGAGGTGCCAGTTTTATTACCCTCAGAGTTTACTGCCCTTCTGACTAAAATCTCAATCAATCCCGATCACCACCTGCATCTATGAATGTCCTGTAAGTGTGATGTAAGGTGACTTGGTGTGACTGGAAACATGCACAGGGCAGGTGGTACAGGCTGTTTGCACCACGCACAAATGACGTGTAGAGTTCAGCCGTTGTTTTCTTTCTCTGAGTATTTATTTATGATTTTAGAATGACCTTGGGTGGGGAATGACTGCTCACTCGACCCCATATTATCCTTGCTTGCACTTCCACGCAGGTTCTGTGGAAGGTCCCAATTGTAGACCTGTTTTGTGCTCTGGGCCATATGACATGAGTTACAAAAGGCTCGTGTTTCCATAGTGTGAGGGGGCTGTACAAACTGATGCTCTTGGCCACCCTTCCCATGCAGGGAAAGAACGGGCTGCAGCATTTGGCTTGCAATGGCATTGTGTGCTTGTGTCCCAAACACAAATCCTGCTAGCTCCTGCCTGAGCATTGGAAAAGGGCAGAACATTAAGTACTGCCCTGCTGCATGGGCTTGACTGTGTGATGGAGTCTGTGCTGGCAAAATGTAAATTGCTTGTAATTATGACAAATCATGTGCAGTGCTCCTACTGTGGACTACATAGCTTTTGTCCTCCTGATAAAGTGCATGAAGCTCAGAAACAGCCTTCCAGGGGTGGTTGTTCACATTTTGTTGAGGACACTGAAGGTAATTTGGTCTGTTTGAAGAACTTGCTTCTATTCCCCGGAGTTTCTCCTGATGTGGGGGAGCAGGAGCTGGACTACAGGACAGGGAATGCTCAGCAGAAGAGCAAGATGAAAGCAAGTTTGGCTATTAAAAGGAAGTCTGAGCATTGCTCTTGATCTGTGTCCTTGATAAAAATCCCTAGTGCTGTTCGTCCTTCCAGTAACAGCTTCAGGCATGTAATTTCTTCTCTTTCTGTATTACTGAACAATCTGTCTTTCTGCTTTTTTTGGTTATGCATTTTCTGCAGTAAGGAGTGGTTTCATCTATCTATTTTGTTTGTTTCAGCAAGTGCTAAATGTGTGCATGCACGAGAGAGCAATCTGTGTGTTACTTTACCTTGCATGAGCACAGAATGGCACGCACAGGAAGTAACTGCTGGGATGAATCGCTGTTCTTTTCTGTGCACCGTTTTACTTTGGTTTATGGTCAATGCTGTCAGCATGTGGCAGTCATGTTTACAGAGCACCACTGAGTCAAATATCCTAGCTGGATATTTAAACATGTTGGATACCTTCATAGCCACAGGTATTTGGAGCTGTAATTGCTGAGATAAGAGTGCTGCAGTTTGTGGAGCAGAGACTTTGATCCTCCCTTCCAAGTTCAGTGGTGCCTTGGCTAGGCACGCAGTCTGCCCATGTCAAGGGGAGTCCCAACCCACTGTTGGGTATAAATTTTAGCTGAAGTAGGAGGGATCCTCTGGCTCAGCAGGTCTTATCCAAAGCCAAGTTCTTCTCAGTTAACACTCTTACCTTTTCTCTGTCTTTTAGCATTAAGATGGTGCTGATGTGGACCAGTGGGGACACGTTCAAGACTGTTTACTTCATCCTGAATCAGGCCCCTTTCCAGTTCTCCATCTGTGGACTCCTGCAGGTTTTTGTGGACATCGCTATCCTGTTGCAGGTTTACTTGTACAGCCACTACCCTCAGAAGCCCGTGTCCCACACTGCACACCCAGCCAGCACCAAGGCCCTGTGAGGAACTTGGCTGGACGGGTTGAAGGTCAGCAGAGTCAGCCATGACATCTTCTTCCACTTGTAAATACTCCTGTGTTGCCGAGTTGAAAGCAGAAATGAGAACAAGGATGGAAAATCTGGCTGCAGTTCCAGCTCGGGAGGTTCTGTGTTAAATAACTTGCTCGCTCTGTTTTCGGACTTAGCTGTACAGAGCTGTTTCTTGGTGGGGGGGGGGGGCACTTTATTTTTGCATACATACCTATGAGCCTTATCAATTCACAAATGTTTGTATATTTAATCACAAGGGCTGGATGGTTTGTGATTTTAATGCTATTTAAAAATGTTACACCACAGAAATTACAGGATATTTTGTCTGAAACTTCTACCTATTTATATGTAATATAAAGTCTGTATATTGGTGGGAAGTTTGTGACATATACTAGCATTCAGTATCTCCGTGATGGAGGAAGAAGTATTGAAGAGCAATCCAGGAGCTTTCTCTTTTCTCTTTAAGGGTGTCCAGTGAGCAGAGAAGGTGGGGGTGGGAGGCCCTGCAAAGAGGTGAGCAGCCAGAAATGAGCCGGCCACAGAGGCTAAAGAGTGAGCAGGTGTTCACCCTCCCTGCAGGAGGACACATGGAGGAGATGATGGAGGGGGTCTGATGGTGCTGGTTCTGGAGCCATGTCTAGAGCTGGCACAGCCAGTCAAGCATCCAGGCAAAAGGAGGAGCCGGCAGGAGACTGCAGGGAACTTAGGTAGTCATGCTTTGAAACCATGGGGTGTGGGAATAGCCTGCCCTGCACTTGGGGGGCAGCCCCAGCAGCTGTGCACAGGACAGAGCTGGCCTGTGAGGTGTCTTTCCCAAACCAAGGGGCCAGCAGATGGGTGTTGCCAGTATTGCCAAGCAAATATTTCTAGATTGTGACTGAGCCACAAAGACAGAAGCAGGTCCACTTTCATTGACTCAGAAATGAAAAAGTTTGAGACAAAGAAAAAGCTGTATCCCCTGGAGTAGGACCAGCATCTGACAGCTTGATTTGTTGAGGCTGAGATTTGTGTTCATGTTGTTCAATGCCAAACAAGAACTAGGTTATGTTTTGGGGTGTTTCCTGCATTGGCCCAACAAGGAACGAGTCCATGTTTTCCTTTTACTGTTGTGAACTTCTAGGCTCTTAAAGAAGAGATTCTTCTCTTTTAGAAGAATCAACAGCGTGTACTTAGAGGGACTGAGAAAGCCGAAAGAGCAGAGTTTATGTAGCTGTTGTCTCTAAAGGCTGTTTGCCAGCATAGGTCACCGTGCTTTGTCTGTGACGTGCAGCTGCTGGTGGTGTGGACCCGTGGGGGCTGTCACCAAACCCCTGGGCTCCTGTTGTGATGCTGCTGTCATGAAACTGCCCTGGGTGATGTGAGGAGGCCGTAGCAAGGCCCTTGGTCCAGGAACAGCTATGCCTGTGCTGCTTCCTTCATGAGGCTTTCTCCCTCTGCTGGGTGAGTCCTGTCTGACCACAGGCAAAATGTTGGACAAATTTTTCAGAATCATTTTTCCTCTAAGAATAGCACAAGAGCTTATGTTTTCTTAACCAGTGGCAGCAAGTCTGAGGTTTGATAACTTCAGTGTATAAGTCAGATACTTCCCCTACTGTGCTTTCTTTGGGAACCTCACAATTTGCATTTGGACTGTCTTCATTGGTAGCAAACTGTCCAGCGGAGGGGAGTCACACTGTGCCCAGGCACTGACCCCATGCTCTTTGTTTGATACTCTTCTAGGCCTGAAGTGACCTTACAAAGACAATGTACTCAGCATGGCAGACTATGAATGTTCTGTTCCTCTCTTTTCTCCAGTGTTCTGGTTGTGTTACAGGAACATCTGGGCTTTTGTCTTTTTTAATTGAAAACTTAACAACTGGCTTCTCCGGTATGCTGCTTTAATGAGGATTGTATTTCTACTGTTTGAAAACAAACACTTCCTTGTGCGTTTCAAGGGTCTGAAGGGTTTTTTTATTAACTTGTAATGGTAAGATTTTTGTATTTGGTGGTCTTTTTCTAATATTCTGCAAAACGGGGATGTAAGAAATTAATGGTTTGTAAGAAACATACTTCTGTATGTTATACCTTCACCTGGGAGTGCACACTTTTTGGCTGCCTCTTTGGCTTTGAACTACAGGTATTACTGAGGATTAAACAATTTCTGTTTTTTCCATTTGGGATTCTTCCTTGTGCGGATTCTTGAGTCTGTCATCAGTACCCAAACCAGCAAGCTCTGCAGACCAGTCTCATTTACACTAGAGCAGCAACTGCTGGAAGAGAAGCCAGTGAAACCATGTCCAAGTCATCTTCTGTATGTGGCATTTAGCAAGTAGGACTCTTGGCCAGGAACTCTAGAACTTGCAAGGTACTTTAGGGACAAAGTGTTACAGAACTTTTGTTTTGTTCTCTGCTTGTCAGGAAGTATCTGTTTCAATGATCACCTCAGAGAATAAGAAATCGATTACTCTAAATACATCTCTTTGAATGTATGGCACATTTCATGGACTTTATTTTTTCTGTCAGTTGCAATGTTTTTTTAAATAAAAATTACCTATTATATATAACTTGCAGTGTTGCTTTGTTTTGTTCAGGTACAAAATGTGTGCTTCTTAGCTCTTACTATAATTCATCTTGTCAGGAGCATTGGTGATAGGAATAACTAGTGTGCTTTTTCCTTCTGATGAGTGGGTAAGCAGAAGGCATAAATTGTTCTAAGTCATGATGCGCAACAGGGATTCTGGATTTCTGTCTCCTGCTCTTCCATACATACTAGGGTGAACTTAACCCTCGTGACCACGCAACTTGTGTTTGCAATGCTCACAGTAAAAACCAAATCGCTAACGGATTACTACGTGGCTTTTAAAGAAGCCTGTGTCACACAAACTGCAGAACGAAGTTGAAGATGGGATGCAGAAGAGGGATGTGCTCCTGGCAGCCTCTGCACAGGAGATGAGGACACTGAGTCTGTCATCTCATGGCCAACTGCTGCCCCAGGAGAAGTCTTGGCCACCCTCCCTGTTCTTTCTGGATGGGAAAACAAGCCAGGACTGTCAGGAGCAGCCTTGCAGATGCTGTGCATCTTCTGGATCCTGCCAGGCTGCTGAGCCAGGATGCTGGGCTGCTCTGGCATGGGGAGGTAGTTTGCTATTGCTGTGTGCAATGGCTGCAGGAGCTGGAGAAGGGGAGATGGGGAAGAGAGAGGGCTAGAGACACAGGAGAGAGGGTTGGGAAGGGTGGGAGGAGAGATATGGGAGGGACTGAGCTTGCTCAAGTAAGGAGCTGAAGGGAGATACTCCGGAAGGGAAGGGAAAGAAGGAAAACCAAAATCTGAAGGGTAAAGATAGGTAAATCAGCAAAGTGGGGGGGGAAAGGAGAAGGAATGTGAGGGTGGGGAGTTAAACCCTGCCTGCCCTGTTGCAGCCTGCTGGCAGCGGAGACCCAAGCAGTTCTCACAGCAGCCGAGCCTGCTCGGCACTTGCAGTGCTGCACCTTCTCTCCCAGATAGTGCTGCTGCTTTGGCATTCAGTGTGGGGAAGCCAATGGTGGAGGAAACAATGGAGAACCCGATCTCTGGGTGCTGCAGCAGCCCAGCGCTTTTCCTGCTGGCTGGTGCAGTGCTGCCCCAGGCTTCCCTCAGGGCAAATCTCTCCCTCTGCTGTGCATGGCAGATGGTTGTCTGCACTGTGGCTCCATGGAGGGAGAAGTGTCATGGTTAGATGTTTGAGATGCATGCAGTTAGGTGCGATTAAAAACATTTTAAGACATAAAGCTCACATTTGGTACTGGATATGAAAGCAAAAGTTGGCCACAGGTTCTGTTTGTTAAATCTGATTGTGATCCTTGTCTTAGGCTTGAGAGCCAAGGAGGCTTCAAGGACCTGACTGACAACTGTCGCTTTGTTGGAGGCTTTCTGTAAGAAAGAAAACATCACTATGTAAGTCAACAGTGCGCCAGTAAATAAACACTGCCTGCATACCTGTGCCAACAGCAGTAAACAAGAGATGGGGACTAGAACACAATGTGAGGTTCACCCTGGAGCATGGGCAGGTCTTCCTGGAAACAGCCTTGTGAAGCAGCCAGTCCCAAGTGGATGTCAGCATCTAGAAATGCACTGACAGCAAACAGCATTTCAGACCCCCATCCTGCCCTTCTGTGTCTGGCTTGTGTGCATTTGGCTCTGGTAGGTGCTGCTGGGAGACTCAGGGGCTTTGCTCAGCCTCAGATGGGCCAGCAGAACCATGCTGGATTTCTCTACCTGTCAATCCTTCCATGCACCTCTGTCCTCTTCCATGCCAAGGCTTCACAGTCCTCTAAGGCTCTAGCTTGTCGGTGCCAAGGGGAAAGCCAAGGATACTTTGCCCCTGAAACATCTGCAGTGAGGCTGCCATAACCTGCACCTGTTCTGGCCTCAGCAGCGTGGGACAGCAGCCTCTGTCTGGCTTACAGTTGAGGAAATGACACCAGTGTCACATTTTTCTTACCATTACTGCTTTTTCTTAACTGAGGCTGCTGCGAGGTAGGAGGTGGCTGTGCACATGTGCTGTATGAGCTGTTTGTGCTATTCCCTTTAACTCTATCCCTTTATCAGGTAAGACAGCCTTAGTTCTCCTAAGTTACAGTTTTCATGACTGTTGTTGCCAGCTGCCAGAATTTGTAGGTCTAGGTCCATGGATGCTGCCACCAAGGCAGACATGTAGAAGAGGTGGCTTTGCTCACGTTTTGAGTCTTTGTCCCATATGAGAGAGAAATATTTTTTCCCTTTTTTTTTCCTTGAGGCAAAACTAGTGTGCTACAATCGTGAAGCACTAAGTTGTTCAAAGAAACAGGTGTAACTACATGCTGGCACTGGTGTGCCTACAGACAGCAGTGTGGCATTTATTACAGTGAGAGATAAATGGCCTTAAAAGGATCTGTGTGCTGTGGCAAAGAAAACCAACCACCATACACAACAAAACCAACATTCTTCAGCAGCTGATCAAAAGTAATAAGCATCACCCATAACAACAGCTGCCCTGGGTGAAATTCATTCTCTGAGTGTCTTTTATGTCTGGCAATGTATGCATCACAACTTTATACAGCTTCTAAAAATAATTTGTTTAAAAGGTTCCTGGTTTATATTTGTTTCCTCATCTGTCATCCCAATAGATGAAATGAAACTTTATTAAAAGCCAGGCTTTGACTACGAGACATAATGAGTGGGTTTTGTCACTTTATTAAAACTCTGTGCGTGCTGGAATTAATTATGTGCCTTTTGAAAAATACAAAGAACTCACTATTGTAGGACAATAGCAACTTGATGGAGAACAGTAATAATCTGGTATGTCATCAGTCTGTTTTTCTACACAGCTGCTGAGCTGCAGTTTGCTGTCCCAGTGCTGGTTTTTTCATGCTGCAAGGCCAAAAGCTGCATTGATTCATGGCTATTTGCTATCACTGCAAGTGTGAAACTCTTCATTCTGCAAGGATGTCTACTCCAATGTGGCTTTTCTAGTAGTAAGGTAAGAGTGCTTGCAGTTTGTGGGCTTCACCACCTTGAAGAGATGCATTCTGCACCCTCCATGCACACTAGCCATGGTCACTTCATTCATATTGGAGATGGAGCATGAAACACATCTGGTGTGCATGAACCAGATCACCATGAGGAGTGAACTTGTGAGTCCACCTAGTGAGTCTGTCGGGTGCCACCTTAAGACTGAGCACCTGAATGCCACCAGCAGGGGCACCATGCTGCCCCACAGCACCAGCCACACTGTCCCTCTGCCACTGCTCCCTTTGCTGGCTGCAATCAGCTGGCTGCAAAGCTGTATCCCTGAGGTGAGACCTTAATAACCCTTAATGAAAGAAATGCCTGCATCAGGAATAAAAAACCAATAAAATCAAAGTCTTTCATGAGTCACAGCAACCCAGCGCTGGCTTGGCTTTGCTTTGCCAGGAGTCTGAGTCAGCCCAGGCGTCAGCCACCAGCCCCTGGCCCTGCTCTCTGGCACAAGGAGCAGATGTGTTCCCAATGCTGCTGGGCCGTGAAGGATGGGCAGAGCCCTAGCGTGGGCACCTGTGTTTGGTTTGCCTGCAGTTCAGTACAGCTGGGGCTTTGCTGACCCAGGTGCATCCTGCAGGGTAGGGGGGCTCAGTTTTGCTGCCTCCATCTCCCGCAGTCTCAGCAGCAAGTAACACGCGTTACTTCACATCAGCATGGTGAAACACCACCTCCCCCCACACCCAAATCACCAGACACAAACAGTCAGCAACAAAGCTTTTAATTTTTATTAAAACAAAGTGTAACCTTTCCATTTCCCTTGCTTCATTCCTATAAGGAATGGCTTAATATGAGAGTTTGCTAATGTGAGGATTGGTTTTACGACATATGCTGAGGCAGAAAATCCCCAAACAACAGACCAAGACAAAACCCATCTCCAACATATCAGGTTTTGTTCCCTTTCTGGCAGGAGGAGAATATGGAGGGTGATACTGCATGGCTTTAGTACAAATAGGGGTGTAGGTGCAAGAGACTGTTGGATTCCATCTCCCTCCATTCCCTGATCACATCCCACCTGTAGGAGCACTGAAAGACCCACAGAGCACCCTGACTTGGACCAGCTATGCAGCTCCTCCAGGGTGGGGCCTGGAAAGCTCATGCATGGGGCTGGCATCAATAAGGAAAATGCAGATGCCACTACATGATTCATTTTCCCTTTAAATTGACTTAATCCTTTGAGAATCAGGAAGAAGGGCCAGAACGCTTGTTCTAATGACAGGATTGTCTTTTTCTTAGTAGGAGGGCAAAACCAAAAGGCTACTCCTAACACAGAGCACAGCTGCTGCACTGCAGCTCAGGCCAGAGCCCACTGAAGGTGTCTTGCTGGCTTCACCGGGTTTGGACTACTCCTCTACTCCTGTTTGCACATGACTACTCAGTGCAGCCACCACCACTGAGGACGACTATCCAGAGCTGGGAGTCACTGCTGATTTAACATCACCCTCCCCTTCTTGGGCTACATGTAGTTCAGATTGGTTCAGTTGCCTGTTAGACACATTTCTTCATACACGAGAGATGGAAATAGTTAACAGAAAGTGGAGAAACATCATCATTTGTAATGGTATTTGTTATATTTGACTGTTAGCAAAGGAAAAAAACCAAGTTAACATTCAGTACCACAGTCAGAAAGATTTTTTTTGTATGTATATTTCTGTCATGGGGCTAAGATACAAAGCTTAGGATGGTAAATATGCATCTCTACTAAATAATGCAAACTGTGCTCACACACATTCAGAGCTGGCAGCTCCGGCTGCGCTGCCTCATCTGTAGAAGACAGAACCAAGCCCCTGGTAAAGCTGAAGGGATGCTTCTGCCCTTCTCTTGCCCTCTCCCCTTGGCTTGTCTGAGGTTTGTGTTCCTTGCTGGGGCTGCCAAAACAAATGCGCTGTGGGGCGTTGCAGCACGGGGAGCCCCTCGCTCAGCCCCTCGCACAGGGAGTGCCACCAAGCAGGGTAGGGAGGAGGTGGCACACTGGTTGCTCTGCCATATGGCACCTGGCACAGGCTGTGCTACACATTACATTCTGCTGGCTGGCTATGTTCAATGGCTGCTCCTCCGGCGTACCCAAAACCACTTTCTCAATAGAAAAGAAAAGCCCTAAGAAAAGCAATGGAGCAGAGCTGTACTTGGTAGAATTTCTAGGGGTACTTTTAAGAGGTCCCTTAAGATCACAAGTTGGTCTTTAGAGAAACCCTGTGTGTGTCTGCCCCTCATTTATGCAGTTCATGGGGTTCTTCTTGCAGAACTGACCTCCCTTGTCCACTGCTTCTTGTGCTGCCAACATATGTCCTCAGCTATTCAGGGTCAAGAACTTCTCTTGGCTTACTGGTCCACCAAAAGCAGACCCTTCTGCCCACCAGCACTTGGTGGGAATGTGGCACTGAGCCTCCTTGTACTGTCATCACCTGGGAGCTCAGTGTTCTCTTGCCGCTGGCGCACCTGCCTGCTGGCTATTCGCTGCTGCTGCTCCTTCAGCTCACTGTAGGAACGGGAAAAGGTATGAAAGATAGATGTCACTGGGAAAGCCATCAGCAAAATCCCACTCAAGATACTGCTCAGGGCTACCACCTGTCCGGGGATGCTACGAGGCACCATGTCCCCATAGCCAACAGTTGTCATGGAGATCACAGCCCACCAGTAACTGGAGGGGACACTGGTGAACTCTTGCTTGGCTCCCAGTTCGCTCTCAGCCAAGTACACCAGCGGCGAGAAGAGGGCCATGGCGACGCAGAGGAAGAGCAGGAGCAGCCCGAACTCGCGGGTGCAGCGGCGCACGGTGAGCCCCAGCGTCTGCAGCCCCAGCGAGTGCCGCGCCAGCCTCATCACGTACAGGATGCGCAGCGCCCGCAGGAAGCGCAGCACCAGCCCCACTCGCTCCAGGTACTTGTTCCCAGCTCCCCCGCCAGGCTTGCTGCTGTTTTTTGTGGAAACCACATCCACAATGAGAGAGATGTAGAAAGGCAGAATGGCCAGGATGTCGATGATGTTGAGCGGGGTTTTCAAGAAAGCACACTTGTTTTCTGCCTGGATGGATCGCAGCAGGAACTCAAAGGAAAACCATGCCACGCACACCGTCTCCAGCACAAAGATGTCATAGCACTTTTGTGAGCATTCACCCTGGGGAGGAGTGGGAAACACATAAAAGGGGGAAGAAACAGATTTAGCCAGGGCGTTGAAACAAAGAAATAGAGAAATCACTTCTTAAATAAAACCACCACGTGAAATTGATACAAATTGCGAGGTACTGAAGTAAAATCATGGCTGCTGAGAGGTATTAAAACCAGAGGCTACATGTTTGGCTCCAGGACAGGTCAGGCTATATGTTTGACTACAGGACAAGTCAACAGTGCTTTGGAGTGTCCCAAAGCTGCCAAGAACTTGGTGTGATCTTATCAGCTGTTGGCCAGACAGGCTACTGCTAAAAGGCCAGGGGCTCATTTCTAACCAAGACTTTAACACCTTTTAAAAAGGTGTTACATTCAAGGATTCATGGATTGTAAGAAATGTGTGATCCTTCCTTCCCTTCCTGATCAATAATAAATTGCTTACTAATGGCTCATAAACACTTACAGCATTTTAAGTGATATGCTTGGAATTATCTATAATCTATTATTCACTAAATACAGTATGTATTTTATATTCCAGTGAACATTTATTAACACTCTACCCCTACAGTCAAAAGCTTATATAAAGTACTGAGAAATGTAGGCATTTCTAAAAGAAAAAATACCAGAGGACAGAGTGGGGTATGGAGAGGTAAGTGTTTTTAGTTACCTCACCTGTAACAACTAGTGACCACAGTGCCTTCCCCAAGCTTTCTGAGGCACTGGAAGCAGTGCTCTTCCCTGCAGGCTCACTTGGTGGCAAATAAAGAGAGCTCTGGCTCTTTGGTTACGATGCTTATAAACAAGTCAGCCCCAGTGCACTGGAAAGGCAATAAACAATAATGCTGGTGATGGCCACTCTTTGGTTGTTAATACTGTGGCAATTCTCTGCTACAGCACTGTTGGTACCTCCAGCTGAGTAATAAACAACTTCTCTACGTAAACAGATTTTGAAGTGGACAATTATAGTGCTAGTGCTGTTTCCTCTGTAAATGGTCATATAGAAGTGTGAGTGCTCTGGGGGCTTTGTGTGGAAGGCAAGTGTATATTTATTTAAGGGAAGTGTACATTTATTCAGTGTGCCAGTTTGAACAGTTTGTGAAAACTCTTTTAAGGAGTCCATCCATGCTAGTGGGGTGTGTGACTCCCACTGGTTGCAACAGGTATTAGGTCCCAATGCCCAACCTTGTTTTACTTGCCTATGCCAAATTATAGCAATAAAACATCAGCTGAGAATCACAGCGAGGCTGTGTCAAGCTGGTCCCCATTTCACCACTGGAGAAGCTGAGAACCTGGCACATCTATTAACAGTTCTGCCCACATACTCAGCCACAGGAGTCTTTTGCTCCAGAGAGCCAAGGAAATTTTTACTGCACAGCACCACATGCTAATTTCATTCCTCTTGAAGTGTGTATGCACAGGCTTTTTCCCTGTTGGGAAAGAAAGCAACAAAAGACTGATGAGGCTTTTGCCCTCTTTGCTAACTGCAGCCTTCCCCAAAATGTTGTGGAGGGACTGGATATATTTCAAGGGCCGTTGCACTGCCAGCAGTGAGAGCAGTGTCATCACATTGAATACAAAGCCTTGGGTTAGTTACCTCAATATGTTAACCAAAATGCTGAGGTACCCTGCACCTCTTACACTTAGGAAGAGATTGAGACAATAACTAAAGAGATGTCAACATGAAAAAGAGATGTGAAAAGGAATTTATGGTCCTTGTAGTAACCACAATAAAAAGTTGTAATGCCTTGTGTTTATGGATTTTTGTTTTGTATTCCACTTTCAACTGGCATATGATGTACCTCCCACTGTTTCCCAGGGGGTCATGCTGATATGGAGAGAAAAATTACTTATCCCCTTGAAATTACTGTCAAGATTTTAAGTATATTGCAGGGAGGAATGATAATCTTATTTTACCAGTATAGTAGCTCAGCCAGCCTGTCTTTAAATTCCTAATTTTGGTACGTGTGAACACTAGAAGGAGCTTAATTTATATCTGCCTCACCAAACTAATTTGGTCATAAGTAAGTATTTTTGTCACAATCATAATACATTGGATATAATATTTTGTTTCTAGGCGCTTTCCTCCTGTCACAGCATAATTAAGCTGTCGGGCTCTCCTATCAAATACAGAATCAAGATGCTTTCACACCACAGCACAAATCTGCCTCTGTGAGCCAGAGTTGAAACTCACAAAGTCAGTGGAAGGACTCTGCCTGCACCACTGTAACTTCTCTCCTTATGACCCAGAAACCAGCCAGCAGACCAGCATTGTCCCAGAGCTCTGCTGCCTGGGAATCTCTCATCAGGATATGCTTGATCTCACGCCTGAGGGCCATCCATGGCTGAAGGGGATTTGCAGCTCCTCATCCTATCCTTGCAGGTGCTCAAAAGGATCAGTTTGAGGTGTTAGGGCTACAACCCAGAGAAGAATAGCTATGGCTCGAGCAAAGCAACAGCAGTGATGAGATAAATATCCAAATGTGCAAATTTGCTTTCTCTGACAGGTGCACCATTACTTGGACCACCTTCTATGGAAACTCAGGTACATCTTGCCTTAAGAGCCCTATCTGGCAGGAAGTGTTAGGGATTCTGATGTACATGTATAGATTTTTCATGCCACTAAAAGTTTTAGCAAAGTCAGTGAAGCCTATGGAGAATTTAGCCTTAAAATAAACCTACAAAGTCACTAAGGTGATTAATAGCTAATTTGGCACTTAATTGTCCCAGCACTTTCTATATAGCTGCATATGGAGAGGAGACTCTCCCAAGGGCTTTTGTGTGTGAGTTTTGGTGTAGGAGACAACAGGAGTGAAGACTGTTCCTCACTAATGGGCTACCAGTGAAGATGACTTTCGGAAGACTCTGTCCTCTCCCACACTCTGACATGTTTATCCTGTGTAGGTTCACAGACCTAAAGCATTGCTATTTCTGTCTTCAATCTTCCTGCAGAACTGCATCCCAAATGCAAGTGTGGGAGAAGCCTGGCAACTTTTGTTCAGCCAAGAACAATCAAGAAGCTTGGTGGAATCTGGAGCTCAGATAATCCAATGCTGCAGAACCAAGCTGCATCTTTGCCCATCAAGATAATGAGGAGCTGAAATTTCCTCCATCCAGAGTCAATGCTGGGCCCTGGCATTTTTCCACTCTTCCCACTCTCCACAGCTGACAACTAATGGGAAAGTCGCAATGTTTACTTTCAGTAGAGTGGAGTGATAATGCTCTGCTACACAGAGTTCACTTCAACAGGATGAAACAACCCCCCCTTCCAGCTAATGCATAATTGTCTCCAGCAAAGCACTGGTCTGCTCAATATCCTTATTAACCTATCACAATCTGACCAAGCCAGGCTCTGTCCAAAGGCTGTCCTGAGAATAAGAGGGTCTGAACAGGCTTTTAGAAAACAGATCTGTGTGTCAATCAACCTGCCAGAGGTCTCTTTTTTTCACTAATTAAATGTCTTCCTGTCCCTTGGACCATGTTTCAATATCATCTAGGTGTGACCTATTATTATCCTCACATGATATCAAAAACAGCAACAGCAAAAATGTATTTCATGCTCTTTGTTCTTTGTTTCTTTCAGCTGCAGCTGCTTTTCTTTGCAGGTTTTTTCCTGCTTGACTACAGCATTGGTTAAGAAAAAAAAAAGGCACTTTTTTGCTTTCTAAAACTTCTAACTATGTGTTCCAGTCCAACTGGATGCTGTAACTCTGCTGAGGCTTTTGAGGTTTTTCCGTTCAAGAAAACAAAGCAAAAATTCTCAGAAAGGCACACACGCAGATGGAAAAAAAAAAAATCAGGAATTAATCAGCCACTGAAACACAAGAAAAACAAGTCCTAACAGAATAGTGCATCCTGCCCAAAAGAGGTCTCCATCAAATCTGTATGTTCTCAAAGAAGATTGACCTATATCAACTTGTGGCCATAAACATGTCCATTAACAACTACACACTGCTTTTTACTTTCTATAAGCAAAACAGCTCTCCCTCATACCAATGAACCAAATTTCTTCACCCTGTAATCTAATGGATACATTTTTATCACTACTTTTCCATATTTAGATTGATGAAACTGATCCACAGGGAAAACAGTTGTTCTTTACAAGGTGTGTACATTTATTTATCTGTGTACATTTGTTTCTTTCAAACAGTGTGTAGGTTTTTTTTTTTTCCTGCAGAAATTACTTGAGTATGGGAAAATACCTGCAGTTGCACAGGATTTGGGGGCTATATACTAATGACAACATAGGGCACAAGGAAAGAAAGTAAGAAAGGATTCAGTGAGTAATTCTATGCAGTCAAATTAAAGTGAGTCTCCTTCATTAGGACTTATAGAAATCTGCTGTCAAAAAGCCAACCACAGCATCTTTCTTCTGGAGAAACGTTTTCTTTGCCAAAAGTTCCTTTGGCAAAAGGAAAATTACAAAACGAAGAAATGGTGTCACTGGAGTTCAAATCCATCTGTATTCATTGTTCTGTATGGCCTGTCTAAAAGTTGCAGATGTCTTTCAGAAACATTTTGGTTTGGCTTGCAGGGTCCATTTCACTTGTACTTCCCTACTGAACCTCAGAAAAATTCCCCACTGTGTGTTGTGTGACTTCTTAGCCCTGCCTTTGTCCTCTGGTCTCCTGACAAGAAATTGAGATTCTTCCTTAGATTCTTGCAGGCTTTGACGCCATCTTCTAATCCCTCTGCATTAGAAGATGACAAAAGGCAGATCACCTCTAACTGCCCCGGTTCTTGTCTTGCTTTCCATGCACTTTTTTGTAAGGTCAGCAGTTCAACAGCACTTTCAAGGAAGAAGTTTCAATGCTGCCCACTTTGACCCTGTAGTGAGATCTCCCTGGCTGTCAAATCTGTATGTTAAGAAAAAAACAAACCCCAACATGAGAGATATTGCATACAAAAGTACTTACATAAGCTTGAAAGTCATGACATTTCTAAAATGATGTTTCTGTTCACGTCCACTTGCCCCTTGTTACTTGAGCCTTTCGGGTCACGCATTTCAAGTGTTTCTCTGCGCACATCAGATCAAACTCTCTTTTAATGACAGTGTGGAACTTGAAATTCTGATACACCTGAGATCATGCGTCAGAGATCCATGTTAAGGGACGTGCAGACAAAGTCCCTGAGGCTGCTGACAAGTCTGCCTACAGTCCCCAGTCCAGAGGCTTAGAGTGTTTCCCTGGGATTTGGGTGGGAGGCTGAGCCACCTGTTTCAATGAACATCTGCAGGGTGACTCAGAGGACAGACACTCCTCCACTACCAATTATTCACCAGCCCAACGCCAGAGCCTTTGCCGGACTTCGGAGAGACCCAGCTCCTACTCCTATGAGAGCAGGGTGGAAGCTTGCACCTGGTTCTGTCCCATTGTGTGGGACCGCCTGGAACACTGGGTGCTGGGTCATTTGCCCTCTCTTGTCATTGTAAAATGAAGAAGCCTTCCCTGAGAAAAATTCCAGCAAAAGAGCAACATTCCCAGAAACATGCCTCACCAACGAAACCCAAAGATATTGCTCACGCTGGCACTTTCTGATGAAAGGCAATTTTCTGATGAAATGTGATTTTCTGGTGAAAGCATCCAGATAATTTTCGCAGCCCGGATGAGTGCACGACTCTGGCGATGTGACCTACCTTGGAAGGGCAGCATCCCACCCTGCCCTGGGGCACAGGCACGCTCCCCTCGCTCTGACCACCCACAGACACGGTGATTGTAACTCAGTGCCTCTGCTATTAACGCTGGGGTCAGGCTGAACTTGCAGTCAGCCTGCTCCGAATATTTCCTTGTGCTCCCGAACAAAGATGATTCAGATAACTGCACAGCCTGTCCTCAAAGCTGGCTGGCTGTGAAGTCGAAGTAACAGTTTCTGGTTTTAAAGTCACTGAAGGGCCATGAAAGAGTCCTCTGCTTCTTGCTATCCACACTTTGATGTGTAACTCGAGCTTAGTTCGTGCTTCATCTTCAGCCCAGCTGCCAGCAAAGGTAACCTGTGCCTCCCGAGGGGGAGGGCTGTTGCTAACTTTGTGCAGCCCTGTTATGGACACAAGATAGCTCTTGTACAATTTGTCTTTGCTGAGGAGAAAGGGCAAAGAGGTGGGCAGGAGCTACACCTCTCCGGATTTCCCTTGATGCTGAGGCAGCACAGCCCAGATCACCACTTCTCAAAACCCCTCAGCCTGCCATTTTTATCCTTCCAGTAAAGCTGCAAATAAACATGGAACACCAACAAACAAGGGAGATGCCAAAAGACTGTGGCAACTGCTAGAAGGTAACTGCAGGGTGTGCTAAAATACCCAGCCAGAGTCTAATCAGCTTGTGGAATTGCAAACTGCGCTATTCACTTGCAGTCATGCAGCCAAGGGGTTACTGAGATACCTGCATGTGCCTTTCATTTGTCTCAAATTGCTCCTCTGACCTGTAACTGTGAAGCCAGATGGCTGTGTTCACGAAAAGCTCGGAAAAGGGTCTGGGAGTCAATGAGAAAGAAGACCACATGAGGACTTTACCTACGACTACCCTTGCAGACTAAAGAGACAGGAGACACTCCTGATCCAGGAGGCTGCAGAAGGAACCAGCCATGTTTCCTTCAGCTACCCTGCCCAATCCACAAGCAGCTGCTGCTTTGGGCCATCTCAGCCCCAAACTGTACAACCAAAATTAGATACTGTAAGTTGGCCTCAGGTTCCTAAGCCATAAATACTGAGCTTTGAGACCTGTTTAACTGACACATTTTTCCCTGGAAATGCTACAGATGTCTTAACAGCTGACTGCATGGATTTGGCATATGCATCTGAACTGTGGAGAAAGACACAGACACAAGGGATTCAATCACCTACCTACCAGGCAAGATCTGCTACTGTGGTCCTAAGGCTTTCTTCCATTTCCCTGCCTCCTTCACATACTGTCCCTGACACATGCAGATATATTCTTTGGTCCACTATCCTGCCTCTTTTTGCCCCAGTAGAGTTGTTGGGAAGAATGGAAAGCACGTGAGTAGTACTACAGATGCACAAAATGCCATCTCATTAATACCTTCTTCTGAACTAGCTCTCCTCATGCCTGTGCCCGTTTTTAGCACACACTTCTCCAAAAGCAACAGTATTTGTAAGAGGGAAAAAATGCTATCTGGCTCTGCAAAAATCAGCAAGAAGGAGGAAACACAGAATAAAACAGACCATAAAATACCTATGAAACAGAACACCATCAATTTGCCTGATTTTCAGATGCCTGTCAGGAACAGCACAGCACCTCATCCAGAGAGGCTGGGGGGAGGTGTCAAGACGTCCAATGTCTTAAAGCTCCTCAGACTCTGTGACCGTGGCTGGGAGCAGCTTGAGGAAACAGTATGAGCTCCAGCAGCCAGCTGCTCCTATCTCCCACTCTGATCACACCACACCCAGGAGCGAGGGGCTATTCTGTAACATAAGGAGGAGTGATACACCCTGGGTAACATTTTCTGAAGACGTGGTCCAGGAGTGGCTGGGACGGGCAACACCATCAGCTGGATAACTGCAATCAGCAGGAGAGGTAGGAGGGTGAAGGGAAGAGACCTTACATGCTCAGTCTGTAGTGGCTGCGTGCAAAGGGAACCCATTGCTAATGGACAGGACAGTGTTGGCCAGAGAAGAAATAGCTACAGCAGCTTTCAGAACCTGGACTCTAGAAGACACACGAGGTTCCAAAAGAGACCCCCTCCAAGAACAGGGAAGACCAGAGTGCTTTTAAGATGAAGCTTTTCAGTTTCTACAGTTGGTGGTGTGATGTAGTTCCCATGAGAACAGGGGTCTGCGCTCACCTCAGAGGAGCCCTCTGAGTCCTACCTGCCCAAAAGGTTCAGCTGGCAAAGGAAATTATCTCCTGGTGCTGCTGGAGTTGGCCCTCGGGGTCTGAGATCCCCACCTGGCTGGTCCACAGCTTTTGTCTGTGCATGAGTTTAAGATATAACCATGCTATTACTAATATTTAGAGAACTACAACCTATATGTACAAGAATAAATTTACTGCCATTTGCTTGAACAAATACTCTAAATGAAAATACTGCTTTTATACCTGGGGTCTGTTTTGTCAATTTTACAACCACTCAGTGCCACTGGGAAATTGTCTGAAGACAAATAGCTACACAGGAAGACACAGGTCCAGGAGAACAAGGTATTGTACTTGAAACTCATCAACTCCCATGGCATTTGAGGCAGGATTTCACAGACCACAGCCCATATGGCTTGCTTGTCTTTGCCCTGCAGCTGAGCCCTCTGTGGGAAACACCTGTGGGTGACACAGGGGTCCAGGTGTACCCACGATTCCTGCACAGCCTGCTGTGCTTGGACCAGACGCAACCTGCCCAGCCTGGCCTCAGGGACAGCTCAGCACAGAGGATTTGTTAATCAGTCACTGCCACCGACACAGGCAGGAAGCAGGAAAAAGAATGATGATTTCACCAAGTCAAGGTGTCCTCCAAAGAACAGCTTCAATTTAGAAACACAGATGTTCTTAGTATTTCTGACTAAAATTAACTTGGAATTTTCTATTTCCAGATTTACAGAATGTTTTTCTTGGGTTTGGCCCCTTTTTTCACTGAAATTTAAAGTAAAAATTCCCAAGAGAATAATGAAGCACCGGGAGTCTCCTTGCTGACAAGCTGATGCCTTGAGAGGCCACCTACAAACAGAGACTAGACAGGAGTAAGGGAATAAAGGTAGGTATTTATTCAAATGGCCTTCAGAGGTACCCCCTGCGGAGCCAGAGGCTATTCTCAAAATGGACCCCAAGATGGATGACAGATCAAGAGTTCTTCACACTTTTATAAGTTTGCTTCATTTGCATATCAGGGTTAATTCTCCAATTAAAGCTTTAATTAATGATGTAGTTTCCCCAGGCTTGCCCCCCTTTCAGAGGGTTTGGTTTACATTTTGGGACTAGGATGGTCGGAATGTCCCTGGAGAGCAAGCCAGGAGAGGCTTTGCTATGTCTACCTAGCATGAGAGAGCAGAAGTTAACACGCTACAAGAAGCTTCAGAGTTACACACTAGGCAGTACAGGATTTGAAAAATATGGAAGTTAAAACCTAAGGCATCAAGTGTCCCCCTCTTCCCCTGATTTTACATGAATAGAAAACTTCCTCCTCAGCCCCCTCTATTTTCTAGCTCTGATAGAGGCATCAGAGCCTTGGAAGTTTACAATGCTTCTTAAAAAAAATCCAGTACCTGTAAATCTAAGAAAATGCTTGATTGAGCTTTCACATGAAGAAGCCCAGTTACACTGCAACTTAGCAAATCTGATTTCTGAAGAATTGTAGTTTCTATCCTAGTGCTCTGAAAACAAGGCAGACCCCGCTGTCACTTGGAAAAGCTTGGGCAATGGCACTTGGCACTTGCAGCACACCTGCTCCTCACAGACAGGGAAGGATTGCAGAAACAAAGATGGGGGCTATCTCCCTTAAACCAAACCAGCATAAATCTGCAGAACCAGAGCAGGGCTGAGTTCTCGCCAAGGGCACTTGGGTGCGGTTTGAGCAGTTTCCCCAGGGAATGAGAACACCTGCACGCCCCTCCAAAAGGACCAGCCCAAGAGAGACAAGGTTGTGTGACAAAGCAGTGGCATTCCCAACACTTTCACACCTACAAAATACCTGGGAAAAGGTGATGTGGTGGCACCTGGTTGTGCTCACAGATACCCGCAGATATACACTGCCTAGAACTGTGGTCTTCCTAAACCCAGCATCCTCTTTCCATCTCCTCCTCAAGCTTGTCTCACACTAAAAAAGAATCTCAGTCTGTTCTCCCTCTCTCTCTCACTAATTTTACTAAAAGAACAACTGATTCTTAATAGCATTTTAAAGTGTATTTTCTCTCTTATTTATGCCAGTTTCTCCCTTCTTTCAATCAGTTTTTGAAGCTCTTCTCCTCCTGCCTCCCACTCACTGCTAGTTCTATTTTACTGACCCATATTAATTTTACTGGTTCCTGCAACCCTGTAACCTGCTATAAGATCTGGGGGTGTCTGTTTCTTTTCTTGGAAGAAAGGAGGACAGAGTCAAGCTTACTGTTTTCCTTTTGCATTTTTTTCCAAACCTGTATCTCTCTGCCCTCAGTCTTCCTTTATCCTCTTATCTGAGAGCAAGGGAAGGATTTGCGTGTGTTGCCTGTGGGAAGATTTGTCTTCCTGCTGGTAGCGGCTCAGGCGCAGGTGGCAGCGAGCTCCCGCAGTGCCCTTGCACTGAAATGCTCTAAGCTGTGATGGATTTTTACGAGGTGGATGTGACCACAGTGAAACCACACACGCTTTCACATTCTCTCTTTCTGCTCAAGGCAACAGTAAAAACAGTGCTTTCTGTGACAGCAGTGCAGCATACAAGAACTTACCTTAGAACACCCAACATTTCTACTGTGTATGAAGGCAACGAGCTGCAGACTGGGAGAAAATCTCTGCAGCATCTGCTCATAGTCAGACAGTGCAAGGACTTCTCAGGAGAGTGCTGCAATTTCTCTTGTCATCATCACTACCCCATGTTCCAGGTGCCAAGCTCCCAGCACAGCTCAGGATGTATTGGATGGCTGGGACCTTCACTCTATTCTCTGTATTTCCTATTTGAATCCTGGCTCAGGAACTGAGACGGGGCAGAGGGAAAGGGATTGTTTGTGTGTGTAACTTATGGAAGGGTGAGGGTAGAGTGAATTAATGGCCAGAGGGGTGGGCTGGCACATGTCCAGCCTCTTCTGGCCCTGTGGCACCCCCTACACAGTCAGTGTTGGACAAGACACCTGGGTTAGGATGGTGCCTTCATGGGACCAGACTCATGCCACGTCACTCTTCAGAGAGCTTCCAAGCTTCTGAGCTTTTTCTGGCTGCCCTTGCCTTTAATCACAATTATGAACTGTCACCGCTCATTTAATCTTACCGATGCCTTCAAGTCTGAATATTCATGAGGGCCAAGGAAGCCCCAGACAGCAAGAAGAAGCACAGCATCCTTGCTGGCACCTCCTGCACCACTGAGTCAGGGACAGGGTGGCCATGGCTCACCGCCCTGGAAGGTCAGAAGAGGCTCTTGCACTGATCCTCTGTGGGGCAGAGGATCTTGCCGAGTGGCTCATGAATCATATGCATGGCTTCAACTGAGCTGAGAAGGACTGACAGAATGTATTTAAAAACTTTGTGAGATGCATGCAGGCATGTCTAGATAAATGGTTTCCATTGTTAATTATCCACCCTGTAACACACTTTAATTCAGAGCATGAGTTTGTCCAGCCGCACCTTTCAGTTATTTCAGTTCACTGCTGCCCACAGACATTCTCTTATTATGATTCTCACTGCATTAAAAGCACTTCTAGCATCTCACTACGAAGCAGAACTTTCAGATTTTAAACCATTTTTAAAACTTTTTTTTCAATTTGCCTGCCAAATGGATATCAATCTGGATGTCAGTATCTCAAACCTCATATTGTGTCTTATGTTGGTTTTCTGCTATTACGAGATCTAAGAGAATTTTTTTAAACAATAAGGAAGCTAATTTTTGAAAAATTCCTTTTTATTAAGGAAGAATGTTGTGTGGCACTAATTGAAATGTCTTACAGAAGTACCTACATCAGAAGTTACTTTCTTCTGAAAACTTTATAACCTCAAAAAATTATACTAAATCTGATTAATGAGTGGTGTTCTACACAGACTAGAATTAAATATGCTGGTGTGCTCAAAAATGCGACTGATTGTACCCAGTACTATCTTTTTGATATTTTTATTTGGAACTAATATCATGCTTACCATTAGAAAATCCAACAGCTTTATAGTTTTCTCCTGGTCCTTTCTCAAGCCTTTGTTTAAAAACTTTTGCAAAAAATCTTATAACCATTTTTTTTCCCATCTGTATACCACTCAATTTGTCTTGAATCTAAATGTCTCCGTGGATACTGCAAAATCCCCCAGTTTCAAAATCTTTCATATTTCATCTCCATTGTCCCACTCTAGGCAATGAAAATGTAAGCATTTATAATGCTGAATGATTTAATGCAATTCTTCTAAGTGCCGTACACATGAATCAGCTCATTACCTCAGCGTAGCTATATGAGGTGTAGCCAAATGTAAATCTGCCTGCTTGCTTTCATTCCAAACCTCCAGAATTGATAGCAACATATCCTGGAGCTCTGAAGTGAATTTTCCAGATGATATTTTCATTTCAAATAAACAAAGAGTTCTCTCTTTCAGAACACTGGGACAGTACTCAATAAGCGCACAGCACCCAAGCTTCCCTGCAAAAGGCAGTGGAGCAACCTACGGAATAGAGGAGCTGTGCTGTACTCCCAGGATATTAGGCTGTGATGAGTAGCTGTAGTAATTTTACAAACATGTCTGAAGGCCAAGCAACTATTATTGTGAGATTGGTTCAGAAACTCCCTGGATGATTTACCTGGAAGTTTGGAGAGTAAACCCACTGGTAGGCACAGTTACTTATGGTGGTGGAACCAGAGAGATATTAAAAGAAATTAAACATGGAGCATACTTTGCTGAGGGAGCCACACTGCACCAAATGTAAACCAGTTAACAATGTGACAAAGTTTTATGAAATAGTTTTAGCTGTTTAATTATTTAGCACTAATGTTACATTGCAGCATATTTATATAATATTTAAAAGAAGACCTAAGCTTGCTATTTATTCATGAGAAGATATCCTGCAGACTGAAAGAGTTCATTGGCACAGAATAAAATTATTAACAAGTCAAAAATAATTTTATCTTAGTCAGCTCTTGCCTTGTTCCCAAGCAGTGCAGAGAAACACTCTCCATTTTTTTACTTCTAAGCCTAAAACCCTGCAGAGAATCTCAGGTGGCTCCCAAAGTCTCTACTGTAACCTACTGTCCTCAAAATCTTCCCGGGCAGCTCCTTGACCCATAAGGATTTCTCTCTTTACTTGAGAAAAGCAGCCCAATAAAAGGTGCTGCAGTGAGACCCATGGCTGGGAGGAGACAGGCATGGACAGCTCAGGCGGTGACTTTGCTGAGAAGGGGAGTTTGAGCAGAAAGTCTGCAGGCTCACTACGGGACTCTGTGTAAACCTGCTACACAGTGCTGCGTCCCCACCCCCAGCCTAAGGGCAATTCTTAGTGAAAGAAAATACAACATTCCTCCTAACCCTCCTGATACAATGGAGAATGATTTTCTTACTGGGACCAAGCTTCCTTTATCTTCTCTTGAAGCAGCTGCCATGATGGAACAACCAGTATGTCTGCTAAAGTTTAGACAGCTTCAGTGAAGCAGGAAGGCTGGATTTTTGGGGTGGGAGGACTGCAGAAAGCAATTTCTTTTTTTCCCCAGAGGAGCAAGCAAGCCAAGGAGAAGAAATGGTGAGAACTCTCCAAATGTAGTCATGACTAAATACAGCCAGTTGTTGTGCAGCACTCTGTCCACACAACCAATACCAAGAATAACCAATCATTCCTTCAAAGGTTTTGTATTTGTTAGCAGCTCAAGGCAGCCTTGGAAAGGAGAAGGACTGTTTCGTAAAAGAGCTGGCAAAGCTGGCACATGGTTTGCTATTTGACCAGGGGGTTTGCAGGCAGCGGGGGTCCTGGGCAGTGGTGGGCAGAGCTGGTGCAGAGGGCAGTGAGTTGTGCAGCAGCGATGCTGGGGACTCGCAGTACCCAATGTGTCTCCTCAGTGTGCGAATACAGCAATCCTGAACTCGGCAAAATAAACTGATACCGAGATATGCTCCATATAACAGCTGGATTTGGATGGCCAGGAAAGGATTTAGATTCAGATCCACAAAGCAAAAACAAATAAATGTATTCTTTTACATTAGGGACTGTATCATTCAGATGGCTCACAGACAGATCCCAGGAAAATGATCAAAGAACATGACCACCACTTCCCTAGTATTTGTGAAGAATGTTTTGCCATTGGTCACACGCATATAAATTCCATGGGAGTCAGATAAAAGATGCACACCACTCAGAAAGCCCCACAGAACTTGACATTTAAGGTTTAGATTGAGCAGCGCAGAGGTTCTTGGCTTCGTGATTTTAATGCTGTCTGTGTGACACAAAGGCAACATCACTGACCAAAACCAAACCTCATCACTTCCCACTGCTTTCAAAAAACCTGAGCTGTCTGACAGACAACTTGCATAGCAGATGTCTCTGACCATCAGAGAGGAGCTGAAGACCATGCTACAATGACTCAGACTTGAGAACTTTGCAGTTACTCCTCAGTTTGGATTCAGCATGAACTAAGTTGCAAAAAGAATTTCCTTGCCTAGGTGAGGCATGAGGAAAGTGCCCATGTACCTGAACAGCAGGTAGATGTAGTTTTTATTTCTATTATTATGATGGCCATAGACATTGTGTTTAAGACATTCTGTCCCAAAGCATTCACAATCTAAGGGCAGGACTACACAGAACCGGTGATGGAACTACCTGACGCCAATTGAGAACTTCAACAAGAAAGTAAACATTTGCTTATTGCTGATAACTGAAGCTGTGGGTAAAGGATGCCATCAAAGTTTGTAATTCGGAGTGTGTGTTACCATTTTCATTTAAGTACTATCTGAGGAGAAAACCTACTTTAAGCTTATGAAAAGAAAAAAAAAAGAGAAACACCTTACTTTTAGTTAAAATAGAGTTCTGCAGTTCTCTGAGTTCTACATCCCTTAAGCAAGGACATGTGAATGTGAAAGTGAATCTGAATCTCATGTGCCTACAGGAACTTCCTTATGCGTAATATAGAAAAGGCAGGTGACAATTGCTACTGAGTCATTTGGTCTTTCCCTGGCCTCCAGCCAGCTGTGGCCTGAAGGGTCTGGAGCAGACACAAAATGCAAATTAACAATATAGGGTGCAAGTACAGTAGATCAGATGCCAAAACTGGTGATACTGTTACAGTTTATGATTTTTGCATTTAAACAGCAGAGCTGAGAGTGGTATAACAAATTCTCCGATAATCCCCAGGGAAATTAGTTAGTCCAATTCCCCAAGATTCTTTTTATAAAAAGTCACCCTCAGTGCCTGTACACTATAAATAGTTATCTGTAACATCAGCAGGGAGATTTTTTTAAAATACATGGTTTTTGTTGACTGTGCTGTAATTTCTAGAACAGTTTATTCCACAAAGCAAGCAAAAACACAAGCTGCAATTTTATTAATATTTCATTCATGAAAATAAACCATCTATGCATCACATGTGGCACTAAGTTAGTATCGAGGTCTCAGTATCACATGTAGAACAACAACTGAAGAGTCAGAAAAGAGACAATGTCATAAAAATGAGCTCTCTAGTAATTCCAGAGTCTCAGAGTGCCATCTTAGGACAGCAAGCACCACTGGACTTTGTCCAGCATGTCTGTATTTCTCTTCCGCTGAGGAGCCCAGCACTGGACACAGTGCTCTGGGTGTGGCCTCCCCAGTGCTGAGCAGAGGGGAAGGAGCACATCCCTTCAAAGCACATCCCTTCAAAGCAGCACTTTGCCTGATGCAGCCCAGGACACTGGTAGCTTGCTTTGCAGCAAGGGCACAATGCTGGCTTATGGTCAACTTGATGTTCACCAGGACCCCCAGGTCCTTTCCTACCAATCTCCTTTCCATCTGGGTGGCCCCCAACACGTACTGGTATGTGGTGCTGTTCCTCACCGGGAATGCAGGACTCTGCATTTCTCCCTGCTGAGGTCCACAGGCTTCCTGAGCCCGTTTCCCCACCCTGTCAAGGCCATTCAGGACAGCAGCACAACTGTCTGGCCTATCAGTCACTTGCCCAAAGTTTGTCATCAGCAAACTCGCTGCAGGTACACTCTGCTTCATCCTCAGGCCTCTAATAAAGAAGTCTGACAGGACTGGACCAAGTATAGACCCCTGGGGCACAGTGTTTGTTACTGGCCTCCAACAAGACTTTGTGTCACTGACCACCATGCTCAGGGCATGACCATTCAGACAGTTTTCAGTCAACCCTCACTGTCTGCTCATTCAGCCTCTTACAAGAACAGCTTGTCTATGAAAAGCTGTTGAGAATCATTATACAAGACTCCCTTAAACTTGTCTGAGATTACTTTTGTGTGTACCTTTGTGAAATGAAACCTTTAGTCACAAGATTGTTTAAAATGCACATTCACAATTTACCTATTCCCCATCCTCACCATTACGGAAGTTGAAGCACAGTGTGCAAATTGAGCTTAGAAGGCTAAATAGTTTTGGCTTCTCTATGAGCTATTATTAACTTCATTATTTATAAGTCTCTCTCTTTGTTGTAATGCTCTTCAGCTGAAGGTTATTGAACTGTAACTTCCTATCACAGCATATTTAATTAGGCTAGCTTTTCCCAACCCGTCAGGAAGCACTGTGAAGAATGAACTCTCTGATCTGCTTCTCCTGTTTTGCACTGTGCTGCTACAAACGACTGAGCTCAGGGAGACTCAGGCCTATAAATGCTTTTGTGAATCAGGGCAGAATGTTTGATATTATTCTCTAAATTCTACCTTTTCTTCTGTGATGACAAAGGCTGCTGTCTAAAAAAAAAAAAGAGAAGATTCTTCTTCAGATAGAAATGGTTGACATTTCTGCTTTCACCAAGAAAAGAAATGAAGAGTTTAGTATGATGACCATCTGGCTTTCAGCTGAACCTCTCAATGTCTTTTGGTTGCTTAGCTCTTAGTGTTTAAAGCTTTTGCTGTAATGTATCCCTGACTGGTTTAAGACTTCTCTGATGTATTAGCTGCATTCTTTGAGTCACTCGATGCCTGCCATTTGTTTAGAGCAGTGAGAAGTGCACTGGAAGGTAGCATATGCCTAAAATGCCTTAAGGATACTCTGTGCTTCTGGCTATTTTTACGTCTTGGAGATGACTTCTGAGGTGGTCTTGAAAGAGCTTGGTGCCTGAAGGCTCCTGCTATGATTTTGTCTCAGCAGATTTTGCCTTTATAGGAGACTTCACTGTTAAATCTAAATCTTGCATTGAAATCTCCCATTCTGAAAATTTTGAAATAAAAAGTTTACCATTGTCTTGTTACTTTCCATGGAAGAACCTGACCATCTGTGTTGGGTTGACCCTGAGTTGATGGACAGTCTTTAAGACCAATTACGCTTCTCACAATTTACATATTTAAACCGCACAGAAAGGCGGGACTTCCCCTTTTGGTCGGAGCTCGCCTGCTGGAAGGTGGGGGGGGGGCTCCGAGCCTCCCGGCCCCGCTGGGCCGGGCCGGGGCTACTGCCCCTTTCCCCCTTTCTCAGCACCACGGCACGGACCCTGGGTCGCTGGGGGGGACTGTCCCAGAGCCGCAGGCAGCTAAAACCAGCCATGGACTGCTCACAGCTAAACCCATCCAGCGCAGCTTCTGGGGACAGGCGGGTCCCTCTCCTCTCCATGCGGAGCCGGCGGAGCCAGCGGGAGCCGGCAGAGCCTCCTGTCTGCAGCCAGCACACTTCGTGCCGAACTGAAGAGGACACCGTGCAGCCAGCAGCACAGAGGGAGCGAGGCTTTCCCCACCGTCAAGCCCGAACAAGAACACCCTTCAACATGGCGGTTTCAGAGTCAGAGAAAGAGAAGTGAGTCACGTGGGACGGAGCTGGAAATGGCGACGGGAGAGAAGAGGGCGGTGCCGCAATTCTGGCGCGCAGCTTAAAAGAAACCTTCTTGCATGCCGTGGTAAGAAACCGTAATACCACAAACTGTTTGTCTCTTTAATCCATTTGAAGAACATGGGGGGATGGAGTATCCTCGTGTGCCTATGAAGTTTGTGAAGAGTGCCTATGCCAGGCTATATAGAAGTAGTGAGAGGCTGTTAGAGACTTGTGGCTAAGAAAAGCCTCTGTGTGCAGGCCAAAATAACTTATCCTTAAAAAGATGAATAACCCCATGTGATGGCCCATGTTTTGTAGTATGAAAGAACTGTGAAATTCTTCATGGGAGAGATGTTCTACACACAGCAGACTGTTTGTTTCCGGGCGGGTGTGCTGTTGGTGGCAGTTTGAGAACCACGTGCAACTGAAGGAAAACCTTTTCTTCCTTAAGCATAAGAGAAAGACTTTTCAAGAACTGCAACACTGACTAACATCCCATGTTCTGTTTATCCCTTGTGTGAGCTGGATAAAAGGAGAGAAGTGCTGGAAAGGGGGGGGGGGGGGGGGGGGGAATTTACTTTAATTTTGTTTTGTTGTTTTCTCTTTACTTTTAATTCTGTTAGTAATAAAGCTCTTTCATTGTACTGCAACTGTTTAAGGTTTGTGCCTGCTTTGCTTTTCTCCTAATTCTTATCTCACAGAAGGAAAATAAGTAAATAATGGATATTTTGAATCAAAACCACTACATTTAATTGGTGTTTCCGCCCGGTTTCGAACTCAACTCGCTACATCAATGGTGGAGAATGCGGGCAATTAATGAGCGCTGTGAGATGAAGATTAATTAGGAGAAAATAATAAGCAGAGCAAGTAGAAAGTTATAACATTAAGTAGAATAATAGAAGAAATTTGCTTTGTAGTAGTGGTAAAAATTCTAGGGGTGGAGGTTTATGGAATTTGTTTTCTTTTAGCTCTGGTTTTGCTATTTTAAGTAACTTTTAGATATGTAAATTTTAAGAAGCGAGGGGTGGAATGTGTTGGGTTGACCCTGAGTTGATGGACAGTCTTTAAGACCAATTACGCTTCTCACAATTTACATATTTAAACCGCACAGAAAGGCGGGACTTCCCCTTTTGGTCGGAGCTCGCCTGCTGGAAGGTGGGGGGGGGCTCCGAGCCTCCCGGCCCCGCTGGGCCGGGCCGGGGCCACTGCCCCTTTCCCCCTTTCTCAGCACCACGGCACGGACCCTGGGTCGCTGGGGGGGACTGTCCCAGAGCCGCAGGCAGCTAAAACCAGCCATGGACTGCTCACAGCTAAACCCATCCAGCGCAGCTTCTGGGGACAGGCGGGTCCCTCTCCTCTCCATGCGGAGCCGGCGGAGCCAGCGGGAGCCGGCAGAGCCTCCTGTCTGCAGCCAGCACACTTCGTGCCGAACTGAAGAGGACACCGTGCAGCCAGCAGCACAGAGGGAGCGAGGCTTTCCCCACCGTCAAGCCCGAACAAGAACACCCTTCAACATGGCGGTTTCAGAGTCAGAGAAAGAGAAGTGAGTCACGTGGGACGGAGCTGGAAATGGCGACGGGAGAGAAGAGGGCGGTGCCGCAATTCTGGCGCGCAGCTTAAAAGAAACCTTCTTGCATGCCGTGGTAAGAAACCGTAATACCACAAACTGTTTGTCTCTTTAATCCATTTGAAGAACATGGGGGGATGGAGTATCCTCGTGTGCCTATGAAGTTTGTGAAGAGTGCCTATGCCAGGCTATATAGAAGTAGTGAGAGGCTGTTAGAGACTTGTGGCTAAGAAAAGCCTCTGTGTGCAGGCCAAAATAACTTATCCTTAAAAAGATGAATAACCCCATGTGATGGCCCATGTTTTGTAGTATGAAAGAACTGTGAAATTCTTCATGGGAGAGATGTTCTACACACAGCAGACTGTTTGTTTCCGGGCGGGTGTGCTGTTGGTGGCAGTTTGAGAACCACGTGCAACTGAAGGAAAACCTTTTCTTCCTTAAGCATAAGAGAAAGACTTTTCAAGAACTGCAACACTGACTAACATCCCATGTTCTGTTTATCCCTTGTGTGAGCTGGATAAAAGGAGAGAAGTGCTGGAAAGGGGGGGGGGGGGGGGGGAATTTACTTTAATTTTGTTTTGTTGTTTTCTCTTTACTTTTAATTCTGTTAGTAATAAAGCTCTTTCATTGTACTGCAACTGTTTAAGGTTTGTGCCTGCTTTGCTTTTCTCCTAATTCTTATCTCACAGAAGGAAAATAAGTAAATAATGGATATTTTGAATCAAAACCACTACATTTAATTGGTGTTTCCGCCCGGTTTCGAACTCAACCCGCTACACCATCTTCGAATGTTTGTTTTCTTCACATACCTGAAGTGCCCCTTTCCTGAAATTTCCAGAAGGAGCTATTATATACATGGCTGGATTGGTGGATTTTACTTAAATTTAATCAGTAAATAAAATCTAAATGAGAAAAAAAAATTGACTAAATATATATCCTACTTTGGTAAGTGAAAAGTAGTTCAGGATCTGATTATGTTAACTCTACTGACAATTGTGCAGCATCTGAAATACACGATACTACTTCCAAAAAAAGATAACACTCAAGGTGAATCAAGGTGACCTTTATGAAGAACAAGACATCTACAGTACAGGGGAGCATGAGCCTTCCCACTCCTGTTAAACCACTAGGGATTGCCACTGTCATCCAGAATACCTGGAGCAGCTAATAAGTTAACAGAGTGTATGATTGAATCTTCTGCTCTATTTTAAAAGAGATAGGCAAGCACCTAAAATAATTTCCTCACCCACATGGTAATTACTTCTAAGGTCCCACACTTACATCTTGTGTGAGGTCGTTAACACCTCTGCAGGACATCACTGGGTGTAACAGCTGGTCCATTCGGATGGCATTAAAGGATCAGGGCATGGAAAATTGCTCTCCAGCATGGTTTTTTTCATGATTGGCTTCTCTGTCTTTCCCTGAAGCAGTAACAGGACAGATAAATGGCACATAGAGCTTTTGTTTTCTCTAGTAACGCCAGCTCAAGGAAAAGGCCACTGTTTGCTAGCCACAGCACCTATGACAGCCCTGACACAGAACCATAACAACAGAATGCCAGCCAGAAAGCCTGGAAAATGTGCACACTGAGTATGGTGTGTCTTTGAAAGAGCATTTACTATTTATTTGTTCCTCAGTCAGGAGGGATGCACATCCTTTTTCTGCTTGCTAGGAGACTGCAAAGCCAGACCTAAGAGCTATCCCTGGGCACAAATTTTAATCTAGATACCAGGGATACAGCTCAGGATGATTACCATGAATTTGAATTCACAAAAGCTCTCTTCTCTCCTCACCTGTTACTTGAAGAGCTTGCTAAGCCACAGAGAGAGTACACGCAGGGGAGTCTGCAGCCACGGTCCCAGACCCTACAAGTGATTCCATGTGGGCAGGTGCCCACTCCTTGCCTTGCAGAAGTGATCCTTCACCAGTCCCCTGTGCACCTTTGTCTCAAACAAAATAACCCTTTCCAGTCTGTCCACAGACCTTCCCCGTGCAAAGAGCAGAACAAAGATTATTTGCAGGAGCTCTGTGCTTTTAGAATTTAAGGGCACAGAAGAATGTTGGATAATTTATTCTGATCTTCTCTGTATTGCAAGAATTTCACCTTTGTAACTTGATCTACAACTGATGTTTTTCTTTTGACTGAAGTAGAGTCTGTTTAGCTGAATGCTAAATAAAAGGGCACTGAGCTTTTAACTGAAAATGTCTAGAAGTACAAAATTCACTAATTCTCTTCCTAGTCTGTCCCAGTAATTAATCACCTTGGTATTAAATACTGGCATATAGTTTCCCATATGAATTTATAAGGATTTAATTTTTATCCCCCTGCTTAATTTAAAGGTCTTTTAGATGATACAGTTCTCCTCCCTTCATAAAAAAACCACTTATGCACCTAATCCACTCACCTTCCTTCCAATAATCTAAATCAACTGAAACGTTCAAATGTCTTATTGTATGGCATTTTCTACAAGTGCCTAAGATTTACAGGATTTTAACCGTCTCCCAATTTTTCAAAACACGGTTAAAAATATGAATGTGAGAACCGGCTGCAATATTCTAGTGTCAGTCTCACCAATGCTGCACACAGGCACAAAAAATCTTCCAGCTTCTAATTAATACTCCCCAGCTTAGCTATTCGAGGATGGCATTAACCCTTCTGACTTTATGCTGCAATAGGAATCAATGGTTGCTTGTACCCTAAATGTTATATAGAGCCTTGTTTTGGGAACCAGAGTCCCTGCTTTTACAAGTGCAAGCCTGCATTCATCTTTCTTGCACAATTTTGCATTTGACTATGAAAATGTGCTCCGTCTAATGGTTCCAGCTTACCAAGAAATTCACGCTTCTCTCATATGCTTGCTCTAGCCTCATTACTATCCTGTGCCACCCAAAAAACATTATTAGCCTATTATTATGAGTCCCTATTTATGTTCAGACCATTAGTAAAAACATAAGGTTTCTAAACTCTCATAATTCTAAAAGCAATTGTTCAGCTCTCATTTAAACCTAGGAAAAATTAAACACTAAATACATCTCAGTTTTCAACAGTAAAATATCCCTTGTGCTTAGAATTCAGGATACTGGAGCCCTGACAGTTAATTACAGTAAAGGCATGTGTTTTGGAAATGATATTTAAAAAAAAATTATTAGGACAACACAGTGTTAACTAGTCCCCAGTACTACTATCCTCAAATTTTAAATCAGAAAAAGCCCTTAAAATAAAGATCTGATAATAAACCATATCTCAGTCAACATACCAAATGTTTTATCTTTTTTCCTGGCTGCTCCTAAATGAGTCTGATTCCAAATCAAACTACTCAGCTGAGATGTAACCTGAGCAGACCTCACAAGCAAAGGGTGGGTTTAACTGTACGCAGGGTGCTCAGTCAGACACAGGGGTCTTTCTGGAGTGGCTGGATCCATTTCCCATCAGCGTGCATTTTACTTTCAAGGTGACGTAACAGTAAATGCCTCCGGTCTGTGGATGATCACCCTCTTTTCTGCTCGTGGCAGTGGGGCACAAACCATCCAGCCCCTGGGTGACAGCACATGGGAAGAGCTGCTTCCAGGAGAGCTCAGCCTTCAGCTCAGAGGCAGCACTTCATGGGGTGAAGTACTGTCTTAGTAGCTGAAATTCACAACCACATTTAATGACCACGGGGCTGGGAAATAAGCCCAAACACTTAGTGTCAGGCTTGGACTTGGGTAAAACTACAGAGGGCATGAATTCTTCAAAACATCCCTAACCCCTTAGATTGCATTTCATCATGTATGTGAAGAAAATGTGAATGTCCTCCTCTACCATTTTTCAGATGAGCTCTCACTCACATACAATTAATCCTAGGAAAGTGAACTGCTTGCACAAAAAAGGAACTAAACCCTTAGGAAATTGATGAACTAAAGAATAAACAAAATATCTGTAATACTTGATTTTCAAGGGCATGAATCATCCACAGCTTACGCTTGAGAATATTAAGCAGGTCTGAAAATTGGGACAATTGCTCTGTTTCTGCTGTTAAGTTGCTGCCTCAGCTTCCCTGGCCTTTACATCACCCTATAGCATCAAAATACTTTAGATGTGGTTTTTACATTGGTGCACTGAGAATTCATTCAAATTGTTGAAGTACCTTTAGGGAAAATTGATCTGTTAGCTCTAAACCTAACCTCAAAACATTAAGGCACAAGAAAGGCTGGTTTTTATCCCCAGAGTAGCTAGTTTCTCATCTGGTTAGACATGTCAGAAAACAACTCTGTTGGGTAAGGCTATCTGCTGGTGTGAACTGGCTAAGCTGGGCTGGCAGGGCAGAATTTGGCCCAATCTTCCCTCAGTTTTAAGTGACAATATGTGCTCTACCCAGCCAGTCCTCCACATTATATATACTGAACACAATACCTGCATATCTGCTGGAGTGATTTTGCCTGTCACCTTCCCTGAGGAGACAACAATACAAAACACACTTTACCCCAAGAAAAGCTACACTTACTCGATCTTCTTCTTCTCTGACATCTGGCATGGTGCTGATGCAGAGGCTGACAGCAGTGATGGCAACAAAAGAGACTGAAATACAAGCAAAGATCTTTCCTGGGATCCCTGAGTGGGGGTTCTCCACCATATCCCTGAGCTTCCGCATGCACAAACTCAGTCGGCTGTTGTCCTGGAAGGCACATTGCGTAGCTTCGTTAAATACCATCTCCCTTTCAAACAGCCTGGCCTCAGCTGCCTCTTCCTCTTTCTGTCGCAACCTCTTTTTGCAGCACCACTCCAGGTGGTCCTCTTCTATCCCCCAGTACACAAGCTCCTCCTGGAATGAAAGAGCACACATCTCCCTGAGAAGCCTCAGCTTCCCAGCTGTCAGGAATGTCATAATCGTTCTGAAGGCACTAGGATTACGGTCAAAAAAAAACTCATTGCAGCTAACGTCATAATCATCGCAGATGTCCATGATTTCATCATAATTGTTGCAAGATTTTAGCTTCCCAAGCCTGGTCAAGGGGCAGTTCTCCAAGGTGGTCCAAGGAACTTTGTACTTAATACCACCCACATTGATGATCACAAACCTGGACCGGTCATCCAAGCGAGCCAGGCAGCACAAGTCTTCTCCAGGATGCAGAAGTTTGGCCTTTTTGTAGAAGAATCCTTTCTTGGTTTGCACTTCGCACAGGTTTTCCAAGTTGTTGAAGGAGCAGGAGCTGAACTCAGGATCTGCATTCCCAGTGAGCAATGCCATTTCGTGGTACATCTGTTGAGTCCATAGGGAGGTTGAGGCTACTCAAACAAAAGCATCTGGAGCTTGACCATAAAGTCTATCTGTAAAACAGAATTTTAAAGTTACAAGAAAAGTAGGGCACTCTTAAATGATAATAATCCTATCCTCTCACTCCCAAGAAACTCTTCTCTATGGCATTACTTTTTGCCCCATTATTTTAGGACTATCTTTGCTTGATAGTTGCTTGGGGAAAGAACTTATGCTACAATCAGGTCAGCAGCCATGCTGTTACTTCTGGAGGGTTTAGTAACTGATTGAATGGAAACAAAACCAGTGTATTACCATTTTCAGAAATTTCTAGAGGTTCAAGCTATATCCTGGACATCAACGCATACTAGAAGAGAAATCTAGTCACTTGGATAAATGGCAATGTACGGTTTAGCAACTTAATAAAAAAACTTAATAGTGAATATTTTCTTGATTATTTTGGCCCCTCTACATTATGTTCCTATTACAAAAAGCCTATAGGATGAGGATAAAATGGACACTTACAGTACAGTCAGAAATGTGATGGCAGAAATGTGGGTAATTCCCAACCTGAATTCACCAAGCCTAGGTAGCAATGGCAATGAATATGTGGGAGCTGAGGGCATGCTGAGTCTGAGCTGAAACCAGAGCTTGCCTGGGACCCTGGAACTGCTAGAAACTCTGCTGTGGGCTTGGCTGCAGTTGTGGACAGGGTTCCAAGCAGCCTGTCAGCAGCTCTGAAACAGGACACCAACCTCAGAATGAAGCCGAGCTGGAAGTGACCTGGTTGCTGCTCTTACTTCTGGATAGCGCAGAACCCAACTGGTCACATTTAGAAGGAATTATGTATAATTCCAGGATTTAATTTGTGCCTCCTGCTTATCCCTCCTTTAACACACCACAATCCACACTGCTACCTTACCATCTCTAAAGCTCATCGCATGCATGATTCAAAGCGGTCTCTCCAAAGCAATACTGGGATGTCTTGAAATGCTACCATGTAATCACCCAAAACTTCCCAAATTGCTCAAATATGAAGTAGGAAACAAGAAGTCAGTCTAAGATGACTGGGTCTCCACACAAAGACCTGAGCTGGGAATGGATGCAGTGATGGGGAACAATTTTAAGCAGAGGATGGAGAAACTGAGAAAGAGCTGACTAGTTGTTGGGGTTCTAGGAGCTCTCCTGGGTTTTTTTTCTGTTAAAGGAATTTTCCCCATACATGTTGCTAGGGGACAAACTGCTGGATACTTCAGAAAAACAAAGACCTACCCACTGCGGGTGGGGTGCATCTGGCTACTCTTGTTTCACCTGGGTGTGTGGACAGTCAGTCCCCGGTGTTTGGACTGAGAGGGAGGCTGCTTCCTTCGGCTGCTTTTCCTTCTGCCAGAGAAATCCTGGGACCCCAAGCCCGCCTTCCCTGCCCTGCTGGGAGCCGGGCTGTGGCTGCCCTGCCCCTGCTGTTGCTTCGAGCCTTCATTACGTTGTAGCCGTGCTTGCCCTGTCTGCCCAGACCTCCAGGGGGTTCCCACCACAGCTCTGCAGTTTGGATACATCTCGTCTGCCACCCAGGATTTGTGCTCATCCCTGCCACTCCAGCCTGCTGTTCCAGCCTGCTGTTCCTGAGGATCCGGCCGGACACCAGGATCGGCTGTCCAGGGGTTTGTGAAGCCTTTGTTCCATCCCTCCCTGGGATCCCAGGCCACCGGTGCCGCGTGCTCCCCGAGCTCGCTCCGGAGCGCCCCCTGCAGCCGCGGGGGAACCATCGCACCTGCCCTGCTCACCGGAAGCCGCCAGCGCCCCTGCCGGCTGTGACTGGAACTGCACCTGAGGGGAAAGGGCCTGACAGCCGAGAAGGCTGGGACTGGGTTTGTGATTGTTTGCTGTTACTGCCAGAGTTATTGTTGTTTGTTTGACTGGTTCTATATATAATAGTAAAGAACTGGTATTCCTATTTCCCACATCTTTGCCTAAAAGCCCCTTGATTTCAAAATTATAATAACTCGGAAGGAAGGGGGTTGCATCTGCCATTCCAAGGGAGGGTCCTGCTTTCCTTAGCAGACACCTGTCTTTCAAACCAAGACACTAGTGAAGGATAAACTGACATTTTCGATGACAGAATGGTAATCATGAGGCAGTAACTCCATAAGTTATAAGCAATATTCTCCATTCCCTCTGAATTTCATGCCTCAACCGGGAGAGAACAACAAACAAATGGGTGCTAGGAAAAACTGGAGAGGACACATTCAAACACATTCCCAGAGGAGCATCTTCCTTTATCGTTAATCAGCTCACTAACTCTTAGCTCATTAGACTTGGTTAAAATGACCTCTGACAGAGAGTGGTAAATACTTTTAGTCACAGCCTTGAATCATCCTCTAAACACTCTCACCAACCACTCGCAAACAACACTGCAGTAACAGTGGTACTTTTGCTTCAACATTTCTGTGAGGATCCAGTCCCTGAATTTCAGAACAACACTTATATTAGATATTTGTAAAATGCCAGAGAATGGTTGGTTTATATGCAAAAAGCTACAGTCACCTAAAGATACTTTTCAGCATTGTGAAGATTTCAGAAGAGCTAACGATGCCAAAATCTCTCCAATTTCACTTTGGGGAAGAGAAATAATTGTTTAAACATTCGTTTCTACAGGGCAACATGAGCAACAGAGAAAAGCTCCTTCATGTGGCTAAGGGCCAGTAAAGGGCAACAAGCACTCTGAGGAATGGGTGCTTTTACAGCACAGGCTCGAGTGCAGCTGGGATTGCAAATACCATTACTGTCACAGCGAGAGCGCACTGTCAGCACAGCATATGCTTTAAGGATTTGGTCTCTTGTTGCTTTCTCTTGGTAAGATAAAATATTCACTGCCACTACTGAGGGCTCTGCGCTTTTGTTTTCATGCCTCACTTGTTCCAGAAGTCAACATACTAAAAGGAGTTTACATTGTTTTGACATCAAGGCCAGGATTTGTTTTTCTCCTCTCCCCCGTGTAGCAGGTTGTTGCATAAAGGGGCCAGATACATTTCACAGAACTGTTTTGAATCTAATCTTACATGCACTTCTTCCTCCTTCAAAGCAGCAGCTAGCTCAATGTGAAAATCTAGCATATTGTTTGCTACAAAATCTCTGAATTACAGAGAGTTAATATTTTATTTTGTGGCTATAAAATATTGTTGCTTAAATGTAAGGAAGCAGCTTTTCCTTTTCCTTTTTTTCCCCTTTTTTTGTAATCATCAGTGGATAAATAGAAAGTGAGAGAGAAGTAGCTATAGAAGTAGAAAATAATATTGCTTCTGGTTTAACAGGTTGATTTTGGACACTGCTGGTAGCACCAGATGCTGGAGTTTAGTAACTAAAGTGAATTTTCTGACATCACACTTCAACATCCCAGAATCCCTAACAGCTGGCAACATTTGTTTTGGAAATCTCATATTTAATCTCAGATGAAAACATAAGCATGTGAAGATAGTTGTATTTATTATTCTCCTCGGCACTTCCACCTTGTGAGCTGGCTGCCCAAGACCGGGCTCAGATGTCAGTGGAACAGCTTGTGGTGCCACTTTAACTGTCCTACAGAAAAACAAAATACTAGGGGCTCCCAATTTGGCATCTATCCTGAGAAGTAAAACAAGCCTGGAAGGTCTGCTTCTGATCTTATGTGCATGGAATGTATCATGACTTTCACTAAATATTAAAGGGTATTTCAAAATTATGTGTGTCTTAAAATACTCTCTGCATGCCAGGGTTATCTAATGTATGCACATGCCTGCAGTAAAGCATCCCATTGAAGATTAACATTAAAAGCCAATACTTCCAGAAATGAAACTACATTATCATCCAGTTGGCATTTTTACTATTTAATCTGACACATGGGTACATGAAAGACTATTAAAACACAGTCTGGAATGAGCTGCCCATCACAGGGATGAAGGAGAGAATTTGACTCTATATTTGTTGTCCATAATTTCGAAGTGCTGTGGGAGAAATGCTATATGAATATTTCAGTTTGAGGACCATATACAGGGTGGGTCATACACAGTGTGGATTCTGGGTTTTTCTTAAGTATTGTCAAAATTTTTATTCACTAAGAAGTACTTTCTTTGGCCACCTATGTATGCACATGTATATATCTACACACATGCACACACACAAGTTCGGCCACATTCTGTCAATAGCAGACAGCTGAGATCTTCAAAATACAGGTATTTCTCATCAAAGATTTTAAAGATTCAATAAATGTCAGAAGCACACAACTGCTTCATAGTCTTCTTTTTGATGAATTATTTCCTCAGTGGAGAGAGGGCTATTTCCCTGCTTACTGCCTTTTCACTTTGCCTGCTTCCAGAACTGCTCTTCACACAAATATTTCTCATTATCCCATTCTGTCAGTATTGCTGCATCTAAGTCATATCTGATTTTGCACGTGGCCCCCCTGGTCTCAAGTTGCCTTGGGTAAGAATGAAAAATGAAGCAAAATCATCTCTACCAACAGGCTGACTAGCCTGGTGAGGAGAGCTTGAAAACAGTGATGAAAGGGAAGTAGTGGTGGAGCAGAGACTGCTGGGTGCCTTGGCCAGGAGAGACCTCCTGAGGAAGGGTGGCCACAGAAATCGTGTGCACATAAATGAGGGTACAGGAAAGTGCCATGGGCAGAGCGCTCACACCTCTTCTGAGAAACCAGCCTGACCAGGTGGCTCTGAAGGGCACACGCTAAAGCAGGCAGCCGGGGGAGAACAGGGAGAATTCTTTGTGCAGTTGCACAGAAGAAAACTCTTACTCTGAGGGTGGTCAAACATTGACACAATGCTAAAAGAGGTGGTGGAGTCTATCTTTGGGGATATTCAAAACCCATCTGGACACAGTCCAAAGTAACCTGTTCTAGCTGATGCCACTTGGAGCAGTGGGAGATAAATCAGATGAACTCTGGAGGTCTCTTTCTACTTCAACTATTCCGTGATTTCGGGAACAGTCTCTTTTTAACGCTGCTGTAAATGAATTAATTAATTAAATTAATTAATTAAATTAATTCCATGTAAATTACAAAGTATTGAAGGTTTACATTTATGCTACAGTAGCAAGAGGAAGCCATGAGACCTTTTAGTAATTAATGTTTTAAGATTTCCTTTGTGAAATGAAATTTTGACAGAGAACAGGTAATTGTGTCATAATTTAAAGCCACCAGCATGAAACATATATTAGGGTGACCACAAGATGTTTTCTCTCAATTGCAATGAGAGTTGAGTCAGTGAATCTGTTCTGCAGTGCTCAGCCCTTTCTAGTCAGAGATGTGCTGAAACCTGACACTGCTGCCTGGAATCAAAGCAGTTCCCACTTCTTACTGTGATGTGATTTATAAATCACAGCACACACAATCACTTTAGTACTAAACCTTACACATGCACACATTTGGTGATACTACAGCTAACACTGTGGACCAAGAGGATTAGGAAATTCAGTTTACTCTTGTACTTATTACAGTCCAGTAGAACTTGGACTCCCAATAATGAATCCCTGCCAGTCACTGTGGAAACATGGAGAGGAGAGCACCTGCCCATGAGGCTTACAAAATGCAAAACAGATGGGGTGCGAGAAATACACACATTTAAAAACAAAACAAAACAAACCCCAACAAAACAAAACTGAAAAGGAGACTGGGAGGATGCAGTAAAACAGATGCAGCTTAGCCTAGAAGGCAGACTCCATGGGATTTGGGGAATTAGCTTCTGAGTTTGTCCACACTGAACATGATTATGGCTCCCTACATACTCATTATCCCAGAATCGTAGAATCATTTATGTTGGAAAAGACCCTTAGGGGATCACTGAGTCCAGCCGTTACCCTGACACTGCCAAGTCCACCACTAAACCATGTCCCAAAGCACCACATCTACAGTCTTTTAAATACCTCCAGGAATGGTGACTTGTACACTTCCTTGGGCAGCCTATTCCAATGCCTGACCACCTTATCAGTGAACAAATGCTTCCTAAAATCCAATCTAAACCCCCCCGGCACAACTTCAGGCTGTTTCCTCCTGTCCTGTCTCTTGGTACTTGGAAGAAGAGACTGAACTGCACTTCACTACACCCTCCTTTCAGGGGAACTACAACTTGGACACAGTCGAATTTTTACATATTTCAGTATTTATTATCAGTAAACTTTGGTACCCCTCACCTCCTAAGCCCCTGCTTAGGGAAGGCTATAGCCAAAGAAGTTGAAAAGGTACTAGAATTTTGAACAGCTCTTCATTTTGTCTGTTTCTTCATCAGAGTAACAGGAAGCAGTGACACCACCTTACACATCTAGCTGAGATGTCCCCATCTAACAGGTTTCTTGTATAGATATGGAGCACAATAGCCAAGATAGTCTTCTCCAGAGAGCATTTTATGGGTCTTAAGGAGGACGCTGAATTAGGCAGTCCAAGAGGCCCAGGAGACTCATGCTGCAACGAAGGCTGCAAAATTCAGCATGTGAAGCTGGACATTGTTGCATTCTCTGAGCATACATTTTCCTTAATATTTTCATTAATTCAGTGGAGGAAAAAAGTAATAATTTTCTTCTCTGAATATCCCTCATCACATTTATGCCACACTACATAATTAGCTGAAACAATTCAATTTGTTAAATGAAAAAATTAACTTGACTCAACATTAATTATTCTGACATGCGTCTCCATTAGACAGATTATGAGTTACCTTGTGTCACTGCACTTGCCAGAGTTCTATAGTGAAAGTATGGACATTGTGACATCTTTAAGAAATCGGAGATTTGGTTCAACTACCTACGTGAAGGTATGGGATCCTTACCTGTATCTTCATAGCTAAACCCAATCTTATTCTGCACTTCCACAAGCTTTCAGTGTCCATTTATCTTTGTACCCTAAATAGAATTGAACCATTATTTCTATAAAGCTATTTGCACATTTCAGTGGCACAGCAGACAAAGGCAGACATGCTAGGTAAAATACAGGCAGAGGAAGCACCACTTGTTTTTGCATTCTACCCAGAATTACAGAATTCTGTTCAGGCTAGCAAGCTTCAAAATTTCACAAAGGTCCTAAAACATGTATTTCACTTAAACAGAGCTACCAATAAAAAACAAGCAGAGACTGCAAGGATTAGGCAGAAAAGTTTTTTCCCACAGAATACTTATAGTATTTTACTTAAAACAAAGCATCATGTTCAAACCATGCTTTATTTGTTTAGGAGAATTAACCCTTGGCTGGTTACAAGAAAAACAGATTTGTAAAATGTGCTTTCATCCTCAGTTCATATTTCCTGAACAACTGAACAGACTGCAGATAAGTACCAAGTGGGTGATGTGCTAAAGGGAAGAGACTTCAGAGCTGAGCTGTACCTCCCAGGCTCTGGGAAGCTTAGACTGGACATGGAGATTTGTTTGATCCAGTTCCTGTTAACTGCAACCTTGGATTAAGTATACGGTGTCAAGAGCCTAAAATTAAAATGTGTTCTGTCTGCACTTGCTTGGTCAGTGATTGAGCCCTGTGAACAGGGTACCCTTGACCCTTACTGGCAGCCACTAGATGGTGAAGTTTTTATTCTTCCATGAATCACACACAAGTTTATTTTAGGAGCCTTACTGATTAATCCTGTTAGTATTCTGTTTAATCAGCCAGTCAGACAAGGTACTATGAGTTAGTTGCCAATCTGAAGTATTTCTTTCCCTGTTCTTAGATTGGTGTATTTCAGAATAAAAATCATCAAAATCCAGTTTTTAAAGTATCTGCTCCAGTCATGATTACACACCCACAGCTGGCCTAAGATACAATGTGAATGGCACTATCAAATGCAAAAGTGACAGACTGTGTAGTATTTTAAAACACCATTGTTTATCCCTCTCACCCAGGAAATTAAACAGATTGTCTCATTTCTGTTGCCAAAATTCTGGAAACATGAAAAACCAAACAAGTTTTGGTGTCTTTGAAAATCACAGAATTATCAGTCAAGTGTTCCAGTCAGTCTGCAGATCACTGTGGAGGAAAAAGCAGATTTTGACATGAGCTCTGGTCCTCTCCTAACAGCGATCTTTTCTCTCTGATCCATTCTACTGGTTTTTGCAATTCTATACTTAGCAGCTTCCCACCCACATGATTAATATGCTTGATTTAGTACAGAGTATAGCAACTAGATTTCTGACTAGAAATAAGAAGGTTTGACTGTGTGATGCCACTCTTGGCCCAGTTTCACATTCAGAAGTTCATAAGATTTGCTGGGGCACTTTTCCTAATAACTGTACCTGTCCTTGTGTCTCTTTCAGGGCCATTCATAGGTTTGTATGAATGGTTGTTAGATACATAGGACTGAATGGGAAAGGATGAGAGGAAATAGCCTCAAATTGCACCAGGAGAAGTTTAGATTGAGTATTTGGAAAAATGTCTTCAGTGGAAGACTTATCAAGCATTGGAACAGGCTGCTGAGGGAAATGGTTGAATCAAGATCCCTGGAGACCTTGAAGACACGGCACCTAGGGACATGGTGTAGTGGTGAACTTGGCAGTGCTGGGTTAACAGTTGGACTCAGTGATCCTAAAGGTCTTTTCCAACCTAAATGATTCTATGAATAAATGCTCTTATTAACTGCTCACAGATTTTAGATGCAGATCTAGCCTTTTTAATTTCCACATGAAATCCTTTGCAGAAAGGATAAATTGTATACAGATGCATCTTGCTTCTCTTGTTAGCTTGAATTAGCAAACACTGGATTTTATGTGTTTTCATTGTTTTTTTGCAGATGATGTTCTTGTTCTCATGTGTTTCATAAGTGAATTGTGCATTGACCTCAAAGTATTCCCATCTCTACTTAAACACACTTCTGCCTCTGAATTTAACATGATTTTAGTTAATTATTAACATCATTTCATAGAATACCTTTTAAATTTAGACTCATTAAGATTATATATTTAATCCATGGTTGGAGTTAAGAGGAACTGGATCAAACAAAACTCCACGTGCAATAGGATTGTCTCAGACTCTGGTTAAAGGATAGCTCCTGGTCTAAAGTCTGTCTACTTTAGCTCATTACTCTCTTTGTGCACATCTGGTGTTCCCAGAGCTTCTTCTGCCTTGTTTGTCCCAATATTCCTATCCACACTCACAGTGACACACATGTTTTGCACAAGATTAATACGGCTGTGGTTCCAGACCCCTTGGAGGAGGTGACTCCTAAACAGAGGGGGGTTCTTAACTCTATGGCATGATGCCCACACTGAGCACTGGGAACACTGACACAGTGCTAATAACTGCTGCTTAGTGTAGCAAGCCTTACTTGTCCTACCTGCTGTGGACAGAATTCAGGAATCCTGTCCTCCAGACATGTTTTTAAATAAGGTATTCCAGATCTTGCCCAGTACACAACTTGCATTTCCACAAGGAACAACCATCACTGCCTGGAGCGGGAAGCTCCCAGAGCCCTTCACTTCTATTCTGCAACAGTCTGTACCCAGGAACATCTACATTTTGCAGCTTTCAGTTCTGGTGAACTCAAAATACTGCAGCAGCTTGAAGTAAATTAAAAATTAAAATTTGTGCTAAATTAAATAGAAAAAATTAATACTATGACTAACAAAAAACTTCTCATGTATTTATATCAATTTAACACAAAATTCTGTTTTGAAATATCAATTTCATTACATTTCTGTCCTGAATTCCTCCTAAACAAATGTGGTAGCAACATCAAGTTTCCCAACAAAAACTGACAGGACAAAGCCACAGCAACTGTGTAGAAGCACTGATTCTTTTGGTTCCTGGAAAGGTGGGAGACAGTTTATATTTCTTCCCCTCAAACAGATAGAGGCCTTTTGAAGTTCAGGTTTATGCATTTCCACATTCTAACCCTGTTACTGACGAGGCCAAAAATGACCTGAAATAGTCTAAAGCATCTCTGTAATTTCTCTCACCAGCAACCCACTTCCCCCTCCACTAAATTGCCATTGCTGTATTCAGTAGAGAAACACTTAACTTCACTAAACACACTCACTCACTTACAGGATCATCTGATAATGTTATCAGTTTTAATGTTTCATAATGAATCAAAATTATTAGAAAACTTTGCGCTTTCTCTAATGCAATTATTTCAATCAGCTGACAGAGTGAGCATGTTAGCATTTTTAAGCCCTTATTCTCTATAAAATTTCAATGGACTTATCTACGCAATGCAGTGAGAAGGAATGGATTCCACTGTGAAGATGATGGCTTTAAAATCAGGTAAAATATGACTGATTCAGTTATGAGCAATATCTTCAACAATCATATTGAACCCTTCATAAATCACCTCTCCTTTCAAAAACACTGGAACAGATACAAGAGGGAGGCTGACAGGCTAATTATTCATGTATGCAATAGATAAAAACATTTCACTGATATCTTGCTGGAGAACCCTGGTAGATCAGATATCATGAAGCCACACTCTGATGTAATATTTCCAGAGAACTGCTATACTGACAGAAGTGTGAGAAGCTCAATTCTAAGACCCCCCAGTCTGGAGGTTTTTGACCCAATAGGTTTGTATGTACTGCTGAATAAGGTGAGCTCTTGGGGCAGTGAAAGCGGACAATAACATCATCACTATGACAACAATCCAGACCTTTAAAGGATGCTCAGGGTGGCTATTTATTCACTAACTGTTTTTGCAGTTGGGCTAGCTATCTAAGAGAAAGCTCTCTTCTGTTCAGAGTTCCTTCAGTTTATGCCAGATTGCTCACCACCATTCTACTTGCAACACCACCAAATACACAGAAACATTGGGATAAAATACCACTATGGAATTCATTCTACAGCATCACCACCACCGACAGGATTTTGTTTCTGAGCAGTTATTTTCATGCAGCAAAAGGACATGTTATTACTCATAAGGCATACATTATTCTGCAAGTGAGACAAACAACAAACACTGCCAGATCCCAGTATCTCTGGCACACTCCAAAGCTGCTGGTTTCCTCCCCTGTGTTGTCATGCTTTAGATCTTATTACCATCACAAAGATGATGAGGAATTTCCAAGTTACTTTAGTTCATTGCCAGCTGGCCTTCCCCTTCCATGAGGAAGGCTCCATGAGCTGCACAGTCTGCAGTGCTCACATTAAAAACTCAGTTAGGCGGCAATTAACCCAAGGGCTTTGTTCAGGAGGCATTTAACACTTCACTCCAGGCCTCACTCATGGTCGCCTCATTGGTTTTAACTACTCCCTGCAGGTTCCTACTGCAGCGCTCTGTGAGAGAAGCTAATTTGTGGGGTGCTATGCGGACACACAAATAGGCTTTCACAAACATCAGCAAAATCAATATAACCACGCAGACCAGTTACCCCACTCTGGGTTACACCAGAGATTTGTGCGGAACTGTCACTCCGAGTGCTTGCCCTGATGGCTTTGCTCAGAGCTAGGCCTACAAAGGGCAACAGGCCCTGGCAATTCCATTACCAATGGAAAACAGGAAGGTGACCAAGATGGTGAACGGCTAGCAGGATCGAGGAAGTTGCTTCTTCCTTCCACCTTTACCTGACTGGCCAGTTCATTGTGCAGCTAAGAGGATATCCATGACTATTTCACTTTGAGCAATGGAAAGCTGCTCTTGCTTTCTTGTGTTGCCAGAAGATCTGACATGCTCTCAAAGAAGTTGGAGACTGGCAAGCGTAGGAATAATTTTGCACCTCTTTTTCTTTCCAACTATGCTCCCTGACTGCCAAAGGAGGCTCCCTGGAAGGTGCTCTACAGATGAATAAGCTGGTCTAACTCATCAGGTGGTGTTTGCTAGGGCACTGCAGTAGTGGCATAGTTAGGGAAAAAAGGCTGGATGTTCAGCTAAACGAGAAAGACCACAGAATGGAGAAGTTCCATAGGTACTGACAAAAAGCTGGGCTCCAGCTCTATTCCAAGCCTGTACTTTGGTAAATGTAAGGTGTTCCAGTTTGGGCAAATTTAGAAATATATCCTCTGAGAGAAGGCACAACCACCCCTCCCCCACCAGGTTTGGGAAAAAATAAATTTTCCTCGAAGGAAAGTGAAGAAGATAAAACTATTTATTTAACAAACACATGGGAAGGAAAACAATGTTAGATGGTAAAATCTTTCGCGGTAGAGGAAAAAACCTGGGAAAGTGTTCGAGTCCTCCCTTTGGTCTCCTCGGAGCTGGGGCTTGGGCCGGGGCCAGGCCCTCTGTGCCCGGTGGAAAGTCCTCCCGATGTGCTCTGATGTTACAGCAATCAGGCAGTCCAGTAGAAAAGGGGAAAAATCCGGAATTCCAGAGAAGGAAATCCAAAGTCCAACTCTCAGTCTCTCTCCAGAGAACAAGAAGAAAAAACTGGCCAAAAACTGACTGGAAAAAAAACAAGCCGGGTGCTTCCTCCCTCCCCTGCCCCAGCTAGGGAAAAAAAAAAAACCTGCTATCTTTTTGTAACCTTGAACGAGCTGCAAACTGCTTTGAGAAAGTTTTGCTCAGTTTTTTCCTTCCCCCTTTCAGGCTCAGTTTAGAGGCATAGAAAGGCACAAAAATTAATTTCTGGGCATAAGCAGCGATATGGGATACACATCATAAGGTCACCCCAAGACATTCCACCCCTTATCCCATATTGTTGGCTCAATGCCCAAACTAAGATATTCCAATTTTACACACACATTAATACATATATATATATATATATACACAGCTATATATGAACAGTGACAGTGATAATCAGCAAGCAGGGGTATACTGGCATTTCACACTACAGGTGGTTGTCACACAACAATCAGATCTCCCTGTGGTACACAACGTGTTGTTCCATCTTTCTGCATTACCCACCATGTGCAACCAGGTCCCTGAGCAAAGACAACCCCACGGATGGGTTTGTCTGTACTCGAGGCAGAATTTATCCACACAGTCTTTCCTAATAGACCTCTGACATGCACTGCTGGGACCTTATCTCCATCTGTTGTATGCAGGGATTCAGATTGGGCTGGACCAGCTCTATTGGTGGAACCTCGGGTGTTAACTAACCAGGTGGCTTTTGCTAGATTCTGTTCCCAATTTTTGAAAGTTCCCCCACCCAGTGCCTTCAAAGTGGTTTTCAACAATCCATTGCACCGTTCCACTTTGCCTGCAGCTGGTGCATGGTAAGGGATGTGGTACACCCACTCAATGCCATGTTCTCTAGCCCAGGTGTTAATAAGGCTATTCTTAAAATGAGTCCCATTGTCAGATTCAATTCTCTCAGGGGTGCCATGCCTCCAAAGGACTTGCTTTTCCAGGCCCAGGATGGTGTTCCGGGCAGTAGCATGAGGCACAGGGTAGGTCTCCAGCCATCCAGTGGTGGCTTCTACCATTGTGAGCACATAGCGCTTGCCTTGGCGGGTTTGAGGCAGTGTGATGTAATCAATCTGCCAGGCCTCCCCGTACTTGTATTTGGACCATCGCCCACCGTACCACAGGGGCTTCACCCGCTTGGCCTGCTTGATCGCAGCGCATGTCTCACAATCATGGATAACCTGGGAGATACTGTCCATGGTTAGATCCACCCCTCGGTCTCGTGCCCACTTATAGGTGGCATCTCTGCCCTGATGGCCTGAGGCATCATGGGCCCATCGAGCTAGAAACAACTCTCCCTTGTGTTTCCAGTCCAAGTCTACCTGTGACACTTCTATCTTTGCAGCCTGATCTACCTGCTTGTTGTTTTGGTGTTCTTCATTAGCCCTACTCTTGGGGACATGGGCATCTACGTGGCGGACTTTCACAACCAGCTTTCTTACTCGGGCAGCGATGTCTTTCCACTCTTCAGCAGCCCAGATTGGTTTTCCCCTACGCTGCCAATTAGCTTTTTCCCACTTTTCTAACCATCCCCACAGAGCATTGGCTACCATCCATGAATCAGTGTAGAGGTAGAGCTTTGGCCACTTCTCCCTTTCAGCAATGTCCAGGGCTAGTTGAACAGCTTTGAGTTCAGCGAGTTGGCTTGATCCCCCTTCTCCTTCAGTAGCTTCTGCAACCCGTCGTGTGGGACTCCATACGGCTGCTTTCCACTTTCGTTTCATCCCTACGATGCGACAAGAACCGTCGGTGAAAAGAGCGTAGCGTGTGTCTTCTGATGGCAGTTGGTTGTACGGTGGAGCTTCTTCAGCACGTGTCACTTGTTCTTCTTCATCAGTGAGACCAAAGTTTTCACCTTCAGGCCAGTTTGTAATTATTTCCAAAATCCCAGGGCGATTCAGTTTTCCGATATGGGCGCGCTGTGTGATGAGAGCAATCCATTTGCTCCATGTGGCATTGGTGGCATGGTGGGTAGAGGGAACCTCTGCTTTGAACATCTACCCTAGCACTGGTAGTCGGGGTGCCAGGAGGAGTTGTGCCTCAGTGCCAATTACCTCTGAGACGGCTTGGATTCCTTCATAGGCTGCCAAGATTTCCTTCTCTGTTGGGGTGTAGTTGGCCTCAGACCCTCTGTAGCTTCGGCTCCAAAATCCCAGTGGTTGACCTCGAGTCTCACCGGACACCTTCTGCCAAAGGCTCCAGGACAGGCCATGGCTCCCGGCTGCAGAGTAGAGCACGTTCTTCACTTCGGGTCCTGTCCTGACTGGGCCAAGGGCTACCGCATGAGCGATTTCCTGCTTGATCTGGGCAAAAGCTTGTTGCTGTTCAGGGCCCCAATGGAAATCATTCTTCTTGCGGGTAACCAGGTAAAGAGGACTCACAATCTGGCTGTACTCAGGAATGTGCATCCTCCAGAAACCTATAGCGCCTAGGAAAGCTTGTGTTTCCTTCTTGTTGGTTGGTGGAGACATTGCTGTGATCTTATTGATGACCTCAGTGGGAATCTGACGCCGTCCATCTTGCCATTTCACTCCCAGGAACTGGATCTCTCGGGCAGGTCCCTTGACTTTGCTCTTCTTGATGGCGAAACCAGCTTCCAGGAGAATCCTGATAACTTTCTCTCCTTTCTCAAACACTTCTGTTGCGGTGTTCCCCCACACAATGATGTCATCAATGTACTGCAAATGTTCTGGAGCCTCACCTTTTTCTAGTGCAGTCTGGATCAGTCCATGGCAGATGGTGGGGCTATGCTTCCACCCCTGGGGCAGTCGGTTCCAGGTGTACTGCACGCCCCTCCAGGTGAAGGCAAACTGAGGCCTGCACTCTGCTGCCAGAGGAATGGAGAAAAATGCATTAGCAATGTCAATAGTGGCATACCACTTCGCTGCTTTGGACTCCAGCTCGTACTGGAGCTGCAACGTCTGGCACGGCAGCGCTCAGCGGTGGAGTCACTTCATTCAGGGCACGATAGTCCACAGTCAATCTCCATTCCCCGTCAGACTTGCGCACAGGCCAAATGGGGCTGTTGAAGGGTGAGTGGGTCTTGCTGACCACCCCTTGGCTCTCCAGCTCACGGATCATCTTGTGGATGGGAATCACAGCATCTCGAGTTGTCCGGTACTGTCGGCGATGCACTGTCGAGGTAGCAATTGGTACTCTTTGTTCTTCCACCTTCAGAAGGCCGACTGCAGACGGGTTCTCTGATAGCCCAGGCAAAGCGTTCAATTGCTTAATGCCCTCTGTCTCCACAGCAGCTATTCCAAAAGCCCACCTGAGTCCCTTTGGGTCTCTAAAATACCCGTTCCGGAGGAAGTCTATGCCCAAAATGCACGGGGCCTCTGGGCCAGTCACAATGAGATGTCTCTTCCACTCATTTCCAGTCAGGCTCACCTCGGCTTCCACCAAGGTCAAATCTTGTGATCCACCTGTTACACCAGAGATAGAAACAGATTCTACCCCCACATGCTGCGATGGAATTATTGTACACTGCGCACCAGTGTCAACCAAGGCATCATATTTTTGTGGTTCTGATGTACCAGGCCAACGAATCCACACAGTCCAAAAAACACGGTTTTCCCTGGCCTCTACCTGGCTAGAGGCAGGGCCCCTCTATGCCTGGTTATCCTTCTTTCCCTGGGCCTGCACCTTAGAGGTTCCTTCATGGGAATTGGACATGCCATCGTCTTTTCCATCATTTCCAGCAGTTTGGCTACAGGCAACTGGAGCTACTTCCTTTTTCGTAGATCCTCCTTTCTGAGACTTGCGCTCCTTCAATTCACTCACTCGTGCTGCCAGAGCAGACGTGGGTTGTCCACCCCACTTCCTCATGTTTTCCCCACTGTCACACAGGAAATTCCACAGCTCACTTCGTGGGATGTACCTTCTCTCTGGGGAACGTCCGCGGAGAAGGCACTCTTTAATCTCCTGGTGATTCTTCTTCATTTCATCTTCAATTTTCTGCATACGTGTTTCCACAGCTGCAATTCTTGCATGTGTTGGGCCATGCACAGAGTCTGCATATGCTCTGAGCTTCACTGCCATATCCCGCACGGTCTCATTCGCACCGTAGTCCGGTTTCATTATTGCTAAAGCAGAAGCATATTCTGGTGGCCCAAGATGTATGAGTTTTCGCCACATGTATGGAATAACTCTGGCCCGGTCTGGACTTCTCAATCCTGGGTCATTTGTGAAGACAACCTCTACCACCGCTAGTTCTCTCAGGCGCTGGATCCCTTGTTCTGTGGTCTTCCACTGGGTTTGCTGCATGTAGAGATCATCTCCGCACATATATCTTTCAGCCACGCCTGTCAAAATCCGTCTCCAGAGACTGGTAGAGTTAGCCTCCCTTTTCATCTCTTGGTCAATCACTGGATCATGTGACAGGGATCCCAAATGCCTCGCTTCAGCACCGTCCAGCATCACATCATCACCTGCAGCATCCCAAATACGGACCATCCAACTTATTATGGATTCATCGGACCGTCGGGTGTAATCCTTTCTTAGGCTGTGAAGGTCCTTTATGGACATGGACTCAGTAATGGTTTCTGTGCCTGAGTCCGTTGGTGGTTTTGAGGTTCCTTCCCCTGCATCATCATCATCTTTCACTGGGCGATCAGTTTTGGTTGTGTGCTTTTTCCTCGTGACAGGAGCCACTGTCAATGGCTTAGACTCTCCATCTGGTTTGGGCTTGCTGTCTGGTTTATCTGCAGCCTGAGTGACTGGGGTATCTGCAGGCTTTGCTGATTTATCTTCCCGCCTCTCTACCTTTACTTGCTGCTGCAGTGTGCGATAGGCATATGCCAAAGCCCAACATATTGCAAGGAGCTTGTTCTCATTAGAATTGTCATTGTATTTCTCTTTCAGATATTTTCCCACCTCAGCTGGTTTCTGAATTTGTTCAGATGGGAAATCCCAAACTATCGGGTCAGAGAATTTCTTTAGGGTTTGGCCGATGTCCTCCCATTCCCCACACCACTCAAGATGTTCCACCTCTGGGTCAGGTGTCTCAGCAGTCACCCTGGAAATCTGAGCTCTCATTCTAGACAAGCTATGAATTACATGGAGGAAGATTACCAGATTAAATACCAGGAGGGTGGTCTCTTTAACATCAAGGGGATACTGAACATTCTCAAAAGATAACCTATCAAATTTAAAGGGAAGGGAAACCCCATCTCCTCCTCCTCTAACAATCTGGGTACAATTACTAATAAATTCCCAAAACAGGCTACTGAAGCTAGGACTGGGGTTAGGACGGAGAAACCACTTATCATACACACCTCGAACAGCTGCTTGTACCTCTATCAACTTCTTATAAATCATTATCACCGAGCACAGCAAAATAGAAATCCTGGTTCGTCTCCCTTCTCTGTAAAATTTACATACCAGGGACAAGATTGGAGCAAGTTGTGGATAGGTAAACAACCCTAGGGACCAAAAAAGCACTAGTACCTCAATGAAGCCTAAGGACCAGAAAGACATGAGTACATCGAGCCAGAGAGACATTATGAACTCAACCAGCATGGTGACTACTTTACTCCAACACAGAATAAGTAAATTCAACCCAAAATGTAATTAGCACAAGTTTTTTCACTTTCCTTCGAGCCACACAGTTGGGCGCCACTAAATTTGTTCCAGTTTGGGCAAATTTAGAAATATATCCTCTGAGAGAAGGCACAACCACCCCTCCCCCACCAGGTTCGGGAAAAAATAAATTTTCCTCGAAGGAAAGTGAAGAAGATAAAACTATTTATTTAACAAACACATGGGAAGGAAAACAATGTTAGATGGTAAAATCTTTCGCGGTAGAGGAAAAAACCTGGGAAAGTGTTCGAGTCCTCCCTTTGGTCTCCTCGGAGCTGGGGCTTGGGCCGGGGCCAGGCCCTCTGTGCCCGGTGGAAAGTCCTCCCGATGTGCTCTGATGTTACAGCAATCAGGCAGTCCAGTAGAAAAGGGGAAAAATCCGGAATTCCAGAGAAGGAAATCCAAAGTCCAACTCTCAGTCTCTCTCCAGAGAACAAGAAGAAAAAACTGGCCAAAAACTGACTGGAAAAAAAAACAAGCCGGGTGCTTCCTCCCTCCCCTGCCCCAGCTAGGGAAAAAAAAAAAACCTGCTATCTTTTTGTAACCTTGAACGAGCTGCAAACTGCTTTGAGAAAGTTTTGCTCAGTTTTTTCCTTCCCCCTTTCAGGCTCAGTTTAGAGGCATAGAAAGGCACAAAAATTAATTTCTGGGCATAGGCAGCGATATGGGATACACATCATAAGGTCATCCCAAGACATAAGGTTTATCTACTACATTGAAGAATCTGGAGCGTGGTCTCTACAAAAACCCTTTCGTCTCCCTCCACAGTGACAGCAGCACATTGAAGCGATTCCCTGGCACAAGGCTTATGTGCTCAGCAGCTCTGTATATTTGTATCATGCAATACACCAGAACACCCCAGATTTATCTATCTCAGTTTTACTTATCCTAGGGCATTTGTTCCAAACAAACCTTCATTACTCTATTATTGGTTTTTTTGCTAACAACCAACGTTTACTGTTAACACAAAAGATATATCGAAGAAATAGGCAACAAAGTAACTTTCATTCTCTCTCCTCCTGAAATTTTTTAATTAAAAGACATCTCATAAAATATGAATTCATATCCAATTTGTTTGCTCATCAAGTAAAAAGTAAGCACAGATACCAGCATCTAAAAATTTGAATAAAGATCAGCAAATAAGTAGCTAACAGCTACTTAATGAAGATGCTTGAAAGGAATGTATGTAATCTGATTTGTACTGCATAATTCTTTTTGTATTATTTATTTTACACTTGAAATGACCTTATTTTATTTAATGCATTCAGTCTCAGTAGCTCACTGATATAGAATCATTTAGCTTAAACTCTGATCAGTCAGCTGCTCTCCAGTTCAATCAGTCCCCTTCCCAACAGTAAAATTTTATTTGGCTGGTGAATACTTCTATATCCTGACAGGAACTTGAAGCCCCATTTTGTCTCAGAAACCCTGTCCTGAAGTGTATCATCATACTCCACAAGGCCGAGCTTCAACTGAATCAACAGGAATTGAACGGGCTATGGAATTGGGTTCTAGAGAGGTCCATCCTCAGGCTTTTGAGGGGCTGGAGTGGAGGGTGCCCCGGGAAGGCTTGCTGGACAGAACTGGAAAGATCCTACCAACGTTATACAGTAAACCCAGATCATAAGATGAATTTCTGTGCCTCTGTCACCATTATAGAGATGTTTTTGTGGCTGTAAAGGATAGCTTCATGATCTGGAAGGGAAACAAAGTGTGAAATAAATATGAGACATGAGCAAACACAGATGGGTTTACAGAAAGAGAGTGGGAGAGAGAAAAGCACTTAGCTAAACCTCTTGTGGTCAGCTAAGAAATGCAAATTGTACTGTTTTGAGATAAAATATGATAATAAACTAAAATCATTTGGTGGTTTTATGCTTACAACTACCAAATCAAAAAGAAACATGTAATTTACAGTGTGAAGGAAGAGAAAAAGGATAAAAGGATAGAGACCAATATGGTATAAAGCAGACACTTCATTATTTTAGAGCCTAATTCAAACATATGCTGAATCCCTGCACTTTTCATGTAAGTTAGCAAGTGCCAAGCAGCTTGTAAGAAGCTGTCTTCCTCTCTCGGAATCAGGATCCCAGTCTGCTACGTCACCTAAGAAAACCATTACCAAGTAAATGCATAACTGGTACTAAGCCTATGCTTAAACATATATAAACACTCCCCTGGAAAATGTTGTATTTTCCCCCATGTATATGCATATCTGTGTAGACACCCATATATTCCCCTCAACAGGCAGGGAAATGACAGACATGAGATCTGCAACACAAAATGCATGTGGGTCTCCAAAACCAGCCCTCGGGAGCACAAGGCCAGGAAGCACCAAGAAGGGTCCAATCAGTCATCAGCTCTCACTGGCTTCCACTAGAAACAGAAGCTTGAATCTCGTGCCTGCACAGAGGCACGCAGTGCAATTTCAGACCCCTTGGGATATCTGAGGACAGATGTGACACAACAGCACCAGCTGGATGCCAAGCATGATGTGCTAGTACACCTAAAAGAGCCATCTTTGGGCAACCAGAACTACCATAGATAAACAGGTCCTTTGAGAATCTTTGCACACAAAGCCTTTGGGGATTTATTTTTAATCTCTTGGCAGCAACAAAAGATCCTCCATATTCATAATTTTTTAAAGTATGGCACTCTTGCATCAAAAGTCAGTGCTGCAGATCAACTGATCTCTCCATGGAGATAAGATACTTACTGAAACAGCAGAAGTGCTATTAAAAAAAATAGTGGATATCTACCATGCTTTGGTGCATGTAAACCTGAAAATTTCTGTAATTAAACACTATCCTGGAAGAAGTTTCCATAAGATTCACATTAGGCAGCTATATTTATTACTAAATGCTTCCTGTTTTACCCAAGCTGAACACATTCAGCAATTTGCATTACAGAGCATAACTCCTTAATTCTCAAGTTAAATGTGATCACTGCAGATCCTGGTTTTGCACGTACCCAGCCCGTGCATGCCAATTTCCAGTGTCTGTAGCTTGATCAGGTGTCTGCTCATACAAAGTACTTGTGATGGGGACCAGCTGGAAATAAGCTTGTGCACAGTTATAATGTGTGTATGAGCATGTGTACAAGTTGAAAAACAGAGCACATTATTCCCTGTTTTCCAGAGCGGAGATACCTTGGTCACACAAGGTCATTATGGAGAACCTGACAGTCCTCGCCCTTCCAAAGCACATACACGCACCCAAGAGCCAAATGGAAAAAGAGAAGCCAGTGAAAGGGTTAATGTCAATTGGTGTTACCTCTTCTGCTGCTGGATAAATGCTGTTTTCTAAAACTAGCAAATAGCCTTCCTGACCCTGGACTGGTGAAGTAGAAGGATTTTAAACTAAAATGTTTTCTCTATAAACCACAGTAAAAAAGTCCCAGTTTCCTCCAAACCCTAGAAATTCTACTACTCATTGTATTTATACAAAACCAAAGCCTGGCTATGAAAAATAATTTAAACCTAACCACCTAGATATCCTTTTCATGTGCTAGAATCTCATGCTTTTGGCCTTCTGCCTCTGTTTTAAGCATAGTCTGTATTCCCACTGACTTGACACAACTGGCAATTTGTTACAGTGACAGAAAAATCAGGGCCACTTAATTCGCCAGTCCGTGAGGGTAAAGCAAGCTACTTTTCATAATGCATGTACAGGCATCATGCGAACATTCACTGGTAGCTGTGTCAGAATGCCTGGATATTGTGTGTTTGTCAGACTGTCATAAAGAGTTATAAATACACAGCTACAAACCGTAGATGAAGTCTTGCAGTATGGACAGACTACATGCACCTAAATTAAGAAGGTGTTTTAATTCTCAATACAGAAAGATGCAGAACATCTTTTTGCATGCAAACCTGTTAAGATTTTCAGACTGTGGTGATTTTGCACACGGAAAACCAATGCTTCCTCAGCTTCAGCAAGACCTACTGGATTCTGTGTGGTTCCACCAAATGACAGGCAGAAGAGGAAGCAATATAGAAACCACTACAAAGGAGCCCTCCTGAGCACTGAGTCTCAGATTATAGGGACAAGATGGGGACAAGGTGAGAGAATAGACAGCATGTTGCCTCATTTCCACCCCATTTCACACTCCTTAACACCTTTATTTCCAACCCAGAAAGACAGGAGCAGTGAAAACTCCACAACCCCAGTCAAGCCACTCCAGACGGAGAGTGGGGAGGAATTTTATACAAGTTACAGACATATTCATTCCAAATTCTCCAGAAAGTGTTGTAGTTGTTGCTGAGCACCTCCCTTACGGACATCTGCTCTTATGTCCATGCCACTTTCTAATGAGTGATCCCCTCAAATCAAATCCACTTTTTTCTAAAGCAGGAATAAAACACCTTTATCCATTAGCCTAGTTTCTGCTGCTTTCCTAATACTGAAATGGTGAAGGAGTCACTTGTGGTATTTTTTCCTACTTCCCATAATCTGGCAGATCTCTTTGCCTTCTGGGTAGTTTCTTTACTCTCTCTCCAAGCTATTCTTTGCTAGAGCAACATACTTTTCCTCTTATTAAGGACTCTTTCATCCCAAATAAATGTCTTGCAGTATCGACCCACCACGCATCAGTTCCAGCTCCTCATTACCAGGTCCATTTTTCCTTCTGCAGACATCTGCATAATTATATTATGTGAAAAAGCTTATATAAATCAGCTATCATTGTCATATGTTCAAAAGAATTGACCTGCAATTGTTATCTACTGCAAACCTTCAGCCTAATTACTTTTAGCCATCAAATCTAAGCAGTAAAGTCAAAAGGTGACTGAATAAGGATTAGTCAAGATGCATTTTGGAAACAATAGTTAGTAATTTATTTACCTAAATCCTACTTTCAAAGCTATTGTGATCGCATCCCCACAGGCCTCGAAATTGATTTTTGAAACAATACTTTAACTGCCTTCCTATCTGGCAAACTTTCTTTGGTGCTTGGCTGAGAAGCTGAGATTGACCCTGCCTTTTCATGTCTAGGTCTGTGCACTGATGTCATCTGCTCTCCATCCTCACTCACTGCTGCGTGTGCCAGCACAACAGGGATGGTGAGCAACTGTTACAACACAGGGAATATGTGGGCAACAAATGAAGCTTTCCTGATGCTTTCAATAAGCAGTGACTAACAGCTCTTCAAATTATCAAAACAGTAGCAAAAAAAAAATTATATTTAAGGTTACATTTTCACCACCTCCTTATTTGTACATACAAAACATGTCCACATAACTGTATCAGCTAATTAGCTGTGCAGGTATTCAAATGCCTTTTCAAATGCATCTGCACACGGTCAAATGTAGATTTTTCACACCTGAATGACAGTAAACAAACAAACCAGAAGCCAAATGAAGATGTGGCTGTTTAATCTAGAGGATATTGCCTATTAAGAAACACATTCTAAGTTGCAACTGTGTAAATTATTACTATCTCTTTATACATTTTCAGTTTCTGCATGAAAGAATCACATTTGATCCACTGAAAATAAATCTGGTCAGAGGCTATTATAAAATGCAGAATGTGCTTCCACAAACAGAACAAGCAAATCTGTATAATTGGTACATTCATAATTTATTTCAGAGTCACCCTGTTCTGCTGACATGTATCTATTCTTCTTAAAACTTTTTCCAATGAGTTATTTTATTTTCCAATAAAGGCTATCTTAAATCTCTCCTTTCTTTCTGTTTAATTCTGAGTATTTCACTGCTTGAAAGTTCCAATGACTATCTGCAATAATTATATTTAACCTTCCATACGCCCCTCTTTCTCATATAATTGTTTACCTTCTAGGACAAGGACTGGTATCAAACTTCCTTTCTTTTAATTAGGCTTCTTTCCTACTGCTAGGCAGCACGTGTACCCCTTAGGCTTTCAGTTTACTAAATTAACTGTCAGCACTCTTTATGATCCCTCAAATTCTTTTCCCTCCACAGATTTATCTCATTTCATTATCCTTGGCAGTTCTGAAACATTTCAAAATTTGGTCTACTGAAAATCAATACCAGTACAAGAGGACATAAGGTTCACTCTGACAAGAGATAACTACAAATTTTGAGCACACCTCTCTAGTTAGCCTTGACCAGTCTTACTTCAGCTGTTGTTCAGTGCCTATAAGTAGAACTTGGGTGCACTATACAAACCCTAAAAGCAAAAGTGCATTCTTTCTCTAGAAAAAGATATACTCCTTCCCATTTCCTGAACATTTCTTCTCCTCATCACTTCTTCAACTACTTTTAGTGAAATTACATTACCTGACTGCTTTGCCTAAGGCAAATGGATATAGATTATTTCAACATCTCTTTGTTTTCCTTTTTTTCTTCTGGAGGGTGAGGCCAGCAATTTTTTACTAGACTAGCAACATGCTGTGAAGTCAAATTTAATATTCTGCATGCCTCCTGCTCTAATTTTTGCTTTGAATATTAGTACTTCTTATATTGATTTCAAACATGAAAAATAACTGCATGTGGCCATAAAAGTGCATAGGAAAACAAAATCTGTCAGTTACACTGAGCTGTTTTTGTCATATCTGGCCTTCTGGGTCAATTCCAACTATATCACTCTAGTTAAGTCAGTGACTTACTATCAGTTCCTTGCCAGCTCCTGGCAGTGTTCCATGACTTCTTCTAGGTAACTCACAGAGCACGAGATAAACCCTAAGGTAGCTTCAAATGACAATAAAATGTGCAACTTGCCAGACCAAACACAATTTCTCTTTCTTCTAAGCCCCAGCCTCATCCAACCTGTGGTTCCTGTTCCAGCCTGCAGAACATTCAGACTAGGAGGAAGGAGGTTATTTGAAGCATCAGCCTGGAGGTGTTTCCAAGATGCATCCATGATTAAGCAAAGATTTTCCTATGATTTTGTCCAGCTAAAGAGCAGATGAAAGTAAACGGACATTCCCTCCCCCCCCCCCCCCCCCCGGATTCTATCTTTTGCACTTACTTCTGAAATGCTTTCCAAATGTTTTCTCAGGGTTTGGCCTAAAATCTTGATATGCTCCCTCCTAAAATTCTCCTCAAACATATGTTATTTGCCTTGAAGTTGATAGTGCCTTTCCACTTCAGAAAAAATCTTCAGTTAGAGGCACCGTGAGATTCTCTATTTCCAGACCAAATCCATTCAGTTATCAAGGAAAGAATTAGGTCTTCCACAAAATCCAGTCAGGGCACCCACAGAGGAAGCTGATCTGCTAAATAAGGAGGTGCCATTTTCCACAGCGCCTTTTCAGAGCTGAACTGCCATATGCTGCTACTCCTTCACTTGCATCCTCTCTGGAGGAAACCAGCTCTGGCACTTCAGTCCACTGGCTCAGCCTTCCCCAAAATGGTGTGCACTTCACTTAGTTGCAGGCTAATGTCTTCTCATCCCACCCCACGGCACTGAAATATGTTTTTGGTGCCTTAGGCACCCTTCAAAGGAGCAGATGCTTCTTTTCCACACACATGTCACCAGGTGATGTGACAGGGACACATGACCCTTTGAAGGCCTGTGGCAGGAGGAGTCACAGACACGAAGTGATTGGTGGAAGGAGGTGACAGATTTTCGCTCTGCATGTGACTCTCTTTTGGTCTCTGGTTTCTTGTGAGGAGGACACAGGGTTGAGGAGATGGAGGGAAGCCACAGTGTTGCTCTGATTCCCTTGCACTGCATCAAGGCAGCAGAGAGATAGGCAATGGGAGAAGAGCTTTGCTAGGCCCAGCCTAAATCTATCCCTGTAACATGTTAAAAAGAACAACAAGCTTCAGTACATGTCGTTGGGGCTGAGCAGTACCTTCTGTATTCCTTATAGACTCCTTGAAGAGTTCTGTGACACCAGTGCCCATCAGGAGTTAGGACTGCCTAGTGCAATAATGAAGCTCGTACAGCCTGGTCGTTATCTTCTCCAGCCATGCATGTATACAACCATTAGCTTCCCAGCCCTTTCCAGGCTCAAAAAGCTTTGAAACAAAGCACCAGCCAGGACCTCCCTCTTGCATCCTCACCTAAGCCTTCTCTCTGGCCACATCCTTCATGTCAGCTCACAGCAGGCACTCTTAACATCAACCCTCCAGCTGCCTGCATTGTCCTCCTCTCCAAAGGGACTTTGGCATCACTTTCCACAGGTTTTGCCTCTGCAAAGCTACAAAGGCCGTGCCTCTCACACTCATGCCTGCCACTCCACTCAAGAAAATAATAAAAACCAAAGGATGGAATGTGAGTAGGAAATAGAACCTGATAAATGAGACTGCCTTTACATAATTACAAAGCCCTAGCCATAACTGTACTAATATACTTATTGCTTTGCTGTTGGGACCCCACTGGTGTAGCAAAAATGTAACATGGCAACATAAATGTAACATAAGCAACATAAAAATGTTTTAAAATCCATTACTGGATCCCCGGAAACCCACATGTTGTTTCCCGGCATTCCAACACTTACCAGTTGGCTCGGATGAAGTTACGGAAAAGGCAGAGGAACACTCTTTTTCTTATCACATGTGTTCATTATCTTCCATCCTCACTATCACTGTATGAGATGCAAGCTCTGTGCCACCACCAATGTAGGGCACAATGTCATGTTCCCTCTTGCCTTTGCCTTTCATCCAGCCCCTACATGGGGCTGAGGAGTTCATCCAGGAACCTGAAGTCAGGCATTGTTGATCCTAGCTGGTAAGGACCCACACCTAGCTGGTAAGGACAGTCCTATGAATATGCAGCTGGTGACTCTGAAGCCACTTCAGGTGACACCTGTTATCCCTGTGAATGGGTAGGTGAATGCACAAAATTAACAGAAAAAACCTCTAGCTTGTGACAACAGAAGACAGAAAATAATGCAAACTGTACAGATAAACAGCCTGAACACTGTTGTTCTACTTTGACCTAGCACTATTTTAAGTCAAAGCACCAGTCTGTGGTAATTTTACGGTAACTTATTTTAAGTGAAAGTGGATCACTATATTATGACTATCTGAATACATCAAATGGCCAGATGAAATTCCAGCAAAGGATGGCTCTAAGTTGGACCATGCCTACTAGCTTTCATAGGTGGAAATAGGATGACAAAATCAGTAGTTAACAGAAGACTTCATTGAATGGTTCAAAGAACCTCATACTGCACATTCATGATGTATCCTGATTTTGGGAGCAGTTTGCCCCTAGACCCCAACACTGCATTTTCATTTACATTCTGAAGACAAAGGGTCTGATTTCTTTTATACCTTTCTTATGCTATCTAATTTAACTTCAGCTGTGTTTTGTGCTTCACAATTTTCCCCTGAAATCTCCATTGATGCAGAGAATAACTTAAAAATTGTAGAGTAGGATCTTTCTGTGGTACAGTTACTTTTTCTTGTTAGTAATGGTCCACTTTTGCCAATGCCAAGAGTGATGTAAAGGATGCCAAGGAAGCAAAAATGTGGGGAAGGAATCATGTCACTAAACTTTGATAGTTTGAACGTGCTTGAAAAATCTTCTTGACCAAGAAGAAAGCAAGAAGAGCCCAGAGAAATGCTGACTCCAGAGGTCTCAGAAAATAATCAGGTGGCTGCCACTACACATGACAAATTGTCATCTGACTTTGGTTTTTCATGCTGACACAGGCATAGAGCAATGTGCCCCCCTTATAACACTTTTTTATAAGAAACTCAGTAAATCCAGTTTATTAAAAAGTATCTAAGTATGAGGTTTGGATCATACACCAGTCTTCTCTCACTTAAGCTAAAGGTGAATCCCTTCATTTGAGGAATAAATTCTAGATAATCTAAAAAAAAAAGATACCCAGTATTTAGAATTGTAGTAGGTTGTTGAACAAGGAGCCATGTTTGATATGAAACAAGAAAGCATGCATATCCACATGTGCAGCATTTGAACAGGTATTATTTGTCACAGTCTCCCACAGATGCTATCAGAGCTTACAGAGAAATGCAATGGTTATTAAAAATGATTCACCGCACTTATTAACATGACAAAGCACAAGAACTGTGAACTAGTGATTAGAATGTATGAGATTTGATAAATAAAAGGCTTTTCAATGTTCTCTAAGGACGCACTCTTGAAACCCCTTACTTTTTGTGAGTCCATCAGCTTCAGGACTGTACTCAGTAGTTTGTTTGTGTGAATTACGCATGAAGGGTCCATTCCAACTCATACCATTCTATTATCCGATGCCATTGGGATAGTGCGGAGAAGCGGCCAAGCTTTGATTGCAATTGCTCAGTTAAAATTTTCACTTACAGAAAACACAGTTTTGCTGTGCCAAGTCCAAGTCAGTGCACGTTTTGAAGGTATTTATGTGGATTCCCTTCCTGCAGGAGAAAAGCAGAGCTTGCCGAAGTGACTTCCAGATGGAAGGTGCATTCCTGATCATATGTGTCTACAAACAGACCAAGTTGGGCAGTCCTGAGTCTGCTCTTGCTTGACACAAGGGAGGAACCATCATCTTGGAACTCAAAGTGGAGGAAGAAAGCCAAGTGAGAATCACCCATTTTAACTGAAAAGTAATTAGGCAAGAACACCAGCAGATTGCAGTGGAAATTGAGAAGCCATAGAACAAATTGTTGCCATGGACTCAATGATCCTTGTGGATTCCTTCCAACTCAAGATATTCTATGATTCTATGACCCTAAAGGTGAAGTCTGGCAGGATGAGACATTGAATGTAAGCTCTTTTCACAATTTTTTTATTTTAAAGTTAGAAAAGAAATAAAATCAAAAGTTTTCCTCTTGCTTAGTCCAAGGGTGATATATTATTCATCCATAACTCTGAGGGTTTTAAGTCTAGACCAACGTACAAGTACAAAGAAATAAGTACAAACACATAGGAGTGAGGCATGCTCTCATTTACACAAAGGTAGGTCTGGACAGGCTCCTTTGATTTACCTCAGCACAGCCAAGAAGAACATTTCCCTGCCATGCAGCCAGGAATTGCTCTCAATTAAGAGCCCTGAACAGCAGTCTACAGAACCAATTCCAGTCCCTCCACCGCCAGAGGAAGCCTTCATGGTATGAAGCCTCACACAACCACCAGTAGAGGCTGAACTCAAAATCAGGCTTTTAGGGAAACACTAAATGCAATACTAAAGTGAGAAATCTTTTAGTGACATTTACATTGAAGAATATACACACAAAAGAGGATATTCACAATCTACAATCACCAAATGCTGGAATTCTCAAAAGCCTGGAGAATATGCTGCTTCTGCTTCTGGTGGATAAAGAAAAGGTTGTGTATGCTGTGCATTTCCAAGCCTACCAGGACTCAATCTTTTGTTTCTAAATCAGTAGATATGAAATGGAGTCTTACACCTGCTTCTAGACTACTTAAACTTGTCATGAAAAGACTTTCCAAAGTTTCTCTTTTTTCACTCTCTTTCATATGTAACCCTGATCAGCTTCCTTAATCCATATGTATTTGCAGAGCTTTCTGCCGCCTTTAAAGTCATACTCAGAAAAGTCCTTCCTGAAACACCTTTGATGACTTTACAGTCATATAATAACATTAAAAACTACCACTCCGCGTCTGAATAAATGACCTTGAAAAACACAATAATAAAATAATTAAAATAACAAAATTAAAATAACAAAAATAAAATAAAATCATTCTAGGTACAGAACTCACAGCAAATCAACCTTATCTGAAACAGAACTGGTGTGACTAGAGCTGTTCTTGCTTTCTTGTAGGCTGAATAGAGGAGACTTTCTTAAGGAATTGATATGACTTTCCCTTAAACAATGAACACAAGTTCAACTGAATGCAAGCTGGAAAAAACCCTAAAACTTAGCTGGGAACTTAGACTGAATATATTAATTTGAGTACTGCCACAGAAACTGTGTCTGATTAAACGAAATAGGGTCATGATTTTACTGTATAGTGAAAGCCATCATATAAAAGGTACCATTCAAAGCATTGATGCATACTCATGCACATCAGTAGAAACCACAGACAAGCCTCTTGTGGCTTTGCTGACTGCTTAAGCCTGGCAGGTAAGGCTGGTCATTATTCTGAGCACAGATGTAAGTTCAGAAATATGCCAACATGCATTATTGCAATCAGCATGCATTACTGTACATCAGTGTGCCTGTAATCAAATTTAACAGCTCAACCAAACAATAAGGTCTTGCAGTCTGAAAAGATGGCAAAAGGTCCAGTAATGGCAACAAAGTGGTACTAGACTGTCCATGGAGACACGCAGCAGGTCTCTGCCATCAAAGTACAACTGCAATTTCACTGCAAGAATCAGTCTTGATGGTCTACCATAATCTTCATTAACTAGAAGCACATTATAGTGAGCTCCAAAAGCAATCACTTCTGATGTCAGAATTAGAAACTAAAATTTATGAGATGTGCTTCATGTCCTGGGAAATATCTGCTTTTTCAAGTATTGCTTCCTTAACTTTGGAACATTACCAAAGGCAGTTTGTGAGGGAAGAGAATTAATCTGCGAGAACCAAGTAAAAATTTCATCCTGACAGGTCAGAATAAAGTAGAATTCTAACCTATACAGACTTTAGTCTTGGGATAGTATTTGAAAAGCTCTACAGAGGCTTGGGTTTCACTCAGAGTTTTGTTGAAGGAATTTGTGATTGCAGAGTCTCCATAGAGGCTCTGGCTTCCTGGCTTTACCAGCTGAAAAAAATTGCACTGATAATCTGAAGGAAAACAACTGCTTTTCCTGCCATCCATTACAATCTGATCAGCATGGAGTACCTAGGATTCTCACACTTTGCTCTGAGAAGTTAAAAAACCCCTCATCTTCCCTCAAGCTCAGTCCATCCTTCATCCTATTACTTAGAACACTTAATGATTTACAGTGTTGACAATGCACTTTCTCTAGCAATTGTTTCCACCTCGTTTCCAAAGCAGGATGTTCCTATTTTTAGAAACATATTAATCCTCCCCCCCCCCCCCAAAAAAAACCCCAAAGTCCAAAACCAAACAAAACCCAGGAGTTTTTTCTCTATACATTGCAAAAATCATTATGATAACGACCTTCAGACAGTGGGACAGGTTCCTGGCTGACACTGCCTTAGACCACTCGTTCAAACAACACAACTAGACCCATTCATGGGAATCACATATTGTTTCCTTCATTAATCTGCATCACTTGTGTGGTTAAACCAGCACATTTCCATTGTTGTTGACTCTGAAGGTGGTGGTCTTCTATTATTGCTCATGCAGTTCAGTGTTGCTTCAGCTGTAAACAACTGCAGAGCTTAGCTGTGAATGAACTCCTTCCAGCTCAGCCCACTAATGCCAAAGCCACCTGAACCAGGAGTGGTACACAGCACAGAAAACAGGGCTCACAATCCATGCACTACCACAGCAAGGGAGGGACCGAGAGGAAAAAGAAGGCAAAAGGGAGAGACTGTGAAAGGATGCAAATGTTCGTACCCTCAAAGTCACCACAGTAAGCAGATCTGCACTAAGAGATATCCATTTTCAGACAAATGGGTATCCAAGCAGTATTTTCCTTGATTCAAAGCTGGTTTGACGTGACAAACATTTTAAAGCAGTAGCTTATATCCAGTTCTAACTCGAGAAATTAACAAGTGAGTGGAAACAAGCTTCCAATTCAGGATTCACTTCTGTTCAACACCCTGGATAGATGAAATCCCGAAGTCTCAGAAATGCGCTAGACTTGAAGAAGTTTGGTTTCGTTTTCAGGGGTACAAGGCTACACACAAAAAAATTATTCTCACAGCTGTGCCAAATCCCTGGAGGACGGTTTATCCTAAATCTGGTTTACTTCTCGTCCTTTTTCCTTAATCTGGCCACTTTCTCCTTAAACATTTTAAAATCACAGATGTCTTGTAACTCAGACAGTGGGGCAATGTGCATAAAATGATGACGTGAGGAATCTGCTTCACAGCCAACACAAAACTGCTTTACAGTACATCTAGGAAACCTCATTGTCAGTCCATCCCAAGAATGCTGTCTGACTAGAAACATTAAAAGAAACCCCAACAAACATTACAAGATGGAAAGAGATATATAACAAACAAATAAACATGTTTATAAATCCTCTCCAAAGTTCCCAGAGGACCATGCTCAAATCCCAGGTATACCAAACTAAGCCAGTGTAATAGTGACTTGGTAGTATTAACAGTTAGAGCTCATGATCTCAAAGGTCTTTTGCAACCTAAATGATTCTATGACTCTGCTGTGTGTCAGCACCCATTTTCCCCTAAGGAACAAAGGAGTTCAGGAGGAGAAGGGTATCACCAGCACGGCCCCAACTGCTCCCATGGAGCTCCCACTCACAAAAGGTGAGCAGTGGGCATCCTGGCACTACTCTGCACACAGACGAAGATAGATCTTACCCATTACTCCCTGCTCAGTTTATATCAGTCTATTTATTGTGTTCATAGAACCATTTATAGATGGCTGAGACAAACGGCTCTAACTCAATTGCCAAAAATCCCCCACACCATTAATATTTACAAAGTGCTTCTTGTGGGTACCATCTCAGTCTAAATACTATTTGTATGTTCAAGAAACACAAAGCTCTGGAAAAGAAGAGAATAATCTCCACAAACACCAACACGTGTAATTCTTCTTCTTGAAACAACACTGAAAGGATACATTTTTAATGCTTTATTTTTGTTTCATCTCGGTTGCTTTAAAATTCCTAGAATCTTGAGTACATTTTTTCTTTTAAATGCTCATATTCTTTCCCATTTGCCAAACATTGATTTTCCTCCTGCAACTTGTGCAGAACTCTAATTTAACATACTTTAGTTGGATCTCTTGTTTTCAACAAACTTCACAAATTCTACTGAGAGCTCAGAAAGACACTGGTTAACCAAGTAGCACAGAGCATTGAGAACCATTATTTGTGCACATATCCTGCAAACATAGTGGTTTTACATTTAATTTTGACCAATAGCTGGCATCACAGTTTACAGTCTTACTTATCCTTATTTTTAAAGTAGTTCTTTAGAACCCTGAAAGAGAAGAAGAAAGAAATAATTTGGGACCTTTTCTGCTCAGGAATAGGAATACACTAGAGTGGCTTAATTCAATCACAGTAATTGAAATTCCTCCTTTAGTTTTCTGTCACTTGGAAAAAATACCACAAACTTCTGACTCGCTTTAAAGATTTAATCGCCAAATGGTTGTGAAATGGCAAATTTGTTGGTAGAACATGAACAATTATCAGAGATGCCAGTTCATGTTAAGGAGCTGGGAGACTGCATACTTCTTAATTCCAGGGTGAAAAAACAAAGAGATTTTAAATATCTAATAAGAAGAAAAATGCTCCAAAAATTGCTCTTCATGCACCTAAGGTTAGTGAAAGCACAGGAAGTTTGAAGATGTAAAGCACTCATCCTGAAGCACATCAGCTTTCAGTAAACCATCACAGATGAATTTTGAGTTTTCAAGGGCAGAAGGACAATATTAAGAAAGCAGAGTGACTCTAGCCCCTCTCTCATGTTAAATAACATAGGGAGTGTCCACCCTCTCCACTGCGAAGTCAGGGAAAAGCCACTTGTCTTTCATCAGGCAATATGACCAGCACCAGAACCTTCACAAACATTATTTTTTTCACTCAGCTCACCGTTTAACCACAGTGCACAGAATCTTAATTTGCATTTGTATCTTAGTCCAGAGAAGAACAAAACAAAGTGAGGAGCAAGGAAAGCGCCTCCGACATGCAAAACACTACACAAGAGGAACAGAAGCAACAGAGTCTGACTTTCTGTGGGGATAAACTGCCTCTTGAAATGGAACGTGTGTGTGGTGCAGAGGCAGCACACACCAGGAAAGCAGTACCAAGTAACTTGAAGTTGTCAGGTTTAATTAATTGGTTCTTAAAAATGCCTGATGCAAACCAAGCATTAGAGTCCCTTGACTGATATGACACCTCTTATAATCTGATGAAGACGCTCATCTGAGTAGGGAAACATGCAAGTCGGGTAACTCAAAACTCATGTCTTAACTGAGCAGATAAGTTACTCCATGCAATTTAAGGCACACTGAGTATTTAAAGAGGTACTGCACCAGACCTGATAAGGTTTCTTAATTTTTTTAGGAGAGCTGCAAAACGTTTAAAAAGAAATAATCTCAATCCTTATCACCTACATGCATCTGAAAGTTTCTGAACACTCTACTGAAACCCATCTGCATCACAAATTTAACACTCCGGTCCCTTCACTGCCCATGTCATTTTTAAAGTAAGAGAAAGGCTCCTCAAGCATTTAAACCTTTAAAAAATTAGGAGTTTCCACTATCTCCAGTTTTCTGTTTCTTCTCTTAATACCATTTAAATCGAACATTTATCATTCATTCGGTCTTAAAATGTTGCCTCTTTTTCTTCCTTGCAAACAAGCTGAGCACACAGGGATCACACCCATCTCAGTCTTTCCCCCTGATTGCTCAAAACAAGCAATCAAATAGCTGTGTGCATGCAAGTTCACAAGCTAAAAGCTATGCTGAGCATTCAGAAGACAATACTCTGGAATAATTCCCCACCTGGGTACTCACCCAGTACCAAGAGTACCCGTTCACAATATTAGCATAGGTACAGCTACATCATCAGTTCCCACCAGCTTTTCCGGCTCTAGCCTCTCCAATTAGACTGGTCTCATGCTAGAGAAGTTCAAGGGTTTCCACAGGGTCTAAAAATCCATCCAGCACCAGCTTGATTACTGAGCCTGTCTGACTGCAGACAGTGCTGGGTTCAGTGCACGGCACAATCTGATTACCTGGGGGCAATTTCTTACAGTGTCCTGAAATCATAGTGAGGCATTGAAAAGGATTTCTCCCAGAATCAAACACAATGACAAAGGAAAGGGAAATATGAGAAGCATTCAAAGACCATCATAGTCCTGCCTAAGTTCAGAAAAGAAATGCAATTCTAATGAAACTCTTCTCTCATCTGTTTTATCAACACAGAGGAAATTAAGGGGAAATTAAAGTAATAAACTCACACTTTTTAGGACTTCAAAACCAAAGCCACATAAACAAAGCTGGGCTATATTAATGGGGATCCTGACGATAGATCCAGGCACCATGAGAGTTAGTCATACAAACGGCTGTGTCACACTTAAAAACTGAGCTGAAACTTTTCTTTCTGTGCTGTTTTAAAGCCATTCCGTACTTAAGCCCGAAGTGACAGCAAACATTTATTGACAGTTAATGCAGTGCTCCTGCGATGTATTATTAGGCACAAGCCCAGAGGCACAAGGCCAAGTGCTGTTAATCTCCTGGTGAGTGCCTTAGTGTCTCAGATATGTACTGCCTGAAAATATCCGGTGATACCACTAATGTTTTTTAAAAGGCAGAAGTCTTGAGTTTTCACAGAAACTGATACACTGATTAACCCACCAAAACAAAAGAGTAATGGAAAAAGCCCTGCAACAGTTCACCCAGTTTCTAAACCCTGTTTTCCCACATCAGAAGTGATGTACCAAAAAAATACTACCCTCCTCTGCCTTACCTCACGCTTTACTTCAGCAGTGTCAAATCACATCTTTCTTGCTTGGCTAAAACCCTTTCCAAAACAAGTAAAAACACCTATCAGCTTTTACCCAAGGGAAGTGAATTGCTGAATATTCAATCATAGGTTTCCTTCCAAATGCTCTGCTTGTTTGTTTTAGAGAAGCCTTAAGAAGGGCAAATAAAAGGTTTGAAATCCTCTGAGCAAAGCTGACTTCTTTCTCTGAAGGTCACCCTCAAGTCATTTCGAACCGTGGAAATAGCGCAGGGGTGGGATAAGCAGACTCAAAAGACAGCTTTTCTTCTCAAGTAACTTTGATGCCTCAGGCTGAACTAAAAAAATGCCCTCAGGTGGAGGTTCGCCACTTTTTATGGGCCTATCCAATTATACCCTGGGGAGAAGGATGCAGCAAGAAGTTCTTCTTGCAAAAGTAACTCCTGCACAAGCACTTCAAAGAAAGGAGAGTTTTCTACTGTTCTAGAGTTCAGAAAAACTCCACTAGAAGTGATCAGGCTTGTCAAGGGTCTTACGGTAAAGTACCCTCTCTGGGACAAACCTTAATCACTATTTTCAGGGTCAGTGCCAAAGCTGGACTATTCAAACCACACGATGTAGATCTGAATCAAGACAGCCCCTTCATATTCCTTCAGAATTTATGGCCTGATCATACTAATAATGTGCACTCAAATTGAGAGTAATGCATTTAGCAAACATCAACTATGACTGCCATGCCTATTCAGAGCATTTTGACTAGGATCCAAACTGAAATTCATAATCACGTTAGCTAAACATATTATTTAGGAGATGTTGCAACCTGACTAAAGACTTAATTTTGTGTAAACCTTGAGAAAGACGCGGGAAACCAGCGGGAGCTCTGCCTAAGCAAAAACTACAGGATCTAGGGCTCCTGTGCAGCTCCACGCACGAGCACACCACCGTGATAGCCCCGCACACCCCGTTTCTGTAACGAAAGCGAATCGCCACCCAAAAACCGCAAGCAGGCAAGCGAACAAAGAAGCGCTCCGGGGCAGCCCGGGCAGGGCAGCGGCTGCGTCCCCCCCAGCTCCCGGCGCCCCCGCGCAGCCCCGTTACCTCCTCCCGCGGCTGCGGTGCCGCTCCGCTCCGCAGGGCCGGCCCCGCCGCGGGCAGCGCCCCGGCCCGGGGCAGGCGGCACGGACGGGCTGGGGCGGCCGCGCTTCTCCCCGGCGCTGGCAGCGCCCCTCGCTCCGCGCACGGCCCGGGGCAGGGACGGGACCCGGCAACTTCGCGCACGGTGCCGCCGGCCAGCGGCGAAGTTGCCGCCACCCAGCGCCAGTCCCTCGCCCAGCGGGTGCCCCCGGCCCGCTCGCCCGCAGCCCCTCTCACCTCAGACGCTGCCTCCTCCTCGCCAGGACCGGGAACGGCACCGGCTGCTCTACGCTCCATCGCCTCGCCCCGCTCCCGGCTCCCCCATTCGCTCCGCCTGGCGCGGCCCCGCTCGCCGCCGCAGCCCCAGCGCCGGCCCCGGAGCGCCGCCTGCCGCCGGGGCACGGCCCCTCCGCCCCCGAGCGCCGCCGCCCCCGCCAGCCGCCGGGCCAGCGCTGCCCCAACCCGCCCTGCGGAGCCTCAGCGGGGCACCACCCTGGCCGGGCAGTGGCGGTCATGTTTCATTCCTGTATTTAACCAGCAGCCCCCTCCCCTCGTCAGGGCAGTGCGGGCCCCGCTGCCCGGGCAGCTGGCGTGAGTTGCCCAAACGCCCAGCCCGAGCCCGACCGTGACGCGCTTTGAGGCAGCGAACGCGCTCTCCCGGGCGCCGGACCTGTGCTGGCCGCGCTGCGGTCCCGGCTGAGTTTCCCGCTCCGCTCCGAGCCTGCGGGTGGCAGCCGGCAGGTGAGCGCTGTCAGCGAGCCCCCGGGGCGTGCCAGGCGCTTCCCAAGGCGGGGACAGCCCTTTCCACGAGTTTCTGCCCCAGGCCGGCCGCAGCCGGAGCCCGTCGGGGAGGCGGGAGCGGTGCCTGCAGCCCGCGGCGCGCAGGGACAGTGCCCCTGCAGAGCGCGGCTTGGCTCGGACCCTGCCCCAAGCGCTGGCGGGGTTCGCGTGTGCCGGGGCTGCCGGGACCCCTCGTGGGGGCAAAGTGGGGAGCGACGGTCACAGACGGTCGGGCAGAGACATCGTTACCCTGCCTGATGTCTCCGATCTGCGAGCGGGCGCTTGGGGGAATGTTAAGCCTTTGGATGCCGGTATGAGTGCTCAGGCTCTGCCCGCGCGTACACCGCCGCAGGATGCCGCTCCACCAGGCAAACAAAAAGCATACCACACATAACTCTTATGGTTTTAGTAACGAGGATGCTCTACTCTGCCTCTTCCCTCTCCCCCTCCCATCCCCCATCGGTGCCAAGTTACAACCTATTTGTAAGGATAGAAATGCGTTTCCTGAGGTGTCTCTTTTATCTCCTGCCAGCTTTTTCAAAATGCCTCTGTGGCTAGTACCTGGCTCCAGAATTTTGTCAATCTTAACACATTTTATTTTATTTTATTTTATTTTATTTTATTTTATGTGGATTCTGGCATTCACTAATTTTAATTTTTGGTGTATTTTAAAAAATATTTCCTTCTCTTCCTCTTGGGGAAAATTCTGGCTAGTTCTGGCATCTGTCATGATTTTTACCTCTTAATACTGAAGCAAAGATTATGTGTGTATTAATTAGTTTCTTTTCTCAGTTAGTGGATCGACTGCAAGAATTTGTTAGGTCAAACTTGATAAAAACTGTCAGTCCCAGGCAGCCCCTTGTCTCTGCAAGGAACCGACTCTGCCTCAGAGAAAGCAGGGCATAGTGCTGCCTATATTACCTGTAATAGGGAGATTCTTATCTTATTAGGGAGATTCTCTTTGTGCATGTATATGCATTTCATGGTTTTTACTAATTATTGCTGACATCCACTACAAAATCTATCAAGTTTCAAGGGAACAATTCATTGCTCTTGAACTATTTGGTTTTCAAGATAGCAGTGAAGAAATAATTGGCAATTTAAGTACATTGCCTTCTAATTCCATTTCATATTCTGTTTGTCTTGCATTATGAAAAGACAAACAAACAGAACCTTGCTCACGTCCTTCTCAACTCCATCTTGGCACTGCTTCTTGCATGCTCTCCATGAATCATTCCCCTCTGCTCTCCCACTGAAGTCTGGAAGTGAGACAGGCATCACAATATCTGACGTTGTTTGTATCAGTATTAAAGAACTATTTGAAAACAATTGTCTTTCTCATACAGCAAGATCTTTTTATTTTCATTTTTTACTGCTTGACAGCACAGATAGCCTGGAACATATTTCCACTGGCATGAGATTTTTGTGCAGTTACTTTTCTATGCCACTTCTGTTCATTTATTTAGCATGGATTTATCCCACCTGCATATGTCTTGTGTTTCCTCAAAATAATCTGTGTTAAAATATACGGAGGTTCGTATTCTTTTCTTCCCCCCTCTGTAATTCCTAATAAGTAATTTGACAAGGCTACGGAGATTAGGATCTCACTTCTATTTGCAAACTGAAGTGGTTCTATTATCTTCAGAGGTTACCTTTCAGCTTGCAGTGGAGATTAGTTGCACATCCCCAGAAGTGAATAGTGAACATGACTGGACAGGTGTAATTCCACTTTTAATGATTCCAAACTATTAAACAGCATTCTGTCTGCCCTAGCCCCCAGTCCCATGAAGTTGCAGTTTCTTTACTAGATGCAATGTCTGATGATAGTGAAGACTAATATTGAAGATCAATAGCAGAATGTTATTTATGGGGTCTGTGCCACATACCATTAAAAGTAATACAATTCCAGTTTTTTAAACAGATGGGAAAAAGGTTGCATGGAGCAGTTAACTGGTTTGGACAGGATCAAAATGGTACAGTCCTGGCAGGACTGATGTTGAAAACTGGGTCTCTGGCTCCAGCCTTCTTCTCTCAGTGCTGTTGCTTTGGTGCTGCTTTGTGCTCCTGTTCCTTGAAGACCATGTCATGTGTGCCATTCCTGACTCACACAGCACCCACAGCTGCAGCAGGGAGGCTACAGGCACCATTCCAATCCTCCTGAAGACCCTCACAGCAGAAGTGGGCCACAAAAGGTAAATTGGCAGCTTTGGTTCCTGCCCATGCCTATAGAAAAGGGGGATAGCAACCATCCCTTCTTACTCTTCTGCCTGAGCTTGCTTGGGGTAAATACATATGAGTTTGGTTTACAATCAAGCCTTTCTACTGCAATTAAAAACACATTTATATGGCTTTCTGTGAGGAGCTCTCTTTACACCAAAGTGTGGGTGCAGCCTCATCAGTCTTCCAGTTTAAAAATTTTGTTTTCTACTTGGACCTGGTCCTGCTTCAAATGAAATCATGACCTGAAGTCCCAACAATTTCAGAGGAGTGTGATTAAATGCTTTGCAGTGTGTTTACCCATTTCTTTCCAATCCATCCCACTAGTGTTGCTATTGCTTTTGTTCCACAGATGGCAGCTTCAGTGCCAGTGACATGGCAAACATGGAAGACATTGCACACCTCAGTTTAACTTCTTCAATTTGTTTAAAATTTCTTAAATATGTTTAAATGTTTTTAAAAAGTAATAAGCATAAACCCACTTGATTGCACTGCTCACCAAGACCTACTTTCATAAAGCAAAAAAAAAGCAGATTTAAGTGCAATATTTTAAGGGGTTTTTTAAATCTGTAATCTGAGAAAAACTGGAATATCATCCCAGAGCTGTGAAGGGGGAAAGAATACCTTTTCCTTTAGACTCACAACAGAGTAACTCCTAGCATTGTGGTGGTGTTGTTGTTGCTGTTGATTTGTTTGGATTATTTTAGCATCTCAGTTATTATACTGCCATGATGAATTTGGTTTAGGATTTGTGTCCTCTAATCCAGAAAGGATTTTACAGTTCAATAAGATGCTTCAGCTGAGTATCAATAAGCACTCTTCAAATACATTCATCTTCTCAGGACTCTCTTGGGATAAGTAGTGTTAGGAGTGAGAGTTTATGCATGTATTAGTACATGTGTTTTACAGATGGAGAAACCAAACCACCATGGTTAAATTAGTTCACCAATGACCAAAGAAACAGGACATAGCCAGAGGCAGTAAGAACCTGTACAAAAGCTGTAATTTTATAGTTTCGCCCTGGTGTCCCAGTCAGCCAAGTCGTTTTAGCCACAAACTGGTATAAAAAGTCATCTCCATCTGTCTGGAAGTGACCAAGTGGAGAGTTGGAAGCTTTAGCAGAGGATGTGCCTAAAAATGGTGGCATCAGGCAGGAGGTGAACTCTATGTGTTAAAAAGAGGAGTCTACCTAAAAAAAGGTGTCACAAAAAGGGAAAGAAGGGTGATGGTGACTATGAACTTTGGGCGCCTGGGGTATGTGTAGACTGTGGAGTTTATAGAAGCAAGTTTATAGAAACTTGCTCCTTGGATACGGTGGCAGGAGCAAAAGGAAGCTCCTGGAAGCCTGACTCCCACTCTTCAGCTCTCATAGCAGACAGAAATCCCAGAGACGGGTAAGTGAATGTGTCTGTGAAAACTGTGTTGAACGCTATAATTGTAATACTTTTGATTGATTGTCACAAAGTACTGCTGAGTGTGTTTTTGAAGGCAGAGAAAGGCAGATAGCAAAAGTTTGGTACCTGTCACGGAGATAATTATTTTTGTAGCTGAAGGGAGGGAAGGGGATGGTTGGAAAACAAGAAAAACAAGAAAAGGAAATGAAGCATCCTTTGCTTCAGGTAAAAGTGATTTTTCAAACAGGAAAATAATTAAGCTGAACTTCTATTTACATGACTGCAACTGATTCCATTCGGGGCAGCTGATCGGAGCAAGGTTCTCCGAGCTAAGAAATTATACTGCAGATAACAATGCAGTAGGGAAGGATAACATAATTGTATCGATGACAGCAGTCTGGAAGATGCAGTAGTTTTCCCCTCAAGTTGTGAGTAAAGTGGTTGTGTGCATGTGCAAAATATTAATGATCAATTACAACAGTGGCCATGTGTATATATTACATAAATATAGTATTTTCTGTGTACTTAAGTTCTTCTGTATAAGAAGGTATCAGAAAGAGAATTTAGAGTTTTCCGCAAGCTATTTGTATGAGTTATATAACCTGTTGCAAGCAGGATGTACTTTTATATTAATGCTGATTTTTCAAATTATTTCAGGGGAAATTTTGGAAAAATCACGAGTTAAATAAAAAAAAAACAAAAAGGAAATCAAGAAATTCACCAAAGATGTAGTAGAGCTACTGTGGTTATAGCTACTGTGGTGATGGCTTAAAAACACTCCATATCATTTTTGTGTGGAAATAAAATTGCTGTGAGCTACAGCTCTGGTATTTCCCCTTCTGTTAGACATCAGGTTATGTTTTTGTAGCTTTGCTGAGAGTCGCAGCAATGAATTTATATCTTTGTAATCTCTTGCATCAAGTTGCAAGAGCACAGTCGTAACAAGCAGCACACAAGTCACCTTCTAGTTACGGCTAAATTAAATTTTAAGGTAGTATATGTAAATCTACCCTGAAACCTCACTAAGCTTGTTATGTACAAAGGTGTTTATGTTCTTCTAGATCTGTTTATTGCCAGAGTCATGGGTTGGTGGAGGGGAGAGTAACTCTACCAAGCAAGAAACTCTTTGATTTCCTACTGAGACCAAGGTGTACGTGTTGACACTCACCGAAACAGGAGCCTTATGACAACAACTTGTGTAGTCAGATTTCACCTTTTTCCAGGTCAGATGCAAACTAACACTGAAAACTGTCCCTGTGTAGAGATCTGACCAAGCTGCCAAACCCAGGTGGCTGGCACTGACTGCAGGCCACACCTCATGCTCAGAAATTGCTTGTCTACAAAGGGTTTGGAGGTAAAAATCAACATATGTCCGCCTCCAAGTTGGTATAACAAATCCCAGCAGCCATGCTCAGGCTGGAAAGACATTTTGCTAGTGTGGGGGGTTTTCCCACTCAAAACCCCAAGGCAGAAAACATTCTGTAAATGGGAATAAATACAGAGCATAAACTGCAAGCAATTTGGAAATGATTTTTTTTTCTCTGAAACCAAACATAAGCACCCAAGGCTCTGAGATGAAACCATACTTATTGAATAAAGACATGATCAGGCAGCCAAACAAATGGAAAATGAATCCAATGGTGTTAAGCTTGATCCTGCCCTGCTTTGGGAAAAATTGCTTCTTAAATACATTTCATTGTGTGAATTTAACATCTCACCTCCAAGTATTATATTTACTTCAATACAAGCTTTGTGGTCTGAAGGGTTCTCCTAATCCATTTGGCTGAAAATCAAGGACGGTGAGAGACAAATAATTTCAGAATGATTTCTGTGGAGTTTATCTGCACTGTTGTTCTCAGAAAAAAAATTAAGCCAAATTCACTAGTTTCAGATTCTTGAAATGGATCACTAAACCAAGGTAAGTTCTTGTATTGACTCTGATTAAGAACTAAGATTTCAACAGTAAACTGTAGTTTATTTTGAAAAAAAAAGTACATCCCCTTTAATTCCAAATGTCAATACACAGAATTTAAAAATAGTTTAACAAAATCACTCTCAAAGTTCATTCAGATTAATGTTTAGTCATCCAGCATTCCTGTTGTCTGGAGGCTTATGAGCATGGGAATCTAAATGTGCTGTAAAGTAGCATTTAAATTTTTGTTGAAGGAGAATGTGCTTTTTTCAGGGAAGAGTAAATTATCACTAGGAGTGGGCTGCAGGAAGAGTTAGTGTACAGTAAGTTCCCAGTCCCACTCACTAACTTCACGGTAACTTCCTCTGTAGACGTGCATCCAGGTAGGCGGAAGTTATGTACTGTTAATCTTGCTGTGCACGTATTGCAGCACTTTGGCTGCAAAGTGGATCAGAGCCCAAACAGTGAAGGATGGCTGTGTCTGCATTAGGAGCAAATTGGTGCTGAGGATCCAACACTTGTCTTTCAGGAGCTTTTCCTTCAGAGTGGCTGCGGTGTGTTCCCAGGGACTCAAAGCCCATTCGTGGCTGAAGCACAGCTTTCAGTTTAGCTCCCACAGAAAGACCCTCGTTGGGCAGTGTGGAGCAGCGCACACTAAATGGGGAGGATCGAGAATACTCTGAACTTTAGTGCTGGTGTAGATATTCTGAAACAGAGCAGGGCTTCACAGAAGGGCTAGTCTGATGGCAGCCCAGGTATGCTGTGAGTCTGGGGTGACCAGTGTCCTGGGGACCTGCTAGAGAGTGGCTGTGGGACTCCCTGAGTTAGTAGAGAGGTTGGTATTTTTCATTTTATGGAAAAAAGGATGCAGAAAAGCACTCATCAGATTGATGCCTATGGCACCATTCAGTCTGTCAAGGCATTTGATGCAGAACTAACTCTGCGCAGCACTCTGTGGTGAAGGTCACATTATAAAGACTGCATTGAGAACTGGCCCTGAAGCTTTCCCTGCCCCAGTCTGTTTCCCGTGAGAAACAGTAAATTAAGTAACATTGGAAACACCAGGCTCCTGTATGTAATGAGCATGCAGCCCACAGAATTTACTGAGCAAGAGGTCAGTGGGCTTAGTGAATTTGACTGGTTCTTTTAAAAGACTGTATATTATTAAAAATGTTTCCAGCTTCTTAGTGGGAGCTGAAGTTACTGCAGAGCTTTTGAAACAAATCTCAGGGGTCAGGAAGGGGTGTGCTATTTTTAGCCAATTAACCACCCAACAGACAGGAATCAGGTAGATGATTTGCTCGTGTTGCCATTAGTATCATGTTGCTGGTATGTGTGGCATCTTTTTCATTAAAAAACAACACAGCTACCGTTCCAGCAGCTTGCAACATAGATTGGAGAAAACTGAGAGGTTTGCCAAAGTGCTTTTGCTCTTTACATGGCAATTAAGCTTGAGAGAAAAACAGATGGCCACAGGTGGTTCTCAAGCAGCTGTACACAAGCCTCAAATATCCACCTAAGCTACAGTCACCTTCTGGGATTCAGGTGGCTTTTGAACAACCAGTGGGCTGTTTGTAAATTATTCACATGGATGCTAACCTATTCCTCCCTATGGCAACAGCACATGAGAGAGGTGGGAGCAGTGATGGAAAGAGGGGGTTAGGGCAGCAATATGGTCAGTGTCACCCATGAACTCTGTCAGCTGTGGATTTTTTTAAAAAGGGAGAGTTAGAATGTGCAGATCACAGTGCAGGTGCTGAATGCAGAAGAGGGAGGTTTGGAGGGGAGGGAGGGAATGTGGTTACCCTGTTAATTCCATCACGGCTCACATTAGCAATGTGTCTTTAAAAACAAAATAGGATGCTGCTAAGGATGTAAAGGGAGGTCTGGTGTACGTTACATCAGTGGTAAAATTGAATGTTTTCTAAATTATTATTTTTTGTTAAATGCCACTGGCTGAGCTATAGCACAAAGCTGAAAAAAGCCACTGCAGTGAAGAACGTGAGTAATTTTAGTGATGGGACCTGCGGAATTACTTAAGCAGATTTGTGTGATAACTGGTTTTTTTTTTTTCACAGTGTTTAGTCTTGATAAGAGCAAGACTGATGTCTTATCTATACTGCTTATCACATTTACTGCTTAATAGCAATGGAGCTGCTGACAGCAAGCAAACAAAAAATTGTCAGGAAAGTTGAGTGAGTGAATTACCACTAGATGAATGCCCAGAGTTGTCAGTGGTATTTTTGGCAAGAAAGAAACCAAACCAAAGTAAAATTTTTCAGAACTCACAGGACTGAGGTGATCCTTCAGAAGCACCGGTGGAGGTGTGAAAAAAGAGCTGCTTGCCTTCAGCTCCTTCTCCTTCATTGTCATGAAGGAACTCTCTCACTTCCACAGTGGGGAAACTGTTTCAGACCAGACAGGTGGACAAGCAAGGATAGGGAGGGAGGCAGTTTTTCAAGGAGCAGCAGCTTCCTTGGGTGCCTTCAGCTCGTTTTCTGAAGTGCAGCCAGTTTCAGAGGAAAGTAGCTCAGGAAAAAGAAGGTGCTGTGCTACTTGGGAGCTGACAGGCTGCCCCTCCTCGACCAATAATTAATTTCCTGAGCCAGAAGATAAGGCTGCTTCTTGGCGAAATGCTTTTTGTTGTATAATGGTCATGACAGAGATGAAACTGCTTGGGAATGCAAATTGACTTCCTTATTCACGTTATAACCTGACCGACTGCGTTCACACCAGGCAGATCTAACGATGCTTCATGCTGGGGCTTTCATGACATGAATCATGCAGGTAAAATATTTCACTCATTTGCCACTGCTCTCTTTCAGATACTTTGGACATGCAGTTTTGTTAAACAGAACCCAACAATCCTTTTAATATTGGTTTTTTTAAGCATTTTTGTTTTAGTGGAGAAGTGGCAGCTCATTTGGAGTCTAAGAGCATGCATAAAACATTCAAATGAGTTCCAGCTGAGACAGCTCTGGGTACAGCATAGAAGCAGGGAGTTTGCCTGGCTCAAGACCTGTAGCAGGTCTTCTTGCCTATCCTTAGCTATCTGTCTTCATTAAAACATTAAAACGTTAAAAAAAGGTGACGGATTAAATGTCACCAACAACCTTTGCACTTTTCCATTTAAATAATGTCTCTTGAAGTGACTCAGCAGATGTGTAAGATTCATCTTCATTATAGTAAATTTGCTGTTAAATCCTATTTCACTATTTTAGCCCAATGGTGTTATTGCTTCCTTAGAGCACACATTGCAAAACACCCTTTCAAAGCCCAACTAGTAATGAAAATTGATTAAACACCTGATAGACTCCTCAAAGCTGCATGAAAATTGAGCATGAGTGTTTCAGAAGTTAGAAATGCTATCTTAAAAGATTTGACAGGTTCTCTACCCCTAAGAGAGTCCAGAGAAGGATGTCCTGGTTTACAAAGATGCTGACTGGGAAGTTTAAGCAGGCTTCACTCCCATGTTACACGTGAAACTGGATGGTTAGAGCACTCAGGTCAAAGCCCTAGAGAGAATCAATGCCTTGCTGGCGGGTGGTAGGCACCATTGGGTCGGCAGTCCTGTCCCTGGTGATTTTGAGAGACTATTAATCTTGTTCCAGTGTGGAACAGAAAGCCATCTAAGGTGCTGGAAACTTTTCCTGTGTTGCTAGGGAAGTCAGTGCAGTGAGGCAAGGACAATGTTTTGCTTTCTACATCCATCCTCCAAATATTTGTAATTTCTGTGACTACTCACTGTGTGCATTCCATTATTTTCTCAAGGCAGTACTACTCAGACACCCTTATCTTGTTCTCCAAGGGGTTCCTAAACTTAGGCAAGGAGGTTGTAGATCAATTAGCTCCATCTACTTCTTTTTTTTTCTTTTCGTTTTTGTTCTTAATAGCAAACAGTTGCATTTTAGTATCTTGGTACCCACTAACTTTGAAGCTGAACTACTGAGAAAACAAGGCTTTAAAGTCTGGGTATGAGAAAGAGCTGCCAATGCAGCACAGAAAAAAAGACACCCTTTGCTCTTCATATGCCACACAAAGTCCTTCAGCTGCAGGGGAGTTGGAGGTGCTCAGGAATTTACCATGATTATCCGAGGTTCAGACTTTGTTCCTGGAAAGGGCTGAAGTAGCTACAGTAGCTGGTCTTCAGTCGGCCATCAGGGGACAGCCTCAACATGGTCTGCCCTCCAGGGTTACAGTTTTTCCTCCTACCCATCTTCCCTAGGCTTATTCCAAAAAGAGCCACAGTTAATGATAATTTCTACTTAAGAGAAATATATTGACTTTTCCCCTCTCCATTTATGATACTACCAAAGATACTATTCTATATTTATTTTTCTAATTTTGAGATAAATACCATGCTCTGTTATAACCCCATTGAAGCCAACAGGTTCTTCTCAGCTTACACCTAGGAATGATACCAATTTTCCGTGTGTTTCTTATTGAGCCATTCTGCCTCGGACACTATTGTGGGAGAAAAAAATACCTCCCACAGCTGGGGAAGAGGGCCCAAGCTATCTGACTGGGAATTTGTGCCACAGTCTGTCAGCTGTTTATCTTCTCACTGACCCAAAGCCCTAGGAGATACCACCTTGTTAAATCTAAAGAGCATCATGTACCAGAGCCCCACCGCTGGACAGACTTGACCTTGTGCTACTTCAGCATCTAGCAGCTAGCTTGTCAGTGGGAAAAATAAACCATTCAGAGGGGATAGCAACTCAAAAAATGCAGCACAATAGAGCTCAAGATTCTTGTATGTTCTGCACATATAAAGCACCATTCATCCAAAGCCTTTTTCCATCCTATAATAATGTAGCAATTGCCCAAGAGCGTGAACATGTTCATATACAGGAAGTAAATTAACTCAGTAAATTCCTGACTAAACCTAACAAATCAATTTTTTTTTCTTTGAGAATAACACCCTCCCTATCCCTTACCAAACAAAAGATACCTGTACTAAAAGCTTGTACTCAAGGCACTCTCCCTGGTACTGCACTATTTGTGACACGAACACATGAAGTTTATTACAGCAGGGAAAATTATTTCTATCTGCAAATATTTTGTAGTAGCTCTTTCTTGCATACAAATTATATTTGGTCCCAAATAAGCAATATCTGCTCACATATGGGGCATGTAGCCACCTTAAAAGGGACAGTGGAAGCACCTGCCTAACGAGGTTATCCTGGGAAATTCATGCAGTCAGGCAACTCTGATTAACAAGTTTACAGAAACAGGGGCTGCAGGCAGATACTTCTCCATCACTTCTCAGGCTAGGCTGTACAGATGGCATTTTCTTCAAACTGTTCCACTTTGCATTATAAAGTGTTTAATATGGAAGTTCAACCTATTCTATTCCAGGCTCAACATACTCCAGAACCTGAAGAAAACTAGTCTCAGGGAAAACGTTAGAACAACATTTGCAGCTTAACATTTCAGCGCAGATCCTTGAAGGTATCTTCAGACTTACTCCTTGCCAGAAGAGTTTCACTGAGGGCTGAGATGAGGATCCAAGCTGGTGGATTTCATGTTGGGATTTAGACACCTAAACACGTAGGTGTCTTATTTTCTTCGTGATAAGTGATTTGCTTGTGGCAACACAAGATGCTTGTGATCTAACAGGCACTGTCTCAAGCTCCATCACAGGCTAAGCTGTATTCACTCTACTGGATTTGCCATCATGAGACAGTAGCAAGTCACCAAAATGTTGACTCAACAGGCTAAATATGAAAGGAATCAGTGGTCTGTCTCCAAAGGCTAAAGGAAGGTAAGAAAATAATAAAAGTCACCAAAACAAATGCAATTAAGTGGTCACTTGGCTCGACCCCTCAACACCCTCTCAGTATGAAAGAGCTGGAGAGAAGTAGGGGCAACTGTGGCTGGGAAAGTGCAAGAGAAGAACAGCTGCAGCCCAAGAAAAAGTAGTGTCGGCACATTCAAAGGTGTAGAAGCAAAGAAAGGAGTTCAGTAAGTACCAAGCCTGCAGTGAAATAAGGAAGAATGGATTATTTAACCTCTGGAAGTTGAAAGCTTGACCATAGAATAGCATTTTTCTACAGACAACTAAATATTAAGGTATTAGTTAAACAGGAATGTATAGTCACAGACAGAAACATGTATTGTCTGAAAGCGTTATTCAGAAGAAAGAATGAAATACCCAAAGAGCTGAATATTACAGAAAATCTGGAACTGCCAGTGAAAAACTAGGATAAAGTTTTATTTCTAAAATGGAAGGCACCATCTTCCAAATGGAACCTAAACCCCTTGCAGTTTCAGTATGCATCACACATTACTCACATTACTGATCCACAGGTGGAGAGGACATGAGGTGAGCCTGGTAAAGTCTGAAGGAGAGCCATCATGGAACTTGAAGCAGTGAAAAAAAAAAAGAAAAAAAAAGATAAAATACATCCTCAATTAAATTATAACTCAGTATGCACAAAGTCAAATGACTTCTGGCTCAGTTTCTCAGAGAAAATTAGATAGTTCTGCTCCAAGTGGAAGAAAAATGTATCCTTTTGCAAGTGTATTTCTCTGTGTTATGCTTTTAACTACCAGCTTTTAAATCATGTCTGAAGAGGCCTGGGAAAGCACATTAGCACCTCTCCACAAGCGCTGTGTTTGAACATGATTGGCTTGGGGAGAGGGGAATGAAAGATTTCCAGACTCAGTGCAGACAAAGCCCAAAGGCTGTTGGCGTAAGTACAAAGCCAGAGGAGTGCTTCAAGAAAACAGAAAGAAAATGCCTTTAAAGCAGAATTCACCAAAATGACATGAAACAGCAAACAGGAGACGGGGCCTTTGAGAGCAGTTTTTCACAATTAGGTCACTGCTCTTTTGTGAATGTTGAAGGTGTTCCACAACAGGAGTCAGAAGCCTGCTGAAAGCCTGTTCCAAAAACCCTTCTGGAGCCCCTGGCTCAGTTCTCACCATTGCAATTATCAGACTGCCAGGGCAACTGATACAGCAAATTGACTGTTCACTTCCAAAGCTGCTTGCTGTTGGTCTTACAGAGTTAATGCAAGTGCTCTGGGAAGCAGCAGCCGCCAGCAGTGTGCCTGGAGCAGCTCACAACATCCGCTGGGGGAGTGAGAGACTTACCAGCCATTTCTGTGTGTGTGGAAGGACACAGGGCAGTGCAAAGTTATCAGCCTCATTTAAAACGTCCCTCTTTTTGTGACCATCACTCTCCTTTCCCTGACACCAGGGTAGCAGAGCGCTTTCCCGTGCCCTGTGTTTTAAAGAACAAGCAGAGGTCCTGCGTGTGTTTCTGGCTCGGTGTTTGCAGCCCCTGGCAACCAGCTCTGTCAGACAGAGACATCCAAGTGAGCATTAGCCTGTAGTTGCACCCTGCGCCCAGGAGAGGATTTCACATTTAAAAGGAGCTCACCGCAGTGGAGGTAAGAAAAGAAATGTCTGCCAATGTGCAAGAGGAGCAGGCCGGCTCCTGGAGTTTTAGGGAATGTGTTCCCATTTATTTTCCTTCTTCTAGCTTAAATATTTTACTGCATGTGAGCATTAAAAAAATTGTGTGCCAAGGAGTGCACTTGCATTTACAAGACAGCCTGCAGCTGGGTGAGATGGCGCCTCAAAGGAAGAGGGATACAGATTTCCAATCAAATCAGTCACTAAGCTGTGTGGAGCTGGGAGTGAAGCTCAGGTTTAGGAAGGTCTGTGTGCAGTATGGCTGATTTTCCATCTACTTCTTCAACTTACAGTGTAGTTCTGTTTCCTGAGCAATGTTTTAGCAGTCTAAGGGTTTGGTGTGGAGCTTACTGAACAACAAAATTCAGTAGACTGTCATTGTTCTCTGTGTGATTAATAGAGATTACTACTGATGTATGTACTGGCATATGACACCATTGGACCTACGAGGAACCATTACTCATGAGCTCAACACATGGGATTAATTGCCTTTGCTTATTACCAGGGAGAAACAAGCAAAAAGGTCAAGTTCCCCTAGCAAAATTATGCACTATCACTTAGTAATATCTCTCCAGTGGGAAATACTCACTGAATTGAGTGAGAACAATTGTTTTTTATTTTTTGTCAGACCGATCCACTTGGTCTGTGTAATTAAAGTCTAAAACAAATGTATGCACCCTGAAAGCCTCTTGCTACCTATGGACCACTTTAGTTGTGTACTGACAGTCCTGTGCTACAGTAACATTTTTTTCAGTCCCATTGTTTATTTTTCATCAATTCGTGGCATTTATGACACTGTGTTTTTTGCTGTGAGTTTGATTTTGCAGAAAAAAGTATTTGGAAATATTTGATGCTCTTTTAGGGCCTAAAAAACTACCCTCAGCACGATTACCTGTACAGACAGAGAATACTCAGCTGAGACCTTTATGCACTTTGAATCATTTTTTTTACAGTGTTTGTGTGAGCAATTCTGCAATGCAATTTACAAGTTACAAAGAATATGAAATGAATGATGAATGGAGAATGGCTGAGATGCTGAACAGCTGCATAGAAAAATCTTCCATAACAAAGAAAAAGGAGCAAAGGAAAGGTGTCATATCCATGCACTGTTTTTACAAAATGCAGGTGTGATCTCTAAATAAGCAAATAATAGTGATGTGAGATGTGCAGGCTGTTTTAGTCTAAGTGAACAGGAACACCCCCACCCCACCCCCAATTATTAAAAGAAATATTGATAAGGAATTGTTTTGCAAGTGCTTATTTTGCAGAAGTCCTTTGGTGTCAGGACGGGAGGTGTGTCCTAGGGATCTGAAAGTATCCTACTTCTCCCACTAGATGGTGAGAATCAATGAAACCCAGCTGGTCTCTGGTAGTATGGGCTAAGAAACCATGTCACAGATGTAAACTTTAGAAATTTGGCAAGGCCCAAGGTGTTCCAGAAGGTTAAAGATCACTAAAAGTTGTTCAGGATTTTCAGATTTCCTGCTCTAGCCAGAAACATCAAGAGAGGAACAGGCGCTCTCTGTACAAGCATGCAGGTCTTTGAAAGCCTTGGGACCACTTCTGATAGTGTGACGTTTGGGGTGTTGCCCAGGGTGTGCCACAAAACCAGGAGGAGATAAACTAAGGCAATATGAGTAACTGCTTGTCCACCAGTTCATTGCTTATAAAAAGATTAATGGAGAAACAGGGATAATTTGTTCCTCTTGAAGCAGAAAAATGACTGTTTTTGCAATTCTGGGACAGTATGCTCACAGTGCATTCCAAAGTTTTTTTTATTCTTGTACATAAGATTTGTAAAAAGGAAAACTATAGAGGGATTCAATAATTATTCAAGAAGTTGTTGGAAGAACTGAATCACGTTTCAAAAAACAAGACCCTGATTTATGCTGTAAAACCCAGTATTTTATCCTTCACAGAGGTGACTTCCATAGCAGATGGAACAGATTTTTGACCAATTTCTTGGTGTCCTGGTTCTGGCCAGGACAGGGTTGATTTCTGCAGTAGCCAGGTGAGGGCTTGGCTAGGACCTGGAGATTATTCTATACCACCTCACCTCATTTTCTGTATCGGGGAAGCATGGAGCAGTTGGGTTGGATTCCATGGTGAGCATTTTGCACGTGAATCACTCTCTCTCTCTTCTACACTTTTGTTATTAATATTGTTGCTGTTACTGTTTATTTGCTTCTCTTGTTGCTGTTTCCAGTAAATTGTTCTTATCTCAACCCATGATCTTTGCCTTTTGTGTCTCCAATTCTCCTCTCCAGTCGATACAGGGGAGAATTGGAGGGGGAGTGGGAAGGGAGTGAGTGGCTGGCACGAGTGGCGCATGGTTTCAGTGGGAGCACTAAATTCCTAAACCTCGACAACTGTGAACAAAAATAGTCATAAAAAGGCTTTGCTGAGCTTCTGAAGCTAGAAAAAGTAATTTCTAGTTTCCAGTATTTTGGTGTAATTTTATCACAGAAGGAAGACCATCTATTTTTCCTTTGAAAGGCAATGTTCTTTCAGAGCCACAAAGTTTAACTTAAAAATAAAACAACAGTCAATAATACAAATCCCATGCCTTTTTGAGTACCCCTTTTTGTCAAGGTTAATAGATAACAGCAACATCACAAAACAAACAGCTCTGGGAAAACAACACGTGTAATACAGATTATTCAAAGAGTCTGCAATGGTCATCTCATATGACCTTCTCCTACTGTTATACTCAGAGTTATTTGTAGAATATTTTATGAGAATGTCCACTGAATCTCCATCTCAACATCATTTACTAGGGTTAAGAGATGATCACACGTCTTTAATAAATAAATTTAAACATTAGAAACAAATGGTGGAAGTAACCACTTATAGGTCAGCAGGGACACTAGCAGAGACATTTGTTAAATAACATGCATCTGTTCTTTTATGCTCTTACTAATTATCTAGAGCAGAGAATAAAGAATGTATTAATTGAAGCCCCAGATATATTAAATTGAGGGAAATTACTAATACAAAGAAGACATGAAAAAAATAGGGTGGAAGTCACCCAGATAAAAAATACAGGGAGAAAGTGAGAAAATGAGATACTATTTATGGATTAAAACACAATCAAAATGAAAAGCTATTCTAATTCACAAGGGGATAGAAAAATCTAAGATATGTGCTATCAAATAAGCCTGCAAAGAAACAAAACTGAAAGAATCTTGGGGAGCTGTACTTGCAATGCAGGATAACAAGGTAAAATAGCCAGAGAAACAGATAATGAGACTGGAATATATAGATGAAATCTTTTCACAGGCACACCTGGAATAGCCTGTTCACTTCTTTATGAGATGAAGAAGGTCTGATGAAAGAGAGAGAATTTAGATCAGCACAGCAAATGGATTCATCAAGGTCCAAAATTTGATTTATGAGGAGGAATGAAAAGACTTCAAAATGTATTAGATGATTAGTTAGATTAAGAGACAAGTACAGCGTAGGAACAAAGCAGCAGTCTTGAAATGTACAAAACCTATAAATAATGTTGATAGAGGGACTTCACCAGCTAATTCAAAGCAAATATAAATGAATAGGCGAGACGAGGTGACGAGGAGGTCAAACTATGTGTCAACAGTCCCTTTCCTAACAGCACACCATTAACTTGCACAGTGATCTTGCAGGAGACATAAGGGAAGAAACTCTGCTTGGACCATAGAAAACCTGAGAAAAAAGGAGTGGGCAGCTTCAGCTGCCCAGCTGGAAGTGGCTGATGTCCCCCTGCCCTTTCTCAGCCCTTCAGTTCTTCCACCAGAGGGACATCACCAAGTTGTATGTGTAGACCGTGGTTGGTGGCATCCCTATGCTCCTGCCCTGTCCATGGCTGGGTAACTGCTTCTCACTCCCTGTGAGACTCTTTTGGGCATGAATTAGTTTCAATCCCATCAGAAGTCAGTCTTTGCCTTCCCTGGTTCAGGTCTTCCCTGGACAAGCAATGAGTCTGTGCCAGAAGAACGCTTGTTTCACAAATCCAGCTGTGTCAAAGCCAGGCTGACCAGCAGATGCCCATGGGAGTTCTCTAGCCTGGCAAGTACAAGAGCATTGGTGGGGAAGGGTGTCAGCTGGCAGTGAGAAGCCCTAACAGGGCAGCTGCAAAGTTGAAACCTCTCCTTGGGAAGAAGTGCAGTTTTGTGTCATGTTTCACAAAGCAGGAGAGAGCAGCAGGTAATATTTGAATGGCAAATTTGGGGAGCAAGGAGGAACACTTGGCAACCTGGCAGTGCAGAAAAATGCTTGATAAATTTCTTGTCATTAATGTCCTGCTGAGATGTTAAGCCATATGGCATCAAAAAGTGAGTTCCTGGGAGGTAATGCCTGCTCTGTCCACCCCTCTAGTCCAGGGGGATATTTCCCACAAACTCAGTTTTCTCTCCAGGTCAGTGTTCCCACACCAGACCTGTGATAAAGGAGCATTTGTTTATTGGCACAGACATCCCTATTTCATGTACAACATGCTCCAGCACACAGTCCCTGTTCCTCTGGACCAACTCTTCTGTAGCTGCTGGTAAGGATATCATGTTATCCATTAAACCTTTTATTAGCAGGCTGCTGTCTAACATTTCATTGTCTAACAGCACCCACTGCGTTAATGGTCACAGAGCATAATGTTGAACGTGCACAGTGGGAAATAACACACATAACGCAGGCAGGAGGGCAATTGATTGGACAGTTTAATGTCCTGGTTTATTGCCCTGCTGCCACTGGGAAGTCAATATCATTGAATGAATGTGCAAAGGCATCATCTTGTGAGAAAACCTGTCTTTGGTGGGATTTAAAGACGTGATGAGAAGCAAAGAGAACATTCAAAGTAAAACAATACTCACATAAAACTCCTTCAGACCCGAATTAGTCCCACCAGGTTTGCAAGTAGATATTGGTTTCAGGCAGCACATTCCTACAGTAGCACTGAGCACCTTCAAACTTCATTTGGTGGATGAATTAAAATGCACTGACCTTTCAATATTTTCTCTAGATAAGCCTGAATCAGAATCCCAAACTCAAAGGCCCCCAAATGTTGGGGACATTTGGATCTTACAGACAGATTAGCTGAGTAGTTGGGGATAACTTTAGATATTTGTGGAGGATGGAAAAGAAATCTTCCAGTGCATTACAAGCCTGCACAATTGTAACATCTGCATGGAAGAAGTGTGCATGTGAGGAAGGGAGCATGACTAACTGAGACAGAAGAGAAGGAACAGGTGAATATGGGCAAGGGATAAAGTTTTCCAGGCATTGGGAAGAGGAGTTTTTGTGGGGCACTGTGAGTGCCCAGCAGCATCACTTCTGCAGTCCCATTTTCTCTTCTTGGCTTTATGCTACTAGGGAGAACCTGGAAAGCTGGAAGCAAAACCCAAAAAGCAAATGATTAAAGGTGTGTCTCGTACCAAAGCCTGAGAGCTAAGAGCACAAAAGATTGGCATTTGTGGAATAGAAGCAGCAAGGTTAGTGAAAACTGGCAAAGTCGACCTCTAAGAACTATTGTTCAGATATTGGAAGGAAAAGGTTCCTGGGCATCAGTTTGCTGGATGTTACTCCAGCAAAACATTAAGGAAAAGGCTAATGCTGTTAGTGTGGATATAGTCCCCTAACTCAGCTAAATCTTCAAGATATTTATTACAAGACAATACCAAGCAGGAGAAGAAGTGGGAAAATCTATTGTGTGCCTTACAGCAACTATGTTTTTATGAACATTCCTACAATGGTCATGGCCTTTATGTGTTAAAGGACATGAACTCCACATGCAAGTGCACACATGCAGTTTTGTATGGAAAAACAGGAGGGTAGGTGGTTTTTTTTTGCCTTGTGGCACTTGCAGGCAGCAGTGCAGGTAGGAGCTGTGCACCCCATGGCTGATCCCTACAGCAGATGCTGACAGCTGAGGAGCAGCTGATTTCCCAAGGGAGCACCCTGCATCACTGGGCAATAGCGCTTGAGTTGTCTGCATTCCTTCCATCCCTGATTTATTTGGAAATAGGATACCAGGTTGCTGCAGGCACAGAATCTGGTGACTTTCAGAGAACTGAATTGTATGTTGGGCAGCATCACTCTCTTTCACCAAAACAATAAGAAGGACAAGGGCCAACACTGCTTTTAGTTCTGTTGTTTCTTGGCACTGGAGTGGGAAGCAGTAACACAGTTGTATCCCTTTTCTACTTTGAGAGGGTATGATGGGATGTGGTCACAGCAGTGTGCTGCCACACATGAATATGAGAGTCAGGTGCTCTCCAAAGGCATGGCAAGGACATCCTGGGTCTTCTGAAATTAGTGGGATGGCAACCTTGGGCTCGTTGGGAATGCAGAAGTCCCACGCACTGTGTGCAAGTTGTGACAGGTAGTACAAGCCAGAGTGACTCATGCTAGGATCCTATCCTAGGCCTGGGCAGCTCCATCTTGGTGGTAAGCCACTGCCCAAATATCCCAGACCAATCCCTTTCCACCAACCTCTGCAGTCAGCCAAGAGGAGCTGAAATGGCACAGGGAGCTCAGAGCTACTCAGGAGGATGGGCTGCAGCCACGCTACTCAGTCAAGTTTTTTGTAATTATTTTAATTTATAATTAAAAGCCTTTTCATTCCCTAACAGTCTGTGAAGATGTGTGGTGAAAACCAAGAGAGGATGTTTTGCATAGAAAGAGAAAGCTTTGGGAGTGAACCATGAAGCGTGTTTTGGGGATCCCTGGTGAGTGCATGCTGCTTCAGGAACCTGACCAGGCACCCACAGGCCCTGCTGCAGCGTCTGCAGGGCACTCCCCACTCCACACCCACATCTGTGAGACACAGAATCAAAACCCAGTTAGAAACCATGGCAGGATGCAAGGTTTGCTGCGCTGCGTACAGCAGCAGCACAGCTAAATGCCCAGAAAGGCCCTGGTGGTGTTAGAACCAAGTGTGCCACAAAGCATCCTTGAAGCAGGGTCCATGTGGGACAGCTGGGTGGGCTGGCCCCCACGTGCAGCATCACCCACACCCCGTGTCACAGCAGTGACAGACCCTGTGCCAGAGAACAAAACCCTTCCTGCAGCACGAAGCACCCCCCACAGTGATGGAGAAGTGAGTCGGTTCATGACTCCTCTGGCAGACAAAGCCCTTGCAAAAGGTGGCAGAAGGAAGGGGCACGAAGCCCAGCGGGAACTCCTCCCCAGTGGAGGGATGCATGGAGCATGGGGGAAGGTACCCACTTAGCAAGGGGGGCTCCCACTCATGAAGGCTTTGCCTGTAGAGGACTTGAGACCATGCCCAGGCTCCCAGGCATTGTGATTCTTAGTGAAAAAAGTGGCTAGAGAAAACAGAATAAAATTCAAATCAATTATGCTGTTCAAAGTCAGTCTCTAAATTAATCCAATTATGCTGCAGCGATCTTTGCTTAATGCCCAGAAGCTAGAAATGATGGTTAGAGCAGTCGTTGGGGAAATCAGTTGATAATGACAATAACCAACAATGGAAGATGCTATTCTTAAAGTAAAGTGGTGTGGGGGGGAGAGGGGAGAGAAAACACTCTATTATTCAACCTTCACTCAAAGTGTATTGCTTAGCTATTACAGGATAATGCACCAGAGCTAACCAAGCACAGTGCTGCCTCCAGGTCTCAGCAAGGAAGAAGCTGAAACTTGCTTATCGTTCTTTACTAAGGAAAGCTCCCAGCACTGTTATTATGGAAGTACAGCTCTTAATAACCATTGCACAGCCGTGTTCTGGAACAGTTTGCCCACACAATGTCTCTGCCTCTGTCAGGCAGGCTGCTAAAAGCCTATTTTTATATTTTCAAAACTTATTCTTCAAACCAACTTGGTGCAGAAGCTCAGCTTCAGGGCCTTGATGTTTTTCATAGAAAGATAGAATAGTCTGGGTTGGAAGGGACTGTGAAAGCCATCTAGGCTAATACCCTCCCTGCATTAAGCAGGGACATCTTCAACCAGACCAGGTTGCTCAGAGCCCTGCTCAGCCTGGCCTTCAATGTCCCCCGGGATGTGACATGCACAGCTTCTCTGGGCAACCTCTTCCAGTGTTTTACCACCCTCACCATCAAAAATTTCTTCCTTACACCTAGGCTGAATTTACCCTCTTTTAGCTTACAACCACTACCCTTTGTCCTATCCCAGCAGGCCCTGCTAGAAAGTCTGTTCTCATCTTTTTTATAAGCCCCCTTTAAGTATTGAAAGGCTGCAATGAGGTCTCCCTGAAGCCTTCCCTTCTCCAGGCTGAACAATGCCAGCTGTCTCCATCTTCATAGGAGAGATGCTCCATATTTGTGGCCCTCCTCTGGTGCTGAGGACCCCAGAGCTGGATGCAGCGCTGCAGGTGGGGTCTCACCAGAGGGGAACAGAGGGGCAGAATCCCCTCCCCCGCCCTGCTGCCCACGCTGCTTTGGATGCAGCCCAGGATGGGATTTGCTTTCTGGGCTTCAAGTGCATGTTGCTGGGTCATGTCCAGACTCTGATCCACCAGCCCCCTGAACTCCTTCTCTGCAGGGCTGCTCTCCATCTATCCATCTCTCCGTCTCTTCATCCCCCAGCCTGTATTGCCCTCACACAGATGCAGCACCTCACACAATTTTTAACATTGTTGGCTACATTAGGCTTCTAGTTTAAAGCATGAAAAGACAGAGGAGAAGCGGGTGCAAACAAGAATAAACTCTTGTTTTAATCAGTCGGTCTGTGTGCACACAGGCAGCCAGCTGAACTTGGGCCTCTTGAAAACACGGATGAAGAACTGCCTGTTGATAGTTTCAAGATGAGACATTAGAAATATTTTAAAACATTTGGCCCAAAATGCCAAAGTAATGGGAAGGGAATAACAAGTGGAAATTCTACTGATTGCCCTAGATGATTTTCACTCAGAGCCTGCATCTCAGGTAGTCTTTATGGGGGCAAAAACTGTCTGAAACAAAGGTTACTTATGAGTTTTGTGAGGGACTCGTATTCACGCCACTGCATTGAAGTCACTGGTGTCTGGAGTGATTTGCATCCCTCTCACCCCAAATATCTCTGTCTCTTGGTCTAGCTTTCTTGTTTTGTAGGTTACTTCATAACAAGACTTCATCTTTGAGCTCTAGCACCTCTCTTCAAACTACATCATTCAGATCCTCTCTGCTGGAAAACAGATGCACCCTCCAGTGCCCAATCTCACATATCCGAACATAAAGAATATATTTATAAGATATTCAACTCTGAAAATGCTTGGATGTAGTTTCTGAGGCAGTATCCTTACTTGTTAACACTGGAAGAATCTGTTCCCAATATTGCAGCCCACATGCTCCTCAGAAAACATTTCTTTGAGCTGTGTCAAAATTTCACAAAAGATTTGAAGGAGTCTCATTTCAACTCAGTGGGAAAATCTCATATTGTTTACCTCATTACACCTCATTGCCTCAAGACTACTATTATTATTCACAGCCTCTCACATTCAAAATTGCATGTAAACCCCCACGAAGCTGTGAGCTTAGCTTAAAAGTCACCAGGTATACTTGTCGCTGAGCTTTTTCACAGTGCAGACAGGACATGGTTTCAAAGTTTGCTTCACAATCTCAAGGAGTAGAGAAAAAAATTCACATTTTCTTAAAGTGCAAATTGAAACTCCTGTAGTTTGCAGGCTCCATGGTTTTAAATGGAAAGAGAGTTGATAACAGCCAGTAGCAGAAGTGTGAAGAGTGGTGCAGCAATATCTACAGACACAAAGGCATTAAATGATAATGATTAGCTAAATATCTTCCAAGAAAGCCAAGTGAACACCATAGCATGAGAGCTACAAGCACTGAGCCTTCAGTGTCATGTCAGGAAACTAGGCAATGAAAGCAGTTTTTCCTTTGTGCTCTCTAGGTTTCTAAATACTTCCACAATGACCCAGAAGAGGATCCTGAATTAGTTTTAAATTCTTCTGATCTGAAAAGTGGTCTATCACAGCTTCCAGAGATGCCAGAGAACACCTCCTCAGCCACCATGAGCTCCTTGGAGGGCTCCAGGGTTTCCATCAGGGGAGACACAGCAGTGTCCACCAGGCAAGAGCTGCCTCTCTGGGAGCTCCATGGTGTCCCACAGCCCTTTGCAGCACAAAGACAAAGAGCAATGGGGAATCTAAGAAAAGCAACATATTTTGTGCCCCTAATACCAAGACCTGGGTTCTAGATAGGCTGCCGGGGGATGGAGCTCATGCTGACTGTGAGGACCTGCTTCACCCAAACCCAGGCAGAGACCAGCATACAGGGGCTGTTTCATGGACTTATAGAATAGTTTAGGTTGGAAAAGACCTCTTAGCTCATTGAACCTAACCGTTAACCCAGCACTGCCAAGTCCACCACTAAACCATGTTTCCTGGTGCCATGTCCACATGCCTTTTGAACATTTCTCTCTGGACAACCTGTTCCAATGCTTGACCATGCTTTCAGTAAAAAAATTTTTCCTAAAATCCAAGTAAACCTCCTCTGGTACAACTCGAAGTACCGTCCTCTTGTCCTATCCCGTGCTACTTTGGAAAAGAAACCACCCTCCACCTGGCTACACCCTCCTTTCAGGCTGTTGTAGAGAATGATAAGGTCCCCTCTGAGCTTCCTTTTCTCCAGACTAAACACCTCCATCTCCCTCAACTGCTCCTCATCAGACTCATGCTCCAGACCCTTCACCAGATTCATTGCCCTTCTCTGGACACACTCCAGTATCTCAATGACTGTGTTGTAGTGAGGGGCCCAAAATATCCTGCTCAGGGCTGCTCCAGGGTGGTTGCAGTCCAAAGTGAGCGAGCTGCAGCGCAGTTGCAACGTGCCTCTCTCCAGCATGGGCAGCATTTTTGTTTTTTGCTCTCTGAAAGCAGCAGCTGTTTCTGCTTTGCCACTCGGGTCTTGGCCTGTGCTGCATCACAGCAAAGCACCGTGGCCAGGGCTGCTCTTTGAGCATCGCACATTTTCGGGCAGCAGCTGCTGCATCCCTGTCACAGAGCACTTGGGCTGTCTTCACACCAACTCACTGTTCGCGGGCGTGGGGGAGGTTGTGCTGTGTCTGTGTGGAGAGTTCAGCTGAGACAGGGACGTGGTACAGAGACATGTGAAATCTATTAACTCTGGGGAAGCAGAGAGCAGCTGAAGGCTGCAGGCAGTCCCGTAATGAGGTAAACGATATAAGCTGGAGATAAACCAGGAATTACTCACGGACTTATTCCTCAGCACTTCCACTGCGGCTGTTAGTGCCTTTGCCTCACAGATGTCAAATGCAGGTAATTAAAAGTTATGTAAAGCCACAGCTGAAATTAACACCTGCTGTGCCCAAGTCTGCACCTACAGGCACCCTCCTGTAATGAAGCAAACCAGGGGCTCTGCTTGATGGCCTGTGCACAGGCTGTAGTTCCAGCTACAAGGACAACAGTAGGTGTTGGGCTGATACAGCCCTGGGCACATTCTATAGAGGAGAATTTCTGATCTAATGAACCTCTGTTTTGCCCCCTTCTTTCCCCTTATAGACTGAGAACCCGCTCATGTAAGGGAACAATGCCCAGCCTTTGTTCACCTTTCCTTGCCTGATGGGTATGTTCAGATGAATGCACACCAAGCATAGCCTCTGTAGTGAGAGATGAGTTCTTCTGGTAATGCACAACTTTCAGACTCTTGAGTTTCTGTCTTTTCCATCCCACAGTCCACCAGGGGCCTGCTTTCACCTCCTTAGCTGTCTTAGGAATTTTAAAAAACAAAATTGATTTCAGGTGCCAAAACCCAAAGCGCTGAGAAGTGTCTTGGGTGGCTGACAGGAGGAGCCAGCTGCAGGGGAAGATGTGCTTTGTGCCAGCAAGCTGAATGCCTTTTCTGCCAGCGAGGGAAAGGTGATGGTCAGTGAAGTTGATGGATGCTGCAAGATGCACAGCTGTTGTTCCTCTGAGGTAGCCTCAGAGGTGACACGGCTTCCACAGGCAGCCCCTGGAGGGAGGAGGATGTGGCTGATGGCTCTGTCCTGTGGGCTCGGCACAGGGCTGCTGTGCATATGGGTCCCATGGTGGGGCTTCCCCCTTGGTCTGAGAGGCTGGCTGAGAGCTTGGATCCAAGGACAGAAAGCAAAAAGCAGAGGAATGAAATGGAGTATTCTTCATTTGCTGTTCAGTGGTTTTCATTTGGTATTCTGTGGGTTGCAGCTATAAGATTATGAGAGACAAAGTTGAATTATTAAAACATTTATTCACCCAAGGACATGTTGAGCTCTCTGAGGACCAAACTCATCCACTTAATTAAAACAAAGAACCTCCCAAGCACCATTTATATTGAAACTAAGTGACATATTTAATACTTATGTCCTGAAAGGGTCATACATCTCCGTAGGGGTGGATCTGAAAAGGTAAGAAGCTTTTCTGACTTCTTGCTGTGCTCCCTGCCAGAAAAGTGCCAGCACCTGGTCTGAAGGCAGCATGAAGAGGAGGAGCAGGCTGTTGCCTACGGGCTTTGCTGCTTACAATTGATCAATAGCAATGGTAGCTTGTGCTTTAACAAGAACAGCTTGGTTGTTGTGAAGGAGCAACCACATCCAAAATCTGACAGGCAAACAGTCTTGGGGACTCAGAGACGTTGGTCGCCTGTAGACAAGGGAAAGGGAGGAGGACCCAGCCCTTCTGACAGTCCTTGGTCAAGGTTTCTCCCTCATGGTTACTGTCAGTAGAGACCTGTCACTGTGATTCACTTTGTCAAGGCTTCCCCTGGCAGATGTAGAAGGGACAGAGGAAAACTGCACTGTTCTGTATAAGAGCAGACTTAGAGAAGGATGCGTATTTTCCACCACCTATTAAACCTACATGGCTTTGCAATACGGTTACTGTCTGCCAGCTCTGGTGAGTGTTTGGCTCAGGAAGATGGCAGTGGTGACTCAGGAGGAAGGTCTCTCTCTATTCTGCTTCCCAGTCTCCTGGCGAGACACACTGACTCATGGAGGACTGCTCAGGGGAAGAGGACAGCACATGGAAGGAACCAGTGGACACAGGTGTCCATCCCACAGATAGGGCAACAAAACACATTTTTACCTCTGGTGTTAGCAGGTTAGCATCTGCTCTACCTTTAAAGTGCCTCTAAACCCACACAGTGACTAAGCCAGTCCAGCTTCATCTTGGGATGGAGCTCTTTAGAAGTGCCATACATACTTATATCTACCAGATATAAGTGGCTCCTTGCCTTTTCAGGGAACAGAGTTAGAATGGAGTGTGGAATGAAAAGAATTAATCATCTTCTGCCAAGGGAGCTCTGACTCACAGGGTGGCAGCACAGCCTCTGTGGGCATGAGACTTGCAGGGATGAGAAATCCAGGGGTTTTAAAAGGGCTCGTGCAAGTCAGAAGTGTCAAGTAATGCAAACACATCAACCCACCCTCTGCTCAGGGCACACAACAGAATCTGAGTCAAAATCAGCCCCCATTTTGCCAAGTAAGTGATCTGAGTGCTCTGGGGTTGGGGTCTATGCCAACCCCACCCTTCCATGGGATCAGGTCACTGGGTATTTCTGCCACTCACCAGCAAAAAGAGAAAGTCACAAAGAATGAGAAGAGTGAAAGGAATACGTTGTTGTACCAGAAAGAGAGTTTGCACAAAAGAGGGCTTGACTTATAGTTCATGTCTGTTTCTCCACAGTTCTAGCAATCCTGTGTTCCAAGTGCCTGGCATCCTTCTCAAATCTTTCTCCCAAGTAAAATATCAGGTGTCTCAAAACCCCATCACATATATATTAAAATCCACACTCTCATTAACATATGGTAGGGGATTCTCCAGTACAGGGTCTGGTTCTGGACCTGAAAGAAAACAAGTTGCTGGCAATTACGCATCCTGAAGTTTCTCCTCTTTGAGAAACTCAGCAGGGAGGGCCACACCCGCTTTACGCCTCCTCGGTCTTAGCCAGCAATCATGCTCCTCGTGCCAATGTTTTCCCTTTCCACATCCCCTAAAAAAAAAAAAAAAAGAAGAAAAAAAAAAGAAGTATCTTTTTACTGTGAGGGTGACTGAGCACAGGCTGGAAACTCTCCATTGTTGGAGACATCCAAGAAACTGACAGGACATGGACATGGACATGGACAATCAACTGAGTGACCCTCTCTGCTTGAGCAGGGGATTAGACCATATGACCTCCAGAGGTCCACTCCTACCTCAGCCATTCTGTGATGCACATATTGATGACAACAGACTTACTCTTTCCTTGGAGGAGAAAGATCACAGGGTTCATGTGGGCCTGAGGAAATCCAGGAAAGCAGCTGGCCTGGCTCTTGGGGACAATGACTTAACAGCTGCTGGGAATGATCCAGTTGATATATATGGGAGGCTAGACCAGAAGCAAAGGTTTTTCCATTTATGGTTATGAGCTGTATGACACTGAGGAATAAATTCCTAGAAGAAAGATGTTCCTCTTTCCACATGGAAGCACTCACACCCAGCCTACAAAAAGGCAGTATTTTCACTTATCTGTACTATTTGTTACTGCTGTTATTATAGTTAATATCTCCCTCTCTCTCTTACAAAGCCAGGTCAGGAGGAAGAGCACAGGATATGCAACTGCAGCCTATCAGGGCAGGTATGTATGCCTGCTGTAGGTGATGCTGCCTGGGGGATTGGATACTGCTGCCTCCCGTTCCTTGGAGAGGGAAGGGAGAGGAGGCTGAGATGGGTGCTGGGCTCCAAACACTTCTGAAATGACAACAGAAGGTGGGATTGGATAGGAAAAACAAATGTATAAAAAGCTTTCCTACAAGTAGTGAAAATTGGGAGTCTTCTCATGCTGAATTTTCAGCTACATGACAAGATCCACTTCTTTAACGAGACCACTACGTATTTATTCTTTGACTTGTCACCTACTGCAGTGTTCACTGTAGTAAAATTAGGCAGAGCTGAGAAATCTTTAGGTACAGCTCCAGGTTTGTGTATGTGTATTTTCACACTTGTAAGACAGTCACCTATTCTGCAAGAAGTAGTGCCAAGAAGGAAAATTGACACTCCCCACCTTTCAGAGAGGATGTTACTATCTAACACAGAAAACTCGAGGCCTACTTCACATACGCACAAAACCCAACAGCAAAAGTATCTGCATGCTTGGAACTTTCCACATCTCAGTGCTAAGCAACTACTCCCTCCTCTTCCCCCCTCCCCAGCACAGGCACAAGGAGAAAAGCTTGGCCACTACGTGATGCTTTTTCTTTTATCACAGGTCCCACCTCATCCCCATCCCTGGAAACATTTGAGGCCAGGTTGGACCAAGCTCTGAGCAACCTGGTCTAGTTAAACATGTCCCTGCTCATTGTAGGGAGAATGGACTAGGTGACCTTTAAAGATCCCTTCCAACCCAAACTATTCTATGATCCTCATCAGAGCTGGGATGTCTTCTCATTCTCTTAAGAACTGGTGAGGGCAAGTTGAGGAGAAAGTAAAACCGTTGGTCTTTAAATCAAAATAATGGCTCTTACCAGTTCTTAAATAACCATGAGGCCTTAGAAGCCATCTTTCCTGGCCAGCAGTGATAGTACACACTTAAAATGCTTAAGGAAGCAAGGTGTCCTTTCTGTGCTCATTTCCACACCTGGTACCCTTTCAGAAACCAGTACTGCCCAGTAAGTTCAACAGCCTCACTGGGAATTTGGTCTCCGCTTCAGCCATCAGAGTGCCCTCGCTGGTAGCAGGTCCCTGCTGGCTACATAATGTACAGAACTAGGCCCAGAAGGCAGGATAAAACACCCAGTCAAAATATCTAGGTCACTTAATAAAGAGTTAAAGTCATTTCACAAAGCACATTTGTTGCTTTTCATAAGATGCTCCTGCACCTTCAAAAAAGTGTAAGCTAGTGGGAGTGAGTGACAACTTCATACATCCAGAGACTTCTTGCTGGCAGGTTAGAATGGGCATTTAACTTACCATCTCATACAATCTCATTTAATTTATCAATCTTCAGTTTCCACTTCTCTCTCCTGCCTGTGCAGAGACTGGTGACCAGTGCACTCAACACAGCCACCTGAATGAGCAGGGGGCGACTTTTCAGCAATAGCAGGCTCAATGCCTTCTGGACTGCTCTGGCAGAGAGCAATGGGTTGGTGACTCTCAACTCTCCCTGTGCTAGGACCCCCCTACTCCAAGGACTGGAGGGCAGGGATTGTTAGAAGATACTGGAGTGCTGATAGCTTTTAGGATTCCTGCCCAGATCCCCTGACACCAGTTAAACCATCAGCCATAAAACAACACCGGGAGGAAGATACAGCCTTTCTCAGCAGAGAGCCTGTCCACATGGAATCCCTCCACGAGCACTCTGCGGCAGCTGTGGTGCCGGGGATGCAGCACCCAGCGAAGCTGCTTGAACCAGGGCAGAGCCTGGCCTGCTTTGCTTGCTGACTGTGTTTACATTCAGAGCTTGAATGCTGCCACAGAGTTGCGTGACTGGCAAAGACCATCAGCCAGAACGAGTCTCTGCTGAAATTTGTGCTGTCAAGTCATTTGCAGCATCACAGTGACCCGGAAAGCCATTGTTATTTCACATTATTTCAAGTGGGGATTTAAGAAAACACAAAATGCACCCCACAACCCCTGACATTTTAGTATTTAATTGCAAGGAATCATCCTCTGATACCTGGGGAGGCTGCATTCAGGTTACTGAATAAAAAGAAAGTATTTTGACTTCCCATTTTACAAGTGTTAGTCTTTTTCTCCTGTTCTATGATGAAAGTCACTTGGAGACATCCTGCTTGTTTTCATGGAGAGCTACAGCAGGCAGGCCACTGTAGCATTCAGCTGTGTGGTAGCTGTGTAAATGTCCAGGAAACTGAACATTTTCCCAAAAAATCCACCATTTTTGTCTGTGGGTGCTGACTTTGCATTCTAAAGTGGAAAAGCAGTATTAACCTGAAAAGGCTCTTGTATTTTCTCAGTCTTCCTTTTATTGTCATTATGAAGCTTTAAAATTAGAGTGCTTTTTGTAAAGCAGCTGAGGTTCTACTGAAATGTTCTGCTTTACTGCTAAGTGGAAAAATGAAGTATTTCTGCACCAGAAGGTACTTCCTTTTAACCATGACATACAAACTAATGAGTCTTCTTTTGCAAACATATTATTAAAAGGATTCAATCTCCAGTTGCTAACAATTGAGAATAAACCATGGTCCTGGCCTCAGAAATTCAATACCAGAGCAACAACTCTTATGGTAATTTCAGAGGCCAGTCAAAGCCACCTGAGAAAATGTCAGATGTTAGCATCCATGAATCGTCTGGGCCAGTGTTTCCTTCTGTCCTTCAGCTATCTGCCTGAATCTACAAATTTGCACCTGCTTTCAATGTTTTTCATTATTTTCATGCAGAATAAAGGAAAGATAATAGAGAAAAGTGTCTTATGTTTGATGGAAGAAAATGAACAGGAAAGAGAAACAAAGCATACAAAATGAACCTTTATTAAATGAAAGAAAATCTGTTTTGTGGGTCAAATATGAAATAGAATATACAAAAACTTTACATCAGATCTCTTTTCAAAGAAATTAAATTCTATCTAGCCTGAAGTAGCACTTGTTCTTTCCAAGACAACACAAATAGGTGAATATGCATCCTGTGGCAGTACAGGACCACATAGTCTGCTGTGCTAAATTTCTGTTTACAGAGAAGAGAAGTTAAAAATCTAAACAATGTCTCTAAAGAACCCAACTATTCAACAAAGTAACCTAAAACCATGAATGCTGATCACTATGTATTCTCTTACAAACAAATGACAGGTGGGTCAAGTGCAGAGTTCACAAAGCTTGCATATCACGTTCTGTTTCTATACAAATATAAATAGTTCTTTTTTATTTCAAAAATCCTTTTATATTTGATAGCTTTATTTGTGGAAAAGGATGACCAGTTTGTCAGATTCCTGCTGTACTACCCAGACAATTCCATCTCCTTTATCTCCTCCTCTATTTGAAGATTGTAACCCATAAACCACAGCCTGCAATATTTTTAGAAACTTGATGTGTGTTTAATCACAAGTCTTTGTACTACTGTCCCATACATGAAGGTTCTGCAGAGCTCCTAACATGTCTTTGGCATAGCACACCGCATCCCATTTAATACTTTTTTTTTTGCTTAAAAAAGTATATTTTCCTTTAGTAAAACAACTTAAAAACATCTACTTCTGATTTTGTAAAATAACATATCACCTCTTGAGCTGCTTTGCAAAATATACACACACGTTTTGGAAAAACATTGAGTACTGACATAAGGGACTCATCTGAAGTCCAATCTGTTTATGAGAAGTAAAATATAATTACAAATTCTGTCTTCTGCATGAATCTCACATGAAGTCATTCAGTTCAGCTTCAAGTGCTGCTGCCATTTCATCCGCTTCAGAACTGCTTCCCTCCTCATCTTCATTGCTGGATTCTTTACTGGATTCACTGGCAGCATCATCTTCATCCAGTTTGCGTTTGTGACCCCTGGAAGGACAGACAGAGACAAGGTCCATGAATGGAGGTGTCTCAGTGCTTACTGAGAGACTTATATTCAACATGAGAAAAAATGAGGCTAAAGGACTCATCTTGTTTCAGGCCTAGACAAAAAGTACAGCACTTGTTTTTAAAGTAGCCAGTTCACACAGTTCATTTTTTAATTGCTGTTATGCACTGTCAGCAGTAGGTGTAAAGTAGTGTTGTTTCTTCCATCTTCTGAAGAAAGTATGAGACTGTTTGAAAATAATGAGTAGATTTACTTGCCTCTTGCATCCCAAAAGAAAGAAGAAAGCCATTGTGTGAAAGAGATATTACCAAAACAAAAATGTTATTATATTATTTTGAAATATTCAAGTTTCTACTTATTTAATAAAAATAAAACCGTAACTGATTAGCCAAATCTCACTGCACCAGCATCTACAGTTTCATGCTTCCAAACTTTGGGGTCCCATCCTTCCCTTTTGTCTCTTTGGATTAGTACTGCCAGGCTGAACAACACATTTCTTTGCATCTCTGGAGAATGAACCAGTTTAAACAGGAAGCTGATATGCACCATACCCTGCTGAAAGAATCATGTTCCTGGCTCTGAAAGATCTCCAAGGAAAATCTAACGCTTCAACTGGGATGTAGCCATGAGCAAAAGAATTTGGATTTATGGAATCCTAAAATCTCTTTTCCTTGCCAAAGGGAATTTTATATCAGACGTGTACTTCTGAGACAAAAATAAAGTTGAGATTTTTGCATTGCACAGAATTCATAATGAGATGTAGAAACACCTTCAAAATGCTTCCAGATAATTTCATCAAATTTCAAGCAGAAAAATACACGCAGAGGGGCAGGCATCTCTCAAAAACTTTCCTTTTCCTTGTTGGGTGGGGTTTTATTAAGAAGACAATGCACCCACTTGCAGTCATGAAAAACTAACAAAATGATCTATCTATTTTAGCAAAAAGCAGTAATTTAACAATAATCGTGTTACTTGAGAGCACAGAGAAATAGCATATAGCAAGGAAGACCTTTGATAAATACTGACATGAGTTATACATATCCAGAAGAAATAAAGGCAAAGATTAACAGTCATATTTAGGAGCTTGTAAGCAATGCTGAAATACAAAGGAGTTTTTATTTATACAGACACCTTTATTGCTGTTTTCCAAGAAACAGGAATTCTCATTAGCCCAGACTGCTTGGTTTGTGGGCTGGTTGACTGACACCTGACCTGCCCTTTTTCAGCTTTTCAGGGAGATGGACAAGGTGTGGTGGGAAGTCAGAAGGGGAGTCCAAGTCAGAATGGGAAGTGAGAGCACTATGTTCCGTCTTCCCCTTCTGCTGCAGCTGTGGGACAAAAAGAGACACTGCTGCTGCTTTACAGGCCACTTCCTCCCACTGATGTCAGGTGGGTTTTGCTGTTCAGCATAGGGTGGTAGAAGTAATATTCCTGGGAGGCAAGACTGAAACCCTGGGATACACTCTGGCCTCTAAATCCCTGACAAGGAAAAATGGGATGAAGTAAAAGCATTTCCTGAATACTTTGCTACTGAAACTCAAATGTGGTGTGCTGAGGGAGTTTTAGGGCACTAAATGCAGCCTAATTCACAATAAAAAGCAGTTTCTCAGGCATAACACTGATTATTTCCACACAGCTTCTATTAGCATGCAGTTTGGACAAGGAAGCTCCCATACTTAAAATGCCCAGTTGGAAGAAATCTTAGCACATTTTCACTAAAAGCTATGCAAATGTATGGAGCCTTAGTAACCCTTGCTGACTTTGTGACGATTTCAGCCTTCAGAGCTACAGCGCTATTTTAGGCATTAATGACACTATCAGCAAAGAAAAGCTAATTGGGAATTAAAGAAACCTGTAAGAGTCTTACTCAGCAAAAGAAGAAACGAATAGTGCATCTTTAACAAGCAGTGGATAAGAAGTACAAAGGCAATGCTAACTGAGAAATAAAGATGAATAAAGTCATGGAGCGAACCTATACCACAATGCTCACAGCTGAAAACATTTGTATTCATCTGTTTGTAAGGCTGCATCTATGGAAACGGATGGTATTTGCCCACTGAAAAATGAAATTAACAATCTGACAGTTGTCATTTACACATATGAAACACGTACACGCGACTGCAGATGATGTATTAAAGAATGTGTCAGGACAAGCAGGCTTTTAGAGCCAGCCCAAATACTGTAACATTTACTGGGACAGAAACCAATAACACAGATCTCACACAAAAGAAAAAAAAAAAGGTCTATGAAGAAATTAAAGAAGTAACACGTCACTGAAATAATATCTCACTGCCAGTTCATTATTTCTTGAAAGTGCAGAACAGTTAATTTGCTAAATTATTACAGCAAAGACTAGCAAAATTATTGATTTATGCAAGAAAGTCACTTTTAAAATTTAAATATACTTCATAGCAACTAGATTTCAGTGAGGACAATCAACAAAATACAGGGATCTGAAATACTCAGTGTGACTAGTTAATTAAAGAATGGATTTCCAGTCTACAAAAAGACTTTCCAGAAACTTTAAGGGATGCCTCTCCCATATTTCATCCCTCATACAGTCGTATTAAACAGTATCTTTGGAAATGCAAAAGACTGACCATCATCTATTTTGTCAATTCTTGTTATTTCAGCAAAGCTAAAATGACAGCTCTGTTCAATCTCCACATGAAAACCTAGTCACTCATGGGGAGGAAAAAGCCATGAAAAAAAAAAAAAAGAAAACACAGATAAGTATTTGTCCTCTAATAGAAAAAACAAAAAAAACCTCTCCAGAATGTTAGCATTGTTTTTATTACGGTATAAAAACCTTTCAGTATTTGTGTACCATAAACTGCATCTTCACAGGTATTCAAAAAAATGTTTAAATAACTATTATGATATCAAATAAAAAGCTAACCCGGATAGAAGTATGGAGGAAGGACATCAGGAACACAGAGCTGCATTTTTTCTTTGCAAATTCAAAAAAAAGAGATAACATCCTCTTAATAACTTCTACCCTCAGAGAAAAAGCAGTATATGCCTGTGGCAGCATATCTATTGACATAACAAACAATTTTAAATGTATATTTTCCTCACTGTTTTGTGCCCATTCCTTGTCATTTCCAGTTTCAGAGCCATAGTGCGGAGCATTTTTAAATGGAAAAGTTAAGCACATACAGGATTCCTTCTTACTATTTAGAGAGAATGATTCAGCAGATGTTGCAGGCTTCCATTAGCTTGATTTGCATTTTTATAACGAATTTTGCTCAACTGCTATTAAAAGCCAAACAAGTCAATAATAACTGAGTATCTTTAAGCTCACATACGAACAACTGCCAAAACACTGAATGCAGAATTTTAAGTATCTGACAACTCTGTGAAAAACACTTCTACAATTCACATTTCCTTTTCCTTTGCATTAAGTATTTTTCCTTTGTAATACCCAGTACTAGAGGCCCACCAGTTCACATGCTGCAAAAAAGAGAAATACATTTAAAAAAACTCTCACATATTTAAATGAATTGTCGAGAGATTTAAATAAATTACAAGTGTAATTCACAATGATATTAAACATGAAAAAAAACATTTGTAGTTATATATGTATAAAAGTAGTTTTAGAAAAATTTTATCTACAGAATGCTAATGAGAAGTAGTGGTATTCCAAAAGAAGAGACAGGTTTATGAAGTTGCAATAGCACAAGCTGAATGCCTCTAAAAATAGCACAGAAAAACTTACTGAAAATTTATTTAGATCTTGATCAGTTAAAATGACCACTAAAATCTGATTACAATGTACAGGTCAAATGAAAACTGCATTCTTATAAAATCAATTTAATGTTCTTATAAAATCAATTTAAATTTAGTTCATGGAGAGAACCATAGGGAACAAAGTGAAAAAAGTCCAGTATTTCTTGCTTCTGTTATCTGAAGGCCTTAATTTATAATTGGCTGAAAACAATGTTGGAAAAACATTCTTCTCTTAACTGAAAAGCAGGTTGTCTCTGGTTTGTTTTGCATCCCAATGACACCCCTTTAAGAAATACAGTGCTACATTAAAATATAAACATCTAATTAGCAAAGGAATTCAAAGGGCAACATAACCCTTGCTTTAAACAAAGCAAACTTAAATCTTTTCCAAACCTTGTTTTGAACTTGTAAATGAGAACTACAGAAAGTATTTAAATAAATGTTCACATATCCTTTAAACTCCCAATACCCACATCCTCATCCCTACTCTGATAAGTAAACCTCTAATTTATTGCAAGTTGACCTGGCTTTTTTTCAACAGCTCCTAAAATCAGTACAATAATGAAGTAGAGTCTGCAGACTAAGTGTGTTTAGTCTTTTACAAGCAATCAGCTTACAGCATTGACATTATAAATTAGGACTTCAATTTGCTACCAAATACAGCCAAGTTTCTCTCTAATGAGAACACTCACACAGCAGCTGTAGGTAGTTTGGAAGGCAAGGGTTTGAAAAGGGCATTTTGAAACTGCGTGCTGTCTTCCAACAGCATCGCAGCCCTGCAACACAACCTACACCACCCCGGGCAAGCCTCTGAAGCTCCACGCAGAAGGTCTGTCCTGGTTTCCACACACACCTAGACCACAGCTTTCTGTGAACTCCTTCCACAATGGAAAGAAGGTGATGTAGCATTTGGTAATGCAACTGGAATTTGACTATGGGAACAACTTATTCAGATAAACTAGTTCTCTGGCAATATTCTTTAGTTATGAAGAATTAGGGCTGGTTATCCAGTAAAACTCTTCTTCAACCCATTCTGAAGATGCTAGCCCAATACTTGGCTAACAAGCTTCAATGCCTTGAGCTCTGAGAACACACAGACTGAAAATCAACGTTGTGAGCATTAATATGTTACATGAGACAGACAAGATGGTTAAATTTTCAGAGAGATGTTCTAAGTTTTGCAATTATGTTTTCTTAGCATGGGATACATGGCAATATCTTTAAGGTCCCTTCCAAGCCCAACCATTCTGATCTATGTATGCCCTTTTATCTACACTTGATACATGAGTAAGCAATTGTCCATAGCCTGCCTGTAACTCAGGTGTCTACCCTCTGGCAATTTCCCTCGTACATCTGTGCAGGAACACTGGATTTTCTGTCCTGGTGCTCCTCCCTGGCACTAGTGCAGCACGCTGCCAGGCACACAGCCATGGGAGAAACAAACAGCACTACCCCAGCACTCCTGGCAAGCTGCAGTGTGTGTTTTCACTTCATGCTCGTGCTGTGACAAACAGGACACTATTTAGTGCCACAGGAACAAATGCCAGACACCTCATATATTTCCTCAAGAACTCATCCAATGCTGTCTGCAGGATTACAAGATGATCCAGAAATCTAATATGCAGAAAAATGCACCGAGAACGTGTCTTGCACAGCCCTGGGGTGCAGACAGAGTCCCCGCACTTGGATGAACAGTGTGCCTTCAATGCTCCTCATGAAAACCTCTTCCATGCATCCACCAATTCCAACTGACAGCTCCAAAGCATATTTTAACTAACACAACAGTTAAGTGAGAGCTAATTAAATTCTGTACAGCCTCAGTGCCTTTCTGCTTTAAAATCGAGCACACCTGTGCACAGTTCCAATGGTGAGAAACTATTCTGGAAACTGAAAACCATCTTAGAACAGCTTTATAGGTAGTTCTCTGAACTAAACACTCAATGTATATCTAAACCGAGAGTATTTTAAGTCAGGAAGTCACAGAAAATTGAAAATAAATCCAGCAATTACTACAGTGTGTTAATAAGGACATTTTGTAAATTTTGCTAAAATTGGCCCATTGACGAGTTGGTGTTTTCTTAATATTCAGGTCAAGGGGAAAGTTTAATAACAAGAAAATCACCCCAACAGTAGTTTCTTAACAATACTAACGTCTTCTTCAAGAAAATGATGATTTCTTAATAATTAAACACTGGGATATTCCAAAACAGTGTAGCAATAAAACTTTAAAACAAAACGCAGTGTGATTTTCTCTGCACTGAACTAATTTAGATACAGATTATAATTAAATTGGATAATGGAAAATTGAAAAGTTGAACATACAATTTTGCTTCTGTAATTAAATCACAGAAATATAAACTGTGTCCCTAAAATATTAGTTGTCATTAACTTCAAGTTGTTTGAAGATAATCCATGTAGTTATAAGAAGACATTTACAACATGCAATATGACTATTTCTTCGGAAGGCAAAGGTGACAGTGGCAGTTTTATATCACACAACAAATGATCTTGTCATTGACATGTAGAAGACAACAGAAAATTAAATATACTTTTCACTATGTGGAATACTAGACTGTTACCTGACAATTTCATAATGGAGAATGCACAGATGCACTCTGGCATATCACTTCTTAATCCTATTCGAAAGCTAAACCAGGCCTTTGTTGTTTGCATCAATTCTCTTTCCAGCTTCTTCTAGTTTACAAATATTACCCATTCTGACAACAAATGTCAGATGGTGGATCTATAGCTCTGTAGAGATTTTGGGTAGCTCTGGGAAGCTGTAATAGGAGATATCAAGGCTCAGCAGTGAGTAAAGAAAGTTTCAAGCCTTCCTTCCCAGTGTGTGGATGGGCATTGTACCGCAACTCTACCGGTATTTGGTTTGAAAAAAGTTTTTTGAAAATGGGCTAATTCCTCCAACTAATTTCTGTTATAGGAAGGACATAGTCTCAGATAGTGATGAAGAATAATATACCCTCACTAGAGATCTAAATATGAGTCATTATTTTAAAAAATGGTAGCATGCAATAAAAAATTAAGATGAAAAGTGGGCAAAAAACCTAAGATGTATGGGCAATTTAGAAAATACAAAACCATACATCAAAATAAGAAATTGGAAAAGAAACATGATCTGATTTATCTGAAAAAAGTCAAACTGACTTAATTTTTCTCACAGGAGCACAATATGTATGTGGAGAGACCCCCATGCCAATATAATGGAGAACCAACTCCAGTTTGAAGACAGCCAGCACTGCAAAGTAATGCTTGGAATCCTGACTGGATTTGCCAGCATCACTCACAGACACTGAGAACACTCTTCAAGATGTATTCTTTGGCTTCTTAAATTGTTAAGATGAAATTTAGCTGACTGTGCTAACCACAGAGGCTGGAAGTAAGATTTGGTATATGGTGGCTTTAAAAATTAAATATCCATAGATTATCTTAATTTGTGTGTTAATACATATGTTATGGGCTACACTAAGTTATACTGAAAGATAAGACACTTTTGTCAAAGCCTTCAACTCTGATTTTTACTAACTCTTCTCTTACTTTGTCCTTGTTTTCAATAAATAATTGAGATTAAATTGCAAGTAACTAAACCAAACATCCTTCTAGGATGTCTCTTCACTGCTTTGCTCACAAGAATATTAACTAAGAATATCTCTGCTTCATTGTAAAATATTGAAAATAAGACAAAACACATTGCTGACTCCATATGGATACTGGTAATACTGTCATCTCCACTGAAGTACAGAAACCAGACTTCAAATTCCTTTAACATGTCGTATTCTATGGGACAAAATGCACAGCCCGCTTTCCACACAGGTATATTCTTTCATGAAATGCACTAGCTCACTCCTGCCAAAAACGGTCAGTTCTTCATCCTCCTCACATTGCCATGTGATTTAACTGGATAATCCCCCAGTTTATTGGCTCTGCTGCCTGCCTCAGAGTCTGGTAAGCCACTTGTCCACCGTCTCTGTAGTCAGCTTCCAATGAGTACTTCCTGCACAACAGTTGGGGAACTGGAACTGTTGTCAGGCTGTGGGTTACACCATGGTACAGGGGACTGAGATTGCTCCATCTAGCAATGGGCTGCAAGATTTGTTCTCTGAATCATACAACATCTTCCCGCAATGTTACATTTCTCGACTACTTAATTCTTTATCCAAATGGTAAGACATGTTATCTTGGCACTCCTCACTCTTCCTTACCCAAATTCCTAGCTCTGACAACTTAAATTTCTCTTTATTTATTTGTTGAAATTGTACACAATAAATATTTTTTTCATGCATTAAAGCAGGTTTTGGAAGACTGTTTTGGAGACACAACAGCATTAAAATACAAAGCTTATCAACATTAAAAAGTCAACATTTGGCTTCATTTTGCTACAGAATGTTTTAGAAAAGCTAGTAAGTTACAAAATGAAATGACATCAAGGCAGGAAGTCACTTCTCAGTAAAGGAAATTAAAAAAAAATTGTTAGAAATTTGTTTTAGAAACTGCTATGTTTCCATGAGAAACAGAGCAAAGTACTGTCAAGGCTTGATTTACAAAGACAAAAAATCTCAATTGAGGTTGTAGTAATATCTGCCAGAACTACGTGATTTTTACATCAGTTTTGTAAGGTTTGCATAAATTATATATACAGCATACCAATACATGCAATACATTTGAAACAGAATGCCACCCATCTCTTTTTTACTGTGCAATTCCAACAAACTCTCTAAAAAGTGGGTCTGCATTCATTAAATTTGGATCTCTACAATACTGGGTCAGAAACCATCACAGATTCAATCTGGATCAAAAGGCATGTGGCAATCCCCAGCCTATGTGCCAAATGGAATCGCACCGCTGAGAATTTCCCGTACCTGTTGTTTTCACATCAGCTACGATGTGACAAACGACCCAGTGCAGCAGATCGCAGCTCTCCTGGCTCACAGTCTTGATCCCATCTACAGTCTGCTTTACAATTTTTTTCTGTCGATATTTCTGGAATAAATTTGAACTAGCAAAGGCAGTTTATACTTGATCTGTACTTTCTGGTACAAAGTTGCAATTTTTTATGATGGTCCTGTCCAAAGCTCAGATTTACGGTATTATTCAGCTGCAGCCTTCCCCATACCACTAATGAAGAAGGCATCTGAAGGAGAAACAGCTCATTATCTTTTATCAGTCCAGAGTAAAAGGCAGCTACTGAGCTTGTGTCCTGGAGAGTTAATTTTCTTTCCACTAGCCAGTACAGTGTGATGTTTTGAATTTAGTATGAGACTGATGTTGATAACACACTGATGGCTCAGTTGGTGCTCAGCAGTGCTTACCTTGAGCCAGGGGCTCTTCAGGTTTCCGTGCTCTGCCAGTGAGGAGCTGCACAAGGATCTGGGAGGGAGCATGGCCAGGACAGCTGACCCAAACTGGCCAAAGGGATATTCCAGACCACAGGACATCATAACCAGCACATAAACTGGGAGTCATTGGACAGGAGAGATTGCTGCTGAGGGACAAGAAGTTGTATTGTGCATCACTTGTTTCCCTTACAGAAATCAAACCTACCTCCTTCTCATTACAATTATTACGCTATTATAATATTTTATTTTGTTTCAATTATTAAACTGTTCTTATCTCAAGCCATAGGTTTACTTTTTTCCTGGTTCTCCCCCACACAGGGCACGGGGAAGTGAGTGAGTGGCTGTGTGGTTCTTAGCGTCTGGAGTTAAATGGCGACAGGCTGGTCTTATCCATGTAATGGTACTGGCCATAGGCTCCTATAAAGTTCTATTATCAATTTACCTGGATATATGAATGTGCACAAGAGGGAAATGTGAAAACGTGTGTTTCTCTGGGCCTGAAATGACTAGACAGACACAGCACTTCAAACATGTAACAAAAACTGAGACTGCAACAAGTTGTTCTCTTTCTATCTGAGAATAAGATAGCCACACTGATCCAGGAACAGGAGTAAGGTCTGAAATGCCAGGAAGGGGACCAGACACTTCTCTGTTTGACTTCAGGAATTAAACCATTTTACAGGCCCTCTCCCAGACTGCCGGAACACATTTCACAGCTGACCTCACTCAGATACCCCTGGCTCCTTCACAGCCTGCACAGGTGACCCTCAGGGGTGAGGGGTAGCACACGTGCACAGCCCCGGCAGAGAGAAGCCCAGCCACACACCAACATCTTGCAGGCAGTTCTGGCCCCACTGCTCAGGTGCCCGTTTACCCGCCCTTGCTAATTCCTGGGAAACGTTGTATTCAATGGTCTGAAGCAAACAGCAACATCAGCAGAGACACATCTTATTTCTGTTGATCAGCAAGCTTTACAGGTTCTCTACCTAGTAGGAACATACTTTTCAAGAACATTTAATGTGATGTGTTATTTCACTGTAACTGGCAAAACATATATTGTCATGTATTCAATTGTGTTTTCCAGTAAATATTTACTGGGGTAGCTAATGGCACACTCAAGCCACAGTGGTAGTCTGAGAAACAGCAAAAGGAAGCTCTGAACAGGAGACGTTTCCCTCCGCAAACAGGGACCTCTTCCGTGCAATGCAGCGGCAATATGCATGGGTCACACAGCAAAGGACATGTTTGCTGCTGTGGCACCTACTGTGGGGTGGGGAATTAAAACATCCCTATCTGCTTTTCACGTGCATGGCTGCCAACAACGCAGGGACATCTCCACAACTGGCTTGATACAACAGTCTTCTGAAGCAAGTTCAAGTTTTCTAAAATATCTGACCTTGTTTTTCCCAATGGAAGAACCTATTAGCAGTTCAAGTGATTAATACTTGGAAATGGGAATATCTACCCATTTAAGATTCCTAGATTTCCCCCCTCCATTAAGAAGCAGTACTGCTTCTCTTCTACCAACACTTTTAGCACATGCTTCAAGCTGGCATTTTAATTTAAGATACACACTTCTGTTTAGCAGCCATTAAAGACTTGCAGCGATCAAGATTAATGCACATTAGTTATTATGTGGAATTTAAAGTACTTTTAGAATTCATTAGGGAAACTAGAGCTCTTTTTCTTGATCGGAACAATGTTGCCTTACAGTATTCCAGCTAATGTCCTAGGTCTCAACAGGGGCACACAATGAAGGATTAAAAACCTTCACTGGCAGTTCTTAATGTACTTCTTGGTTTCCTTAGTCTCAGGAGATATTTAGATATCCACATATCTTACTAAGGAAAAACATAAATTGTTTAAGAGCTCATAAATTGCACTGAAGCATTCAGCCTGACTAAAGGAAAAAAATGCTGCCTAAATTACCTGAGGGGCAACCCCCTGCTATTCACTTCCCAATGTAGCTCTCACCAACATGCAAACCAAAGCAGTATGTTACAGGCTTGCCTCACCCTGAACTTCTGCTTTACATCTTCCTTATCCCTTGCCATTTGCCACAGATGCAGAACAACATGAATATCTATGGACTGCTGGAATGGGGCAGTGGTGCTGGAGGTCGTAAGTCCATAAATACTCACACAGTGCTGGGAGAACTGTTACGTGAGTGGAAGCAGGATACTGGAACCTGGTGTTTTTAAATTACTCCTGTGCAGGAACAGAAATACATCCAAAACAATCTGATGCTCCAGTTTCTTACTGGAATTCAGATTCCATGAGAGGAAGGAACTGTCCCCTCTGTGTGTCACAAGTGCTCTGAAGCTGAAGACAGAATGAAATGTTTTTCCTACTCCTCCCTTTGTGAGTGAACAATAGGAGCTCAGGTTTTTAAATTCACTCAGGGTTCTAGTTCTCCCTCTCTCACCTTGGCAATCACATGAAACAAGCTCATTCTTCACGGTGGCAGACCACTAAGCAGATCAAGTCAGTAACTCCCAAATTGTTTCCCATTATCCTAGTTTCTTGCAGTCTTAATTTCTTCAAACTTAAATTGTGCTTTTGGCATTTTCTGGATCTAGGAATACCTAAATGAAATGTTTCACACAACAGCATCTCTCCCAGTTGGGCTAGAGGAATCAGCATCAGGTAACTGCCCTTTGTGTGTTGTTCTGAAAACTCCTCACTCCCACAGCCTAGAAGCTCAAGGGGTAGCATTACATTATCAAGAGTTCTCCCTGTCTGGAAGCTTCTCATATGGGGTCAGACAGCTCCTAGAACCCTGGGTTAGGGTTAGGCTGGAATCTCATCACCACAAGCTTTCCTTCTTCACCACAAGCACCTAACTCTGCTGTAGAATCCCAGGACCTGCTCAGGCCTATTCTAACTCCCAGGTAGTTAATCCATGTACTCTCCTTCAACTTTGACCTCAGCAATGTGGAATTTACAGATCATTTAACTGTGATATACTAATTAATGCAAACAAAACGCTCTTGATTCTGAGACAAACTCATCTAAGCTGCAGAAGCCAAGAAAAACAGAGATATATGAAAAGACAATCGTGTTGACTTAATTTCTTCTCACCAGTCTTGATCACTGCTTAAGCCTAGGTTTGGAGTCCTGGAAGGGTACCAGGATCCTCCCTGCCACATATGGCCTCTTCTCCAAACTGAAGCGATGTTTTTCACTGCTTTGCACTTTCTTCTTCAGCTGGCCTCAGTTAAACATGAATCCTCTGCTAGAAAGCACATCTCTTTTCTCTGTTCTTTCTCCCTGATTATGTGAATACCTCTCATAATTTTTCAGCCCTCACTCTTCCCAAAATGATAGCAACAAATGATTTCTAAAGTCTGCTTCTACAAAAATCCAGTTCTTGTAGACTGGTGCTTCTTGCAGATATATTATAGAAAATTATATTCCCTCAGGCTCTAGTCACTGCATTGTCCCAGGATGGAAGCTATTAGTTAATGGCTCTGCAGTGATAAAAGGCAATGACTGCAGAAAGACTTCTATTTCAAATACATCGACGCATTAGTGAGAAATCAATTTCATTACTTCACTCAGATCTCTTAAGTTATAGACAGAGTCACTGAATCATTATAGATGGCAAAAGTTAGAACAGAGGAATGTAAGAATAACAAGCAAGTAAGAATAACAATACAATTCCTATATGTACTTCAGCATTTATTAGCACATTTAAAGAGACAAGGAGAACAAGGCAAATATTCTCATGCTTGATGACCTATGATTCCAAACTTTTGCCCCTAGAAAAAATGGCAACTTAGATCTCCCAGTTCATTTTACAAATACCAGCACACTTCCATTGACAAGCACAAAAACCTGTTTAGTCTTAAAAGTGAATTGAGAAAAATAGACATATTTTACCAGCACTTTCCTAATCCTAGTAACATACTAGTAACAGACTTTTAATTACTTGTCTATCCTTCCCCTGAAGTACTAGAACTGTTAGAACTTAAGCTTCATATAGACTCGCCCAGTTAATCTACATAACATTGAAATAGGAAAACCCATGACCAAAAAATGTTATTGATGACTTTGTACACAGAGAATTTCAATAAAAACATACTAAGACAAACTAGCTTTCAAATCTGATACTGAAAACAGTTAGTATAAGAGAACTTTATGCTATTTTTCACTTTTCCAAGGACACTTCTTTTCCTGATCTCAATTGCATAATTGCTATATTAATTAACAGGTATAACCATAGTATCAGTGCAATCCAAGTAATAACAACTGCACACACAAGTGGACTGAATAGTATAGTATTATTACATCTGAACAACTTCTAGGTATTTTCACAATTAGACAGTAAAAGAAGCTGAAGGCAGATGGTCACTCTAAACATACTATATCTCAAAGCGTTTTCAAGCTTTCCATCTGATGTGGTCTAACACAAACACAAGTATTATAACCCACCAATTTCTGAGGAAAGCAGTCTTGTGCAGTTTGTCTTTTAGCAATTTACATATTGTGGAGGGAAACATCAAGATACCACAGAACTATGTTAAATTATCTCACTCAAGTTCACAGCACCACTATTCAGCTTTTTGGTGAACAATGAAAAAAACTTTTTAGAACTATAACAACTTAGATTATTCTTAACATAAAACTTACTAGATTTAGGTGACGGTTTAAGTGGTGAACACCTCACTTAAACCACCAAATGCTAAAGAAACTTGCCAAAGGAAGCAATATCATATCCATAGAGAAAGGCTTTGGAAAATATCTCTTAGGAAAAGGAAAGAAAGTTTAAAACTTCAACTGCTGTTAATATTTGATAGGCTTGATGTGAAAAAACCCCTTATGTTTTGTGGATGTAAATGTTACTGAGAAACCATTTATTCAAGTTGTTTAGGAACACTGTACAAGAAAAATAGCTCAGATATTTTTTTCAAAAAGAATCATCCCAGGAGAAATGAGCAAGAGTCATTCCATCCTCCTGAATTTCAGCTATGGCACCTGCTTTGTAAGACTTATGAAAAAACCCCACGTATTAGTGATAATATTGCTGTTTACAAGGACAAGATCAGCACCACTGACCATGCAACAAGTCAGCAGCACCCTGGATGTATTCCATTCTGCTGCTGCAGCTGTGAGCAGGCCACAAGCAGCCCTCCAAGGCAAGGAAGCACTGTCCCTGCATGACGGAGAGCAGAGCCAGCTCTCTTAGGACAGCTGCCATGGACATAACATGCATACCTACAACTCTGGTCATTTTAGGACTGTGGGAAAGCCCAGCTATACCTTAAAGAGATGCCTTGAGATCAACCCAGGCTCTAACAGTGCGCATTAATTCTGTGCCAAGGTTTGCTTGGTTGAACCTGAGAACTTTTAGACCGTGCAGTTCACTTTCTAAAAGCCTTTAGAAGGATAAGAAAAAAAACCCTGCAATGAAAATTTAGCAGCTTGACACTCTGAGCAAACATGCACAAGCTGTGCATTTGCTCCTTGTAGGAAATATAGAGAAATACAAGACCAAGACTGAAGTCTCATGATCGAAATGTGAACCAGCACTTTAGTTAATTTTAGCTGCAGTTAATAGTCTAGATGTGTGAAAGTTCACACTCTCAGCTCTCTCCTGTAACTTTTTTTTTCCTTATCCAGTTAATGATCGGAGGCTTTCCAAAATGCCTGTTCCTCTTTAACAGATATTATATTAGACCTTTGCGGTAACTCAAAGTATTTCAGAACATGTCAGAAGCAGCTACAAAGTGAACAATGTCCTTCTGTGATTCTTCCTGAAGCAAACTTTGCATCTAACACTTGTGGTGTACTTTTGTCGGGAGTCTTAGAACAAGGACCTTCCTCTTCAGTGGTTGAATCAGCACACCTTTGTTTCCCTGTGCATTTCATGCATCACTGAACATGCAACACACCTGGTTAGATCTGTATTTTCTCAGCAATCTTTCAGTGATTTTGAGTTTTGATTTTGCAGTAAATGAAGATTGAACCAGTTGAGTATCTCAACATCCCCATGCACAGTGAAATCCCTTTCTCCTTTCTTTGCACATTAGTAATTTCAACATTGGAAAACTATTTTATCAAGAATTTGGGACACATCTCTGACAAGTAGAAAGATGAGAGTCCTGTAACATTTCATGTAAGAATCCAGCCAGAATAGATACAACTATATAGAAGAATTAAAATTGCTTATGCATTTTGACATGAGTTGTAAGCCTAGTGCAGTGACTGGAAAACTGGAATTTCAGGTAATTATATCACATCTGAAAAGCTTCACTGAAGAACTCCTATTCAAACACATCTTTGTTGAAGTCTCAACCCCAAGTTTGAAAGTTTGAGTGTCAGGTATCAAAGACCAGCTCTGGACTAATTTGTGTCTCACGCAATCCCTTTCATTACAGAACAGTAACTGATGCCAGAAGAACAAGATGAAGATGTTGCTTCCCCTAGAGTTCTACCTATGACACCCCTCAGTGTCTTGCAAAACAGAGTTTAAGTTTCTTACTGCAAACTCTGGACAGCAAAAGCAGCTCCTTTTCATCTGCTCATCATACTAAAGTACTTTCAAAGCTAGGCTGTACTTTTTCCATTCCTTCATTCTGGAAATACTACTATCCACGTTATGTAACTGCAAAAAAAAAAATTTTTTTTTTTGAAACAAAAGGGGATTTGAGAGAAAAAGTACTGTGCAGTTCTGAGGTTTGCATCTCTCTGAAAACTAGCTTACAAGTCTCCTGCTTTCCACAGGACTAAGAGCATGCTTATGTGAAGGATAAAAATGTAAAAATATGAGTAGTAGTTAGCTCCATGTGCGTTGTAGTTTTGCATCTGCAACATTTAGCTTCTTATTTTCATTTAAAAACATTGTATTTCTTCCTTGAAAAGTGGTTAGATAAACTTGAGGTACCTTAAGGGGAAAAAAAAAAAAGTATATTTTGAATTGATGAGTGCTTCCTCACATTGGTTCCTCTCCAGTGATCAATATTCTTTTTGCTGCTTTGCTTTTGAAGATTAGTGAAATCTACACATTTCTCCCATTTGTCAAATAAATCCTAAGTAACTTCATCTGAAACATGATATTATACTTCAGTAGGCACAAATGTGCAGTAGGGAAAGGTAATCTCTTTTATGTATTCTGTAAGGCATCTATGAAGAATTTCTTATAGTTTTAATTCCCTCACAGAATCATACAATTTCTAAAGAAACCTAAGGCTACAGGCTGTCATCGTTGTTTAATCTCTTAAATGTCACCATCAAGAATCAGAGTAAAGAAAACTAAAGCAATGTGTGCTTCCCAAATGGAGCTGCAAGAACAAAGCTTGCTTAATCACACAACATACCTTTCCTAAATCTCCTGATTTTAATATTCATAATATTTTTTCTAGAGCATTAGATAGGCACACAAAGAATATACAACAGCATGTTCCAGACAAGCAAATGAAATATATTTTATTAAGAACACAGTTTTTTTTCCTACAAGGTTCACTAATGAGTCTTCAGGGCAAAACTGTCCCGGTGGAACTGCAGAGATCTTTTCAGTGCACACAAGTTTATCCCTCAGAACTGATGTCTAGGTTTTGGGGGGAGTTGCCCATTTTCTTCCCCTTTTCAAATTTTTAAATAACTGTCTAAGATAAAAAGAAGTTACGACTATCATTAAAAGCTGATCTCTTTATATCAATAGATGTAATTTCCACTATGAAAACTACTGCTTTTAAAATGCTTTAACACATATACAAGACATCAATTACTTAAAATTTCTTCTCATATAGAGATTGTAATTTGCATTTTTTTATTAGTGGAACAGCTTTTTGTCCCTGCTGCCCAGGAAATGACGAGTTTCAGTCTCTGTCTTATCGTATTTTATGATCCCCAGATAGGAAGGACAGTCGAGACATACATAAATATACACATATGCAGTAAGAACTTTGATTTCTAAAAGAAAGCCATTTGAAGGAGGAATACACTTGACAGTCTACTTTTAAAATCAGATAGGGTTTTATCAATCGTCCTTTCAGAAATCTTAAGATTACTTAAAAGCTCTTATTTAATGGAAACAGATGACAACTTTCTGAAGCCTAAGGAAAAAAAGAAGACAGATGATGTTGAAGAGAGAAAAATAAGTGTTCAGGAATTCAGGGTGTATAAAAGCCTCAGCCAGCCCATGTGAATTATTCATTCATGTTTTTATTTATAGAAAGATACTATGGCATATTCACTTAGAAGAGTGGCTTCAGATAATGGGAAGTCTAACCAATTACAAAGCTGTAAAATACTAACAGCAAGAGTAAATGACAGAGTATCTAAGATAGGGACTCCTGTACCTAAACTCTTAAGACATTCAAATAGTATGATTCAGAAACTTCTCTTCCTCCAGACTGGGAGCCATTGAAAGACACATCCAAAAGAAAATACAATCATCCCATTATCCCTGAAAGGGTTGTACCATTCACAGAAAGGGTGCACCACAGCAGCAAGAAACTCCAGTGATAACTCTGCCATGCAAGGTATGCAGTGCTCTACACCCAAAGTACCTAATTTTGATTTACTAGAGCGCATTTTCCTCTCTACTGTCTTCAGGATTTGATTTTGCTGTGTTGTCTTTCCTGTGATCCCTCAGAACTATCCAGTTCCTTCCGTCAGGGTATCATTCCTGATATCTTTTCATACCTTTTCTATTAGGTTCCCTAAAATTTCTGCCTTCCTTTCTTCTTGTAATTCAAATTCTCCCTCATCCTCACAAGAAAAACCTGTCTTCTTCCCAAGACATCCAGCCATGTAAAAATTGAAAAGTGATGAAATGGAGAAGGGATCCCCAGCTGAAAAGAACTGCAAAGTGTTTTGCTGGAAAGAAAAAGACATTCCTTGAATAAGCAATATGAATGTCATAGCCATTACACTCTAATATTCATCTTATACTTGTGCCCTAAGCTTCTGCTCTAAAGCATCAGCTTAAAGCTCATATATTTTCCTTTATGAACAGTTAAGAAGGTTAAATCCATGAAGAGCTGGAAAGAGAACTTCACAAACATAGGCAGTGGTAACAGTTTGAGAGGTTATTTTTATTGTAAAAAAATTTAGCAATGCTAAAACTTTGCAGGAGGTAACAGCAATTATCAAAGACATTTTAATGGGTACAGTGAAGGAAAACTTTCAAGGCTGGTAATAGTTTATGTCACTGTTGTTGAGTTCTTTTGGAAGATGAGTCTTTCTACTGAGGAGAACATGCCATTTCCCCTTCTTTCTTCCATACTTTGATGCAACGTGTCAATAATATCTAGAGGAAGCTATTTTTATTGGGAATGGGTTTTAACACCTGGCTATGTATCAAAGATTTTTACAGAAAACTATCCTTACAAAAAAATGCTCCTTAGTTTTTACAGCTGTACAAAATGGGGGCAACCAGACTCTGCGGGGAGGATCACTTCCCTCCCTTTCTTTCCAGCAAGATACACAAAGATCAGATCAGCATCACAGGATAAGCTGGGTTATTCTTGACAATAGAAAACTCATGTTATTCGAGTACTATCAGGTGCAACATGAGCACACTGCAAGAGACAGCAAGCAAAATTTAGACCCACTGACAGAAGCTAGGGCTCTGCAAGACCCAGATTTATGTACTGCAGCTTCACAGAATGCTCCCAGATGGGTGCAAAAGCAGTGGAACAAAGGAAAACACAACCCAAAACAAGCCCTTCAGAGATAGCACAATGGAAACATCCTATTTGTACTCAGTTCTGGAGGGTTTATAAGCTATTCAAAAGAAGCTGCCTGTCCGGAAGTTGTGCTGCTGGGAGGTGCTGGACCCGAATTAGTACAAGCTCAGCTCCAGCATTTCAGTGCTCATTAGTATGTATCCAGCTCTTAGTTACATTGTTCAAATATTTACTCCACGCTCCCCCGACTCCTTCAGGGCACAGTAGGGCCTCAGCCTTCCTTTCACAGCACTGCACAGCGCTGACCCCAAGCAACAGAGAAGCCAGTGAGGATAGGTGCTCTACTGGATCTCAGGCATAAATGAGGCAGAGGTGTGAGGGTGGGAAGGCCGAAGGCAGCCTTAGCTACAATGACCATGAGATGCTGATGTTGTCGAAGACAACAGGAAGGCCTTGTACCATAAGTATGAAATGGGAAAATGTGAGCCTGCTGCTGAATGGGGCAAGGGAGCCCAGTGACAAAGGACAGGAAAAAGGCTGAGGTGATGTAATAGTGCCTCCTTTGCCTCAGTCTTTCTTTACTAGCAGGACAAACCTTCAGGGGCCAGAGAAGATGGTGAAAAACTCCAGCAAGGAATAGGTACCCTTGGTAGAAGAGGATCAGCACATGGAAGGACTCTTAAGTAAACGGGTCATACCTGAATCCATGGCCCCTGGCAGGATGCATCCACGAGTGCCAAGGGAGGTGGGTGATGTCACTGTGAGGCCACTCTCAGTCTTTAAAAGAGATTATGGTGGTTGAGAGATGTGCCTCATGACTGGAGGAATGCAAATGCCACTCCTACCTTTAAAAGGAACAGGGCTGAGGGAAGGTGAAAGAGCAACTGATCCAGGAAACCATTTCCAGTCACATGAAAGACAAGGTGATCAGTAGTGCTGAACATAGGTTCACCATGGGGAAACTGCTTGACCAACCTGATACACGCCTACAGTGAAATGACTGGCTTGGTAAATGAGGGGAAAGCAGAGGGTACTTCACTAAGGCCTTTGGTTCTGTTTCGCAAGATCCTCAGACACTCTTGATGTAGGAGCGGAGTGTGGATCTAATCAACGTGTACAAAATCCTGAATGGATAGTGTAAAGAAAACGGAGCCAGGTTCTTCTCAGTGGTGCCGAGGACAGGACAAGAGGCAACAGGCACAAGCTCAAATACAGGAAGTTCCCGCTGAACATCAGGGAACAGCTTCTCACCGTGATGGCGATTAAGCACTGGCACAGGTTATCTAGAGAGGTTGCTGAGGCTTTATCCTTGGAGATACTGAAAACTGCAGCAATATCACCTTGCCCCTCTAGCCCTTTTGAGAACTCCTGTCTTACATTAGTATTCCATGCTTCTCAGTCATCAAACACTAGATCATGTGAAGGACCTGATGCAGAACAGTGCTAGATTAGGTTTGCAGAGATATGAAATCATTCATCTTCTCTGTTATGTGAACTGCTTCCAGTGCTGAGCACCTGGGCATCCATCTGAGGGTCAGAGGAACTTGAGGAGAGACATCTGGCACTCCCCTGTTCTCCCTTTCACCCAAATATATTCCAAAACTTTTAGAAAAAAACCCCAGCAGCATGGTGGTCCTGCCTCCACCACCACAGCACTAGAACACAGAAGCGGGCACACTCATATAATGAGATCTATTTTTTCCACCTTTTTTGTTCTCCATTGCCTCAAACCCAATCCATTGCTTCCCAGCTGCAGCTGTGGTGGTCATAATCACTGCAGTGTCTCCAGTGTTTTACATACTGATGCATTGGCTCTCAGAGAAAAAAGGACCACAGCTGAACACACCCAGGCTATACATTATAAAGACAAGATATTAAGTGATCTATCTCTGCAAATCTGCTGAAAATTTGAAATCCTTCTTCCTGGACAACTCATGATACCAGAAAATGGTGGAAAAACAGAAAATAGGAACAGCTTCATGTGCCTGGAAGAATTTCCAGAGTGTCATCTGTCTCAATATGAATTTGGGAATAGGGTTCCTTGCAAAATTCTGCAAGAGAAAAAACTTCTCAGGGGCTACTCAAGGTTTCTGGAAAAAGAACTCTATAGAATCCCAGAGGCTTGCTTTCCACAACTTCCTTAGTTCATCTGAATGTATCTGGTTTTGTGCCTACATTTCTGTATGTGGATAAAACACAGTTTCAAGCAAGAACACACCACATGACTACTGAAAACACTAAGATTATGGTAATTCACGACTAAGACTCTACTGAGAACAGAATGAATACATGAATCACATACAATTTTCTGATTTTCTCAATGCAGCGGCAGCTCATGTATCTAAAGCTGAAGATGGTACAAATTGCCTGTTAGGTTCTTCCCTGAATGTGTAAGAAAACATTTGTACACATTGCAGATAATTAAGTTGTTGGGCTGCTTGCTTTCCTAGGCAGGCATCCTAAACAGAAGAAAGGACTTTTAATTATTACAGCTTTTCACTTTTTAGTCTTGCAGGTTGCAAATGCAATTTATATACATAGCCAAGAGAAGATTTTCCAATATAAATTGTAATTTTTCAGTGTAACTGGAAGACAGTAGAGTGTTACAGACAACATCATAGGAGTAAAGCTAACTGTAAAATTGCAGAGAAGACTTCTCTGAAAAAGAACTGAGGCAAACTGCAATGACATCTTTCCCTACATACTGAATATTCAGATTCCTTTTCTCAAGTATTCTTCTTAGTTTTCTTGACAACTGGACGCACACTGTTTACCAACAAGACTAATCAGCAGCTGGAAACACAACTGTAATTTAGTCTGCATATTAACTGAAGCTGTAGTAGGTATATTTTCAGTAACAGCTTGGAACTTTAGGTCATTAAAATCATTAACAAGCTTGAAGATATGAATGACTCATCTACTTAAGTGCTTTCATAAAGAAACTGAGCCATGCATTCATTTGCTTATACAGCTGTTTTTGCCGTTTATCAGTGTCATGCTTATAATTTAAGTAATTTAGCCACTTGAAATTTTAAAACAGCGTATTGCAATGTCCCAGCATTTAAATGATCAAGAAATAACTGCAAAATTATGTTCACTGTCTAGATAGACGAGTATCAAAAGAGATAAAAAAGAGAATCCAACTCTAAGTGTATAAAAGTTTAAACAGAATAACTCCAGTGACCTTTTTACTTTTGTCCTACTGACACTGTATGCAGTGAGACAATACATTTGGCATTCATGCATGGGGGCCTTACAGCTGATTAAAGGCACAAGCAGGGTTTTACTCTGAACAAGCTCTCAGCTCATTCTGTGGATTGAAGGTGCATTAGTGGCTGGCCCACAGCAAGCTCTTGGAGTGAAACCCCAGCTTACACTGACCTAAAGGAAATGATGAATCCTGAGATCCCTTTGGGAGCCACACCAAAGCATTGCTTCAAAGGCACACTCCTCACTGGGCTACAACACTAATTGAGATACAACCTCCAAGTACCAGAGGCACTCTCACCATTTGGTTCTCTGCTGAGTACCTACTTTGTACACAGAAACTGCTTCTTCATTTCTCACAACTGCTTTCAAACATTTGTCACTAAATGTACTACAGCCTCCTCTCTGATTTACCTCTGAGGAAATCTGAAATAAATAATATATCCATTTATTTCATGCCCTTGCTAATTGTTTCCGGAACAGCTAGAGTAGTTCAAACCATACTTGATGATTTATGAGCTTTTAGACTTGTCCATATGAATTTTTCTATGAGATCATAAAGTTTAATTCCTTTAAATTAAGAATAAAATAAACTTCTTTACCACAGCAGCAGAAGAAAAGTAAACACAAAATCTAAAAGTGAAGGACATGCAGACCAGATGTGGAAGTTTAAGATATTAATGGAAAGATAATTTCTCTTTAAAAACCTAACAAATTGATATAGATTTTATCTCAAAAACCTCCTGGGGAACAGTCTATGAGATAGCGTAGGCTATCAAACGAAGAAGAAAAATATTTTTCACCAACTCTGAGGTTTTTTCACTTGTATTTGAGAATTCCATTCAGTTTTTCTAAAAAGTAATGCCAACCTCCCTTTCTAACAGTGTTCTCTCTTGCAGCAGATCTCCCAGATACCCTTTCATTTGCAGTAATTAATTATTTTTTCTTTTTTTTTAAATAGAAATGTAGTATTCCCCTAAAATATCAGTTTAGTTAGGCATGTCAGACATTGTCCTCTATTATCAAATAAAATAGTGTACTGAAAATAGCAACACACATTTTACTCCTTAGAGCACACCTACCTACCAGTAACTTCCAGCATCTTTCCACCCCTCAGTGGGTTTAGAAGGGCGTAGAACTTCCCTCTACATCTTCACCTTCTCCTGACACCCCAAATGCCACAAAACCATGAAATAACTCTCATACATGCATTTTTCAACCCAGTATTTCCATATGATTTAGTCTTCCAGGCATAACATGCCATAGATACACCTCATAGCTTTGGAGAGGGAGGAAAATACACAACGTTTAGCTTTACAAGGCATTCATTATAGCAGAATGCAGACTTAACTAAATTTAATATTGAGAAAAAGCTTGAAAAATCACATTTTTAGCGTACAAAAACCTACAGAGACCTTTCTATTAGTAAAGACTTCCAGAAGTCTTTACTAATAGAACAGAACGAAGCAGAGCAAATTTGGTATCATTCTTTCACAGCAATGGAATTTTGAATCCTTTGTGAAAAGCTATTTAAGAAGCATCCAACAACATGCATCTGAGCAAATTCCTGCAATGCATCCGACAAAGACAAATTAGCCAGTTCAGACACAGCAAATGAGTAGAATATTACTGCTATTTTGCAACTACTATTATTTCAAATATTGTGTATAAAAGAGTTGGATGATTCCACCTTAAATTCAAAAAGATTCCTTGAAATGTTAAGGAAAGACAATCAGTGAAGCAGCTTTGAAACAGCATGGAACATATTTAAAACCTCAAATGACCTTAAATCTAGACAAAGAGAGAATTCCTTGTGACTTTGGCCAAATCTGTGTGTTCTTTGTACTCATTTCTGCTCAGAGAAGAAAAAACCTCCAGAACAAAAGCAGACTTTAAACAGAAGTGAAGAATACTCTATAAATAGCTGAAGACTGAACACTGTCTGACCAGCTGGAAGGGATCTAGGGAGTTAGTGGGATCTACCATACTGTTAACCCTGTTTAGTCAGCCTGGCAAACCTCACTGGAGAGCAAATGTTAAGATCCAGATAAACTGTTTCATAGCTGTTTTAGAAGGGAGGTGTCTCCCCAGTGGAAAAACACTGGCACATTAAGCTGAAAAAGAAAGTAGAATTCTGCATTTCCCCCCCACAGGAAGCACTTCTTTCCCCTCACTTGACTAAATGACTTGCCCACAGCAATTCTGCTCTTGAACATAAGATGGCTGGTAACTTTCTCATATGAGGAGACACTGAAGAGCAGCAAGTGGCCATCATAGTAACTTGCTTTTTGAGCCACGGGTAACAAATAGGCCTCAAAGTTCTTCCGGTTGCTGCAGATACAAAAACTAGTTTTCCTCTTAAAAGGTATTTCACATGGTGGAAAAAACCCAACTCTTTGCCCTGCCCTTCCCCTCTGAGAAAACACACAGACAAGCACTGCCTGCAGCTGACAGCTTACTCAGGGCAGAAGTCATGCTGAATCTCCCATTCTGCTTTAATAACAAGAAAAAAAAAAGCAAGCAGTTCCTCTTATCAGAGAGCTTAAAAATTATATTCTGTAATAGTTTAAAATTAATTACAGAGTAATTCAACATTTTATAAGAAAACCCAATGATGCTTAACCTCATTAGTGAGAAGACAAATCTCTTGTCTTCTAGTGGCACTGTTACAGGATTTGCACTGTCATAGCCATTTGAATGGTTGTGTTCTCTATTGCAAAAGCCTTCAAACACTCCTTCAAAAGAAAGACTGACTTAGCAAACTATGTTACTTCACTTGCAAATGAAGCACTACTCATTATATATAATATTTGTGAGGCCATAGCATAAGAATGACTTTTTTAGAAGTATGTTTACAGCCAAGTGATATGATTGGCACCTTTTAAAAAAAAGGAATCTAAAGATAATAACTGGGGCAATAAACAAAAACGTTGGCATGTAGATGCAGTTTGAATAGTAATATTTCCAGTTTCCAATTCCTCCTACTGCATTTTTAAATTCTCTGCTGGTAATTATAAAATGTGTCCAATATGATATTGGAACAGTTGAGTTTGTCAGTGACTTCTCTAGACATCTGCAATTACATTCTAATACTGTTGAACTTTTCTGATTTAAAACCCACTTAATTTTCAGGTTTTAGTTAAAACTCCACAGATCAACGAGTAAAGACACTCAGAATAACTCCCCAGTATTTACTGAAGCTTTATGAAAAAGATTGCTATAGGGAAGGAATAACTTAGGATCTTGGACACCACTTCAATCAAATCTATTTTTCGGGAAACAAAGCTACTCAAATGAAACAAAGCATGGTCTGTAACTACACTTTTCAAGTATAAACATCCTTGGCACAGCTTGCTCTTAAAACCATCTTTTGTGCTTTGTAACAAAGACCAAAAGGGTGGGATTTAACTTACCAGATGCAGAAAATTAAAGTCAGCAAAACAACCTATCTCTCCAAACTACTTTTTCTTTGAGGAGAGGAGGGGATAGAATGACCGGTTCAGAAGTACAAATTAAGAAAGGTCAATTTTACCACAAATGTGGGAGACAAAGACAAAAAGCTGAGAATTAGCCTAAACAGAACACCAGAAACAAAGTACTAGCTATCAAAAAACCAATGGCTTAATAACCTAAAAAATGTGGTTAAATGGGGAAGGGATGCACCTCAGTTGCCTAAAGCAACCCTAATGAAGCTTTGAAGGTGGTCACTAATCAGATTCTAACCCTAACAGATAAAGATCACTGCTGAAGGACTCCTGATTTTCAGGACATTTGGACAATTTTCAAGAGGGCCTGAAAAAGGCATACCCTCGATACATAAATAAACTATCAACTGAGATCCAGCACTTGTTTCCATTTATTCAATCCTCTAGAACCTGACTCTACAATTTTCTAGCTGGCAAACTGAAAGTAAGTTGTTGATTCAACGTAGCAGAGGGTAGAGTACTTGGGACTAGACATACTTGAAAAAAAAAAATTACCACTAGAGAAAAAATTTAATTAAAATGGCTTCAAAAAGCTATTATTAGCTCAGTACTGATTTTCTCATGTGGAAATTTTGGATAACAAGAGAGCTTTCAAATAAAAACGTTCCTATATGAAAACTTATTTTTAATATATAAGTACAAAAGCAAATTATGCTTTGCATGCCCAGAATCCTCTTCCATTTTAGAGTCTTCATCAAAATCACTTCCAAACAGAAATGACATTAAAATTTTGCAGAACAGCCGGCTCATGTGAAAACAGCAAGATGTGCTGCCAACAGAAGCATTTCTCTTTAGAAGCTGATCCTGGATTTCAGTCTGGACTGTTTCACCATTACTTCTGGGAAAAAAATCTCACTGAAACTGCAGTAATTTTTTAATTGCTTATGTGGACTACAGCAAAGAGTCTGTTTACTTGCAAACAGTTAGAAATGTAAAGAAACTCCGTCATTTAAACATACTCTCCACTTGCAGTAACTGAGAACAATAGTTATGCCAAAAAAACCCCCCAAACCAAAAAACAAATGAACAAACAAAAATCCCAGCCCACCAGGAATCAACAAAAATTTCTGCTTTGGAAGTTGAATGCAATCAATAGTTTTGGGAAGAATGAAGTTGGTGAAAGTTTCAGCTCTTAACACCTCAGAATGCCCCTCTGAATAGCTATTTAAAGAGTACTGTACTGTACAGACTTGGAACATGCTGGGCAGTCCAGGTGTTGTATTACCCACAGAAGTTAAGTTTTAAACGCAAGAAAAAAGTACTTGTATCAACCTTGCAAAATATTCAGTCAGAATTTGGTTACGTAAAAAAATATTAATCACATCTTATTACCTGAAGCATGTTTTCTTCTCCCAAATATTTAATTTAGAATGCTGAATTAGACTGAACTTACAGGAAATTAATCATGGGAGACAAATTTGGGCTGTTTTCAGTGAAACAGACTCTAACAATTTATAGATTATTACATTTACAAAGTTTCAAAGTTAGAGCCATCACATAATCTGTATTGAGCTTCCTTAACTTGCTTCACCTTAAGAAAAGCATTTCCAGGGAAGCACGTTCAAACTGACAAATGCCATCTATCACTGCGAATTCTTAAAGAAAATCAGCCTTTCCCACAACTGGGAGAGGAGGTGGCTGCCTGTCACGGATCTCTAATTTTGCAGAGTTTAGGTCTGGTTTTTTTCCCTACTCAATGATTATACATTCTCTTTAAAGGCTGAGTGGGTTTCCTGCTTTGTTAAGGAGACATATTGGATCTCTCTAAAATAGCAGTGAGATGCCCATTAAAATGCATTAAACTCATTCAAGTAGGAAAACTGCATTTATTTACCAAATTACATCAAGAAACAACGAGCTGCCGCTCCTATCAGACATACTTTGATTGATTTGGGATTCATTATCTCATTGCCAAAATCAGTAAATGGGCCGCATTTGCTTTCTGTAGTCTTCCAGCAATCTTCATTCTATGAAGAGATCTTAAACCCCCTGAACAAGCTGAAAGATTCGACCTCATTCACCAATGCTTAACTGAAGTGCTGCCTCTGCAACACGAACATAGATGGAATAAGCTTTGAGGGAACAGCCTTTGAAATGAGACATTTTCCTCTGTAATCCCACGGCCACTGACACAGCAGGGCCACAGCCAAAACCACAGTGCAGTTTTAGAATTGAACTGATACTCTAGTTCTGGCCAATTCTAGTAATGAACTCTAGTTCTTACTGAGGGAGTCTGAATGAGAGATTTTCAAAAGGACCTCACTATTATGCATGGGAAAACTCTAATGGCTCCAGAAATGTAAGTAGTTTAGCATAACCACGCATCACAGAATTCCAATCACAAGTTTGAAACAATTACATGGGAGAAGGACTATTAATGAGAGCAAAATGAATTTGTATTTTCTTCAGACAAACAACATCTTCCAATTACCTGCAATTGCAAACAATTGTTTACTTTAGCATTTGCTCACTCTGGAACTAAGGTTAATGTTTTCTTAAACATCCAAGCACTGACCACATACAGAAATTTTGATCCTTTTGCAGTTAGACATCACTGAGTGTCCCCTTAAATAAAATCTATGTCCCCTTAAACAAAATCTATTCTAAGGGAAGGAGACAATGAAAGATTTAATTCTTAAAATTAACTTCGCTCAATGTATTTTTTTTCTAGGGTGACCTTACACAGAAGCTCTTTAACAGACACACTGCTTGATGATTAAGTGAGCTATGCTAATGCAACAAATGATCCAGGAGGCACAAAAGGATGACTTTAAATCACCAATATTTCTAGATTTAGATCTTCAGCTTTTCCATACTGTAAAAATCAAATCAACAGCATACTCACATCACCTGGAAAGGAATTTTGGAAGACTTTTCAGTGTAATAACATTACAGCTTTACTAGTGAAACAATGCAATGAGTTGCTTGGGTAAGAAAACAGAGGAACCATCATTCTTTGGCAAAATGGTTGAATTTCTATAATTATTTTGTCAGCCATATTTGAGATGTGCTGCTGGCTATTAAGGGTACTTTCAAGAAGACTTTGACCATATATACCAGCTAGCTCCTTAATACGTTTTGAAGTAGTTTGTCACTGAAATAGTTTTTGAAAAATATCCCAGACTATAACAAATGTGAGGCTGACAGCTTGGGAAGCACTGAGCTGTAAAAAAACTTAGGTCCTAAGATTCTCAAAGTAGAGTGTCTCAAGACAGGGAACTGGAATAAAGCTACAGTGACAGTGAATATACTTGGTTCAATTGGGATAAAAGATGTCATCAACAAAATTTTGCACAGGAATTTGCAGCAGTCTTTTCTGTCAGTAAGGAAGAAAGGAAAACTATAATTTCTGTCTTCTAGAAGAGTGACTGTTGCAAGGAAGTGCTATTATATTTGAAAGAAAACACTTAGGAATCAAAATATCACTGTTCCTTTTAAAATTCTAGTAAATGGGCACAGAAAAGATAGTTGAGGGATTTCTGAGGCTCTGAGCTCAATTTTCCTTGATTGTGAATTAGCAATGGATGTGGGAGAAAGGCTGCATTTCCCCTCCAGTAGGAGCTACCAGTTTTCTCAAAGATTTTTTTCTCCGTGCTTGACAATTTCAGAAGTGGCACCAATCAGAGAAATGATCAAGGTATTCTGTAAGTTTCAAGACTGAAGAGTAACATTAAATGTAAGCGCTAGATCTTTTTTTAAGTGCTGTGTTTCCAGTGTCAGTAACTACTGGAAAGGTGTAGAGGAGCAGCAATGCTTACCAGAAACCAACAGCCCCTGTAGGCCTTATCTAGGAATGAGCTGAGCCAGAAGATAGGAGTACTACGTCATATCTGGACTGCCTTTTTCTTGTTCATCTTTTGTTTTTCAGAGACTGTTCTTACATTATCCCTCTTATACGGTATCTCTTTAGCAGATACAACACTGACTGACCATGAAAACATCAATTTAAAGCTTCAAACTTAAAATATAACTGGGATGACAGGTTCCTTTTTATCAAGAAGAATTTCCTGCCTAGTAGACCGTGGGTCAGCATCTGAACCAGCACTTCGTATGTTTTCCCGCATGCCATTCAAGCTCAATCCTGAATGCAATTTAACAAACTGACATGGAAACTCTTAAGACATGGAGAGGTCAAAAATAGAAAAGTTACTTAAGAAGCTGCTCAAAGACTTTATCCCAGCAAGAACACTACTATGTCTACTTAGCTTCTGAGTGAAGAAATATTGCCAAGCTAACTTACAAACTTTCCTGTATATAAAACAAAAGTTAATTACAAATGCACTTGCTCTGTCTTTTTACACCATTGTTGGGGTTTTTTTAGGAGTTCTAGGTTTTTTTTCTGTTAAAGGAATTTTCTCCCATACTGTTACTAAGACAACAAATCGCTGGGTACTTCAGAAAACAAAGAGCTACCCACTGGGGGTGGGGTGCGCCTGGCTACTCTTTTGTTTCACCTGGGTGTGGGGTCAGTTGGGTCCCGTGTCAAGAGAGAGAGGAAGCTGGTTTTCCTACGGCTGCTTTTTTTTCTGCTGGAGAAAACACTGGGATCCCAAGCCCGCCTTCCCTGCCCCGCTCGGAGCTGGGCCGTGGCCGCCCTGCCCGGCCATTGCTTCCAGCCTTCGCTGCGTTGTAGCCATGCTCGCCCTGCCTGCTCAGACCTCTGGGGGGTTCTCCGTTTGGATACATCTGGTCTGCCAGCTGGGATTTGTGCTTGTCCCTGCCGTTCCAGCCTGCTGTTCCCGAAGGTCCAGCCGGACACTGGGATCAGCTGCGCAGGGGTTTGTGAAACCTTTGTTCCATCCCTTCCCGGGATCCCAGGGCACCAGTGCTGCGTGCTCCCCGAGCTCGCTCCGGAGCGCCCCCTGCAGCCGCGGGGGAACCATCGCACCTGCCCTGCTCACCGGGAGCCGCCAGCGCCCCTGCCGGCTGCGAGCGGAACTGCACCCGAGGGGAAAAGGCCTGACAGCCGAGAAGGCTGGGACTGGGTTTGTGATTGTTTGCTGTTACTGCCAGAGTTATTGCTGTTTGTTTGACTGGTTCTATATATAATAGTAAATAACTGTTATTCTTATTTCCCACATCTTTGCCTAAAAGCCCCTTGATTTCAAAATTATAGTAACTCGGAGGGAAGGGGGTTGCATCTGCCATTCCAAGGGAGGCTTCTGCCTTCCTTAGCAGACACCTGTCTTTCAAACCAAGACAATCATCTTTGCGGAATAGTATGTAGCAATATTCCTTCATGTGACTCCTTCTTCCCTTAGGTTTCCAGAAACTTGTATGTCTTCTACACAATGAAACATCACAGTATTAGGATGAATTAACAGTGACATGCCACCACCATGCCTTGCTGCTTTCAAGCTGTGCTCTAAAACATTGATCATTTGCTTGCCTTTCCTCTTCCAAACTTCATTTACGAGAGAATTTTTCTTCTATCCATTTGAGACAAATTGAATTATCATAATTTTCAGACTTTTTCCTGAAGAAGTTCAATGATTAGGAATACCCATGATAAACTAAGAGGCCATGCAAGCTTCCCCATAGCTCCTTCTCCAATAAACCCAACACACAGCAACATTATTACCCCAATCAAAATCTCTCCATGAATGTTGTATGTCACATTCTGTGGCAGTTTTTGCAGTTTCTCTCATACCTTTCTTGTGTGCTAGAACAAAGCTCAGAAAAGTTAAAATACTGCAAGTCAGTTGCTTAAGACCAAATACTTTTATTATCCTCATTAAGGAAAAAGTGTTAGAGCCTAAAGTCTTATGGTTGGAACAGAGTTTGGTTAGAGAGCAGAAAGGAACTACAACACACATCTGAGTCATGTTTGCACTTTCAGCACCCTGTGGTACAGGATGATGACCCCTGCAATTCTAAATTAAAATCTTGTATTGCTTGCTCTAAATTCTTAAGCTTAAAAACTATTAACAGGTTGCATATTGAGAACCATTCTTTAACATATTTAACATAAGCACTTAGTTTATTAAGTTCTAGTTTACTAGCAAAGTGGTTGATAGTCATCATCCAACAGTCAATACAGGGACACTAAGACATTCTGAAGAAGAAACTAGCAAGTTTAAATTTCTTTCTGAGTAGAAAAGCATTCCAACAACCTCATTGTTATGAATGACCAATATAAAAGTATCTCAAAAATTTGGGATAAAAAAGCATAGCTTTCCAAAACCATGCTTTATTTTACTCAAAGTGACACTGCAGAGGACATGGTTCTATATCTGACACAGGACTGAGACAATTTTAAAAGAAGTGCAGTTCAGTTGCCTTCAGTTCTTTCTGAACAGGTTATACCCTGGTTCTCAGTAAGACATTTACTAAGACCACTTCCTTAAATAAATCCCAAAACATTGCAGAGATAAGCATTTCACAGGCTTACAAGAAAAAGTTGCCTACATCCATAGGTTAACAACAGATTGCAAACGGCAGATTGTAAAAAAGCATGCTGAATAGTACACAAACACAATGAAACATATCTTCTTACATTTGAAATATACATACCTGGGTACACTGCCTGTTAAACTTCTTTCACTTGATGATGATGATGATGATCCAGGTCTCTGATCTGTCTTCCTCCCTAGAGTCTCTGTTGCACTAGTCTGAGGTTTTTCACCTTCCTCTCCTGGCTTTTTTTTTTCAGTATCACTTTCATCACTGCCTTCTCCTAAGATGTCATCCACCTGCCAAAGAGTGGAGGAGTCAGTTTATCTTCCAGCAGACTACTCTGTAATAATCTTTCATAATTATTGGATCACTCTTCAGTAATCATTAAGAATATGCTTCAAGTTTCCTTGGCCTCCTCTGTCAAAATTTAAATTAAACCCCAATGTCTTCAATGCAGTTTCTGTAACAACTAGCAACATTCTATTCAAATATTTATTCTATGCTTAGCTTAAGATAGATACACATATACTCACATGACAGTCACACAGAAAACTATTATAAAAAGAGTGCTGTCTTTTGAAATTAAAGAGATAGATGATTTATACTATCATAACATACTGATGCATACTTTCTACTACATACATTTTATATTATTATAGCATACAGAATCACATGGGCAAGGCATATTAAAATCTCTACTAAGAATTCTTATATTTACAGGTATTCCTTGATACATATATAACTATGAAGAAGTCTATTTCTAAATAATACAGTATGAATGAAACATAATGTACAAACCCCATTTTATCCAGATTATCTGATTGTGCTAATTATTAAGGATAAATCTATCAAAGGGCTTACATATTTTGTTAAATAATTGTTTGGCCTTTACTTTTGAAAAGTTAGCATAGGATTTGATAATCCTCTAAAAATTTATTGTGACAGGTTCAGTACTGTTGAAACCATCATTAAAAGCAAATCATACTCATGAGCCACCCTAATGAGCTTCAAAAGGTTATATTCTTTTTGGGTTAGCATTCAACCTTGAGAAAGAGATGAAAACATGAGAAAACACAGGTGAAGATCCCACAGTCTCAATTTTTTGTGAATGGCAGAAGACATGGAACTAAGCCATGTGTGAGCATTTCTCTACTGATATTTAAGAATTTTTCCTAGAAGCAGCTTATTTCAACAGAAGTTAAAATATGCTTCACTACTACTCTCTGTTCTCCCTAATCCACACCTGCTTTATCAATAAGAAAAATATCTGCATATGAAAATGGGCTAAAAGATTTTATGCTGTTAATCTGTTGCTTTTACATGAATAATCCCAACAGCTAAAAGAAAGCTGTAAGAAAATCACTTATATCTAGTCATTAATAAATGGACCTTTAATTTCTTTGTTTAGCTCATTAAAAGGAACTGCAAACCAGTGTACCACATCTAAATCCAGAAGGCAGTTTCAGGTAGAAACTGTAGGAACTGCTGTGTCAAATCAAATGGCATTAGTCCAAAAATGTTTTTTCCTGTGAGCAAAAGTTGTCATATGCATGACAAATAAGAATCATGGAACATAATTAAGGTTCAGGGAGACTGAAAACACTGCTAGAGATAAGCCAACAGTGAACCAAGTAGAAAAATGTGAAGTACACAGGATGGGGATTTTTCTGTGTGTACAGAACGCAGTGAAAGTGTCAAGTGTTTTAAGAGCTACAGCTTGGGATGGCAGGAAGACCCTGCACATACAGCTTTGGTAAAAGACACTCCAGGTAGCTGACATGGCCAGTAATTGACAGCCAAATGGCAGCACAGATCCACAGCTCTGACAACTCCTTTCCTGCAAGTCTTTAACATTTAAACTTGCATTCCTTCATTCCAAAAGCAATACTTTTCCAGAAAGTCTTATGTTTAAAACTATGTTCTCAATACAAAACATGTTAAGGTTTTCAAAGGATAAAGTTAGGCTGATAGACATTCACTATTACAGATGCCTCTCTCAAACTGAAGTTTGAAAGCCTTTTAAAATCTACTTTGTGTGAACATTTTTGACAGACTAGCAGTCTAGTTATTGCCATGTCTGTTTTTCTTTCATCCTGTACAATAACATTATTTGTTTGAAGTCTGAAATGCCATTTAATATTAAAATTACTAGAATTAGTTGTACACATATATATGCTATTTCTCTGAAAGGCCATATAAAATGCATGTATAAATCACAGAAATATATAAAATTTTGAAAATCATTGCACATGAAAACAATGTGGGATGGTCCCTACAAATCTCTTAAACTAGAAGGGCACCCCAAACATGGATTCCTGCTTAATTATTGGCTAAATTGCAAATGTACTGAAAAATATAAGTATTACATCTTCATCTTCCACAATTCTCAAAAGAAATGGAAAAAACCCCATATTTTCATTGAGGTAGTGAGATCTCAGCCCTTGACACTTGAACAAGTTAATAGGCAAAAAAAGTTCATTAATATCTATACACCAACTACCTATCTATACCTATCACTAACTTTGAATAAATAAGAAAGTTCAAAGAGTAGAGGAAACTTTTAATCTGATTCAGAACATGACAGATATAGATGTGCCAAGTATCAACTATAGCTTCATCGATGGGATTAGATTTTATATAATTAATATAAGTGGAACATGTAACACTTCAGAAGAAAATGCCAGCTAATACCAAATCTTACTGATAAGATACAGTGAAGGGATGCTTAGTGCTTTAACACCCATAGCAGCTACCTTTGAAATAGAGTTTTATAATCCAGCAACAATGATTAACATTGAAAAATGATTCATCCCTTGAAAATGACAAAGTTGTTCAATTCAGAAAGAGAGTCAAAAGCCTGACAACTCTTTTAAACACCCAATTATAAAACCAAGTAGAAGTCCTCATCTGACAAAGTTATTTTACTTCTCTCTTAGGAGGAGCAGAGCATACACTCAAGCAAAGTATAAAGACCAAAGAGCAATGAGATTTTTAGTCTCATTCTCTGATGAAGAGCTGAAAAGTACCTAAAGCTTTGCTAAAAGGAAAGTCAGAACTTTCTGTAGTATTAACAAACCAGATCAGCTGAAAGCATTTTCACTCTAGAAGTTGAGTTTACACATTCAAATTGAATCAAGACTCCAAGAAAACACCAAAAAAGAAACTGCTGAGCAACTTCAATTTTTCATAAAGTTAAGTTACAGGCAATGTTTTGATACAGCTTTATGGATATGACAGAGAGCTATCATAATACCTTACATTTTTTCAAGTAGCAACTACATACACAGTAGTGCAAACTACAGATTTAAAAAGAAAAAGGAGCTGTGAATAAACTTTAATTCTTGTTTTTCAACTAGCAAGTACTTTAGGATTCAAGTTTTAATAGAATTGAGAAGCTACCTTAGACAGCCAACAGGACAACACTTGCAACTGCTCAAAAGATCTCTTAAATGTGCTACAATGGTCTGAAACACTTTACAGGAATTAGAGAAGAAAAATCTATAAAAACAATAGGTTTGATAAACAGCTGGAAATTTTGTACTGCACAGAAGATACACATATTTCTGCCCTCCCCCCCCCCCCCCCCCCCCCAATCTTTCTGAAAAGACTTTTGCTCCAACTGATTGTGTACGTTAAGGGAAAATCAGAAAAAACCACCAAGCATTTAAAGGAGTTCTTTAGGTCTGTTTCTACTGCCACAAAAATGACTGTTCATTGTTAGCAATGCAAGCAACTGGTATTGACAGTAAGTACAGATAAAACCCAACTCCATTTCAGCATAAAAACCTGTGTGTCCTGAGCATTTGAGATTGTGTTGAATGCATTTTTTCTTAGAAAAAACTGGCAAAAACTAATATAGTCTGCCACCTGTGTCAAAAGGTTTCAATATGTACCTTATACTCCCCCTATGGTATATAAGGTCAAAAAATAACTCTAAAAGGATCCTATAACCCCTGGCTCCCCTTCCAACATTCCCTGCTACTTTGTCCCAAACTATTGCTTTTTAGTACATTACAGAAATCAGCTGACTATTTCACAAACTTTAGAAGAGCAGAAAATGAGAAGACAAATAAAGATAATGTAGAAAAGGGGACACTGAAAATTACAAACTAAGCAGCACTTCCGAGCATGTAAAATTAACAGTGAATGGTTGTATCAGATTGTAAATCAAACTAGAGAGAGTGGTGGCTCTATCTTTCTGGAGCTGTGCACTGAACTTTCTAACCTTCCAGGGCAGAAGTGTGAAAAAACTGCTCTGTCTGTGGCAAAATAAATGTAAATAATACTCTAAAAGCTTATTAACTCCACACTATAATGTAGTTTGTAGGAATTAATACAGCACTGCTAACTCTAAAGCAGGTGCAGTTATATTCCCATAACCCAGCTTACAAGAAGTCACCCAACAGTGCTCTACACAGTGTGCACAATCTCTCGACAAATCGTGATTGTGGCACAATCAGAAATGACTGTCCTCTCTTTCCTCAAGCTGCTCGAAGCGTACACCCGGCATTTGGAAAAGCAAGGAAAGGTTTATCAAGAGAGGGACAGAAGAAATTATGTTTGTGCAATTGACTTGGAAAGTTTAACTGCTCAACACAAAAGAAGCGCAGTTTTGCAAAGAAGAGCGAGAGGCCATGACAGGACTGACAAAGCACCTGCACAAGCACGAGGCAGAAAGTGAAGTGCTGGGTCACTTAACTTGCACAGGCAGTCATCTTAATTTCAAATCCCACTGGGTTCTGTGCTAAACAGCATAATACAGATGTTACCCATATGTCAAACTTAAGCAAGATCAGGTGCTAGTTATGCAACTCTATATGTCAGAGTAAAGTTTCTGTGATAGCTGACTATCTGGATGCTATCTTCTACTGAATACAGTATTAATCTAGTTTTTACATATGTGTTACATTGTACCCTTGATAAAAAGGGCTGAGTTCAACAACACATCTAGAAAATACTCTTAATTTCTAGTGAAGCCAAACAGCAAAAAAGCAAAATCGAAGTGTAAAGAAAGCATAGTAGTACTTAGAGACAGAGTTTCATTGAAATTCCAAAACAAAACAAACCTTTCCTAGAATAAGTAAAAATACCTGAAGTCAAGTGAATTTCTATTAAGGATCACAGACAAGCAGTTATTCACTCTGTGAATAAATTCAACATAGAATCTGGTTTTAATGGTGTAAAATGGTTTTACAACAAGCTTTCAGAATATCCAAATAGTTTCAAAATAAGGGAATGTGTTTTTCTTTGTAATTTTTATCATTTACTGTATTTATATTCATAAACACTGTCTCTCCCTTTCAACAAAAAGACACCCTCAATTTTCTTTCATTAGCAATTAAAGAAACATTACAACGTTTTACTGTCTTTTTGTAATAGGAAAGTATTAGTGAAATAAAGACATTACTGCTTTGTTCCTCAGCAGCTGAAGTCCCAGAATGAGATCTTCATGCTCAAGAAGTATTATTTAAAATACATTTTGCTTTTCTAAATACTTTATGGTATATTTTTGAGTGGGAGGTGATTGCCCTTTTCCTCTGTGAAGGGGCATTAACCATGGGTAGCTTTTTTTAGTTCAGGCAGTAAACAGGTTTCTGAGTTATATTCAAAGCCAGGCGTTAAGAATGAGAGCAAAACCAAACCTGTAACTTGTGCTTCCTGGCACTTGTGGTCTGGAATGATTTTCACCTACTGTCATCAAACTGCACATAGAAATATTAGCAGTTCCTGGTAATAACCAGGAGGTTATTAGCCAGTTTTAGGATGAAAAGCAATTATGTGAGAAGAAAAAGCCTTGGCTCGATGCTGAGCACAGCTGCTATGCTCAAATTTGAAAACCAGCAATTTAAAAACACCACGTGGAAGTAATTTACAAGGAGCCCCCACTGCAATCCCTGGAGGCTGCACTGGGACCTTGCTGGGAAACGAACAGAGGCAGTGGAGCCCCAATAGCTGGAGTTCCCAACACTGCTCACAGCACTGGCTACAATGCCAGCACAAGCTTTAATTGCAGCCCTGGGCAATAGACTGTGCTCCTTAAAGGCAGATCTGAAGGGAAAAATCCCAAACCCACTGCCTCTGGTAATCTGACCACTTAACCTCTGCAAATGAAAAGGAAAGGTAACTGCAACTACAGCTGCACAATTCACTGTATTTGGGCTTTACTACTGCAGTTAATACTTTGACTAGAATGAAATAAAATGTCACTTAGAGATTGCATACCAATATTGTTATTAAAAAGCAACACTAATCCTGTATCCTTCATATGATTGAATGAGATTGATTCTTCAAAGAATGCCATTTAAAACTTTGAATTTCCTACCTGGAGATCAATGTCTAGATTTGAGTGGAAACCTTGTAAACATTCTTAAGATGCCTAGAACAAATACCTGAAACTGCTAAAAGAAACACAAGGTGCAATCTTTCCTTGGTAATTAGGGTGCTTCGAGTGCTGACTTAAGGATTCTGAGTCCTTCTAAAACATAAATTTTATTATGGAACAAGGGGGAATGGTTTTCAGGTGAAAGAGGACAGATTTAGATTAGATATCAGGAGGAATTCTTCCCTGTGAGGATGGTAAATCACTGGAACAGGTTTCCTAGAGAAGCTGTGGATGCCCCATCCCTGGAAGTGTTCAAGGGTAGGTTGGATGGGGCTCAGTGCAACCTGATCTAGTGGAAGGTGTCCCTGGCCATGGCAGGGAAGTTGGAACAAGATGGTCTAAGTCCCATGGCAGGGGGGCTGGAATGAGATGACTTAAGTCCCTTCCAATCCAAACCATTATATGATTCTCTGATTATTAGTATAATGAAAATTGCTTTCTTCCATTAAATTAGTAACACTTCACTGATGTTGGAAAGACGAAAAAGCCCATTCCTAACTACTAATTTGTGAAATTTAAATTAAATTCACATGGACTAAAAGTTACCAACTGTAATATTCACAACAAATTTTTAATTTAAAGTCTCTAAAGAGAAAATGTCTCAAGGGAGATAATATGATGATTTCTCCAAAGCCTTTCTGAGTCAGAGATATCACTGGAGCCTGGAAGCTATGGCTTCATCCGATTATAAAGCCATCCATAACTCTAATCTTCCTTTCCTTTATTCTGTTTTCAAAAGAAATCCTCTGCCAAAAGATTGTTAAATAGCAATAGGCCTGTAAATCTACACTGTAATTTTTTTCAAACAGTGAAGTCAAAGATAAAAAAAAATTACCACAATACCTGTGGCCAGAGTACAGTTGTTCACCTATGCTGGAGGACAGATTCAATGGGAACAACTTGAAAACAAGAACAGCATTTCCACTCCACCTTCCCTGCCCATCAGCTTATAGGTGGGATGGAGAGGAGAGACAACCTGAGCCCACTGGAGGCAGCAAGCGTGGAGCCCTCTGTTCCTTTGGTTGCAGCATTTCTAGAACAATGATACCCTAGCATACATAAGAACTCCATGGCTGCTAAATGCAATGATTCTTCAATTTAGACTGCTGAAAATATCCATGCCAAAATTCCAGAAAAGGCTCCAACAATGTAAGTTAAAGGCCAGTGAGGAAGAGCATGATCTACAGCTACCCTTCAGAGAAAGAATGTGTTTTTAGTCTCTTACTGACCATTATTTATGAAAAGTTCTGGCCTTAGGTACAGCAAAAAAGCAAGTAGTTGGAAGAGGTTTGTCCTAGGGTTCTTTGCAGGGAAGCAATCCTCTGCTGACACGGAGAACAGAACGCTGCCTCCTCAGCAGCAAGTGACTTTTCAGGTCACTCTCATAGCTATAAGCAACTGTGGGCTGCACCATGACCTTACTGCACAGAAAAGAATCCACTTAGTTTCACATCACAAATTTTTTTCCAAATATGGAAAAATCTAATATTTTTAAACGTAGCTTTGATCTTAATTTTTTCTTCTGTATATGAAAACTTTTCATTTCACTTTTTTCCTCAATGAACTGAAAAGCTTTTTTTATGTTTATTCCTACCACCCGAATGTTTAGGTACAGTTAACTGAGGATATTACCACCTATGTCTTCAAAAAAGCTAGCAAGTATTTCAGCATGCTTTTCAGAGGTGATATTATGGCATAATACATATGAACAATTAAACTTTCCTACAATTTCCTACAGTCTGTATCAAGAGATTTGGGCTGAATTGAAGTAACTTTGAAACAAAAAATTTTCTTATACAAAGATGTCACAGGAAGGATAAGCTGTCTGAATTAGGTTAAATTGTCCCTCAGTACATAAAATTTAAGGGAGAATGTGTGACGTAACTCAGTCCCATTTCTTCTGAGTAACCTCAAAAGAACTTATCTTTCACATTCTGTCTCATCAGTTTTTTTTTCTTTAGCATTAGAGTGCTTTTTTCTCCTTTCAAATTTCTGACTTGATTTTTAGAGTCACATAAGGCATTTATGCAAGTGTCCTATACCCCTTTGTCTCAAACACTTCAAATACAGATTTCACTGTTCTCTACCACAATTACCACTGGCTCGTTGGAGCAGGTGATGAATAAATATCAGAAATGACTAGTCTTGTTCATGATTAAAAAAAGAAACACTTTTCCTCTATTTCCATCTCCATACACTGAGATCTACCTTTGTACCATCTTGATTTTGATAAAGGCATGCTTCAGGTTAGAATATCGAATCTGGCAGTGTTATTATATCTAGTTTGGTAGATTGAGAAACAATTATTCTAACAGTTTAAGGAATATTACCGAACCTTAGAAAAAAGCTTTTATGAGATTTCTTTCACATATAATTAATTTAGATATTGACTTGTATGTCCTGGATGACTACATTTAAATTAAAATGCATCCCACTGAAACCAAAGCTGGTCAGAAAAAAGCTGTACGTTTATATACTCAGTCGTGAACTGCATGTTCTTCAGTATCAGTTCCCCTACTGAGAAATCACAGGATTTGACTAGTAAACATGCTTAATAACTTGCAAGCTTGAAGGAAATGGAAACCATCTGAGTGCTCAGAATTTCCACTATGCAAAATATTAATCTTGCTTTTTCTATTTCAATTAGCCCATCCTTTATGTGAAAAACACCTTATGGGACATCTGAGAGTTTGTTAGTCGCTAGACACCTAGAATCACAGAATAATTTAAGTTGGAAGGGACTTCTGATGGTCACAATGTCCAGCACCCTGCTTGAAGTCAGATCAGTTCTATAAAGTTACTCAAGGCTTTGTTCAGGAGCGTTTTAAATATCTTCAGATATGGAGATCTAGGACCACTCCTGGAAACCTCTTCCAAAGTTTGATCACCCTTGAGGTAAGAAGGTTTTCCAATATACGAAGTAATCCTTGTAATTAGTGTCTGCTGCCTCCCACCCTATCACTGCACATCTTTGGGAATTGTCCACCTGTGTCTTTTTTAAACTCTCATGCTGCTGTTGACAGCTGCTGAACTCTCACCACCACTATTAAATGAGTTGCCATGAGTTTGAAAGGGTACATTTTTTTAAGAAAACCCACTAGGTTTGGATTTGGTGGGGGGAGGGCTCTAGGCAAGAGTTTTAATACAGCATGGCTTTTTCTACTAGGACAGACAATTAACCATTAAACTTTAAGCATTCTTATTTGATCTCTGAAGGGTTGATACTTTAATAATAATGGCAATAAAACCATCAAGACGATGAACTAAAAGAAAAAAAGAGGGCAAAGTCACATGCTTGAGTTTAGCTTTATTTTTATAAATTCAAAACTCATAATTTGCTTTTTCTCAGAGAGCCAGGATAAGAACATTGAAATTACAGGACAAAAACTGATCACCAAAAAGGAAAACTAATTTAGATTTATCCAAAGTTTTTTCCCCTCCCCTGTGTAACACTACCAATCATCAAGCAGAAACACGAGTGAGTACACCTTCAACAAACAGATGGTACATTTAAATTTAACCACAGGGTTTCCCGGTATTGCAAGAGGAGCAGAAGTAAGAAGGCAGAAGGACTGACACTTCAAGTGTCCTGCTGTAGAGAGATGCAACAAAACTATCTCACTGCTCGTGTGACATCTCAGAGACAGGAGCAGTTTAGTTACCTTCAACTACTTTTTTAAGCTAGGTTACTGCGTAGCTACCCCATTTCCCTATCCCTCTTCATTTTATGTCTACACTAACACCCAAGCTGTTAACAGTATGCCACAGCAGGAATAAACCGCTGCAAAGAGACTTTGGATAAGCATCTCTATTAAAATGTGTAGCCACAACCTGAATAGTGGGAGACTGCAACAGACCAATGGCTTGGAGAAGTTATGTTAAAAGTATTACCACATACTCTTTTGTGACCAATTTAGAATTTCATAATCTGATGAACTGAACCATGCACTACTACTGCAGCCTATTGGTACTATCAGCACATTCTCTTCTGAAGAGTAATATTTGTGCCACTGGCCCATCTTTCAAGTTCACCTGTACCTGCAAGTCCTAAAAAACAAAACCAAAAAAAACAGCAATAGAAGAGAAACTCAAGCTGCATGCTCAAGTTCAAGTGTCACATATTACTAAGTGTCCTGATTTCACTTTAAGTAAACCTTCACCTTAATGAAATGAGGCAGTGAGTGAGTCCCCAGGCAATAGTCTGTTGCACTCAAATTCTGTTACAGTCTTTTTGTAGAAATAAGCACTATCTAAATATCCAGAGACTGGAATACCTAGAGAGTCTATTGATGCTATACAAACAGAATACTAATATACATAAACTCCTAGAGGGAAGGGAAAGGAAGAAGGAGAAAATTCTTATACAAATACATCTTTGGTGTTCCTTAGTTCACAGAAGCTATCAAGTGTGCAAAATGAACAAAGACTAATATCACTGTAGTCTTTTCCCAGCCAACAAAAAAGGCCTGGTAAAGACTAGAAGTATCCATACCTGTTCCCTTTTCCTTTAACACAGGTGGACATTTCAGGGATCTCACTTTGCTGCACTCATCGCTACAGCTCTTATCTTGCAGAACTTTACAGCAACAGGTTAAAAACTTGTAACACCTTACAGCTGTACTGCTCATCTGTTTTAAAACAAGACCATATCACACTTTGTTCTCAAAGCTACCCTTCCTTTAAAGTAGAACGTACATTTTGCTGATACACAACAAACAACAGCTTTGTCTTGTAATTTTGCAAGACTCTGAGAATTGTCAGTCTGGCTAGTAACTGAAGCACATTTTTGCCAGAAGCTGTCATAACCTTCTTCTTATTCCCAGAGATTTAAAAAGAGATATGCACAATCTAAATTTCTTTAAAAATAAATTAATCTAATTTGCTAATGAAAGAACACTTGCACAAGTTGTTTAAATACTGTCACAAAATACCACTGACATATTAGGTGAGAAATTCTAACATTCTATTAAAAATGACACATGGCAATTTGAGAAGGCACAAAGCCTAGGCTCTGACTGATTGTTTCTGACACTTCATTGCCAAGGGGAGACATCAGTAGGAAGCTGCTAATGAAGTGCTGAGGGCAGCACGACATCAGTATGTTAGTATCAAGGAACTAACCTGCTTTTATACTGTTTAGGTTATATAAAGAAATAGAAATTTGGGTAAAAATCATTTAGCATAAAAAATACTTAGTCTATTTGTACTACTTCTAATCAGTCCGTCAGAGCAAGCCTTTTTTGGACATAAGCCTCATTTAACAACTATTTTTTGAACATCAAAATATTGTCAAGTGACCCCTTGACAGTATCTGCTCTCATGTAGTTTCACTTAAAAACACAAAAGAAAAGAAACTATGGATGCTGAACACACCTATTGCAGTGCTCCCCCCCATGAGCATTTTGTAGAGGATAGCATACTAATGGCCCAAGCCTAATAAGCAATGGGATTCCTAGGCAGCTAGCTAGGATGAAGTGTCATCTACTGCTAAAACTCACTTGCACTCTGGCGCAGCTGGTAAGTTTCTTCCTGACACAGAGAGGCAGCTCTGAAGAGGCATGAACAGGCTTCCTTCATCGGTGCAGCTTGATGACTGTCCAAATGGTTTTTAAAAGAGAATGGGACAGTTCTCAACATATAGTCACTATTTTATCTGGAAATACCTGCTGAACTGGTGGATGGCGTTTAAAATAGTATTTCTTTTCCTAATAGTGGACGTGATCCAGGTTTTTGCAGCCTGCATTTCTAAAGGGAAAAATCTCAGCTTTTATGAAAAAAAGTACTAGGACACTAATCTGCATATTCTCTTTCAAGTCATCCCCAAAGGCATTAGTTAGTAGTGTAGCCAACCTGCAAGTACACTTAGCACATTATCCTTGAAAACTGCTGAGAAGCATTTAGGGCTTAACCCATCTGGTTACTCCATTAAAATGAGAAAACCAAGAGTGGGAGGAAACTTGATTTGAGCTAATTTCCTAACACTTCAACCTGAATTACAGATTATTTAAACTACCTTTGAGGCTTTAATGTTCTTCAGCTCAGAGGCAAACACTAAACTTCTGAAATGCAGCAACCAAAAATGCAGTCTCTTATTGCATAGTCATGATCAGAAAATACTGTAGAATAACAGCCACAATTATGGACTTTACTCCAGAAGATGTAAGAACCCAAGCACCTCACCCTAAAAAGAAGATACATAAAACAGTTGCTGATACAATATGCACACCACCCTCCCATTTTTTACATCTCAACTTTCAAAGCTTTCTCTCAATGAGTCCTTGTTATCACATGTTTTAACAAGACACTCTCTTAGCACAGTGCTGGGTTTCACCATCCCAAGGCTAACTGAAAGCTTATCTTTTGCTTAGAGAGACTGAATATTCATCACTACATACATATTTCAGAGAAAAATAAGGGTTTTTTTCCTTTTCAGAGGTTGAACTCCTTTACTTCTTGTTCAGTAGAATATAAAGCTGTTCAGAAGCCACAGTCCAAATGAAATTGAAAACATTATGGTGAGAACAAAAGACAGGCAAAAAAACCTGCTTTCATTTACCTGCATGCACAAGCTTCCTGCAGTTATCACAGCTGCAAAAGAACCCAAACTATGGCTGTGTAGAGCAACTGGGATACAGTAGGGCTTACTAGCTCAAAAACACTGCTATAAAAACACAGATAAGCTGTGTTCAGGATAGATTTATTCACACATACTATGAACAAACCCACTCCCTAAGATGGCTAAGCCAGCTTGGATCTGCCTTGACTTGCTAATTTTAACTTAGCATTACCAGATATCAGCTGGCCTCATGAAGCATTATTCATTTGTCAGTGAACTTCCCTCCTCAATAAGCCTGATTAGTTTGGTTTTATTATAACAAGAGCCAAGAGATACTTATCAGTGTGCTCCAGCTAACAAAACCACCTCACATAGTTAGCTTTGGAGAAAACTATTTCTGCTTTTACAAGAAATTTAAGGATGACAGTGAAGACAGAGCAGTTTTGAAATGGTTTCTACTGAACTGGGCAATGAGACTGCTTGACTCTCTACAGACAAGCATGTAGCTTTTAAGTGCAGTAGTGCTGAAATATGAGCACTGTGTATATGGAAGCATCCTGTGTAGCTAGCCTACTCAATAGCCAGAATTAGGCATGGAGTAAGTTAAGGAAAAAGAAAAGTAGTAATCCATAAAACAGTGAACAATAAGCCCAGTAGCTGAAGAGTGGTCTGTTTCTACAACAAGCTCAATATTAATGTGATTGAATACCATGCAGGTTCTGATATGATCTCTGTGTCATGGTATGACAGCTATATCCAGTCCTCAATACCTCTGTGATGAAGCAAGTTTGATGCTGGAGCATTGAAATATCTAGGATAGGCAGCTGTCTGTGTTAATCTCAGAGAAAGCAGTATCATCATATTTGCTACAAGGAGTGACAGGGAATATTGTCCAGAGATGACTGTGACCCCTGGCAATTAGAAAGTGCAAGCTCATATACAAACCCTGTAACAATACAGAGTAACAATGATGTTCTCACAAGATCTAAAATTAATGCCACTACTGTAGGCATGAAAAGTTACCACAGCACAGCCATTGGGGAATTATTAATTTTGTGACTCATTGCAGCAGAGAATCTTGTACATCAGCAGGGGGCTCTAGCTCTGCGGCTTTTCCTAACCTCTATTAAAGTTGTACATGGAATGGAAATAGTGGTGCTGACACAGGAGCTAGAACACTCAGAGCTGAAGGACTATCACACAGAGGCAGAGTTGATTGGCTGTATTCAGTGTGCCTGAAGCTGGCACCTGACAAGAACGAAGACTACCAAAGCAGAGATGTTTTCCCTTGAAAATGTCTCTGAAGTGAGCAATTGCAATTATGCATAAGTAAATTTAACAATAAATCAGCTTATGATAACTGTTCAAGATCAGCTGATTAAAAAATAATGGTATAAACTAAACTGTCCTTCAATGCTGTATGTAGAAATAACCCGGCCTTTGTGTCACCAAAATGGACTTGCATTTTTATTGTCCCAGAATTCCAACCACAAATTAAGTTTGCTAGCAGACTAGCATTATGCAAATGTTTGCAAAGATTCTTCATAGCACTTAACACACATTATGCTATATTGCATATCTATATTTCTTTGTATGTTGAAATACAAGTATCAGAAGATCTTGATAAAACAAAAGAAATAGTTATGGAAAAACAATTCAGACTTAGACTGGGACTTGAGCAGACACCTTTAAATATCACTCACGGAGAGTAATAGCTCAAATTTAAATTTAAAAAAATGTTAGACTCGTGATGAGGCTCAATCAGGCCCTGTATGCAGCTGCTCACAATTATGTTAGGGATCAGCTTGCAAATCGTTTAACATGGCTCAGGCAACTCATTTTTAACTGTGGCCAATTAGTGTTGACAGCCTAGCTGCATTTCATTTAGCATATGGAAGTAGACGTATATGTTAAAATAAGGTTACTGAACTCTATTTAAAGAGGTTTTGCCCCATTTTTGGTGAGTAAACAAACAGCTGAAAAATGCTTTCAGCTTCTCTTTACTAAAGCCAGCCAGATAAGGATGCAGAGACCATGTACTACCAGAGTCCTTTGAAAAACCTCCACAGACTGTATGGGAAAGCCTTCTCCCCTATAGAATAACCAAAACCTTGTATATACATTCCAGAGGTGGAAGCTTTATAGAACTATTTTCCATTTCACATGGAGTAACATTAGAATAACACATTTGCTATAAAATCAGACACAATTTACAAGCCAGAAATTGTTCATATCTGCAGTATCACAGAGCTCAGGATTTATCCTTATGTGCATAATTTTTACTCTATGCTTAGCAGAATGTCAGCTACATGGAAAAAGAAGCTACTCTTCTAAAAACCCAACTTTACAATGAAACAATTTTGTGAACACCTTTGGGAGAATGGCAGAGGATCTGAATCAACTATTGACTGAATCAGGAAAGTATGAAAACTATGTAAGATGGCAGAAGCATCTTTGCTGACAAGTAAATCAGACCAATCTTGGACTAACTAAGTTTTGCCTGGATTTCCCTTTTTTTCTACTGACAATCTATCAATCTGATTGAGTTTTATCAGATTCCTCAAAAAGAAGTAAGTGTTGAAATAAGCATGGCTGCTTCTTTAGTTGATGTCCACTTGCTGCAGCCCATTACCAACAACTATTGTAGCACAAATATTTGCACTTATGATTAAAGTACCTGTTAAAATAATTAGGCACAATATAAGTGAAGTTTCAATAAAAAAGAGGGAATGGCCTGAAGCTGCACCAGGGGAGGTTTAGGTTGGATACTAGAAAAAGGTTTTTCACCCAGAGGGTGGCTGGGCACTGGAATAGGCTCCCCCAGGGAAGTGGTCACAGCTCCAGCCTGACAGAGTTCAAGGAGCATTTGGACAATGCTCTTGGGCACATGGTGTGACTCTGTGATAGCACTGCACAGGACCAGGAGTTGGACTCGATGATCCTTGCGAGTCCTTCCCACTCAGCTTATTTTATGATTCTGTGAAATGTTTTTTATTTTTTTCTAAAAAGCCTGACCAGCCAAGAACTTGATTGATCATGTTCATTTTGCTCAAAAGTCTTATATCTTATTTTAATTAACAACTTGTCATGACTGCTATCAAACTAATTCTTACATATATAGGTAGTCTCCATTTTTATCTACAAAATGCAGATATTTATACCATGTGTCATCTGAATGCCAAAAGGTTACAGTATGTTTCCCATATATCCTTATGACATACAAATTACAAAAAAAACCCTCTAAAATGAAAATAAGGCATCCAAGTACATCAAAAACCGTGCTTAAATAGTATTTACTATGCAACCTGTGCAGAAAAACAGAAATGATCCACAACTGATTGTCTACTTGAGATAATACCAACTTTGATAAAAATCCTTTTCCTATTTTGGTAATGAGTTGTCTCCTTGTAAAACATGGTATTACATTAAAAAAGCCTCTTTCCAAACACTTCTAAAAAGCTTGAACCATGATGCCCTCTTAAAAAACAAAAACGAGCAGACAACCAGCTCTATGCAATTAGTGCATTAACTAATGGTCTGCAGAGAAATATCAGACCAAAAAAATAGGAAAATATATGTTTCACATTTTGATAATCCATTTGAATCTCACTAGCTTTATCTACACTACATGTATTTTGGTGCTCCTTCTATTAGGCGAGTAACAATCAGACTGTCACTGTTTCTGGTCAGGATGATTTACAATTTAAGCATGACCAATACTGATTAAAAAAAAAGTTCATGTCTTCTGTAACTAAAAAACAAAAGAGAAAAGCAAGAAAAGCATAGCTGCTTTTTAAAACAGTTTCCATTTTTTCAGAGGAAACTGAATTCTTCAAAGCAAAACAAACAAAGGCAGAAGCAAACTACTGATGGCCAGCTTCTTTTAAGTGCTCATCTTTCCCCTCTCCAATGCACTGTATCATTATCTTAATTCTATCCTGCTGATTCTCATCGCCAAGCTATTAAAAATAGTATTGGAAAACTTCACTCAGTTTTCTCTACTAATCAGATGAGATACAGGTGAAATAATTGCTGTAACATTATAATACACTAATGCTCAATTACTTCTCTATTATTTAACCATACTAGAGAAGGGTGAATGTCAAAATCCTAAAATAGGGGAGAAGCAGTAAAAATACTTTCCTTCTTATATAACCACTTTAAGCTATGTCCTTTAAAAAAAACACATTGTATTTCTTGGTGCACCAGCCAGCCATCACCCCAGTAAGTCCTTCATGAAGACAAACCAGCAACCTGACTCCTAGCATTGCACCCTCACCATTTCTCTCCAGAAAACTCATCTCCCATGGAAAGAAAGCAAGCAACACATTTAGTCTTGCTGGGTAAAGCCATTTGGTAATAAGCACTCCACAGTGAAAACAAAAAGCCATCCAGAGCATGGGGGCCAGATGGGATGTGAGAGTCACCATGTGAAGGAAGGTGACAATAGGGCTGTCAGTAAGGAAACAGCACCAGGAAGCACCAATGGACTGAGACCACCCAATCTGAGTCTCCTCAGGCCTGCTTATATCACAAGATACTTTGGCAAATCCTTTTCATACAGTCTCCTACTGTCTTGATGAAGAGCAGCATGTTTACCTTTCCTACTTCTCAGTATGTGTACTTTCACTAATAGTTACTTCAAATGTTTTTACAAGTTCACTTAGAGTGAAAGCTGTCTAATAACTGCCAAGCAAGACCTCATCACTTACAAGGACCAAGGTGCCTCAATGACAATCACTAATAACAGCAAGTGTACACACACGCTCATTCTTTTAGCTTCAAAAAGAGGTACAATTTATAAGAAGCTAACCAAATTTAGCATCTGATCAGTTTATGACATAGTACATGCTAAGGTGTCAAACAAGAAAATCTGTATGCGAAATGTAGTTGTGGAAATTCAAAGAACTGTTAATGCGCAAGTTAATTGTCCAAGGGAGCCCAGGCAGCTATTATTTGCTCTAGAGACCACATCCTCCACATTAAATTAGTACTTTTTAACAAACCAAGAGGCTAACCACTTACTGAGATAATAGTTTTCACCAATTTGAAGGAGAAAAACACTCCCTCCTAATTCACTGCATGGTACAGTCACTAACTTGAAATAAAAAACAGAAATTAAGGGATAAATTTGCTTAGATAAAAGCAAAATGTAGAGTGACAAAATGTAAGAGCATAAGTGGCCTTATGTAAGAGCACAATGTTGCAATTTCAGTCTTTATATATAGCATATAAATTACAACTTAGTTAAAGGAAAAGAGTGTGCAGAATACATTCTAAATCAACAGAACTATGCTGATGCAAAAGTAGCTCATTAGGCAATTCCCGCTAAAGAAAAATCTGTATACTTAAATGCACTGGTGCACAGAACATACCATTGCAATGTGGTGACTTTGCAGCTGCTGACCACATATCCCAACCAGATGGTAGGAATCTTTGCAGCTCCACTCACTGAAGTGAGAGATGGGAAAGCTAGACCTTGGACTGGTATCAGATTCACTCCCTCTCTTCCCCTGTCCCAAGTCCCAAACTGAGAGGAATTTAAACTAGGAAAATATTTTACCTTAGATGGCAGAGATGATGACACTTGACAAGATACAGATGCTACTCTCAAACACCGTGACCAAAACACAGTAACAAACACAAAAGCCTAAGCATCATACAACTGGTAAACTATGTGTGCACAGCTGTTCCAGGATGTTAGTAATTCCAGGCCATCTTGGATGAGGAGGTAGTGAAAAACAATCAGAAATCTTCCCGCCTTACTGAACTTGTTTAATCTTCTTGCCTTACTGAAGTTTCTTTTGAACTTCCTTCCCATCAGTGAAGCCCATACTGGGATCTGTTGAGGACTGGTCCTGGAAGTACTGACACACATGAGAACCTATGGCTGTCTGCCTTCTACTGTTACCATGGATGTAGCAGCAGCCAAGATATGAGCAATTGAGAGCAGGATCTTGAGCTCAGCTCAGGGTATTTTCTTTTTCCTTTATCACTGACATGTTATGAGGGAGCATCTTAGATTCTTACTATGCATTTCTACTATTTACATGGACTGGTGAATTAGAAAGCACCTGAAAAATAACATAAGGGAACTGTACTGACAGCCACAGCTCTAAAAGGAACAGATGTGAATAATCTGTAGCCAAAAGGAAGAGAGGAATGGAAACTCTTGACCTTGTTTACTTACTTCTTGGTTAAGTAATTTACTATACACAAGAATGTCAACCTAATTATGAAAGGGACACTTAAAAAAGGGAAAATCTTTATATAAAGCTGACTCATTTTTAAAAGAAGTTAGCACAATGCACAAGGCTAAAAATCACCTTTTGTGTCTGCAACAGGTACCACAAAGAAAGAATACATTTTACAGAAAAGCAAAGTCAAGGTCCATCAGGAAGCAATTAGTACGTAAAACTGCTTATTTATAACACACAGGACACAACACTTAGGATTAGGTCAACTTAACTAAGTAACTGTGCATGATACTATCCCCATCGTATAGGTTCTCTCCAAATATAATTTAGGAATACAAATTTAGCAGAAAATGATCCCTAATGAAAAGGAATTAGCAATCAGTTCTGAAGAAATAGGCTCACAAGATGATCCCTGAGTAACCTCAGGGAATGAGAGCTACATGGCATCCTGTACTGAGATAAACAGTTATGAAGACATGTACGTCTTCATGTGGTTCGTATGTCATCCCCTTCTTTTGCGCAACTTGCTTTAGCTAATAGATCTTATTTCTGGAAACAAGTAAGAGTCATCTGAAGCCTGGATTCCACTTTCTGTTTTTTCTCAGTAAGCTACAGCAGATCCACACAACATTGTACTGACTGGTAGGTCAGGAATTTCCACCTAGCCCTGACAAAGGATGACAGTGCCACACAGTCAATCCCAAAGTGTGTAACAAAGGCTCCTGCAGGTGAACAAGTCCATTCCTGCTGAAATGGGGAAAAAGAAGAGCTGCAGACAGCCCAGTTTCTTCTCCCTACAGGACAGGCTTCTGCAACAGTTACTTTCCAACACAGACACTGAAAGCAAAAGTAGGTAACTTTCCTGTAAAGTGATAGAACTAATCTTGAGAAAACAAAAGTCATCCTGGAACAGCTATTATGGACAAGAGGTTTCTAGTTAGTTGTTAACCGCATTTAAGTGTTTGGAAACCATTTCTTTAAAGATTTTTCTTTAGTGAAGATTCCAGCATACTAGATAAAATTCTATATAAAAAGCATTTTTATGGAATGATCTTTTGCATGTTATGTAGCAGATAACCAGTTATTTAGAAGTAAAAAATTATCCAGTCCTGTAAAAATGACTATAAACAAGCTAATTTGACCGGCAGTGTTGAATTCTGCTGTCCTTTACCGTTCTGTAACACAGACAAACAGCAACAATCAGTTGGAAAGCACCTGTGTCGGACTAGTACAGAAAAGGGGGAAAACATTCTCTCAACTGTGAGGCAGCAGCACCAGGAGGCTGCATATTTCCCAAGTAGGGATACATTCCTTATGCACTTACTCTGATCTGGCAATTGCCTTTGAATGGCAATTCTACTACATTGAACACTCTTGTGCTTCCACTTCTCTAAAATTCTAACAGTCCTCCACGTCAGAGGGAAAGGAAGCTACCATTGGATCTCCCAGATCTTTGGCACTGAAAAAGATACAAAAGGCTAAGTGACCTTAAACTGCAACCCAATAGCTAAAATGCTATTCATTTCTTTTGATTTACTTGGTATCCATAGCACAACTACAACTGAAAAAATAAGATAAAACTCTACATAAGATCAAATTTTAATACAGATGCCTATTCATGGTAGTTCTTCCCAATGGAACAGTCAAACAGCTACAGCTTTTTTACTAGTACAAGTGACAAACACACTTTTAAATAGGTTAAGGAAGGAAAGGGATTTAGTCTGGGAATAGGTCATAATTAAATTATCTTTATCAGCTTTCATTTTGATTCTTCTAACAAAACTCTCTCATATATAAACGACATGCAAATTCTGTATTGCCAGGGGCTGTGTAGCCTCTCACAGATTTTTGCAAAGAAAAAGCAACATTTTCTTTAGATGTTAACTGCCAAGTTATTTATTGCTACTTATACCCATAGAAACAGTATATATGAATGCTTGCATTTCCTATTTAATTTCATTGAAAAAAAATCCCAGTGCCTAAAGCTAAAAGACTCCTTTTGATCTTACCTGATTTTGTGAGAGAATTCGGTAGAAATACTGAGGATTTAAAGCAGTTTTGAAGCGTTAAATGCAGTGCTGCCTTCACTCTCATTCCCAGCTCTACCCATCTTCTGCCTGCTCCTGGCACTAGCACTCATGCAGCAGCAATGGTGGGTTATTTCAGGAAGCTGGAAATGATGAAGATTAACCTGGAAATGGATCTTTTCTGTCCCAACCAGCTCCCTGAGCTGGCTTGGCATAGGGTCCTATGATTACCAACAGTGGCTTGGGACAGGGACACAGCAGTTGAGCCTGGCATGGCTTACACTGCAGCAAAGCCCCGCTGGAACTTGCTTTTCCTCTCCTTGGAACACATACTCCTAACTCAAACAGCCTCAGTATGAGCACCCAAGTTGTGGAGCAAGAAGTGACTGCTGTGACCGGAACAGACTCCCTTGCTCTGCCCAGGCAGTCTGCAGTCAGCTGTAGTTCTTGTGCCTGCCATAGCCACTTGAACGGATACCAATGAAGCAAAAGTAGAAATTTCACATATCTTAGTGACAATCTGATTCCAGAAAGGTTCTTACCCTTTAACATGTTTTGATAAAGAATGAGGTGGGGGCAAACACCTTTCTCTGGAAGTTAAACCAGTCACAGTGTGACCAAAATGAACTGAGTCCCAACAAGCAAGGCTTATCAAGCTTATTTTCACTTTATTTGATAATGTTCCTGACAGCAGACTCTCTTGTGTACACTCCACGAAACTTTTATATTTTATAGAGTATGTTATCACACATCATCTCTGTTTCCTAAGTGTACTCCCATATAAGGCCATAAAATCCTGCTTTATTATTTGTGTTACATTCCTTCTACATGAACACAACACCTTTACTAAGGTGATGCTAGCAGTCCCAAGTTTTCTTTGCCTCTCTTTTACCGTCAGCTCCCAGGAGACAATGACCTGCTGGGACTACCACATCCAGTTCAAACTCCCTGACATATATCCTGTGTGCACCCTTCCTCCATGTCTCAACCCTAGTATTTGATCCTTGATAAAATCACATGGGGAAGCTAAAATACCAAGAAAATCCCACCCTGCTTCTGCACCAAACAAGCCCCAAACATACCCCCCCTACTGGTTCAGCTGCCCAAGGAACAGAGACTGGTGGAAGGGAAAACTTTTGGCAGCAACTGTAACCTCAAATCATACTCCTGGAACCAAAGCTAAGTCAACTATGAAAAAAAAAGAGTCACTGGAATTTGGGCTTCATTTGTTCTGAAGTTCACATAGTCTAGTTTCCAAGCACAATATGCTGCTTCAGCAAAAGCATAATTTAAAAACAAATAACTGTAAATTAAGATGTTTATATTTGTAGGAGAAGTAGAAAAGCTTTAATTTCTTTAGTCATAAATGTAGCAGCAGAGAGCGATCAATCACTAAATGAACGGTGCCAAAAGATTCAGACTTTTTAGAAGGTTTCCAAACAGTATCTTTAAAAACAGAACAATAAATACTTTATGCAGTGAGTCTGAATAACATGCACACTTCATTTTGACTCAGTGCACACATTGCATCAACAATTCATTAATATTTTTCAAAAGCCACATGATTAGAAAAAATGTTAGTACATAAAATCAGAAAGGCAACCCATAATACCAATTGTCTTTAAGTATCACTGATGATACAGATGGAAGGCACAGATGGATTCAGGGACTGGTATCATGACAAGAAGAAATACTATTTCTGGTAAAGTTTGAGATCAAATGGGCAAAACACTTCAGAACAAAAAGCAAAAGAAATCAAAAGTTGTCAACTCCAAGAGCTACCAGGTAAAGTTAAAAGCCTGAAGTCACCTGAAATTCAAAGGAGGTCATCACAGCAGTTGAAAGTTATCGGACATTTCCCTAGAATACCAGTTTAAAGTTCTTCCAAAAGCCCATCTCGAATTTACCCTGTACTGTATATATAAAATCTTTCTTTTGTTGGTGAAAGATGCAGTTCCTTTCTCACACTTTTATTACATTTCCTGAAGATAACTCAAAGCCTGTTACAGCTAGAACCTTGGAATGAGTTTAATCACAAGAACATGGCAAGTTATATGTTCCTGTCCCCACCGCAGTGAACTATGTAAGCTTGAAGATGCATTCAAGCTCCAGGGTCAATAGATTTTATAGTGAAGTCACAGAGGATAAATTCATGAAAACATGGTGCAGTGATAGGTAATTTTCTTCTATGAATCATTTAATATTATGTAAGCTGGTGGCTCATTTGAAAAAAGCGCATAGAACTATAAACAAAAAGTGAGCAGCTAGAGGTTCACAATGAATTGCAATAATGTGCTTTTGCATGAAAGATGTGCAGTTCTCTCTGCAACAGAAAGTTCCCTTCATCTGTAAAACAATTATAGTTATGACTTAACAACACTGCAATTACATGTCTATGGATAATGAGGCTCTATGCTCTAGTCTGTCTCCCTGATCTTCCATACAGCTTGTGCCTTTTACATCTGCAGACCTCTCTTCTCCCATCCCACCACTGACTTTTGTCCAGATTATTTTGAGATTTACTGTAAAAAAACCCCAGAGCAAAACTTCTCTGAAGTGACACGTGGCAAAGCTATCCACAGAGCAACTCCGATAACACGTTAAACGTGAACAGCCTATATTTCTACTTTAAAGGTCTACTTACATACCTGTTCTGCTTTGCAGAACAGAACTCCATTTTAGCCTGAACCACACTTTTGTCTGCTGGGGCTTTTATTTAAAGTTACTGTAGTGGCATACAAGGTCAGTTCATACACATGCATAATTTAACAGAAGTTAAAACTTATGTTAGAAATCTGTCAGAATCAGTTATGCTCACCTCTTTATCCATACTCTCTAAATCCTCTTTACATAGAGTGTACAGGGGCATTGTTTCAGACATACTTGGCTGGCGTTTCCTCTTAGATGGACCAGGCTGCTCTTCATTTTCACTTACTGGTAGGTCTTCCTCAAACATCTGCTGTTGATGTGGCTGAACAACTCTGAAAAAATTCAGGGGTCTCACATAAGAAATATTTACTTGATTCAGAGCTACAAATAAAACCCTATAAACAATTTATGAGTGCCCCATATCTACGACTTCGCTTAATAAAACTCTGTGTTCATCAACAGGTTGGTCAAGTCTCCCGATTAATGCTTTTATTTTTAGTCTGACAGCTTAAGTTTTTATTCTACCTTTGACAAGGAACTCACTCTCTTGCCTTTGCACTGTTCTTTTAAGTAACCATCAAACCTTTCTTGTTGCCAGGAGCTTCAGTAGTTGTAGAAGTGTTGCTTTTAAAACACATTAATGTTCCTGCACAAATGGAGTTTCTCCATCACTTGACACATTTATCATTCTGAAAGCAATGCCTACGTTCTAATGCATTTTTCCTGATCTATGCTAGGCTTTTAATTTTGAGTCTCTAAGCATACCCTTCTATTTCTTAACCTTACAGACAAGAGTTCTGCATGTAGAAAGTGCACCTCTGCAGTGTCAACCTTTAGACATTTCCCACACGCTAAGCCTGGACAAGATGCAAACCAGGCAATATTTCTTTTAGGCTAGTCTATTGAAATATGACAGCTTTTTCTTTTAGTCTGTATTCTATCACATTGTTAATTGCTGTACTTAATTCAAACATGCAGGTACAAAAAAGATTATCAAATTATTCATTAAAATGATAAAATAATCATAGCTTCATGGGAATTGCTTTATGATAGTAATAAAAAGATAGACTACACGTAGAACAACAGCAGGAGACTTCTACCTTCCTTGGGTAAATTTTTCTGTGACTATTACTTAAGTACTAAAGACTTGTAGAAGCTAAAATTACTATACAATACAGATTAGCTACAAGTACTGGTCTTAGTACTTAGCCTCCTGGAACAAATTATAGCGGCCTAGCACCACCCAGAATCCAGTTCAAAAGTCATAAAGCTCATGAGTCACAAATTATTTATGTTACCATAAGACTGCATTTGGAGAATGACTACCACAACCAGGTATAAAAGTGACTGTATTTGAAATCACAAGCAGTTTCAAGCTGCATCTACTAGGTGAGAGACCATCAACCTGTTTCTGAGGGTGACCGTGACTGAAAAAGGGTACAGTGTAGTCTCTGCTCAGCAGAGTTTCTATGCAGAATGGCTAATTTTCATCAAGCCGGGATTTACAAGAAACAGCTTTAGACCAAGAGTCCCCCACAAAAAAACGCCACTAATAACTTATGCAAATTCAGTCAGTCATAGGTAAGGTCCTACAAAATTGTTTCTCCTTTTGTGACCTTGATAACTTCTTAAGAAGGTTATCTAAATATCAAGGGTTTTTTTACCTCAGTACTTAAAATTCCAGAATGTATGAAATCTGAAAGCCACACAAACCTGTCAATTTTGCTCATTTTGAGAGCTCTTATTTCCCAAATACACACTTCTCTTCTCAGATCCCATTGATATGTGCAGGAAATTTGCATTCTTCTTTTGAATGGGAGGCAGTGAAGGAAAAGAGCCAAGGCATTGCCATGCTACCCAGATCTGCACTATCTGCTGCAGAAGACCCCCATCAGCACAGCACAACTCAGCAGCACAGCAGACACATGCCCCTTTGTGGTCTCTTATTTCTGTATAGCGGAATTTCTTGTGAAGCTAAAACAATTTGGATGCTGTGGAAATGAACTAATCAAACTATTTTTTTGCTAGAGTTTCTCACCACTGCTAAGTTTTTGAGTTGGGTGATTTTTTCTCCCCTCTACTACATTTTCTATTTTAAAGACCACACTATTTTCTTTTGCTATTAAATTCTCTCGAAAAGTAATTTTCATAGATAGATGATGAAAATAATACAGAATTCCACTATATTCTCCAAAAAGTTCTTTTAAATTATGATTTCCATGCCTTTTTAATAGGTAACCTAGGCAGGAAAAGCAGTGATGCCATTTACATTCTTAGCAAAACAGAGAATGGCAAAAAAGAAGCCATAGACATCACATACAACTTTAATAGACACAACTCTATTAAAAATATGACAATCTTGACCATTCCAAGAATTACAGAGAAGTTATATGTAGCAGGGCAGCCAAGCAGATTTTCTTAAGACTAGAAATAAATCAAGCATATTTTTAAAGAACACATTATCATATGGTTGACGAGAACGTCTCCTTTTGCACAAGAGAGTGTGAGATCATACTTGACTACATTACATACAAATATTAACTGTAAAATAACTGTATTAATAGCTTCTAAAGGCTTCTGCTTTTCCCAGTATTTTCCCACTGCTACTAGATAAGAAACACTGGGCCTTCCCATGAAACATTCCAAAAGCAATGTGAAACAAAGTCTTTAAGGTTTGTAAGACATTTTTATTTTGTTAAAAATATTTTTTAGGCTTTTACATTTTCAGCTGCTTGTAAAGTTCAGTAAAAATTAAAGACATAAAAAGGCAGGAATTTGCATTTATTTCTAATCAAATGAGATTCATGAGTACTTCTTAAAAAATAACACCATATTCAACCCTGCAGAGGTTGGTTGGTGCTTGCCAGTCTTACATGCACAAGGACATATATGTGCAGAGTGGATTCACCATTTGTGCAGGTAACAAGCACTTTCCTTGATACAACATCAGGGTAAAAGCTAAAATAACATTATCATCATGAAAGTGTTAAAAATACTAAAATTTCAGTCACATGTTCAATTTGGCACTTCATATTTTTGCTATCATAACAAGATTGATAACATTAAGTAGGAAATGTTGTAAGTTAAAGTAATTTATTCAAATCTTCAAGTATGGCTTCAGCCACCAACATCTTGACACACCTCTTCAAACCAAGCATTCGGTGCATCTTAGCATTATTTTAAACCAGGGTGCCACTTTTAACTTCTCACATGTAAACGACACCCATATTTTAAGCCTTGCCTCATCTGTTAGTGTATTACTAGTGTTCACTAAAATGTAACTTGCAGTATAACTTTTTTCTTTATTCTAGTCCAAGCTGTCATTAGCTTTTGCATTAGTTTGAACAACACTACATTACACATCTCATGACCCGTTACAACTTTAGTGTTTACTGCAATGTTTGTAGAATATTGCTTCTGTATGAAATGCAAATTGTTGAAATACATAAGGCATGTCAAAGCTCTGAAAAGCAGGTTATTTTTAGAGAGGAATCCCTCCTGTTCTCAGACAGAGAAGAGCTGCTGGCCACCAGCAGCCCCTGAGCAGCATTGCATTCCCTTCCCTTCTACTACAGCTGCAAACTTTTTGTCACCCTTCCACTTGGGCTGCAACAGCCATGACAAAAAAGAAGCTACTCAAGTCTCAGAGCTGAGCACAATAGCAAGACCTGTCACTTGAAATGTTGACTACATTAACTGAACCATCTGTAATTCACTGGTGACAGTTTCACTGCAAATTGCATGTACATATTTAAATTAATTATATCCTATTTTAAACTATGTTTCAAGTTGAATCCCAGAAATAAACCAAAAATGTTGAAATCCAACACAGTGAGAACTGAAACAGTTCTTATGAAATGGTATTCAGATAACTTGAAGCCCTTTGCAATTACCAGCCCTGCAAGGAAGAGGTTCACTCAAGCACAAGGACACCTATTCTTAGACTAAGAGACCAAGAACCATTGCTATGCCATGTGCAGCTACCACGTCCCCAAGGGCTTCCACTCACAGCAGTCCAATTCTGTTTCCCACTATCTGAAATGCAGAATCAGATGAAGATTTGAGAAACTATCAAAGAGGATTATTGGAGGCTTCGACTACACCCACCCACAACAGAAGCAGCTGTGAGTGCCAACAACTTTGACTCTGCTTAAATTCAATGGTTTAGTTACAAATATTCCCCTCTTTCTGTAGAATGTGAACAAGGGAGCACATTAAGTCTGTCAGGACACAAAATACATTGTCCTCTACCAGTAAACTGCTGCACTAATGTAGTTTTCTCTTAAGACAAGTATTATATCAAATTTTAAAGTGGATGTGAAGCTTTATAAAAAAGTTATCACTGATGTATGCATTAAGACAAAGCATACACTACTGCCTCAGCTTTTCTTCATTCAAGAAGACATAGCAAAGCTGTTTCTATTTGGCTTTTTGTTACTTGTTCACAGCCTTCCTGCTCTGCCTGCACTGTGGTATTTAAACATTGCCTTGATTTTCTCTTAGACTTTGCCAAAACACTCCTCAGGATCTCAACAGAAGAAGGTAGAACTGCTCTGGGGAATAGAAATGTGCCCCAATTAAGAGATTAGCACTTACAGGTCACCAACTTCACTGCTAGAACCAAATCAACAGGAAATGAGAATGAAAACAATTTTTCTCAGCGTAAGACCTTATGCTCATCTCTTTTCTTACAGCTGCTTAGTTGTGGGGTGAAGTTGCAGCACGGAGTAATTGCATTCACAGTTTTAGATGAAAACATCTCAATTCTGAGCACTGACAGTCACAAAAAAAACCACTGAAGTGAAATAAAAGGAGTAGAAAGGAGACACAGCCTCACTCTACCCTCAAAACCTGTCTGAAGCTCTATGAAACTCAGAGGACAGTTAAAGTACATTTCTCTCCTTTTCAATAAGATACTCAAGAAGCACCTCAGCATTTAGGAAAAATAGGCTTAGGTGTGGACAAACTCTTCATCAAGTTGTTGACAAAGGTAGGGAAACCATTAAAACCTATTCTTTTGAAAGCATCCAATGATGCATTAATATCAACATAACCCATCACACTGAAGCATCTTACAAATGTTGTGACAATTACATACAGGTACAACTTTCCCAGCTTTATTTCTAGAAAAATTCCTTTCCACAGTAACTGACCAAAAAACCCAAAAGCTTTTCAGCTCCTCTCTAGATACACGCTGTGCCTTGATTATATAAAGTTTCTAACGCTCATTTACCACGTCACAGTAAACTAAAACAGACTTTAAAAGACACAGTTAAGAAGGAACTGAAAACAGGACATCTTCACGAACAAGAGAAACTCAAAAAACCTGTGCTGACAGCAACAGGAAAGCTGAAATAAGAAAAAGGCTACAAATAGATAATAACTGAAAAAAACCAGGTTGAAATATTTAACAACATGAAGATAGAGTGGAAACATAATAAGCTACACTACTATCCTAAATCTTTACAAGTGATAACACTGCTGAAGTGGCAGGGAAGGAAGAAGAAAGGTAGAAAACTGTGTGCATTTTTAGGTGTGATTTACATTTTTTAAAAACTGAATTGCTTTGTAATAACTGCTATACTCTGATCACATTGTACAAGGGAATGCTGATCACACTTCACAAAGAAAAGCTTTGACTTTAACTGGATACTTCTTTACCACTGGAATCAACAAGCCTTCCAGAAAGTCAGATCTTTTATTTAGATAACTGGGGATGAATTCTAGATATTTTACGCATCCTAACGAGACAAGGGGTGTTTTTGCAGCTTTACACGAATTTTGATGAAGTCCAGATGCTAACCTTTGTACTTCCAAGAGTAGTCTGTCTCTTCCTCCTCCTGAATTATTGTCTTGACTTAATGATCTAAGAATTAGTAACAAGCACTCAGCCATATGGCCTTATTTCACAATGCTCAGTCAGCTACACACCTCTTCCATCACTTCTGATATGCCTCAAAAACAAAGTTAATGCCCCATTTGAAGGAATTAGGTGAAGAGGAAAATTTTATATACAAGAGCCAAATGCTATCAGGTATATTTCATAAACAAAAAACAATCCAGTATTCTAAGACCTACTAAGAAACATCAAGCTGCCTCACTTCAGAGATCAGTCAGAGTAACATTCTTTAGAATACACAAAAACTACACGCTGAATTTCTTTGGTTTGAGGTTTCCAGTTGCACTTCGGTGAGGCACAAAAAGCATCTGGAATCATAGCATCCTGTCTTCACTTCAGCTGATTATTCACTTGCGCTCATTTCCTTTTTTTAGAAAGCAAACAACATAAGTAAAGCAAAAATGACAATTTGATCAAATGAAGGGATAATGACAGTAAGATTTACTACAGAATCTAAAAACGTAGATAAATGTGACTCTTAGCTATGCTTTAGGTACCTGAAGGATGAGTGTTCACCGTGGACTGGCAAGGTGATGGGAGGAGCTGGAGACTGGATGTACATTGACTGCCCAGACGTCTGTGTGCCTTTCCTGATCAGCTTTCCAGTGTTAGGATCATAAAGTCGAACTTCAGGACCAGGTTGAGACTTCGGATGGATGGGTGTTGGATGAAACAGAGCTGTCTGAAATGTGCTGGGTGTATCAGGAAATGTGGCAGGGCTATTTTCTCTGTTAGACGAAGTTCAGAAAAAAATTGCATTAGAAATTTAAATGAGCTATCTAACCAGAACGTAAAAAATGAGCATTCCATTTTTTTCTAAAGCAGAAAAGGGAGATGGCTTGGAAAATCTCTACAGAAACATTTCTTCACCTCATTAAAGTCTCACTGAATTTAAAAGAGAAAACTGCAAATACAAGATACCAACATATTTAAATTATTAAGATATGAATTAGTGTGCCTTAAAAATTGTCTAAACATATAAAGTTACTGAAATAGCTTTCAGGTAGTAACAGCAACCCAATTAGCATAGCATGATAATCTGCATATATGCAACAAAGAGAAAAGCAGGCTATTGTATCAATCTTTGTATTTGCTCTCCAAACTAGCTCTGAGAGAAAATAAACATGTAGTATTAATTTGCAAGTCATCCTAACTAATTTTTTAAAATACTAAGCTGCCTATGATCACCCTGCTGCATTTTAAAAACATAACTTCAGAAGTGTCAGCAGAAACATTCAGAGATTAGTCTGCAGGAATCACCATTATGGCATACTATCCAATTATGATGAAGAGCCACAAAAAAAAAAGGCAAGGAAATTAATTTTTAAAAATCATCAAATAAAACAGCATGTTTTGCTCCATGAAAGCTGTGTTATGCTAAAAAAAGATCCAATTAACTTGTTACAAATATTAGAAGTTTTTACCAGATGCTTTTATGGACGTTTCTGAAGCAGTCTTGTAGCAATAACATGGTAAACCAATTCCAAGTTTACCTACTCTTTTCTTGCTATCTTGAGTTCATTTTACATGCAAATATTTGCTCAGACTTCATCCCTCCCCTAGTGTATAAGTACTCTGGACCCATAACCATTATTTCAAGCAGCTTCATTAAGGAGAAAATCTTTTCCAAAGTTGCTGCACATACAGGATTAAAGTAAAAGTACTTGCATTAAGATAGATACCTTACTGACTGAAGCCTGGGTGGGGGTGCAGTATGAAGCTAAGATATATTGCATTTGAAACACAGAAGAAGGAAAAATTTTCATGTTTCAGTAAAATGGAAGAGTAAATTAGTAGAGGGAGGAAAACTAACATTCATCTAGACAAAAAACAACACTTACAAGCCACTGTCCAGGTTTCTACTACAAACTTTGCAGTGTCAGGTCTCTGAGACAAATTAAGCATCCCATGCAAATATTCCAAAGTTTGATTAAAAACCATCTGATAGTACTTTTTAAAGACTAAGTATTTTAGTCAAGCCATAAGCAGGCTACATGTCTTTTCCTAACTTATAGAGATCCCATGTCTCAACCTAGCGTCCCATTCGATAAATGCCCTCACTTCCACATGTTTCTTCTTTTGGTGTCTTCAAGGCCTTACACACACATGTTCTGCCCTCAAAGGACATCTTGCAAGTAGAAAGTAGATCGCTAGCATTGCCAATCACACCAGTATCAGTTTAATACAGAAACCCCAATATGCCGGGCTCCTTCCTGTCTAGACATGGAAGAGAAGATCCTCTCTTAGGCTTGCAAGATGTCAAACAAGTAAGTCAAGAAGCAGAAGCTGGCTTGACAGTACCTTGTCATGAGTTACTTTAGCCATGCCACTATCCTGAAGGGGACTGTTTCTGATAGCCCTCTGACTTCCTCTTTGCTAATAATGTTTTTGGCTGTCTCTTCTATTTACTGTCACCCTAGCGCACTAATTATTTTTTACCTTTTCTCTTTCAGCACTTTCTTATCATCCCGAAACCACCTCTCACTACTTCCTTTCTTCCCGTTTTTGCTCCTATCTTCATGCCATCCAATTCTTCTTAGAATTTTCTATGGTATTTTCTGTTTCTCTTTCTCGTCACTACCAAATTTCACAAAAAAAAATGCCATACTTTACCAATTCTTCATGTAGTAGAAGAATGTGCATTTTTTGGTGGCATGAATGATCCTGCGCCTTGATGACACTCCCTATGTTAGCTTACAGATGAACTGAAAAAGGCAACTTCTCCAAATTAAAAGAGCTAACAACAGTAACTGCTAAAGGAAGAAATGTTACCACAAGTTTTCTCCTCACTGTGCTAGTTACTGAACTGTATCCTGATCCCTTGACAGTCTTCAATTTAAGCAGAAGAGAAATGGACAAAAATGGGGAGTTCTTTCATAAAATCCGTAAGAATTGCTATAAATAACTATTGTGAACTTGTCAGAAACCAATTTATTAACAAATCAGCATCACTGTATGAACAACCTATTTTCATGGCCCCTATTCCCTCAGGTTAGCACTTACCTGTGTGTTTTGATGTAGTCATCCTTCAAGGGAAAGAGCTGCTCCTCAACCTTGTCCCAGCGCTCCAGGCAGCTCCACAGCCAATCAGGGTTCACAACGTGGAGGTCCTTGCAGTCCTGAGCTTGCCGAACTTTTTCTGTGCCTATTACAGAGTCAAACATAACATAACAGTGTTCCCAGAAACACAGAAGATAAACCAGTGTGTAGTTAAAACTAAGAACATTTTGTGACCAATTGTACAGGGAAAAAAACGCAACACTCCTCCCCAACCCAACAAAACAGTCACAACTAATAAAAGTGAGAATCTAAGTAAGATGCAGTACCTCAGCCTCAAGCTGGATGAACGTAACTTTCTGAAGAACTGGCACCATGGAAGTAGTCCACTAAGATTTATACAGAAAATCCCTGCATCTTCTCTGCGTGTTCGCCCAACAAACAATACAACTTTTGTATTATATCTCCTTCACTGATATTTGTTAGCAGTCTAACAAGAAGCAGCTTTTCAATGCTGTTGAAGCCTGGCTAACTTATCATACCAGCTTTTTTACACATGGTCCCCTGCTCATACAGCGTGCTACCTTTTAACAGGCTGTCACCCACTCAACCTCCATCTGCCAGAAGTGGAGGCAGAGCAGACAGAAGTCCTTTGTGCCAAAACAGGAACAAAGAATGTGAAGTTAAACATGGAAGGCTAGCATGCAGTCCAGGTGAAACTAACAACAGTGCAGCTTGCAAGAGGTGAACTCAAATTCTGCTCTCTGGGGATGCCAGAACAAGAGAGAAACTCAGTAAAGTTGCTATAAATCTACCAAAAAGCACAAAAATCAGTGCTGTAGTTTAATCCCAGCCGCTCGTTGACTCCTCCAACCAACTCTCTCCAACCAGTGGGATGGGGAGGAGAATCAGGGAAAAAACATTAATCCTAGTGAGTTAACAACAACTAATGAAACAAAGTAAAATATAATAATACTAATAATATGCGCCCTTGTCTGTTTTCACACATGTGAAAACAATGAAGCCCCCAGAAAAAAAAAAATTAAAAAATCAAGTTTCTGAACAAATCTGACAAGGAATCAAGAATGGTAAATTAATTTGACATTTTCATCACAATTCCCTGGAGTTTCATCTTCATCACTGTCATTTAACAACATGATTTTTTACCTGTTTCAATTAAGATGAGTATCTTGAAGTACCCATATTTCTTCACATAATTTGAAGATGAGACAAAGCAGCTAATCTCAAATACTTAATGCACTTTGTACAACTTGAACTACAATCCACTGGGATAGACAGATGAACTGAAATGCACTTGAGGATTGACCTAACTAGTTGGTTAGACGGCTCAGTTTAAGACATCTGTAAATTTAAAAGACTAAATAAACAGAAAGGGCAGGAGATAACTGCCCTTTACCAAACTGCTGAAAGCTTCTGTTTCCCTACCTTTCATCCCCCAAATCCAATGGAATACAGTAGGGCTACATTTTTCTCTAGATACACATGCTTTTTCTTCAATTTAGATTAAAAGAAAAAACAATGTTGTGTGCACAAATATATTTCTTCTTTTTTCAGCTGTAAATGCAAGCAATTGCACAGTTCAGGATGTAAGAGCTGTACATACAAAGCTTTACTCCACACTAGTATCATTGCAAAAAAAAAAAAAGTTAATTTAACAACCCAAGATAAACACAAACACAAAAAAAAGTATTTCAAGATACAGCCCTGTCCAAACCTCTAATGATCTGGACATGTAATATTTTAATTTTTGCCATGAAATAAAAAATAAAACCACTGTCCAACAAAGATTTAGTGAAAACAATTTTAGAACTGCAACTGTTAAACCCAGCACACCTTTGCAGTTCAAGAGGTTTTAACATAAAACCCTAATGAGAGAGGTCAATGCACTCCCTGAAATCATACATGCCCTGATTTAAGAAATCTGTTTTCCAATTAATTATCAGTTACAAAAGCAACTGAGAGAAATTTCATACAACAGTTGCTGGAAATGAGCCAGTTTACAGTGCCAGAAGGAGCTTTGACTAGAGGTATTATTAATATTTAATTAACCTCAGTAGGAATTGTAGAAATACCTGCAGTTAGAAACAGTTATGTATAAAGCTGTATTTAATTTCTACACAGGGTATATTTCAGAGGAAATAAAGCAAAGGTTCTGAAGGAGAATCAATTTAAGAGATCTGGGAGAAAAAGGATTGAAGAAGTTAAAGACTTGGCTTGGACATTACTTTCTTTTGAGAATAAGGGAGAAAAGCAATGATGACATAAGAAGGACAGGTAAGAAGACAGCTGTTATAAAGAGGATGCTAAAATCAGGTTCATAACCATAGGAGTTTCAAGGCAAAAAAAAAAGCAACAAGAGCAAGAAGTCTCGTAGAAGTTTAGATACCTGTGCCTGGTATTAGATAATGAATCAAATATCAGACAGCTGGCAATACTGTCCTGCACATAACAGCTCTGGAGCTGACTGAATGCAATATACACTAGCACACACAACAGTTAACCAGAGCTGGTGATGTGGTTGGACAGATGGGACTATGCTGCTCCTTTTGGACTTCATCAGGGGAAACCTGGACAAAACCATAAAACTGCACCATCACCTCATGTTACATCTGTGAAATTACATGAGAAGATGGCTTCCTCCAACTGTTTTCAAACTCATGTTTCTGCACCGATGTCAGGTGTTTCATCTTGATGCCCCTTCCTCCTCACCCCCACATTCTGCATCCACATACGTCTGATTGTTTTATAGTGGATGTATGCTGAGGAGCTATGTAAATTTTTCTTCTAGTCAACAGGGTTATAACAGAAAACTTAAACATGGAAGCCAAAATGGCACGATTTTGTATGAAGTTGCTACTGGAACTAGGTGGTCTTTACAGCCCAAATGTTCTAGGATTCTATGAAAGTTGGTGACACAAACCCACCTCCCAGGAGTCAAAAGTCTTACCTTTCTCACCTCCACAACATCCAAAGCTTCCTGCATCCTCCCCATTTCTAAAGTGCCTATTGCACACTCCAGCACACTGAAAGCTGCATGAGGGAACACAACTGTGTACTCTTGGGGAGTGCTTCCTATTTCTAGCTGACATATTGACAAATCAAGATTTCACATGTATGATGTACTTAAAGCAAGATTTGGTGAAACACCAAATTTAACCAGGAGAAGAAATAGCATTGTGATACTTAATGTGCTTGCCTTCTCCTCTCCCTTTCCCCACTGTAACTTCTCCTTTTCGAATTAGGCTTATTAAGACAGAACAGCAGAAAGATTTTAATCCAAGCAACAGTACTTCTGATGCAACTAAAAACATCTGAATTACCCAGCTGAGCTGAAAACCACTTAGAGAAAAACTGATTTTCCAGACTACTTTTTTGCATTATTGTCATCTAATCACCTTTCCTTACTTCAAATTCTAAAGTTGTTCCAAAAAGTTAAAAAGGCACAGAAGATTTTCCACATGAAGCAACTGGGGCCCAAATCCATCACATCTACTCTCTGATGGATACAGTCTGAAACAGATAATATCAGAAAATGTTATTTTCAAAGCCGAGGAAGGGGCTCATCAATTCTACTTCTGCACTTGTTGAAAACACTGCTCAACCGACTGTGGCCTCTGATTCATTCTCAGCCATGAGAAATTCTGTGTGTGTACTCAAGGCTGTGCCATGACTAACCAAAGCACACGACAGGAAGAGACCACCAGCGGCACTTGCAGAACTCTCTCCTGATTCCAACACACCAAAATCTACATACCCTTATGGTAGTTTGCAACCAGGCCGCCAGACATTGCTTGGAAAACCTGATCACTAGAAGTTTATTTCTCCTCAGATGGTCTTTACGTACAGATTTTGATTTACAATCAAATCCTGAAGCTCTTCTGCAAGAAGTCCAGCCTAAGACAAGTGATGGACGTGCTGTTCTGAGGCTATGCCTAAAGTTCAGGTTTAACTCTGCACTGTGCTTTAGCAACAAAAGCAAGAGGCTTATCTGGTCAGTGGCCAAGTTTAGAGCAACGCTTAACTGGATTTTTTTTTAAAGACACAGCCCTTGAACATATTTTTCAAGAAAAAATGCTGTTGACACATCACAGGTGTAGGAAATACCATGGACTCAAATATATTTTGAAAAATAAAAGAAAAATTCAGGGCCAAACCTGACGTATTTTTATTCCTACCACACTACAATAATTTTTGAGAGATATGAACAGCTTTATCCCCCAGAAAAAAACTCCATACAGAAATCAATTACAGTGTCTTTCATCTGTTCAGGAAGGAACATAACAAGGTTTATGAAATAGTGTGATAACTGCTTAGCCAAGTGTGTACACAGCTATAACAACTCATCCTACAGTGCAGTTTACTGATGCTTAAAGCAAACAGCAGATGTTTCAAAAACTGAAGCAAGATCTATGCAGCACATAGACAAGTGGAAAGGACTATGGGGTAGCCTTTTCTCAGTCACTCAGATTTATGAAAGCTGATTACATTATGCAAAAGTCCTGTATTTTCCAGTAATCCAGGCAGAAAATATTTTCTGTGCTATGTAATGAAAAAAGTTCTAATTTTTTACAAGAATAAAGAGTTATTTTATTTCAGAATTCAGAGTACCTGTGTCTACAGGGAAATAAGCTGCCTATCTGCAGAGACAGATACAAGTAGATATAAGAATAAAAGAAATTAAAATTATTTACTCTAATAAGCTGGGAAGAATGCTGTAAAAACAACCTAAAATGGTTTTCAGTAGTTGTTCATTTCAATGCACCAAGTTATGATGATGTCACTCTGCAGGGGAATCCCCATCACTTCAAGACCTAAGGGGTAACTATTTCACACTGACTTCTCCCATTTTACATCCTCTGCCAAATTCTTCCTTTGCCTTCAAAATGAGAAAGCTAATAGTAATTATTCCCCAAACACTGCTGCAGATTAAGTATATGCCATTCCTTACATCTCAGCTAATGCAAAGTAAACATACACATTTAGCTGCTTGTTAAGAGTCCCAAGTCCGCCACTGTTAGTAGTGTCACCCAGAAAGACTGAACTAACTTTTCACAAGCACATTATAAAAAGAAAAAAAGATAAATGTATAGATAACAACGTTGCCTGGTCTCACCTCATTGACTTCTGGAAAAAACTCAAGAAGGGACATGCTTCTGTTTCCCCTTTTCACCAGTAACTAGACATCAAGCAGGCTTCAGATGTTTGCCATGGGAGCCAGAGACACAATATTTGTATGGCTTACTGTCAGCAAGAGGCTTGTAAGAATTTGCTCTCTAACCATGCAAGAATCACTATGAAAATCACATTGACAGATGAATTATCACAAATCCAGCTGTGACAGAACAAAATTTATATCCTTAAAATCTCTGATTAAGAAGTTTTTCATGAAATTAGAACGATGCAGCATAACTACACCCATCTAACCAGAGGTGAGTATAATAGTCTCCAGTTGAAAAAAAACCAAAACCCCATCACAAAACCAGAACCAGTCAATCCACAAGGATCTTACAAAGAGTTATTGGAGAATATAGTTTTTCTCACTTGAAATCCCTCTATTTCATTGTCATTGCTACAGAAATAATTATTAAGTGATGATTAAAGATGACAACAGAATTGCCCATTAGGCAGAAATGATTGCAAATTTACCTCATCTAGAATTAGTGCAATATGCAATTTAATAAAAAAAAAAAAGTTAAAATAGTTTTTCATATTCAGATGTACTTTAGTGTATGATTCACTAAAAACGTGCAGGTGGCAAGTAATTTACCTATAAAAATAGAACACAAGGATGCATAGATGCATCTACATAAACACACAATCCTCAAACTGTACATTCCAAAAACAAACTAAAAAGTCTACTGTTTCTCATTATCATGTGATGTGTACCTTAATATGTTTCTCAACACTTTTAACTCCAGAGAAATGTGTATGTTTGGGAGGGTCTCATTTACATTCATCCTATCAATTTTACCCCATCACACAATAATAGTTGCATCTGATGTATAACTACATTCAGAAGTCATCTAGTTTAAGATAAATAAAGCAACTTTCAAATGAAGCATTTTAAGATTTGAAACTGGAAAAACATCTCATATTGACAGCTATTATGTCTCCAATGAAGTATGATTAACTTGCATAATTCCTTGCTGAAATAAGTATTATTATTCGCGAAGTTTTAAAACAGCTGTTCAGCAACTGTAGTAAAACAACAGAGTCCCAAACTAATGTATCCATTGATTTCAAAACTTTTTATCACATCTTCACAACCCAGAATCCCAGCTAATCTCAATGCATCTAAATCCATCTCCTGAGTTTTAGGCTGTTTTTACTACTAAAATGTCTATCTCCATTTATATAATATGCTTTTACTATTTAATTGCCTCTTGACATATGCCCTTTCTGCACTTAAGGTCATACACACTTTTACGGAAAGTACCCTCTCTTTAAAATACAAGCCAATGAAACCAAGCTGCTTCTTATGTACTAAAACATCACATGAATAGCAGTCAACAAAAAAATCCAATAGGTGGCAGATAATGTATTTCTTTGCTTATGACATCTAAGCATGTCCTAAAAGTACCTGTAAGTTTTAGATGCTTTAAAAGATGCAGTTTTGCTTTTGGATTTCATGCGTTTGATTATCAGATATTTAGATTCCATGTAATTTCAAAAGGCCAACAATGAGGGAATCAAGGCTCAGGGTGCACCCCAAAAAAAAGGGTGCTAGAAGCTAAAGCTGCTGACCTGTTAGGTCCTCTACAGCAGCTACCAATGGTACACTGCTATCCATAACAGCTATGAAAAAACAGGCAGCTTTGTCAAACACAAACCAGAAGTTACACTAAACTCTCTTACATCTCTTTTGACAAAAAAGTACAGGTTAAGCACAATGCAGTGACAGGGTATTAGCAGTCTTAAAATAATTTGAATTCCATACCAAGGGAAACTGAACCATGAGAAGTGAATGTGAGAAATGGAGAAAGAGAGCACTGCTATACCTTTATAGCAAGCCCACCATAAACTTTTCTTTGACACAAATATTAAGTTTCTATTCAACAACTTTGACTCTTTGAGTATTACTATCACCAATTCTTAACAAAAAACTGAGACATGACACGTTACATCAGAGGGTATTTAGTGGGTCCTACTTTAAAAGCCACATTTGAGTAAAAAGAATAGAAAAATCCTTTCAAAAAGGCTGCTAAATTGTTTTAGGAAGAATCTTTCCTTTGATTTCAATGCTAATCTCAGTTACATTAAAGTCTGTAGATTATACAAAAAAGAGCTCAAGGCATGAACTGTAACAGACTAAAAGCTGCTGGAGAATTCAAGTCTCAAATACCTACCTGTCCTTGCTGCAATGAGATGTGTTGCTTTATCAGGATCATCAGCACTCAGTACAAGATTCTTCACAATTTTAGCTCCAAGTGCTGTGGCATGATAGTGTTCCCGTGTCTTTTCAATAGGGAAGTTCGTTGGGTAAAGTCCGCTAAATATTATGGTTACATCTGCCAACACTTTACTTTTTAGTTCTGGTACTATTTTTCTGATGTCTGGAATTTCCTCAATCTCTTTTTTCAGGTATTTATCATACTTTGTGTAATAATCAGTGTGAACTCGCACAAGGATCTCCTCAAGGTATATTAAATGGTCGTCGTCATCTGTATCATCATCTTCCTCTTCCTCCTCCATGCTCTGGTCTAAGGACTCACCCATTGTAATTCCAGACTGTTCACTAATCTGAGATTCTGTTTCAGCTTCTTTCTTGTCTCCAGACCCATTTCCTAAATCACAAAGGCTTTCTTGTTCACTTTCCTCTTGTGCTTCAAGATCAATTTTGCCCTGGATATTTTCACTAGGTAAAGACTGTGTGTCCCCGGAATGGTTCACCAGACCATCCTTTTTATCACTCACATCAGTGCAACTCTCATGCTGCAAATTTTCATCCTGCAGAGACTGTTTGGATTTCTTCCAGCTTCTCTTTTCCTCATTCTCACTGTCCGATACAGAAGTGGATGACTTTTTGGTATCCAATCCATCGTCACTTTCACTGTCACTAGACAGTTCAAAGTCCAAGTCATTTGTTGTCTTCTCTTGCATTTGCTGCTTCTCTGTAACGGCTGAATCAACTTGTTCTGAAAGCATCTGAGATTCTTTTGTATTTGCCAAATCATCAGTGACCTCACTGTCCATTTTGTGATCAGTGCTATCACTTAAGGAGTCCTGGACATTAACTTTATCATGAGAGTTCACATCCCCATCAGATGTTTCACTGCTTACAGAAGTACTTCCATTTGCAGCGCAAGTGTCCTTTGCAGTTTTCTTGAGACCGTTACTGTGCTCTTCTACACCTATAACATTCTTTATTTCTTCAACATCTTTTGCTGAAATCACTGCTGTATCTAATGCTTCGGGTTTTGTAGAGTGGTTTGCTAAGACATGGGCAAGAAAGAAAACATATACGTATTTTCCCTTTTTTCTTTTTTTAAGGTTAATCAAAATTTAATTTTCTTTGACCTTAAACACAGAGTTTACATATGGACTTAGACTACATTATGCTAGGAAGTGACCACTAGGCTTTTCAAAGTTGTTAAAATCCTCTAACCTAACAAACATTACTTTTGTAAAAAAGTTAATTAAGCAGCTTCTTTTTTTTCTTTAAATCACAGGTCCTAAGTAATTATTTGTTAATTCTGCAAGCATTAAAGGATTTATCTTGTAGTCGAAGTTTTATGATTACATCTTAGGGAATGAAAATAAACAGGAGGGAGAAACAGGGGCAGAATTTGCTTTGTGAGATCCTAATCCAGAACTACAGTACAAGAACTTCATTTATAAACAGCTATGTCTTTCATATATAATATATATATTTCATATATAATTCTCATAACAAAATAACTGTACTTTAGTACTTGAAAAGATATACGTATTTTAGCAACACAAAGATGCCTTTCAAGCTCAATTTATGACTGATGGAATGCAAGTAAAAGGGTAATAGTCAAAAGCAGAAGAAATAGCTTTAGGATGTGTCTGCAGATGTCTGCAGAAGTAGAGAGACAATTAAAGAAACTGCAGACACCCAAAACCGGGCACACAAATGTTCACTGGGAACATTGTATGAGATCACGCTACTTTGCCTCCCTTTTGTGTGCATGTTCCTGCCCTGCAAGCAGCAGCAGGAGTCAACTGTAGAGGTCCCACATCACAGTGACCTGAATGAGGTTGATCATATTATTCCTATTTTTGTATTGGACACTTCTATTTCAACAAGGGAAAGAGAGCAATGTCAGAAGTATTAAATTAAAAAAAAACCTCAAAACCCTTGGCTAAACTGGAAAAAGCCCAGCAATTCTTTCTTATGACATTGGTAATTATTTGGGGGTAAAATGTATTGGAAACACAATCTAGTGATGTGTACTTTCTAAATCCATTATGTGTATTACACTGCTGAGCCTGTTGAACATAAGGTTCTTGCGTCAAATGCCAGAACACCGTGTTCAGTAGGTGCTAAAAATTCACACTAATTTTATTAGCACAGTTTAGACCGGGAGGCAAGCAGAGATCAACATTCATTTTCAGCAGTGTGTTGAGGCCGGAGTTTATTACCTATTCCTCCAAGTTCCAAGGGCAAGGAAGGGGACTGAAGAGGTGAAACTTACAGAGAAGAAAAAATCAGCATGTTTTACATGAGGATGTGAGGGAGAAACTGTTCCCCTCTACATATTCTTGAACAGTTTGGTGTATTGCCAAATCGGCTCTCAGCCACAACACTTACTAGGACTCCACTTCTGCACTGTTTGCTGCCAAAAGGAATGCTCTCAGTAAGAGCAGCCCAGTTTTACCAAGCTACTCACATTTGTGCTATCAACTTCAATAGTCTGGGATTGTCCATCTGAGCACAACTGCAATATTAGTAAGACCACCTCAATGACTTATATCAATCATGTTTGAAAAGTGGACAAAGTTATAAACGTGGTTTAAAAACAATCTAATTACCTTTCCTCTTCATTTGCATTTCTCTTGATCCAGGAGGTGCATTAATATCTCCTATCCCCTGAAAGTATACATACTTCTTCACAGTTATCAAATTGGGTGCAAACTTCCAAACATCCTCTCTATCATCAATGATGCAAACCATGGAATCTCCACACGGAAAGAGATCTCTAAGAGACAAAACAGTTGATAAATTAAGAAAATTAAATTTAGAAATTTATATAGCAATGAAAGCAATTTCTATTGATGCTCTGGTTTACTATGAGCATGATCTGCAGAACATGGAACTTACAAAAAGTCAGCAATATTAAAATTATGGAATTCAAAATACAAACTTTAAACAAATTGAAGTTAGTGAAAAATAGGAAACAGATCTTTTAAAATCTCTGTCCCAAAGGCTAGAAGCAGAAAACAAGGAACCTCTCCAAGAACAAATCACTTCAACATTTCAGTCTAGTTTTCACTGGTTTTTGACAACCAATAGCCCAAAATCAACTATCACAAGGTCAATACACGACCTATATATAAATAGGAAAAAGACACAAGAAGAGTTTTTAAAGAGTAGATTCACTCAATCCAAGATAAAGGAAACAGAAGTAACTAGTATCACCCATCGCCTAGGAGGAAGAGGAGGTAGAGTACTTAAGATGCATATAAAAAACAGAGCAAGAAAAGAAAAAAAGCTTCTCATTCACTACAGTCAGGTGTGGAGGGGCAATAATTTTTAGTATTTCATAAAGCTGGATTAAATGTATCTGTCTCAGAAAAAATCTTGGCTTTATACCCTGAAAAAGATCAGAACATGAATTCAAGGCTTTAGATGACCTAATTTCAAGAAACACTAGGAACAGAAGGTGCTTTTAGCACATTTGAAAGCCAGAATACTAGGTATTCAATTATGAATTAAACTCAAACTGAGAATTTTGGTTTAATTAAAAAAACCCACAACATACAAGTCATTATACAAGATCACAAGACAAAGTGGAAATATGGTTGTTATTACAAGAATAAGAGGTGTAAGTGAAAAGGGGACGCCACTGCATCACACTCTTACTGTTCTGCTACCACAGAACCCATTAAGTAGAGTAAATGCTGCAATGCCCAACACCTCAGTTTTACTGAGATGGTGTTGATATTTAAGAGGCAAAGAAGGATATAAACACATTAAGTGCAGAGGGAGTAATTTTTTTTTTAGCATATTTTCTCTGTTTCTTGTCCTATTTTGTACAATGCCTAAGACTCATATACATACCTAAGATTCCCAGTTTTAGAAAATGGATCAATACATTCATCCCTTGACAATATCCGATGGGAAAAAAGCTTCTTTTCAGGGTCCAAAAATCCTTTTGGAAGAAGAAATTAAAGAGTTAATGTTCAAGATGTTTGTTCCTTGTTTATGTTTTATATACTTCAGCTATTTTAATTTGTACAACAGCAGTTTAACTGACAATTTTAAGGCACGAGATCATGAGGGAGAAAGTACAGTGGATCAAGTATTTGTAGCTAATTCAGTGAGATTAATTTTAAAAACTGCATCTAATTTTCTTTCAAGATGGTAACAAAACTGAGTTTGTGACAGCCAAATAAATAAGGCTGAAAGAGATACAGCAGGTAACAGATACACAGTTTTTGCAACTTACATTTATCTCTCTATAGTTGGTTCTTTAAAGCTAAATGCTCTCCTTAGCTCATTATGCCTAGGGACTGCAGAGAAGTCTCACAAGAGTCGGCAATGTGCTGTAATACTTAAGCACAGTAGGAAGTTAAGGGACAGTTCCAGCCGGAGCTCTTGCATTTGTAGGTTTTAAGTTGTACTTCTAACAACTACTTCAATACATTTACACATAATGCATATATCCTGGGATTTCTAGAAATATTTAGGCCCAGTTGTAGTAACTTTCCTGACTGCACTCTTCAAACAAACAAACAAAAAAACCCCCAAAACCAAAACAGAAGCTGTGCTAGCTGATCCTAAAGCAAGATAAAGTGCCATTATTTAGGAAAATGGTGACTTGGGTGTACAAACACACATGCACATGCTTCTGAACCTAGTCTCAAATAATGACGTTCACCTTCATGAGCAGATCACAGCCACGTAATTGCTTAGAAAGAAACTGGCAAATTACATGCTAACCTGTATTTTTCATTTTACTGAATTTGTACTGAAGCTAGTATCAACTTCTCATTATTCTTATGAATAATACAAGGCAGTCAATACTTACTTGGGAACAGTCTTTTCAAGTTTTACTGTCTTTTATTTTAAATGGTGGCCATATTATAGCCAGAAACAGAGTTCAAAAGGACTACAGACTCTATGGACCAACTTCAATTTTCTTTCAAGGAGCTCAGATTTGCACAGAACATATGTTCAACTCCTTTTAACAGTCTAGCTCCCAAGAGTACCTTAAGCTGGGACTTCAAAAACAAAGTTTCAAAAAAAAAAAAAAAAAAAATCAGTCATCACTTCTGAAAGTTGATCCTGTATGTATTTAATATTAATGTGTAATTAGAATAACTTAAAACCCATAAAAGCAAGAAAATTCTGAGTTAAGGACAGAGGTTCAACCTTAACTCACCCGACTATGCTTAAGAATTGCTGCAAACTCGTAGAATCATCCCCTGTAGTGAGACCCTTGCAGTACCTAGGCATAATGAATTGAGAGAATTAGCTACAAAGATTTATTGCTGTACACACAGATACTTTGACAAACCACAAAAGCTGTGATACAAGTTGCTGTACTCCCCAACAAAATTCTCTTCTACTAATTGTCTGAGTAAACAGGAACTCTCTACACTGAATTAGACAGAAGTACACTGATTACATGGCAAAACTTCAACGAGGCACTCAGTTGCAATGTTGCTGAGCTAAAACTGTAAGAAAAACAAAGCTGAAATAAAAAAGTCCAAATGCAGAAAGCCTGGCTGCCAGGAATTAGAGATAAGGTAGCATTCCAAAGCTTCACAGTAATGTTTTATCTATAAAATAAAAACACACTGAGGATAGAGCTCATCAAAGATTCATCTGCAAAGATACAAGCCCACCTTAGGAGAGTCCCAAGCTAAGCTACCTGAGTAAACAACACAGAAAACAGCACTGGTCTCTTTTTAAGAAGTTCTTTCCAGGTCAAACTGGTTTCTTTTAGATGTTCCCTAGTCAACTAAATCAACATAACAAACAATTTGATGTTTTCACATATCAGGGAAAGGGCACATAACATTTCATTCATCATACATCATTTGTTTTCTTCAACACACCAGGCACCCACCAAAGCTGCTCTCTCACTCTTCTCTGCAGCTGGACAGGGAGAGAAAATATAACAAAGGGTTCATGTGTTGAGATAAGGAGCAGGAGGGACCAGGACAAACTGAGTTGACAAACTGAGCTTCCATTTAGTCTCATAAATCAGACACTGTGCTAGATATGCCCCCAAGTTTCATGAACAAACCGAAGACACTATCACTATCCTTTGCCACATTAGGAAAGACTATCCAGTAGACTCACCTAGCAGAGACTATTCCCCCAGTTGTTTGTTTCCCATTATCTCCAACTGGGTCTTTGTACACAGACTTACTAACCCATATTGCCTGCTCTTACACAGACTCTCTTAAAAAAGAAAGTTTGTAAATAAATAAAAGCTAAGTTAAAACCATCAGAAGATACAAAGTTGAAAACTAACTCATACTGGGGACTTCTCAAATCCCAGAGAAAGACTGAGTTAAATAGCAATTCCCAGGAGAAGTTACATAACAGTTGGAACCAACACGAATTTGAAGAAGTCTTTTTGTAAATAAAACTAAAATTGAATTTCTGAAGAACCAGGTTACCTTCAGTTCTACTTGAGATTCTACTTTACAGCCCGGAAAGAGCTGTTGACTCAATCTTTCAAAAGCTGCGACAACTTCAGGCACTCGTGATTATACATACACACTATACATTCTGTAATATACTTGCTGTAACAAACCATACATATGAATGCCCTCAACTTGGTCCTACTTTCTAAATTTTGTTGTAAATCTGGAGTGATTTCACATAGCTTTATTGTTGCCTAATAGCGTCTGAACTCAAAATTCACTGTGGCATTTTACAACTAGCTTTTAAGCTGACATCAGTTTTAAATATACCAAACTTCTCTTACACAGAGTAGAAAAAGAAATTAAGTAACAATTGCCCAAAATAATTATTTAGTAGAGAAATACTCCAGGGAGCTCTAGATAATAAAATCCAAAGCTCATCTTCATAAACATACAGCCAGATATCACACTGTAAACATGTCAAACTAAAAAAGGGTTTAGGAGAAATTATTTCAGCAGACATAAATGGTGTTTACAAATATCAGCTAATTCCACTTAACAGCTGGCAAGAGTCAGCTGAGATGAGAGAAAAGGACTGACAAGATCTCATCTCTTTTTAAAAGCCTTCTAGGACACGAAAGGAACAGCTCAGAGTTCAGAATTCACAAAGAAATATAGGATGTATACACAGGACCTAAGCAAAGAACTTTTTTCTTATGAAAAAATCCCCAGCATTTTATTACAAATTTTTCTTTATGTAACACAGGGATAACAATAAAACATCAAACTGACAGCTCTGAGAGAAATCATTTAACCAACACTGCCATCAAGTGTTCTCTATATGTATCAGCTATGTATTTCTATAATACTGCATCTTGACTGCACAGGTGGACCAAAGACTGGATCCAGAATTTGTCCACAGATTTCAGCTGAAACTATTACTAGCACTGCACAAATAACTCACTTGCAGTTGGAACGCTTTTGATGAGGTTAAACAGCTTCAAACAGGAATCCAGAAATCTGTGGGTGTCAGGAAAAAGCAATACCCTAATTTGCTCATTTGGTGGCTATTTCCTCTATGGAATAAACGAGGTAGCTTGAGTAATTACCACAGTAAGTGTCAGCCTGTGGCAGCACAGGGACTGCAGGGTAGTCCACACTTCGGCTCAGAGATTTAAATGGGCAGAGGACCAATTCACACATTGAGAGAAGACAGGGAAAGCACTTAGACATCATGAGTTAACTAGCTCTGCAACTCCTCCCTGGCTCTGAAGGCCACTTGCTATACAGCTTCTGACCTTAGGTCATATCTTGGCACACAGACCCAGGTAAGGAAAATTGCCCCCCCCCCCCCCCCCCCCCCACTTTCTGACTACCACATATTTAAAACCTAGTGCAGAAAAAAACTATTCCTCTTTTGCCACAGAAGATAAAAATGCATTCTAAGAAGTACGGATGGGTACAGAATTGTTAATGCATTAGCAGTACACAACACTTAATCCAACAGCAAGATTGACAAAGCTTTAGAAGATTCTTCAAACTACAGTCAAAGACTGAGTGACATAGAAACATTCATTTGGATGGGCAGAACAGGACATGCCTCAAACCTTTCAAGGAAAATTAGCTGGAGACCACAAATAAGCATCACGTTCTGATTACAGAAATATTGTATGTCATTCGGAAGTCTCTTATACTTGTCACTGCAAGCTTCTTCTATGGCATTTAACATGCATAAAGAATTGTTTGATTATATATTTTTTTCTGAAGTGTTTTTAGAGCTAACTAGGATAGCTAGCTCTCTATTTTGGAATCTTCCTTTCTTGCCAAGAGGTGTGATTACTGGGACACTGCTGTTCAAAGCACTCCTGGCAATATGACAAAAAAAGCAAATGTAGAAGACAACTTAAAAAAAAGCTAGGAGATATGGAACAGTAGCATGGATAGTTTAACAATCAGAGTCATAACCTAAAATATTGTTAATTGTATTGTCTTTGACCAACAGACTTGATAAAGGGAAGTGTGAGGAGAAAATGCTCTTCTGACAGGGAAGACTAAAATTGGCTTTAACCCCGTCTTGGCAGTTTAAACACATCGTGTCCCTCCTAACACGATTCAGACCCATACACTTGCATAACCAGGGCAGGCTTCTTTTATGCTTCTTGGAAAAAGGAAAATATTTCAGCCAGTGACCCACACGATAGACTACTACAAGTTTTCACTTACTAGGAGAAAATATTTTTAAGTTCTTGAGAAAAATGTGTGAAAATACCGCTAGATTTCTGTTTTTCATAAAGTAAGTGCATCTCAGCTCCAGGACACAAACAGAACTGCTGTAAATTGACTTATAGCAGCAGAACTTCCTTTGGTGAATGGAAACAATGTGGGGTGTGGCATTCCCCACAGGATGAGATAATGTCAGATCATTGAGTTTTATGGAACAGGTACATTAGATTTGTAAGACAAGAGAAGTTGCATCTCATTGTTAGGATCCATAAACATAATTTCTTACTTAATAAGAAGGCACTAGTTAACAATCCAATTCTCTAACCATCAGTAAAGCAAAGCACATCTCATGGGAAAAAAAGGATTATTTCTAAAATTACAGGCCAGACAGGCACTGCCTTGTAAACAAGCTAAAAATTCTACTTATAGGACTATTTAGGAGGTGGTTTTGCACAAAATAAAGAACAATTACTTGAAAACAACTGCATAAAGAAAATTAATTATATGAGTACGAAGGCAGGGTAGGTAAGTATTGTTAAATGTAACATACTACTCACCTGCAATTGTATGTGCATACAATCTGCTGCCAAAAGTAAAAACATGTAATTCATAGAGCTTGGCAATTTTTTCCAGGAATTCCTTACAATGAGGACGCAAACGTGTGTGCAACATAGGCTCACCTCGACCTAACTGGAAATGAAATATTCCCTAGAAGAAAAAGCACGTTGAACATTATCAAAATAGCAAACAAAAATGCCAGCATTCCAGAACTACCCTCTTCTCTCACTTCAACTTTATTTGGTCCAACTAGACCAAAGCAAGTTTTGGCCACAAGATTACGTGGATGAATAAAATCCAAAGCCCATTTTTGCTCTGTGCCAGGCAGTCCAACAATAAGGTTTTCAAATGCAGGAAAGTCTACTGTTGAAAAATTTATGATGCAGGTGGCTTTCATTCAAACCTTTATTTATGGCAAACCAATCTGAGAAATTTCTCAACCTGCTGCAGATCCTGCTTCAGGAAAGTTCAGGATCTCACTATAATCAATACCTCTCAGTGAACTTCTGACAGATTCATTTCAATATGCATTGAGCTCAGAGAAGTATTTTCTTCATCCAACAAAGTCTATGTGTATGGAAACACAGCATCAGAGAGCAAACCAGGAAGGAAGCTTGCAGATAAAGATCCCAGTTAAAACGCTAACCCTAAAAACCTCAAAATATTTTTAAAAGTATTTTTCTTCAAACCATACACTCATACAGATAGAGGCCTTTCAGACACACTACTTCTTTTAATCTTTACGTTGAATATTCACAGCTCCCTTTTCTCTTAATTGCAATGTACATTTCTAGCTTGCTTTTTCCTAGCAATTGTGAACATATGCTGAGCCCACTGGACATGCAAGAACGGGAAGAGGAAAGAAAAGAACTAAGCAATAACAATTTACATGATATTGATGTTTGAGTTTGCATCCTCTTGTTCAAGCCACTGTACACATTTCAACACGTTTCTTGTTTTAGAGCTTCCAAATCAGAAATGTTACAAGCCAATACTCCTTGTCAGTTCAAGAGCAAGAGTTTCATGAAGAAACTAAACAGCAACACACAACCTCTCCCTGCCTCACTCCCCCCAAAAATATTTTTAAAAAATCTCTACACATACTCATGGAAGGACAGACATAGCAACACACAGGATTGCTCAAAAAGGGACTTTGAAAAGTAATTCACTGTGTCTGCCTCAGACTTGGAGGGAAAATAGTCTCATTACTGAGTACTCAGCTTGTGAATTGCAGAGGAAGGAAAGCAGAGATTAAAAATAGCTACCTGAAACATCTCTCAAAATGATTAGAAAGGAAAAGCGCAGGAAAGCATGAATGGAAAAAAGAAAACATCAATTTAAATGTAGAGAAAAAGGAACATATTATGGAAGACTTGTTTCTCATTTTCTTTTATTCTTCAACTACAATTTTACCTAACCACAGAACGTTCTTTTAAAGAACCGTAATTTAAATATTGTCAGAAACACTCCTGTTGCTACACTGGCTTGCAAGTTCACCCCAAATACCTTATTGGACATTTGCTGGCAGTGCTGTTCTGTAGTATGGATCAATGTCTGGTCCAAATCTACCATGAGCACCAGTTTTCTATTTCGATGTAGTCGCTGTTGATCTTCTCTTCCCAGCTGCTCAGCTTGCTGTAACAGAAATATTCACCGCTAAGCTTAGCTTCATAGAAATAAATTAGGTTTATGGCCTTTTGTTTATTGTAAAAGTGAGAAGCATTTCCGCTACAAACTAACTGCACAAGAAATGATGCCTCAGCATAACTGTAGCAATGGCAGCCGTGCAACAATTTTTTTACAGAAAAAAATACTGCTCTCAAAGTCTGCTCTCAGACCTCTGGGACACTATTAACTCTTAAAATTCATGAACTCGACATAAAACTTTCAAATTTAACAAATAAGTAACCACCGATTTAATTTAAGTCCTAGTGTCTTGATAGGAAATAGCAGTAGCTTTGAACACAAAGGATAATTCATAAGTAGGTCTGAGAACTTTTGACTGCTATGTCCAGTAGTTTTGCATCATTAAGGACAATACGTCTGACAAGCCCACACCGAGTATAAAACCGAAGCTGCTGGCGACAGAAATGATACCTGCCAACTTCAGGTTACAGAATGTATGTCTTCAGACATAAATAGTTAAGATCATGCAGTTCCACATTGGCACTAACAACAGAGACTTTATAACCCAGTAAACATGAGCGAAGTCTACTCCTCTTGCATGTGTTTACAAACTTTCCAAGTACCATGTGAAGCTCTGTGTTCACTTAATCACTTCTGATAGCAAGTTGCAGTGTTACCCTCAAGACAGCTGAACTTAAAAGTAAAGTTAAGTTAGAGCACCACGAAGCAGCAAGATCAAGTGCAAACTGCCCTTTGAAACACTCATCTATGATGGGGACACCTCTAGCTGCTCACATCTTCATAGTTCCCCTCATTGGTGTTCTTTGAAGAATTACCAGAGACAAAAAAGCAAGTAGCAACGTAAAAAAGTTAAAACAGATCAGGTTGACAAAGAAGATAAACAAGAATGTTTATCTTCAAAATAAACATGCTCTTTCCCCCTACACAAAGATTAACAAGCATATTTTGATAACTCAGATGAATATTTGAAATATTAATGAATTCAGAATATTTGGAATATTTGAAAAATAATGAAATAATTTTACCATAAAGGTAAGTTGCAGACAAATTAACTTCACTATATCTAGTGGGTCAATTTCAAGGTGAAGGCTAAAGCTAGTTTCAGAGACACTGCAAGCTTTGAACAGATTTCAGCTAATGGAACTTTTCACTAACTGTTCACTCTTAGTGACAAAAATGTTCAACTAGAAAGTTTACAGGCTACTGTCAAAGTGCCATCTTTTCAGTACACAGCTCTAAAAAAAACTGGTAAAAAATCTGATAAAAATCAATCTACACTACAATAAACTCACAAAAGCCTGGGGCTACTAATGTTCAATCCCAAATTCCTCTTCAAAGAGAAGCTAAACTTCCTGTACACAACATTTAAGAAACTACTATAATTAAGTTTCTCAATTGTGGTGCTACTGTGAAAGGTGTGAACAAAGAAAGCACGATGGTACTTACCTCGGAGCTAACTTTCAGTTCTGGGACGCTGTGAACCATTGATACAGTTGCTGTGGATAATGGCACGCTCTGCTTTCCATTCTTGCTTCGTATCCTAATCACACAGGGAAGAGCAGCATGACATGAGAGAGAAATAGCTTAGTGAAACGTTAAACAGACCAAAATCTGTAGTCTCAAACTAATCATCACCAAAAATTGATTAAAAAGAGCTATTTTAACTAACACACACTTTCAAATTCTTGCTAATGCAAGACAAAATGGATAGAGATCAAAGCAGCTCACCAGAAAAAACCCTGCAAAAAGTCAGTGTAGTAAGTTATACTTCCATACAATTATTTTATGACAAATGACACTAAGATGAAACACATTTAAGTATTGATTTGCATCAAAAAACAAGCTATAAACTAGGTATAACTACCAAACCACTCAAATTTAGAGCTATTCCGCTTCGTTGTCTTTTTTTTTTTTTTTTTTTGCAATTACTCAGCATGCAATTATATGCTTTTTTTCCAAGCTAGAGTACGAAAAATTTAAACAAAGGACAGGCAAAGTTACTCTCTGCACAAAGAGTGACTGCTGCTTCACAAATACCATCCAAAAAAAACCTCATATATGCTCTTCCCATTGGCACAGAGTGAGGAATTCTTTGTATGCTCATGTTTATTTTATTTATGTGCATATTATACACACAGACTTGGTGGTACACAGACACGTGCATATACAGATAACAACACAGAAGAGGTGTCACCCTTGTGTACATATGACACAGAGCGTGTACAAGTGCACACACGAGTAAGAAATTGCTTGAAAACTGACCAAGAAACCCTGTATAGGATCCCTTTCACTGGCTTACAGCTTATATCAATGAATTTATTGGGAATTCTGACATTTAATTGATGATTCACCAATATTAAAAAATACTACCATACAAATTTTGTCCTAGGTGACACATGCACATGTTTTAATTCTCCCACGTACCAGTCCTATTAAGGACAACGTTTGGTATCAGACCTACAACAAGAGTTAAACCAGATTTCACTTTGTGACAAGCAGACTTCTGAGGAACAACTGTACTGAGCTGAGTTGATGCAGACACAACCACAGACAGGTATCTTTCACTGTACCATAGTGTATGGCAGCACTGATGTCCAGAAACAAAAGGTATTACTTGTCTAAAGTTTACATGCACATTTTAGCATCTTACATCCTTTGCTTCAGAGTTCAGAAAAATCTCATATATAACCCTGAGAGACATTTCAAATGAGCCTTTAAAAATTATTAACTGTTTTCAGACCATTAGTTGAATGACTACTAAGAATGCTGTACTTGCTTTTCTCCAAGCAAGAAAAGCATCACGGCTTTTGAATTGTGTTCCGATGTAGGCTCAGCAGACATAACACAGTATTTCAGATGTATAAGCCATTTTGTATAAAATGAAGACACATACATAAGACACAGTAAGAAGTATTAAGTGAAAAAATCTTAATTTGCTGGATACCTTGAGTTTTTCTGGATTTTTCATGAAACGATAGCAGAACAGTATTTAGACGTGACTGTATTCAAACCTCAAATCAAATATTCATTCAGGACAGACAAAGCCCTATTCATGATTATCCTAACTTCGCTAGGTTTGCCAAATGTTTATAAAATATTAACATTCGACTTTAAATAAGAAGTTATATCCAAACATCAACCAGGCTACTTCTTGCATAGCACTCTCAGTATTCAGTCCACTTGCACTAGTTTGTAGGATAATGTTCACAAAGTAATTCTTAACATGAGCATGAATTAAAAAGAAACTAAAGTATTTCCAGACAAACAAAATGAGTATGCAACATAAATTTATAAAATCTAGGCAACTATATAGCCTGTTTTGGAACAGCTGTTGAATTAGTAATGTGATATGCATAAGAAACATTCTCTTTACCAAGCAATGAGACAGAGCAAAGGAGAAATACAATCATCTTTTGAACTTGCTTTCTTTTTCGCCTAAGGCTTAAATTCCTTTAGTTCCATGGCAGAATGTTTCACAAAAAATTGAAAACAGTTAAGAAGCCTTAAATTGAAAGCACTGGAGACAAGCTAGCTCCTATTCAGACACAGTACAAATGAAGCAAGGTCGTATGAATGAGACTGCTATTACCTCTCAGCTATTTGCACCTGCACACATAAAGCTCTCAAGTTTACTAAGCCACTGTTGACACACCATACAACTCTCAGTCTCCGTGGTGAGTACATGGAAAGCAAAGTGTGACGAGAATTTACCTCTTTACACATGCTCCTTATATTTTCTACCTAAGTTACCCAACATCATCTCCAAGAAAAAAGAGCACGCACAGTTCTTAAATCCTAAATGAGTGGAGACCTCAGAGCAGCCTTCCAGTACCTGAAGGGCCTAAAAAGAGACCTATAGAGGAACTATTTATATTTACAAGGGCATGTAGAGATAGGACAAGGGGGAATTGCTTTGAATGAAAAAAGCGTAGGTTTCATTAGCTATAAGGATAAAATTGTTCTCTGTGAGAGTGGTGAGGCACTGCAACAGGTTGCCCGGAGAAGCTGTGGATGCCCCATCCTTGGAAGTGTTTAAGGCCAGACAGGATGGGACTCTGAGCAACTTGGTCTAGCGGAACGTCTCCCTCCTCATGGCAAGGGGGCTGGAACTAGATGACCTCCAAGTCCCTTCCAGCTCAGGATATTTTATGACTATATTTAGACAACAAACAGATGGAAGAGCTTGAATCCCTAATCGGAAGCAAGGAGAAGTTGGAAAAAAGAGCTGACAGTACTTACTGAGTTAAATCCTGGCCACATTCTGCACACAAGCCTTTCATAACAACAGGATGGCTGCATCCTTCCAGTCTCACCAAGACAGTCCTGAAAAAGATGTAGGCATTCCATTTACAGTAGGTAGATCACAGACATGTAGATTAGTAACTCACAGATTGAACGAATTCAAAGAATAAATTCTGGTTATGACATGAATGTCAGCCCCTTAAGATACATGCTTTTGCCACAACATGCTGAAAAGGACAACCACCTAAATCTTCAAATTATTAATTTTCACAACTTTAAAAGTCACCAAATCATATACTAAGGTCAGTTTCTAACCACAGTTTAGCAAATAAATTCAATGAGAACAAGTATTGTTTGTCCAGAAACAGTTTACATTCACTTAGATACAACTCCCCATACATAGATACAACCGTACGGAACTACACAGTAATGAAAACCAAATGCAGAAACTTCAACATCACAAAACAGCTTAGATTCTCTTATTTAAAATCACTGAGTCCAACCATTAACCTAACACTGCAAAGCCCACCACTAAACTATGTCCCCAAGCACCACATCTGCATATCTTAAATTCATCCAGGGATGTCCCCAGGCAGCCCATTCCAATGACTGACAACCCTTTCTGTGAGAAAATTTCTCCTCAAATCCAGTATAAACCACCTCTAGCACAACTTGAGGTAATTTCCTACCATCCTATTGCTTGATACTTGGAAGAAGCAACTCCCACCTGGCTAAACCCTCCTTTCAGGCAGTTGCAGAGTGAGAGTGGTAAGGTCCCTCCTTGAGCCTCCTGTCCTCCAGACTGAGCATCCCCAGCTCCCACAGCTGCTCCTCATCAGACTTGTGCTCCAGATCCTTCAATGTCCTTTTTGTACCGAGAAGTTCAAAATTTAACCCAGGATTTGAGGTGTAGCCTCAACAGTGTCAAACACAGGACCGGATGAGCTCAATACCAAACTCAGTTTATTATTTTCATGGCAGACATATATTGCTTCAATCTTCTCATAAAAATATTTTAATTTCTGATCCTTAAGCCTTGAATCAACACATCTTAAAATAAAAACATAGAAAAGGGTATTTTATTCTTTTCTTTTAAACAATGGCTAAACCAAACCAGAAATTAGAGCTGGAAACAGAGAAATGCAACATTCACTATTCCAAACTGTTTAGAAGACGAACTCGACTTTTCAGTTGAATAGTCCAACTAAAGTGTTCCTTGTCCAGTTATCAAACTTCCAGGTCTTGAAAATATCATTATTTATTTTCTTTCAAACACTTAACAGCTATTATAAGAGACTTGTTTTCTTCAATACAGTTGGAGAAACTGATCTTTCAGACTTACTTTTCAAAAATTTTAGTAAGTAGATATAGTTTAGCTACTACAAAATTTCACCAACTCTGTGATAATGAGCTACAACATCTCCCTAATATTTAAAAAAAATTAAAAGGTCAAGCAGCTAAAAAAAACCCAACCAAAATGCAAAAAATAACAAAATCTGAGCTCTTTCATAAACTGGCTGTAGTGTTTTAAGTGTGGCTTCAAACCTGTAGGCAATAAGCAGACTGCAACAGGAGGAAAACTGTTTTGCAAGCTCAAATCTTGCATTCATATATCTGACTACTAAGTGTTTGGGAATTCCAAGCAGAAACCCACTTTCTAAATAATACCTGCAACTGCTTACTTGCAGTGTGTCCCTTATTCTTCAACAACCAGAAGAATGATGACTCTACTAACAAAACTGTAGTTCGTGCCCACAATGAGAATTATTTTCTTCTTTGAGAGCAAAAACTAGATGCAGGTCAGGTTTATCTCAAAAGAAGTCTTCACAAGCCATCATACTACCAGTATTCCCACTTACAAAAGTGCAGATCTATGTACTTCTCACTGGCAGACATTATCTGCTTGGAAATTACATCTCCTCTTCCTGTGCAGGCACCTTAGATCTTCTCTTTATAAACATGGTAGGTGTTTCACAGAAAACAAATAATTAGTCTTGGCTCTTTAAAAGAGCTGCGCAAGATAAAGTATTTTTGTGGCCCTTCATTAGTGGCAATTCACTGCAGATTATTTCACAGATTTCACAGAATTTAGGTCTCCTCTCATCCCCTTGTTTGCATTATTTGATTCCTCTCCCTACTCTCTTTAACAATATGTCTATCTTGCTGTCTTTTACACTGATTCACTGCTAAGCTCCTTTTTAGGCTACCAATTCACACTAATGACCATGTCAGAATTTTTCACCCTCACCATGTCTTCAGTGTATGAATCAGTAATTACAGACACACCTAAAAGGCCAAAAAACCCACCCCACAGTACAAGCTACAGAAACATGCTTAAGAGACTACAGTGACTGAATTTATACCCTACATAAATTGGTTTTCAATAGTTCAGGAGGAAAAGAGCCTTTCAATGCCAGCTTAGAAGGCACAATATCTCTAGACATTCTCTACTTTGCAGTCAAGGAAATCTCACACTCCAGGTATGCAATAGGGGAAGCTGGCATACTCCTGGGCTGAGGTGTGATTCAGAATTGGATGGGTAAGAGCAAAGATTTTTATTAGAAAATTAGAGTTCTAAATTATTCACTGATACTGTTCCTAAAACTTCTCATACCAAGCATGACCACTCAATAGCAGTTTTTCCCCTGCAAAATCTAAACATAACCAGAACTCTTGGCCACACTTAGATGTGCTAGAGATAAAATAAAAAGTACACGATACCAAGTCCTCTGTCATACTGTTCTCTGTGATGTTTAACTCAAAGGACAGAGGAAGAACTCCAGAGCCCTGATAAACTTCTGAGCAACATACAACCAAATGGTCAAGTTTCAATTACAACTGTCAGGATCTTACGCAGACTTCTCTCAGGAAAAAAGCCCAACACTACTTAGTGTTGCAGAAAGCCTGAACTCTACTAATGCCTAGGCATACTTAAATTTTAGCACATGTGCTTTAATTAGTAAAAAGAAGCAAACACAGACCTCAAGTAGAAGGACTTTTGTTCATGTCACACCTGGAAGCTCTCCTTTTACTGTTGAAGTGAGGGATTTTCAAAATGTAATGGCCAAGATCAAAGCAAATTATGAGAGAAAAGTGAGCAGAATCAAGGTGTGCATGTCTGGTTCTACAATGGCTGCATATACCAAACATGGGTTCAGGTTTCTGCCTGTTCTCTTCTCCAGGTCATAAGTGAAACCCACTTAAAAGAACAGAGCCTTTCCCTACTCCATTTCTACAAAGAATAAACAGATTTCCCCCTCCCGCCCCCTCCAAATATGAGGGATTACAGCACACTTTACTGCTGGCGACACTAATAGCATCTTCCTCTTCTTCAGGACCTACCTGGTCATAAGCAGAGCTCAACTGGTTACTTCAACAATAGCATTCCAAGGAAAATGCCACAAAAGATGCTAAATCTTTTTCTAGTTTTACAAACTGTCCCAGCTGTGCAGATGAGCTGGGTGAATCAACTGGGTAAGAACCACTGGGCTGTGACAAGCACACTTTTTTTTGGGCAACTGTGGAGGTGGTAGATCATTCCAATACCCAGACTGATAGCTAAATGACTGCAAGAGAACCACAAACTACCTACGTAGCTTCTTTGGTACAATGAAACTTGAACCAGTAAATGAGGAAACGCAGTCTGGACTCTGATTCACATTCCTTCCAGATGTGCTTGTAAACAACAGAGAAATCAGGTGTGCCATTAAAACAAAATTTTGGTTTTTGTGGCCACAATCATGAATAGGAACAGACATTCACCAACAGCCTAAGGATGCACGTTACCATAAGGTCACCACCGTTCTCCCAGCACTTCCACACTTACATCGTGTTTCTAAACCAAGTCCTTTAATAACATCTTCTTTAAGTCAGCAGCATGGGAAAGGAAAAAAAAGGGAAAGCTTTCATGAAATCCAATACGATTTTTTTTGCTTTTATTAACAGAGGAAGTCAACGTCTGTGTTAATCCTAAAGCCTGGTCATTACAGCTGACTTCAAATGGAAGAACTTTGTATCAAGCATAACCATAGCACTTGTTCCTGGTAACTTAATTACATTGGAAAGCCAAAACAGTTCTCATGTCTGTGCTGCTCCTCAGTTGTAGCAACCAGTTTACCAAATCACTGAAGGGAACTCACTGCAAACAAAAAAGCAATCCCTTAAAGGTTTTAGTAGCGCTTAATTTTATTTTTGGTTGTTTGTTTGGTTTTTCTAAGCATGATCTAACACTTCAGCAGTAAGTGCAGGAGTTGAAGGAGAACAGAAACAAAAACTTCTTGACATGTTTTTTTCCATGGTAAGTTAGCTACCTGCATCGGTGGGCCAGCTGCAGCACATGAGTACGATGGCCATGAGATCTCTTTGTGGTTGTCTTCAGTAAAGCTCTGTATCTTAAGGATACTTAGCATAACACAGGAATAGAGAGGTTCCCTCTGTTACTTAGAACTAGTCTAACCTGACTGTACATTAGCCATGGCCTTCTATTACAGCTTGCCTTCACTTCCAGAGGCAATTGCTCCAATGACATGCTGCCAGAGAAAGGCAACGGTCTTTCTTTACTCCCCACCCTCATGTTTCCCCTCCTCTGGCACTTCCAGAAAGGACTATTTCAGTACACTGCAAGATAGAACTCACCAGTCCCAACCAAGTTTTCTGCTGGTTTTAGAGTCAAGCAGCTGATAAGAGCAGTCTATCAAGGGTGACTGATCAAAGCTGCAAATGTTTTACAAACAGGGCTAAGACTGGGGAAAAGACAGACACAGTTTGAACAACTCACATTTTCTCTCCACAGTAACCAGGCCACTTTGTTAGCATTTATCTTGCCTATCTGTCAAGACTAGCTTGGACAACTCCAAGTCATGGAAACATAAGTTTTATTTATTATCTTAAAGTCTGTTTCACGGTACCATGCATTGGCATTGAAAATATAGTGCAATATAGTGCACATTTACAAGATAAAGCTACTGCCCTGCACTGACTTGTACCTCATGTGAGTGTTGGCAGCCAAGCAATGGCTGGGTTTCCTCAGATCTGTTTGGTATAAAGAGAGACATCAAATACCACAAGAAACACACAGACCAAGTTGTCACTGTGATCACTCAAAGCTGCTGTTCTCAATCTGATGCCATATACTCTTCCAACTAGCATTAGGAGATGTCTAAGTGTATCAATGCAGCAAAAGGAGATGCTGGTGTGCAAGTGAACAGAAGTCATTGCCCTGGTTCTGCAGAATGCTCAAGAGGGTGTTACTGGCAAACTGTCAAGGGGTAAAAATATCAAATGAACACATCTTCAGATCAATGATTATTAATACCAACCATTACTGAATCAACCAACCGATTTAGAACAAGTATGAGCACAAAATCTTTTAGTTGTCAGATGAAGTTAGATTCAACCTAAAGCCTACTTCTACAGTTTCATTAGTCAGATTTCTGAAACACCGACATTTTTGTTTGCTTATACCAGAACAGTATTTTGTGGCATGTGTCTGCAGCATTTAGAACCACTACTAAGAGCCCTCAAGACCAATTTGCATCAAACCACAGCCTTTGTTACATAGGACTCCAGTTTTGTAGCAAGGATTTTCTCAAAGCCTGAATCACCTTGGTCTCACCATGTAAGAGTACTTAACAACTGGATTTATATATTTATTTAACCCTCATTAATGTCTGTGAGGAAGCTGAGAGAGTCCTTGAATAATTGATTAAAAATACCAAGGATTCAGAAGGACACATGGCCCTTGTTGCTACCAGCAATACATGGTCTATAGCCTCTTGAAGCTGTTGGAGGAAATGTCTCATCAGTCCACTACAGCAGCCACTTGACTTACACTCAAGGACAGCAAACACAGACAGCTATATATCAAATACTTAAAAGCCCCAAAGGCCTCACCCAAACAAGTCAGACCTTTTGATAAAATCCCCCAAAACCCCATGCCCTAGCCCAGCCAACTATGTAACAACTGCTGTGAGCAGCAGCTCACAGAAAGCACAGTTCACACTTCAAGGCGTCATCTCAGTTCTCCAAAGCTAATGGGGAAATTAAGGGTCTTGAGATTATTTTTCCTCTGTTAAATACAAACTATTCACAACTATGAGTTTAAAGTGTTGTGAACTTTTTTCTTCTACTTTTCAGGCAAAATACCTATTCAGGCTTAGACTAAGGTCATAAATGCCAAGAGAAACATAGGCCCAGAGTTTCTGGGTTTTATTTATAATCCAAAAAACATCTTATGCTTGAAGTAAGTCTATTTCCATGACTCGCAAGGCTTTACATATTTCCATTCACTTCCGGAGAAGAGTCTTCATTACAAGCAAGGAGGTAACCCTCCTTCACCTTCTATGCAGACATCTGTGAACAGCTTCTCGCACGTTTCAAAAAACCACTGCTAAGAGTTAACAATGTATAATAAAAAGGTACAAAAAAAAAAAGAAAAAAAAGCAAATGGCCTTGCAGCGCCCTATGCATAAGATCTAGTAAATCTTTCAATATTATTTACAATGTGGTTTTTTTTATTTAGAACACTTTAAACCAGAAGTAGTATTATTTAGGAGAATTCAAAACTAATTGTTTTTAAAAGGGAAAAGGTAAACATACAGTTCTCAATGCTTTTACATAGAACCCCTTCAAAACAATGAAATTCACACAGAATGAATCCAGAAGCGGAAAGATGCAAGCTTGTAACTCTGTAACTTGTTTCTTTAGCATTAAGTACTTCTAATAACTACAGAAGAAAACAGGCTGTCATATCTCAGTAATTCACTAAAGCAATAAACAGTTCTGCAGTCCACTCTCCCCATTACTGTTGTCAACTATTGACATTACTTTTATGCCTTTGCTTTTCTATCACCACTTCTCTCTGACTGACATGCAGCAGTTCCCAAATACTTGCTGCAAAACTCCCCCTGAGAGTTGAGGAACATCCATCTGACAGCAGGATCAATCCAAATCTATGCATAGGAAATAAATACATGCGATAAACCCTGGCAACCTAGGTGGCATTTACTCAAAAAGTTGAAGTGACTGAGTAGTGACTGTACGGCCTTCTAATTGACACAAAAATAATTAACCTAAACCTGAAATTTTCTCAAACCACACTTCAACTTTCACATCACTTACTCGCAGATGAACAGTCACAAATCCAGGTGACAACAGTCTTGGACTAATCCCACCTCTGACTCATTTTTGGTTTTTTTCAGGCATATACCTCTCCTTCAGGTAAAGTCACATAATTCCTCCTTATCTCAGACCAACTTACCACATTCCTCCTATGCCCAGTCAAGATCACCTGTAATTACCGGAACAAATCTGGTTTGCCTCCTGCACCTGTAGGCTCACATCTAGATAATCAGCAACAGATGAACACCAAGACAGCCTGGACACCACAGCAGAGAAAAGTGACTGAGAAATAGACCATTTCAAACACACACACACAGCTGACATCAAAGCTATAAACATGGGCTTTGCTTCTTCCTGTGCAAAGAAGTCTGGGAAGATCCTGTGGTATCCCCCCCTCTGCCTTGGAAAGCTGCATTTATCAACAGAATATTACACCTTCTCCAAATATTTTATCACCTTCCCCACTGAAACCATGCACTTAGGCAATCACAGTCCCTTTGTCTGTTACTTCCAAACAACAAATAAAATGGGAAGAGGCTTACTGCAGGATGCACAATCCGCAAGTCTAACAGCTTCCTCCCATCCTTTCCTTTTTTAGATACTGCGGCAAACTTATCTGGACATGGCAACCTATGTGCTTTCCTCTGGGACTTACCGTTAAACCAAATGAACTTCCATAGGAAAAATTAACAACTCTTAACACCCTTAAGAGCAATTATGAACCAGACTGTCCAAAGTTACACCACAGTGTTCAAACAAGGAGCAGCAGCTCCACATTTGACAACCAGATGACAGCAACGGCATCATGTGAGCCCAGAAACCTGACACACTCTGAAAGCAGAGGACAACAGCTTAGAAAGCTGGCCACCTCAGAAAGGGTAAGTGTGATAAATAGCAGTAAAGTTAATTAAATTCTCTTCTTGAGCAATGCCTTCCCTGGGTAGGACCACTTGCCCCATCGCCCTTCCGTGAATGGGAATCCACAGCATTCACTCCATTAAGCTTCAACCAAGACCATTTGCCTTTCACACCATTTCAAATGCTGTGAAGTCTTGGATGTAATTTTTAAACTAGGAAGCACTAAAAAGCAAACAAATAGGCATTATTCAATTCTACTGTGTCAAAATCACTGCCTTATGCTACAGTTTTTCTCAAAACACTTGTAGAAAAGCAATTTCGGTTGTGTTTTTTAAGACATTAGTGCAATAGTGACCTGGCAATATCCCAATTCTTGCCTTAAAAAAATGGAACATTTCCTTTAACACAGCAACACTGTGTTAAAGGAAACTGGGGGAACCTTTCCAACTTCCAAAGCCTTTTGAAGACTAGTAGTCTCTCCTGCTGGTGACAGTTCTATCCTTCCCCTATTTCCAACTCCATAGGTCTAACTTCAGCAAAACCAAACCTAGACAAAAAGTATAATCAAGATCCTTGAACTGTAACCGGTAATGCATTACTTGCTCTCCAAGAAGTCATTTCATGTTCCTCTATATGCTTTAAAAGGCAACTACTTCTAATTCAGCTATCCATATATGGTAGAAGACCTTAAATTAACCTTTAGTATTTTTAACTACACAAAACAGACATCCATAAGAATATTTCATAAGTGACAATTTACAATTATTTGTCTATTACCATTCTCCAAAAGAGCTCCCAAAAATTAAAGGCTGGCAGCTCTTTACTAAGCCTTGAGGCTAGTACATCCCATCTGCAAATACTTTTATATATTATTGTCAATGTTTAAGATTTTGAAATACCATCACCCCACATTCACTTTTGTTTAGTGAGTCCAAATGTAGCATTAGCCATTTACCTAAGGGGAGTCTTCCACTAGGTAAATCTGACTTTGAAAATCCAAACAGCTGGGATCCCTACCAGGATGAGCCCCTAAGTTAACACCAAACACACAGTCATCAAATCAGAAAGCTCCAAGTAGGCATGCAAGTTGTACTACTGAGATTGCTCAAGAGAAAAAAAACTCTTTGGGTCAAGACAATCTTTTGGGACAATTCAAAGCTAAAGTCTTGTTGCTCTCTTCCTTCCTCAAACTTTTCCAATCCCTCCCAGTTCAAATGGCTATGTATTTTGCAAATAAAAATTAAAGGTCTCATTTCAGTTCTCCCATTAGAATTTTTGTCCATACATTTTCTCTTCAGAGAGAAGAATTACAGATAACCATGTGGCAGTCACTGAGAAGAAACAACATGCACATTTGCCTTTGAAAAAGACTGGTTTTCTAAACAACTCGAGTATTAAAGTAAAGCCCAAAAATACCCTAAAGAAACTACACAGCAATAACTAATAAAGAAAATCCATTACCATTTGGGTAAAATACAATCTATTTCCAGCACAGACATCTACAAACCAACATTTTAAAAAACCTGCTTGTAGTTCTACAATGGGATGCATAAAATGGTACCATGAGCTATCTCATTCTGTCTGCTGGCCCATACACTCACACACAGCAAAAAGCCCTTGAGCAACTCATAGTACAAACTAAGAGAGTAGAAAATCCCCCGGTTTGGGAGAAAACTTGTAAAAATAAGAATGTTACTAAAGACTATCATACAGAATGTCATATGAAACATATACAACCTCAAAAATCTTATTCCCCAGTGTTGACATGCCATTTATTCTCTTAATGATTCTACTGGCATTTACACAATCACTTTGATCTGACCTATATATGGGCTACTGCTGAAAAGATAAATTACTCTTTCCCTACATCACACTCCTCTTGCAGCAACTGAACAAAATGAGGGAATTGCTTACTATGAACCATTTTACAGGAGGTTGGGTGGGAAGGACAGAAAGAAAAAAAGATGAGAAACCATGCCATCTTTAGCTCCATGATTTCCAACACCCTACTCAATGCAAGCTGAAGGCACTCAAGTCGGAGCATCCCTTCCAGCTAACTCTTGTATTAGCATGAAGCAATCAGGAAACCATGGTCTAAGAAAGCCACACTGAGAAAAACTGCATACTCAAGGCTTCTACAACCACACTACTGGTAAATTCCAAGACTGATGCCTATTTCCAACCAAACCTGATTGAGCAGCTTGATTCTCTTAGATAAAGAAGCTCCGACAATTTTTGTGAAAAATGGTCGTGTAAAGAAAAGGCACTTTGTCCTCTACCATTCAGTGCAATGAGCTATACTATGAGCTTCCAATTGTTAGGTGCCTAGGAATAGGAAAAGGAGAAGGCAATGAAAGACAAAAGCCCTAATTTAAAACTTGCATCTTTTTCAATATCCAGTTCAACCAAACACCAGAGAGATAGCATTCTTTTAATGTTTCTTGGTATCACAGTAAATGGCAGAAAGGAGAGGGGAAAAATATAAAAAAAAGACACACAAGAAACAAGTCAGAAAGACGCATACCGGAATTTACTAAAAGAAATAATGCAATGAATACAGGCATAAAAAGGAGTTAGACAAGAGATACCGTAAGCTGGGATCGTTACGTATTATTCAACAATCCTCAACGTTTAGCACTGAGGGGTTTTTTTTTTTTAGACTCTTATCATTAAATATTTGTCAGGATATTATGAAAACATTTGTGTCTAACAAACAGCCAAGGTGTTTTTCCTGTACTTTGTTAAAAGTGCCACCACTTTAAAATAAACTACAATTCATTAGCAATTTCTTCCCTTTGGAAGAATGTAAAATGCATGATGCTGGGGTCTGGGGTTAAGTGGACAGTAAACTAGGCCCTGAGCCTATGTGACATTAGATAACCAAAAGAAGATACTCTTTTTAAAATACATAACCAAGTTTCTGGCACAAAAAAATATCAAGCAATGACACAAAAATCTACAGTTTTAGAGAACAAATCCCCACCTCTTTCCTGCTATCTTCTCCAAAACCAAAAAATTACAAGTTTTGCTTCACTAGGATCCAGATAGTTTAAACAAGATTTTTATTACAATACAAATATGCTGTGTAGAAGAATGTGAATTTTCACTATTAAAGGTATGTGGTAAGCCACAAAGATACCCAGGTTAAATATACAGGTAATAAATATTTTGGAAGACTTTTCTAATGTGAACCAAACATGACCCTTGCAATAGTCTGTCCCATCAGTAGGGCAATCACTTTATTTTAGAAACGCTTATTGAAATATTTGCATAAAGCATTAATACTGACCCAACCGAGAATCCTGACATACCTGTAGCAGCTTCAGAATGATTAAGCTTGATGGGTAACAGGCACTAATAATACACAGAGCAGCGCAAGATTTTTGGCGTTTTATTTGTTGCTCCTGCTACCCCTCAAAATCATGCTTCATTAACATCAAAGGCCTTTCATTAACTGCTTTCTGTCCTCCCTGTTATTTACAGTCCTAAAAGGTTAGACATCTTTCTCTCTCACGTTCCAGTCTGACATGCGATGCAAGCCTACCTCTGCTAGAATAAGCAAAAGCTACCTACTGCCGGCCTGCCTTGGGCTCTCCCCTGGGGAAAGTTTGCACCCCTGTCAATGCTAAAAAGTGGGTAATCAAACTACAAGAAAATTAAGTGCTATAAATGTGCAAAATTACTTTCACACAGCAAAAGATTTCATCTCATGCCCGGTCTAAAAGAAAAATAACCAAAAGTTAGAAATGTGTCTTCTTAATTGGGAGAGACTTGTGCTAAATGATGTCTTTATTTCCAGAAATACTATGACCTAACGGACATAGAAGAAAACTCATCCACTCATATTGTTTATCCTCAAATAAAAAGGTTTAATCAGCTTATCTTCTCATGTTCTAAAGAAAAGGAAAAATATTTTCAATAGAATACTTCTACAATGTTCAGGGTCTGACAAATACTTGCAAATATCTTTGGTTCATAGAGAATTTGGGGCTAAACCAGCCAAGTTCATTTTTCTGAAGGTAGCATTGCACCTACCATTCTGGATAGTTTGGATTATAAAAAGAGCATCTTCTGCAGATGGTGAATAAATTTCAGCTTAGTGTTACTTACTTTAATCACACCTGTGTTTTAATAAAACAAAATCTTAAGGTATATTGAAATATTGTTGATAGTGAAATATTATTTCAATTCCACAAAATGGGAAGCCACAGGCAAGAGATTAAATGCTTGCAAAAAAACCTTTTAAGTGACCAAAGAAATGCAGCTATGTCTTTAACTGCTGACGAGTTCTACTACCCTTAGGTCATGCTTATTCTACCTCTTCACCTGAAGTTTTCCCTTGCAGTCACCCAGTAAATACCACTGCAACACGCAACAGAGGAACCAGACTGAAAAGTCAGAATCCCAGAAGCATAATGCTTAGCAATGGCCAGTATCAAATACTGTCTTTCAGTCGTGTAAGATACAAATATTCCAGAAGCCAAGAACAACGGTAAGAAAGAACACCATTTATTTTCTAATTGTCTCAAAGCAAGAACTTGCTAATTATAATCACGTGACTCAAGACTAGACAAATCCAGTAAGAACACTGAAAAAAAAATTGTGCATTCCAGTCCTGAAGTTAACATTGAGCAAAACTAAAACACTGCTTAATCAGACCCAGACTACTTTAAATTGATTACATTTTTCACTTAGAATATTTTTAGTTTCGTTTTCCTTCCAAGCGCTTAGCTAACACAATGAAAAGACCAGAAAAGGTTGTCTCCCCTTGTATTTAGCGCTAGCAAGATGAATTTCATCATGCATATGGTGTTTTAAAATTTCAGTCTGTACTTTTAAGATCTTTTTTAGTCTGACCTAGCATTTACAGTACCTTTGTTCTACCTCAGGTATTAAAGATTGTCCATGCTGCACCAGATGCAATAGCAGAATCCTGATGTGGCACAAAAGGAAAGCCACAGTCTTATCTCAGAAAGAGTTATCTCTATAGCAAGAAACACACAGCTTGTACCTCCTCAGTAGCACATTATATTACTGACTGATATAAAAATGCATCAGACTGGGTTTTTTTCTTGAATGTTTGAGAGCACCCTCATACACAGATGCTTTGCATATACTAGTGAATTTCAATCAAGAACGTTTAGGCCAGGCTGCTCTCACCTAAAAATCAAGAGAACTGCAATCAAACAAAATAGATTGCTGTCATAAAACAGAGGAAGTAGAGTGTTCCACTAGCTTCCTGTTGAGAAAAAAAAATCTGCTCAAAGTACAGGGTAGCAGGCTATTAGACAATTTAACCTAGAAATCTGAGAGGCCCACTATCTATCAGGCACTTAAGAATTTAAAAGTTAACCAACATACAGCCTTATCAAGACAAGCCCATTGCTAAACTATGGAAAAAAATGTCTCCTTTAGTCCCTTGCTCTTCCCAAAGTTAAAATTACAACGTCTTGTTTATGCTTGTGAAGCCTTATAGATGAAAACATCTACAGTACTAAAACATTTAGGCTGCCAGTATTATGTGTAAGGTACTTAGTAACTGTAAAATGCCTTGCTGCACTGCTGTTTCCTACTAAAATTCCTTCTACTGAGCACAAAATTATCTGTTTGCCCCCCGAGTTTTGCACCAACCTGACTGCCAAACTAAAAAGACTATATTAGGACAAGAGGCAGTAGGCAGAAACTGATGCGTAGCAAGTTCCACCTGAACACGGGGAACAACCTTATTGTGCTGGCGACCACGCACTAGAAGAGGTTCCCCAGACTGTGAAGCCTCCCCCACTGGAGATCCCAAAACCGTCTGGATGCAATCCCATTCAACATGCCGTAGGGCGACCCTGCATGAGCAGCGAGGTTGGACCAGATGACCCACTGTGGTCCCTTCCAATCTGACTCGTTCTACGACTTTGTGATTTCCAAGTAGCTTTTCCAGTAAGAGCAGTTTTTAGAGAACCCCGACACAGCAGGAGATGCACAGCTCTCTGAGACAGGGCTCACAGCGAAGGGCTCAGCTCTGGAAAACGGGAGTGAAGCACGATCCCTCAGCACCTCCCCGGCCGCTTTCTCCTCCTCCTTCTCCTCGCTCGGCAGCTTCCCTGCGCAGAGCTTCGGAGGAAGGGCCTTTGTGAGCAGGGCCGGGCCCGGCCCCCTCGGAAGAAGCGCGAAAGCCGCGTCCCGCCGCAGGCTGCCCGCGCCGCCCCCGCCCCGCACTCACCCGGGCGCGAGGACCTGTCCGGGCCGCGCGCAGAGCTCGCGCACCACGCCGGGCCGCTCCGCGCGCAGCCTGCGCTCGGGGCCGCCGCGCTGGGGACGGGCGGAGGCGCCGCTGGCGGCGGGCGGCAGGGGGGCGGCGGCGGGGCCGGCGGGGCGCGGAGCGGGTGGCGGCGGCAGCGGGGCGCAGAGCGCCAGCACCGATCCGATCTGCACCGCCGCCCCCACCGACACCTTCCACTCCAGCAGCCGCAGCGGCCGCGGGCCGGGAGCGCGGATCTCCGCCACCGGGCCCTCCGCGCCGGGCCCGCCGCCCCGCTCTGGCCGCTCCTCCATCGCCCCGGCCGGGCGCAGAGGGTGGGTCGGGAGTGCCCGGCAGTGGGGCCGGACCTAGCGCTGCTGCCGCCGCCGCCGAGAGGGCTCTGGGCGCCACGATAGTCACCGGTGGCGCCGACAGCGGCGGGGTCACGGCGGCTCCGCGCAGGCGCCGCACCGCGCGTCCGGCCGCGCTTAAAGGCACAGGCGCGGGCGGCCCGGCCCGCGGGGCGGTGCGGGGAGGAACTACGGCTCCCGGCAGCCCCCGCGGCCCCGCCCGCCGGCCCCGAGTGGCGTCACAGAGCCAGCGTTAGAGAACATCCCGAGTTCGGACCCACGGGGATCATGGAGTCCGACTCCTGGCCCTGCACAGAACACCCCCCAGAATCACACCATGTGCCTGAGAGTGTTGTCCGACCATTTATTGAACTCTGTCACGCTTGGTGTTGTGACCGCTTCCCTGGGGAGCCTGTTCCACTGGTCAGCCATCCTCTGGGTGAAGAATCTTTTCCTAATATCCAACTATCTTGGTTTAACCCCAGCTAGCAGCCACTTTCTCACTCCCCCACCAGCAGAACTAGGGAGAGACTTGGAAGGGTAAAAGGTGGAAAACTCATGGTTTGAGATGAAGACAGTTTAATAGGAAAAGCAAAAGCCATGCACACAAGCAAAGCAAAACAATGAATTAATTCACTTCTTCCCATGGGCAGGTAGGTGTTCAGCCATCCCCAGGAGAGTAGGGCCCCATCACATGGTAACAAGTTGGGAACACGAACACCATCACTCCAAATGTTCCCCCCTTCCTCCTTCTTCCCCACACTTTATACACTGAGCATGATGTCCTGTGGTCTGGAATATCCCTCAGGTCAGCTGGGGTCACCTGTCCTGGCTGTGTCTCCTCCTAGCCTCCCAAGCACCCCCACATTCCTTGCCAGCGTGGCAGTATGGAAAGCAGAAAAGGCCTTGGCTCTGTGCAAGTCCTGCTCAGCAATAACAAAACATCTCTAAATTACCAGCCTTGTGCTCAGCACAAATCTAAAACACAGCCCCATACCAGCCACTGTGAAGAAAATGAACTCTACCCCAGCAAAAACCAGAACACCAGTCTGAATCTCCCCTGGTGCAACTTCAGGCCATTCCCTCGGGTCCTGTCACTGGTCACCACAGAGAAGAGATCAGTGCCTGCCCCTCCTCTTCCCATTGTGATGGAGCTGTGGACTGCAATGAGGTCTCCCCTCAGTCTCCCCTTCTCCAGGCTGAACAGACCAAGTGACCTCAGCCCTTCCTCATATGGCTCCCCCTCAAGACCCTTCACCATCCTCATGGCTGTCCTTTGGACACTCTCTAATAACTTTGTATCTTTTTTACATTGTGGTGCCCAAAGCGGCACACAGCACACGAGGCAAGGCTGCACCTTCACAGAGCACATTTGTACAATCACTTCACTCGGCTCTGCGCTGGTGCTGCCCGAGGCCTGGACCCTGAGGAGCCTGCAGAAGCTCTGCAACACTCTCTGGGTCTCCCCTGGGTCAGAGGGCGGGTGGAAAAGGAGAGCACCCTTGCCTGGCAGAGCAGCCACCTTCCCTGGGCTCTGGCCTTGCCCTGCAAGTGCACACTGGCAGGGCAGGGAGGTGGAGTAGGGATGTCTGGCAGAGAGGAGTTTGGATGTGGACATATTCATGGAGGAACTTGGATGTGGACATGGAGCTGTGGAGGCACAGCCTAACAGGGACATCCCTGCTGTTCTCCACAGGCCAGCTCCTGACTGGAGCTGATGTCAGAGATGTCCCTAAAGGCATGTGTGTGTCTCCATCAAAAGATGCCATGGACATGCTTCCCACCCATGGCAGCCACATGGCAGGGTACTTTTATCTCTTCAGCCACATGCCAAGGATGGGGCCTTGTACCATGTCCCAAGCCTTGTGCAGCCTGCCACAGAGGGATGAGATGCTCTGAGCGCCCATGAGAATGCTCAACTACCTCAGCATCTCTTGTGCTTGTGTAGCCAAAGCACCAAATCTTTTTACCTTGTTAGTGTTCCCTGAATTAATGTCTTGACTTAGGAGGTCAGAGCAGCAGGTGCAAGGGGCTTCCACAAGAAGTCTTTTCCAGAGAGTGACTGGCTTGCTAGTGGATAGCATTTTGATAGGGATGTTGAAGAATACATTTAGCGTGTGTAGCTCAGTATGCAGCTGCAGTGTGAGCTGCAGGTTGAGCTCTGGAGGGGCAGGAGCCTGAGCCCGAGCCCAAGGCAAGAGGCTGTCAACCCTTTGCATAACAAAGGGCCTGGGGACCTGTGGCCCAGCCAGGGGACTGGACACCCAGAGACACAGCAGGAGCTGATGACTCCAGACTTTCCCATACTTAGACTTAGAGGGTATAAAAGCCCAGGGTTTCCTTTGTCCCTCCTTGGAAGCACACAGCTCGAGCTGTTACTTTGATATTGCACCATGATTAAATTATTTTAAGGATCTGGACATCAGAGACTCTGCTAAGAGAAATCTGGTGTGACTGTGAGTATGGGGGGTGTAGCTGCAAGGGGGCCTTGGTCCCATCTTAGATGATGTCAGAGTGGCTCCAGGATGGTCAGACTGGGAAGTTCCCTTAACAGGGAGAAGCCTGCCAGCATACAGTCTACAGGCAATCTCCAAACGGTAGGCACTCCTGAGTTTTTCCCTCTTAACATTAGTAGAGACATCTTAAAACAAGAACAGTGTGGACTGGTTGGGAATTGGATCTGCAAGACATTGCTATGAACATCATGATGAGCTTGGGTTGTGAGGCAGCCACCATCACCAACAACCAGAGACTGGAAAATTTTGGAGTGAAAGTTGTTGTGCCTCTTTTATCAGCTCCTTGTACACAGGCACAATGACACATTGTACCCTAGTGTGTATTATTCTTAATGTTCTTTTCATGCCATCATGTGGCATGTGGTAAAGCTACTTCATGAAAGGTGAGTACTTTTTGCATAGTATTCCATCTCTCTCTACTACTCGTGTTGCTTTATTTGCTCTTTCTTAATCTGAAATAAATAAAATCTGAAAATCTGAGATGAAAATAAAAGTAATCAGCATTGAAGAAACATGCCCATGTCCTTTTGCACATGAAAACTGAAGTTTGAATTCCCAGTGAGCACTGATGAGGCTACCTTTGAGCTCTACCAGGAAGTGCTGACTTGCAGCATTTCTCCTCAACTCTCTTCTCAGTGTTTTTAGCTCACACCCAGCCTTCTTTCTTTTGTAGGGTGGATTGATGTTGTTTTGCTCAGGGGCAACAGGCTGAGGACTGCCTCGAGGGTGCAAGGGAAAAAAGATAGCCTCAAGGAGCAGGAGAATTCATCAGGAATTTCACTATTGTTAAAACTGTTTAGACTTCCAAGTCTAGCAAAATCCGGTTCCATCAAGAATGGTAGTCATAATTGTCAAGGAAAGGCTGAAATAATAGCTGAGGTGGGAGGGGACCTTTGGAGATCATCCAGTCCTAACTCCCCATCTCAAAGCAGGGGCAACTAGCAGGTTGCTCAGGGATGTGTCCAGTTGGGTTTTGACTGTCTCCAAGGATGGAGACTCTACAGCCTCTATGAGCAACCTGTGCCAGTGTTCAACCAACCTTACAGTGAAAAAAGCTTGTTCTTGTGTTTAAGTGGAATTTTGTGTGTTTCAGTTCGTGCCAGTTGCCTCTTGTCCTTTTACAGGGCATCACTGACAGGAGTCTGTCCTTGTCTTCTTTATCAACCCTCCCCCACCTCCATCAAACATTTATACACATTGGTGAAATTGCTCTGGAGCCTTCTTTTCTCCAGGCTGAACTGTCCCAGCTCTCTCAGCCTCTTCTCACATGACAGATGCTCCAAGCATTTTAATAACGTTGCGCCCCTTTGCTCCTGTTGTTCCAGTATGTCCATGCCTATTTTGTACTGGAGCCAGCACACCCAGTGTGGTGTCACTAGTGCTGAGTCTAGGGGAAGAAGCACCTCCCTCAAACCTATTGGCAGTGCTCTTCCTAGTGCAGCGTGGGATGCTGTTGCCTTTTGTGCCGCAAGGTTTATCTTTGCTGGTTCAAGGGGAGCTTGGTGTCCATCACTGTCCCCAGGCTTTCACTGCAGAGCTGCTTTCCAGACACTTGGCCTCTAGCCTGTCCTGGTGCCTGGGGTTGTTCCTCCCCACAGGCAGGACTTGGCATTTCCTTTTCTTGAACTTCATGAGGTTCCTCTCTGCCCATTTCTCCAGGATGTCAAAGTCCCTCTGAACAGCAGCACAGCCATTTAGCCTGTCACCCACTCCTCCCAGCTTGGTATGACATGCAGACTTGCTGGATGTGCACTCTGTACCATGGTCAAGATCATTAATGAAGATGTTAAACAGTATTGTTCCTGGTATTGTCCCCTGGGCAAAGCACTGGTGATTGGGTAACTAGTGACAGGACACTCCTAGTATGGCATGAAGCACCAGGGACAAGCTTCATATTCATATTTATTCATATCTTTTTTTTTTTTTTTCCATTTCTGCCATAGAGAATAACATCTTTAAGGAAACCAGGAAAGACTGTTAATTTTATTTGGATTCCCTGAGTGTAATCTTGCCTTGTGTTTGAAGATTAGCTCAGGTAAACAAACTTTGTTGGTACTGAATGTCCCTTTGTTGTATGTGCAGAAGACATTCTTGGCAGCAGAGCAGAACCATGGCACAAAAATGATCTGGCTTTGTTTGCCCTATACATATCTCAGACTGATGGTTATTCTGTTTTCCTTTTGCCTGCTAATCCCTCTCACTCAAAGACACACATTTAAGTTCATGCAGCTTTAGCTCCTGCCATTTTCTTGAAAGCTGGCCTACCACACAGCTTTTTTATGTTTCAATGCCATGTCTGTCCTACCAGACCTCCTTGGAAGGGTAAGAATAAACAGTATTTGATCCCTCACTGGTGGGTTTGATGGAGTGACTGAATTCTGACACTTCAAGTAAGGGATGAAGCGAGAAGAGCTCACCTCCTCTTAGCAATCCCGATATGTTGACTCTTATGTCTGGAAGAAACTAAAGGTGTGCTGCAGCTTCTGCAGTACTGCTGACCTCAGGAAGCCTCTGCAGCCCTTCCTTCCACAGGAACTATTTTGTGTTTCTCTGCATGTGTGTGTAATTGTGCAGATGAACTGCTCAGACGGGTTAAATTCTGAGAATTTAAAAACAGAAATCTACGTAATAATTATTATTGTTTCTGGTTACTTTGATTGCACTGAGACAAAACTTTATAAAATAATTGCACCAATCAATCCTAGGTAGGTACAAGGGAAAATCCCTGAGATGGCATGTGATGAGAACATTCGGGGAAGAATCTGTAATGCTATTAAGCTAGTAGAATCCTAAGGAGCACACTGTGTTAAGATGCTTGACTTCATGTCTGGTTATACCAGATGGCTTCCATCAAGAGGCAGATGTTTTCCCCAGCCTTCCCCTCAAAAAGGACATCAGAATTTAACCACACCTTTGTATTTGAATACATAGCATGACCAAAAGCATATGGTGTAGATATCAGCCTCATAGAACTGTTGGGTGAAAGCACTGGGGTGGTAGATATAGCCTTGTGGAAAGCATTTCTTGAAAATGCTAGATTTTTAAAAATACATGCATTGTAAAAATACAGCTGACTTCCAAGAAGATAAACAAGATAATCTGCAGTGTAGTTACTTAAGGTTGAAACATGCTTAGGTAAAACTTCTTTGAAAATAAAACACACGTTACCCTGCTTCATGTGTTGTAGCTTTAATGAAAATTTAAAGTGCATTATATAATGCCTCTTAAAGATGACTTAGCTGAGTATTTTCCTATTCAGACCGATGACTGATGCTGTAAGCCTGTCACAGCATATTTAATCCTCACTAATACCTGTTCCATAGTAATTCTTGGGAGTGTGTAGAGCACAAGGCGGTCAACCTCCCAAAATCTCCAAGTAGCTTACAGAGGTCTGCAAATGGGGAAGAGCCACAAAGCTCTCGCTCCATACCTCACTGCTCCCGGGGGAGCTGTGGGGTAGTTTGCAGACAGGGTGTGACAGCAGCTCACCGGTGATCCACGGACCCTGCTCCAGCCTGAAGCCTGGGTGTGCAGCTGTGGCACAGGGTGTCTGGGCAAAGTCACTCTCGGCTTCCCCTGTGGCTGGGGATTTGAATGGACCAGCCGTCCTGGTGCTAGACAGCCCCGTTGCCAGCTACGTGATGTAATGTTATTATGAGAGCTGTTGCTGAACTACTCAGAAGTGATGCTGAAGTTGTTCAGGAGTCACAGATTGGCCAGTCCCTATGGCAGGGAGTTTCTAGCTGTTTATATATAATTCCTCAGTGCAAGAAGTCTACAAGGTGGTATCACATTTAAATATTACGAGAAAATATTCAAAAGGTCTCACAGCTCTTCTGTGCCCAGGCACCTCATTGTATCCACTGTGATAACCAGTGACAGATTCCTGTTGCGGAAATGAAATAACCTCGTCCTGTTGTCTGAGCAATTCCAGTAGGAAAGGAAGCTTTACTCTCCTCAAAAGCTGGCAGAGCTTAGTATCAGAAACTAAGGCAGCTTGTGCTGTATGTGAGCACCCGTGTAAAAGCGGTTTGGGTAGTTTCCATTGTGGCAAACCTTTCCTGACTCTAGATTCTTGACTTCTTAGCTAAGGACCTTCTGCCAGGGTTTCTTCTGGCTTTACAGAAGCAACCCAGGTAATGACTTTAACACAGAATACAATAAAATGTGTATCTGTGGTTTGATCCCACTCCCACTGAACTATTGGAAATGTTGTCAATTGCCTTCAAAAGGAGACAATGCAAATTCTTAGTGTTGCAATAATCAATTAGCAGGCAGTTTATATTGTGCTGTCACCAGCTTTTCTCTTTGTGTCTGAATATGCGATCTTCATACTCTGTTAACAGAGGATCTTTACTTTTCCAGAAAATATCTTTGGCAAAGCTCTGTGCTCCTCAGTGGAAATACAGCAGAGACTAATTTAGCTTCTCAATTTTTGTTTTTCTTGGGCAACCTGAAAGAAAAAGATATAAAAAAAAACCCCACTTGTGAATGTTAGTTTTACATTTTCCCTGCAGTTCCTTTTCTAGGGTTAGTATTGCACTGATGGATCTGCATAGGTGTATGTTCAGCAGTGCAAATACTTGTGCATGGAAGTTTTTCTGTATAGCACCATCCAGACTGCCTCATGCCAGATCAGCTGCACAGGAGATTACTGCATGTACATCATCAGGTGTGTGGCTGTCTACCCGTACATACTCCATCATAGACACATCCTTTTGGTCCTGCCGTTGAAAACCCTACAGACTGTTGTCTTCAGTCATAAAGTAAACCATTATTTACTGAGGTTAGGGCTACTCCCATGATGCCTTCACAGTCATGCTTCGCATCTTGAAGCCCACATAATTTTGAAATGCATGACTCGGAAGCGTGAATCAACACGTCTCCCTTTCCTTAGCAGGGATGTGTACAACTTAACATCCCTTCCCTCCTCTGCAGAAGAGGGACATGTCAAAACATTTTCATTTCAGAAGAGAAGCTGATGACAGAGTTTCCTGTGCCATCACAACAGAAGTTCATTCAAGTGCTAGACTGGGCCATCGACCAGACAGGATGGGGAATTTTTATAACCTAGGCTGTTTGTGACTGCAAAATGTTAGAGCAGCCAGTGCTCTGGTTTCCAGCCTGTGGTCTGCAGGCTTTTGGGACTGGTGAGTCCATGGATGGTGATTAAGAAAGACACTTTGCTGTCTAGTAGTCTACAGCTGGGAAAATTTTTCCCCCCTCACATCCACTGGAAAATGTATAGAGATGAAAATCAGCCAAAAAGCCCTGCCATAATGAAACATCTGCTCTTCTTATCAGACTTGTGTGAAAGGTTTATTGAGCCCAAAATTTTCATCTTTCACCGTGCCCCTCCCTTTATGGAAGGCCACACTTGGGGAAAAAAAAGAGAAGAAAAAGAGAAGAAGAAAAAGAGAAGAAGGAAAGAGAAAGGAAAGAGAAGAGAAGGGAAGGGAAGGGAAGGGAAGGGAAGGGAAGGGAAGGGAAGGGAAGGGAAGGGAAGGAAAGGAAAGGAAAGGAAAGGAAAAAGGAAAAAGGAAAAAGGAAAAAGGAAAAAGGAAAAAGGAAAAAGGAAAAGAAAGGAAAGGAAAGGAAAAGAAAAGAAAAGAAAAGAAAAGAAAAGAAAAGAAAAGAAAAGAAAAGAAAAGAAAAGAAAAGAAAAGAAAAGAAAAGAAAAAAGAAAAGAAAAGAAAAAAGAAAAGAAAAAAGAAAAGAAAAGAAAAGAAAAGAAAAGAAAAGAAAAGAAAAGAAAAGAAAAGAAAAGAAAAGAAAAGAAAGGTTTTTATCCGATCTGAATTTTTGTACTGTCCCTTGCAGGTGGTGGGGCTGAAGTGCTCCCCCAGCCTAGGAGGACTTGCCTTTCTCCACTGTTGTGTCCTAGCAAAGTGTCATAGGGTGGTTCTTAAGGAGAAACAAATATTGAAAATACTGAGTAAGATAGGTCTTAATTAGACAAGAAAAAAAATGTCTGTTTAGGGCAACGGAGAAAAAAAATCTACTTAACTGGGAAATAAAAATCATGTTGTTTCCTCTACACAGGCAAAATGGGACAGAAAAAATTCAAAGTTCAGAAGAGGATTGATTCCCTGCTTATTGTGGATCAGGAAAAGTTCAGAAAACCAAGCAGTTATGTAGGAGGGGGAAGAAAGAAGCCGCCAATTGTGATTTTTAAGCAAAGACAAAAGTCATAGCGCTGCAAAGAAGATAAACAGAATCAAAAGTGATCCATCATGGAACTGCTAATAGAAGGGACAACAAAAAAGTCATTTGGTCTGGTGGCTTGCTGAGGAAAGACGTGGGAGACAGAAGTCATTACCAGGTGAGGACAGAGTGAGGCGAACACCACTTTTTTCTTTATTCAAAGCAGGGATGAAAAGAACATCTGAAGAAGAAGGGGGAAGACAGGACAATAAATGATCAAAGAAGACATAGCATATACTATGTAAAAGACAAGCATGGCAGCTTCATAAGCTGATTTTACAAACCATAAATTACAGCAGTAGCATTAGTTGTGAGCCTCTGAACTGGGAAAAGTGGGGTTCCATACACATTACTAATAAACCCATAATCATATATTGAAACATGCAGAAACAATGTGGGTGTCTGCACAAGCTGCAAGGGTTAGCTAAACCTTCTTCCCCCTTTTACTTCATTTGAAAACTTGCTGTACAGGTGGTACTGAGCGTTTTTTTTTCCCATTCACGGATATTTTGCAGGAGATATTTTTATATTCTGTTCTCAGGAAGGCAAAATTTGGACTCCCTCTGATCCTGCTGATGTGCACTTTTAAAACAATGGGGAGAAACTGTTAGCGATGATCCTCAATCAGCATCCTCTCTGCTCCAGGTGCCAGCTTTTTATAGCTTTTGATGCATCACACAGGTGGAGAGGCCAGTTCTTGTGCACAGTCCTAGACTGTGCAATTGTTTACAAGGTTAGTGTCCTGACGGAGACATAGTAAGAACTAAGAAGCCACACTATACTGGGGTACTCCATCGCTCGTTCTTGGAGAAATATATGTGTTCTGTTCTTCTCGGTTTGACAAAAATGCTTCTGTCTTAGGAAAGTAAGCAACAGGGTATGTATGAACTGAGGCAATGCTCAGTGTACTAAATGCACATTTTTATAGGAGCAAAATCATAGTCTAGTAGAAAAACTAGCATCAGGTGTGATAACGCAAGTCAGAACCATCCTCACACAGAATTTAATTGTGGTCAAGATCTGGGAAACATTTTACTTTTCAACTGCATACTTTGCACACTATTTGCATGACATCTTTTCTCTCTTTCCCTTGTTGGCTGACTTTGTGCCCTTTTGGCTCGTCCCCCTCCTTTTCTTTTCTTCTTAAGCCTAGTAGTGATTCACTGGAAAAAAATTCATTTAGCCAGTAAGCAGGAATTTCTGACCTATTTACAAGTGAACTTCACTATACTTTTCATAGGTCAAACTCAAGCCCCGAAGTACTCCCCAAACTGCCTGTTAAAGCCCTGTCAAGTTCTCAGTGACATCTGAGTTTTCCCCTCCAGCCCATCTGTGCTTACCTCACCTGGCCTGCTGTGTCATAAGTGCTATTCACTGCTAATCCAGAATATTTTCACGTAAAAGAACCTATATTCTTGGGCATGGACTGTGTGTCTTCTGAAAGGTCTCTAGAAGATACTGCATTGCTGGAGGAATAGTGGGAAATAATATCTGGAAATTCTACTCTGCTTCCCGGGATAACACCCAGCGTAAGTCTTGGTCCTTGAGCTGTTGCTGGCTCTGCTGCGTAGCCTCCGCGTTTCCGAGAGGATCATCCCCGTATCTATGAGCGGAACAACCTCATGTTTTGCTAACATTCGCCACAAGATGGCAGTGCAAGATTTTAATTGTCAGTCCGTTTCAATTGTATTTGTCTGTGCCATGTGCGTGTGACAGCATCGTTAGACAGAAAATTAAAACCAGTAGTGCTTTTTTTCCGTTTTGAAACAAAGATATACTAGTTTCCTTTGAAATAGAGCGGATTGTGGAAACACGGAACCAATAAGAAAGCAATGCTGCTGCTGCACGTGAGGTGCTGCCATATTTCAGAAATGCACCTCAGCTTTCTTTGTATGCTGACTATGCATTTAATTAATTTACACCTCCTCCCTCAGTATAAAATCTGTATTGCAAAGATTGTTTACATGATGTATTCTAGGTGGCTTTTGAATTTAGGGAGCTTTTGTCCTGACATTGCATCTTTGGCCGATGTGCCAGGGCACACTCCCTGCCGGTGTGGTCCCAGAGCATGTCCTGCCAACAGAGCTGCAGGCAATTGTCAGAAGGTCAGTTCAGCCTTCCTCCTCTCTCTCCAGTTTCCCCTTCCCATTTTCTTTTTGCTTGTCAAATCAGGAAATTTGTTTCATCTGAAAATGTACCTGACAAAACCAAACAGTTATTAATTAAGTCCGCTGTCTGGCTTGCAGCTTGGGTGCCAGCATGGGCCAAAGGAGGCAGCAGGGAGCCTGGGATCGTTGCTCTGGCTGCACCTCATGCCCAAGCTGTTTTATGGGATGGCAGAGTTGAAGAAAGCTCTCAGGCCTGGGCTTTGCTGGTTGTTGATTTAACTGGCTTGCCATCACTGGTGCTATTTTCTGGTTTGGCCTTCACAGTGAGATGCTGATGGTGTTTCTTTCTCCATGACATTTTTGTCAGGATGCAATACAGTAAAGTCTCATCAGGTCTATATCATTGCCACGGGCAATTCAAGTTTTAAACAATACATCCTGCTTTGAACTGCTGCTAACACTCAACCCACAGTATCAACATCTTACTGATACTTGTAATTTCTGTGCTAGTGTGTTGCACTCACTGCCTGGCTAAATCTGTACAAAGACCATCCAGGAGACTGAATGCCATATTGACAAGTGGCTTAATTTCACAGCTACTGTGATTCTTGGTCACTAAAAACTTCACAGTTCAGCAGAAGAGTTGAAAATATTAATTTTCTATCTAAAAAATATGATGACATTCTTAATTCATAAATCCATCAGGGTAATGCTTTGAATGCTGGGGACATAATTTATGATTTGTAATGCTTGTTCTTTCTTCCCTTCTACATCCATTCCAGTGGGTGAGCAAGGAGGGGTGTTATGGTCTTGGTTTGAATGCAGAGAAGTGAATGCTGGGCACTCAGCTTTGAACTCTGCCCCCCCTGCCCTCATCAAGTGGAAGCTTTGAGAGGCATAACCATGGGTAATGTTCACCTATTTGCTCAGGCTGCTGCTGGAGACAGATAGTTTGATAAACAAAAGCTAAAGGGGTCTTCAAGTAGTATTTATCAGTTAGTGATGCCTCTTTTTTAAAGCTTATGTACATGTGTTTAGTAGTCCCAGTAGTCCACTGACAGATAAACAAAAAGTAGAGTTCAACAGTGCTGCTAAAGGTGTGATAAAGGCTCCACATAAATGCAGCAGAGCAGCAGTTCTGTTTTCTCCCCTTCCCAATAAAGGGCAGTTTTATGTTTCAGAAAGTTTCTGGGATGACTAATATGATCTGATACAGAACCAGCCTGCACTGGAAGACTTAATGGAGGAAAAATGCATTTTCTATAGTTAGCACCCAGCACTCTTAGCCGTATCTGAGAGGAGTGCTACTCTTACACTGAGTGTTAGACTTCAGCCTATATCTGTAACGTTTCTGAAACCTGGTATTTTTCTTTGCAGTGTAACTCCAGGAAAATATCCATTTTATCTGAAGAGAAGATTATTTTTCTTTTTTAATTCTTTCAGAACATACCTTTCTCTTAGTCAGTTCTAGTGATATAGTGGTAACTGAAAAGTGGATAGAAATACCTATTTAGTATGAGATGTGGCTACATTGTCTAAACTGAACTGAGAAAAAACATCTACCTGTTCACTCAGAACTATACAAAAGTTCTATCTTCTTTTCCAGATATATAATCTGGGTTTTCTTCTTGCACAGATAGAAACAGTAATACATAGTAAATGTGTGTGTGAAGCTGGGGTAACTCTTCAAGAACAAACCTTTAGCACTGCAGCTAATATTCAGCTAATATTCTCATATGTTTCCAGATGCAGTATCCCAAACTAGAGACACTGCAAGTTCACAACTGCACAGGCCCTGAGCATGTCACACACACACGTTCCTTAATTAAGGAATTAAACTTTGCCAAACCCCCGTGGCACAGGCATGGTGATGATTTCTGTTTCCACGGCGGGCAGCGGATGGGTCCAGCCGCAGCCTTGATATGAGCTGTGGGCTGGTGTGATGTGCTGTGTGGCAGAGGAATTAGCAGCAGAAGAAGAATGGGACAGCATCCCTGTAATCACCGCTAGGATGGAAGTCCCAGTAGGCTTATTGTCCTACGAGACTGTGTAAGAGTAGTAATTTTTTCTTCAGGAGGGTTTGCAATATGAAGAGACCAGACCAGTTGCATGGCTACAGCACAATTATCAGGAGCACTGATCCTGTATTGGCACGTTCATCCATGTGCATGCACTTCACAGTGCCACACTCTGAACACATCCCTTTGGCAGGGGCAGTCTGGGGCTGGAGATGGGAGCGGAAGAGATGGTCAAAACCAGAACTGAAAATGTGCTAAGGGAAGAGGAATATGGGAAGGAGGAAGAAAAAGGGAGAAGGGCAGGAAGCACAGAGGGCATTAAGAGACTTAAGGTACCAGCTGAGGACCTACAATTGTGGGAGAGGTTCTTAAAAGAACAACAGTAATCAGAGAGCAACAGACGAAGTGGTATTGTTTGTACACAAACACATGCTCACACATATGTCACAATTGACAGAAAATTGGTATTAGAATGACGGGGACTGTCTCGCACAGAAAAAGGCAGGGTTAAGACATCTGTGGCTGTTCTGGTTACAAGAAGTCCCCAAACACCTCCTGCTCTGCATGCAGTGGAGTTGCTGTGGAAACCCTGAGGCTCTGGAGGTGCCCACAGCTGCTCTGCTAGAGCATGTCTCCAAGAGCATCCTTCAGCTGAGCAGCAGGGCAGGTGGGCAGCTGGCAGCAAGGCTCTCCCTGTGTGCTGGCAAGCAGATGGGTCAAGCCGTGCTTCTGTGGGAGCTGGGCAGAGCTGAGAATAAACCTCAGATTTCCTGCGCCTCAGCTCCATCCATGAGGCCATCGCTTCCCCACGCACTAATCTGACATTACAGAACGTATGGCGACGCAAAGCCACAAAGAAACTAAATTAGGAGAGTAGTAGGCGTTTGACTCGCATGCAATGTTTCCCTTTCACTGCAAATTTCTCGTTTACTGTTATTTTTGCATTGGCCCATGTGACTGAATTCCCATAAAGTGATCTCCCACACCTCAGGGAGTTGAGAGAGCAGGAGGCAGTACTGGGCCAATCTGTGCCTGAAAATTAGAGAGTGACAGACACAGACCAGGCATCTGAGAAAGAGACGGCTGTGCAGGAAGGGATATATGAACCACTCTGACACTATTCAGTTGTTAGGCAAATGATTAAAGCTAAAAAGGAGGAAAAATGAACTGCTTCCCTGGTTGTATATATAAGCTGGACATTCGTGGAGAGTGAGCAAGTGGGGTGACTATCAACAATAAAAGAGTAATAAAAAGATAAGATCTTTGCATTCCAATTAAAAGAAAAATCATTGCAACATCATTGCAACAGGATCAGATGTTTTCCCTGGCAAAGAGGCAAAGAATTTCTCTCCAGGCAGGAGACAAATACCTATGTCCTTCCTTTTATCAAGTATTAACCCATAGGCCTGTGACAGAAAAAGGCAGAGAGCTAGCACAGGGATTTCTATTGGAAATGGGAAAACACTTTTTTTCTTTTTTTCTCTTTGTTGAAATTTGAAGAAAGATTGGACCAATGAATCAATGGCGTGGACGAAAACCAAGCTATTAGGAGATTAACACCAGGGGAAACCTTTGAGCAAGATAGCTTCTCTGATGGAACTGGGTAAGAAATTAAACAAACCAATATTAGCTTTGCTTCCCCTTCCTGCCACCTGCACATTGGCCACATGTTTGCAAAACACACCATGCAGCATGTGCTGATCCAATGGCAAGGCTCACTTCTGCAAGAAAGCTTTTTCTTACTGAGATTTTCAGCTCCAACCAATGAAAAACAAGTATCAGATTAAATGATCTAATGACAAATTTGCAATATTCGCTGCTGAGGTAGCATATGTACAAATGCTTGAGTCAATGGAACAAAAGTAGGTTTGCCTTTTCTGTACTGTTTTTTCAAGATTGTTCCAAAGTAGCCAGAGTGATGCCTAAGCACACAATTTACTGAAGATATTCAGAGGCCACATTCTGGCTTGTCTTCTCTCTGTCAGTGCCAGGCAGGTAGATAGATAACCAGGGAGAAAGTTGGTTTCACTGATTAACCTTAAGGATCCATCGTGGAGATTGCAGCTTTTTACAAAGTCAAGAAGTGTCACTGATTCAACTGTCCAGGAAGCCTGCTACCTCCTTAATCAATATTTTAGAAATTATTTCAAAAATTGAAGTGCTTAATTATTTACTCTTGAGTATAATTTTTAAATCTGATTGTTGTTGGTTTTTTTTTTCAAATCTGTTTGCAGTGGAAGACTGAGGTTTTTTTGTTTTGTGCATGTGCAGTGTAGACCTGAGAAGAGTATCTGTTTATTACCATGGAAAATGTTGACTGTAAAGAATTCCTGGAAAAATAAGGAAATATACCTGAAAATATAAGCAAATGCAATATTTCAGCCAGTCTTACTTGTCTTCATCAAGACAAAATAATCTGAATGTGGCACAGTGGTACCTCTTAGAAAATATAATGCAGTGACTTAGTTTCCCTGTTCTGTGAGCAAGTTTCCCATCCTGGCTTCAGCTTCCATAGTGCTGGGGGAGCTGTGTTCATGCTGGGGACAGCTGTACATGCCATAGGAGGTGGGGGCTGATGGGGAGACTTCCTCAGGCAGATGGGACTTCTGGCCCAAAATGAGATACTGAAGTCGCATTTATAGATCACAGTTTTGAAGTTATTGCTCCTCTGCTGAAAGATGTCAGTTTTCCAGTGGGAAATCTATTCTCCAGATTTTCTGACCAGAACTTATGTTTATCAGTATCCTAATTCCAAAACCTCTTCTCCAGCACTTTCTTTTCTTTGACAATCCACTAATAGCTTCATTCCCTTCCCTATCATTGGCTCATCTTTCTTCTTATGTGGAAGTGTAGATCAGTTGAAACATGTATATTTCTTGTCTCCTTCCAATAGCAATTTGATTCTTTACATTAACCTTAAATTTAATGCACATTGAAGAGAAAGGTAAGAGCCTTCTGTACCTGTCATTTGTTTCAGTATTGGGATCTAAACATAACTTCATTACATCTCCCACTTTCATGCTTTACATACATCATAGAAAATGTTTTAACAGCATTTGGCAGGACACAATTAGCCAGTGAGCAGTCCTTCCAGATAAATATTCACAGGTTTGAATCTGCATGCAGTAGGCTGAATTAACATCTACACCTATTGCATATGCTAAGTATGATGTCGTGGAAGTACTTTGTCAGGTCTCTAATTCTTAGTGGATGTATATATCTGTATAGATATATGTATCTATATATATGCATATATCTATCTCAGGCCGTAGTTCCAGATAAAGGTTCCTCATATAGGGACCCAAGTGGTATCTTGCACTCATTCCTTGTGGTCAGTGAGTATGATGAATACATCCTCAGCGGCAAGATGACAGTTACTTCCTCATGCCAGGGGAATACCCAGTACGGCATTAATAGATGTCCGTTGCAGGAAAATTGTCTGACCTGTTGAACCTTTTATGTTTTGCAGTGTAGAGAATTGCTATTTATTTAAACATTTTTAATATTGCATGTATTTAATGAGATATGTGTTTTAAAAAGTGGGTTTCTAGTACTGCACTATTTGTCTAAGTAACCTTTTCCTAGTTAACATGAAAACAAGATCCTTCTTAATATAGGCCAGAAGATGAGTTTCTCAAGGGTACTTTCTAACCAAGGTGTTTCTAATCTAGCCCTAATGTAGCAGTTGAACTTAGTCTCTTCTATTCTGGGTGACTGCATGAGTGACCAGTGTACTGGCTAATATGGGAAGAATCTCTCATCCACTCCTGTGAGGGGTGCTCCACTTAATATCAATAATTAAATACTTATTTGAGAAGGTCTTTGAACTTGGAACTTTGCTGTGTTTCCCAACTAGTGGGCTAGAGAGTCAAGGTGTCCTCTCTCTCCCTGCTATCTTCCCTCTACTTTGATTTCTAGATCAATGGTAGTTGATAATTTATATGAAATGGAACATTTCCAACAGTAAGGATGGAAAGAAGCCAACCTCTTGGTAGCTATATCATCCCCAAGTTATGCCACTAAGGACAGATTTGGGAGAAAGTGTTTGGATGCAAGAACTATCTTTAGACAGACAAGAGCTTGGATCAAACACAATTTTTTGATTGAGTTGGACTTAATACTTTTTGGGTTTAATCTTTGTCTGTCAGCACCCTTATACTACTCTGACTCTTCCCCATATGGTGAATTTGGGGGAAAATGATAGAGACTGAGCCATAAGAAAACCTATTAAAAATATATTAAAAAAAAGCAATACTGAGATACATTCTGCAACTCTGTTGACTTTACAGTGTCTTTGAAAGATATTACTAAATCCGCTTTCTTTAGTTCATTTTAAATGTTATATTCCCCTGGTTATTTCTGTTAGCTGTGTTTTCCTAATTTTGCTTTTAAAATACAGAATTAAATATTAAAAGGTTAAGGTTTCTTTTTTATGCTTTCCTCCCCCCACCACTTCTGGTCCAGTCTAAATGCCAGCAGGAGAAAATGCATTCTCAGACTTAACTCAGCTGCTAGCTCTAAATATTCTGTACTAAATTAAGTACAGAAACAGATACATGGTACTCTGAAAATATGGCTTTGAGCAATAGAATTGTGATAGCTCAGGAAGCTGCACTGACAATCAGCAAGAGCTCTATCCTGATGAGTAATGGGGGAGATTTGTCATTGTCTTCTCAAACCAAGTATTTACAGATGAACTCTACTTTCAGAACCAATTAGGCATCGTATACTTTTGCACATGGGCACATTTTCCTGAACAATATGGGAAGAACAAACTTTTGAATTTAAAAAAAAAAAAAAAAGAGAGAAGTTCAAATCAATTATGCTTATTTTAATCTTGCTTTAAATGTGCTGTTTCCTTTTTTTCCCTAAATAGTTTTTTATGTGGTTGCTGAAACATCTTTGTAAGGAAAGCTACAATACTCATACAAGGAAAGTCCCTGGTGGTTTTTAAGCATCATTTTTATTAGGATTTTTTAATTTAAAAAGGGAAGATCTAATAAGCACACCAGCCATTGAAACCCCTTATCATCGTGACTACTGTTTAAGTTTTATGAAGAGCAACAAAAATGACATCTACACTATGGGTTGTCTATGGAGGTATCTAAAGTGGTTTGGGAAGGTACATTCTGTAGGAAACATTTTTATATGCAGAGAAGTTAGGTCTGAAAGTGTATTGATTAGGCAAGGTGATCAGCCATGCAGATGAGCATTTAGGTGTGTAACTTTGAATTGTTTGATGTGCGCAGTTATCATAGGAAATGAAGATACACACATACAACACCACCAGCAAATTAATTGATTAGCTTCAAGAAACCTAGGCCTTTCTTTCAAATGTTTTCTCCTTACTTTCTTCCAAATGTTTTCTCCTTGTTCATCAGTTTTCTCTAAATAATCTTCTAATGATTAAAGTTGACAGCTCTGAAGACTTAGATTTAGTCCATGCCCAGTACCGGTAGGTACAACATAGATAACACTATTTGACAATTTCTCTATATCAGCATGTATTATTCTCAAGAATTTTTGGCAGACCCTTGAAAAGAACTTTGGAAGAACCAGAAAAGAGATTTTTCCCCCATGAAATGCATTTGCAGTTCTGTACCAAACCCTCCATAGTATTGGGAAGGACCTCAAGATGTTGGTGATGGTAGACAAAGGCTTTGACAGAGCAGACACACATGTTAAAGATCACAATTACACATCTTTACAGAACCTCTAGTGTTCATTTTGTAAATTTAAATACATCTTCCAGTGGGTGGATGAATACCGTCAAGACATGTTGCCTTCAGATAGGACAGGAGGTCAGATTATCTAAACTATGCCAGTTGTCACTTTTTACTGTACAAATCATGACCAGGTTCACAGGTGTTAACTCTGGATTACTTTTAAAATCAGGAAGCAAAAGGCATATACGGTATTGGAGCATGTCCAGGGAAGAACAGTGGAGATGGGGAAGGGCCTCAAGCGCAAGTCTGATAAAGAGTGGCTGAGGGAGCTGGGGTTGTTTAGCCTGGAAAAAAGGATGCTCAGGGGGGACCTTATCACTCTCTACAATTACCTGAAAGGAGGCTGTAGCCAGGTAGGGGTTGGTCTCTTCTCCAAATAACAAGCAATAGGACAAAAGGAAATGACCTCAAATTGTGCCAGCAGAGGTTTAGATTGGATATGAGGAAAAATTTCTTCGCCGAAAAGGTTGTCAAGCATTGGAACAGGCTTCCCAGGCAAGTGGTGGAATAGCTGCCCCTGGAACTGTTCAAAGAATGTGCAGGTGTGATGCTTAGGGACATGGTTTAGTGGGGTACCTGGCAATGCTGAGTTAATGTTTGGACTCAGTGGTCTTAAAGGTCTTTTCAAGCCTAACCATTCCATGATTCTGTGAATTCCCATAGGTGTGTAAACAAAACAGTGTGTGTCTTGTGGGCTTTTATGTTACCAGATCAAAGTCTAGCAGAGAAAAACTAATGACTGGAACAACTTTGAGACTCAACTTTCAGTAGATGTAATACCATGTCTATTACACAGTTTTTGATGACTATGACCTATTGATGAGCCGACTGCATTAATTTTCCAGGCTGTGCAGGATCAGTTCCTCTCTGTAGTGTTCTACCACTTGCTTGGTACCCAGCAGTGGGCATCGAGCAGTTGAAGTCAATCAGAAGAGTCTGAGGAATAGCTAAAACATTTCTAAAGGCTGTCACCTGTATGATGGCATCCATCCTGTCCCAACTGGTTTGATGCAAGGGGGTTTCCAGGGTTCCAAAGAGTTGTCTTTTCTTCCTTCCCCTATCTACCAATTGAATCTGGGGACAAATTTAATGTATGGTCAGAATCTTCTTCTTTCAACTTAAAAATGTTGGAAGGTACAGCCTTCACGTCTCATTGCAGGAGTTCACATCTAGCATTACTGTAAATCATGGAATAATGGAATCATACAATGTTTTGGGTTGGAAGGGTCCTTAGACATCATTTAGTTTGAACCCCCTGCCACGACCAGGGATGCCACCCACTAGATCAGGTTTCTCAGGGCCCCATCCAACCTGGCCTTACACACTTCCAGGGTTGGGGCATCTACAACTTCTCCAGGCAACCAGGAGACTGCTGTAGTGCTCTGCATGTGGGGCTGCAGAGTGTGGGCTGTGTGAGAGTTGTGGAGTGTGGGTTGTGCCTAGCAAGGCAGGATGACAGCATGCAGTGCTCTGGTTGTGAATCAGCAGTGCCATACTGCTTAGAAAGCTGTGCTCACTACTTGCCCCTGATAGGGCTGACAGCAAACACAGAACCATTGTAGCATACAAAACTGAAAAAGTGTCAGGCGAATATGTAGTGTTGGGTTGACCTACCCATTATTGTGGTGATTATGATGCCTTAGGTTTTAATTTTCATATTTTTCAAATCTTGTACTGTTTAGTGTGTAACTCTGAAGTTTCTTGTAGCCTGTTAACTTCTGCTCTCTCGTGCTAGGTAGACATAACAAAGCCTCTCCAGGCCTGCTCTCCAAGGACACCCAGACCGTCCTGGGCCCAAAAGTGTAAACCAAAAACCTCTGAGAGGGGGGCAAGCTGAGGGGAATTACATCATTAAACTGAAGCTTTAATTGGAGAATTAACCCTGATATGCAAATGAACCAAACCTATAAAAGTGTGAAGAACTCGTGCCCTGTAGTCCATCTTGGGGTCCATCTTGGCAAGAGCCTCTGACTCCCCAGGAGGTACCTCTGAAGGCCTTTCAAATGAATACCTACCTTTATTCCCTTACTCCTGTCTAGTCTCTGTTTATAGGTGGCCTCTCAAGGCATCAATTAAGATCAGATGAAAGAAGAGCTAACACTGGCATGGTGTCATCCTGACAAGATGTATGTTGACTTCCAGTGATTTTTAACTGTTTCCACATACACAGGAAAATTTTCCACGTACATGTGCAAGCAGCCCAGATTCCTTTCTCCTGTCGTACGAACTGCTTGGAGCTAGTGACCAAGAATATTTAAGTGTGGTGTTGCTAAGTGTTTACTTTAAGCACATTCAGGTACTCTGGAAAGGTTATATCTACCTAGATGGACAGGATAAATTTATGATTGTTCTGCTTACTGGACAAGGCTGATTTTTTTCCCTTTAAACTCTTGTTTTTAATTATATTTGAGCTAAGCACTCAGAAACCTTAAGGCAGGAATCCCTTCTTTACTACCTTATAATTAGCCCTGATTGTTCCTTTTCATGTCTGTTAAGAGCAGGAAGCACAGAAGCTCAGAACATATATTGCTATGTGATGACTATTCAGCGTCTTTCCAATGCTGGGGAAAATGCACAGTCTCCTCATAGGACAGCTCATTCAAATATACAGTGTTATGCCACCAGAGGAAGTACTCTTACTTATTATTAAAAAGCTGCGTAGGTATTAATTTCATATTCCCCATATTTACCAAGTGCTCGCCTCTGCTTGTGAAAAAGGTAGTGAGTCACCTTCCAAACCTTCCTCTTTCTGTCACTTAGGCCCTATGCTACATCACTCTCAGTTCAACAAGAGAAAAATCACCAGGCAGAGCTGACTTTCAGCAGTGACTTTTCAGGCTTCTTTTACAATGAAGCTGTGAAATGAAATCATAGTGTTTTGTTTTCTCGAGTTTCCCCCAGTCCATTCTCAGTGGCCTCCTTCAGTGTGCAAATTAAGCGTGGCTCTTGTGGTTCAGCCTCTTTTCAGCATGGCTGTAGTTAGCAGTTGGCTGAACACCCAGCACTGTCACTTTGTTTCATAGCTTTGCCATCAGTAAATGGCAATTGTAAACCAGTTTTTTTAGCTTGTTCTTCAGGTGCTTGCCCGAGACTGGAAACCTAGTATTTGAATCAGTAAGATTTTTTTTCTAACTTAGCATCCCAAAAAAAACCCCAAACCCCAAAACCTCGGCCACAGAGCACAAAGCTTCTGAGCCTGGCTGTCCCACCTCACATGCTCTGGTAAAGGAGGGTGCTCCATTAGGACAGAGGCGTGAGCTGAGCTATCAACATATGGCAGCAACAAGAGGTGCAGGTTACTTCATGTGCATTAGGCAGAGTCTTCACGACAAGTCAATCTCCTAAAGCATTTCTAGGGTCACAAACCTTTTACAGTTAATAAATTTTTGAAGGGTAAATGGAACAAGTATCATCATCTCGTGGCCTCTAAGCCACAGTGTTCACCTATACTCTGTGTTGGACCATGTCACTGAAGCTGAACTTGAGTGTTCAGACTGCTGGGACTTTGTCTGTAGCACTTAAAGACTACAGGCATCTGCAGAGGAGGCAGAAGCGCTCACCTGCTGCCTCTGTGCCATCACAACCTTAAATGTTAAAGTTCCAGACCTAAACTTCTCCCATGTATAAGTAGCCCTTGGACTGGGAGAGCAGCTTCAGTGGGGTATATGCTAACCATGTGCTAAGCTAGCACATGGCAAAGATCCCTTCTCCATGCAGTGGAACTGGATGTGCATCACCAATGAAGCTGGTGCAGTGTAAGTTGGTCCCTCCTCTCTGCTTCACTGATTTGTTACTGCTCCTTATCTGAGTATCATCACTGGCAATACTCTGTGTCTGCTTCAGTGCAAAAGAGAAAACCATCAAGGCTGAACAGGATCACACCACTAATAATTTCCAGACAGTGCTTTCCAGTGACATAACTCACCCTCTGGATCATCAAAGTTATCTGAAGAGGTTGGATTAAAAGAATAAAATAAAAACACAAGAAAGGCAGCATCAGCATTAAGGGGATTTGTTAAATTGTGATTGTGGAATTAATGAAAGCATTAATTCGCTGAACTGTTGAACGAAGGGACACACAACAGATTGCCTGACTCTTCTACTCTACATAATCTCCTCTGCGCAAGGTACTCTTCCTCTGAGGTATCTGTGGAGTCAGGGAAGGGGAAATGTTCAACTTGCTCTTCCTTTAAGTCCTAGTAGAGCTAGATAAGAGATTTTGTAAAGAAAAAAAAAAGAAAGCAAAGCCCACAGCTCTCCACTCCAACAATGCTAGGAAATGGAGATGCCTGTTCAGGAGTGTTAATATCTCACATTTCTTCCCCCCAGCTTCCGCACACAGAATGGGCGCAGACCATGCTCCTGTTGGAGCTCCTCCTGCCTTCTTTTCCCTGGAGAAGCCCTGTCCTCTGACATAGGGCAACACCAGGGCCTTTCCCCTGGGCCCGTCTGCGCAGATTGACCTGCTGCCTCTCTCCTATTTTTCTTGACATCAGCAAACAAACTGCTCTCTCCACTCTTTCGTCTTCCTGGTGTTTTTCCAATATTCTTGGTTTCGCTGTTCCAGACAGTACTTAATATAGTGAAATTTCAGAGTGGATGAGGATAGCAGTTCTTTAATATGTCTTTCTGAGTGTCCTTGCACTGAAAAAGTGTATCTCATTTGAGAGTGTTGGTGTAAGAAACATGAATGCAATTTCCTGAAGTTTTGCATGAGACGTGTGGGAGCAACAACATACGTTTCATATCCTGCCAACTTGATTTCACTAGGTCTTGGAGAATTTTGACCCTAGGGACAGTTGATAGCCAACTTGTTATTTTGTATAGCTGATAGTTTTTATGTGACCTTTACATGAGCAGGTCTTACTGTATATATACAGCGTATGTGTATATATATATATATATATATATATATATATATATTTTATATGTGTGTGTCTTTCTCTCTGCCCACGGCCGATGTGTTAAATCCTTCATAAAGGCAAATGGTATACCACGTCCTTCCTTTGAAGACAGTCAGTTCTGTAGCAGCTGTCCAGTGGAGTAAAAAGACTAATTCCTAAATGAATTTTCACTTAGACAGCATAATAAGTTTAACCAGGACTCTTCCCCATCACTCCATATGAGAAAACATAAATTACTGGGTACTAGGTAGGAAATGCAGCTGCTAGAATGCTTAGAAGGAATGACAAAATTAGATTAAAAGTGTAAGTGCTATTTAATGTGTGTCCCATTGTACTTCGCCCAAATCCTCAAAGCTTTACCATTTATAGAACATAAATTTTTACAGCATCCTTGTTAGGCAGTGGGGGAGACAAATATTATTATCCTTATATTACAGAATGAATGAAGTGAGGCAGACCGGTCTCTGAGGATATGTCTATACTAATCATCCTATTAATACAGACATAGAATAATTAGGATACAATAATTCTATATTAATACAACATGATAATAAATGGGCTATTTATAATTCCCTGACACCAACATGACTGATACAAGGTATTTCATGTCCATATGATGGTGAAATACTTCAGTTAAAATGGGTTGGCCATTTTAAATTGCCTACCAGGAATGATTCCTAGTCTGTGTTTATACCTGAAAAACATCTGCAAGTCTAGGAGAGTGTTAGCTTGTTCAGATCAAAATGTGCTACAGATAATTTCCCAGTGTGCCCTGGCCCATGGTTCATGAGTGCAGACCTAACCAAAGGATTTCACCTTGTGCCATGCAACAGCTATATTGCTGTACGTAACTTTGGCGTCATCTTTTGCTTCTGTGAAATCTGACTTTTGCCTCTGCCTCTGTTGCTCTCCTCCTCTTCCAGCCTGGCTAGGGTGTGTTGCCACTGGGGGGCAGGTCTCCAGGGCAAACAACCATGCTTCTTTCCCACAGGCTTACTTTTACCAGGGCAGAGAGCCTTGGCAACACTTTGGCATTTTGCAGATGTTTCTACCAACATTTAAGTTATGATCAATTGGAGTTCCTGTGTAAGGACTGGATTCTTTCACCTGCAGTCTTGAAGCAGCACCTGTGTACAATCGTCTGTTGAGAGCAATAAGGCAAGATACTGCTCATTGTTAGGAAGGATAGGAGATTGTAGCCATAAAGTGTTATGTTATAGAGGAAAATAAAACCACAGGCAAAATTCAATACAAAGCTAAAGTGACACACCATAACTCTGCTACTGTCTCTGTCAAAGTCTCAGTTTTGGGTAAGTGGAAACTGGTGCAGCCCTGTATCGAATGTGTAGAAATCTTACAACATTGAATTTAAGGGAGCTTAATATCCTTCGTTACACAAAGTATGTGCAATGTGGACCAAATTAATCTCTGGCTTAGTTCTATCCAATGCATTAAAATCCCTTGGTCTATTAATTAGTCCCAGACCTAAATATTTTTTCCGCCATTCTGTCTACCACTATTGGAGCAGCAAGATTTTCATTAATTTTCATGCAACACAGCAAATTACTTCCTAGAATCTAAATCCTCATTTATCTTGTAAAAGTCAGGGCCTTTGATGAATATATGAGTTGAGCCAACACTAGTGGGACATTATATTCCAAAAAAGCTGCGTGTCACCTAAGGTGCCCCTTTCTATACACAACTCATCTACTGCTGTGGGCAACATACAAGTCTGTTAGCATAATATATTATTTTCTGAGTGTCTGTTCTAACTGGCTGGAACAATAGCAGCAATCTGCAATCAAGACCCAAATGAAATCTCTCTGCATCCATCTTGCAGACAGGAGAGATGAAACAGAACATTCACTACCAGTACAGGGGAGAAATCAGAATCCCTTGGACAGTGTGAAGGTGCAGTGCAGAAGGTGTGAAGGCAGTCAGAGAAAACTCCTAGCAGTTGTAGAAAAATGAAATGCTACTCATTCCACTCCCAGAATACCTAACATCAAATCACTTCAATGCACTTAGCAGCCGTAGCTCACATGTGCTGCAGTTCAGAAGGTGCATATGCATTTTAATTTCCATTCCACGATTTGTGATCTACCTGGAATAACAAAAAATTCCCCTAAATGGAACTTGCTGTGCTTCTTCACAGTCTTGTCACCTCAAGGTTAGCCTCCTGTAATATTCCTTCCTTTTGGCTATTGCTTGAGATTATTCAGAGCCTGAAGGAAGTCAGGAATGCAGCAGTCACATATTAATCAGATCTTAAATTTGCAGCATGTCGCACCAACGTGCTCTGAGCTGTCTTGGCTGCCAGCGGGATTCAAGGTATTGGTGCTGACCTTTAAAACTCTGGATGCAGGCTCTCTCCTCAAGGCACACTACTCAACAGCCATCAATGGAGGCATTTGGGAGGCAGCTCTGCTTGATAGCAAGGACTGCCAGCAAGGCAATGTTTGCTAAAGACACCTTGGCTCTTCAACTCACTGCACTAAACTGCCAGACATGCTGTTTGAGCTTTTTTTTTTTAATTTTAAGAATTTAGAAAAAGATCATCTAAGGAATGGACTGTCTTTTTTATGAACAGATTCCAAAGGGTAATATGGGTGTACCTTATAAATAACCCTTAAATAGATTAAAATGCACTTGCAGTTAGCACCTGAGATGCAGGCCTACTGTACTTGCAGGCTTGACGTACTCATCTAAGCGGAACCTCTGTTTTACCTTACAAAGTACTAAAGAGCAAATCTAATTACTGTGCTTCAGTGAGAAATGTCTGTATCACGTCAATGGGACACAAGAGACAGTGTCGAGAGGTTCCAAACCTGGCCTGTGGAAAAACAGGACCTAAGCTAGTTAATGTAAAGTCCAGTTATAGCATAGTGTTTTCTCTTGGGTGCTAGAAACAGCTGAACATTCAAGCATCTGTATGTTGGCAGTAAATGAATTGTGTAAGTGACCCTGGCTATAACACCGGATTTTACCATCCACAGTGCTAATAGAAAATGCACTGATGCATATTAGTGAAGGGGAGTCCTGAATACGAAATAGCAATAGAGTTAGAAACAATCCTCAGGCCACTGTACAAGGCAGGAACTGATAGCAATAATGAAGGCTTCTGCTCCCTGAAAGGGGCTTCTCTTAAGTGACAAGTGAAGTGCAGTGGCAGTCGTGTGCCAAAGCACGCACAGGGACTGACTTATGGTGATGCAGCTGTAACAAAATCCCATTCGTAATGAAGCAGAATTGAAGTGTGAAATTATTTCATAAGCTCTTTGGATGGTTTGGAGGAGATGGTTCCCATCATCTCAGGCTGTCTTTCATGAAGGCTCAAGAAGTATGTGGCTCCTGTTCTGTGCTAAGCGACCATCATGGCTGTGAAAAAGTAATCATGGATTCTTTCTACAGGGGAATCACTGCTGTTCTTTGCAGTGCGCTGAGGCTTCATGAAGGTGCTGTTATTTTCGAACTTTCGTGCCTCTTACCCATTCATAGAAGCACACATTGCTATGTTTAAGACAAAATTTAAAACACTAGAATGGATTTTTAAAATTCTTGCTCAATAAGTAGTTATGTATTGCCACGTGAGTGTGCATTCATTTAGCTGTGTGTTTTAGAGAGAGTGGATAAGTACGATATTTGAAAATAATGCCACGCAGAGGTAGTTTTTTCAATGACTATCTACTATTAGAAGTTTTGTCATTCTAAACAAACTCTTGGCAGTGACACCGGTGCTTTGCTGATCTCCTTCTACTTTGCTATATTGATCTACTTAATATTTTTCCATATTATACATACCCAGCCTTAAAGACTGTGTGTAAACAGTCTCTCCACTGCAGAAAATAATAAGCAGGAATCAGTGACTACATCCCCTGGTCCTTAGTGCTCATTTGGCTTTCCTATTCACAGTTATCACTAAGTCAAAAGTAAAAGAAACATTACCACAGCTTTTACTGTCTTATCTGGCTGCCCTGTGGGATTATTCAAGTAGGTAAGGAATGCAGCAGCAAGTCCAAAACCTAGCTCTTTCTGATACAGAAGAACAAAAGAAGTAAAAAAAAAATGTTCTGTGTGACTGCTGGGAACTGAGACCACTCTGCACCTTGAAGGATTAGGTCCTGTGATAGAGAGTGCTTCTGCAGTAAGAGGAACTTGTGTGAGAACCCCCCACCTACACATCTCAAACCTGATCAAGAGGAAAACACATCTGTCAAACAGTAAAGTGTTTTAATGCAAACAGAACAAAGTTCTCTATTTGCAGATGGAATCACTACTCAGCTATGGGCAAAATTGTGAAATTTCTCAGTTCTAGACTGCAGCCTAATTTTCTACAGAGATGTTTCCCTATTTTTGTAGCTATGGAAACAGGCTTTTTTTTTCTTTAGAAATAAGCCAAGAATTAGGGGCCAGGCCACAAAATATTCTGTTTTATTACAAAACCACCAAAACGTGATTTCTCACCAATTTAACTGGCAGCAAGAATACTTCACACAGCAGTACCATGTACTGATGCTCTCCTGGGGAAGCTCAGCAGCAGTAACTTTGGCTGAGACTTAGAACTATTTCTGGAAGCTTCAAAAGTATCCAGGGAAAGTACTTTTCACTTTTATTCATATAAACAGTATCTCTATTTATTAAAAAAGTGAGAAATGGCTTCTCCTCAACTTCAAATAGCTTTGACAATAAAATTCTGCTTATATCAAGGTCTTGGGAGACACATGAAGCTTTGTGACAAATGGGGTGTTTGGATGATGAAGAGATGACTTGAAGACTCAGGAAGAGACGCTTCAGACTCCTGCCCCTGGAGCACAGTGAAATAAAGGTGAGTGCACTTAGATCCCAGCTCTGTGTCGCCTACCCATTTAATCTCTCATGGCTGCATGGGGATGGACTATGATGAACTATATAGCCTTTTCCATCTTAAATTACTAAAAGGCTAAGTTAGTCATTCCTGCTGTGAAAAGAAGGAATAAAACCCTATGTAAATGTTTAGGTTCCTAAGTACAGGCTTAAATCTTATTGAAGTCCATAGAATTTAAAGTGCTTAAGTGTTTTGCTGAATAGGGATATGTTGCTGAATCATGGCCAAGACTTTTTAAGTTGATGTACTTTTACCCATGAAATTACTGATACGCTCACTATCAACCCATTACTTCAGTGCATTGTTAAAGGGGAATAGACTTTTTCAGGGCTTCTGATTCATCCTCTGAAAGAGCATCTGGCCGAACCAGGGATTCAGAAAAAAGTCAATGAGTAAAAATGTTAAAAAACATAAAGTCTAACCAGAGCAGGAAATTGAGGAATGAGCCAGGGCAAGAGTTTTCTAGACAACTACGCTGCTATTGACAACTTCAAAGTTCAGTACTCTCTGCTGTGGCGTTACCACTCATTCTGAAATTTGCTTTCCATTGAACAGAAAGCAAGATTTGGAATTTTACTGGAAGTCTATCACCTTCATTGGCATAGACTGCCTGATTTCCATCTGTTTGTGTCCATTACCTAAAGATGTGCCCAAATGTTTCCATTAGCAGCAAGCTACACCTCATGGTATGAACATGAAATATAGTAGATTAACACTGTCTGTCACTGCATATTAATTTCCAGTACCCTTTTCTAACTTCCTTTTTCTGCCTTCCACCTTTTCTGCAATAAACTCTCTGATCTACCAACATGTCAAACCTGCAACTCAATCAGATGCTCTTGCTGCAAGCTGTGGGTTGGTGTATATATTTGCAGTTAAGCACACATACTCCGAGATACCTTACTGGTTATGGCTGGGGTGATCAGCAGTGATGAGATTAAACCAAAATTTTTGAACACATCATTGATGAAAACATCAGTAAAGCTTTAGACATCAAAGATGGTCTTGAACACATTGCCTCTAAATGTCAAAAAAGACCAGGCTTGAGGTCAAACATTGCAGCATAGGGCTATTCAAGAGAAAACCTGCAATGAGGTGTTGTGTCTGTCACTCCTTATCAGAAGCATCAGTCTCAGCTGTGTGGCAGTACATTTGCCCATTCTGTCAGGTGATGTGCTGTTCTTTGCCCTCAGTTTCTCTCCTTTTTTGGCATTGATGACTTCTTTCTGGAGGTGAGACCTCACAAAAAATCTTTGGGAGTTGGTTTCTGAATCCAGGCCATTCAGAGAGCAAACTCACATGTTCAAGCACTAAACATGCATTAGGTGTGCTGGGGAAGTGTTGCTGCCACCTGCCACCCTCTCCCACTGAGCATCACTGCCACCCGGGTCCCCACTTGCTCCCCAGCCTGGAGTGGCCACTGCACCCATGCCTGACTCCTTGGCGAGATATGCTTTTGGAAAAGAGCTATGGGGAAAATGCCCCACTTCAAATGACCACAAGCTGCTGTCCATGGAGTGGAAACAAGAGGCTCCATCCAATCTCTCTTTTCACTGCACGCTTCTCTGCTCTGGAGCACTTTTTGTTGCTCTTTTGGTAGCTTTCCTTTGCCAACAAATAACAGGCATTAAGGATAGAAAAACAATAAAATTACATGAGGAGAGAGCAATGATCAGTACACAAAGATAAACATCAGCAATAAACACTTGCAGCTGCCAGCCCTACAACGTATATAAATGACAGAGGGGTGCATGTGAGGGAAGGGAACAGAAGTGGTGCATACCGATCTAGGAAGGGATGGTGCAAGGCTCCTGGCAGAAGCTTGGGAAAGCCCACATGGTTCAAGAATACTGGAACCACAAATAGCCTACGCACAAGAGCCGACTGTGCCCAAATGCCACATCACTGTGAGTCTCTTTGGCTTCTTGGAGTTGAAAATTGAGCTTTAGGATTAATGTGGTGTGTCAAACATCCAGGAAGGATAAGTGGCACAAATGCCATAAAGCTGACCCTCTGAGGGCAAAAGAGGAAAAAAAGGTATTTTTTTTAACTCCTCTCTATGATATTCTAGTCTACAAATAGAATAAAATGCTTCACGTTTATGAGGAAAGAAGAGCTCTGGAATGTCCTTGCTAGAGATATTTCTCACTGTTCAGTACTCACTTCTAGATGGCAGGTCTTAGCTTTGTCATTCTTCTCCCAGTTTCAATACTGTCCCTCCCAAATCTCAAGTTGCTATTGTTTTGAGAAGGAAGATTTTGAATCTGGTTAGAAGAACAAAACTTTTTGCAGCAGATTGATTGGAGGAAAAAAGAGCTTGCTGTTTGGTGCTGTTTTGAAGTCTGGGTGGTCCAGCAGAAGAGGAACGTGATGGGCTGAAGGCAGGTGACGTGGCGAAGAGCACATGCTGAGTTCAGTTTGCCCAAGCTGCTCTGTAGCTGGCAGCTCGGATGGCCCCTGCAGCCAGAATCAGAATTTCTGGGCCAACTCTCTGTTTTTTATTTCTTTCTTTGGTGTTTGATGTTTTTTTGGTTTTTTCTTTTCATCTTGTTTTACTTGTTGACACTAATACACAGTTTCACAACTGTGGACAGTTTCAGCTTAGCTTTCTACATGTGAGAAGTGGTGGTTGGCAACAGATATTCTCTGGGATACAAAGCCCCTACAACAACTGCCCCCTGGTGTTTTAACTTCTTCCCTGCTGTTAAAACTGATGGGCACTCATCTTAATAGCGCTCTCCCTTGCTTTGCTCCAGAGTTACAGCCCAGACAGTACCGTTTTGCAACTGACAAAGATAATTTTGGAATTATTAATTTATTAAAGGGGTTAAGGGAAGTAGCTACTACAGTGAGGAGAGGTTTGACTTGGTGTCCAAGGATCTCCTTTCCAGACAGATACAGGCCCACTGTCAGTGGAGAGGTATTATTGCTGAACAGGTCAGGTGTGCTCAGCTGTGAGGACCACTGCAAATGGAAGGGCAGATATGGAGATCCTGTTGCCCTCAAACACTCTGAATAGGTAAGTCCTATTTTCCCAGCATCTGGAAACTCAGAGGGAAAACGGAACCATCATCCCTCTGACAGGAGATTTGTCATGCACAGACTTAAGGTACAACTTTCCTGGAACAACAGGAGGACTTAATCTGATTCAAGGCATCATGTGCTATGGAAAAGCATTATAGCTTGTCCAAGACAGAGCAGTCTGTCTTTAGCTCAAATTGTTGCTTTGATAAAGAGGCATGGATAAAAAACCATGGAACAAGCAAACCCTGCCATCTACTTTAAAGGAGTGCTAATGTGAAATGGAAAAAGTAATTCCTGATAAAATTCAAGGACTGTCATAATGAGGAAATATTTTCATCTTTGATCAAATAGAAATGGTGCTTTTTAGTGCTTGAGACAGACACAAGTAAGCTTGCACAGCAGAAAACTGGACAGCAGTTTAAAAATACTTCAAGCACATTATCATTATTGGCTATAGAGGTCCTTTAAATGTATTTCTATATCTCTGAAATGAGGCTTTATCAGTTTTTTTTCAAGCTGGTAGCTCAGAGATGTGGCTTTTTTGGGGTCACACAACAGATTAGTGGCAAAGGCAGACAGTAGAAACAGCATCCCAGTTCACTTAGGTGGCCTAAGCCACCTTTCCTATTCATTTTTTTGGTGATCTTACAGCCCCCTAGCTAGTGCATTTTGCTCATTTTTCTCCAACATTATGCTAAGCACTGAGGGACAAAACCAGAAGTTACTTCACATACTGATTTACCTCTTTAAACTGGAAGTTGTTTTAGTTAACTCTTCAGAGTGTCTATTGTTTGGCTCTTTTTTTGCCTATTGACAAGGTTTTTCAACTAATCCAGTGTCCCAGTTTTAGCAGAAACCAGTGGTAAAAGCAATACTGATGTTAAATGGAGTGTTATAGACTACAGGATGCAGTTCTATTCCTGCATGAAAAACTGCCAGCCACTTAATCTCTCTGTGGGTGTCTGGTGTAGCACAGCAACACCTGAGCTAGCTTTAAATTAGCTGAGTGTGACGGCATTAGCACATGCACTGCAGCAGCACAAGGCTCAGCGCTGGCTGGGAAGCTTATGTTTGGTATGGAGTGGAGCCCTCAATACTTGTGGTGAAAGCATACAATTAATATCTCTGTTTTATTAAACACTGTCCTTAAAATCTCATTATACTTGGTACGGCTAGATAAAACTGGATGCATGTCATGTGCACTTCCTTTTTGAGTCTGGAAATGGAGAAGTTAGTACAGTGAAAAACTGGCCAAGGAGCTGACGGTCTGATGCTTCAAAAAGCCAGCACACACTGCCTTACCCTTCCTTTCAGGTCATAATTAGTACAAGACTGTAGGACAAGCCATTGCTGGGTAATGTACACATGAGGAAGTTGGAAATATTCAGCTCTGCCTCATCACTTGCTGTGCACCTGTGCTGGGTGTCACTCAGCTTAACCATATAGAGCCCAGCCTGGAGTACTTTATTGCCAGGCACCAGGAATGGCCCACACACAAGGAATCTAATTAAACTTCTCAAACTTCAGTTTAACATTCATTTTGACACTTCCTGGCTGCATTTCGCAGTTTGTTTTCTTCTTTAGAAAGTGGCAAGTTGCCCATAAGTAGGCATGGTCCACCTTCAAGAATCATGAGAAACCAACACCAGGTTTATCAACCACCTCAAGAAGAAAGACCAAGAGTAGCCCGTATTTGATAGTCTGCTTGCACACTCTAGTGTGTCATTTATGGATGAATCATGAAACTTAAGCCTGGCCAGTTGTCAATAGACCATCTGTAAACAAGTTACAATAGTTTCAATTTTCCCAAGTGAACTTTTAAATAAATGCTTCTTCCTCCCAGTGAAAAAATAAATAAACAAACTGAGCTTAGAATAGATGTCTTTTAGAAACACAGAGAGTAAAAGAGAATTACATTTTTGTCAGATACACTTTTTGCCACTGGAACAAAAGGCAGAATCTCTGTCTTTCACTCTTTCTGACAAAATGCCCTATTTAAATGCTGTTGAGATACGTGATACAACAAAGATGTTTTATGCCCATCAGGGAAAACTCTTATGTGTACTGGAGGTCATAACCACTCCTTGAAAGGAAAATAGACACTATGTTTCCAAGCTGTGAGAAAACATATCTAATAATTTTTTAGTAGCTCATCAGGATAGTTAAATACTGAAGTGATAATGAAATGATCTCATAACTTTTTGCTCTTGGGTTATGACAAGCCAGTCAACAAAATTAAATAGTTCTACTATCACACGGGAAACAATTCCTGCTTTATACTTACTGGAAAGAAGCACTATTATTAACTGTTCACAAAAGCTGCAGTTCTACAGCAAGGAGTGTATCTCCAGCTGTAATGCTTTCCAGCAGAAGACACAGCCGTGATGAGTCCCTCTCTCTGGCCTTCTAGGTGGTCTTTCCTTCAGGTCTAATGATAGGCCTGTCAGAGTGATTTATGGCACTTATCCATGCCTCCGTGTTTTCCTCCTCGGCTTTGGGTCAGCTCTGGTCTCCAGTGCTCTGTGGTTGTTCTTGACATGTATTCAGTAATCGCACAGACCGAGACTTTGTTTTTCTACATTTGTGTTTTCTTTCATTCTGCCTGTCTTAGGGTTTTCAATAGCACTCATCACCACAGGACACTACTTCCATATTTCATCCATCAGTAAAGCTTGCGTTAATCATGTGCCACTAGCAGCCCTCTCTGCTGGCTCGGGTTTACATGCATGCACATAAACTGAAACTAAAAATGTATCATTGTGTTACTGCTAGTTCTGGATCCTGGTGGCCCCTGTGCTTGATCCACATCCCATTAAAATCAGTAGGAAGTTTACCATAAATGCTAACAGGAATTTTAATAAGCCCACTTTAGCTAATGCGGGTATGGACTCAGTTCTGCTGTATGGTGCACAGATGGAAATAAGCTATCATATAAAGACCACTTCCATGCTTCTCCTTGCATGCACTTGCACAACATGAAGGGCTGGTTACCAGTTTCTGAGAGAAAACAGCCCAAGCAGGGCCATGGCAGGAAGAAATTCTCTGCTCCACATTCCTGGGGCACTTTGGTCACTTCATCATAGTGTAAGCAATATTCCTCCAGGACTTGGATTGCACATCCCTCCAGAATGTGGGAGCAGCAGCAAGTAAAACACATGACAGAGCCCGTAGCCTCTGCATATGATGATCTTCTCTTATACTTGGCTCGCTAATAATAAATCACACATCACTCACTGCATAGATGCCAAACAGGGCACCACCCATTCTTTTTCATTTAGCAACAGTTTCTGAACAATGTTGCTTTATCTGATCATCGTTCTAAAAACCAAAACATCTCTGAGATAGGTATTTTTTATAGGAACAGTAAAATATTAGAGGTCTGTGTACGGTAGTTTAAAGCATTTATGTTGAAAAATGTATAAAATTCTGTATTCAAGTGAATGACCAGGCAGATAAGAGGAATTCAGACCACTGTGTTAGTTTTAATTAAATGGGAAGAAGAAAGGGCTGCTGTGTTTTACAGACAGACTAAAACCCTACAGCTTCTCTGAAGGTAAAAATTAATCTCAGATCAATGTGAGTTTTGCCCTAATTGTAGAATCATGCTGATATTTACATTTCTTTGCACATCTGAGACTGTATTTCATGATTAAATAAAATTCCACTGAACGGGAGCTCTGTCCAAATAGGAAGCTTCCTGTCCTCAGTGGTTACCCAAAGTGTCATTTCTCCCCATCATTTTAGAAGAATATTCATTTTGGAAAGCAGCAGACATGAAAAGACGCAAGGAAACAAACAAACAAACTGTTAAAATAGATGAAAAAACAACTGTCATGGTGCTTTATCCAAGATGTTTCACTACCACCTGAGAGCCATGGTCTGCAAGAAATGACATTGAAGTAGCCAGTGGAGAGAAAAGTGCAACTCAGAACAATGAGTTCTGAGAAAATTATGAGCTAAAAATTTCCAGGAAGTGTCTAAGATTTGTTTCATATTCTAACTTGGGTTGTAGAAGAGATAGCAGGAAGTTTAATTAATTTGCAACAGGAGAAAAGTAAAGAACCTAGAAGATACTGTATTTTCTGAAAATTCTGAGATGTTACAAGAGACAAGGAACAAACCAAGGTGAGCCACCTCATGCCGTGGTGATAGAGGTAATTGTACCTGACTGAGGCAGCTCAATGTTTATTTGTGAGCACAAAGCTGACAGAGTATTTCTCTTAGTCTGCGCTTGACTGACAATGGACAAGAAACCTTTTCACTGAGCAATCCTACTTCAGTTTGGGCCTTTTCCTTACTTAGTTCTATTCTTGCCCTAAGGACAGGAGCTGTAAATCCTTCCCTCTGATGAGATTAGCTGTCTCAGTCTTCATATAGATGTGGAACAGGAGACTCCATCTCATCCCAAAAATTTCCACATCTCATAATAAATACAGTCTGGCCGGACCCAGGAAGAAAGAAAATCAGGGAAGTAGGAGGTTCCTCTGTGCAGGACTAGTCAAGTGTGAGCCCGAGGGCTAACAGCTGAAGGAACATTTTAAGAGGCTCTAAGTTTTTTGGTAGACTTGCACAGGTGGCAGACTAAGTCCTGAGCCCTAACTCCAATTTTCTTCCTTCCATCAAGGGTAAGTAAGGGAGAGCAGTTGCTCTCAGGTAAGGGTAGCAGACTGAAAAATCAAAGACATTTATTTCAGAATTCACATATGGTTTTCTCTTCAGGAGACGCAACAGGTTTGGAGGCTCCAAAGGTGTGACCTTGCTGAAATTATGTGCTTGAGCACTGTGGTGAACATCAGTTTACTAACCTTTGCTAGTGTTTTGGAGCTGCGACTGTGTCCTGGCACCGATAGGATGAAAGGCTTCTGCAGGATGGCAGGAAGCAGCACAGCACCTCCTCTCCCTACCAGAGTAACAGCATCATCTTGGTTTACAGAAGTATTCTTGTAGCTGATGATGCCAGTTATCCAGCTCAGATGTTAACCTTGAACATTAGGAATGACAGATTGCTGCCCTGATCCTGTGATCAGGGCTTTGGCTCAGCTCCTTCTGAAAACAACCCCAGGGAGACACAAACTGAATAACCCTACTGGACTAAGTAGTACTTAGTGTGCTACCCAGAAGCCATAAAGTCTAAACTGGGACGGACTGCAAAGTAACATTACTTGACTTCAGACTGTATGTCCCTCCCTTTTGGAAATCTACTTCAGTTAAATAATAATTCTTTGGTTGGGAGAGTGCACGTGATTTAAAAACCTATCAAAATACAAGTGACATCCAGCTGTTTCAGATAGTGACAGACTGCAGCGGCAGAATACAGGATTTTCAATGTTAAAGTGGCTGAAACACTTGAGCGACATCTATTCTGCTTCCAGTGAACCAGCATGGAAAGTATTTGGTGGTTCCACACTTCAGCAATGCATGTAGCCAAGCCTGCCAGCTAGGATGGAGAAATATAGGCGTCAGTAAAGAGATGTCAAGAAAGATGTGCTGGTCCCTTCCAGAAGTTATCACAGTGGTAACAACTGGCTCCAAGCAGGTTCAGGGAAGGTGAAAATAACAGGTAGCAACAGGAATGAATAGCAGCCTGCAAGAAAGGCCAAGAAGTTTGGAGGGTTGTTTGGGAGAAGATAGCCTGCAATTGTAAATGGATGGTCCAGCTGTATTTGTCCAGAGTGGGGTACTCAATCACACATCCCTAGTGGCATTATTAAAACCACTGGTACTTTTCTGCACACTTCATTTGCAGACACTGCAGCCCAGACAGGCACGTCGTGCTGCTTGTTTCCTTTTAGCTGGCTTTTCTTTTGGGGAGCTATGCCACATCAGAGAGACCCACTCTGCTGGGCTGGGTGCTCTGGGCCTTGCTGGAGTTTGCATGTGTGAAATTAAACCCAGACCAAGCATTTTTCAGGTGGCATACCACTTCCAAACCCTGATAGGGTAGACTAAAAGCAGAATGTGGTTTGCAAATATGAGGCCTGCTCACTTTCCTTGTACATCACTGTCAAAACTGCCCTTAACTTTTGTATTTGTAGTATCTGAACCTTTACAATCTGCTGAACTCTGTGTAATCAGTTCATGGCAATGAAAGTCTTACTCAGCACATCTGGAAAACACTTCAATGGAATAGTTTGGTAGCACTCCATAATTTCATTGAGCCCTATTCCCTGCATTTGCTCCTGTGGTCAGTTGAAAAACCTCAAATGCAGGGAAAAATGTAGTTTTTCCTTTTCTTCTGTCGAATACACCATTGCATTAAACGTACCACCTTATTTTAAGGGGAACTGTGCTCCAGATGAAAATGGCTCTTGGGACTGTAAGTCCCCACTTAGTGGCTGAGGAGCTTCTTATAACCCCCCTGGAGGCTAAATTGCTTGATGTTGTCAGGGAAGCAGCTGCTTCTATGCACAAGAGGTAGAGGTTACTGAGAGGACAACCAAGAATAATGGAGCTACTTGAGGACTGCATCTGGCACGTGTAGCTACACGTGAGGTTTTTTCCTATGCCTTTTTAATTTCCAGGCAGCACTACTGTTTGCTTCTCTCCAAGCAAATAGTAGCTAAAGAGAAAAAAAGTGAAAAGTTTTCAGTACAGCAGAGATCTCAGGTTTCTGCTTTTAAAATAGACAGAGCTCTGAATATGTGAAGTATAGCAGGTCACAAGTAAACAAGCTGCATGAGCACAGAAGGGCTGTTTATCATGGCCTGAGAGAAAGCTGCCAAGTACTTATCTTCCTTCAAGTGACTCTTCTTTCCAAGAAAAAACATACATACAACACATAGAGTGGAATGAGGAAAGGAAATGCATGGCTGTGAAACATGTCCAAATGAAAGGGAGCTTCCATAGCTTGTAATCAGTTATCAGATTTCTATTGAACTTACATGCTCTGAATAAGTGTTTGAGGATGTACAGAGCTATGGCTTCAGAAGAATTTTAATCCACCTGCAATACCAAAATCTCATTAGGAACTAAAAGACCCAGCAAGTTCCTTGCTGTGGTATGTGCTGGGTTGGGTAGCAGAGGATAATTTACAGTCTACTCCAAAACTGCTGAGTCTAGACCGTGACTTAAAGATACTGTGTAGAAAGACTAGTCAGCCCTGGCTGTGTTCCTATTCAGGATGGAAGAAAGGAAAGCTGCACAAGCCCAAGAGATTGAATAAAGGTTTCCCTCTAATGTGCATTTTTGCAGTGTGTCAGGGGTCTAAGTGACTCATACCATTTAGCATTTGCCATGCCACTAGATAAGCTGGGCTGGTCTCACCACAACCTTAAACATGAACTGCAGGGGTCCTGGACACTGTGTGTCTTGCATGTCCATAGGTCAGAAAACAGTGAACTTAGCCTGATCTCATTGAATACTGAATGGCTGCAACAGTAGACGTGAGCAAGTCTATCCATTCACTGAAGTTTCCTGGAATAAGTGCTGGTTGAAAACACAACTGTGCTTCTAGAATTACTTTAGAAATAAACTTTCTTTGTTATGCACTGCTGTTTGTGGCTGCATTAATGGTCAGATGAACAATTAAATAAGATCAGAAATGTAAGGTTAAGTGAGGATGTGAAAAAAAGGAGGTTCCAACCGAGGTGGCTTGTCACAATGTGAGGATGAGTCACAGTCACCTCATCTATGGACAATTATGAGTGTAATAGGAAAACAACCCTAGGAGAATACCCCAAGAGACAGTAAGAAAAAAGAGAAGGCATTAAAATCAAAGGCAGGCATGATACCAAAGTGGAGATGGAGGGAGTGAATGTGGAAGCATTAGAAATAAAGAAGAAAGGGGGAAAACGAAATGGAAGCACTGCAGAAGCAGTAAATTAAGGACAGGATTTTCAAAAGTGCCTCACTGTTCTGAAAAGTTGTAATTACTTTCCCATTGATGCTGGCAACAAACATAAGTAGAGGTGGCAATGTCAGGCTAGCAATGAGCACTTTAAAAAAACCTCAGCTTAGAATTTCGTCGCTTTCTTACAACTTCTGCGTGCAACAATGGCATCAAGCAATACTCATGGCTGCTAAATTACAGCCAGTGTCCACTTGGATATTCTGAGAAACCACAAATGTCTGTGGCATTAAGACACCCAGCAGCAATTACCACACAGGAACTTTTTGAGGCCCTCAGAGGGCGGTTGGGAAACTCACTTACTTTAAATAATGTAAAAATATTCATTATTGTGGAGCGCAGAAAAATCTGTTTCTCAGGACAATTAAAATGAAAACACTGAAAGTCAAATTGCATTTGCAAACTGCTTAGGCTTCTATGCGCCCTTTCATTATTCGTGTTTCTGAAGTGTAGCACTCAGAAAAGTGCCAAGTTTATGTCTCTGTGGACTGGGCTTCTCCCTGTTTATCGGGCTGATCAGAGAGGAGGGAGCGGCACCATGAGCTTCCCGGCGCTGCCCTGCCAGCAAGCCCCCGCCCTGACCTGGAGAGACCATCACTGGGCGTGAGAAGGAGGCTCAGGCTCCACACCTTTGAAACTTTTGGCATCTCTGCTGAGCCTCAGGAGAAAGCAGCCAGTACTGCCGGTGATGTCTGTGATGAGTGTGTCCTTTTATCCCCAGGAGACTATCGCGGTTCATTCCTTTTCACGTTTTCCTTAGGTGAATGAATGACTTTCTAATGGCGACTGTTTTGGTCACTACTACCTTGAACTCAGTTCATCCCACTGCTTTAGCATCTCAGTTTAATCTCTGGACTCAAATGAGCACCAAAGAGTTTAGGGTCCTAAGACATAACTCATTTGCATTTCCACAGGGATCAAATTTTAAGTCTAACAAATGACATGTTGTACCACTAGGGCATCTTGAAAAGCTCAGATCCTTTTGTTTATTAGTTCAGAGTGCAATAATTATTAGCTAGAGAGAAGCACAACTACAATCAAAAAGAAAGCCAAATAAAACCCACCTACACAGATTTCTCACACTGGGCCCTGGGCATGACTCACTGGTTATGTATTAGGCGTTGTGGGTGGGTACTCTAATTTGTATGTGTTCCATTGTTTAGATGTGTTTTGCACACACTAATTCTGACTTTCTGTTTTGGCAAAATCTTACAAAAAACCCAAACCCACCACCACCCTCTTGGGTCACAGTCATGAAAGGCGGCTGCATTATCTCACCCACCTATCTTGGGATCAGGGTGGGCTCTGGAGGGAAAAGGGATCAGTGCTTGCTCGGGATGCCTGGAGGAAGCACGTCATGTGCAGCCACAGATGCTGGCTGGCCATGGAGGAGTTTTAGCAGCATCTTACCCACTGTACAGAGAGTCACTTTGCATTCTTTTCAGGCCCCATTTCCAAGACCAGAAAATTATTTTAGTGCTTTAAAGCATTCACAGGAGAAATAACTTGGCCTGTAGCTTGCAATGTGTTTTTGAGCTCTAACATGCCAGCAGACAAGAATATATTAAATGTTAAATGAAGAGGACTTCTAACACTGAAGAAAAAATGCATCCTTTCAAAATATTGTAATGCCTGTGCATATCTAAGCATAAGAAACATTATTAGAAAAAGTCATGAGAAAATTATTAGAAGTGAAAGTATTTTCTTGGCATTGGATCATCAATAACCACCTTCATTTGTGGAGCATGAACTAGAAAAAGAATTCAAATGGTAATTATATAAATTATACAATATATGAATCATAAAAATATATAAATATAATACATTATTTCTATTAATAATAGGATTGTTTATGCGGCACTTGTCGCCATGAAGTGAGAGAGGCAAATAGGAGAGCTGGAAGAATGAAGTTTGATGATGCCTAGGAAAATATGGTGGTTTATCTGGGAAGCTGACTAGAGCTGCTAACCATTTTGGTCGCTCAGGAAAACTGTAAGGCTCTCTCCCGCTTTCACCTTACTACGTGTCTCTGTGATGGCCCAATGCATGTCTCCAAATGCATTCTCAGGAAAACTCTCCTGGCTGTGCTGTGAAGTTTGGCAGGAGCCATCGGCCGTGTAAACAACTGTGATATGTAAACAACTGTGACTGTCACTGTCGAGGAGTAACCCTGCAATGAGTAAAACAGACACTGTGACACTGTGCTGGCTATCACATGTCACTTGGTGACGGGGCTGGAGGGGTCTGCCTTCTAAGTGTTCATGCACTTTCTGCTGATGGATGGCCTATTGAATGTATGCAGGGAGACCAGGGGAGTCAAAAATCTCCTGCAGAACAGAAGGAGCTGGTAATACCCCACAAGTGCAAAGGTACGCCCTCACAGAACATCTAAAGACCAAAATGCTCTGACCTATGTGCCCTTTGGCTTCTTTGGGCTTCCCACATCTCTGCATCCTGGCATCCCCCTGGATGCATCAAAGATTGTGTAGACCCCACAGCTGCATCTGACTTCACTGTCATCCCTGACAATACTGATGTTAAACTTTGCAGGAGACAGAGGCTAGATCAAAATCATAAGTCTTGATAATCCACAGCTACCAAAAGGAGGTACTCAACACACCAACATTTGCTTCCTTTGTTTACTTCACTCACAAAATATGCAACTTTCTTGACCTTAAGTACACTCCTTAGGAGTGTTCAGGCTGAAAGGGGCTCCACATCAGCCAAAAATAAGCACGGCTGACCTTAATAACTGCTTTCCTTCAATCACAAGGGAAACACCAATGCTACTCCGTGTGCATCACTTTTCCTTTAACGCCTACCTTTGCAGTGAAAGAACTGTGCAAGTTAACCCTTTCACAGCTGCTACCAATGCAAAAGCTTACAGGTTTGAGCAGGCTCCTTAACAGCCTCTCAGGTTTGTTTTGAAGGGGATACTTGTGGGATAATGCAAGTCATTCAAATTTTCCACTACATCACAAAATGACACTCATGCTTGTTCCCACTGTTTGTTTAAATATAAACCAGCACTCAACTTTCCAGCAGCAGCTTCCTGTTTAGCAAGTATTTAAATGAATGGCTGAGTAGGTTCTACCAAGAACACTTTGGCAGCCCTAGAGGTTCACCGCTTGGTGTCTAAACAGCAAACAGTGTTTGCAGGTGCTGTTGAGGCATACAGCAGGTAGATGGGGCAGAGTGACGATGCTGTCCCATGTGTGCTGCAGGCAGGGCTTGCTGGGAGGTTGTCTGCAAGGAAATGGAGGAAATCACAGAAGCAGAAAGCCAGGGAGGTTAAATGGCCCAAAATGAATCTAGAAGGGGAAAAGCAGACTTTCTCCTCACAGAACCACAGAGTATTCTGAGTTGGAAGGGACCCACAAGGGTCATCTAGTCCAACTTTTTAGTGAATGGCCCATACAGGCATTGAACCCATGACCTTGCATTATCAGCACCGTGCTCTGATAACACAGCCAAAGAAAGAAGGTACCTCATTGCTCAGACACCCCCAAGTAGCTGAGTGGGAATAAAATGCAGCCCTTTATCTTGCTGCTCCCTGCTAACAGGGGGCATTGGCTTCCAAACCAGCCTCCGAACTGAACTAAATAGGCAGGGGAAAGGGGACATTTGGCCAAAAGGGACGGTGCATTTTGGCTTGACAGGGTGTGAGTTTTCTGTGTTTCTTGCTTTTATATCCAATGTGATTTCTGTGAAGTCTATGAAATTATACCCGAATTAAAGAGGTGCAATGCACAGCAGAATTTCATCTTTACTATTTAATACTGATTCTTCTTAATTAATTCATTATGCCAAAAGCATGCTATGTGCCTGTAACATTCTCATTTACTTCTCTATTTCTTATAATTTTATTTCATACTGCAAAAACATTTCCTGTAATTGGACCTCCGGATACCTATTGACTTTACATAAAACTGGCTGAAAACTACCACTCCGTTCTTAAATTTTCACTGATATTTATTCAACTGTAGGTTCCTTAATGTTTTAATTGGTTGCAGCAGCTTGTATATATGAACGGTTCTCAGGCAGAAAATATTCCTCCAATGAAATTTCATATCAAGGCAGTTACTGCACTGGGATGAGATCAGCAGCCTTGTTAGAGGTATATGAAATTCTATTAAATGCAAAATACATACCACTGTACTAATTGACAAAATTTCAGGGACAGAGCACAGCATCCCCTTGATGTAAATAATAAGAGTAGTGAATTGGCAAACAAAGACCAGTCCAAATTAAAATAAAGTGTCAGAATTTCTGGAACCAAAATGAGATGCAGCACAATACTAACATTAAAAAGGTATGGCCAATTATTGCATTTGTCATGACACAGTCTCGTAACAAATGATTTGCTATTCAACATCACAGAAGGCAGAGCAATGATTTTATTCCATATCACTATGACAAACTTAAGCTGCTGAGAAAAAAGCAGCCATTGATTCAGGGTGTCTCTGGGGTGGTTTGATGCTTTTTTGGTCTGATATTAGCAGTTTTGGGTTCTAAGAATTCCTCTATTAGTTTTGGGAAGGAACTCACAAGAGCTACTAAAACCCAAATGAGAGTCCAGAGTTCCTGACCACATGGCTTGAACTTGCAGGATAGCAGAAAATATAAGTGGACTTGCGTTTAGCTCATCTTGCAGTCAGAGAGGACTGGGGTCTGTTTAAAATCAAGCTGCAGTAAGTTCCTTACCACTGGTTGCACAGACGTAGAAATAAAGTTCTGATTGCCTACAGCCTTACCCTGCCATTCAAAAATGTTTTTGGCTAGCTAAAGTGTCTGTGTAACTGTCTGATTAAAACACATTAAAACCTCTGTGAAGGAAAAAAAAGACCCAATCTTTAAAGGCATACTTTTAAAATCACTCGTACCTTGTGTTCATAGGCTAAAGCCTTGTTGCCCCTGCCCCAGCTGATCAAGGGCTACTTCAGCTGCCCCAGTGTAGAAGAGATGCTGGGAAGTGGAGAGTTGGGGTCAGGCTGCTGTTCTAAAAGATTTGCTGCCTGTGGTTAAAAAAATAGCAGTAATGTTTGCTTTTGGAGTTCTGGCAATGAGAGCCAAGTTATACTCTCTTTTAGTTATTAAGTCTTAACCAATAAATGATGACAGATACTGAAAAGAGAGGAATGGAAACCACACACAACAATCTTGGTAATGAACCCTTCTCTCTCTTGCTCTCAGATCAGCTCTTTTGGAAACTGTGTTATGGAGTTTCTGGCTACCCATTCAAACCCACCGTTTTTAACAAAACCATTTCCTCACATGAGACACAGCAGCTCATAGCTGGAGGCATTCAGCTGGTAACTTGAGGCTATGATTAAGAGAGCCCTGGTCACAGCTCCTGGGCCAAGTGCAGCTCTTGTCCTTCCTGCCTTCCAGCTGCATCTGCTCAGATCTTAACCTGCAGCTGCTCTCTTGAGGTGGTGTCAGGCATAGCTTGTACCCCTTTCTCACTAAGTGTGACTGTCTCAGCAGCCTGACTTGCCTTCAGCATCTGTGTGTTTAGGTGCTGTGACAATGGTAGTCAGGAAATCAAACTGACTTTCCAAACCAGAGATCTTAAAAAACAAAAACTTGAGAGAGGAGTATGTTACAAATCTCTCTGCAAGATGTTCCTCCAAAGCTCCTCAGCAGCTGTCTCAACCACTATCTTGTAGAATCATAGAATTATTAATTTTGGAGAAGACCTCTGAGATCACTGAATCCAACTGTTAACCCAGCCCCACTGTGTTCACCACTAAACCACGTCCCCAAGTGACATATTCATATGCCTTCCGAACACTTCCAAGGATGGTGATTCCACCACTTCCCTGGGAAGCCTCTCCTACTGCCTGCCCACACTTTCAGTGAAGAAATTTTTCCAAAGATCTGACATAAGCCTCCTTTGGTTCAGCTCGAGGCTGCTTCTTCTTGCTCTATCACTTGTTACCTGGGAGACCAACGTCTACCTGGCTACAGCCTCGTTTCAGGTTGTTGTACAGAGTGACGAGGCCTCCCCTGAGCCTCCTTTTCTCCAGACTAAACACCCCCAGCTCCCTCAGCCACTCTTCATCAGTCTTCTTCTCATAAAAGAGATTTTCTTAGTATACAGTGATCTTTCAAGGTCTAGGTTTTCAAGTTAGCAATACATGTCTTTTTTTTACTGGAGTCAAAAACCACTGATCTCCAGCTTTGCTTACTACCCTCTCAAACCTAATACACTTTGTGCCTTTGGAGATATTGCATTCACTGATAGCTTCTAGGATGCACCAAATCCAGTTCATGGATAAATTACATAAATTATTATCGCCCATAATGTTGATTATTACAAATCAGCTTTATATTAGCTGAAACACCCCTTTGGAGAATACATATATGAGACCCTGAGAAGATGCTAAGATTAATGAAGACATTAAAGACCATGTGTCATTATAGAGAGTAAAAGAATATCAAACAGGAAAAAGTATGTGGATTTAGAGACAGAAAAAGTGAAGAGGAAGAATCGGTGTAAGTAGGAGAGTTACTTACAGAGGGAATTTGAAGTTTAACTCCATCACTTGCAATAACGCTGAAAATGTATTGGCTTGCAAATATAGACACAGGAAAATTTCTATTGTTACTTCAGACTGATAAAATACTAGATTGCTTCATTTTTTTCTCAATAAATCAGAAGGTTACGATTTACTACCAACAAAATTAAGCTGGTTTTGCCTGCCATATGAAAGAGATCACCTGTCTTAATGAACTAAAAGCAATGTATATAAAGTCTTGAAAATGCCAGTGGCTACAGCAGCAGTGTGTCCTTGCATGGTATTAAATGAATGAAGTCAACATCTGCTTGAGCAGATAGATTGCAAATAAGCCCATTTAGTAGCTTTATGTAGAAGCCCTGGCTACCTGTGCACCCTGTTGCTCTGGCAGACTCTGAGGGTTTTAGCATGGGGCCCCATTAGATGACCCCTGGTTATTTAGAAGTTCTGCCTAACAGAAAGGGAACATGAGAAGCATTTTCTGAAATTCCACCTATACCAACTGCCTTTCCCATTTCTCTATGTAATCTTCACAATATTACAGCTTTACTGCATCAGAAATCCAAGCAACAGAAAGAACCAAGAGACCTGGCTGCAGAAAAAGGGTTGAGAAGGAAAGGAAGCCAAGGGAAAGTATACAAGCCTTTCCCTAGATCATTCAGTTTGGCAACACCAGCACCAGAGGTAAAGCACACTCAGAAACTAATTCCCTTTGTGAGTTGACCGCTTCCTTTTACATTTTCCCCCTGTGATATTCCTAGTCTCGGTCAGAAGGCTGTTTCTGTTTTGACAAAGGCATTTCTGTTCTGCTCACTGGTACAGTACCTTCTGGCCTGCCTGCTCCTGGTAAGTCCACAAGTTTCTGTTGTGCATGACAAAGGTAGGAAGGAGCCTGCCCAGCGAACAGGCTTTCCCACTGACCCGCCGGTGCCACCAGCAGCACAAACCCTTTTCCTGGTGAGCTGGCTTCCAGAGATCTGCTCTCTGCCAAGCCATTTGCTGTGGCCACATGCTGCCAGTGGAGTTTAATTACACCCTTCATCACACAAAAGCAGTTAATTCATGCTATAAATCATATCCTGACATGCAAAACGTCTGGTGTCTCATTTTGTTCGTGTGAAATTGTTTAATGCAACTGACTTTGAGTTGAGGAACTCTTTTATGTTGCTGATGTTTAGAGAAAGATTAATAGATTATTTGTTACTGGTTTAATAAGTGCACTCCACAAACTACAGTCAACTGTCTCCTGTTCATTTCACTGCTCCTAATTGACTCAGGGTACAGGTTCCACTTCCAGTCTGAAGTGCCATGTTTATGTTTATTGAAACGTAATTATGTTAATGTAATTGTTTTGGATTATTACATCTCCATTAAGTAGGACATAGTTAAAATAAATAAAACCATTCCTTGATCAGAGCTGATTTTCTAACCAGTTATGGAAATGACCACAGGAAAAAAAACAACAACAAACTCCATACTTCAAATGATGTTGCTTTCCTCATATTAATTAATCACAGTCTTTGTACTCCCATTGGGGCTGTACTTAAAAATGATCTTTCACCTATAGTTTCTGCCTCACTCCACAAACTTCAAAATATAATAACTTTGCAATTTTAGGGGAGTGAGTTCAGGCTCTACCCGTTGTTCGAAAGGCTTTAACGCAAAGACTGAATGAAGCGAATGTCTCTTTTTTTTGTGTCACCAAACTCCGCACTCATCAGAAACCTCAAGTTCATGAAGACTATTTAGCAACGAAAGTTTAAGTATTTCAGGACATCCTGGGTTTCCAAAAGCCAAAACTGGTTCCAAATATGCATTTTGCAGTTTTCTTCTATCTTTAATAATGTACATGCGGAGGCCAAGTCTTTAATGGATGGCAGGAAGAGGGAAGAAAAGATAATCAACTAGACTAGAGTTTGAACTATTTAAAAATTGGCTTGCAGTGGTACAGTTTGAACTCATTTCTAACTTCCAGGAAACTTGTCTGACCAAATTCAGATGCTTTACATAAATTCCATCTTTCAATTAAGCTATATTTGAAGGCCTGGTTGAATTTTCACTTGCACAAAGCCTGAGGAGTAAGGCTCACAAGCCAGCCTGTCTTACTCCTGTAATGAATCCAGATCACTGAGATTTCAGTGCTCTCGGTTTCTCTGGGTAGAGACATCCATCCAAAGAGGGGCGGGGGGATCTTCCCATAAAATTTTTTTCTACTGTCCTTTTACAACAACATCTGCTCTTCTCTGTCCCCAAAGCTGCAGAAGCAAATTGATTCTTCTTGTCCCATAGCCCATTTGGAATAAGCTCTCCTATAATCACAACTGTGTTTATGGCATTTTAGGTATTGGGTGGTTTGTTCACATAGTAGAGACAATAAGTATTGTGCCAGAAAATAAGACTTCAGCATCACACATTCAGGGTATCTGGGAGCAGTGTCATATGACTTTCCCTCTTCAACAAGGATATCAAGCAAAGGTCCCAATTCCAGCCTAGCTTTCTTTTCCCAGGTCCTCTGCTCACACTGAAGATGGCACTAGGTAGCAATGCTGTGAAGCTGAGGTGTGTGAAGCAATGTAAATTGTTGTGATTTCAAGGCTGACAGTGCTCCTGATTTAACCACAAATCTCCCAGTATTCAATTTCTTAATTAGAACTCCAGATCCTGGATTTGCCTCTTCTTGAAGACCTCATGGATATTGAGAAGAGCTTTGAACATTGATCTGAGAGCCACCTAAAAGTATAAAAGTGTAATAATTTTTAAAAGCAAGTAAACAGAAACCTGTGTTTATTTTTATTAAATCTCATGATCATTTAAGTGAGTTCCATGGTTTTTCAAGACCTGAATTATGTGTTTTGAGCATAAGGGTGTAGCCAAAGAACCACTGTGAATTAGGTCTCCCAGGCTGTGCAGTCCATGGGCTGTGTAACAAACTCAGGTGCACAGTCCCTGTGTCCAGCTGGGAAGCCGAGGGCTGACTCAGTGTTACTTAAAACTGAGCCACAACAGTTCCCCAGAGACCAGAAAAGGAAGGGCAGCAGAGGAGGGAACAGTGCTTAAACCAAGTTGGAAGGGCCGTGTCTTTGGGGCAGGGCAGGATGCACCCTGTATGGACTGCTCCCAGCATGGGAAAGAGAGGTGGTCTCAATGGCCTGGGAGATCTGTGGCAGCTCTCCGGCCTGAGGCCAGATATACCTGCCACACTGTTTAGTGCTCATATTTTCAGGAAGCTCTTCAAAGCTTTTAAGGAAGATTTAGTGCACTGCCAGAATGGAATTTCTAATGTCATTACCAGTCCAATCATTCACACCCTCTTATTTTCCTTTTCTCCCTGAAGGGAGGTGAGGGAGGCTGGCAGGCACAAGCAGCAGTGGGTGGCAGGCTGGAAGGAGCCCCACTGCCAGTGGTGCAGTGGAGTCACCCCTCACAGGGAGCAGGGAGCAGTGAGCATCAAAAAGGGGTTCATGTGTTCGGGAAAGACCTGTTGGCTTCCTGCTGGCTACAGTGCAAGGGCTGTGGTAAGGCCGTGGAGGGAGGCAGGAGGTGACGTGGAGTGAAAGCAGCCCTGGGATCCGGAGAGACAGCGGAGCTGCCTGTAAACACAGTTAGCTTTGGCAATGTGGGCAGCGAGCACTCAGCAAAAGGCTTTTCTTCCTGGATAAAACCCCCACAGTGCTATATTCCTATCCACTCAATCTACCTAGATAGGCATAAAAATGCCAGGTACTAAACAGGCTGTAAAGCCCTGGGCTCAGCTGGACCTTTCTGTACACTTTCTGTATGGTCACCAGTGATATCTGGAGCAACAGCAAACTTGTACATGTGATTTGTGATGTACATGGATAGCTGCACTACCCCTGTCTCAAATACTGTAACTGCAGGACCCTCAATACTTGCTGGGAAGGTGCTTAGCTCTCACTGACTACCAGTCCAAACCAATCAAAATGAATGTTTTGGAGAAAGCAGAAGCTTTTGTCATTTTGTCTTCGGAGCCCATGGCATCTGACTGACCTACTGCAAGCGGGATGGTGAGGATTGCTCTGAAGAGTTCCAGCTGCTGAACAGCAAAACTAGCACAATTTGGTGTAAATTCCACTTAGAATAGAAAGGACAAAAATTGTGATCTCAGACAAATTCCTTGTTTAGCTGCAAGGCTGGGTGGCTCTTGGAGGGGAATACGTGGAAACACTGGCTGAAGTGAGGCTTGGAACAGGGCTTTCTTCTTTTTTTGTAAAATGGGATCAGCAACAAAACCCGAGGAGCTGAAACAGCAGATTTTTTTTTTAATGTCAATGTAAGTAAAGCATAGCATGATGAAATGCAGGGAAACTTCTACAGGATTTAGATGAAAAATAAAAGTTCCAGGCTTGTGGGGATATGACAACTGATTATCAGGCTTCAGTGCAGCAATATGAAGTTCCTTGTAAATGACAGCAAAACAGTTACAGGTAGCTATCATTTTCCACCAGCTATTGATAGAAAAAAAATCAGAAAGGAACCCTAAATCAAAGGATAAAACTGTTCAAAGGAACAGGAATGGTCTGGATCCTTACACGTGCTGCCCAAAACTCCATAGTGAGACAGGAAACACCATTTAGGCAATCCAAAGAACCTATGCATTTGCTCACTTGCAGAAAACAGAAGAAAAATAAGGGATATGCCAGCTAATCATCATGACATTTTGTTCCAACTTCAGCAGCTTTAATTCAGTTTTCCGTAATTAAAAATAAAATTTCAGAAGAGGGGCAACTGAGGTTGAAATCTGCTGAGAGGTTTACGTTGCCATTTGGTGATGTTACAGGCAACCATTTCAACAGCAACAGTGGGGTACTTTGCACTGGTGATATTTATTTGTTCAGAGAGAGGGGCCTTCAAGAGTTTTGGTTTCTCAGCTGCTGAGTGAGTGATTTCCCACTGTCTGGGACTGAGTACTCAGCAAATGCTCTTCCATACAACCACAACTCTCCCCACCAGCTCCTGAAGGACCGATGGTCAGTGGATGTGGTGCAGAGAAACAGGAGATGAGAGGAAGTGCTGAAGAGTAGGCTGAGGCTTTGCAGCCCTGTTGGTGGGGCAGCAGCCAACCCCTCTGACATGGGACGCCATCTTAATAAGGGAAATCTATCCCGATTAAACTACACTGACAGTTAAAGAAATGGCTTATCCCCTCTATACACCTCATCGATAGCCTTCCAAATTATTTCTTCTATCTGTCCTAAATGCAGCAATGACTATTTTTTCCAAAGAAGCTGTAAAATCATACACTTCATAAAGACCCATATCACTCTTGAATGGGGATGGTAAAATCTTCGCCAAGGTATATACAAATAGCCTAGCACCTTTTCTGACATCCATTATCCACGCTGACCAGCCAGGGTAACCCCTCCAGAGGCAGGCCAAGAATAACATAAGGAGGTTATTAAATATTATTCATTACCTTCAGTGGAACAAAATAGAAGCCTAATTCGCAGTCTTGGTTCCAAGAAAACATTTGATAGGATCCCAAGGGATTTTTTTGTTCTTTACTGTAGAAGTTTTTAATTTTGGCTTGGAGTTTATATCATGGATAAAAATGTTTTTCCTGAAAACTATGCCTTGGTGATAACAACTTGAAATCTCTCCCATCTTGCTTCTTGATTTAAGAGGAATGAGGCAGGAATGTCTCCTTTTCCTCCCACTATGTGTGCCATCTTAGCCATGCTCACCAGGTCATAGGTGAATAACTGGGAGGCAGCAATGCCAAAAGTTGTTGTGTCATGTTGTCTTGGAAAACGAACTCAGTCCTTTCCGAAGCATTACCCGTGTCACAGCTAGGACTTGAATCCAATCTGCCATAAATCAGAGCCCATTCTTTTTGTCCCAACCAGTGAATTCTTAGGTGAAATGAGTTTGAAATATTTTAGTGTAAAGAGTTTAGTAGAACTACATCATACTTTTCAAGAAAACGTACCTACTCTGTTAAAAAATCACCGAATTCAGACATCTGGCAAAAACTTTGAACAACATTTAGCCTTACATCCTTGTCAAATGCAAAGCATGTTTTTTAACCCCTGCTCCTTCACTCATTCAAAATCACAGATAAAAACATGGAACATGAAACATGAAACAAGGCAGAAAATTTCTGTGGAAAGTCAACCATAAAAATGAAGTATGTTAAAAAAAAAAAGAAGAAATAGCAAGGCCATTTCGGGTGGTAAAGCCCTGCCATCCAAGTAGGTTTTTGCACTTTCCAGTATTACCAGTATTTTCCTCTTCTAAAAGAAAATGCCCCTGCTCACTCGTGAAACTTGAGAAAAACAACTGGGGACTTAGGAAGACCCTGATCCCGCAAATACCAATTAAGAACTGCAGCTCATATGAGTGAAGCTCTTCAGAGCTGAACAGCCATGACTGCACCTTACACTTGGAAATCACAGCTCCAGCTGCATGCTAAATTGATTCTTGGCTTATACACTCCTTTTAAACAACAGCAAAACAAAAAATATTAAGGCAGAAAGCCAATCCCATCCTGGGCTGCACTAAAAGTAAAGTGGTTGGGAGGACGAGGGAGGTGATTCTGCCCCTCTGCTCTGCACTGGTGAGACCCCTCCTGGAGTGCTGCATCCAGCTCTGGGCTCCCCAGCACAGGAAGGACACTGACCTGTTGGACCAAGTTCAGAGGAGGGCACCAAGATGATTATAGGGGTGGAACACCTTTCCTATGAGGAAAGGCTGGGAGAATTGGGATTGTTTAGTCCAGAGAAGAGACGTGTCTGAGGTGACTGAATTGTGGCCTTCCAGTACATGAAGGGAACCAACAAGAGAGATGGAGAGAGGCTTTTTACAAGGGCATGTAGTGACAGGACCAGGGGGTATGGCTTCAAACTGAAAGAGAATAGGTTTAGATTAGGCGTTAGGAAGAAATTCTTGACAGCAAGGGTGGTGAGGCACTGGAACAGGTTGCCTAGTGAAGTTGTTTCCATCCCTGGAAGCGTTCAAGGCCAGGCTGGATGGGGCTCTGAGCAACCCGGTCTAGTGGAAGATATCCCAGCCATGGGCAGGGGAGATGGAACTAGGTGGTCTTTAAGATACCTTCTAATCCAAATCATTCTATGATTCTACGGTAAGCTCTAATGGAGCCAATCAGCTGCCACCAAAAGAAAACAGAGGCTTTTCTCAGCCAGCATTTTTCACCTCAGGAAAACTTCTGTTGCCTGATGTCTTGAGGCCCTTTGTGGCATTACTTTTGAAGTAAACTAGCCAGGGTTATGGGAAAGGCTTGAAGGCAAAAAAGACAGACAACTGTCCTGGAGTCTGTGCTCTGACTGTAAGAATAGTTTTATCCCAGCTGGCCATATGTTTCCATTACTGGAAACAGGTACTAAACTGGCACTTGAAGACACTGGAGCCATCTCATGCTGCTTCTTAATCAATTTGTATCATTTATGTCAATTCCAAATGTGGGTGAGGTAAATGATCCAGCTCATGACTTAAGGCCTGAGTGGTCATGATCAAGGCAACATTTCATTACCTATTAACTTGATTTTGGTGAAAAATTATTTATGCATGAAATTATTGATACAATTGATCCTTTCTCAGGTTCATTAGTTAACATATGTTGACATATTCCAACAGTGACCGAATAAATGTATACATAGAGAGATTTCAGAAAACGAAGAGACAGCAGCACTATCTCCTTAGGTCTTGGCTTGGTAATAAATATGGCGGGATGTAACATTTCCAGATAGTGCAAGATGGTTTAGTCTCCTAAGCATCTTAAACAAGGAATATTTGAAACTGGTGCAGAATTTAGATAATTTATTTTAACTGACTAAATATTAGGCACCATGCTCTATTCATCATTTTAGTCTGTGTTCTTACTGAATTATAGAGCCATTCTTAAAGAGGACAAGTTGCACAGTATGATTCATTTCAGCATCGCAAAGTGCTTGTCCGAACTGTGGAGCTTTGAATGACTCCCTCCATGTCTGAGCTGTGGAGAACCCTGTCCTCTGCAGTCTGTGAGACTCTGTGGTCTGCAAGGCCACCCCTGCAGTTAGTGCTGTGACCAGCTGACCTTCATCTGCTTAATCTTGAACTGAACAGCACAAAATCCATGGCAGTGGGTAGCTCCCGATCATGGGATGGACAAAGTGCAAAGTGTGCACAGCTGGCACCCCACATCATACAGCCACTGGGATATCCACTGCTCCAAAGACAGCTTGTCCATGCACTTTCTCTTTTCTCTGCATTGTAGTTATCTGTGATTATACATTACCTAGCCTGTTTCCATTTACCTTCTGGGTCCCAGTCTATGACTTTGGTGTTATGATTAGAAAAGGTATACCAGGGTTTTTTTGACCCTAATTATGAATGGGATTAACTGTTAAGTAGAAACCTTAACTGGCAAGATTTCAGATATAAAAGAAAGCAAATATCTGTTCTATTGAAAGCAACAGTTAACTACTCAAAGTTTTTTTAACTACCAAAGGTAACATAACTACAAAGGATAACTAATGTTATCCTGCCAGATTCTAAGAGACAAATTACCTTGATTTGTAACAGTTAATCCAGCAAACCTGAGGAGTTCTCTATAATTCCACTGATGGAACTGCTTTAATAAAAAACCTTATATAAAATTATGTTTCTACTGCAGTGAGATTTGCAGAAGCCACCCTTGAGCACACTACAGACACCTCAACCCTACAGAAGTGTATCAGCAGAATCAGCAGTCCAGATGACCCACATCTTAGCAAGACATTAATAAGAAGCAGATAATAAATCTGTATATGTGTTGGGGGACGGATGCATTATTGGCTTGAACAAAGTGTCAAAGACCAGATTTGTACCTCACCAGTCAGATGAAGGGAAGGGGCAATTTCCCTTTGGAGACCTTCTCTGAAGTGATCTGTTTAGTGACTTGGTGTAGACAGCAGGCAGACCCATTCCAAGAGTGGTAGAGAGGATAATGGAAAAAGACAAATTTGAGAAGGGGAGAAAAAAAGTAAGCATTTTTATTAAAGAACAGAATGTAAAAATGTTGGGGAGTGAGTGAGTTGGAGGACAGCCCGGGCATCATAGTAACTCAGCTAGATGTCTCATTCCAGTGTGTGCGTTAGCAGAAGATATTTAGGAGCTGAAGTCTCCTCCAGCCAATCAGCCCGCAATTTATGGTATATTTAGGCACTCCACAGTGATGAGGAGTCCTGGGCAGGCATTCTCAGAGAGTTACTGCCTTCTCTGCAGCCCTTACATCACCATCCAAACTCTGCAGTCATCATCTAGAAATTTATACCTCACAGCTAACTACTGTTTCAGTGGAGCAAACACTACACTATTTCTTACCGAGAAGACAGCTTGTGATGATATGCAGCTTTTAAGTGTCTTGTGAGATCCTGAGTATATGATAATGCACTGCTGGCAGCTTGTCAAAGAGAGAACTGCAAAAGCAATCGTGTTGTTTTGAGGAAGAGACAGCTATTAAAGTTTGGTTTCTGTGGCTTCATGAAGAGCTGACAGAGAGAACAAAAATTATGAGGCCAAGCACATAGCTGATATTAAATTACCAGCACTTCATTTACTTATCCTCAAAACAATCACTAGAGATCTCTTACTTACTGAAATAGTTAAAAATAAAACCTCTAAGAATATTTAAAGCTGGCCACAGGCATTTCACGGAAGTCGGTGTTTCCCAGCTCCCCATAAGCCATTAGGGCTTCCCTCCTACACCTTGACGTGCCTCAGTTAGAAACAGCTGAAGGCACCAAGCTTTTAAACAAGAATCTATTTACATGAAGCTTTTTTTGTCTGCAATTTTCCACTGGCAGTAGCAATGATGGGAGTCAGAGTAGGCAGAGCCCCAGGCAATTTAAGCATCTGTCTCTGCTGAGAGCACATCTGCACAGGACAGTGCTGGAAAGGCCAGTGGTTCACAAATCACCATCTGCCTCCCCATCCTTCTCATCCTTCAGCAGGCAGAGGGCCAGGGCTGGGGGGAAATGAGCCTCAGGACTCCAGGCATCTGTCCTGTGGAGCAGGTGAATCGTCTGGATATATTGGCTCTCCCTGCAAAACTAGCACGCTTTGTGGGGTTTCTATTCTTTGAATGTTTTTTCCAGTGCTGGTGTAGTCATTCCCTCATACAACGTGAGATGCCATGCCCTATGCACCCTTCTGCAAGGGCTGACAGCTCGGTATCAAGGCAGGCAATGGTACACATTTTGTTCTCAGTACCTTTGAATCAGACTGAGCAATTACAAACACAAGTGTACTCTCTGTGACTAACAATCTTAATTAAATAATATGTTTTGTGATACGGACTGGGTAATATCTCTAAGTACACAGAAGACCAAATCTGGCTTTAAACACAGACAATTTTCAATCAGTTTGTCTGCTTTACTGTATTAAATAACATTGCCAACCTTGCTGCTTTAGTTTGGCCACAGAAGTGAACTGTTTTGAGGATTACTGCAAATATTTAATGGGTTGCCTCCACCTTAGCTTATGCCCAAACCTTTTCCTAAATCTCTAAGGCAAGTGAGGGTGAGCTCCTGCTGGTCAAACAAGATGAAAAGGCATGGGCACTCTAGTTTTCTGCATAGCTGTATCACATTGTCATCCCTGATGACTACAGAGCACCTCTCCAGAAGATGTGGCAGCTTGCCTCCTTCCATGTGCTCAGACTGCGCAGAAGGTAGATGCAAAACAGCTGAGAAACTGCTGAATCCAGATGCTTTACTTGGCCTGACCATCTCCTGTTCGTGAACTTGCTCTGAAACTCCCCAAACCACCTGACATGATCGATCTGTTTCTGGCTGAGGAGACTGGGACAAACCAGATAGAAAAGAAGGAATGTGGGAAAAAGACATAGAAGAAGAAGGATGGAGGTCATGAACAGAATAAAAATGTGGGAGATGAGAAAAAGACAGAGGGAAATAGGAAGAAAAAGTATTAATACAGTACAATATTCAACAAGAAGAAAAATTATGTGGAGGGAAAACAGACATTGGAAAAGACCCAAGAAAGGAGAAGAGAAGGAGGTGAGGATTTGGCAGGGGAGATAAGCAATATCAACAAAAGCAGTAGATTTCTTATTTTATCTTCCAAAAAACTGCTGCCAAAATAAGATAATACTCAACTATAATCACCGTTATTAATACATGTATGTGGACAATGTGAAGGTGAAGAGGACATTGTCAAAGAATGTAGCTCTGGCAGGATGCCAGGCACCAGAGAAACTCGCAGGAGAACCATGCAGCAGTTCAGTTTTCCTGAAGGGAATGGAAATTGTCTAGGGTAACCTGGGTAGAAAGTTTGGAGCAAAGGCCTGTTGCCTCTGCTCACCTCTGAAGGAAGAAGGGCTGAGCAGGTCATCACAACGGCTGGCTGCCTTTTCCAGTCTCATGTCAGGTTTGGGTGAGGATGCCACACTCAGGTGGAACAGACCATTTTCATACCTTATTTTGGGTCAGAGAAACACAATTTCTTTTGTAGGCTGCATTCCAATATTGGTGTCAATTCAACAGTGCTTTTGCAGCTGAATCATCACCCACAGCTAACATGATCTAGTGGACTCAGCTTTGCAGCAGCAGGATATTGCTGCTATTCCTAGCTGGTATACTGGGCAGCCTCGAGCATGTGAAATTCCCTGTTTGTTCCTTAGTTTCCCCATCCATAAATCAGGTAGTGGTACTCACTGATTTGCTAAGGTACTTTGAGATCCACAAGAGAAAGCACTAAATAAGAGCTGGGTGTGACTAAAATTCCCCTTTCCCACCATGCACAGAGAATTAGTTTTCTTCTTCATTTTCTAGCCTTTCATGTGGTCTATGTTGCTTTTCTGTTCTGCTTAGTATGTTGATCACATCACTAAATTTATCTTCTCTCTTGCTTTTCTTCTTCATAAAACTGTAGCTATTTCATAGCTTAGTTCTAAAGTAAAAGAGTGAAGAATATGAAGTAGAAGAGTAATAGCAATGTCATAAAAGACCCAAGAAAAATAAAAATTCCATTCCTCTTAATCCAGATATAATTGGCTAAATCCCTTTGCCCTGTTTTGGAAGTTGATACTGAATTTCAGTGTTCATTAGGGAGTATGGAGATATCAGAGGCCCTCCACAACACACGTTCCACATCCTGCATCCAGCTATCTGTACGGATAGTGGAAAACATCATGAGCTGTGTATAACTTGTTTAAATCTTAAATTATAAGATTTAATTATATATTTGAATTGCTGGCTGCATAATAAGAATTAATTACATATTAATTACATATTTTCCTACATATTATATTGCCCTGGCATTTTGAAGGCATTAGCTTTGCCAGGAAGCCTATTTTTAAAAACTATTTTAAAATATCCTCCCCACTATTCACAAGCACCTATGAAAACCTCCTTTCGTTGTACTCTGAAGCTTCTATACACTATCAGAGATCTAAAATATCCCACCTACTTGCCCCTTATATTTGTAAGCATTAGTGAAATTGTTAGTCCCCTCAATTTATCCAGTACAAGCAATAGACCGCCTTTCAGTTATATTCACCTATAAAAACAGGAATGTAGCTCAGCCCAGTAGCTGCTACATTCAGTAGGATTTTCCCTAGTGGTGGCTAGCCATTCCTAGGAGCCTATTAGGCTCCTCTTACAGTGTAGGGGAGGAAATGACAGATGTCTATCAACCAAATGAAGATCAGTCCTGAAAGGGGGAGATGGAACTAAACAAGTCAAACAATAAAATTTGATAATATGTTTGTAATTAAAAAGTTATGAGTGACTTCCAGATATCAAAGAAGGAAAAAAAAGTAATTATTTATATTTGGCATGATTTTCAAAGTTGTCATTGGACTCACAGGTTCTCATTGAAGTCACTGTAAACTGTGGGTACACAGCACCTTTGAAAACCTTGCCAAAATTGCCTTTAGACTGTAAGGTCCTTAGGGCAGAGACCTGTTACTCATTTGGCAAATTGTATTGCAAAGCTCTTTTGCCCAAACAGGGCTGCTTGCGTAATAATAGTAATAATAATAATAGATAACAGATTTGTGCTGGAATTCAGAAGTATCTGATGTGGTTCTATAGCCTTCTTATTAACACAGTATTTCAAAGCATTAAATAAAAGCTCATTTTGTAGGCAAATCACCAAGGAAGTACGACCAAAGGAAGCTGGCTGAAAACAATTTAGAATCAGAGAGGTGTTTGCTTGGTCAAACATGGAATTTTCCTTCCACCACACATTTCAGTTTCACATTATTTGACTCATAGGCTGTCATTTGGGAGCCCTGTTGAACAGGTAGGCCATGAAATGTGCATCTGCCTGTGGTTAGTTTAGTGCATAGAATAGATTCATGTAAGTACACACATCAGTGCACACCCTCAGCCCTGGGGGTGTTGCTACACTCCTCAAATTCATGTGCAATCCCTTTGCCTGTGCCAGAGACAACTATGAATGAGGGTTGACTCACTTTGCCTGGGAAGTGCCAGAGCATTAGGTTTCAAATTCAAAGGATATCAGCAGAGCAGCTATTATTCTCTGCTCTTACTTCAGAAATCTTGCTCATTTCAGAAACTCAGCCTAACCCAGTTGTAACTCAGTACAGTATTACGCAGTTTAATTTACAAAGTAAACTAATTACAGACCTTCTCAATAGACGTATGAAAAGCCAGCAGTGACAGAAGCATCACTCTCACCCCAGAAGTTTCAGGGAAGCTGCTAGTAGTCCACACCTTCTCAAAACTGTTGGTTGATTCCTCTAAGCCCGGCTTTCCTCCAGCTGTTCCTCAACTGCAGAGTGCGGATAATGGTACCCACTTTTCTGAAGGGCTTGGAGGTGGATGGGGAAGAGCTCTGCCCAAGGAAGGTGTGTGGTACCATCAGAGAAACATCTGCTGCACTGCTGGATGGGCACCACCGTGGCTTCAGGTGCTGGCTATGTCAGCAGTCAGCATTGCAAAACCCCTTTCATAGTAATATTTAGCCAGAAGTTAATTACGAGGAAAAGGAAAGAAAACTGACCAGTCCTAATAAATACCAGCCCTTCCAGGAATGAATTTGAAAGCTAGTTTTCTAGGTATCAGATGATAGGAATCATAAAGTTAAGCATGAGCTTACTTTAATGAACCTGGTCAAAAGCACTGTCTGGAGTGTTTATTTATTCATTCATTTTTACTTGAGTAGACAAAGTAAATCTACCTTTGGTTTTCATAAAATTTTTCTTGCTACATTTTATTTAGTTTAAGTTGGCATCTATTAGATTCAACATGGAAAGCCCAGCCAAATCCAATTAGTGTCATTTAAACTCATGGAGTTCACTTTTTCTACTTTTTACCCTCACTTTAACAACCCAGAAAAAGAATTCCAGAGACCAAAATTTGAAACTGTTCCCATTTCTCACCTGCACAAGGGATGAGATGAAGGGGAGTAAATAATAATAGTAATAATTCAGAAGTACAAGGATGGGTTGGACAGGGCTTTGAGCAATCTGTTCTAGCAGAAGATGTCCCTACCCATGGCAGAGGGGTTGGAACTAGATGGACTTTAAGGTCCCTTCCAATTCAAATCAGTCTCTGATTCTATGAGAAGTAAAACAAAAAACCCATCAGTGTAGCTTGTGTTTGCCTGGCTGGCTGGTTGGTTTTTCCCTCTTGCTACAATTCTGCATTTCTTTTTGTTAAAACTCCTGAGCAGCCCATCTCAAATCCCAGTGGACTCAGATGCACGTGGCAAGCCATGGCACTGCTGCTTTTACCCACAGACCTCAGTGTACTGCTCACAAGCTGGGAACCTGGGGCAGCACCTGTTTCTTCTGGCTCCTCCCATCCATCCCGCTGGCACTGGAAAGCTCCACGTGGAGCCTGGGCTGGCGAAGGACAACACAGTGTGGTCTGGCAGCCACAGGGAAGCATGCAGCTCCCTGTCTCAGCTCCTCCACCCTGGCTGGTCCACAGGCCTCCCCGGGTAACCAGCTGCCCCCACAGGCACAGCTTCTGCCTTGGGGAATAAGACGGTTTCTCCGTCAGCTCCTGGCTGGGGTGGCTCGCTCTGCTTCCCAAAAGGGTGTAGCAGGTGGCAGAGAAACAAGTTAATTTTGCTCACAAAAGCTTCAGTGGCTCATTACAGAAATGGAGCCTTCAAAAATACTGCTAAAATATGAATGTTTTGCAGGGGTTGCCACAGAAACTTGTAGAGCATATAATCCAAAATAGGATGTCTAGACAAACTCCTACTGTCTGACCTTTTATGTATTTCCTAATCCAGCCAATCTTGCCAAGCAAATTGGTGACTAAGCAGCAATTCCCTTTACATGGTGTCGTAAAGGCCTGACAAGGCCCAGGTCATGGTTATAAATTTCAGTCTGGCTACTTCAGCAACTCTCGGCTTCCTTTACCAGCACGGCTCCCGTGTGGTTTCTGGGCTATGATGTGTGCTCTGGATCATCGTGAAGTAATTTTGGGGCTGTAAAATCCAAAAGCCACAGCTCCGCTACGAAACAGAGAGCACTTTCATCCGGCAGGACCCCAGAGTTTACATAAAATTGTAAAATAGGGAGGCTGGAGAGAGTCTGGAGAGAGTCTAGGGCAAAAGAGGAATGAAAGACAGTGGCACCAGAGCCTGCAGCAGCTGCCTTCTTCTGGGGGAGCGGGGCTAGCTACGCCCCTTTTCCCAGAACCCCAGGTGATGACTGCCTGGAGCCAGCAGCACCAGCCTGTCATGGAGGTCCTTCTGCTCTGGGTTTCCATTGTCTTCTCCTTGAAGAAGCTCTTTTGTTTTCCTTTGTCTTCCAGAAGTAGCCCTACGCAAAAAGCCTTCCATCCTCCCATCACAGCAGAAAATAAACAAAGTGCCCTTCAGTGATGCATCATTTATCAGCATGGTCAGATTCCAAAAGAATCAAAAATATGGCAATTAAAAACAGGGAAGGAGGGAGGGGGCATTGACTCAGTACTCAGTAGCCCTTAAAAACTCTGTAGTATGTCGGTGTAACTCAGAACAGTCTGTGATTCAGCAGTAGTTTCTGTGATACAGAAGTATCTGCTCTCTCTACATACATGCATACACATTTGTATACATACAGATCACAGAACCATAGAATGTCTTGGGTTGGAAGGGACCTTAAAGACCATCTTTTTCCAACTCTTCTGCCATGAGCAAGGACACCTTCCATTAGACCACATTGCTCAGAGCCCTGTCCAGCCTGGCCTTGAACACTTCTAGGGATGGAGCACCATTCTGGGCAATATGTTCCAGTGCCTCACCACCCTCTGAGAAGAGAACTTCTTCCAAGAATTTCATCTAAATCTCTCATCTTTTAATATAAAACCATTCCCCCCTTGTTCTGTCACTATCTGCTCTTGTAAAAATTCTCTCATCCTCCTTTTCGGAGGCCGCCTTTAAGTACTGAAAGGTGCTGTAAGTTCTCCCCAAAACCTTCTCTTCTCCAGGCTGAACAACCTCAACTCTATCAGCTTGTCCTCATAGGAGAGGTGCTCCTTCCCTCTGATCAATTTTTGTGTCCCTACTCTGGACCTGCTCTAAGAGGTCCATGTCATTCTTGTGCTAAGGACCCCAGACATGGTGATGCACAAGCTTGTGAAGGTGAATAGATTTGTACAACAAAAATAATCTGAAGCAGAAACTTCCATTTTTTTAATATTTTGTTCCACATTGCCCATTCCTCTCTTACCACAGAGCAAGATTTAGGGCTGTGCTCAGGCTGAAGCTAGGAAGGCTGCCATGGGCAGTGGTCTGAGACTGAAAGTATTGGTGTTTCTGAGTTAAGCTGTCCCAGGTACATGTTTTGGTAAGCTTAAGGAAGTCATGAACACACCTCAGAGACAGGGTTGTGCAACACATATGTTACTGAGCAGAAAGCAAGTGTGAGAGAGAGAAAAGAGAGCTATTGTCAGAAGGAAATAGGAGGGAATTAGTAAGAAAAACAAGTGAAATTAATTGCAATTTAATCAGCACATTAATAGTATCATGTGCTGTACAGTAGTACATAGTGCTAATTATGCACTGTGTATTAAACAGTGGTAAGAACTAACAACTTAATATCTGGCCTCTCCACACAGCTTGTTATAGAGAGGTGTTGGATTTTATATATATTTTCTGTGAACTTTAATTTTCCATGTGGTGTTTGATCAGGAAATGGAGAGCCCCTCAGGTGGAGTGCCAGGAGAAACCTTCCTGAGGAGGATGTGTTCTGCAGTGTGTGTGGAGAAGATCCCAGGGGCAAATATTTCATCTTCTGAACCATTCACTTATGCACAATAAGTTGTTTCCACCACAGAGGTTTCATTCTTAATAAATATTAAAAAAACAAAGGCTAAGAGAAAGATTTCTGTGATGCATGGATAATTCATACAAGTGTAAAATAAATTAATAGCTTGTGGTGAATCAGAGAATAACAGGAGGCACATAAGGAAAAGCATTGCATTGAATCCAGGTCCTGCATTGGTGATAAATATTTGCTCCTTCCATCTGGAGCTTCACAAGTTTCTTATTCAAACAAATGGTTAGGCCACCACAGCATCTGAAATCTGGAAAATTTCCCAGATCCTGAAAAAAGTGTGTCCTGAAGGGGAGCATCAGGCAACCCATGCTCTGTGTGTGGAGCAGGAAGCTCTTCTTTGGATATAAACATACAAGTACTAAACAGCACTCATGCAGCCTGGGCTGTGGTTCACATTAAAAATAGAGGGGACAATAATGGGAATGATGAGAGGGTCACAGAGGTCTAGAAGAACAGATAAACAAGCATTTGAAGAATTCCAGTAGTGCAAAATATAGAAGAAAGTGAAGAGTAGTTAGAAATTAGCAGCCCAAAGTAAAAGCAAATCTACACGTTTCTAAACTTAACCCTCACCCTAACAAAAATGAAAAACCTGTAGCTTCAACATTAACCATAAACTTAATCCTAACCTAAAAAGTATAACACAAAGCCTTACTCTAACCAACACAACCTTTACTCTAATGACCCTAACCCTAATAACCCTAACAGTAAGCCATAACTCTAAATGTCCTAACCCTAAACCCTAACCCTAATCCTACGTCAATGCAAATTTAGAAGTGTCTAAAGCAAACCTTACTGCCTTAATCCAAATCGGGGTAAGACTGGATCAGATTTCTCACATTAGAAATCATTCCTTTCTGCTTTTCTCACAGCAATTCCCCAAGGCCATTTTTCTGGCCAGATTGTGTTATGGTTCCCCTTTTTGCTTGAATGAAAACGATGAGTAGATGCTGTGGTCCTTTGCTTCAGGGGCACTCTCCCTGTGGGGAACAGGGACTTGTGCACTTCAATTTACACAGACAGTGTTAGTCCCCCTGTTGGCATAGCTGGCAGTCCCCATGATGTACTTGTGAGTTCGTCTTAGCTGCTGGCTGCAAAGAGCTGCCTGCTTGGGGTGCAGTGATGCTGGCCTTCCTCAGGAGGTCCTGTCACATCCCTCCTTCCCACTCCCTGCTCTTCTTAGAACAAGGATGCACTCTTTTTTTTTTCCTTTTTTGAAAGACAGACTTTTGTTCCCTGCAAATGGCAAATGTAAGCAAAATTATATTCTGATGTGTGGTTAGATTTCACAGAGAAAATGGCAGTCTGATCTCCCTCTCTGTTTCAGCCCCCTCACACACACAATTATTAGTACTTGTGTATATGTCTGTCATTTTCTGTCATGTAGCTGTCAAACTGCACCACAATCTCACCCATGAGAAACGGATTATTTTGTTTGACGTTTGCTTTAAAGTCTGAGCAGGGCTGTTGTGTGTTGCTGTACCACTCGTTCTGGCAGGCTTTTGTCCGAGCACAGCACTCATTGCTGTTTCCTCTGTTGCCTATTAGTGGTCACAAGATGGTCCAGTCAAGAGATAGTGCTCCTCTGGAAAATATTTATCAGGGAAAGACAAAGCAACATGCTAGACTTTTTAAACTACAAAATTAGCAGGCTCATAGTTCTCAAGATCTTCTCCATTTTCTCAGATTTATTTTCTTATAACTAAACAGAAAATGAAATTGGACAAAATACTATGGTGTGCTTTGTTACAGAAATCATAAAACGTACCCTGATGTATGAAAGGGATGCACTTTCATCTTTTCAACATAAACAGGAGGCAGTGGCCAGCAGGCATTATTGACACCATCAATCTTTTTCCTCTTTTTGTATCTTAGAGAAATAAAACCTAACACATACTACAAAGTTACAGATTTTACACCTGGTCTATATAGCTCTGTTTCCTGTCACTGGTAGCCTCATCATTTCTCTTACATTCCCTCTACTCATTTATCACATCTTCTTGTTGCATCATATAATAATTTTGATTTTCAGCTCCAGACGAGATAGTAGGATAGTGCCTTGATATAATGAGAATGCCAGATGAACAATTATTAGATAGAGAACAGCAGAAGTCAGCACTAAGACCAAGCAAACCCAAACAGAAACACCTTGGTGTCTTTTTTTTTTAATAAGGAAAAATAATATTTATCTCTTGTTTGAAAAGCTGATTTTCCTGATACAGGCAAAGGGAGCTCCTACTCAAGATTTTGTGGCCTACATAATAGTCAGCAGAGTGGTAGGAATAAGTAAGTAATAGTAATGTTTCTTTGGATTAACATTGGACTTGACAATGAAATTGCCCAACAAACCAAATGCTGACTCCATCCCAAAAACAAATGCAAACTCCAGGCTGACTGGAACCTGGAAATCTTATGAAGGCACTAACATTAACTGCTCCCCTGGAATGCCTCAACACTGTCTGCATATTCAGCTGGTCTCACTTTACATGTTCCCGTCTGAGCACCAGCAAGCTGTAGGCAATTGAGTCAGCAAAAGGGAAGTGAGTGCTGAAGTGAATGCACACAGACACAGCCCAGCACTTGCAGTTGGTTTGTTTAATGGCTGTAGTCACTGACATCTTCATAACACCATTAGAGGTCAAGTTGCTGTTGTCTGAAAGTAGGTCTTGCCCTGTGAGGCGGAGAAGAGCCTCATTTAGGCTGCACTTCATCCAGCTGAGTTGTCCTGTCTGAAAGAGGCCAGTAGCAAGTATTCATTTCACACTTTTCGCCCTATCATCAGGAAAAAGATTAAGCCCAGTGGCCACAGTGCCAAAGAAACAACCTTCTTGTCTTTGAAAGATCCAACATCTTACACGTCTTTCAAAGTCTGTCAATCCAGTCCACATCACCATTTTCTGCAGCCCCTAACTCCTGTGTTACAATACAAACAACAGGATCATTGTGTTTTACAGGACAATTCCCTGGTGAGGAAATCTATTTGATCTTTGGCCTTTTTCTGTGTACGATTTCAGGATGTTTATCATCACCTCACAAGGTACAGCAGTGACCCTATTTCTAAAGCAAATATCGCTGTCCATAAATATGGATGATGTTGCCAAAGGTCTGTTGGCTGAATCTTTTAAATAAAAACAAGAAAACGGAAGGTAAAATGGGCATATTGTGGGCTCAGGGATTATGAGAAGAGCTGTAATCTGAAAAAAGAAAACTGAAACAGAAACTCCTCTATTCATTTAATGAAAAAATCAGTAATTTTGATATTTGATACCAACGTGTAACTCATCAAAAGGATAATTGGCATTCTTTTTATTATGCTGCAACTAAGTACCTTTGCACTTTTTATTTCAGAGGAGCATCTCTGGCACCCCGCTACATGAGGTACTGTCCAAGTAAGCAAGGGTTGACCAAGCTGGCCTGGAACTTGTGTATTGTTTTTCTCAAAGCATCATATCATTAAAACACATTTGATATCAAGGTCCATTTTTTAACAATTAACTTTTAGAAACCAAAGCAAGTAAGAGGGCATTACTTCAAACACATTTGAATCTTTGCCATACAGTTTTTGCTGTTTTCCAATGAACAAAGAAAGTTTAATGAAGGGAATTTAGACATTCTCCATACCAAAGCAGGGACTTGTAAGAAAAGCGAATGAATAATATAGCACTACATTAGTCAAGGACAGAATACTATTCATACAGCAAAAATTGGAAAAACAATGATGCTAACAAGCACATTAAAAAAGAATATCCATTGGGACTCACAACCTTGCTTTCGATCAAAATGTCCCAGTTCTTATCCAAGCGGGTTTCCTCTGGCACATGTTCAGTGCAGAAAATTGCCACAGGGCTGCTTGCCAAGCTCTGTCTAAAGGGAAAGAGGCAAGAGCAAGGGTAAAGAAGGAAGTGGCATGTTGTAGGAAACACCTTAGCAGGTAATACTGCAGGGAGCCCAGACACCATTGTTTGCTGGAAGACTGCCACCGTTTACAGAGGATGTCCAAGTACTTGCCCTCACGACAAAAAGGAGGTGTGATTGCAGCCTGGATAGACCTATCTGTGATAGTTTTTGTCTGGCAGCTCTGCAGGACAGCAGCAGTTAAGGCATGCTGGCAAAGGCATCATCACCTTCCTCCAACACAGCACCTCCCTCAGGACTACAAAGCCCCACAGATGCTGATTATTTGATTGCTGGGTTGTAGGGTAGTCTTCAGTGCTCTTATGCCCAGACCAGCTAGAAGCACCTTCAGGCAGTAGCCAGGCTGCCTGCACCCTGTGCAGCAAGGCCGGGGATTTCTCCTGCCCCTAGGCAGTCAGAAAGCCTATTCTTTTTAATCTAAGACTATCTATTCTTTTCTAATCTAATGTATTCTAATCTACTCTATTCTAAGGTTTTCTTCTAAAGCTAAGACAGAGTATCTAGCATCTAGAAAGAGCTCCTTGCATTTAAATGGTAAGCTCCAAAAATCAGTTCCTGCCTTTGCATTTTGGGTAACACAGAGCACAGTGCTAGTCCCACCAAAAGGCTTTGTGAGATGTGAATGTGTGTGAAAACTACACAGGCCTTATTCTGATCTTACCACTTTTACACTGTGATTAGTCTGAATTTCCCAGGGTAACTGAGAGCAAAGTCAGGCTCCGCACTCAAATCACGGTATTGTGCTGAGCAAAGCAAAGTCATTAGTTTTTCCCTTTCTACTTCCTGATTTCTAATTTTGAATAAGGAAGCTATCTTGGACCATCTTCATTCCCTATTTCTCAGTGTCATAAAGTATGTTCCTCTTTGACACATGAGTAGTTTTCTCAGGCTGATGATTTTCTTGTATCCCCTCAAAATGTTATTTCAAAGTAGTCCAGAAAAACCACATCCACGCAAACTAGAACAATGTAAAACTGGCTTAATTTCAGGATGCTACAAATTCAACATGTGGATCCTAACCATTTAAAGATTTTATGAGTTCAATTTTACTCAAATCTGGAACTCAAGTCAATGTGAAGGAATGCAGGAAGAGAGGGGAGGCCAATCATACAGAGACACCCTCCCTCCCATATTTGCAGGAATCGTCTTATGCTAAAATAATAGACTTCTGTGTGGAGTCAGATGTTTCTTCTGTTAAGATGTCTAAAAAACCAGGGTTTTATAACATGCAACTTTTCCTAGGATTGTGGTTCTATTCCACTATAAAAGTTCATTACCTTACTTACTAACCAGTAAAAACAGGCCTTTCAGGTTATTCTTTTTCTCTCTGAATCCAGGCTACAGGATGCTTCCAGCAGCCCATAGCACCCATACAGGAAGAAGGCACAGGACTGGAGACATGCCAGGGGCTTAGAGACCAGGAGTTGCCATTGCGTCTTCCCAGCCCCAGAAGAGACACCAAAGTGGTTTTGGATGTGCTCTGCCAATGCAGATCAAATAGCCTAATCTACTGGAAACAGTCAGTATTTTCCCTCAGATAGTCCCATCTGCTTTTTCACGTCCTTTCAACTTCTTTAAGGCTGGGACGGTTGTTTCTGTACTCCTCTATATGAACATCACCTGAACACAAATCTACCAGCTCTGGCAGCCCTCCCTGCCAGAACCCCAGATCCAAGTACGGATCACAGGGTATGACCTATACAAAATATAGTCAAGAGGACATGTAGACTCAAGGCAGTAAAGAATGCTCAAAGGACTCCAGAAATACCGCATGCATTTTGCAAGCCATATGAGAGAAGGCATAAAGCAGTGGGGTGACCGCCCAACAAAAGCCAGACTTCAAGAGGGGTTGGCCAGTCTTTGCAGGGGCAAGGTGCCCCCGACGCCGGCTGTTTGCTGGTACTTCTGCAGCACTTCCCCTGCATTTTGTTCTGGCCTTTCTGTTTGTGGGAAGACAAAATTTCCCCTAAATAACCGCTGTATTATTTTATAGATTTAACCTTGTAACTCTTTCCTCTTATTTCCCTCTAAGTCACACGTTATCTCTTTCACTGTTAAATATTTCCTGTCTGTTCATTCATCGGCTTATTTTAGCTTCTTCCTTCCTCTTAATTGGCTGCCTGCCCCCTATATGTCTGCCTTACATGTTTATGCTCTTAGCCATTGTTGCCTGTTTTCTTGGCCAGTGAATTGGTTCCCATTCTTTGCCATTGTGAAACTTTCAAAAAATAACTGACTTGCTTCACATTCCCTTTGTGTGAATCATGACTCTTGCGGTCTCCAACACAGCAGCTATCCTGAACCTGTGGCACTTCCATGGAGTAGAGTTCCAGAGCAGGAGTAAGCATGGTCTGGGCTGTAGCCCTTGATACCTCACTTGTGTCTAGCAGGTCACTTCAAGCTTCATCTAGGTTTTATTTAAATTCTCTTATTTCCTTTCTCTACTGGAAACAAACCTTCCCTCCTCTTATAAAACTCATATGGGACTCAAAGCTAACTTGAACTTTGGAAAGCTGTGTTCCTGATACATCCTAGCAACCCATTGAAAGGAAGTAACAATTCTCAGATACCCTCAGCCCCTCTCCTTTTGTCCAATATAGACACAAACATAAAGATGTGTGGGAGGTTTTTTTTATCCTCATGAAGTTCTGTGCAGTAGCATACAACATTAAGATGCTAAGAGTCTCGTCTCTCAGTTCATGCTGAACTAAGAGGTACAAGGATTGTATCCCAAAGCAGAATTCTTCAGAAAAAAGCATTTGCTTTTTCTATACCTGTTCTACTGAGACATTCTCTCCCAGCACTTACCCCCTGTTGTTACTTAGGTGCTGTCTTCTTTTTTATATTTGGGATACTAGAAAGAAAAAAGCAGCAAGAGTGTGAGTGGGACCTCTTATATCTCAGATTTGTTTGATTAGCAAAAAGCACCCGGTGAGCTCCTGAGAGCACAATTGAGCAATGGATGGGATAATCCAGGATTAGATTTCTCTTTTTGACTTCTTAATTTTTTTGTTAAAATGGAGATTATTGCTGTGAGTCAAAAGTTCATTAAAATATTGAAACTGGAAAGAAAAATATGTTGAATATGGCTGAAACACAGATTACTAAGAGGGAGGTCTATCTTTAAGCCTTGCACATGTAGTTCACACTGTTAGAGACAAGGAATGTGCATGCCAGATGACCTGGTGCTGTGCAGTTGCGGGGGCCACGGGATTCAATCCCATTGGAAAGTAATTCTGACTGTGAACGCAGTATTTGCTGGATGTAACTGTGCAGTAAAAACAAAAAATGGCAACCCAATGTATCATGCATATTTACTAAAATAAATAAAATCAGTCTGATTGTTTTCTGTTCATATTTTGTTTTGTATCAGCCTTGTATTAAGTTGCAGACTAGCTTTGTATTTATCTGAGTACAAAATAGTCCTAAAAAGAGGAGGAAAGCATCCTTCTTACTCCACAGTACCTCAGTGCAAACTCTTAAAATAAGTAACTGTAGAGGACAATCATTCTTAGAATCTTAGATAAATGCAGAATTTCTACCAACTTTTATAATTTGCATTTCTCACTTTTTCTAGGTATACTCACCAGAAAAATAAAAAAAAAAATTATACTTTCCAAGTCAGACCTTTCATGTACAAAAATATTTGTTGCCAAGGTATATACAGGCTTAGACACACATTTATGCTTCTATAGACACCTTGTGCAAGAAGTGTGTAAGTACTGCCATTTTTGGAGAGCTTTCTACTTCCTCTATTTCTTTGTCACAGCATGGCTTCAGTATTTACTTGTGGTTTTTCTCCCAGTCACTGGATTGTAGTGGTGAAGAGACACATGTTTTTCAGTTTCTTATACCTATACTTCTCCTCACTTAGATCACCAGAGCCATGTACTACATGATTAGTTAGTGAATCTAAAATTTCAGGTTTCACTACCACTTCAGGAGACATTGCGAGAAGCTGACACAAGACTACATCTTTGGTGAGTACCTGCCCGTCCAAAACCCACATTCAGTGGGAATCTCAGCTATAAACAGCTTGTCATATGTGTACAGGCACACTGGAAATCTTGCATTTTTAACATTTGTAAACTGGAGCATCTTAGAGGAGATGCTATCACAGCTCAGCAGCAGTCACTCCTTTAATGCTGCTCAGTTTTCATTACAGGAGTGCTTTATACCACTCTGTAAGTAAACAGTTATTAATAGATAAAATGCCAAGAGAGAGCCAGCAGTTGGTCTCTATCCTAGACAGCTCCTCAGTTTTGCAGGATTAATAAAACACCCTATTGTACACTGCAATCGAGTGCCCTTTGTGTCAACCCTTGGGCTCTCACTGCAGTTGAATTCCACGTTTTTGCCGGCAAGTCTTTATGGCACCACTAGGACAGAGCTCAGCTCCAGCTCATGGCAATTCCCCACTGCACCACCTCACCCACCAGTGTGGTTTCTTGTGTGCAGCATAGGCTCAGCAATCTCCAAAGTGCACAGAGATGAAGGGTTAACTCAGCACCAGGCTATTCAAACTGCTTTTAAACAAGTTCTGTTCCAAGTATTGTGGGCTTCCCCATGCATTACCTCTACTTTGATTATTGTGGCCTTCCCTGATTGCTTAGATAAAGGCTTCCTGGACTTAATGGGGAACACTAAAACTCTCAAAATGGGAACCCACCTCACAGACTGATACAGCTCTCAAAGGGAAGCTCATTCACTGCCTTGATAGTATGGACTCTCCTGCTCAGGCCAAGCTCTTAACTCATGATCTTTCACCACTAGCCCATAGTGAAAGATAGGACGGCCGGTCCAAGAGGCCTGTCTCCACCTAAGAGGTACTGCAGCTAATTGTTACCAATTTCTGTACAAGTCTGTTTCTATGGCTCCAGTACTAGCCTAGGCTTATTCCTTCCACAACACGCAAGCTTATAACATCACTGATTTCTATTTTACTGTGACTTCCTGGCATAACTAGGTTATCTGTCTTAGCTATTCACCTCAGAGAGGGGATGCCACATTCAGATGCCTTCCCGCTCTCTTTTCACCATTTTGTGCTGAGAAGTTAAACAACCTGACTGACCTTCAGAATCACAGCCTTAAACATAATTCATCCAGTGGCCCTCTGATCAACAGATGAGTGCAGAGACAGTAATTAAACTGCCAGAGATTTCCTAGAGCAGGAAACCAACTTGGAGTCTTTCAGGTGTTGGGCTAGCACTCACATGTCAAAATGCACATGAGTTGGCATATAGACAGTCATACCTCCAAATGAAAGCAGTATTGGACAGTTTTCCCATGAAAATGCCACATAAAACCTCTCAGGGTGAAAGTACACTCTGCTTACTGATCCTCACGCTCTAAATACTCACACAGTTTCCATAACCATGTCTGTTGTACACTCCAGCCATGATGAGCAGACCCATTTACACTTTCATTAAAACCAAACATGCTCTGATGAAGAAAAGATCCCCCTTCAAAAGGGCTACATAATTAATGTCTATGAGAGGTAGACAAGATTTTAAAGAAATGGGAGAGATGAGGAGCCACTGCCCAGGACAGGCAAAATGTTGTGCTCTACAGTCATATGTGGAGTCACACATTCCGACTACTACTCATACCATTTCCTCCAGACATCTAATTTGAGTGCCATGCAAACCCATAGTAAGAAGTCCAGGTTTATTGCAAAAGAAAAAAGAAAGATATTTCAGCCAGCAGGTCAGAGCACAGAAGCACGGACACTTGGTCTACAGTCAAACTTCAGGATTCGTCCCAGCTTGGATCTCTCTTGATTTTCACAATTTACGTATGGGATCTGATAATTTACAACTGTAGTGGTTTGGTTCAAAATATCTATTACTTACTTATTTACCTTCTGTGAGATAAGAACTAGGAGAAAGCAAAGCAGGCACAAAACTTAAAAGAATGTAAAGAAGTTTATTAACAGACCTAAAAGAAAGGGAAAAAAATTCAGACCAAAACCTTCAGAACACTTCTCCTTCCCCCACCTTTCTCCCTTCTCCCACTGACAATGTAAAAAGTCAACCCTTGAGATTTTCAGTCAGTTTACCACTTCTATAATAACCTTTTCCAGTTCACTTAGGGAGAGGAGTCTCTCTTGCTCATGCTATGGAGACATCTCCACAAGAAGTTCTCTCATGGCTTCAGTGTCACAGCGAGACAGCCGCCTGGGCTGGTTCTCTGCTCTCATGTGAGAGTCCCTTCCCTCGACTTACAGCTTTCCCCACAACTGCTTTTGAGGGTTCAATCTTGAGCTACTGGGGTACCATTTTAAGGATGAGCTGTTCAGAAACAAAGGTTCTCTTCACCTATCTCTGGGAGCATCTTCATCTCCAGGAACAGAGGTCTTCTCCTTCCGATTTGGAGCAAGAGTCCTCATCACTTCCATCTCTCCCTGTTCAAACTTCTCATCAAATTACAGCTGCTTCAGCATTTGCTTATTTCAGCACAGGTACTTTTGCTCACAATTACAGTTTGAATGCTCCACCCCCCCCATGCTTTCATGGAATTACAATGGGTACTCTGATATATCACAGTCCATCACCACCATAGCTTTACAACAGAATTTCAGCTTCTAAGCATCTCCTCTTTCTCCTCCCTCAGGGTTTCAGCTCTTCCTTCTTCACTGACTTTGGTGTCTCTCTGGTGTTTTCTTCACCTTCCCCCTTCCTCAGACTCGGAAGAGGATTGATCTCTGCAGGCTTCATCTGTTCTGGAGGAAACTTACAGCACTAAAGGAGGGTTAATCTCACCCGGCCCCGCAGCTGGAGTTCACTTATCACTGTTGGTCCCATGATCTTTGCCAGGCAGCTTCAGCTGAATCTTCGGCCGCACTGGAAGGGGGTGGTGTGGAGCCAGGCCGCGCTGCCTGCACGGAGCAGGGCTGTGGGGCCGCGGGTGGAACCGGGCCGCACGGCTCCAGGATGGCTGAGTCCCAGCCCCCAGTTACCTGTCCGAAAGCTGGAAGCAAGAGAGGCTTTCCGGGGGTTTGTTCATTCTTAAATGTGGATTACAGAGGCATGTCAAGCTCTTTAAGTGGCTTAAAAGTTGCCAATATTCACACTAGCCAGTTGATAGGTTCTGTTAGGTCATAGAGGAAGCTGTAAGCACCTCTTTGCAGGAGAATCACTTCCTAGCTATTCTAACCCATGACAACAACTTAGGTGGATCAGTTCAACCCAGTCCTCAAAACAGGCAGTTTGGCAGGATCTGCCTTGAATCAAAGCTGCTTCTTGTGCAAAATATGCAAGCTTCCCATGACTGAGAAACTGAATTTATCCAGGTTTCTCTGTGTGCCAAGATTAACTGGGTATTTGACTTTTACAAATTCCTAACACAATTCTTGTCTGTTTGCAAAGTCATTAAGTAACAACAATCCAACACATCTAATGTTTTCTCTGCTAAGGCTGAGCACAGGAGCCACATCTTCTGATGGCACCTACAGTGCTGAAAATGTTGCTTTGTAGGGTAGCAACTGAGGCTGCACCTTGACTACTGTGTTCAGTTCTGGGTCCCTCACTTCAAAAAAGACATTGAAGTGCTGAAGTGTGTCCAAAGAAGGGCAACAGAGCTGGTGAATGAATTGAAAACAAGTCTTATGACTTGTATGACAGCTGGGGGAACTGGATTTGTTTAGTCTGGAGAAAAGGAGGCTCAGGGGAGACTTTATCACTCTCTACAACTGACTGAAAGGAGGCTGTAGCCAGGTAGGGCGATTCTGCCATGTTTCAAGTGAAAGGACAAGAGGAAATGTCCTTCAGTTGTGCCAGGGGAGGTTCAGATTAGGTACTAGAAAAATATTTCACTGAAAGAGTGGTAGGCACTGGAATAAGTTGCCCAGGGAGGTGGTGGAGTCACTGTCTCTGAATGTGTTCAAGAGTTGTCTGGATGTGGCACTTGGGGATAGGGTTTAGGGGTGACTATGGTGGTGCTGGATTGATGGTTGGACTAGATGTTCTTAAAGGTCTCTTCCAACCTTGATGATTCTGTGATTCTGTAACACTTTGCTCTGGAGCTTTGTTCTCCCCGGCTCGCTGGGTGAAAAAAATCCTGAAATTGATGCTGAACTAACTGCTGTCCCCAAAGGCTTAAACACATGCCTCTTTTTCTCCAAAGACAATGACCATACTACATCACTAGAACAGCCACCATGAAGGATCACAAGACCCTCCTCATCTACTTAGAATGACAGATCTCTGTTGTCAGTGATTTCTGTATGCATGGATCTCACCTCGTTGGCAATTACCTTGACAGTGAAAACCAGAAATGTTCTTCAATCATCATGTCAGCCATTTTCCATCTCATAATTGATTTCAAGCCACTCACAGCTCTGACCACATGGAGAAACTCCTGCAACAGAGAATTATTCACCTACAGAAGCTTGAAAATACCCAACCAATTCAAGCAGCTACAATTGCTCGAACTCGCGAAGCGAAAAATTAGAATCAGCTGTTTAGTTTAGCCTAAGAGTCTCCATGTTACGGGAGCTATGGCACCTAAATTGAGAGAAAGCCAAGAGGGAATATATTTTGTCATGGCTCTTTACAACAGCAGTGGTAAAAGTCACTTTGAATTCATGGCTTACTGTTGCTTTAAAAGAACCTTACTTGCTGTCTAGGTATTGTACAGGTGGAAATGGGCGTGATTTGGGAAAACAGATTGTTCATTCATTTTTTAAGTTATGTTTTCCTATCTAAACCAGAAATTTCCATGGGCGGTTGCCACCTCTAACTAAAAGCACAGCTTCTGAAATACCTATGACAGCAACACTGAATAGCTACTTCTCTGCCAAGTGCTTAGAAAATAAGTTGCATGGGGCAAGTATAACTTAAGAGCAGACAACGCGTCTTGCATGACTCATACCAACCCCTGCCTGCTATTCTGGTAGGCAGGGACATGAACTGGCTTCATATCCAAGCAGCTTTCCCTCCTCACGCTCTGTAGCACTTATCATTGGGGTGAAATCAATGTTTGTTTACTGTCTCTGAGTAAGCTAGGGGTGTGGAAAGAGGAGGAGTCCCAAACCTCAAAGACCAAAATCAAGAATTCAAGGAAAGTTGAAAATTGCAGCAGTCCATCTACCACAGATGAGAGAAGAGAAGAATTTTAACTTGAAGAGAAGGTGGGGGGGACTCTCCTATCACTGCTTCCACCTTTGTCCTTGGTTTCTGCAGCACTGTTCCCTGTTGCCAGCTGGAGGAGAGCAGTCTGTGCCTTTGTGCATACTTACAATAGTAAGTGTTGTGTCCTGGGATTGCTCTCTGCCTCTGCATTCTTAAGAAAAAGTATTTTCACTTTTTGACATTTTTAGTCAGAAATGAGAGTGGCCAAGCGCATTATTAAATTTGGCCTCAGTTTCAAGAAAGGGATGGTGTGGGTGTGTCTGACCATGACTACAATGAGGAGATAACTGTTTCTAGGAGAAGAGTGTCAGCTTTTATTTTTGGGACAGCCAAGTTGGCAGATACTCTTGGCTTCCACTGCACAATTCATGTGAAATGCAAAAATAAAAAAAAAAAAAAAAAGAAAAGAAAGAAGAAATTTAACTAGTGCTGCCCAAGAAAACCAGACAGACACACATGAAAAAGGAATGATGTACCATATAAAGCATTAAATACACGCACACACAGGCAGGACTCTACTTTATAGGATTTGAACCATATGCACATCTACACATACACATGCACTAACTCATACCAATAAATCATTTTAGCCAGACTATCTGTCTGGTGTGTGGAACAGAAACACACTTATGAAATCTATTTTCTTATTTTAGCAGCAGGCTAATAATTGATAAAGAGCCAGACAGGGGGCTCTGAGTTTTATATGACAGATATACAAGGCTGCCGTTCTCCTCCTGTGTGCTTTGCCCCTTCTCTTGCCTGCAGCAGCTCCAGCCTGAGAGCGAGCAGAGCCCCTCCCTGACTGGCACAGACTGGGAACCTCAGCAGCTGCCCAGCAGCCCTGCAAGGGCAGGGCAGATCTCCTGATTTAGCTAAAGCAACAAGAAAGAAGCAGCCAGTGGGGTGACTCAACAGGGGCAGAAGTCAGCTGTGCATATGGCCTTGGCCTTGCTTGGGCGCTGGTGGCTACTGGCACAGTCCTTTGGGATCTGGACACAGGGATATGCTTCCAACATGGTCCCAAGTCTCCCCCAGTAACATCCTGGCAGACAGTATTGGCATGGGGTTGGCAGTGAGGTCTCACCATAAGGAGAGCATGGGCAAAGCAGCAGAAGCAAAAATGCCCTGGTGGTCCTTCTGAAGCTGCCCCCACCAGCTCCAGAGACACTGGGAGGCAGGTAAGCATGGTCAATACCAGTGAAAATAATGGATTACTCTGAGCACCAGGGCTTCCCGCTGTCCTCTGTGTGTCGCTTGCGTTACAGTGCCGGCCCCAGACATTCTATCAATGAGATATTGTCTGAAGTTTGTTTTTCTAGTTTTTTTTCCTCTATCTCTTTTCGGCGTGGACTGTTCCCCACCCTTCCCAAACAAACTCTAAGGCAAAGTTTAGTGTCTCTCAAGCGATAACCCATTTCTGGATGCTGGAGTGACTCCTCTGGTCTGTTGGCTTTGGGCAGCTGCTGGCAAAGGGGCAGGTCAGGCGGAAGAGAGACTGGATCTGGGCCAGGTGGAGGAGAGATGCCACACCATGGGACCACCCAACCCAGGCTGTGTACTGCCCCTGGAATAATCTCCCCTCAATGATCCTGTGGTCCCTCTGAGCAGTCAGCTCAGACTGGCTGCTTCTCCCAGGCTTTTTGCAATCTGTCTTCTGCTCCCCACTCTCCCTCTTAACACACTACTTACGCTTTGTTCTTTTAATGTATAGTCAGATTGTGGAAAAAAAACCACCAAAAAACATAGACTTAAAATATAGTGAAATTGTGGGAAAAATTAATGAAACCCAACCCACTCTCAAATTATTTCCATATCACTTGTCATAACTGAGGGGCAACTCTTTTTCAGGCAGTTCCGTTTTTTTGGCCATTTAATACCCTTACATTAAAGGGGCACAACTGGCTCCTCAGACTCTCTTGAGAGGCAGGACAGGGATAAGCCCCACTTTGGTGAATCTCACAAAACAGACAGCATGTTTACTTCAGTACCTGGAGCCTGCCAAGTAAGCCTGCCAACAGGAGGTGTTGCTGGCATGTAAAGAGTATTTACCAGGCTTCCCACTAACAGAAATACCTGATGCTTGTAGTGATCTTCCTCCTGTTAGGCTGTAAGGAGTCCAAGGCTCAGGGGAGGCTGCTTTGTATGGGCTAAGCCCTACACAAAAGCAGCCACAGAGAGAAGCTGCACTGCAGGTTCTGATTTTCACTAATTGCATCTGCCTTGATTTTCTCCCCCGCATCATTCCTGTGTGAAAGGACTGGAGCTGCCTCAAGGATATGCCTCCCTTTTTGACTCCAAGACAGCTGGAGCGCAGTGTTCAACTTCAAGAAGGCAGTTGTACCATGTACACCCTGTTCAGTAAAGGGAAGCAGATCTGTGAGTGTCATCAGAAAATTGGCTTCTCCCCTTCCCTACAAGGTCTTCTGCAACCCATCAGCTAAGCAAAAAGAAGTGAAACTTCAGCTTTGGATTCTGAAAGCTATTTTAGCTATCCAATCCTCAGTGAAACCATCAGGATTTAAAAGTTAAACTGCATTTAAGATAACAATCACTTCAGATTATGCTTCCCTTACAATGGCAAAAGTGCTTGAGAGCAGCTCTGAAGGGTGCTCTCTCTGTGGGACTTTCCAGGGGCAGTACCACACACCTTAATTCCCTGCTGAGCTACACAGGCAGTGACCACTTCTACTGGGTCTGCTCAGCAAGGTTTGTTCCAGTTTAGCTTCACTTTTAAACCCCATCACTTGTGAAATGATGACTTGTGCCCAACAGGGCTCTCCACTACGGCAGAAAGCAGTTCAGTTTGTAACTGGAGCGTGTTTGTGCTCTTTTGGGTATGGGAGGTCTATACCATGTCGGGGCTGTGGTAATTTGCCAGCTGAGTAGAGATACCACACACTGGGACTGAGGAGAAACAGAATTCCTTGCACATTAGTGCTGACATTTTAATATTAGATCATTGCAAATTATGATGATTGTGGAGTACAGACCTTGGCATCTGCTTCTACCTTGGCATCTGCTTCTAGCCAGTAAGGAAAGGGTAGAGAAGCAAGGCTCTGTCTTTAGCTTGTGTCCTCTGGGCTGGAGTTTTCCTACCCAGTTTTTGTCTGCCATCAGCAGAGATGTTGCACTGAACACCATAGTTGGTGCAATGCATACCTCCTTCATCTGACTTCAAACCTAGTAACCCTATTTACATCTTCAAACAGTTTGATCCAGGAATTTAATAGGAGCTTTACCTTCTAATCCCAACCTACATTTGGTTGAGTTCGGCCCTGTGGGAAAAACCCTTTGGAGAAACACAGTAGTTACTGTACAGATACAGCTGCTCTTTTTCCAAATGAAACACAGTATTTCATTTGTTTCAATGCTGTCTTAAGTCAAATCAATTTGGCCCATGGGTTGCTCGGTATTTATTTTGTCAGATTTGAATTTTGTGTTTGGAGTTTGGGTTGGTAAGTTAATAATGACAACAATGTGTCTGAAACAAGAACAAATTAACTCTATACCAGCACAAGAAGAATTAGGAAAGACTTGCAGAGCCAAATGTCAAGCAGGCTTTGGTATGCGCGGAATACATTCAGGAGACTACAGAGTTTGGCAGCAGAGAAATACCAAGGAGCTGGGAGGAAGGTTGGTTGGAAAGCAGGTTCAGGCTTTTGCTGTGGTGGGGAGATTCGATGAAACAAGCCGTCTTAGGAGAGGACCAGGTCTGGTGCAGGTGCCTGGACTAGTGATAACCATGTGCCCAGTGCAGACCTTGGTGTGTGGCACACTGGCTGTGACACATGGGCTGGACTGCAACTACTCACTCAAAAAATGAAATGGTTAAGACAACTGCAGGGTTGCCATGTACAGAGAAGTATGTGACATCTTACCAGCTGAAATATTTGAGGCCAAACACTGTTACTCATTGGGAGCTCTGCCATTAAGCTCCCTCTCCCCTGATATTTATGATTAACACTTTGAAACATCTGCATTGCCTTTTTGACTCACAAGAATTCCAGTTTAAGGGAACAAACTTTCTGTAGCAAAGTTTCTGGCTGTTACAAAAGAGAAGACTTCCAGAGCAGCTGTCTCGTACCCTGTTCTTTCCCCAAGGCAGTAAACAGCCTTTGGAAAGGAGGTGTCTTCCAGTGCCCCAGCTCACAGCTCTGTGCCCAGAGAGTTCCCCACACCCTGCCAAGAACTAACGGGGCACCGGCCCCTCTCAGGCTCCCAGGATGCTGGAAACACATGTGAGGGGGCAGTGCCCCTACGTGTGACACACATACACACACACCCCCCCACCCCCCCAGCCCCCCCTCTTTGTAGCGCTGGCTTTAGGATGCCTGGCCAGGCTGATGGGCTCTGCCTTAGAAAACCTGGAATGGAGGCACTTCCCAAACTCAGGCCTTGGTCAAAGCTCCCCGATGGAGGGAAAGCAAGGCGCGTATGAAGATGAAACAGAGACACATGAGTGCAGAAGCACGTGAAAAGAAAAAAGTGAATGATTTTTGTTCTTTTAACAAACTCTTCCCAATTAAAAGAAGGGGAAAGCAGAAAGTACTTGAAAATAGGTCCTATGGTTGCAGAACCACATTTCTGAAATACAGATCTCTCAAGTATCAAACTACACTGCAGAATGACTAATTGTGGGGTGACTAATCCCTGTCTCCCCTCCAAAACTATTACTTCACAGTGGCCGAGAAAACATACCATAAAGATGTTGTTATTGCATCACTCACATTTATTTGCATTGAGAAAGACCGAGCCTTTTACAGTACTTGTCTGATTACCAAGAGAGATGTTTCTTCCATGCCAGAAAAAGAAAGGAACACTTAGTCTTCACAACTCTTCCTGGACAGTAGTAAAGGTGTTTGGTTAAACACCTCGGGGCTGGGGAGATTGCTTTCAAGCAAAAAAAACACAAACAACAAAACGAAACAAATGAAAACAAAATGAAACACCCAAACACCTCCCCTCCCACAAAAAAAGTTGGGGGACAGGGAGATGGCAGAAGCAGATGGATATTCAGGTCGACAGAAAATGAAAACCTGCCTTCGTCTTGCTTTCATTAGTCTTCATTATATGACCACGACAGCTTTAATTGCTGCCCTGCATACATAAGTAATAAAAATGTAAAATGTTTAAATGAACTGTGGCTCCCAAAAGCCATTATAAAAGATTAATGATGAGTATTATTTGCTAACTTAAACCTCTTCAAGAAACACATCTGAGCAGTCCTTGTGGTTAAGATGATATTAGAACAATATTTGCTGAACTACTTGTCTCAACTCATTATGCACCAAGATTTGATGGTTTTGATTATTCCATCTTTAGCTAGTCTGAATTCTAGACATATTTGATTGCAATTTACTCATTCCTGACAAGTTATCCCACTCCTGCAATCCAAATAAAGAGTCTTCAGGTACTCATAGTCACATTCTCTCTTCAAGAATTGCTGATGCTTGCTTTGATAGCTTTTACTGCCAAAGTTGTTGGATATATAGTTTATTAGTAGCACTCCAGAAATTACTGTGCTAATTAATACACTATCCAGCTGAAGGGAAAATTACACAACCTTTTCTATTTAAATTGGAATCAGTACCAAGACCTATCTTTGAACTGCCACTTTCCCTTGAGGGGCACAGATATAGATCTGAATTCAAATGCGAGAAAGAAGTTTTATTTCTAAAGTGGCACCAAAGAAAAGCCAAGTTTTGACATCGTTTTGGCCATCCACCTCTCATTTAACTTAGAAACCCATCCTCAGGGTAAAGCAAATGCTCAAGCAGAGGTGAAAGTACCAGCTCTTGTCTTCTCACTGCTACCACTCAGTCTTTCATGTTTTACCAACATATTTACCACTGCATCTACTTGGCACAGTGGAGTACCATGCAAAGAACTGTAAGGTAGAGACAGCCCATGAGCTCCTGCATCCATGCTCTGCACACAGAGCAGCACAGGCTCCAAAAGCCCTTGTCCACTCTGCCCACTGGAGTAAGATACACCTCCTGTCAAAGATCAGCTTTGGGACAAGCCTGGCTAGCAGCTTTTCAGTGTGCCCCTCTCTGGATGGGGCAAAGGGTCAGATCGTGCCTGAGCCTTGCACATGTAGCCAACAGAGCAGGGGCAGGATGACAGAACTAAAGCAACTTTTTTGCTTTTCTGTCTCTTTTGTCCACAGGCGACCACCAAACTTCTCAAACGGGCACTAACAATTTTTCCCTGGATAAGCACCTCCCTTGTGAAGTCAGCTAGATTCTCCTGACAGCTACACGTCTATGGGAATGAAGACATCTGCTCAGGGGGATCAAACTTCCTGTGTGGTGTACTCTGATATTTGAATTTCAATCCAATTTTTGGATAATATTAACAAATTTGGGAAGACACATAAAACTTGATACTCTGTGACACAAGCCACTTTCTTGCAATTTAGGATTGCACTAGGATTTTCACAACTGGCAAAAATTTGCTGGCTGCAGAGCTTCTGTATGCCATCCTTTCCAACATCACTTGTGGAGGCCAAAAATCTAGACTGACGGACCACTAAATGATATATTTCTATGTTCCTTTCTGCTTTAGTGCTCATCTCACTATATTGCACTCAATGTTGACTTTCATAACATAGTCTCCTCTGCCAGGAGTGGATTATATTGGCTACTTAAGATCTTCCAAGCCTTCACCAGGTCTCCCACAAAATGATGTCCAAATTTTCCCATTGCCCGTTCCACTCCCTTTAGCTCTCTAAGCTCATTTCTGTGCACATGGTCCCATTTCTGTTTCCTGATCACTGTTTGGAAGCTGCCTCCCTAGTAAGTCTGGCTCCTGGACTCTCATCTCTTCCTGTGTAGTCTTCTGGGCTGGCCCCATTCCAGTCTGTAGGCCAGAAGCTTTTCCAAGACAACTATCCTCTCTTCAGTGCTTATAAAACCCCTGCCCAACAACCACCAAACCCATTGTCTGTTCAGCATCACAGAATAGACTGATACAATTAAGACTGCAGGGTTAACTATTTTAGGGGAGGGCAGGATTGCTGCTGTTCCCAGGGAGAAGAGAAGGGTCCTGGAGAAAGATGAACGTGGCTTAGTGTTGCTATTTCACAGCTGGCTGAGCGAGAAATTGGCTCTACTCTTCCCAGCCTCAAAAGTAGGGACAGGAGCCCCAAGGCATGGAGACTGGCTTGCCAGGTCTTTTAAATCAGTGACAGGAGGAGCTCCTTCCCTCTCTGCCTCCTTTGCCTGTCGGGAAAACTCCTTGGGGTGGTGCTTGGTCTCCTGCAACTCTTCTCCTGCTGCTGCAGCTGCCCTGGAAGCCCCCAGACATTCCCAGCAGAGTCTGGATGGCTGCTTTGGTGACAACCTGGGCTCAATTTAATGAGAACGTTCACGTTCACTTGCTATGCTGGCAGTCTGCCAGCATATTTTCTTGAGGCACATAAGAGAGAGAAGGGAAATGGTGATCTTTAACAGGTTTTTTTGTGTGTGTGGGTTTTTTTAAAATTTAAAAAAAAAATTTTTTTATTTTATCCAGCCAAACCTGACTGGAATTTCATGGATGAAAGAAAAGGCACTTCTCTAGCCCAGGGGCTTTGTCCCTGCCAAATTATAAGGGCCTACTGCAAACAATGGAGGTGTTAGAGCTTCTAAAAAAATAAAAATGTTGAAAGAATCTTTTATAACGGAAAATATTAGGCAACCTAAATCTCGGGCCAGCTGGTAGCGGGCAGTATAATATAAGCTCTTTGGAGGAGAGCTGTGCAAATAATGGATTTTCAGAATTTCTCGTCTCCCACTCCTTGCTCCAAGTTTGAACTATTTTAGCTATTTTCTCCAGCTGAAATTATTTGCCAAATTCAGCCAGTTGCTAAATTCTCCTCAAATTTTTCTTTTCTCCATTGACAGGTTTCTTGTAAAAACAAACCCATTCTCCCACCTCCGGCTTGGAATTACAGCATTCACCAGTGACACAGTTAGGAAGAAATCTGCCTGTGGTCAGCTCTCTCATTTTTTGCTGCATTCTCGTTGGAGCTCACACGTTACAGGAACCAATCTGGCCTGATAGCTGCCTGGCAGCCCGCAGGGGAGGTTTTCCAGTAGTCTCCACCATCCCTGGACCAACCAACACTGGGCTGGGAGCCTTTGCACAGTGTGGGACTGGAGGTTCATTAGGTTGTGGTTTTCAGGCTGAGTCTTCGCTGGACCAGTTCATAATAATGATGTTTCTGATGTCAACTGCAGACCAGATGTTGCCCTTTGGTGCCGTGCTGCCGGAGGGGAGAGGCGGCACAGGAGGTGGGAGGCTCTGAGGAGCCAATGATCCCGTGTCGCTCCTTGTAAACATGCAGGTGTTAGCTGTGGTGTCCTGGCCAAATCCTGTTCTGGCACTCCACCAGCTCTGGCAGTTTACCTACTCACAATCACCTCTGTGCTCCTAATTGCAGGAGCTGTTTCTCACCTCCCTTCCTTAGCAGCCAATTTGTGCATTAACAGCTGGCACTGCTGTATCCCTACCCTGCTGCTCCAGAGGATGGCAAAGCCCACATCCTGATATCTTCCATATCCTTTGGGATAAGCAGCAGCCCCATGCCCAGGGCTGGAAGAGAGCTGCCCTGCAGAACCAGACAGAAATGACAGACACCCAAGGTGAGGCTGCAGCAGGTCTGCCCGTGGTGGTGGGGCACTATAAATGTACTTAAACAAGCTGCCTGAGCCCTAAAATGTGGCTCTAAAGTAATGAAACGCGGTTGTTTGGCAGTGGCAGACACTGCCTCGCTTTTAGAGGCTGCTTTATAGCTGTTAGTGTAACACAGCCCTTCCAAAAACCTCCCCCGCTTCTTTCTTTTCTTTTCTTTTTTTTTTTTTTTAATTATTAAACCTCTTCTCAGAGAGCCAAATTTGCAAACAGAGTATTCAGGTCTTCTGTTTAGGGCTTTAAGTGAATGGTGAAGAGTGAGTGCATATTACTATAGAGCCCATAAACTACAGGACCAGACAGATAATGTAGGTACCCAAGCTGAAAAACACAACACTGAAAACTTTGCCAAGAAAGAACTGGTGGTGATTAAAAGTGAAGCAAAACTCCTGGTGTGACTCTAATCTCTTCCTTTTGTTGGTGGTGTTGCATCTTTGTTGGAGGTTGCCACTCTGCACGAGCTCAGACAGCAAGGCCTCTGTTAATGTCTTGTGCAGCATAAACTGAGCTGGGCAAACTCCAGCTTGGGTTATGGCCCCACAGCTGCAGGGATTTCCATCAGGTCAAGCTCGAATCCCTTAATTGCACCGGCAGAGCAAGGAGGACCTGCGACCACCAGGAACAAGGGACTGCTCCGAGCTTCAGTAATGTCTGTAAAACCACGCGGGAACAAAGGAGGGTTAACCCAAAACCTCACATTCAGCAATTTGGCAGTAAATATGCATAGAGCCATAGACTGGTTTGGGTTGGAAGGGACCTTAGAGATCATCTTGTTCCAACCCCTCTGCCATGGGCAGGGACACCTTCCACTGGATCAGGTTACTCAAAGCCCCATCCAACTTGGCCTAAACATTGTACACAACCAAGGCTAAAATACTATTTTTTCCATTGTCCTCACCACACAGACACTTGAAAAGCTCTCAACCTTTGCTTTTAAATCTGGGAACCAGGATGCATTCCCTATCCAAAGCTCTGTACAGACCTCTCTTTCTGAAGCTTCCCTTTTGCAATTTGAAATCATGACGGAAACTGTACAGAGGAAAGATTGTGTTGTAGCTACAGGCCTTCTAAAATAATTGCTTCATGCATAAATATTGATAGTCAGCACTGACTTCTATTTTTACTCAGCATAACTGAAAAGTTATACATATGAAACTCAACAAAAAATGTCTTCCTAAAATGAGGAGCAAAACCAACCTCAAGTATAAACAAAATGAGTTATTTTGAGGCATGTTTCCTTCTATTTTTTTCATTCTTTTATCATTACTCTATCTGTGAGTAAAGCCCCAAAAAGGATTTCTTTGGGCATCTTTGAGGCTGTGTAAATATATATCGTTGCTAGGTTGTGAAGCATCCCAGCTCCATGAGACACAAGCTGCACACGTTAGCAGAGTAGGAATAAAACCATCAAAGGCCACAGGATCAGACTGACCAGAGAGTGGGTTTCTGTCACAACAGCCTGGAGGTGGCAGCAGCAGGTAATGGCCCAATTCCTTCTGGTAGAGGATGCATACCCAAGGAGGTGCATCCGTCTGTGGCAGGGACACCTGCTTTGGGTCTAGGAGCTGCAATACTGGTCTAGGAACTTGAAATACTGTAAGACTAGAGACAGCAGCATTTATACCAACACTCGTGCTCAAATTTTTCCAAACACGATCATTGCTCCTGCACTGAGATTTTCTCTTCACTCTGTTCAGTTCCCTCTGGGTTGCAGACTGGGACATTGCAATGAGAGAAGGACAGGATTTGGCCTCACCATTTTGGTGCATCTGGGCTGCAGAGAGCCTTCTTCAGCTGAGTAAGAGCCTGTACAGTAAGGTCTCCCTGACTCAGTGCCTGCTGGGTGACTCACTGGTCACTCATCTATTGCCTCCTGGCAGCCTGTGGTTAAAGCCTTTCACCAGATGCTTCTGGTTTCCCCACTTGCACACATCCCTCAGTGCTTTGCACCATCTAAAATGAGACCCCACTCCAAGACCTGGTGTGTGGACAGCATTTTCCTCTCTCCAAACTTGCCTCTCTAGGATTCCAATCAGCAGAAGACAGAAACAGGAAATTATGGGATTGTCACTGCTGTGCTCTCTGTGCTATGCAGCTAAGTCACTGACCTGCTGAAGGAAAAGGAACAGACTGGAGGCTGGCAGGAGCAGGCATGACCTCAGACCCACAAGTTCAGCCAAACGTCCCCAGTCAGGACGCTTGCATTGCCGATAATCAGCATCTCTGGGCCCAAGAATGCAGCCAGCCAGAGCCTGGAAATCAGTTGGGATGAAAGTGATGCAACTTCACCTTCTCTGAAATCAGCTGGGATGAAAGCGATGCAACTTCACCTCCTTTAAAGAGCCAGGATGGGGCTGAGGGACATGAGCTTTTCCCTTCTGCAAGGCAGCCAAAGGGCAAAGTGTGTAGCACAGCTGATGCACTGACCCTTCTTTGGACTTAAATAAAGCTAATTGTCTTCTACTCCCTTCACCCTTTCTCTGTTTCTTGCACAACATAACTTTGATCGTAAAGCTCTGGAGAAGCAGCATTTTGAGCCCAACTCTCATTTCACTTATTCTGGCATAATTCAGGAATAACTACAGTTGTATTTGTAGAAGATCAAAATCAGTCCAGTTCCTTTTAACTGGGCAAAATTACTGGTCCACAGAAAGAAGAAAATAATCAAAGATGTGAACAATGGAGCCAGCTGAAGAAGGAGATTGCGTTTTCCTCTTCGAAGTTCAGTATTTTTTTTGCTAGTTCTTTATGTGATGCAAAATTTTATAGAAGAAAGCAAAAATTGGAAAATTCCCATCAGCTGAAACTACTTCTGATATTGTCTCCAGTGGCAACTTGTATTATAAGACAGGATGTGGCACTGCTGGGATGTGTGGTTTCACTTATTTCAGAGCACTGACTGAACCCATCAAACGAAGTCAAGTGGGTATTCAGAAAACAGAGCTGAAAAAACACTGCTCTTTTTCCATCCTCATGTGTAAGGTCAGTGGTGAGGAACAGCATCCAGCAGGTAAAACTTGTGTAGCAGGCCTTACTGAGTTACCATGATCAGTCAGCTACAAAGCAACTGGGAGCTAAAAAAGCCCTCCAAGGATAGTGAGAGTCCTGCTGTGACAGCTACCCCTGCAGGTCTGGTTTCAATGCCAACACCACCTGGGAACCCCCAGGGTTCAAACCCCCTCTGCTCTCTGAGGCAGCCGGGGCAGCTGGATCGTCAGGAGCTCGCTGGGATGCACGCACAGCATGCGACGTGCTGACAGCACAGCCAGTGAATGGGGGAAGCTGTGGATGTGGTGCCTTGCCAAAGGGTGTCTGCCTGCCAAACTACAGGCAGCCACGCTGGGAGAAGATGGGAGGAGAGAGGAACCCCAGGCACTGACTGGGTTTATCTTCCAGCTGAGAATTGGTCCAGATTAACTGAATGTGTGACCACAGAGGCTTAAACTCATTCCTCATCATGGTTACGAAGCATGGCTGTGAAGCACAAGAAATGCTAGAAACAAAGATATTTAGAGCCTTCACACAGTACAGTCCAGTGCTGTGTCATGTGACTCACTGGGTTGAGCAAATGAGAGGCTTTATGTGCAGTCAGCCCTCTTAAGCACAGAGAAGGCCCAGGGAGGCTAAAATCTTAATTTCTTGAATCAAAAGATCCCAAAGGGTTTTGACCAAATGCCATGCCAGGTGCTGGGTCCACACCAGTTCTGCAAGAGCTCAGCAGCAATCAGGAGTGTGTTTGAGGGAGCCGGTGGCAGGAGAGGTCCCCGGCACTGGGAGGCAAACACAGGTACCCTCTGCTCTTCTGAAAACTGCCCTCAAACCGGGGAGGCCCGACTGAGGCAGCCACAAGAGTCTGGATAAAGCACCAGCTTTATGTAAACCACAAACCCCAGGGCCAGGCCGCCTCAGTGTCTTTCCTTTCAAGCTGAGCAGTTCAGACACATTAAACTGATACAGATCTGCCTCGAAAGAAAAGGCCTTTCTGTGTTTTCCATCACCCAGCACGGGCGGCCGGTGGGAGTGACACCCTGCAAAACTGTGCTGTGATCTGCACCGGGACCAAAGTGCGTCAGCAGACACGCACACCGTGTCTGTTATCCCACACTTCACAACGCTGGCTGTGAAGAAAGGAAATGGGGGTTTCGAGTCAACCACTGGGCCAGTAGGTAGCAGTGATGAGTGATGTGCCAATCCTGGGCTTGACCACTGCTTTAGAGCTCAGATTGTGCACTTGAGTCACCAAAAATGCACATCCTTCAGCCACAAAAATGTTAAAACGTAATACATAACACAACGTATTATGTAAGAAGTTATTTAACACTATTAGTCAATCAAGTAACTCTGTAGACCTATAAAGCTCATACAGATCATGTGCATTGGAACCACAAATATAACAATAATTTTCCATTATTATTTTTAGCACCGAGTTTTATTTCTTTATTTATTGTTTGGTACACGCACATATTTTAGAAAGAGAAACATTTTTTTCTGCATCCAAGCCTTTATGATGCTCTTTACTACGTGACAACCTGCTTCACAAACACATCCTGCTAATGCAGTGGTCCTGGCCCTCTTGGTCACTGGCAGAAATACCAAGGGACTGGTCTGCTAAAGGCAGCATGCCCCTCTGCAAGCTGGGATCACTGCTAGAGATGCTCTGGCACCTTGTGCCTACAAACATTGCCAGAGGTCCCCGGTGCCTGCCAGCTTATACTGAAACAAGAAGAGTGTCACCATGGAATCATAGAATGGCTTGGAAGGGAGCTTAAAGCTCATCTAGTCACAGCCCTCCTGCCATGGGCAGGGACACCTTGCATTAGACCAGGTTGCTCAGAGCCCCATCCAGCCTGGCCTTAAACACTTCCAGGGATGGGGCATCCACAGCTTCTCTGGGCAACCTGTTCCAGTAACTCACCACCCTCACAGCAAAGAATTTCCTCCTAGTAACAGGGAGGTTCAAGCAATCACCTGCCCTGAGGGTGGCCCTGGGATGAGCCAGGTGCTTCATCACTGTGCTTCAGCGGGCTTGTAGCGCTCAATGGGAGCAGCCCCCAAGTGCTGTCTCAGCCCTCTGGCCCATTCCCTCGCATTATATGGATTAAACCCTGAAACTATTGATTTTCTAATTTGTGAGTGAGAGTTTTCTCATCTCATTTGCCTCTCTTGAAACTGGCTTTCTAAAGCATCAGTGGCAACGTGCACTGCAGGGAAAACCAAACCAGAAACTCCTACACTGGTCTGAGTGTTCGTGTAGATGCTCAGTTATTTGCATGGCTGGGGTCACCAGTCAGGGGAGGGGCTGCACCAGAGAACCCCTGAAAAAACCCAGTGCCTCCTTCTCCCAGGGGCACTTCCCTGATGAAAGTACTTTGCTCTTGAAGACAAGGAGGGACAGGGAAAGAGTGATGGGATTCCCCCTTCCACACCTTCTCTGCCCAGACCACACTGCTCAATTGGAAAGTTAAAGAAAATAGATGAGTTTTCATACACCCACCTCTGCAGACTCATCCTGCAAGTCAGGCAGAGTTTGTTCTCCCTCCCTCCCACGCATCGCCTCTGCTGCTCAGCCTTGGCCCTGGAGCCCCCTCTCCCATCTCCCCCCCCCCCGCCCCGCTCCTGGGTGGAGAAGGCACCATAAACCCACTTTAATTGCTCTGACCAGCATGGTCTCCCTGGGGCACGTCCCAGGGCCACGCTGGCACCGGGTTTGTTTCCACAGGTGTGCTGAATTGTGGCCGTTCTCAGCCCCCGCCCGGCCAGCCCACGCTCAGCCCCGGTGGGGCAGTGCAGCCAGGGCCCCGTGGCTGTGCTGTGGTGGGTCTCCCTTCCCTGCCTGGCTGACGGCGCTGGGAGGGAAAGGCTGTGGCTCCTGCTGCCTTCTCAGGAAGCTGCCGGAGCCATCACGGTGTGCCGGCAGGGCACACGGGGTTCAGCACCAGAGGAGTGGCTCTCCATGCATGGGGTGGGAGAAAAGCACAGGAGTAACTCATTATATACACCAAAAGGTGTCGGCTTAATTTAGTGTCGTCATCTGACCAGGGCTGATTTGTTTTGTAAAATAAAATGTACAAAAAACTTGTGGTAAAAATAATGATGAAGAGATTGCCATGAGGATGAGAAGCTGGATCAGCTCAGCCCAGGCAGGAGCCCTGGAAAGGGTCCAGGGAGGCAGGAAAGATCCATGAGGAGTTTCCTGCAAAGAAACTGTTCAAGAAATTGGGCAGAGGCAGTGTACATGTGACGCCTGTGCAGCTCTGCTTGGGTGGAGAGGGAGCCGTTCTCTGGGAAAGCAGCCCGTTCTGGAGATTTGGAGGGGAGCGAGGGGAAAAGAAGGTGCAGTCTGGATCAACCTGATCCAAAATAATATGTGGTTTGTATTTTCTAAGTAGAAAATTAAAGAAAAAAGGACCCCAAAAAAAGTAAGTAGAGCAAATCATTTCATGTTGGAGGAAATGTAATTTTTCCTATTAAAAACCAAAACATACCAGACCAGAAAACTCCCAGATTTTGCAGTTAAAAGATTCCTGACATGCACTGAAATATTTTCTGGTGAGGCCCAGAGGTCTATCCTCCCCCGTAGTACCATGAAGCTGGTGTTATTGCAATGCCCCCCAGCTGGATGGGAACATCATCACACTGAGTTTTGGGACGCCACACCATGTGTGTTCTTGGAAGTTTTGCAGCTCTGCCACCAATACCCACTGCCAGTGTTTGCTTTGTTACTCTGGACCCAAAAGCTCTCCATCAGCATCACTGGAAACAGGATGGGTACAGGAGCTACGAGTGCGAAACTAATTCAGAAGAGGTGCTGGAAACTGATGCTGACAGCATCTTTGGAAACTCTTTCCCCAAGCTGAAAAAAAAGGATTTCCTAAAATGATTGAAAACGAACTTGCCACATCTGCAAAGAGTGGCTTGTGGGTTATCTGTCCCTGAAAGTAGCTAAGGAAGCGCTACAGTCAGCAACTTTTCAGTTTAAATGACAACTGCTAATGTGCCCATGGGTGATGGCAAGTTCCAGGTACAATACCAGTTGTCTTAAATCCTGAAAACACAAACATTCGAACTGTGAAAGCTCTACAAGTTTGCACAGTACAAAAAGACAGTCTCTTTGGCCAAAAAAAAGCTAGTTTTGGAATCAAGGACAACCTGTAATTAAAGCCAACAGTATGAGGATCTGTAACTGATCTGCTCAGAACAAATTATTTGGCTACCTGAAGAGAATCAAAACATTTTTATTTTTTTGGAAAGAAGCACAAAGAAGAAAAATACTTAACTTGTTGAGAAAGGAAATTGTATGGGCAAACTAAAGAAGGCAAAAGCTTGACCTCTATATTGGACAAGTGTGTGTAAAGGTGGAGAAGAGAGGACTCAATTTAGTTTGATGAACAATCCAACCACTGCTTATGACATAAAATTAGACTCTATGTTTGAAAAAGAGCTACAGAAACCAAGACGATTTTATGCCATTGACCTTAACACTCCTCTGTAATGTACTTGATGAGGGGGATTTTGTTTTATTTTTACTGAGACAAATTCAATAGATTTACAGTGATGAATGCAATAAAATTATACACATGGTGAAGGAAAGCTTAGCTTCAAGGCAGTATAACTCTGTCCAAGAAACTCAACTCCTTGAAATTTGCCATTTTCAGCTGGAAAGGAAAAGTCTCAAAGGCATGACTCCAGCAAAGGCTATTTAGTCAAACAGTACCAGATGGATGTGTGGGATTCACCTTCTGCTTTGGTTATGAATGAAAGTAGTCAGTTAGGAGATCGCTGAAGGCTGTTTTTGCCTGGAGAAGTCTGGTCAAGATGCGGTTAACATAGCTGTGCTTGGGTCTGCTGTGCTTTGAGTGAAGGATGTGTGGAAATGAGAGGGAACGGAAGCTCACAGGAGGCCAGGTAACACAATGACTGAAGTATGCTGCTCGGGTGAATTCAGCTTGTGACATTTTGCTTTGATACAAAGTGCCATAGTCTCCAGGAGAATTTGCGACTGAGTTTTCAGTATTTTCCTTTTTCCAGGAACCTCACCAACAATACAGCTCATGCTGTCCATGAGGCACAAATATCACTATTTCCACCCTCCAGAGTGGGAAGCAGAGAAAGAGTCCTTTGACTAATCTCTGAAGAGCTGGGCCATATCTGGGTTTTGATGAGCTTGGCGAATCTGCCTCTCTTTAAATGGCCAGGGGTTGGGTACCAGCCCCAGGGAAGACAGGTGTGATGGACTGAGCAGGCAGTGACACCTCATACTCATAGGAAGAGAAGCCCAAGGCAGAGCAAGGTCTTCTTTCAACAAAGACTTCAACGCATACTTGTGTCTCCTTCTCCTTGAGGAATTTTGGAATGGTTTTTAAGTGCTTATGTAAACTCAGACTGCTGTGGTAGGCATGCTTGTATACTTTTCAACTTTTCTCTTTAGCCCATCAGGTGTCAGATGTTGGTACATACAGAAGCACCACCTCATGAGTTGATAGAAGCCCAGAGCTGGTGTTCAGCCCAGCTTTGACAGAGCTGACACTCTCCTGTCGCCCCTTCTCTTCCGGGGCAGAGCAGTGAGGGGGTTCAGGGAGCGGGACACATCATACCGATCAGATCCATCTATCACATCATAGGCAGCTGGTGGCCAGCCCTCCCCTCACAGGGCTACCAAAGCCTCCAGTCCAACAAAAATGCCTCTTGTATCTACTGCACTGAAGGCCACAGATCCCAAGCCTACCCTTAACAACCCACACGTTTCAGAAATAGTACCAGGCAGAGCAAAAGAAACTGTTGTCCAAGCAATGTGCTCAGATGCCAAGTACTTTGTTGCATGATTAATAAGGTAGCTTGTTTCACCACTTAAAATTCATCCAGAGGGTTTTTTAATAGTCAGAATCATCCCTGCAAAGGTATTTTTGAATGCACCTATTTTTGCACGTACCTAAGCTCCAAGTTCAGAGTATTGTGGCTTTTTGGTTTTGCTTTGTTTTCAAAAAGGTTGATGAAAACCATTTTCCTAAACTGACAGCAACAACCATAACACATGTACAGAAACAAGATAGCAGTCTCATACAGCAAATATTTCTGCTTTCATTTTTATTTTATGAATACATATACAACAGATGCATAATCTTCCATTATCCAGGCTTAAAGGTAACAGGTTGGGATCTTTTTTTTTTCCAAAATAGCTTAAAAAGGAAAATAAAAATCAGAATGAAGGAGCTGCAACATAGCCAAACCATACATTTGAAAACTCTGCTAAAATTACTGCTGAAATGTGTCTCTGTGTGTGTGTCTCTATTGTCCCGCATGGTTAAAGCCTCACCCAAGGTATTTAGTATATGAATAAAAAATGCTTTGGCATAATCAGAGATTCCTCCATGCACAGTTTATTGACATTTCTGAAATAATGAGAGAATAAAATCTGAGGATTATATCATATACAATTTCCTCCTCTTGGGAGCAATGTCTTTAAATGCAGTGGGGAAATGAAGAGGAGTCTGTTGACAAGAGACTTTGCTTCCATACTAAGATGGTTATATTAGCAGGATGCAGCAGGATGCAAGCAGCTTCATATAGAAGAGATGGAGAGATATATGTATATAATGTAAAAATGCTATTTTATATGAGAAAAGAAGATTTTTCAAGATAACATAGAATGAACCACTCTAAGACTAGCTTCCAGCAAAACATTTTGCTTTATTAGTTCTGTTTTCTAGCTACAAGTCAAGCTGACATCTGTCGAGCTTTTTAACTTTTCATATGGCAGTCTATAAGAAACGTTTCATGCAACGTCTACAACGCTAAATACAGGGTAAATAATTGGGATTAAACAGGTGAGGAATAACAGACTATTATAAGGACCAGTAAAAGCATATTATGTACATAGAGCCATATTATATTCTCATGTCTTCACAGTAATGTGCAAATGTGACAAATATGGCTTTCATTTTTTTTTCCTAAAGAAAGTAAGACATAATTATACAGAATAATGTTTTAAAACACTTAGTTGGATTTCACCTTTTTGTGAAACCTGTTCAGTCTTCATTGCATCGGGGTTAAGGAGCCACCCCAGTTCGGGGGTGTAGTTTGGGTGTGTTTCCAGGAGGGGGCACAGATTCCTAAGGCACAATATTAATGTTAAACATTTTTAATTTAAAGTCATGCTATTTTAGTTTAGTTTAGTTTTTATTTTATTTTTATGTTGTTTTTTTTTTTTTTTTGGTTATGTGAAGTAATAGGTCGTTGCTAGTTATATAATAAGCAGTTGATTGTAAAAAATACAATGTTGAAGCCTACACTACATGCCTACCTGTAGCTCCAGGAACGTTAGCTAATCTGAAAACATACTATACAGCGCCACATGTGAAACCAAGGTGGGTTTTTGGTAACATCCTTTTCCATACACGTAGCAGAGAGTTATAAGGCTTCTGCGGAATAATAACATTATAACTGAACAAATATTTTACACTCTTCCATAATGGTATTTACAGTTACTATAACTCATATTCTGGCATTTGGTAAATAACATGTATCTTGTATGCATCCTTCTTGCCTATCTAAAGTGCTTGCTTAACTGCGTGAGGAAAGAAAATGCATACCTGCTTTAGGTGCAACAAACCCTCAAAAGAAGTAGCTGAAATATTTGCTGTGGATTTGAAATGCATTCTCAGAAATTGAAATTATTGCTAAATTCAGTGCCCTTACTAGGCAATCATCTATATTATTTGTCATATATAAATATATGCATATATACTAGTATGTATGTACATGCATACACATTCATCTATCATGTAAAAGATAGATTTCAATTTTTTGTCCATCAACCTTTTTTATTTTGTGCTATTCAACTCACTTGTGCTATGACAGAAGCCGGATCAAAATCAAAATCTTAACCATGCTACTACTACCGACCCTATGATTCATTAGCACATAATAAAGACAATATGCAAAAGAAAGCTGAGATGATGATGAATCAGGAGGCTTTTGAAATGCACTGAGAATAAGGCAATAGGCTGTACATTACAGCAGAAGAAAAGCTGAGGAAATTCTGGAATTCATAAACGTGTCTTACTGGAGTCGGGATTGCTCTCCCTACTCTGCTGCAGAGTCCTATGCTTTTTTCCAATATCACTCTCCAGAAACCAAGCTCTAGAGTTTCTGCACCTACCAACACTTTTAATGGTAGCGAATTCAAAGCTTATTAAAAATGCCCTGATGCCACAACCTGGTAAAATAAGGCACTTCCAGGGCTGTATTTCAGCGGTGCCGTGCCAAAAGGATCAGCATTGGGAAGAAGCGCTCAGATTTTGCTGAGTTTCCTAGTTTTGTCCCACGAAATGCGCCATCTTGGAGTGTATCCCTCTTCTCTCTTCTGAGATGATTTTCTTTAAAAAAAGCTGTTTCATCAGTTGATGTTGAGGAGCTACTTCTTTGTAAGCAAGAGGTAAATCTTCAGTTCCTGACATTCATTAAGGTGGAAGATCAGAGTGGTACCAGGCAACGTCTTCAGTTCATTCGGCATCTCCCGACTTGAAGTGACGCGCCAGCCAAGTCAAAAGTGTGTATTTCATACCAGGCCCACACTGAAAGCTACGAGTGGACATTGGTACTGGAAAGGTCATTCCTTATAATTTCATTTACTGCAAAGAAAGAAGACAAGAAAAGGAATCGATTAGTATCCCACTGCTGCAGGCAGTTCTCCTCAGTCCATAACCCCCCCGAGCTCGCACTCGTTCCTTGACAGCTTCAGTACAGTTCTGAACAGTAAGTGTGACATCACCAGGTAGCTTGTGCAGGCTGATCACAGTGCAAAACCAGCAGCATTAACCAAGGTTATTAACATGCTAAATACCATGTAAAACCGGGCCTCACAAGAACAGCAGCATCCTGGATCCTTGACTGCATCAAACATACTTAACATTTCAAACTGGCTGCAAGTAAAACATTCCATTTGCTCTAGAAAACTGCCTCAGAAATGTAAAGCCAGGAGGACCGCAGGAGATCCTAGAATAATCTACTCCATAAAAAGAGCTGCTTGGAATGTATGTTAGCCATGGTAGGTACTGGTGGCAGAAAGCCGCGAGTCACTGAACCTGGGTATGTGCAGCTGCAATGCCTAGATAGAATACAACTTCACATGCTGATTTTTTCCACTGTGGGTTGATATCAGGAAAAAAAAAAAAAAAGAAGAGAGGAAACTGCTGCATGCTTGCCCATTCCCTGGAGCTGGTAACATGTTTAAATAAATACCCTCCTTTCGTGGTGATCACACGTGGACATGCACTCTTTACTTCTATCCACACAAACAGATGAGAGGGACAAACAAGTTAAAAAAACTCTCTTGGCAAGAGTCAGAGGAGAGAATAAACAAGGTCTGCTATCTCAGCATCAGCCAGTCAGACTGCATCTCCACTGACAGTGTTGTTTTCTTTATTCACAAGTCTTCTTTCTTTCTTTTCCCCCTCCCCTGAAGATCATCAAGCAACACAGTTTCCCACACTCCAATTATGTCCATGTGATTTTTGGCAGATGGACAGGAAATGACTGAACCTGGCAAAGGTCATCAACAGTGGACTACACAGCATCCCTTTTATTTCCACTCTACCTCCCTACAGCAACTGCCACCACCTGATTTACATGAAGATTAGCAAAATGCCATCAGCAGGGCTATCACTGCTTCTGAGTTTCCCTAACATTGCCAGGAGTGGGAAACACGTGCCCACGTCATGGAAGCACCACAGAAAAGCCTGCATTTTCCTTTCCTTGTGGGCTGCTTTTCACAGTAATCCAGATAACTTCATGTGTTTACTGGAAAAGACCAAGCCTGTCTAAAACCAGCTTCCTGAAGCAATTAGTTGGGTATGTTTGGTGTTGGTTTTTATGGCCTGTTTTTTTTTTTTTTCCTGCAGACCTATTGCCCACTTAGTAATTGCAGCACATGAATCAGTCAGGATTTGTGTCACAGGTCCTGGCCACCAAAACCAATTCTACCAATGGATACACACACCATACTTCAGAAAGGAAATATCAGTTGCATTTGTAACAATCTATTTACAGCAGCAAACTAAGAAGTATGGAAACGAGCTGTGAAAAGACAAAGCAGTTCTTCCTCTTGAAAGTGCTGTGGAGTTCATCTTTAGTATTACCAAACAGCAAAAACAAATTCAAGCAGCAAGCCCTGCACTGAGGCAAAGACTGCTCTGCATGCATCCAAACCTAGCCACAAGTGCCGCCCCATTTCCATGTGGCCAGACTCCAGACAGCTTTAGGACTGAGTCTCTGCCTTGAATGCAAACAGCACACTTCTGTGGAATGATTCTTCCATGATGCTTTTGTAAAGATAGCTTCTGTGATAAACTTTTCAAGGCACTCCTGGGTCTGCATCAAAACCACACAGTGATACCTTTGTGTTTTATGTGACAATGAAAACAAATCCTCCTACTGGCCAGGCAGTGTCATAGTTTTGCTAACTTTCTCTCAAAGCTTTTGTTACATCAAATAAAATTAAGATACTAGTCAGGGCTATCCTCACTCTTTGTACAGTTACTTAGTGCTTACAAACATTAAATAATGAATCTTCACAGTGCTTCTGTAAAATGTGAATATAAACATCACTGGTACTTCAAGGGGACAGAGAAGTGGAAATGCGAAGGACCTCCCCATCTCAGTCAGGATTAGCACCAAGGCATCTCAAATCTGTGACTAATGCTGTAGCATGTGCTGAGTTATTCTTGCTTGATTCTTTCAGTAAAACTTTCAAAAACAACAGCCTCAGCCTGCCAGCCCACACTTTCCCCTATTAAAGCATGTAGCAAAGGTATTTTGGAAGCAACTTGATGACATGAGCCAAAGGTCCATCTCCAAAACCAGCTAAGGCCCTCAAGAGGCTGCCCCTTCCAGTCACTCCAGGTACCCTTAGCTGATCCTCTGTCACTTGAGTACTGTAGGATACGTCTTACTCCACATATGACATGAGTTCTTTCAGCTGGGAACCCACCTGCCTTGCCTCAGCCTATGAGACCATGGTGCTCCTTCGGTCACACTCTCCCCATCTCTCAGCAGCCAAATCAGTCTGTCCCCAGCCGAAATCACTCGTACTTTGTTATTGACTCACAGCAGTTTATTGTTTGTTTTTATTTTATACTACTTTCTTAAGAGAGGTGGACTTCTGCTACCTTGATGAGTAAGCCTGGTGTCCTCATGTTACAACATGTGGCAGCTGTTCAACAACAGTCACTAGACAACGTCACCACGGACTTGGGAGACAGCTGAACCTCAACCCAAGTGCACCCATTGCCACCGGATGAAACAATCAAACGGGGCCAAAACTACCAAGAGGACACTCAACATCTCTCTCCTCCACAGTGATCTGTGGAACAGTGTGGGTCAGACACAGCTCTCTATTTCACTTGCTTGTTTTCCCTTTACCCACTGCAGTGTCAAAAATGCAAAAAATTCCCAATAATGCAGTGGAAAAAACCTGCAGAGAGGTACAAGGGTGCACGCAAAAGGCCCAGGTGGGGGAATACATGGCAGCACAGCGGATCTTGCAGCAGACCGCTAGCAGAGATGAAAGGGGAAGTGTGATGTGAGTGGGCTTTCCCTCACTGCCCGCTGAGGCACCTGAGGCTGCAAGGAAAACCCTCTGGTGGGTGGGAATGGGGGGAACCAGGAGGCAAGCGCATGTGAAGTGTGCTGGGTGATGCTTGCTGGGTTTGGCTAGAAGGATGCTTCCCGCCACCCCCAACTGCATGGTCCAGCACTCCCATGAAGACTCTCCACATTTTTTATTTCTGATTTCTGGGAAATTTGCTTCCTTTCAATACTCCAAAACATGTTAACATTTTTGTTGCATGTTAGGAAATGTTTTATTTTGCATCAAATGGAATGTCTTGGAATGTTTTGTTTGACCCCGAACTGATTTTTCTTTTGTTTGGCAAGAAAACATCAATATTCTTCTTGTAGGCTGACCCAAGATTGTCCTTCCCAACAGCAAATCAAACCCTCTGTTACTGAAGAATGGTTCTGCTGAAGCATCCTGTGTGCCCATTCACACCAGTGTCACAGCTACCACTACTGTCAGTTCTTTGGGAAAGAGCGTAAGAACCAGCACACCTGCAGCGATGCTTTTTCTAGTACACTTTTGCTCGGCTGCAGGACTTAATGAGCCAGAGGTCTGCATCCTTGCTTCTAGTGAACTTTGATGAACTTTCTTCCATTAAGTTTTATAATAACCTTCTGAACCTGTTTTGGCCTTCATGTTTCCTGTAGCAATGGGTTCCACAATGTACAGATGTGAGGGTGGAAAAAGCATTCATTTTTTCTGTTTTAAATTTGTTTATTGTAAATTTAATTCATGTTTCAAGTAAATGAGCTGACTGTTCCCTGTTCACTATCTCCTTTGCCATCTATCCCTTTGGTATTCTCAGAGCTCCACTTGATCCTGCAGGACCACTGCAGAACTTCCCAGAGAGGCAAAATCTGATCAGGCAGATAAAGTAATTGGCATTTTTCTCTTAGCTCTCACCTTTGTAACAAAATATTTATTATGTAGTTAAGGAGAATCAGCTGGTTGCAGACTTGAATGCTCAAGTTTTGACTTACAAACCCATTACTATTACAAGAGGATTGTATGTGCTTCACAGAACAGCAGTATTCAGTGCAAGCAGTATTTTGGCCCAGGTTTGAGTTTCATTCCTAAAGCAAACGCTGGTCTTTGATTCCCCAGCTGCTTGGATACACATCCATTCATGTCTGCAGTACCATTCCAGCAGTAGCTGGGTTTTGAATAAGCACAACATTCTTCAAAGAAAGGTTGCAATGGCTTTACACTCATTTTTAAAACAACATAACCTGAGTACTAACAAAGACCTGTTTTATAACCACGACAGATGAGATCCAAATAATTATCCAGCTCGTTGCAGGCCCTACATACAGCTTAGCAGCAGATCTGGAATAGCATGCAAGATGTTTAATCTTCAAGGCCTAGAGTAGCACAACACTTCCCTTAAAGCACCAGGTTGATCCCTATCAGACCAAACAGCTGAGTACTATGATTTACAGCACCTTTGTCATCAGATTTTTTTTTTCACTGTTTTTCTGCTGGCTTTGGGGTAGGAGGCCACTGTCGCTTTCACAGCTAACACCTACAGTTCCCCACAATGCCTTCTCTCAACTGGTATTTTCCATTGTCATGTTCAGCTTTTCCACTGACAGAAAAGGCAAAAAATAATAATGCTGAGAAATGCAGGTAACACGTGACCTCTCTACCTGTCAAGGCTTCTGAAAGAGGAACCTTTCCTTTGCTAAACAGCAGATGCCACAGTAGCAGGATGTGGTGAGCTGTTACCCCACATTTTAGTTTAACATGGAGTTTTTTCCTCTTGTATTTAATTTTGCTTTGAAATGCCCTTGCAATGGAAATTTCTGCTTTACTAATTAGCAAAATCAGTGTCTTACCAATGCACCAGTTTGGGTTCCTGCATGGAACAGGACAACCAGATATATCTGTACAAATGTGGGTTCCATATATAGATGTGAACTTCATAGGAAATGTAATATTTTTAACATTTAGTGGCTGTACATGGATTCCATCAACTGGCAAAACTTTAACTTTCTGCAGATTTCTTCTTTCCTTGCATCTGACTACTGATACGGGTAACAATGTGGCCTTTTGTTTTAACAAAATACCTGTTCTTCCGAGACAAAGTTCTGCCTTCCAGCTCAAATCAGAGCAAAGAAATTACAAGGTCAGTGGTGCAGGGAGTAGGGAGAGGGCACATGCATGGGGTGTCAGTCTGGAAGACTTCATACTCCTAAAGGTGAATGTCCCCCAAGAGTCTGAAAAAATGGGTAGTGAGCTGAGAGCCATGTTCAAACTCACAATTATGAAGAGCTGAGTCTACAGTTTTGTTGGTGAATGGTATCAGTTTGAAAACATGACCCATTCCTTTTCACTTTGCAAGCAGTAACATTAAATCTCCATCTTCTGGCTGGATTAAGTTGCTGTCTTGTCACACATGTGGATGTCAAAGACCATTGTTCCCATGACTTCAATCCATGTCAGCAGGAGCCCAGAAAGGCTTGCACAAAGGAGACTGAGTAGTGGAACTCTAGATTGTATTTACTGTTGCGTCCCTTTATGATGCACTCTTCTCTCCCACAAGTGAGCTTCATGGCTCTCCACTCCACTCCTTTTTAATAGACTGAGGTATGATAAGAGTTTAGGCAAAAGGGCACTCAGAGGTTCTGCACTGAGCTGACACCTTGTGATTCACATGTCCCTGTTCCCCTGTAAATAGCAATGGCATCAACTCAGCTCCTTCAGGATGGTTTTTGGTTTCCTTATCAATAGAAAGTGCCACACGGCATGTCCCAAGACATCCAGGCATTCAGGTTCACATGAAGCTTCTATCCACGGCTGACTAACCAACCTTTGCTCATTACTTCATGTCCACCTGTGTCTGCTGGGGACCACTGCCTCTAACATGGAGCAGAACCGAAGACAAGGGGCTGAGATGCCGTAACGCTCTCTTGATGAAAATGAACGAAAGCAGCCTGCTCTGACTGGTTCTCACGGTGTGGAAAATACAAGTAATACCAGCTGCACCTTTCAAGCTATATGTATGGAAAGCCTGCGGTAAAGTCATGCTCCGATTCTGCCATGTCTGGACAATAATGCTTCATCTTTCAGATGGGAGTAACTGCCTAAGCAGGGCAGTGCCATGAGTGGAGACCTCATTTGGACCACGTTTGACACTGGTCAGACTGCACAGCTGTGTCACAGCCTCCAGGAGGCCTGTGGAAGGTTTGAGCAACCTCCAGAAACCAGTAGCAATCCTGAAAGCAAAACTGCCTTGGTTTGGCTCATTGTTTTTGCCTTCTGGCAGAACTCACTAGCTCAGGTCAAGCCTTACATGGGTACAATTACACCGACATCCAGGTCAGGGATCTCTCCACACAGCTCATTACACAGCGTGGATGTACCCACAAGTGCTCTGAATTTCTGCAGTCACTATTCAGCACACAAAGAGAGCCTGGGACACATAGCTCTGGAGTGACTACATGAGTTTTAACGCTGACACCACGCTACCTGTAGTAATGCTTTGTAGTATGACGTTCACTTTGCTGCCTATAATTATTGCCCTCAGATTTTTTCCACCAGTGGAGAGGCCATATCTTGCTCCATAAGGCTACTGTGCTCTCGTATGCCCTTGTTTTAGATGAAATGCAACATATTAGCATCACTGAAGATGAATTCAAAGTTGCAGATGAATGCAGAGGAAGCAGAAATACAGGAGGAAAGTTTCTTTTTCTTATCTCCATGTATGGATTTTGTTTTAAGAGAAAAATGGCTAAATATAATGCATATACAGCGACTAAAAAAATTAAGCTCCTCATATAAACTCCATCCCATGACTAAAACTCTACAGTTTTTATCAGGGTACCTACTTCCTCACTATTAATAAGCATCACTACTTCCTGACATATGAAAGCTGCAACAAACAACATAGAATTGGTACTCACATCACTGAAAAAAGGGTTTTTCTTACAGAAACTCTTTTTTCAAAACTAGTAAGTATTGTCCTGTGAGTAAGACAAAAAATCAGAAAACAGTGATATAAATTCCTGAGGTGCCAGACTGTGATGCAAAACTGTAGATCATATTAAAGCTTACTGAATTAAAAACCAAACCAAACAAGTCTTGTGAAGCAGTGGAAAATATAACTTCACACGTTCCATGAAGAAGTCAGATCTTGTATTACCTCAGGTGTCCTGGATGTGTTTAAACTTTACACTTATTTTTATCTATTTAATCATAATAAGCCACTACCACAGGGCATGCTATTTTTGGAGACAGCAAATAGGACAGTGGAGCAAGTGAGTGACAACAAGTAGCAGGTTTTAATAAAACATGATCCTCCCATAAGAACGTCAGCTTGGCACGATGGATGGCATTGTTGTGCATGACAGCCATTAAGTTTTCCTACCTGCTCTACCCTCTGCCTTACTTAGTTTAACAACCCCAAGTCTCCCAGGGCAGCTGCACTGCGGAGGGCTAATGGGAAAGGTTCCTTGCAGTGTGATGACAGCACTGTGCGGCAGCAATTTAACTGGGGCTCTTGAATACGTGCCCAGGCTAAATGAGTCCCATCCTATCGCACCAAAATTTCTGGGTTTAGATTTTTTTTATCCCTCCCATATGCAGCCCTGGAAATGCCCTGCGTCTCTTGCTCTGCAAACACTTAGGGATGAATTCCCCGGCTGCTGGAAATTAGCGCAGGAATCTGCAGAACTGCAGTGATTTCCAACACATTGGAGTCTAAACTTCAGCTTGTTTTTACTCTCAGTCTGAGGATGGCTGTATTCAATCTGATTTGCCCTTTTTCCTGAAGAATCAGAGACTCAACAGGAATTTCAGGTAGCCCTCACTGAGGCAAGCCTTGCCTGGGGAGATGGGGATTTGGGCTGCACAGAGGCTTCAGGATCTGCCCCAGTATGATGCAAGCCTCATCTGACACACACATACACACACGCGTGAGGGTAAGGCTGGGCAATGAACAAATAAACCACATTGTAACCAAAATGATCTGTTTACGTTCCTAAGAGCATCTGTAAGGGAATCAAAACAGACATATTTTACGTTTTACACAAAATTTCCACACGACAGACAAACTACACAAATGCTACCTAAGGCAGCCAAAATCTGAGATCAGCGCTGCTGGAAGCTTTGTAGGTACCAGTCTGGAAGGAGTAAGGAAGACCAGGCACCCCTTTGCCATCGACAACAGGAATTTGCCCCTGTCATGAGCAATACAGTAAAACAATTGATCCTGGTGAAGAGTTCTCCTTTTCAGTCTAGTGCCCAACAGTGAACAGAGCTGTCAGACCCTGGCATTCCAAACTCATGATTCATGCCCTGAAGCGTGACAAGATTGGATTCAAAATCAAAACAAATTTTAAGCAAATCTGCATTTGCCTATTTTTCTAGCCTCCAGATGTCTCTGACAGTGTTAAATCCTGAATGTAACCAAAATGAAACTTCCTTTTTCTTGTCTTTTTACTCCCATATTCCTGATCCCATCCCTCAAGGTTTGCTGTACCTCACAACTAGCTGTCAACTGAAGCACGGATAACACTTGAGAGTGTGCTCTCGAAGTGTCCTAGGGTTAGAAGAACAAGGTTAAAGCCCACCTGATGGTCCCAAGGGCTGGCAGCTTCCAAGGTTTTACCAGCAGTGAATGGGGAAGAGGGAGTGGGGCTGGACCATGTCACAAAGCTCTGAGCCTGATGCTGAAGGCTGCTACTTGGAGACTTCACACCCTGCCAAAGGAGCATCCCATGTGCAGGCATTCAGCTGAGCACCAGTGATTTCTCTGGGCAGCTGACACCAGCCTTTAGGACCTCACATGGCCATCTGTATCAGGCCAGACCTTTCTACGTAACACAAGAAAGGGCTTTTCTCCAAGTGCTGGAAAAGTGACAGATTAGCTTTAGAAAAAAAGTAATTCTGGGGGTACAGGAGAAAAAAAGGGAGCAGGAAAAGGTCTATAATCTCTATGTCTTACTGATTTCAGAGTCTTAAAAAAGCCAAATAAAACTGAATTTTCTCTATCGATTATACAATTATTAATCTTTTTAGAAGCTTTTCCAACATTGCACATAATGAGCAATTCATCAAAGCATATTAGGTGCCACAGAAGTTGCATTCAATATAAAGGGGTCATTAAGTTTCTTGTAATTGCACATTACTGAAGCTTTCGTTAGTTCTAAATCAAATCAATGGGATGTGCATGTATGCTCTTTAATTGACTTTATGTAATAATAGTGTCGCCCCTAGTGATCCTCTGGAATCCTCCAAAATGAGCCACCTTGCACTGCTGTTCATAAAAAAACAGCTTGTGTGCAGCTGGGCATATCAAATAAAACAAAGAAACAATAAATGGAGGAAAGAAAGAAGCATCTTAGGTCAAACAGCAGTATTTGCTGAGTGCCCTTTCCTTGCCATAGCTAGAGAATGGCCAAGAGACTTGACTCTTCTTCCACTCAACCAGCCTCAAAGTCTGACGGACTTGAGCAGGAGTAACATGGTCTCAACAATGTAAGTGTCCTGGAGAGAGATTAAACATGGTCTATATGATCTTCTTCTGAGCAAGAAGGGTTTGGTTGTCTTTTTTCTTTTTTTTTTTTTTTTTTTTAATGGACCCAACTTGCCCTATTATCATCACCATGATCAACACCTCTTTCCTTTATAGCCCTTTTCATCAGCAAAGTGCATGCCAAACAGAAAAGATCAGTGCCCTTATTCACACCACCCAGTGAAGAGGGCACCTAGGCAGGGACAACAGGAGGATGCCACTGCGCAGACCATACACAACGTGCCTATGGCACACTGCTGGGACACATCTGCACCTTGCCTGTGTGAAGGCTGAGCCTTGTTTGGTAACCTCTGATGCACAGGGGTTTTGCTCGGTCAGATAAAACCATGGCCATGAAGTGACTCAGTGAGCGCCCACATGCTGCTGAATGGAGAGAAAGGCTGGGTGGGGCTAATTAAAATTCTTATGTGTTTGATAAGGGAAAAGAAATCCACCTATGAGCCTGCTGGGGACTAGGCTGGGAAAGGTCACACTAGCTGGGGGAAATCCTTAGGTGATGGAACACAGCTGCTAATCTTCAGCAGTGGGCACAGAAGCAGGGCTGGTTCTGGGAATCTGAACTGGTGGCTGCAAACAGCCTGCAAGAAAATGGATGCAATAAAAAGCCATCATACAAAAAATTTGCTTTTGGCATGATGACCTGGTCACCACCATAATGTGAGCTGTAATGCCACAGGATTTTGTTTCAACCACAGCATCTGTTGCTGGACAACACTGCAGTTCAAAGAGAAGTGCATGTCCTCTTCATCACGGCTCCTTGGACAAGAGCACTAGCAGTGCTTAATGACACTCTTGCATTGGCTTTGTACCACCTTAACTAGAGAAAGACCTTTTCATAACAAAACTCCCATTCGGTTTGGCTGGGAAGGTTTGATCCAAAGGCTGATTTAAGTGGACTCACACTGGAGACATACCAATGCAGCTTGGGCACGATGTGGAAACCCCCAGGTGGGTGTTAGTAGATGCTGTCCCCAGTGTGGAGATGTGGCTGTGAAAGTCACTGCACCCAGACTGTTCCTGGATTCCAGTACTCCTTGGATGCTAAAACCACCTACAGCAAGCATCTCAGATTATAGCAGCTGAAAGAATACTGTTATTTGTACATGGTCCCAGTGTTACAGAGCTGCAAACATGACAAAATGTCTTTTCCTCTTTTCTCCTCTCCCACATGCTGTGCCTAGCTGCAGAATGGCTCAAGCTCTGGCTGGATTGACAGAGCAATGTCAACAGTAAAAACACCACATACGGTTGCAAGAATTCAGTAAGAATCACAGCTGGGCTCCCAGGGAAGACAAAACCGTCCCCCTTGCATCTCAGTGCTTGACACAAGAACCCTGATGATGCTCAGTGCTCTTCTCTAGAGAGGAAATTGATTCTGCCCCAAGAATGAAGCACTGTAAACCTGCAGCCAGCACTAGAGAACTAGGAAAAAGGCACTTGAGAGCAGGTGTACAACACTCATCTCTCAAACACACTTAAGGACCCGAAATTGTATGCAAAATGTTTGCATTACACTTTCCAATCACTCGCAATGTGCAACGGGCTTCTTTTCTGTCTCTTTTTGAGTACCTGGACTTCAAAACCCTTGCTTCTCAATAGCTCAAAAATGACAGGGTGCTTCCATGGCCCAGGCTGTGATCTTGCAGCACATCCAAACGCCAGCAGGAGTTGGCCTGTGCTTTTGAGAGGTGCTCCAGACAACAAAATGAGTGGAAGAACTTTAACAGTAATTCAAGAGGAGCTTTAAAAAATTTATTAATGCTACAATGAAGAAAACTGGCTGCTTTCATGAGATTCAGTCAGGTCAAACCAGCTAATTCAGAGCAGGAGGTAAAAGCATGGAGGCTAACACAGCAGCTTTGGAAAATCCACATAACTACGCATTGCTTGAAGGGGCAGGCAGGGCCCCGCTACCTGGGGAGCTCAGCCAGGACATGCACACCACAGGACCTAGCTGTGGGCATTGTATGTGTGCAACATCTGGCTCTCTTTTCAGAAGCATCCTTCCGACTAGAGCAACCCAGCAAGAATCAGCTCTTGCTGAAGACCCTGTGAACCAAACGCTTTTCAGGCTGGAGCTTTGGGGATATCAAGGACATTCCACTGATGAGATAAAAGCGCAACAAAGGTTTTGATGAAAGGCTGCGCAAATTGATTGTTGTTTGCTCCACACAACAGCCCCTCTGGTGCACCACACCTTTTGTAAAACATAGTTCCATGAAACAAATTATTATCTCTAGTAGCTTCCTTCTACACACATTTCTGAAATACTTTCATTCTGAACTGTTTTGAGAGGAAACATTAAAAAGAATGGAAACCTGGCAATTAATCAGATGGAAACCTTTGTTTCCATTTTACAGAATAGGAAAAAGAAAAGAGAGAATTATAAAAAGAATACCCAACACTAACTGCTAAGTAGGGAAATGAAAGATAAGCAGAGGCCAGGGACTGGGAGCACTGGTGTGCTGCATGCGTTTACCTGCACTTGGACGTGGTTCTAAAGGGTGGGTCAGATCTGTGTTTGCTGTTCTCGTTCAAACCCACATAAACACCTAGTTAGAAACTGGGTTTTGACAGATGAAAATTCTATTTTCTTAAAAACTCACAAAATAAAAACCTTGAAAATTGTCTTTCAAAGCATGGATGAAAGGTTCTCCTGGTCAAGACACAGAGCAAATATTTACAGGTGCTGGGGAGACACTATTTCCTCCCTTTAGGCTTCAACCTAGTGTCTGCCACATAATTTTATCCATTCAGTGATTTTTTTTTCCAGACATCTGCCAAGAGGAAATAACTTCACTGTATTGGGAGTCTGGGAATCCTAGAAAACAATCTTAAATCCATAAAATAATTGAAGTGCAGTTTTACTGAGCTGTTCAGTTCGATTCTGATTTTTACTACAATGTCAACAAGAGTTTAATTTGTTTTAAAGTTTAGGTTCTTAAATCTGAGTGATATACGGTAGTTTACAGCTTGCTGGCAACAGCTACTGTGGAAAAAAAAAAATGGAAAGTGCATATAAAGGCGGTTCTAACTTTGACATTGTGAAAGCAGGGAGCAGTGCCAAAAGCAGCAAACAGCATGGCTTTCCCAATCCTGGCTGGCTTTAGGGACTGCTTGCTATTGACATCAGTCGCTATGGGATACATTTCCCTGCTCTAACAAATCTCATCTGGAGCCTGTAATTAAAAAAGAAATGTCTCAAAGTGTAATTTCTTTCCCTAAAACATTTACAGATGTTAACTAGATTGCTAATAGTGTGAGATGTCTGTGGGTGGACATCATCCTCCTTATCTGCTGTGTCAAAGAGGACAATTTCTTTATTAAAGCCAGTTCTAAAGGTAGTAATTTTTCTGCATACATCTTTGGGGATGGTGGTGTCTTCTTTTCTAAACTGCTTGCTGAATGAAGGGTTTGGAGGTGTTTTTCTTTATAGTTTTTCTTCTTTTCTTTCAGAAGTCATCTCCAAAGTCAGTCTGATTTAAAAGGCACTTGGAGTGACTAAAAATATCTTTGCTGAGCAGATTAAGAAGTATCCCGTCTAAGCTGTAAAATTATAATAAAAATAATAGTGGTAATAATACTAATACTAATACTACTACTAATAATAATAGTAGTGATGTAGGTTTCCTGCTCCAGTGACTTTCCACCAGTGTCTTTGGCTGGCGCTCCTTGGTAAGTGCTGCTAAAAGCATTTACAGGAGCTGCCGGATGGCCGGGGAAGCTGATCTGCTTCAGGCACGCACCGGACATGCAAGGGGGAGAATGTGAAAAAGGGATGAGAAACACATGTCCCTGGGGAGGCAAGAAGGGGTTTTCTTGGCTGTTGGAGAGGGTGCCGGCCCCAGCTCTGCCATGGAATGCTGCTCCCAGCCAAGCATTCCCCATCCCACACGGCCATGTAGAGCATCCCCCCAGTACCCTGCAGGAGGTGATGGCTGAAACTCTCCTTCCTAACACACGCAGCCCAGACACAGTTGTCTGCTTGGGCCTTTCCCTCCGCCAACATTCCCCCCTCTCTCTTTTCATTTTCTTTTTTCGACCAGCTTTGATTGGAGCCAGAGCCTGGGGTAAATCAGAGGCATTTCTAGATTTTTCTGAGTGCTGTGAGCTCTTGCTGTTTTCCGATACCTACTTCCTGCCATATCTAAAATAACAGCAGCTGCAGGGGCCTGATAGAGAAGAGCTCCAGGGGAAAAATTCTCACAAACGGGGTGGGAAAGAAAAAAAAAGGAAGAAAAAAGACACTTATTAGGGAGATGATAACACAGAGAGCCAGCATCAGATTAATTGTTGGAGTTGATAGCACCATAGGCTATGGATGTTGTTGTCAGAAGAAAACAAATCCTGTAAATGGCCATGGGAATGATAAGTCTCCATGTTTGCTGGGATAACAGAGGTAGCTTTACAGCACTTGTCCTATTGTACGGAGTATCGTGCCTCGATTAGCTAATGTCTCTGAGGGTCAGATAAGTGAGGATGAATGTTCTGCCATAGAAGTTTTCATGCTTTCTCTTTGGTGTGACTATCTATGGAGAGCTGCAACAGAAATCTTTGTACATATACAGAAGGCCCAGTCTTTAGAGAAAAACATGACAGAACATGGAAAATTGTTGAAATTACAGTGTTTTCCACGGAGAACATATGGTGCAGTGTTATCATTGTCTCATTACAAACCACATGAATGAGTACAGCCACTCAAGAGACTTCCAAAATGGTCCCACAAAGGGACCTTACATATTTGTATGAGAACTATGGCAGGAGAAGAATGTCTCTGTCCTACTGGCATAAAGGGGGACAGAAACAGACATGGTGCACTCATACGAAATATACTTATGCAACATTCAGTGTGCAAGAACATACTGAGATCTCCTTGAGATCCCTTGCCACCAACACAAACACTGCTTTAAATATCAGCACATCCAAACAACCAAAGGGAGTGTTCTTGAAACACTGCCAGTTAGTGAAATACGGGCAGTATTTCAGGTTATTGTATTTGCCATTAACCTTAACATATTAATGTAATTCTACAGTTACTCTGGGAACCGTAACTTGAGTCTGTATCAAGTTTTGGGTCCTGAAATTTTCACCCAGTGTTAGAGATTTTCATGCACTACTTCTTTTTAATACAGGGCTTTTTAAAAGAGCATTAAGTGATAGGTTATCGTGATTGCGAATTGGAGCCTGATCCAAAGAGCACAGGAGACAATAGAAGAATTCCTACTCGCTTCAGTGAGCTTTGCATCAAGTTCTTATTAAACACAGACAGATACATGCAGAGGTGGTCTACAAATGTGCAACATACTGGTCTGATGGCTTGGCAGGAAAAAATATCAGTCACTGTACTGTAAACATTCTATTTTGTTCATTATTCCCAAAAGATCATTTGAAATGTTTTAATGTTGACTAAAAAAAGAGGCAAGTAGATCTATTCTCTTATTTTGCCTGAATATTGAAGCATGCAAGACTTCCCCGATGTCAGCAGACTTACTTCTGATTTCCACCACTCAAACAGGACAAGCACATTTCTGTGTTAACTTCAGTGTGTTGGTTTTAGTTCATACGCATGTGGGTACAGTTTGATCCTAGAGCCCTACCCACTTTCTAGGGAACTGTGGAAAACAATGTACAGGGTTTTAGTAGCAGTATGCAGTTTTTCTTTTGTAGATTTTAAACCATTTCTCTAGGACTAAAAATCCTTGCTTCATTGAGTACACAGCACAGCTGCCAATTGTTAATTGTTAAAACAAGATCATGTTAAGGTACTTGGTTCTTCCCATTCACAAAGGAGGCTCCTTAAGATATGAACCATATTTGGTTCATATTCAGGTAATTAAACAAAATGGCCAAGTTTAGGCAGACTAGACAATATTCTGGCATAAAATCATAAAACTGAAACTAGCTAAATCTTTTTTTTTTAAAAGAAGTCACCCTTGACAATACAAAGAAAGTGAATTTGTATTCCTGCAAAAGTAGAAGTAGTTAGAAAATATGAGGCATTGCCTAATCCTGTTTTAAGCACTGTTATGGCTGTGCTGTATTACGTATGCTTATAGAGCAGTACATTTATAGTAAACTGGGTAAAGAATTTGGGAGTAGGATTAACGAGCTTTCCTTTTACACTAGACTAGATCAGATCACAGTAGGAGATCAATCTGCAACAATTCCCAACTTTTGTTCAAGAAAAGTGAGCATAGGGAAGGTCAGAGACAGACTAAAGAGCAGCATGGCAATTATTTACTGACATGAGGCTGGAAAGAATATCACATGGAGCACAACTTGGACTTTAGACACGTAGGAAAGAATGGTTCATTTTATGCCACTAATCAGAGCCAAGGATTAAGATATTTTGGAAAAGCCCTATTATTTCTCATTCTGCAAACCCGGATTTCATTACTGGTAAATCATGAAGATTATGAAGTCCGTTCATACAAATTAATTTCCTTTCCTGATTTCCATTGGCACATGAGATACAGATACATAACAGAAATAAAAGTTTGCAAAGGAAAAGAAAAAGATACACAGAAATGTCTGTTAGTACTTAAAAGCAAGGTAATCTCAAGTAAGGATGTAGCTAGAAGAATTGGTTTTGGGTCTGAACAGGTAGAAATCAGTGCAGCTGCACTACAACTAGATTGTTCTATGCTGACTTACTCCAGCTGCCTCTATCAAGAATACCCAAAGGTAAGTTTTCCCATTCATAACACTTTCATTTTGCAGCAGCAATGTAAAGTCTAGATGTCTTTTCCATATTATGAGAAATATTCCCACCTAGACATCTTACCGAAGAATTCTTACAATCATTTTAATGTCACAAGATGTGGGGTTTTCCCCCTTCAGTGGTGCTTCCCCCCAATGAAAGTTTTTCATATGAAATGTAAATCTGTCTTCAGACAACTTTCTGAACACAGACATTTTTCCAAAAATAGGCACAGGGGGATGGTGGCCGCATCCCTCAGGGGACCATGCACGACACAAAGCATGATACAGCCTCACCTGACGTCACAAGCATCTGCCAGCTCCTCCCTGAAGCAGGGTCTTAACTGACAGCAGAGAAATTTTGTTGGCCGCTGCAGAAATCTAGATTTTATCATCAGAGAAACCATAAAAATAGCCTTGAAACATCAGGTATACATCTGGCTGACCTCCGGCTGGCTGACCAAACGTTTTCAGGGTCACAACTCACACCACGAGACGTGGACAGCCTTGTATCTTACCCCCTTCCTCATTAAAATAAATTACAGTAGGTAATTTCAAAAGCAGATTTTTTTTCTGAATATTCATCTAACATCCAAAGAAAAGGTCCATCCATTTGTAGATTTCTTGGCAGGAAATCTGGCATCTCTACCGAAGTCTGCTCACTTTTCATACTCTCCTCTGTGCTGAGTCCTTGAATCCAAAATATTCCTTATAATAATAAAGTCTACCCTACAGTTCGCTGATGATACTGTTATGCAAGGGCCGGCCCTGGTTCCAACAAAATAGTTCATGGCAGCAGAAGGTGCTCTGTGGTGATGGTGATGTTCCTCATGACAAAATTCAGTGGAAGGGAAGGGATTACAGAGGAGTTTTCTCTTTTACTTTAGCAGATGATTTTTTTTTTTTCAGAAGTATCCAAGTGATTTTGGTCTGGAAACACTTATTTGGATGAGACACCATTCAGTCCAGGTGCTTTTCCTAAGATAATATTAAATATAGCTTTGGAAACTTCAGCAGATGTTCTGATTTTTTCTAGTTAAAAATTTCTTTTGCTACTACTCTGCCTTTATGTAAATAGCTGACTCTAATTGATTCTTTAATACAGTGATTCTTAATCTGTTGTGAATCTTCTGTTAATTTACTTTAGAGTCTGTTATTATTTCCCCTGATTTAACACATCCTGTTTTAGAACATCCATTGAAGATGATGGAAAAAATTTTCATGGCACTTGGATCACATCCTAAATGTAACTTGAATGCCATCTTTCGAAAGTTGCAAAGTAAGGGGATTTCCTGTTTTATTCTTCAACTGTATAACCTTGAAAGTGAGCTTTTGCAAATCCTCAACTGCCTTGTCAAGGTCTGATCACTTCTACTCCTTGTAGCGCTATTTTTTTTGGGTAGTTTCCAACTGGGGAAAAGTCAATGGATAATATATTCTTATTTTTCTCATTTTACTGACTGCCCTGTTACCCTCTAAGTCTTAAAACTGATATGAAAATTTCTCACTAAGTTCAGGTGATGGGACTACATTTACTCACAGACTACTTTCTACCCCCTTCATTTTCACCGTATTTCTGAGGGGTTTTAGTCTCCCAATGGGAGCTTTCTCCACCCAGTGGCAGCTCTGAAGCCCTTTCCCTGCCCCTTAGAAAACCTGTCCATAGAACATGGAAATAAGCCATGGGGTTATTTGAGAGTCCGGCCCCAGGGGAGCTGCCCACCAAACCTTTCCACCTGCAGGCAATGCAGCCATCTCACTGCAGATCAATACAGACAGACAGGCTCCTCTACCCTCTCTCCTTGGATCTATGTAAGTTTAAGGAGCACAGAGCTCATTTCAACATCTCTCATTTTTCTCTAAACTATTAGAAAATTATTATTTACTAAACTATTAGAAAATTATTTTGGGGCAAAGTGAGGTATTCTTTAGACACACTCTTCCATGGCAGTCAAATCCTGGACTCTTACTACTCATTTGTACCATTTCACTTTTAGACAAACTCCTCTCTCTCACACCCACACTCATCCTTTCCCCTCTTCTTCCAGAATTCATCTACGCTCTTTTTTTTTTTTTTTTTTTTTTTAATGGGGATGTTATATTTAACCCTCCTCTCATTTCTCTTTTTCTCAGGCCTTCTTTCACTCTAATTAAGCCATCAGGTAGTTTCACAGCCATACTCGAAGTCTGAAACTTTAAAATGCTTGCTAACCTTGCTACAGCTTCATGAGAAAGGTTCTTTTTTTTTACTGTTTCCCAAATAGAGTAAATGTATATACACACATGCACTTGCCTGTACCTGTCACAAAGGGTGAGAAGTACAGGCAAGTGCATGTGTGTATGTACACAAGTTCGTAAGCTTCCTCCCATCCCTTCCAATGTGCCGAATCCTTTGCAGCCCATGCAGAGCCCCAGCTTTGACTAGGGGTCCTGGAGTCTTGCAACACAGATCTGCCTCTGCCAGCAAGCACACACCAACTCAGCTGAGGGCTGCAGCTATCTCTGGAATTGTGAGTTAGCTATTAAAATAGCACAAGAAGCTGCTTTCACATTAGCATGTCCTTCTGGCAAACCTTTCCTTGACTTCAGCACAGCTGGTTCCTCTTAAAGGCTTTAGTTTGCCATTGAAATGGCATGAAATATCTGGGATATCAGCCTGCAAAAAGGTAAGTCTGAACCCTCTAACCCCAAAGGCCATGGTCACCTTTATCTCTCCAACTCTGACTATGTGCTGAACAGGGAAGAAATCAGCAGTTTATCTGGTAACAATGGAGGTTTGCAGGTTCCTACCAAGTGGTGACAGCTCATCCAACTGTGATTCTGTTGTTTAAATAGATGGTAGTGTGTGCTTTTCTGGCCTGTAAAGGCCCAGCACAGGTTTCCAGAAATAGTGGGAGAAATCCTGGAAATTTCTCTGAAGCAGCCACTGCCCCTGGGTTTGTCTGCTGATGCAAAAAGCATAGTCTTCTCTCTGTGGCTGATGGCACTTTCTGCCCTAGAATCAGTTTTGCTTCTTTTTCTTTTGTAATGAGATCTTTCCTCATCCTAGCATACTCTCTGTGAGGAAGAAAAAAACAAGAAAAAATGTCTGAAAACTCTTTCAGAGTTACCTAGGAGCTCAGGGTCTGGAACAGAACAGCCACCTCCATTTCTGATGGCCCTTCCAGAGAGATGTTGTGCAGTGTCTGGCTGAGGTACAACTTGCCAGAACTTGGACCCATTACAACACGGCATGGCATCAATTCTTGCAACTTCAGGGAGCTCTAATCTTTGGCTGCTGGGGCCCATGGTATGTCGTGCAATGGTTAACAGCTAATGAGGCAGGGAAATTTCTCAGGACAAAGAAAACAAACAGTGTAATTGAAAAAAATCAGGACCAGTTTCTCTTTTTATTTGGCAGTTTCACACAAAGTCATTTTAGATTGAGAAGAACATTTGAACCTTCCAGTACTACTGACCCAAAGACATTACTATAAGAAGATGCCTGCAGAAGCTGCTAATGCCTCATGCAGATGCTCTGAGGTGAAAAGCCTCAAGCCAATAGCTGAGTACAAGTGCAGTCTGGAGCTTAGTGGAACACAATCATCACAGAGGAAAAAAACATAAGTCAACTAATAGCAAAGAGATTACCAGTCACTTCAGTCTTCCAGAAGAATAACTGGAAGCAAAAGCTTGGATGCCAGCACTAGTGACAATCACAGCTCAGAGGTGTGCAGCAGCATGGAGCTGCAATGGCTCAGGAACTGACTGCACAACAGAACCTCCACAGGATGGGCTTCTCCACCTGACCTCATGTTTCTAAAATGCTTTACTCAACAGGCACCTGCAGGATTTTCAGAAAAGTCAGTCACGAGTAGAAGAGACTTAGATCACTCTCGCCCACCACAACTACAAAGATGCAAAAGAATTGGAATAGAAAGTCTCATAGATCATTTCAGACACCCTTTATCTGTGTATGGATTTGCATATGCAGGATAGAAAAAAAATTAAAATAAATATTCTTCAGTTTTGTATTTTTGGAGGCTTCTCCTCTGACCCCAAATAGCATTTTTTCTACTTTTTAAGTAATCTGCAGGAGATTTTGCTTATGAGGTGGCACTGAAACACCTATTTTCCCTGAAGCACTAGAAAAGGAACTGACTGCTGCTCCCAGGGTATCAAAATGGATTAATAATATCTACAGCAATACCTATTCTGCAATCTCAGAGGTATCACAAGAGCTATGAAATGGAACAGATCTTCAGCCCTAGCTCCCACAGAAATCTAACATCAAGAGCAATTGGGACAGAACAGACTTGAAGAGTCAAATCTTGTCTTCTGCACTCTCTGCAGCACTATGGCTGCAGAAGGGTCAAAATTAAGTAGAGAAATCATGTTTTAGTTATGCAAAGGAAAGGCAAGTGAAGAACATTCTTGTGTTTACATGGTGCTTTGATAACAAGCTATAGCTATGTAAGGATCAAAGAATTAATCCACTAATTATGGATTTGGATAGCCTGTAGCATTGCTTCTTCAAGACTGTTCCAGCACTCACACTGCAGTTTACATGCTCAGGAACAATATGGTTTGGGAGTTTTGACACACTTGCAGTACCGTCTCACTCAGCTTTCTGCTATTTGTCTTGCAGTAGGTTTCATGGTGTGCAAAATGTAGACCTACTGACAAAGTGAAGCCTGTAAAGGGGGTAGAGGGCTGGTCCAGCTCCCTGGTTTGCTGACAAACCCAGCCAGGCTGGCCAATGAGGAACAGGACTGCAGTTTTCCTACCGTATTTCTTACTCACCGATTGTTCCCAGGCATTTTCAGTGCCCAGGCTTTGCAGACTTCCTCAGTTGACAGAGGAGGAGGGGAACATTTTGAGGGTCTGCTTTTTTTCATAAGCTTCCTCCCAGACTAGTGATAAGCCTGTTGTGGAAGCCTGTGCCCCTTTGGTTGCAATCAGCATCAGCTCCTCAGAGAGGAGGAAAGAGCCAGAGCCAGGTTATCAAGCAGCCTGCTCTCTGCAGCAATGGTCAAGCCACTATCAGGCCCCTGACCCAGCCCCCCGCTGTCCAGCAGAAGCAGATGAAACAATGAGTGGTGCCGTGCAGAAATCTGCTCAGAAAAACTCCCTCTCTGCCTGTCTATCAGGGATCTGGCTTCCATGAATGCAGCTATTATGTGTGCTTTAACTACCAGCCCTTGGTCCTGTTCCCAACGAACCCAAAGGGAACTGTGTTATTGACTTAAGTGGGAGCAGAGGCAGGCCCCCACAGCTTGGGGATCCAGCAGCTTGCCAGTGCCTCTCCAAGTGCCCCTTATATGAAGTCAGGGAGGCTGCTCCCTCTGACACGGATGTGTTTGCTGGGCTGAGCCACCAGCCCAGCTCTGTGGAGGCGCTGTGGGGGCCCGTGCCATATTCTCCTCCCTCAAGAAGAGGGGGCTGCTACCACAACTTCCCCACAAGTGTTTTGACAGAAGGGGTTCAGGAATCAGGAGCACAGAGGCCAAGGCATGAGGCCACACCTGAGCAGCTAACATTGCTCAGCTCAGCAGAAACGATTCAAACAAACAACATATTCCTAAAATAATTTGCATCGGAACAAAGCTTTCTCACGAAGCTTGTGCTTCTGCAAGCCATGTATTTTCCTTGGCACTGCTTCAGGCTTAAAAGCAGATGTAAATGTTACCAAGGCTCAGATACAGCAACTTCTCCTCTCCCAACTGCCACAGAAAGTTTACAGAAAATAACCAACAAAATCTTTACCATTTGAAATGGCAACACCAACAGCCATTGATATAGAAATGGAAGAATCAATCAGGCATGGGAGTGAGAAGCAACTTCTTCCAAGATGCTCTCAGCTGGAAAGAGGGAGAGCAATGCAGCTTCAGACAAACACTTAATGATTTCAAGTGTTAACGAGAAGGTGTGTGTGCAGATGCACATCAAACAAAGGCTGTTTTTTCAACACTAAAAATACAGCTTTCTGCAGATTTCCTGTTGCTTGGTCAGCCTCCTGCTCCTTCCACCAGTGTCTGGGATCACTGACACTTCCTTGAAAGCCTTATACTCAAGGACCTCCCTGGAAATGTAAGTGCTGACGTTGAAAGAAAGAAAAGTTCCCTACTATATTTCACAGCATACCACAGCTAAGAGGTAGGCAGGTCTGCTCTGCGGGCAACTGCACACCTGGGGCTGCAGAAAACCAGGAAAGACACCTAGTCTGGTCATCTGTGCTTCTGGGAGCTTTCTTCTGGTGGGCCTCCTGGGAGACCCAATTCATCAAACCTGCTAGAAAGAGCAAACCCATTCCTGTGGGTGTGTGGTTTCATGTAACAGGATCCCCCTCCAACCCAGACGTGCAAGTCCACCGAAGGTCTGACTCGAACGCATTACTTCAGCCCTCCCTTACTCATCGCCTACAACCCAAGCCCCAAATGTTAACGACTCAGCATGTTTTATCACAGTAGCATGTACACTTTCAATCATCATTAGAGACGAGGAGGGTCTAGGCTCAGGAACCACGCCAGGTTAAGTAAAACTTTCCATGAGGAAAGCTATTTGTTTTCTCCCAGAGCTGCGAGGCTTCACCAAGAGGGAGGAAGGGAAAAGCTCGCCCTAGCCAAAAGTGTAGACAGTGTTACTGGACTTTGCAGACTACCTGCATGTTGTTCTAATGACATTTGGACTACTGGAAATCACTGAGTGAACTCAGGAGTTTTCAAAGGCATAATTGTGGCAGAAGCAGACTAAACTTAACGCCTCAAGAGCCAATCGCTTTAATCATGAAGCTGAGATGTATGAAAAAGGATACATTTCAGCGAAAGAATAATTCTGTCTGCTATGGTTCCTGTTCAAATAAACTATATCACCAAACCACGTGCATTTCCAGAATATAGAGGAGTAAAAAAAGAACATATGGTTTAGACGCAAAAAACTTTCATATATACTGTATAGGAGATATATGGACTTGTCAGACATCTAACGGTTCAACACTGTAAGCAATTCATGGGAATGACATTAGCAATAGCTCATATTACATCCAGGAGTTACAGCTTTTACTGCAAAAGTTATTTTTAAAAGAGCCATGTTTAAAATGAAATGGCTGGTGAGACTGCAGCTTTCAGTAACACTTTACCTGTGGTTTTGCCACTTTTACATACTTATTGGGGGCTTAATACTCCCAATTTACCTTTGCAGAGTAAAATACAAGTCGCAATGAGTGCATTCATTGGCATGGTGCTATAAAACTCACAGCTGTGCAAAGACAATCACAAGAACAAAAGCCTCCTTGTTTTAAAAAAGATGATTATGTGGTTCTGATACTTTCTGCTAGCCATATATCCAAACATCAGATACCTTTGTTTATGGCCTGTGTATTTTCATCTTACTATGCAAAGATTTATAGATCTGATCAACTCAAGATCAGGATAGAGACCTTTATGAAAGCATTCATGTGCAGAGGAGGAGGCTGAATTAATATACAAAACTTCAGACAGGAGATCTCTCTTTCAGATACTGTTATTTCAGTTCTGGCTCCTACACAGGACTCAGGGCATTCTGGAAAACATTTTTTTCAACAGCATGTGGAACCCTGGACTCAAGGCCAGCAATGGGAGTGTGCTCCTGGTTTCAACTAAGCTGGCACTGCATCTCAAAATCTGAGATTAGAAACCAGACCTTCAGTACTCAAGCATTGAGTAATCAAGTACCTTGATCAAAGAATCCTCCAGGATGCTGCTTTGCTTTCAATTAAAAACTGCTTTTGTAAAGTTTTGTGCCTTAATGTAACAAATGGGATTACAGAATGTACAATACACCTTGAAATCTGCTGAGAATATAAGTGATACATTTTTTCCTGTTAGTACCAATGTTTTGCTTTTTCAAAATAGCTTAATTTTGATCTGTAATGAAAACTACATTATTTGATGTTTCTAACAGCAGGAAATAATTTCACAAATGAGTGTCATTCTGCTGCAGATAAAATATCTAATAGCTCGTGGGAGTGCCAGTTACAACCTGAAAAATGTTTCTTGGCATTAGCATGCTTAACTGAACTCTCTCCATCCTGGCGAAATGGAAGATTTGGAGCCCAGTTCTGTGTTCTACACAGGCTACACTAGGTCCAGGAAAGGGAAATGGGGATGAGGAAGGTGATTTCAAGTCACCTTCAGCATCTCCTGCTGTGAGCCTGGCCAGTTCCTAGCTATCTGAACATCTGGAAAGCTGTGGGAACTTCCACTCTCCTGCCTCTGGCTTGGGGTTTCTTCTACGACTAAGAAAAGCACTTAAAATTCTGAAAAATCGTCTGAGCTGCCCTAGTCAACAGAAAAGAAGGAGGATTAGTTCAAGAGCAGACTAGCATAGCTTTTGACCCAAGTACTAGTTAGACAACTGCAGAGAGGAGCACACTCAAAATATAAATATAAAGATGTCAAAGATATAAATTAGGTAAATTTTCACATCTGGTTCAAGGGACCAGGAAGAATTCTCATCAGCTTGTAGCTTCCCCAAACTATCCATCTCTTTGGGCAATACTAATTCCACTTCACGTCTCAAAGGGCTGTATAGCAGACACATCAATACCTAAATAACATGTATTCTCTTAAAAGAAATTACAGTGTGGACTTGTTCTAAAGAGGCCCCTCAAGCCTGCCTGCCTGCCTAATGATTTTCCATGAGCTCCACCACCCTAGCACCCCACACTACTCCCAGGTTAGATGTGAAAGGCAAACGCCACTTAACCTTCACTGTCTAGGGCAGGGGTGGCACATGCCCATGGAGACACTGTCAGTCCCGGCATCACCCACCAGAGTGCCTCAATGTCCTGCTGGTTTCTGCAAGAGCTCCTGGTGCAGAGAACAGGAGATACTCCCTCTCCAGATGCAAAGGACCATGGACTCTTGCAGAGGACCAGGCATAAATGTGACAATTTCAACCACTTTTAATCAAATCTTCCTGTGAAACCAGCAAAGGCAGTCAGCCATAATCTTTGCTAAGAGGCTGAACTCAAAGTTATTTGAAACGGGTGCTGGTATCCAAGCCAGATACCTTTCAGTATCAAGAGCATAGCCATAATATATCAGGTATCACTTTACAGCCTGCATTTTAAATATGTTCTATATGTGGAATCATATATTCACATACTGAAATGGACAGCACATTTAATGAGTAGCCCAGGTGGCTACTGTAGATTTTGATTTAAAATATGATTGCCAAGACTAGAACTTACTTGCCAAAATGGAATTCTCTTTGTGTGCTCCCTTTATATCACTTCAGCTACCCACCTTTACCAAAGCAGAAAAATGTCATATAAAGGATCTATATTTATATAAATTCATTGACTGGTTTTTTCCATCTGTACTTTGCAGTGTAAATGGTCTATATTTGAATACACTCCAGAACAAAATGAATGAATATTACTTTGAACCCGTAAGCTGAAACCAAAAGATTTCTGTTTATACCTGGTCCAAGACTTCTCTGTGTATATGAGATACATAAATCAAACCTCCCTAAAGTGGTAAACAAGCAACCAGAATTTTATCAGATATAATCTGGGAAAATCAACTGGATATTTTATTTGTCTGGTAGTCCCCTGTCAGATGTCAATACCTCACACTTCTTAAATAATTTTAGGTAAAACTGGAGGTATTAGATAGCTACAAGATGTTGTGAAGATATACTTATTAAAATGAGAGAAGCTTTGAGAATTTAATTTTTAATGTCATTAAAATATTTAATAATCAGGGAATAGAAAAAGAGTTGTTATACTTGGAGTAGCAGGAAAGGAATGCAGTTAAGTACACCTGACTAGTCTCTGGCTTTCACATTGTTCACAAGTGCTACAGATATTCCACCTACTCCCCCAACAAGAAAAACGCTTAGAGGTGGATATACTAGTAATTAAAAATGGTGATAGCTTAAAAAAAACCTCCTATTCTAAAAAAAAGTCAGGCCCATGGACAAACGAGTTGCTCCTATTTGGTACGAGCCACTCGTCAAAATCCACGATCCCTTGTTCCACCTTTATGGCCAGAGGTGTGAATGGAGCAGCACCAGGCACAAAGGTGCTGCATACATGCTTTGCCTTTTCCATGCTGATCTCAGTGAGCAGCACATCCTGGGACACCAGGAGCAAACACTGGTGGTTTCCAGGCAGTCACCAGAGAGGCCAAACTGCCCTTTGAGACTGTGTGACGCAGCCCAGACACCACCATTCTGTAACTGACAGGTGAGCACGAGAAGGGGATTTTTAACCGAAACAGGATGAGTGATTAGATAGTTGCTGGGGAGGATAAGATCACATCAGATGGGGCTTCAACTCACACATACTCTGGCCTATTGGTGGGCTTCTGCCACCCAGAGCGACCCTGCAGCACCCCTAAACTTACAGCTTCTGCCCTGCTTCTGCCCCTCTTCTTGAGGGCTGGACCTAGCTACTGGACATGGTTCCATGAGCTGACCCAACAGAAAACGATGTGGATTTTGCTGTTTTGGGCAGGCTAATTTTCCATTAGCCTGCTCTGCTGCTCCATAATCAATTGATACGACTCGAAGGAAGCAGCAAGAACATGTGACAGAACAAGATGGATTGAGGCCACCCTTTTCATAGAAGCCTGCAGTTCCATCAGATTAAATGTAATGTGAAACCAGTATCTGCAGTAGTGGTAAAAGGCTGCCTTCATGAAATGAATATAGCACAGACCTAAAACAGGCTTCCAGCTTCATGCTCCTGTGCTGCATGTCTGAGGTGTGCCACAGCTCTGCATGGTTTGAACAGAGCATCTTGGCCAGCACAAATCCAACAAGAAACACTTCCTGCCTTTAGCCCCTCTGCTGCATGCTTTCTTTCTCTATTATCCAGATACCGAGACAAATATGAAGAGGGTAGTAGTCCACTCCAGATATACATAGAGTGGATGACCTTTTCTCCAGGCAGTGAGATAAGGTTTAGATAGGAAAAGGCAGCTCATGTGGGTTGAGCTCCATCAGTGTGACCCCTGAGACAAACCTAAATATCAGTTTAGCCATTTCTGATTGACCCCCTTAGAGGGAACTGGTGGTGTTTAATTCTTTGAACTACAAAGGCTTGGGTTTCTTCCTATTATATGCTGTTACAGGGACTGTTACATCTATGAACTCTTTCTTGGTCTACAGTTCTTGTTGTCAGCCACAGAACAATTTTAAAAGCCTGCTGGATGCCAAAGGGAACTATATCCAGATTTGGCTAGCTGAAGAGATCTTCAAAGTCAGCCTCAAGTATCGGTGCAGATATACATGGTGGCTTCTACAATTAGTTCTGATCATCAGTTAGAGGACTGGTGTGTATGTGTGCCCAGAGAAGAATGATGGAACAGAGATGACGTTTAAGGCTAAACCATTTACACTTTTTCAGAGAGAATGAGCATTGCTGAAAAACTAAAACCTCTCTCTGAGACCACATGGTAGCAAAGTTCCTCTGTTCCTCCACGAGAAACCTAAAGAAGACATGGCTGAGGAACTTCATTCACCCTTCATCCCTGAGATACAGTCCCATCTCTCCACTAGGGACCAGCCAAAGGCAACTTTCATGGGTCTGTCAGAGAAGCGGTTGCTGGATTTTTGAGAGGTAAAGCAGGTAAAGGCTGCCCCTTTCTTGTGCTTTTCTGCAAAAGGCAGCTATACACTACGTTTAGATTTATCTAAATTCTTTTCCTTACATAAATTCTGTTTTCTCTCAAACCCAAAATTCTGGCATGGCTTTTTGGTTTGTGTACGTTTCTCATTTAGCTTGTTGAAATCGTGCTTCTTACAGCATAGGTAAGTGATAAAAATGCACACTGTATGAAGAAAACCTTGTCACAAAAGATGTGTTGAGCAAAACTAATGACCTTAATTAACTCCTAATTAGGAAAAGTTCCCGAGACCTCTCTATCATGTAACCAGTAACAACTTCTGTTAAGAAAAATAATTTTCCTAGAGTTCAAAAGCAAAGAGCTGCTACTCAGGCTCCAGAATATTAATTTGCAATCCTAATTCAGTGAGTAACATGCTGTTTAAAATAGAGTGACAAAATGTCCTTTTTTAAAAAAAACCCAGTGCAATGAATTGTCCTTAAATCCTCCCTGAAGGACAATAAAATTCAGATGTTCCTTGGCACCAGTTAGTTTCAATGCAGCCGTTTAAGTGACATTTCTTCTTCAACTAGCATGGTATGCTATATAGTTACGTGGCTATTGGAAGGGAATTCACATCCTGCATTAAGGTGAAGGTCCAGAATACTACTGGGATACTTAGCAGCAAATGCTAAATCGCAGTTCAATAAGGTCACGTAACCGAATTCCATATTATCCCTTTTATTTGGGAACTAGCGTCTTACAAGTTTATCACGGCATTTCAACTATTCAGTGGTGCATGTAGAATATATACACATACAGAATCTCACAAAACCAGAAAAAGAAAAAAAAAAGAAAAAAGCAGCAGCAAGGCTGCAATAAAACCGGGAAAAAGCAGTAGTCTTAATGTCAGATGCAAAGAGACTGAAAAGTGACGCTGAAAGATACGCCTCCATTTTTAATTTGAACCTTCTCAACTGAAGTAGAGCAGTTTAACATTTAGTTTCAGTGAACAGATTTGCACATCAGATGTTTCACTGCATTATGAATGGGACAATGTTAAATATGTTTTCACTGCAGCTCCACAGGTCACTGGCATGGGCGTAAGCCAAGAACATACAGTTAAGGTTATTACAACATAACTACTGGTCATGCAGCTAGAGCTCTATGCTAACAAACAACATTTAATGCTTAGACTATGTGGTTTCATTATTGTAAATGAAATGAAATGGTCCTTCCCTATATAAAGACAATCCAAGCAAAGTTCGCACCTTTCCACCAGGCTATTAATTGAACTTTTTTTCCACCAGGACTCGAAAGAAGGGGGGGGGGGTTAAGGGAACTCCCTGATAGAGCAACATGGTGAATGCAAACCTATGCTGTGGAAGACTTACCATCATCCAGGTACATCTGGTCCAATTCCTCAGGTTCTCGCTTGATCGTTACAGGAATAGGGGCCAAATTATGATTACTTTCCTCATGCAACTCTGGCAATGACAGTGGTTGGGTTGTTGGAGACTCATTTCTGTGAACCTTCGGCAGTTGCTGCTGCTGTTGACCCATTATGGATGAGTGAGTTGGACTGCAGGACTGCAAATAGGTTGGCTCTTGGGTAACAGATGGAACTGGAGAAGAGGGACTGTTGGGATAGAGTGTTTGTTGATAACCAAGGGGACAGCTACTGCTCAGATGTTGACTCACCTGCGGCTGCAGCATGACGTGAGATGATTGCTCGGGGGGGCTTGGGTGCACAACTATAGACCTTGGCACTTCCTGTATGGTGGGGACACCTCCAGTGGGCTGCTGAAGTCCGAGGTGACTGTGTCCCGGGTTGGGGATGCACTTGTAAGGAGAGGAGGAAAGGTCATGCAGCTTGGGGCTTGCGTTGGGAGAAGGTGACATCACAGCGTTTCTCTGCTGACAGGAGGCAAAGCCAGCCACGAGGCATGAACCAGGATCAGGGGGCATCATGATCTGCTGACTGTAGTACGGTTTAGAGAGAGGGCTTAAGCCTTGGTTCATTGGTCCACAGGTTTGAGCAGGCTCATAGTCATCTGTGGGTTCTGTTTTTATAATTGGAACTGTTAAAAGAAAAAAGGTTTTAAATAAACATGAGTTGCGTATTGGTATGATCAAGTTGGCTTGTGGCTAGGATACCCTTTGCAAAACAAACAACGTCGTGAATAAGACTCTGTGTGTCTTTTGCCTAGTTCTCCCACCCTATAAAAAAAAAATGAATGAGTCATCAGCACAAGAAAGTCACAGCTGGTTCTAATATTGAAAAGGACTATTTTCTTTGGACTCTCCTCCAGCACTAATGTGCTATAAAAATCTATTTGCAAATAGCTGTGCTTCAGTGGAAGCTTTGGACCCAAGGGCTCCATGGATTTGTAGTAATCAAGGCAAGAATTTAAACTTGGATAGACTACTGCATTTCTACAGCTACTGATGGCCCATTTGATAAATGCCTGTACACACAGTAAACTGGAGCATAAGGTAGAGATGGGACTTTCAAAGTTCCATGAAAATAAAGTTGCAAAGATACATGACAAAGTGCTATGTACAAGAAGTTTTCAATTATGAGGATATTTTTGAAAGAGTATGATCTGATTTATTTAGTCTTTTACATAATTGCATTTAATTTCTGCTAATGCCAGCTCCTAAAAAATGTTAGCCTCTGGCTACCAGGAAAAACTGACTCCTGTTCTAGACCTCTGCTTGCTCTACCCACTGTCTCAAATGATGTCCTATATGAGCTGTCATGTCTCTAAAAACTACCAGAATGTGAACAAAAATGATTGTCAGTGAGCATCAACTCAGTCATGACAAATGCAGAGCTGCTTTCTCAAATCAGAGAAGAAAGATCCTTTCTCAGACTGAAGTGTCTTTTCAACATTTGCTTTCTCTCTCAAATCAAAGAGAGGTGTCTTTGAAGCTTCTCCTACAACAGATGGAGTGCATAGGTAAAATTCACTCACTTTCTCTATCAGGAGAATTACAAATAGTAGGGCCAAGCTAGACTGTAGATGTATTTTTTTTCTAGACAGATGCAACTCTAATGCATACAACGATCGAGTATGGATGCATAGTGGCATTTATCTTCTTTCTAAAAAATTTCTGGTGACACCAGAGAATATTTTTCAGAATATTCCAATAACCAACCCATTGTGACACGAAGTCAATAATGTAACATCTTTCCACAACTCAGCTCAGATACACGTGTGTTGCATGAGTGTCTTTGACTGTATTTTTATTTGCACGTGTTTTACAAAACCCTTACATATTGTCCAGCCATTTATTATGTTTGTGTATGAGTCTTTTTGAGCCCCTTTAAATGCACATGTGTCCATCTGCACATATAAAACCTCATTTAACACTCACAGACTTTGGTGGTGGTGAATGCACTTCACTACCCTTGTTTTACAGTCCCCAGGCTCCTTTTTAACTTTGTTCCTTTTATGTTCTTTAACATGTAGATGCTTGCAACACTTGTTTCAAGATTTCTAGCACCCTAGTAAAATCAGGTCTATATATGTAACAGATGCACAGGTGCTGCTCAAGACAAATATGCAAGGTGTGATGGACTGTCATTGGATTTCTCATAATCTTATTTTCACCAGCTTGTGTGCTGCACACAGGCTAGCAGGGCTACTAATGCACTTGGTTGCAGAGAAGCAGATTCCAAGTTCAGTGACAAAACCACTATCACACCCTTTAGGAAAATGCAAGACCAAAGAAACGCACCTAGATAAACACAGCAACTCAGATATTGTAAGAAAATACCTTTAACAAGTTCCTGAGCTAGCAAATATTCTCACATGTTTTATATTAGGTTCACTGTGCTAGCACTAACCACAGCACAGCTGGAAATATGATGGTTGTTGAACACTGAATTTTCCCAATATATCACTGTTATAGAAACACCTGTGCTAAATAATTCCAAGCTCAACCACTGGCAATACAACTCCAATAAACCCTGGAGTTGTCTGACTTGTTATAACCTAGGGAAGGTTATAGCCCTGGTGGCAGGCAGGCTGGAGGCTTTACAGAAGGCAGGTTCCTGATCTCAGGCTGGCTTTTCATTGTAGCTCTTCTATAGCACATCTTTGCTACCTGGTTTGCCAAGCACATTTTTGTCACTTCAGTCCTAGTTTTTTCTTTACAAAAGCAATGCCATGGGGGTCCATTTGGAGCTCTGATTAGTGGCCGTGAATATTGTGAATCTCTTTTTGCATGTTGCTACACTGAAATACACACACTGCAGCCAATAGAGGATCACCAGTAAGTCCTGCTCTGCACCAGGTGAAGGACTGATGGGTGGGAGGGACTCTATTCCACACCTCTTAGTCCAACAACTCACTTGGAGATGGTGATAGCAACCAAAGACACTCTTGGTGCCTACAAATTCAGAGGGGAAAACAGAGACTGGTTAGGACTAGTCAGGGTAAGCCACAGTAGCTTGTTTGCTAATGGCAGGTTGGTAGCCAGAGACGGAAACAAGAAGGAGGGATATGAGAGTAAGTGGCACCTCCATTTTCTTTGACATCTGTTGACATTGTTTTGCTCTGAACTAATGTAGGTTACGGGCGGGTTCGGTCGGTGACGGACGGATGGTGATGAGCGATCTCTATAGTCTGATCTTGGGACACATGGGGTTTATTGTAAAAGGCGTGGGTATTGGGGCACTGCTCAGAGCTGCCAGACTCAGCTCTGAGCAGGCCCAAGAGAGCAAGAGAGTAAACGGGTTAGAGAGAGAGAGAGAGAGAGAGTGTAGGAGCAAGAGTGGAAGTGAGAGCAAGAGTGGAAGAAGTAGTAAGGAAAGGAATGTCTGAAGTCCTGGTTACAATACAATAAATCATCTTCTGTACTGAATATTCTAATTGTCACTAACCAATCTAATACAAGATACAAATCCTATAGCATTTACATACAGCCTATAAGAGTTCTTATATTACCATAGAGTGTTACATCTTAACTTCTAAAAACTACTCTTTGGACCCCTTCTGCTGAGCTAGTAGGGTCTGCTCTGACCCTTGGATCTGCTTGCAAGCAGAGGGTATTGTTCCATCAAGAGGGGATTACCTTCAGTCGGCTATACCATTGTTTTCTAGTTGTTCAGTAACTAAGACTTGGTATTTCAAAAGTGGCTTTCATTTCGATGTTGCCTGTAGTTTTCATATCCCCAAAATCTTTTGTCAGGCAATCATATTTATAAGGCTTTCCTGTTTCATCTTCCCCAACAAACTAATACTTCTGGGCATCAGTTATTTGATGTAATGGGAAACAAACTGTCTTTAAATGGACAGATATTACCTGCACCTATGCTTAGAGTCACCTGAACTTGTTCAATTGAACTGTCTTCCTTACCTTTTATAATGTGTTTTTTCAACACAATAAAAAAAGTCACCACTTGCTCAGTGTCATATATTTTGTTTGTATGCCAATCTCATCACTAGAATAAGTATCACACTGGAAGACAGAAAAAGTATTCCTGCTGAAACGGTGAAGGGATTTGTATCGGACTTTTCTGTGTTTTGCCAGTTGCGTAGCCATTAACCCTGTGCAGAGTGAGTGCATGAATCCTGCAAACTGGGATGGCAGCCCCTCAACCCCCTTTAAAAAACTGCAAACATCTTCATGAGGTACCAGTTTGGAGAAGGAAGCTCTGTAGGATTTTTTTTCCATGAAGAAACCATTACTAATGATCCAGGTTATGTGGAATCAGACCTGTAAAGCTGAGCACGTCAGAAGAAATGTAAGACATTAACATTCCCCTTTCTGGCCAGATCGCAACTTTAGTATTTGACATGAATAACTGTGTGTGGAGGACACACCACCACAAATTGCTACATTACATCAGTTAATGGTTTATTTGTGCTACTCTGTCCTGCTACCTGCTTTTCCCCAGCCTATGTAACTTCAACAAACGGAGTAAAAAAGGCCGAAAATCTTTGCCAATGTTTGTATTTGCAAACTCAAACTAGCTGTGGGTCTGATCTGGTCGTTCTGAAAATACTCTGATTGTGTCAAAAGCTGGCGTAAATCACCTTATATTCTTTCTTTGAAAGGACAACTGTTTTCTTCCACTTTTCAAAGGATTTTAGAGCGCCCAAAGTAAGAGCTATGGGTGTTTCAAGGCACTCCTCACCAAAACAATGTAGGAACAGCCTGTAACTGTACTCACTGGCTACCCACTTACCATCACAGTGTCTACGGCATTACTCCAACAATGTAATGAGGCTACAAGGAACTAACACACCCTCACCCACTGTCTCACTCACTTCTCGGGGACTGAGATGCTCAGCTGGGGTGAGCAACTACACCTGACTTAGAACAGGATACAAACCTTAGTGCCCACCTTCATCATTTTCTCCTAGATAAGAAAATAGAATACCCTGACTTGGAAGGGACCCTCAAGGATCAAGTCCAAATCCTGGCTCTGCACAGGAGAACCCTGGGCAATCCACAGGAGAACCCTCTGCACAAGACAACACAGCAGACAAGGCTGTTCACTGGCCAGCTGGGTACTTGTACTACCACTTACCTACTGACTCATGCTCGATGGACTGCAAGTCTTTAAAAACCCAAGATTGAAAAAGGGGTTTTGAGCCCTGTTATACATGGAGGCATGGTAAGCTAGCTGCCGTAACACACATCCATTTCCATTGTCACTGACTTCCACAAGTGAGTATTTCACACAGAGAGGTGCAATGTGATATAGACAGTACTGTTAATTTTCCCAGGATTAATATTTAACAGAGAACAGTATTAGCCTAACTAACTTCTAGCTCAAATATTTCAAATCTTGAATGACTTGGTATAACCCTGCCAGCTAAAAGAGACACTCCTAGTCAGTCACACAGCAGGCCTGGGCTGGCGATTAATTGCAAAGCCTACAGCTGTTCAGAACCTGCATGCAGTTTCAGTGAAAACAGTCATTTCTTAAATCCAGCAGAGCCATATCAAATACCAACAATCGTTCTGTCTCAAAACTGTTCTGTGGTGCTGAGGTAGCACCCAGTCTTGCAGACTCTCAGCTGGCTAGAATGAAAAACTGTGACTGAGTTTGCCATACGCTGAGATTCACCTATAATAAACTGCAGCAATGAAGCCAGAATTTGTGAAATTGTAAACACAAAAGATGATACTCTTTCTACGTATGCTCAGACTCAGAAGCAACATTATTCATTTAAGAGTGCTGAAGGATCTGGCCCTTGCCCTAAAAAGGTAAAAAAGAATGCAAGTTTGGTTTGTACAGTGAATTTTTAAATGCCTGTTACTTCACAATACATTAGGTCAGCTGACAGACTGTTTTAAACAGTCCTCAATTTTGAATATTATAATATGACAGAGGTCACTATTCTAAATTAGTCTGATAAGCAAATTAATTTCTAATTGGTTTTCAATGGTTTGGTGATGCCTTCTTAGACTCTGAACTCATGTCATTATGTCATCTAATTTAATATGAAGTTCTGAGAACCACACATTGGCAGCAGCCCTAGCTATAAATCAAAGCTTCCTACTCAGAGAGATCAGGGTTATGACATCATACCAAGGCACTGGTGGAAGACAATGGTCCTTCTGTGTGTGTCTGAATCTGGGAGAAATATTTCAGCCAGTTCTGCAAGCCCACATTTAAATGAAAGGCCTTTCTAGCAGGTAAAAAGTTAATATATCAAACCTAGAAGAAAAATAATAAATCATGCACATTCAGTAAAGGGAGTTAGAAAGTACTCAGAAATAAATTATATGTATTTTTTGACAATTCTGACAAGTGTGTTTGCTTTTGCACTTTAGCAATCCAGATGGGTTTTTAAACTTTTTTTTTTTTTTTGGGGGGGGGGGGGATGTTTTTAAAATATGTGAACTGAAAAATAAAATCTTATAAATTAAACAGATGTTTATCCTGATTAACATTTAACTATCAAATTCCCATTTCCATGTAGTATTATCAGTGTAGACATTTAGGGCACTACAATGTATTTATTTTACCCTTAAGTTTGATTGAACCTATCCAACAAAATAGCTTCCTTTCATGGTGCAGACTATGATGTAGTTCCTTGGCACCTGCACACAGATTTTAGTTAAGAGTACGAAAATCAAAACACTACTTTTTTCATCATGTGCACACACACATTTCTTCAACTTCTGGACTAAATGTCTGGCAATTGGTAAGAATTTGGGATGAGACTTTCGAAGAGAGCTGAGGAGTTAGGTATCTGAATCTCCATTACTGACTTGAGCTCTGAAAGGCTGTTTGTGCCTTTGAAATCCTTCCTTGTCAGCCAGTTTTGATACTGGCAACACACCTTCAGAAGACACTGCATAGGTCACCCCAGTTCCTGTCACTGCTTTGCTGCTGGCTGACCAGAGACTAGTTAGGGATGTGGACACATGTCCATGTACAGTTCAGCCACTCTGGATTTGTGCAAAGACAAAATCCTGGCTGCTGCTGCAGCACTGGCTGGATCCAGCATACTTGAGGCCTCACCCCTTGTTCTGACTGTGGAGCAGTCAGTGTTGGGGAGAGGCAAAGCGCTGGCTGCCCTCACAAAACATAATCCGTTCTTCAGTAACACCCGAGCAGCAGTGGCTGAGCAAAACTTTCTGAAATGCCCTGCCAACATATGTGCAGCAGTGGCAATCTCAGTGACAAGGGATGAGCACTCAGTCCCAGGAATCTTGTGAGACAGTCAGCTACAGGGACCCACGCAGATGCTGTCTCTGAAATTGGTGTTTTTCCCTAGGCACCTATTAAAGCAAAACATTTTTAAAGGTCAAGCTGCTATCAAGCCTTTGCTTCTAGTTACTAAATCCAGAGAATGGTGACTCAGACACAAAGGGAGCCTCTTGCTAACAAGACACTGTAGGCAGCACATGTGTATGCAATTTTTATCTGCACAAGTATCTGATCTCACCCTCTCTTGCTAGTACACTGCTACTGGTGCTGCTCATCAGGAGGGTAACTCTAAAACATGCCTGTCTGCCCTTTTTGGGTTTTGTGTATAGATTTTTACAGGTTCAGATGAATATGTACAGTTTAATACAAGAATAGCTCCAGGGAGAGTTGGAAGCCTTGCACATACACCTCACCATATAATCTCGGACAGTGTCATTATCTGATTTGGAAGTGCTTTCCAGCTAACTCATTTGCTAAATGCTTTTCAACAGCTGTTAAACTATTAGGTTATTCTACACATATTTATGAGACAGAAGATTATATATGGTAGCTTGTTGCATGCACTGCTAAATCAGGCGGGGAGAAGTAAAAGGTAGGTAGAGGGCGTTTTGGGTTGTGCTAGTACAGAAGATTATGCATGAGCTTTCACTCAAAACAAAGAGATGAAAATTCTTAAAAGACGCAACTTTCCACCATAACACTTCGTTAAATCCTACAACGTTGAATAGGAAATTCAAGTCCTGTGATATGTTCATTTGGGCTGCTCTAGTGCTGCTTCCAGTGAGGTGCAGCACCTGGCTCCACTACTGCCTTCAGCTGCAGGTTTAACTGTGCACAACACCCAGGCTGCACTGGCCAAGACTTTCTAAGTCATCTCTGTCAGACATGTTAAAATCCACTGGGCTGAGGTATTTTTTGATGATGCTACACAACATTACACCACCAGTGCTGACTTTACCCCTGCTTGCATGTGAAATCACTGGGAAGCAAGGGAAGGAGTCCTTAAAATGCTCATGCAGAGGAGTTCAATGACCAAAACTACAGACTGGGGTTTTTTTATCTGAAGGGGAATATTTGAAAAGGGAGGTACTGACAAAAGATTATTTTATGCACTGGAAGTTAACTATTATGGGTGATCATTGCTGATGGTCAGACACAGCCAGGGGCTTCTACATAGTGTTTGTGCATCCCTGCCTGTCTCAGAGACATCACACAGGTGATGTTTTTTCCTGTCCTTCCAGGTGAAGATGGAGCACCACAGAGAGGCAGCATTCTGCCTCTATATATAGATAAGACAGACTGTCTGCAGGTCAGATGTGGCTGGCTAGGCTCTGTCTGACTGCTGAAAACGGATGTCACCTGGATGAAGTGTGGGCAATGGATGAAGCATGGGCAGCTCCAGTGGGTACTCAGCACCTGGGAGTCTAATGCTGTTGAGAGCAACACATGCCTCCTCTGCTCCGCCACGTGGCTCCTGGATGGGAGTGGAGGGGCTGATGCATCCGACAATGATGAACTTTGTGATTGCCTTAAATGAGAACAGGACTCTGACAAAACCTCACCTGCTTTTAGTTACTCTGCTAAATGTCAAAAGTAACAATCAGCCACTGAGTAGCCAAAATTAAATAACCTGCGTCAGTGTACAGTGTGAAATGAGTAACCGTGATTCCTATTTTCACCTAAAATAAAGTCCCCTGGGGCCAACCTTTCACCCCATCCCTTCTGTTGCCCTGTCCTGCCATGTGCTGGCTTTGCAGTAGTCCAGCTGCTCCTGGGGGATGGAAACACCTCCAGCAGGTCCGAGGCTCCAGGCCTGACTAAGCCACGCTCAGTCCCCTTGTCGAGGTGCTGCTGTGGTCATACTGCACCAGCCACCGGTTACAGTCCCTTCACAACACAGGCCCTGCATTTGGCCCTACTCCCCCGGCAGAGCCCAAATCACCATCGTTTTGCATAAAGGACTAGGCTAATAATTTTGCCAACCTCAAGCAGGAAAATTCAACAAATACTGAGAGGTGAGAGGTGTCAGGAGACAATCAGCACAAGCCACATGCTGTGTCACATTACAGTGGCAATGCTTTGCATCCTCATTTTGTAGTTTTCTGCTACGGGGGCTGATGTAATCTTTTAACTTAGAGAGTGAAGTGTGGGTGGAAGAGCTGAGGTGAAACAGAGACATGGCTGCTCAATGCAGCCATGAGAAAAGTGTTGTTGCACCCATCTGTATGGTGAGCAGGGGATAATTTTAGAGCAGAGGCAGGAAGTCAGGAGGATGCTGACAACAATGTGCAATGGGCAGTGCTCACCCTTTTCAGATGTACACCAAGGGGTGGTCCTGCAAGGAGCAGGGAGTTGGACTTAATGATCCTTATGGGTCCCTTCCAACATGAGATATTTTATGATTCTATTCTACAATGTTAAGAGCTTAACTTTTGTGCCACTGGACTGTAAACCACAATATTAAGGCACATCTAGTCACCACAGGCAGGCTCTCAGCACAACTCCACACCCACAGATTCAAAGGACTTCCATCCCCACCAAGTCACTGTGGCCAGGTTTTCAGAGGAGCTCAACGCCTCGGAGACTTGTGCAGATGACTGCAGGGAGGAAAAGGAATTGCAGAAAAGCTGGCTCTGTGAGTGAAGGCTGTGCAGTTGGAAATCTGGTCCTGTGGGTAGTGAAACACATCTCGAAGTAAAAGATACCCAGAATATCAACACCATTTTAATAAATATTAGAAGCAATGAAATGATCTTTTAATAATGCTTTGACAGTTAAGAAGCCTGACAGAAACAGAAACTGGAAATACTTTATCATCAACTCTTTGCAAAAGCGTATTTTTCATTCCAGTAAAAGAAGCACATCAACTTTCCTTTTTCCTTTTTATTAAATATTTCTTAGACAATCTAGACTGTCTTTGGTTAGTCAAATATCACTACTTGTCTAAATAAAATTCAAAGAAAAACTTTCCTATGTTCAACATTCTTGATATCAATACTTGTTGGATAACAGAAAACAGAGAGAACACTCGCTCCTATCTGTAAAAATAAGTTCTTGAACAGATTTCCTCTATTTTTTGTACCTGCTTAAAAGAAATCAAAACAGTCAGACATCTAATCCTTATCATTCATTGTTTAAAGTCTTCTGAGCAGGAAAACTTCTTCAGCTTTCTTAGCAGATGAAAACACAGGATTTGGAACCACAGCATACACGCCTGTGCGCTTCTTCAGACTCTCCAGGTTAGTTTAACCCTGAAATGCTACTGCTTACATCTGGTGATTTCAGAAGACTGTTCCCCCTGTTTCAAATGCATATATGAGCCAATGATATAATAAATTCATAGAAGCAAAATGATACACAGTCATGAACAGAAATTGAAACAAAGCATTCTTCTAGAGGGTAAGGTTCCTAAGTGCAGTGTTTGCCAAGGGTTTTCCAAAATGTTCTGCTGCACATAATGGAGCTGCAGAGCCCCCCTGCACAGAGCTGCAGCAGCAGAGGCGCTTTAAAAGCTGAACATCCAAGGGTCAGCTCATTGTGCTCTGCTCACACTCCTGACTGCAGTGTCTGGTCCAGAGCCTTCCTCCTCAAATTCTGATGGGATGTGGCAATGCAAAATGTATCAGTACTTACCATATGAACTGCGGGAATTCACCTGTGCCAGAATGGTATGGAAACTACTTATATTTCTGCGCCAGGCATGTCTGCGGAGGAGTCTCAAGAGCCTACAGCCTGCAGGCTCCAGGACAAAACTGATACGCAACTGCCCAGTGATGCGTTTGAAGTAATACTAAAAAAAATGACATTACAGTCATTTCTGTACAATATAGGCTAACACAGGATTCAGGAGTTGCTCAAATTTAGCAGAACAGTAAATCAAAATTTCAATTAAAAGTGGATTATGAGTACTTAGGTTTACAGTCTATCCCAAGCCAAAGACTTAAGCAAGCCTGCTTTCAAGACCTTGGCTCCTTTTGTGAAGCATCTACTTTCTGTTTTGCTTTGTTATTTAAACTTTTCATTTACAGAGCAGTAAGATTTTCATTTTACAGCAGTTTTTTATTTCTGAAGCAGGAACTCATCTTCATCAAGTAATCCTGCTCTGTGAAACACTTGAGCTAACTGAGGGAAGTACAGTCCTGCCACATCTCCGCAGCATGGGAGAAGCCCTGTGGCGGCGAAATAACACTGCTGAAGATGGCAGCTTGTGCTGGCTGCATGTCACAGAGCTGTACTCCATGGAGACGCTATAGGACCATTCATGGGAGGTGGGATGAGTGAGGTCACGTGTCCCTGGATCCACTGGCTGTTTTCCCCTAGGGAATGAGGAGAAATAGGAGCTACAGGAAAGAACACCTACTGCCTTGTGGTGGGGGTGGGAGCTGCACAGCGAGCCCATGGCTCTCCCACTGCTCTGTGTGTGTCCACACCCACCCCAGGACCACAGCCAGGGGCTCACACAATATTTAAGCTTTACTCCATATTCAGTATTTTGCTTTGGCACAGTCCAGTTGAGGCTGTAAAAATATATGTCTGATGCTCATCATGAAGCTTTTAAAAGCTCCCTCCCACAGAAATACCTGCAAAACTACAGTAGGGCACTGAAATGTAGCATTTGTAGTCCTAAAGCACAGAAAGGAGAAGCAGCTTACAGGATACCATCTCATTTGTGTAAAACCACATCTTACACTTAATGATCACTCTGACATTTGCGTGTCAAAACCCTACACCTTCCCTGTTTTGTGGGATTGGTTAAACAACAGACAAAAGTATTACCTGGGCCAAAATCATGCTTATCTCATCCACATTTTTTTACACTGACCACCCAGTAGTTCTTGACTCAGGTATTTTTTCCTTCATGAGCTAAACTTCGGTTTTCTACAATGTCTTTAAACAGTAAAAGAATGTTATGACTGAAATCAAATAAGCCTAAAATGACTTCTAGAAATACAGCAACATAAATGACTGATTCCAGTCACTGTACATGGTTCCTAAATACATAGCTGAGGTGGTTGTATCTATCTTTGAAAGGCATGATGGAAAAAAGTACCAGCCACATAAGGGCAAAAACCTTACAGCTGTAACACAGGCATTACACACAAAGCATAATAAAAACATACTATACTATTAATTCTGATGATTGCAGAAGCACATTCACTTTTACCACTGTTATGGGAGAGGCTGCAATATGTTTTTCAATTACCTATATGCACACTTATACATATGTATTAAGAGAATGTGAGTGGAGAACCAAACAGGAACGGAAGGAATATTTACTAGGAATATCTGCTTTCCTTTACCCTACCCTGGTGTTACATTTTTTTTCAGGTTTCCTTACACTGAAATGAAAAGATTTCACTTGAGTTTAAATTGATACAACAGACTAAACAAGATTCCTAAAGTTTTCAACAATTACCGTAATTAAAGATGTCTTAGCAGAATAAAGCCTAGGCTGGTTCCCTGTTGTCACTAGGTATATACTCCCATCTCTTCACATCAAACGTTTCAAACACAGAATGGTGATAGCATAAACCAACTCTGCAGGAGTGCACACTGTTCCCAGGGTTTAGAATACAATGGTAAAAAAGGGCCTATGTAAAGGCTGGAGGGAAGATGCTGCTTAATAAACAGCAGTTAACAAGAGGCCTGAATCTGAAATATTTATGAGGGTAACTTGGGTGACAGACAATACCCAATTGCCTCTACAACTGATTTTTGTTGCTGAAAAGTGTTTGTGAAAGAGAATACAACTCTTTTTCTTTCCAATTTAAGAGATGAACAGTCTTTAAATATACACAGACATCCCCACTGAGGATGAAGTTTGCATAAGTAGGCTGATTCAGTGAAGCATAGCTACACGGAACATATGCAATAAGCACTCCGTTGCCATGTCAGGTTTCCTGTACTCCTAGTTTAAATTTAAGTCCCGATAAAAGTGCACGCATGGTAACTGGGTGAAATTCCAAATGTGTACTTTATGGGATTTCACCTACAAAAATTTAGCATGTCTCTTCATGTCATGTGACATGACTTGAATATTGATTTGTGGATATTTCCCATAGAAGGATTATTTTTGCTTGGAAAGTCTACAATAAAGCATAACCTAATAATTTTTTCTAATTCCTCTTCCTTCCAAAACAACGACAAAGCAACCACCCTTCTTTTCCTACTTTTCCCCCTAAGAGTGTTCTCAGTATAAGAGCCATTTCAAATAATAATAAAAAACCCCCTCTAAATTTACCAGCTATTAAAATTTTCATATAAGCCTGCTTGGAATTCAGCTATCATGAGTGACTTTATTGTCACTTCACAGGTACCAATATAAGCTCAAAAAAAAATACTGGCACATGTTTCTGAACATTTCTCATCCATAAAGCATTTTACATGGCGCACTCTGACCTCTACCCACATTGTCCATCTCAATTTTCACTCTGCGCAAGGCAGCAAGGTGTGAGATGACTGCAAGGAGAATCCACACACCACCTCCAGCTCAGAGCCCAGCATGCTTAAAATGTTGTGGTGTGAATTCAGAAATGTTATTCAAATGCAATTTACCCTCTGGGGTTAGAAAGTCAGACCAAGGGTTGACAGCAGCTTAGCAGAGAGCTCAGTGCCTTCACAAACATGTGAATTCGTGCTGTGGCTCTTCAGCTCCCAAAAACAAAAGGTCTCTTGTTCAACAGGTCTCTGCCACCAGTGCAAATGGAAATAATCTGCAGAGGCAGTCTCTTGTGTGGGCAGCAGAGACAAAGGCAGCTCTCCTGGATTTATTCTCACTCTCATAGCACCAGGTATAAATCCAGAATACTCAAATTACTAAAGAATTATCAAAACCATGTATCATCATTATCTCTCACTTTACTATGCACGAGGTAAGTAATTGTTATTGTTACCATTAGCAGGAAGATAGGTGAAAAGCTGGTACTGGCTTCTCTTCTTTTCCCCGTGCAGACATAGAAGTTGACCTGAACAGGGCTGGTAATTCTCTGATTGCGGAAAGGTGGTATCTTCACACCACCAATGAATTCTGCAAAAGCAACAAATCAGGAAGTCAAGGCATGACTAAGGCAGTTGAGCTGTACAATAGTATTGAAAAGCTAACCCCAAGAAGGAGGTGCCCAGGCATACAAGAAGAAACACTCTATGAAGGGAAACTGGTGGGCTTTGTGGGGCAAGGATGGCTTCCCACCAGCCCCAGTGTCCATGCCAAGGATTCTAAATGTAGGGAAATTATTTTAGCATGGCTCAGATCTTTACAAAATCACTAGCCTTCACTTCTTCCCTTTGGACAGCAAATATGATACTGCATATAGACAAGGCTCTATCCATCCTGCCTCTGTCAAGAATCTGGGACCACAATCAAATTGTGGTCTCTAACCCAGCAGGAGAAAGCACAATGGCTTGGTTGGCAGGTCATCCCTGATATATCTGAACCTAACAAAATTTCCTCTGAAAGGCATTAGGGACAGCATTACTCAAATATTTCCATTTTCCACAGTGCAATATTTTTTCGTATAACAACTCAGGAAGTTTTAAGCATGCTAGCTTCTGTGGATGGGAGATTCACTGTTGCAAGAACATCCAGTGCAACATGAAAAAGGGCTGGAGAATGTGTAGATGATCCTCCACTGTCAGAAACCAAATGCTCCAGCACAGGGCTAAGGAATGACTTAGCTTCTAGGGCATCAGCTTACACATATGCACAGTGAATCTGCTATGACCATCAAAACCTCCCTTGGCACTTTTTGAAAGAGTAACAGGGAATGCTCTTCTTAGCATTTGGCCTGAATTCAGCCAAGATCTTTAAATTGTTTGCCTGCAGGTTTGCAAGGATTGCATATTCCTGCAGACGTGGAATGGTGGATGTACTTCCCACTTAGAGTCATGGCTGAGGGAGCCACACTTCTCCAACGTGGGGCTGATCTCCTGTGAGGGGGACTCATATTTCCTCTGCTGAAGATAGATGAAAGCCAAGGAAAATGATCAGAAATTGCTTTGGGAGCAGCGGAAAGAACTGACCCAGCAAGACAAAAGATGAGCAGATGGAACTGGCCCATCCTGGACAATGAAAAAATATTTTCCAAATAGTCTCTCCTACTTTTGGGAGAGCTTCCAGTGAAGGCTTTTTACCCCATGCTCACATTAAAGAAAGATTTCCAGGAGGGGAGGCCTAAGTACTTGCTCTGTTCAGTGCCAAAAGCCTTGGAAATCCCTCTTTAGTACAGTGCTGGAGAAGGCAATATATGTTGTTCATCTTGATGTTAAAATATTTAAGGCAGACTTACTGGCTTGCACATTTCTTTGTCGGTTTTGGCTTCCATTTTCCCACACATGGTGACCATCTAAAAAGACAAAAGAAAAAGATATCTAGTTCTGTCCTTTCTTCCTCTCCCAAGCCAAGAAAGGAACAACTTTTGCAAAAACAATCTCTTCGAAGGGGCACTGCATATATGAAAAGGAGTTCTCACAACGCACTGCCCAAAATGTTGCCCAACTAAGAGACCATCTGGGTAACCTGTGGCAGGAGTCCCTTCAGATTGTCTGAAGGGAAGAACCACAATCCAGAATGCATGATACCGTGATGGGGGAGATCCACTGTGAGTTTGCTCTGCCATTAGCCTGGACAAAATATGAAACTGTTTTACATCTCAGCTCGCTGAACTTTCAGAAACAATACTATGATGCCTTTTGACCACTATCTATGCTGCAAGTCATATTCAATATTAATATTAAACAATACAATACAAAAGGTAGTATTAAGGAAGCTACTCAGCCATGCAGGATTTGATTTTAATATACTCCTAGTCTGGCTTGTCATAATTCTGCTGCTTGGGTCAAAAGGCAAGGCCATAGGCTTTACAGACAGCTTTAGACTCCATTTTGAAGTTGGTTTAGTTCAGCTACAGTGGTCCCACTTCTGGAGCTGCTTTTAGTGGTATGTTGGGTCCTCCAAATTTACTGAATTTCTGTTTTCAAGCAAACATAGATTTAAGCCACATCTATAACTTTTTCTGGCAACATGTCTTTTGGAAGAAACTGGCTGTGTCTGGTCATTTTTCCTGCACATTACTGATACAGAAATCACTGGACAAGTTATTTCCGTGCATCTTCAAACCTCAATAGGAAAGAAACAAGAAAAAATAATACAGAATGTAAGGTTTCCATTCTGAAGGCCTAAAAAAAACACAAATGAAAGGCCATAAGCAGAGTGCTTGATAAGCTGGGCAGCAGAGACACATGCAGCTTCACAAGTCCCACCACTGTCAGATGCTACTGAAATAAGGGGAAACTGAGACTTCATGTCATCTCTTTTGTACATTTATTGCAGCATTGGGACATGCAAATATTGGCTATTTTGAACTTCATCGCATGGATGTGGGCCTGTCTTAGAAAAACAGCTCTCTTAAAGGTAAAAGAGTGAATGCACTTTTTCTTTTCTCTTTGCTTTCATGGCCAGGATGGAGGTGACGCATTTAGAACTGCCTGATTTATTACAAATGTCTGTAAATAGTATTTTTATGTACAGCTGTCCTACTGTGAAAGGAACGCTGCTGAAGAACTATCCCTGGTGATTGTTTTTAATGTCCAAAAACCCCTTTCTTTTTAATGTATGGAAAGAAGCACAACATGAAGGCTACAGCACAAATACCACAGCGGATTTGGCAGGTCATTCCATAGGAAAACAATTAGCAGATCTACCCTCAGTGTCTTCCCACATTTTAACTTGTGACTCTGGAAAAGGAATCCCTTTAATTGGTACTGCCACGTTCAGCTGCAGGAGAAGAAGGAGCAGCCAGACTGTGCTTGAGTCTCCTTAATGATGCCTTTGGAGAGTGCCAGAATTGAAGTAGGCTTCTTGGGAGGACTGCGTCACTTCACAATTTATCCAACAGATGCTTCCCCTGGGCTGTCAGTAGAAAAAAACCTGACCAAAATTCGGCAAGCCAGGACACATCCCCTGTCTGGGAGCAGCCTCCTTCTCCAGCCCCTGTAGCCCTCCCTCCCTGCCCCTAATTAATTCAATCAGTTATAAAAGCAACACAACACTGACACAATCACACATTTTTTGAAGTGTAGGAACTGCTTTGGAAGGGGTTTGCTGGGTTGTTTTTTTTTAAACCTCCAGACGTCCAGACTAGTAGTTAACATGTGTTAAATTTGCCTTTGTAAATGGATTACCAGGAGTTCAGGTTTTTTGCTATGTGTAATTTGTGCTTTGCAAGATGAATGATCTGATTCAGGTTTCCTGCTGATATCTCAGTAAAATTCAATATTACTCCATCTCCAGCTAATCTTTCAATTATTTCACGCAGCATTGCCTTTAAGCATTTTTGAAATTTTTATGATGACAAAAGGAGTTTCTTCAGAAATATTTTAGATGCTGTAATCTAACTATTAGGAAAATAAAAATCCAGAGCCATGGCTTGTCTTTGGAAGCTAGTAAGAACAATACGGGTTTTGCTCCAAGAAATTCCCTTGGGAATGTCCAGACCATCAGCAACTGAGGGGAAAGGGAAGACAGGGAAGAAGTAGGGAATAGACAACTCATTAACAGCTAGTGACATTTCATTTAACAAAAACACAGGGAGGAAAAGTTGTTATGAAGCAAGAGACCAAAAAAAAAAAAAAAAAAAAGAGAAAGAAAGACAATTCCTCATATTACGTCTGGTGAACCAAGAGGGAAATCTCAACGCCCACGGACTGGGACCGGCTCCAGGAGGGAAACCTTAGACCACTACGTCAACCTTTTACAGTAAACATGTTTTGCAGGTTTAAACAGTTCAGCTGAAATTAAAAAAAAAAAAAAAAAAAGGAATAATGGCTTTGGAATCGTTTGTGGGAGCCCTAAGCCTCAAGATAGTCTGCCTATGCTGGAGAAAATGGTTTTGCCCCAGTGCCCATCTGCCGGGGAGCCTGGCGAGCAGGCGGGATGCCGCCTCCTGTCAGCGTGTGCTGGAGGAGTGAGGGCTGCTCGCCCACAAAAGTTTCCATTGTACGCCTGCCACATCTGCAGCAACGCGCCTGGTCTGGGCCCGAGGCAACTCCCTCCTGGCCACCAGCCAACCCAAGTACACCAGAGCAATTTATACCTTTCCAAAATGCAAATAATTCAAATTACAGACATAACACAAAGCTGAAGCAGACACATTTCAGGCATTCCCGTTAAAGTTTGCTCTCTGGAATTACCGTACCCAAATGGGCAGTTGTTATACAGGGAGGGGGAGAGATGGAGTCAGGAGAGGAAGGAGAGGAGGAGGCACAAAGGAAAAGGGAGAAAAACGGCTTTTCCAAAGGTCTTATTTCATTCCCTTTCATTTCACTATTTACTTTACCAGTAATAAGAAGTGTCTTCTCCAAACCAAATGCCTGGCTTTGTTTTGGCGTTTTTAAGATTTATAGTGCAATATTTTGAAGAGAAAGACAGTTCTTTATATAGCTAAAAAGTTGGATCAAGGTATTATACTGGTTTCTTATGTTTTGTGAGGGTTTTTTTACCAAATGGAAATAAACCCAAAACATCCATGCACAGAAGGGTAGAGCAGAAGCCCTGCAGAGTCCCCGGTGGAGTGCCCAGCTCGCTCGCTGCCAGTAGCAACAGCCACTAACCCGAGAGAGCCAAAGCTTCACGGTGGAACCGCGCACGGGCTGGATGAATGACCCACAAATCCCACCTCCTCCAAAGAGGCAGCGCAGGAGCACGGCAGTGCTGGGGGAAGGAGAAGCTGCTCCCACCCGTTCTGCACAGGCTGGACACTGTGCTGACAGGTGGCCATCAGCACTACTGCCAGCTGAAGACACCAGGTTTGTCAGGAAGCCTGACATTTATAGACTGATCCCTGTTATTTATAGCCATCCCAGCTCTGTGTGTGCTTCACCACCATCCACTCCTGCCTTGTTTTCTTCATCGCTGTGACACTTGGAGCACCTGGGATTGCTAATGACGAAAATGCTGTGAACCTACGCATTATGGGGGGTGGATTTTTCAGCTCTGCTAAGCACAAACACCCTGTTTTAACATGGGGTAGCTGAATGGTGAATGGGCCTTTGTAGCCTGCTCTTATCGGCCACTCACTCCAGCGTTGAAGGAAACTGTGCCCAAGTCCAGAAGTAAAAATACTCTAATTCATCAGGGAATTCCCTGCAGTATGAGTCACCAAGCGGCTTCCCCACCACACCCAGCTACAAGATTTCCACATAAAAAGGCACTGTAAAGGTCTGTGTTAACACAGAAGCAGGGCTAAAAAGTAGTTGTGTAAATCTAGCAGCATCAGTTATACACACATAGAGCCTTGCAGACCATGACATACAGATTGTTCTCATGGGAGAGCAACACAAAGAGCTGTAAAGACTTTCCAAAGACATTTTTGTAGCATCTTCCCCTCATCACTGCCCATCCAGAGAGATTCCTTGGGGTTTCTAGGGCTGGATTTACCTTTGTATCCCAGGGAACTGCAAGCACAGTGTCAGGGGTTTTCAAGCTCAAAACAATCAAACCATCAGCATAACTTTCCAAACTGATGGATTGCAGAAAGGAGGAAGAATATACAAACACGAAAAAAACTAAGCTTGGAAACTCAGGAGGGTATAACATCTGGAAACCACTTAAATCTTGTCGCTATAAAACGGGCATGTTGGGAGCGTTTAGATATATTTTAAGTGATTCCACTTTACTACAAGAGGTTAAAACAGTCTATATTCTTTAGTGGACCTGTGTTCACTTGAGATATGATAAGAATAAACATTACCTAGGATTTCACTGCCTATACACAGGGTACATTTTATATTCTTCCAGTCTGCGCTTCAACAGAGTTTGACTGCACTGGCTGCACTGTAAAATCTGTATTTACATTCATATACTCCAAGTAAAATGTGAAACAAGCCCTACCCTCCAAAGCAACCCACTACTTAATTAATGAATTGTGAGATTACCCTGAACAATAATTCCTGTGTTACAGCCAGATTACCTTTAACATGTCCACAGAACAGGGCAGGGCACAGATGCATGCAGCGTCACTTTGAGGTGCTCTGCAAAGGCTGTCTACCTCCTGTTTGGCCTTAACAATGCATATTTAAATCCCCAAGGAATGAAGAATTTGGAAACTTTCAACTTGCACTGCTACCCTTCTTCCTGGTGAGTACCCTCATGACGCTGAGATGGACTGATCTGTGAAGATGTTCAGAAGGAATGGACAGATTTCTGTGCAAAGAAGAGGATGAAGAACCTATGGCAAAGTCTCATCATTCACACTTAAGAGTTACCCAGTTCTCTGCAGAGATGCCATCAGCTTCTAGGGGAAGTGCAAGCTGGACTGGCAATGAAAGAGGCGAGGAGGAAGCTCTGTTGCCTAGAGGACAGCAACCCCCATGCCAGTCCTGGGCATGACCCACTGGCACCATCTCACCAGCTGGTGCTCATGGGTTGGCATGGATATACTAATGCCAGATTTTGCAGGGGCAGAAGCCTTTTGGATCTGGGGATGCCACAAGCAGTCAGGGCACTTTTCTCAGCTGGTCTTACAGGTGTCCTGCTGTGAACAACATTTCCCCAGCTGGACACCAGCAAGTGAAGAGGATTCCACCAAGTGGGTGGAATTCTATGCCTTGCTGACACACTGGTGTACATCTTAAATACATTTACAAGGGTCAGGCACTAAGGAGGAACCACACCAGCCAAGCAGTCTGACATGGGATGTACAGGGACTATGGGGCAAGAGAGCAACAAAACATTCAGAAATACAGTGTGTGCTAGCAGAGAGTAAGTATCTGAATTGTAAGTGGCCAGGACCTTTCTTTTGATCTCCTCAGTAGCACTTAGCTCTCCTGAGATCTCAGCCTCTTAGGGATCTGTGAGCAGCGAGATGCCTCCTCATCCCAGAGCAACCTTCAGAGCAGCTCTACCTCCCTGCTGCGCTCCTGTTGGTGCCATGGCCTGCCTACTGCCCAGCATGTTGTCCCTGATTGCCTCTCCAGCCACCCTCATCTCCACTCTTTGCTCTTACACTACTTTTGCTATGAGACCACACAGCTGGTCTGTTTTCACTTACTTTATTTCCTCTTCCATGCCAGGGAAGTCCCCAGCTGTACTTCTGCCCTCTCTCAGAGCCTACTGGCTGCTACAGAGACTTCCCCCACAGCTTTACTCCCCATCCCTGGCATGCCTTCTGGCATGCCTCTGTCCATGCGCGGCAGGGCTCAGGCATAACTGACCTATTTTTATTTCCACATCAAAGGTGCTGTATTTGTTGGTATGTCCTCATAAGCATTTTTGCAACATATGTATTTTGTCCACTCCTTCAGCTATACATTTTTGCAGTATTGAGCTGAGTACCATGTAGACTTAGGTGTGTCTGCCATCAATGTGATACTCTTGAGCTCCTTTTTCTCTCTTCTTTACCTTGAATTAACAATAAGAATGCCATGCAGCGACCAGGTGTAAAAATCCAGCACAAAAAGGGATCTTACGTACTTTGGAATCTGTGCCAGGCACGTACTTCCTCTCTGGCTGCTCAGCTGGGCAAGCCAAAAGCTGAGGGACTCACTTTGCCTGAACGGTCAGGATTTGTAGCTGCCTTTCACCACAGCATGTCTAACAGATGTAATTATTCTGAGTTCCAGTGTTTGCAAATGAACTGTAATTTTAGCCCAGGTAATTAAAAGGAGGCACAGTGCTGACAACTGACAGATCGGGGTTCATTTTGAGCCAAAACCATTGGAAAAACCTGCCAGATACTATTTTCAGCGGAATGGAAGCTGGTTGTGCAATTTGTGCTCTCTGGCACCTCCCCCTATTCAAATTATCGTTGGTCTGAGGGTTTTATTTATTAATTTAAAGTAATTCCAGGTCTAAGACACACAACTCCCAAGTAAAACTGCAGCTTGACATCCTGAAAAATCTCTCTAGGGGCAGGCAGGTCAAACAAAGCACACCCAGCACAGCCCCCACCAGCAGTCATGACAGCACTTCACTGTGGTTTTGATTACATTCACATCATCTCCTTGTCTCACAATTTTGCTTTCCTCTGGGAAACTCTAGTAGGCTGAAACCTGTGACTCTGCAGCTGAAACTGAGTAACATATTCCTGGTCCATCTTCTTCAGTCTAATCTGTCTTGTATTTTCTCAGGACTATTGGAGTAATGAACCTCACAACCAGTTTAAATCAAGTTCCAAATTTTTCTTCCATGACCAATTCTTTCCTCTACTTCTGTGCTGGATGCCAACACCACCACCTGTATTATAGCTACTTCTAGTTATTTCTCATCTTAAGATGTAAATTTAAATCAAATGCTTTCAAATCTTCTTCTTATTTTTTGAGACACAAACTCTTCAACTGCATGACCACAACTTCCCAACTCCCAGAAACATCTCATTATGGCAACTCTTTGTGACTTTTTGGCAGATACTTTTGAACAGCGTTTTTATTTTTTTCCATCTCATTGTCCCCCTCATGTCCCTTTTCTTGTTTCTCTTGTCCAAAAAGGTCCAAGAATCTTAGAGGTCCCTCCTCCAATCTTTTGATTTTCTGCCTTGACATCACCATCCCAGCAACAAGGCACATATTGGAAACAATTTATCTCTCTATTCCTCTCTTAAATGTCATTGTATTTTCTTCCACATTGAAGGTGTAATCTTACTTCCTTAACAGACCTAAAAGGAAGATGCTCCTCTTCCCCCAGCTCTCCCCACTTTTCCTGTGATACCCATCTTAGACATGAACCAATTCTTAATGATGTCAGGAAAGCAACAGGAGACAAGTTGTCCTTTCCCAAAAGAGGTAGGCATTCCCTCCAAAAACTAAGTACTTCAAAGGTATCCCCTTTTATTGGTTTACATAGCAAGGTCTGGCTAGTGGTTGGGCTGCAGGGGTGGAGAAGATTCCAGAAGTTACCCCCATGTCTGACAGAACCAGTTCCTGATGGCTCCAAGATGGACCCTGAGTCAGCCAAACCTGAGCCCATCAGCAAAGCTATGGCTGCCAACATACTTAAGAAGGGGAAAAAAACTGCAGCAGCTGTGAGAGAGGAGTGAGAATAAGTGAGAAGAACACACCCCTGCAGACCCCCACAACAGTGAAGAAGGGGGAGGAGGTGCTCCAGCAGCCAGAACAGAGATTCTCCGTCAGCCTGTCGTGATGACCATGGTGAGGCAGCTGTGCCCCTGCAGCCCACGGAGACAACCACACCAGAGCAGAGATCCACATGCAGCCAGTCAGAGCCCACACTCCTGACAGGAGCTGCAGCCTCTGAAGGGGAGCCCAGGCAGAACCAGGTTTTCTAACAGGAATGATGGCTGCAGGGGACCCATGCTGAAGCAAGCTGTTCCTGAAAGATGGAACCTCATGGAGAAGACTCACGCTGAAGCAGTACATGAAGGACTGTCTGCCATGGGAGGACCCCACACTGGAGCAAGAGAACAGCATGGGAAGGAAGGAATGGTAAAGAGGAGTTGTTATGGACTGACCAAAGCCTCCATTCCCCGACCCTCTGTGCCACTCAGGCGGAGGAAATAGAAGCTGAGAATGAAGGAGTGAAGTTGAGCTTGGGAAGGGAGGCAGGGGTAAAGGTGGTTTTCAGTTTTACCTTTGTTTTTCACTATCCTACTCTATTTTTAATTAGCAATAAATTCTTTTCCCCAAGTGGAGCCCATTTTGCCTGTGACAGTAACTGATATGCAATCTCCTTGTCTTTATCTTGACCCATGAGCTTTTTCATCTTATTTTCTCCCCCCTGTCCTGTTGAGGAGGGGGAGTGAGAGAGCCACTTGGTGGGCACCTGGCAGCCAGCCAAGGTCAACCCAACTGTACTTGTTTCCCCCACTGTCTTTAGGCACTGATCACTTCATTAGACTCTCAGCTTTCTTGTAAGGGCTGCGAATTCCTCTGTGTTTGGACAGACAGTCCTACTGGAACACTAACAGTAAAAACTATTTGAAATCTTGTGCTAGTTGTAAAAGTTCAGAGACAAAGCTTTGATTGCACAGATATAGCTGCTTGAAGACACTTAGTCTGGAAGACATGAAAGAATAAACTTGAAGCATTCAACTGCACTTTCTGTAATAATAAAAAATTTACAGGATTACTCACACAAGTGACTTTTGAGACCATATGGTTATTCCTTATTTCTTTGTTGTCCACAGTAAGTATCTGTGATTGATTGATCTCATTCTTCACGGTGAGAGCAACACCCTGGATGAGACTTGCTGCTGCTGACACCGTCTCATGTGTATGGCTGCTGTCCCGCTCTGTCTTCACCATTCCCTAGACTAAACAGCCAGGAAAAACTGAAACGTGCTGACATTTCCTACAAGCTGCATCACTACTCCTCGGTGTGCGTGAAAGGGTTCCACCATCAAATGACTCCAGCATCTGATGACACAATTTGCCCAAGGATATCTATTTCTGGGCAGTGGCCAGAAACCCCTTCAGCTATCAATACATCTCTAGGATCTAGGTTCAAGTGACCTTTACATGAACTCCATGCTCCCAAATTGTATGCCTTTGAAGTTTCCAGTTTATCTAGTTTCCCGAATTTTTAACCTCACTGTGCGTGAGTCAGAGTGCAATTGCTCACTGCCAACTGGAACGTGTGTCCTGAACTTGGATAAACAGACAGATAAAGACAAAATTAAGTAGTATCTGTCTATCTGACTAGAGGGGGAAGGGAGTTTGCCACGTGCTTATTTATTATGTGAGCTACAGTATGATTACCAGCGTGAAAACATGACCCCTTTTTGGCCAGTTGCCCCCAAACTGCTACTGGCAATGGAAAGAGCAATGGAAAGATCTCTGAGAATGTAAGATCTTTTACCAAGTGGACCTCTGCCAAGACTCAGGTCACCCATCTCACCATAACATCACATCACGTCAAAACAGACTCCAAACCCTAAGCTCCGCAGTGTATCTGAGTCAAACCAAAAAGCCCACATGCTTCCTCAATGCATCAGTTCCATTCACATGTCACTCAAATGCTTCATCAACATATCACTTTCCAGAACTTTTTGTAAGTTCTCCTGAAGCTAAAAGACTGTGTTTGAGTTACCTGCCATATGACAAGATAAATTCTGCTCACACAACATGTGGGAAACAGAACTGAATTTATAAGACTGACAATTGTACCTTAAGGCAGCAACCGATTAATTCTGATCTTTGCCAGAGACAGGAAAATTTGAGAGGAACAAAAAAGCTGTGAAATGCTGGAGTGGACACTTAAATTCATCCAGTTTCCTTCTTTTTCATATCGCATTTACCTTGTGCAAAAATTCAGCTGACTGAGCTTGACCACACGTCTAAGAGGAGGCAAACTGTTAAGTTTTCCCATCTGAAATACTTACAGAAAGCTATGATTTCCTTTGGCATATATACAAAAAAAAATTAAATTGGTGATTTCACCCAGTTATCTTTCATCTGCTCTAGTCATAACTATTACACATCAACACCTTCATGTTCTAAGAGCAAAACCTGTGAGAGGACGAACAGTTTTGACAGAAAAATCCATTTAACAAAATAAAAACAAGAGCAGAATGAAGAATTTGAAGCAGTAACTAAATCTGAAAAGCTTCCTAATTGTTTGAAAATATTCGAAAAGAAAAATCCCAGGAGGAAATATTGCTTACACACTGTTTATTTCTCTTTCAGGAACTTTGAGTATCAAAGGCTTTGGGCACAATAGCTGAAGATATTATGCAATTAGGTTACTGAAGTGTATAGGTGCCAGGATTACTGTTGAAGTCTGAGTAATTAACAACTCGTTCAAAACCATTGAAGTCTGTAAGTCTGGAGTTACTCAGAGATACAGCATTACAAATTGTGAATTCTACAGATGTCCATCAAAGAGAGTGATGCATCTTCAGGGAGGGGCATTTATTACAGGGAAGCTTAGACACAGCCTTTGACCAGGACAAAATGAACCTCAACATTAACAGCCCAGAGTCAAAGTACCAAAGTCATGTTATTTGAGCAACCAATCCAATAGTGAATTTGGGTGTTACATTTCTGCCTTTTCGCTCTTTAAAATCCTTGCCTTAAGCTCTCGTAACTAAGCACAAAAGCAAAGAACTGGGTTTGGAGCTCTGACTTAAGTAGTGGCAACGCAACCCAAAGATAATTAATAACAGTACACCAAATGACCATTTCTGCCAATAGATCACAAATTGATTAGAAAGATTTCATCAGTTTAACCTGATCTCTTAGGTATGTCCAGACTTGGCCAAATCCGTGAAGTCTGGAAATACTTGAGCTAGTTCCAGTGTTAAAAGCTACAGAGGCAAGGAGCAATTTTTGAGCAAGGAGAGATTTTCAGGGTAGATTAACTCTTTCAGATTTCTGTACAAGACTTTTTCTAATACCCAAAATACTCTTTCTATCCCAAAACATCCTACAGCATGCCAGGAACTATAAGCCATAACTTACCTGTACCACAGCATACCCATAATTTTCCTATGCTTTGTTCCTTGGGATCCTGGGTTTGTGTTTCATCACCGAGCTTTCACTCATCATTTACAGGATACATTTTGTGAACCAAGGGAAGAAAACCAGGATTTTTTCACAGCAGTGATCAGTTTTATAGATCACTAATCATAATCTGACATACTAAGAGCCAGCAGTCTGGTCATTTTGGCTAGTTAGGCTTTTGTGCTGCTTGTATTCAGTAACTCACATTACCTTTAAAAAACTAGCTTTGAAAACAGAGTGTTTGTAGAAAACGTTACCAAAAAAAGCTAGCTGATAGATATGCAATCCCTAAAACACACTTTCCAAGCATCTCTGCATTTTCTGAACTTCCCTCAAGACTTTTGCTCCCCATACATTTATAATCTACGAATGACATAAAAAGTTTTAAAAATTTTGAGTAACTAATCAGTCTTTTGTTATAATTCCAGATCATAATCCATGCAGATGCAGGTGCTAACAGGAAGCATTTTCTCACTCCTAGCCAAACACTTCCTGCCATAGCTAACAAACACCAACTTCACTTCACCTACTTCTGTAACTAAAATGCACACCTCGCTGCCACAGCAAACCCCAGCCAACGGACATCAAGGGCCCTTGCCAGTAAGGAGTTGCAGACTTTTCAATATTTTACGAAGTACTAATTCTTCCAGAGGAAAAACAGACAGTGTTGGCTGTCCTCAACATGGCACCCACAAGCATGACACACACAAGACACTTTTGAACCTCAGGAAGAGAAATGCATGACTACTAAGAGAGATAGAAAGTGAAAGGAGATAAGAAAAAAAGTTATTAGTGTAATTTTAAGAAACAAAATCATTTGTGGGACTCCCTAGTCTAAGGAAATTCTGAATTCAAAAGAGTGAACCTCTCAAAGTACATTTAACATTCACATTTTCACTACTGCTAGGTTTCTTTGATGGTCATTTTACACCATTGATCATCACTGGAAAATATGGTGTGAGCTACAAGCAACAGAATATTGCCAAAATAAGGCCTCACATCAACACGTAAGAATTTTTTTACAGTACTGTAGACTCTTGAGCAAATTTGATCCACTTCTGAACACTCATTATTTATCCAAAGGGGTGCCTTCTGCCTGACCTCACCATGAGGCGTTCTCCTTCCAGAGAAGGTCCTCACAGCGGTTCTCCCGTGGTCCTTTCAGTGTGCTGTGCCTTCACCCCCTGGATACCTCATTCTCCCTGTGTGAGACACAGAGTCACAGGGCTGCAAAGTTTGTTTTGCTCTGTTTCATATGCTTCTTGGCTGAACAGCAGCTAGTAAGGGGTTAAGCTGAAAGCAGGAAGCCACTGCTGCCCCAGCAGAAAGATTGATTTGATCATTCTTCAGGGATTCCCTCTTGTATGAGTCACTGCTCAGACTGACTCCCCCACCAAAGGAGGCCAGGATAATGCCATTCCTCCAGAGACTACAACAGCTGAGGGCTAGCCCTGAAGACTGAAAGCCTGGGACTCATGCTTGGAAAAACATTCAGCAGACCACAATGCACTCAGCAGATTTAGAGAAAGCTGGGGGAAAAAAAGGGCAAACAAAAAGTGTTCTCAAACTTCTTGCATTATCCAATTAAGTATGCAGACTAGGAGGAATTAGACAAGCTCCAGGAGACTGCCTCCCAGCTTGGGGACTCTGCCTGAGTAAGGACTGAAGACATGAGTTGACACAGTACAATATTTAAATTTTATACAAAAGATATATTCTCTTTACGAGCACAATGATCTATTACTTTGATCTATTACTCTGTAATAGCTGTGTTTGGCTGCTACCTACTAGGAACGTGATTAGCATTCCAAATTCAAAAACAAAAGTGGTAACAGCAGCAAAACTAATGAATGTCTCCAGCTAATCACAGAAGTTCATAACCAGCTCTCTAAGAGAAAGAGAAACTATGCTGGTGTTCCTTCTCTTGACCTACTTTCACTGACGTTCAAGAGCTGAAAGGGAAAGAAACACCCTGTGCTGATTTACAAAAGTGAAGGCTGCTAATGCTTGTTCATTTGACATTAAATACAGTGACTGTTCAAAAATCCAGCCAGAGCAGTCTGCCACTAAGGCAATGATACAGCGCTCTTGTTTGCTTCTGATGCATCGAGCTGTGTGAGGCGGCACAGCACACAAACCATGGAAGCTTTAAAAATTGCTCAGCCAAGATCAGCCAGCAGCTTCGCTTTTTGTGTGTCATTTCTACTGACACAATTATTGCAGCTCCTGGAGGTGCTACACTCTGACTCTGAGGGCTCAGCCCCTGCAGGTTATACTGCCCTGCAACAAACCTACAGTGAGACTACTAAAAACAGGCAGGACCTTAAATTCTGTAATTGAAAGCTATACAGTGAATATCCTGCTTTTCGTGTACCTAGGAGCAGGGAGACAGTGTTCAGATCCACGCTGTGGTACCTGCTGTGGGCAAACAGCATCACCATCACAATTCCACATCCTTTGGAATGCAATACTTAAAATATTCCAACTCAAAAAAGGAAGAGGAAAGGAAATAAGTATTAAGGAAGGCATCCTTTAATGTGGTTTCTTTTTTGTAATGAGACAGATCGAAGACTCCTGACATGTCACACTGACCCAGTTCTGTGCAGCAAAGGAAGTTTAAATATAAATAAAGTAGACGTTAACTTTCTCCCCCCCCCCCCAGGGCGAACATAGAAAGCAGAATTCAGGTTTTTTAAATTGCAATACCACCTTTTTTCCTTTCTTTTTTAACTGTCTTAAGAAACAAAAAGCATGTTTCTGCTGATGTCACAGCCATGTCCCCACTGTGTGTGCTGCAGTGGTTGGGGTTCACAGGAATGTGCCAACTGGCTCTCCCCAAGAAGCCAGGGCACTGCCTCTGCCCACGTGCTTCTGGCAACTTAAACCTTATCAATCCAGGACTCTGTTGGGGAATTTCAGGGGAGTCTTCTGCTATTGTCCTGAGCTTGCTGAGCCCAAAGACTTGGGTGTCTTTGCCTCCAGAGCCTCCCCTGCTCTCCCTGCCACCCTGCCCCACAGCCTGAGTTCCTGTGGTGCCGGTAGGGGCTGTGGGCAGGAGAACAGCGTGGGAACTCTGTGGACATATGCGGTTAAACAGGCACAGCGTCAAAGCCAGTGCAGGCGGCCTGAGGAGTGCCCAAGACTGTTTTAAGTTCGGGGTGGGGGTGGGGGGTTCAGTCGGCAGCTGAGGAATTCATAGCTTGTGCCAGCGCCAGGGAAACCCTTTCCAAAACAAGACTCAAAACTATCCTTAACAGTCTCGTTTCAGAGTCTGACTTTGACTCCCAGCTCCACTCCCACTGCCTATTCCCGCAGAGGGCATTCACACACATCACTGTCACCCTGTGATCCACCGCTCCTCCAGGCATATCCTGCCCCAGCTCCAGCTCCCACTCCATGCCATTTTCCCTGCTTCAGCCTGGCCTGTGACTGTTCTCCAGCAGAACCAGTTGCATCACCACAGCACCACAGGAGCAGTGCTGGGTTAGGGGGAAGTTGTGTTCAGTCCTTCCCTCAGTTCTCAAGGTAAACCTGTCCTTCAAATGATTGTGTGTGCTCCAAGTCCTGCTCAGCCAGTGCCTTGTAAAAGCCACAGGAAACACAGGTGCACGCACACCACAAATGACAGAAATGTTTAAAAAGATGCACTGTATTGCAGGCTTTAGGGGGACACGGCACCGGAGATTTCGAACCCCTCTCACAGGTCCTGCCTGCTACACTCATGACTAGCAAGTAAATAAACAATAAACAAATGCCAAAGGTTGACTTTTAATGTCTCTATTGTCTACCTGTAACTACGGTTGCCACAGTGTGAAAGCTCAGCATTAGGCACGGCTCAGATCCTTTCCACAGCTTTGCCCAGTGACATGGAAAACATATTACTTGCAGAAGAAAATGTCATTACCATATTTGTGCTTTCATCATTTGACACAAATGGGGTGAGGGGGAAGGCAGACTGGAGTCTAGATTGAAAAGACATACCTGGCGCTTTCTCCACAAAGATGACTTTGGAGTCTTGCAGAAAGTTATGACCAGTCAGTATCATTTTTTTCCCTCCAGTAACAGGAAAGCTGTCGGTACTTTGCTTCTCCACCAGAGGCAGTTCTTGGGCAGATCTCTGAGCTGAAGAGTTACAAAGAACATTAAAAAAAAAAAAAAAAAAAGGCAACCACAAACACACAAAAAAGTAAGAACTACATTAGTAAGTAACTTAATGCTTACCCTCGTAAGATAAGCTGAGTTTGATACAGAAACAAAGAAAGGTCACAAGGTTTACAGGAAACATGGTTCATTTTCAAGTACTTTGATTGGAAACAATAGTGTTAAACAGCAGTACAGATTCAAAATACTCACAAAGGCCAAGTGTTTTAAAACTCAGCTTGATATGTACTATATCAGAAAGTGTATTTTTATGGAAACTCATTTATCTTAAATCATTTTCTCTCACTCTAGCATATATGCTGTGTGTTCACAAGGCACACATGACAAGGTGATCATGCATGTCCAAAATTTGTTTCAGTCAGTATACACCCTACTGTCAATTCTGCCAACTGTCTCACAGCAGCAGCAGCAGCAGCAGCATCAGCAGCAGCCAGTGCTGGCCAAAGCACTCATGAACCCATGTAAACTGAACCTGGTATTCTTGTGGCACAAATTTTATCCCCCTTCAACTGGGACATGAAGAGAGTGCTGCTTCAAGGGACGATGTGGCATTTTATCCAGATTATATGGTTCCTTCTGGTGTCACATGCACTAAGAAATATATGAAGTTTTTGGCACCAGCTTATTCCACATTCTGCACTGGAAATAACACTAGCACTTATTTTTTCTCCTGTTTTCTGCTTCTTTCAGTGGGCATGTGCCATGCTTTTGCTCATTACACACTCAAATCCAATCAGCTTCACATTTAGTGGCTCCCTGACCTTGGCACCTTTGCACAGACCAGTTCAGGATAGATTCAAATTGTGCCTTATCCTGCTATGTAGCAACTGAAAGCTCTCATAAACTTCAACTGCAGGATGAAACCATGACTCCTCGTGGCTTTGCCCTCTAGCATGAATGGAGCTAGGGATGGTCAAGTTTTCCTCCCCATTCCCTCTGCCAGAGCTCACCCCCCATATACCTGCCAGATGTTAAATTTCCTCCCTTCTCTGGCATCATCAGAAAGATCCACTTTGTGGATGGAATTCAACAAAACCTTAAAAAATTGTTTCTATCCATCCAGCAAATCAAATTAGCATTGGGAGTTAGACTGAAATTCAGCTTCCACCACTTATGCTGGAGTGCTAAAGCTACACAAAGCAGATAGGTTTTGTTTTGTATGGGGGAGGCTGATGAGGCTTACAGAGCAAACATGATATAGGTATCTTTGAAGAGTGCCCCAGTGTATCTGATAAAATACAGTTTGTTCATTTAAAGAGCCCCCAGTGCAGAAACCTGGTTTCTGGAGGTTTTCTGAAGCTGCAGGCAGCTTGTGCCAGCGTGTCAGCTCTAGTATATTGCCTGCCCCTTATCAAAGGGGCTGGGGTTCTGTTTGCTGGTTTTTGCTTTATGATGGGGAGACAGAGTGAATAGGACACAAGAGGTGTTTTCCAAAACTTCTACAGCAGTTACCTTTATGATAAGGAGTCACTAAAACAAAAGGCTCTGTCACTCCCAGGTCTGCTATTAGTTTAACTGCTCTTTACTTGTAAGTATGTATTTTTCTACAGCACTCAATGCACAAAGCTACACATTTTTTCCTAAGACAGAGGTACTCTGTTCGCAATATAAACCACGTACTTTTCGAAAGCAGATTAAAGTTCACTAACTAGACAGGTACAGCAAAACCAATGTAGAGCATGTTGGTGTGGACAAAGATTGCATATGTGGTGGAAGTGTTAAAAACTGTTCAAAAGCTGTGTGGACATGGCAGTGCTGAGTTAACCATGGACTCAATGATCTTAGATGTCTTTTTCAACCTTACTGATCAAAAGATTTTCTGATAATACCCAGCAAGAGGAGGATGTTTGTTGCTACTTACAGCACTCAATGGGGTTGGAAGCTACTTGCAAGGAGAGGGTCCTGCCATTGGCTTGTGGGATATGAACCCTGAAGACCAGACGCACACGTGTGTTCTTCCGACCGATGTCTGTCTCTCCCTTGCGCAGCTCAATGTCAGAGTTTCGGAGCTTTAATATCCCAGCACAGTCAATGCTATCCAAAAGGAAACACAGGGCAATTCAATTCACTTCAAGAAGACTTCAGGAAGACAAAAGTGTGCAGTATCTTCCCTCTCTCCTGCATGCTCTTCTTAAAAACCTGCATCAGGCACAACCCAATGACCAGGCTGAACGCAGCAGACTTTGTTTACTCTAGTACTTGCACTCACAAGCAGCTGAGTTGGGGCTATCTGTAGCAGCAGGTAGTGGCTGCTGTTAAGCACACAAATTTAAGATGTTATCGCAGTTCCCAGAGGAAGAAAATCTAAAAGATCCGTCCTCCCCAACACATTCTGTAAGGATTGTACTTAAAGATTAACCAAAGCCCAAAGAAACAGTGAGACTAGAGAAGTCAATGGGATGTGACACCAGTGCAGAAACTGTTACTAACCTAGAACGCCAGGCTACTAACAATTTTACTTGTTACAGCTAATTTGGAGAAAAATCTGACATGATTTTCAATCTAGGGCAAAGTCCTGAAAATGCTTATTAATGAGCACAGCTCTCCCCGAGGTCAGTTCTACTGTCAATTTGCTTGTATTTCAATGAGTTGGAAATACTCCCAAGCTGAGGGCTGAGCTGAAGCTCTGCATGAAAAAAACTAAACTCAGAGTCCTCCCTCCACATTAGGGAAAAATGTGCTTTTCATCAGATACAACTACTACCATTTCTGACCTCACTCTCATTTTTTTTAACTTTGGTTTTCTCCTGGATGATTTACAAGTCAGGATTTTTGTCAAAGAATATTTCAACAAAGAAATTCCCAGAACAAAAGACATATAAACATACGCACTCGAAAACCCACTGCAAAAATACCTCTGCCTTGGCCATGACTACAAAGCCTACATGGCAATTTCTTCTGGGTACTGGTGTCTGGCATTTTATTACACTGAATATGCATAGTTGATTTTATTTTTTATTCAAAGAGTTTAATTCCCCCTCCAGACCTTTGAAGCTCTGTTCTGAAGCAAACTGCAAACAAGCACTATGGCAGCATGGTTTTGATCTGCATTTATTCTAAAGTATGGACTTCAGAATTAAAAAATGCCCTTGCTGATATGATCAAAGAAACTAATGAAAGTAATAAAGCTTCTCAACAATGCATATTAGCAGGTGAAGCTGTAAGAATTACAGAGTATTTGTACCCATGTCAAAATTCTATGCAAATATCCATAAGATATGGAAGAAACAGTGCATTTCTCAATATTGTCTCTCCTATAGCAACACTTGTAAATTAAACAGAGTAATTAATGACATACAATTCACACCCAAAGTTCAGAGGAGAAAAAGTACGTAAATTCAAGCTTGTAAAGTCATGGACATTAAATCTGAAGTCAATAGGAACAGCTAAATGTGCAAAAGTTTAAATGTGCAGATGAGCTCTGGTGTTTCACTGAATCAAGGCCTGAACACACAAAGTGTGAGGAAAGTCCTTGGCTCCAAATTTCAATTCATTGTTAGTGCTACATGAAGTTTTAGACTACTGACATGTAAGGTTTATATATGCCAAAGCATTATTTGTGATTCTTGAGTGAGCTGTGCTACAGTCTCACACTCACACCACAAAAATATTCAGCTTGGCTCCCATACTGTGTAACTTACCTTTATTTTAGGGAGATAGATGAATGAAATGGTAATGATGTCCCTAGATGACCAAAAATTTGATTCAAACTGGATAAATAAAGGGCCAGATAAATATGTGTGGGTACAAATTGGTGAAATTTCCTTAATCCTAATGTAGCCCCATCAACTTACGATGGCAGCAAACGGGCCAATATTTTTGCAGGCTTGTCATGACTTTTAACACAATGCACTGAGAGAGGTTCTCAGGTCTTGAGTGATCACTCTAAGCCCAGCTGGCAATGCAGCTAAGCATATTCTGACTCTTTTATTTACATGAGGCACTCCAGGGCGTGTTGTACATGACACTGCTAACCAGGTTCTAATAACCACTATGTGCAGAAGGACTTCAGGTGTCTGATACCATTTTCCACTTCGTTAAGGCATGGAAAACTGTATGAATAAAAAGGGAGTGAAATCGTAATTTTCCCATGGTATGTGGTTTGGTGGAGGTCAGGATTTCTTGCTTGCTTTCTATCTTCCTATATATACACACAAAGGTGCATGCATCTGTATATAAATATGAATACATTTATATTTACACACACACACACACCAAGAACTGGACTTGCATGCACGCACACAAATTCCTCCCAAGGCAGACACCTCACATAAGGGTTAGGATGATTTGAATGAGGAGAGAGACAACTCAGATAAGGGCTAGGTTGATTTGAGGGAGGGGGACAGAGAGGACAGGATTAAATAATGTGGAAGGTCTCATGTACGTCACTTACACAGAAGGCTATTTTAGCCATTATATGCCATCCTGTAATGATGTTTACAGATGTTTAATGGGCCTACAGGGCACTTAATTATCACTCAGATAACTCAGAGATCCTAAGACATCCATGCTTGCTTTTCTGCATAGCACTAAACAGTCCAGTTTAACAACTCAATCTGTAAACTGCATCACCTTTGAATAAAGGTTCTCAGAGGTAACTCTTCTTGTTTAGAAGCAGATCTTCTAGAACTAAGTGCCATGAAAAATGCTGAGTTTTATTATGTGAGAAATGAGTGGTTTTATTTGTCACAGAAAAACCACGAGGGTACTTGGAAATGCTCTCTAAGAGTTTCCTTTGACATCAAAAGATAAATTTTAATCAGCTCTGTTCCTTGTGCTAGTGCGTATAGGAGCAACAGGTGTCATATTTAGAAACTAAATGCAGGAGCTGAGGTAGGAGATATTTACAGCTCAGTAACCGAGATACTTATTTTAAATGGCAAATAAGCACATTGGCTGAAACTCTAGAATGAAAGCAAATCAGTTGTCACAAATATTTGTGAAGTTCATTTTGCTGTTAAGCTGATTAGGGGCAATTTGTCTCAGCAAAGTTGTAAAAACCTACTATTACAGAGAGAAATTTAGGGGAAAAAAAAAGATAGGGTAAGAAAAATTGTATACAAAAAAAAAAAAACAAACACCAGAGAAATTAAGTGAGGTGACCAAGAGGAAATTGCTAGGAGTCAGATCTAGTGCTTGGTCTTACATTGCTCTCATGTTGTTCTCTGGAAGAAGTGGAATTTCCAGGACTTTGGTGTTGGAAAGTATTGTTTCATGGCTGGTGGTGGACACGGTCTTGCCGGTGATCCGGTGAACCTGGTAGAAGGCATGGGGTCGCAGCAGGCGGTCGTCTGCAGTCCCAATGAACAGCTGCAGCGTGAGCGGCTCGCTTTCTAAGTAACCATGGAGCTGGCAAGAGAACAGAAAACGCCCACTGAGCACCAAGCACATAAACTGCTAGGAATCAATTAAATTTTTATAAGCGGGAGAGCCTAATTCAAGGAGAGAACTTGTGACAGGTGCTATGTGTTAAGTTCCCCCCCTCCATTTTTCCTGTAATGTAATATTGGTACAATAAAAAGGTGCGCTCACAAAATGTCTCATTATCCTAAAGGACCTGAGGCACTTTACATGGGCTGAGCTTTTGAGCACTCTTGCTACATCCACAGAAAACTTTGCATAAATTCTGCTGCAGTGTTCAGCAAAAAACCACAATGAACTCTATGTTCTTTCAAAGTACTGAGGGAGGCAAACTGACGGAGTCTGCAAGTGGAAAGGACACAACTCATCCATCCCCATGCTTCCTGGGACACCCCTCATGCAGCAGCACTCTGCTGCTTGTGACCCGTCCCCTCATTAGCTGATTTTTATGCTAGTAAATACCTCCTGGGACAGTATGGAGACAGATCACATACACATGATTAGTAGCTAACCATGTGTGTCACATTCTTGTTATAATCGCACAAAAATCTCATTGAAGCTCTTGGGCCTGCCTTGAACCTCATCCATGTTACAGTGACTGCTCTGATGACAACAATAGTTATTTCTGCCACAGGCTGTGGAGGAACCAGAGCCTGACCTCATCTGCACCATAACCTGTAGAAGCTAATCAGGGTTCCCACTGCTGTGGAGTCCCCAGACAAAGTCCCACTTGTGGCTGCCACCTGACATTAGGAAATGAGTCTCACAAAAACAGTTATCTTGCAGGGGTTAGTGGTGAAGCCTTGTCTCAAGGGAAGGGAGGATGGAGCAACTACAGGAGAGAGGAACGTTGGGAAGGTGCACTGTCCCAGGAGATGACTCACCCTAGAGCAAACCTGCTCACTTTGTTGTAGGTTTAGGCTCCTCTGTGAATGGTTCAGGTCGTTTTGGGCATGAGTTATTCACCATCACTGAGTATGACAGATCAAAATTTATCATAATTTGGTGAGGAGCAACACTAGTTTTATGGTACATGCAAGTTCAAAGTTAAATAAAGCTGAAAGCAAGTGGTGAAACTCATGTATCAAATGCTGCTTTTATTTGGTTTTTTTCTGTTTTCACTCTCCTGAAATCTTACAAAGCAATTTCATGTTACCTCTTTAGGGTATTTTACCATCTGATAGCAGGAATGCTATTAAAAACAAAGATCTTGAATCATTTTTACTCCTTAAGCCCTGCTAAATTCTGGTGGGTGCTAACAGGCCCAAAGCCCTCCCTCTACTATCAAACATGCTGAATGGCAACAGCAATTCATAGTGGCAAAGTTTCAGGTACCACAGTGACCAGTGCATGAGCAAGGAAGGACGATGAGCCTAGATACATCTGCCATCACTAATCAGGCATACCATAAATTTTTCACCCCGCACTTTGGTCAGAAAAGCCAAGAGGAGAACAGAAGCATTTTAGTTTGCTTGATTTGGTGCGGCAATTTTTATATCCTTACCTAAGGCATGTGGATGCTGGAAGGTTACAGGGATAGAAGGAGGACAAGGCTCATTTCTAGTACTACACTATTTTATCAGCTCTGCATTCCTGAGACACCATACAAAGGCAGCTCAGAGCGAGGGGGTTGTGACATGATATGATTGATATGATATGATATGATATGGGGGTTCCATACCAGCATTGTCAAACTTAAAACACATTAGTGGCAGTTTGAAAATCTGCACTATCAGCAAAACAACGGAGAGAGAAAAGCAGAGCCATGCCTGTATACTACCTTTAGCAGGGTGCCATGGGCTATGAACCTCCCTCCAGCTCCCTATGGAACACCCACTCCTATGGCCCCTAACACACACATCAGCACTGTGCTGCAAAAAGAGGGATTTCTGGCTTTCTCCCCCAGAGACAGACATGCAGCTTGAGCTGCAGGTCAGTGATTGCAGGTGTGCTCCTGCTACAGCCAGTGGTCACAGGGAAGCCACTGTCCTCCTCATCACCACTCTGTCCCCCCACATGACAGCCCTGGCTGGTCATTAATTCCAATGGTGTGTGTGAGCAGGGCTGGCAGAGTGACCTGGATTTGTCCCAGGCTGATCTTTCCCACCTCACTATTTCCAGAGCCTCAGCAGCAAAGCTTAGGTAACGGAGGAGACACAAGGTATCCCGGGGTATTTTTGGTCAAGACCAGCATGCGGATTTTGCAGGGGGAAAAGTAAGACAGTGTGACATGCCAGGCAAATAAATTTCTATGCATTGCCTCCAGTCGTCATGGAGGATGCTTTTTATGGAGAGTGTAAAATTAAAACAAACACATATTGAATTACAAGGCCGCTTAAAATGTAAAAATAGACTAGCGAGTAACTCAAACCTCAATTCAGCAAAAGCAAAATCTCACACCAAGGTACCCATATTTTTACTGAATACGGGCAAAGAGGACCAAAAATGTTGGTCTTGCATTGGGTTCTGCTATTTCAGGCTTTATTTTAAAATCTGAACCTGGCTGCTGCCATACTTTGTAACCTACTGCTGTGTCTCAGCTTGTGCTTTTCCCACAGGTTTCCTACCAGGAGGCAATCAAACACCCATAGCCCTCAGCTTTGCACACCTGCCTTCCCTTGAAAAGTGTTCACATGCTGGAAAATAAATAATAAGATCTCAGATGCATGTTTTGCATTGTTTTTTAAGGTTTGTAAACTTCAAGATAAATTTATGTTTGCTTTTTTTAAAGGCCCTGTCCTAGAGCCATGCCATACTTTGCTTTGGATCCATTACCCAAGTTACTTACTCCCTTAGTGCCAGAAACACCCAGAAAGACTCATGTAATCACTATATGCTTGATTTTGCTGCTCTCAAAATAAGAAAACCTCACACTCACATCACTGTAAGTTTGATGTCGTATTATGTCTTACAAGGCATCTGATCTTCAATTTGTATTTCCCTTTGAGCTTTACCCATTGCATCACATTATTTACTTTTATATTATGTCACATAATCATGTATGCCAACAGAAGCAATAAGAGAAAGTGATGCAAGGATTAACATTTAAAGGGGCACATACTGTGAATGACTTAATTTAGGTTATGCACCCAGTGCACGATTTCTTTGACAGACAGTGTTGAGCCTTGGGAGTTTTCAGCATGCTGCAGATGTCTGGAGAATGGGCAAGATCCTGCTTACTGTCAGCTGGGTAAGAATATTCCATAGTTCTCTCAAAACACGGGAGAATGATATTACTGTCACATGTTCAACAGTGAGGAGCAGTGTCAGTAAAGGCAGAGTTGTGGTACTTTAGGCTGTTAGATTTGCCAGCAGTCAAAGGGAATATTGAACAAGATCAATGTACAATGGGATGGGAAAAAAGGGTGACTGAGCATTTTACTTGGTGAGGAAAGATCTCGCATGTTCATATCCATGCATATTTTCCATGTATGCTCTGGGGTACTGTACTAGGTGGAAAAGCGATTCAGTTTCCTGGCCTGCAACATGGGATGCATGCGTCAGACACCCTATTTTTATCTTTTTCTCTGTGTAACAGAGTCCAAAGCTCTTAATAACTCAGTGGCTGAGTATGGGTGACAAAGGTGCTACAGCATGCATAGTAAAGGATATGTCTTTCCTACCAAGCATGCTTTGCTTGGCAATACATAGATCCAAGTGGAAAGAGGTGTACTTTCCCCTGCTGTGGAAACCGTAAAAGGAATTAGCTGCAAAAGAGGACCCGGAGCACAATGTTTCTGAATGAATTTCCCTTCCCAAACAAAGACAGTGATACAGCAGTCACCTGGTTCAGTACAAAGGAAAGATGCAGGAAAAACTTAAGTATGCAGATAAGAACTGTGTGGCCAAGAATGATTGGTTTTGAAATGAAAATAGGTCATATTCGCTTGTTCTGACCAACACTGACTACTCTGCTCTTTTCCTCTTTGAGCAACCCTGTTAAAAAATACTTGAACTCATCTCAAATGATATTTTCATTTTTATTGTCTGAAGCTGCTAAGATCAAAATCAGACTTAATTGCAGGCCTATTATACACTCCTCTAATTCTATCAAAAGCGATGCAGTCACTGGTAATTAACACCAGAACAGGACCGATCACAGCTAAGCTCTTTGTCACCTTACACTGTCTTATGCAAGAGTGAGTGAAAAGGCTGCACCGGCTGCGCCACCGCATCAAGCCTTCCCTGGGATTCCTACACCTCTCCATCATCACTTTCCCAGCACCATCTCCCACCAACATGTCTTGATTCTCACCAGTAGGCTGCTGCTCATCTCAGTGCAGGGTGCCAAAGCAAACCCCAGCCTTTCCCTGAGGAGATGCACTTGTGTGCTGTGGCTGGATGTTTTCATGTGTCTGGGTGCCACGGCACTGAAAAGCAGGAATCTTCCTCCAGTGGCCAGCAAAGTGTGAGGGAAACAGGGCTGTCACCCTCACAGCCATGAGCCGACTGCAAGGTACTGTCTGAATCAGTCCTAGAGCTATGACGACCTCAGGTTTATCACACACGTGAGCATACTGAGGCTGCCTGGATTCCAAAGGTGTGCCTGGGACACATCTATTAAATCTGCCAACTGGAATTGAACAGACTTGGAAAATGATGAGCAGAAGGAGATGAAGTGTTTCAAACATAAGCACTAGAAAAAAAAAAAGCAAAACCCTCCCAAGCCTTGCTACAGTTAATAATTTTGAGGAAATTTTGCAAACGTCACATCCATTAACTCAAATGCTATTTCAGCTTCAGTGGTTATTCTACAGGCTGTGAGGAAAACTTCTATTATCTAAGCCATGGCATTTATTTTAAGAATCGCAGTTGAAATATTCTGCATGTTCCCTTTCCAAGTGCTTTATGCTTTTGGCATGCCCAAGCATCTGCTGAAATGCTCAGAAAGCTACCTGTCACAACAAGGAGCCCTCTGTCTGGAGAGGCTCCTGGAGGCCACCGAAAGAATGGTCCTGTTCTCACGGGACGCACCAGCCGGATACACCCTCTGCACCACCCATGACATCAGTCAGGAAGAAAGGGAGCTATACTATGTAATAGCTTTCAAGTGTACTTACTGGGAGTTTGAGGAAAGGACTGCAAGAACCCTACAGTGGTGCATTCCTCCAGACCCAGACTCTTGTGCAAATATATTAAGTGAACACTGGGGTATAATTTAGGGCTTAGCCTGTCCCAATGCATTAAAGGCTGAGCTCCCACTAATAACAAAGCAGGGCATGACCAGGGACTTAGTATTCACTCTCAAAAGTAGTCAGCAGCTTCTGCTTGAGACTCTTGAGGCCTGTAAGGGCTGCCTCCTTAATGATAATGATGTGCCAAAAAAATGCCACAGGGAACATCCATATCAGTAATACTTCTTGTGTGCGTGCCTGTTTTTGTATGTTTGGTATATAAAGACAACAAGTAAATACACCCATTTATGCCTCTAAAAATATTCAGAACAATAACTACGTTTTCTTATCCGACCATGTAACTGATGGCCATGCTGCATGCAGCAGGTACCACAGTGCTTATGCTCAGCAATGCCTTACACATCCATCTGTCCCATTTGTATTCCCAGAGCTGTTCAAGGAATACCCGAGTCAGTCTGGTGAGAATCACTGGGGAGACTAACAACCCAGTCTGGTGTAAGGGGTCTTCTTTCCCCTTTTTTCCCATCGATGCTTTGGAAAGTAATTGAAATGCTTTCAAATAAGGTCAAACAGAATAAAATCTATAACATAGTGACATTTTTAAGTCAAGACAAGTGCTGCTTGTCTCTTTAAGCTAGAGCTTTGGAGCTACACACCAAATAGCTTTATTGCTCACTTTCTCAAGCAGCAGGTCTTTTTTTTTTTTGCAGGAACTGCACATGATGAATAATAAAATGAAACAAATTGTCATGTTTTAAAAGTGTACCTAATAGACAGCCTCAATAAAATAGCATCAGTGAGTGCTCAGCATCCTGATTTTTTAAAACCAAATCAAAGATCAAGCTGTTTAAACTACAAAGAAAGTGCACAAACATTTTGGGTATTGATTTCAGTTGTTAGCACCGAGCACGCATAAAAATAGTGTTATCAATCTGATTTTCAAGAAAAAGAATTTACTCTCATCTCCCACGTAGAAGCACTGGAAGACGTAAGCCACTGCATCATGGGCTTGAACGGCAGGAGAGAAAAGCTGATCTTGTGGGCAGTGACTGTCATGTGAAGCGCAGGCACAGGGGGTGAGGTCAGGAGACCAGGGCATCTATTCTGGTGTGCGCTGCAGAGATCCTGCCCGACCTTCGCCCGGGCAGCCACCAAGCCGCCCTGCCCCATGCCCCCAGCTGAAAATGCCCAGGGACCTGCTGCTGAAAGCTCAGGGAGCCAGTAACCTACGCCTCTGGGAAAAAGTCAGGAAAAGACTGCCCCCTTCAACACAAAATTCCCTCTACCTATTCTGACCTGGTTTGGCCCTGAACTCTTTTGCCTGGGGAGGTCTGAGAAAAAAACACGCCTCAGATGCCCTGAGGCAGTGGAACAGTAGCAGCTCTCCTTCCAGTCTCCTCTCCCAAACCCCAGATGCCATGGGAACTGGTTTATGGAACTCCACTCAACTCCTCTGCTCCAGAGGGAAGCTGGGCAGTCCTGCAGCTCAGGGGTGTACTGCATGCTGAAGGGCAGCAGCAGAGCACGAGCAGGCATCTGTACCCTGAGCTACAAAGCAGGAGCCAGGCAGGGGCTGGCAGCCCCCACTCTGGGGATTCAGGTCCCCACAGCACAAGGAGCAAGCAGCCCTGGCAGTGCCAATGAGGCAGACAGGCAGCATCAACAGAGCACCGACAAACCACTGAGGCATGTCCCTTGCTCTGTGTGTTGAAGAATCCCCGTCTCTTTCCAGCCGTTTCTCTCCACCTTCAAGCTCACACTCTGCAGGTGTACACGTTTCAGTCACTGCCATGCTACCTGTGTGTCCCTTGCTCTTTCCAGATCTCTCGACACAGGCTTCCATGTACCTAGGATTGAGCAAGGCACATCATCCTGACCAGGATGACCAGGAAAATCCTCCCTTTGCCAGCAACCAGGCAGCAATAGGGGGTGCCGGTTTTTGGATGAGGTGCACAGCTCAGCTCCAGACTCTTCATCAGTGAGTATTCAGGTGCTAAACTTGGTCTGCTTGGGACACTCCTGATGAGAGCACAAGCCAAAAAAAGAGGAGCATCTTACTCAAAACACCAGAGCAGACGGACTTCAGAATGTAAACGTAAAACACAGCAAAACAGAACAACCCCTCAAAAATAAAACACTTCCTTAGGAGCTGAGGTGACCCTCTGGCTGTGACAAATTTTGCTGTACTTCATCTGACGCAGTTAAGCAAAAAAAGTGAATAAATTATGCTCTGTGCAATGAAACATGTTACTACCCCATAGGCCTTCACTTACTTAAAATAAAATTGTAACAGGAATTCCTACAGATTTTTGTGCTACTTTCAGGATTTATTTTTTCTTTCTGAAAGTGATTTTCCTTGGATTCACTCAAACTGTTTTAAGATCCAAATGTAGTCAGAGCTGGTCCACAAATAAAAATAAGATGGCTTGCTCCTGCAAAGGGCCAACCCTGGGCCAAGGACTAGAGCTGGATGGGAGAACAGTGAATGGAAACAGCAGGAGTGTGTTTTATGTGGCACTTTCTAGTGCTGCCACTTGGACCTTAACTCAACAGAGCAGCAAAAGAGCAGCTGTTCACATCATGATGAATAAAGATCTATATAAAACTTCCAGCTGCAAATACACTGAGGAATTATTAATCTTAATGTAATAGAGACGCTGTACACTCAGTCACTGGCTCACAAGTAATTTCAGTCTCTATCCAGGGAAAAACAGCCTTCGTGGCGGCTAGCTCTCAGCACAGCCATGAAATCTGCTTGTCTAACCAGCCGCAAGACACTGCTCCCGACTTCTAGGACGGATTTTCCTCCTCAAAAATACACATACCTAAAAACCAACCCATGTCACACTCCTCCTAAAACTATTAGACTCATAAGAGGGATGCCCATCAGAAAAGGAGTTACTAATGGAATGAATTTGTAAGTCCTGGGCACCTTATTCACTGGGACACAGAGAAATCATTACTGCTCTCAAAACATCTTCTACCACAAGACCAAAGAAATGTTCTTCCTGTAATCCTTGCTGCCTCATTGTGCTCCAAGGATTATAAATCCACATCCGGGGGTAAGTCCAGCACAACAGTGCCCTCCCTGAAACTATCCAACCCCTCAGTCTACTGAGTTTCTACTCAAAACATTTGCCCTCAGCATCCATCATACCCATGGACATGCACAAGTTAAAAATAAATTATCACAAGAGCTCTGTAGAAGGAATTATTACATGTTCTTAGGCAGATACCCTGGACAAGCTCATACTTGTGAGCCTGCCTTTCGCCATGCTGCTGACGCACTGCTCGCACCCAGCACGCTCCCGTTTGTGGTGAGCACAGGCTGGCCCAGGATCCTCGGGCGTGTGTCAGGTGCCGTCAGCATGATGCCCTTCACCAGTGCCCATCCCAGCCATGCTACACTGCCACTGCCAGCATCCCTCGGTGACGCCACCAATCTGAGACACACCCTCAATGCCACATTTCAACTCAGTGGCTCACGAATGCTTCAGCAACTGCATGACTTCGAATTCTCACCCTTGCGAATTTGAGGACAATGGGGCACCCATCTACCCACAGGAGTTATCTAATTAGGGACCAATGCTTTTGAGGTGCATATCAAGATGAACACTGGCTTATATGGGACAGGGACAACATAGTTTCAGGCATAAAATTTTTGGATACCAGTGAGACAGTATTAGACAAGAAATGGCTGCCTTTCTCCTCAATCTTAACTTCTATCCAAATGGCATTTATTTAAACTGCTACTGAAGACAGAAAGCTGGGGCTATGTTTAAAGGCTTTATCTCTGTAAATATTTGGAGAGCTATAAATACTGAGCTATATTCATAATACGAATATTGCACTTACTGTTCTGTTGCCATGAAAATTACTACAGATATACTTCCAATTATTAATTTCTCTGATTTGCCAAGCACTCGTTTGAAAAGACCAAAAGAAATCTTATGTGAGACATTTTGCTATTTAATTAGCCACTGGAGTCAAAAGCCACAGCACAGAGCAGGAACTGAAAACCCAGTGCTGGAGGCAGACAAAGCATGTAGTGCACTAGCATGGTATACAGCTGTATGCCCCAAGTGAGACTTATTATAATCAGACAGTCCATGAATCAAGCCCTGACTGCTTTCTGTGTTTGGGGAAAGGAGGAAGTGGGAAGGGAGGCTGGCTGAATGTCTGAAATAAACCTTGCTTCTTCTGAAAGTCACATGAATACCGATGGCTTCCAAATTTCACAGAACTGCTGTCCATTTTTGGCTGGGTTTATTTTTTTAATGTAGGAATGAATTAATAGAAGGAAAGCATTTCAAGGCATTTTATAAAAGTGCAGAGCAAGGATGCATTAGCAGATGAAGGAGCAGTGAGCTGGGCATGGAGCGATCAAGTTCCCATCTCCAACCCTGCCAGAGAGTTTTTGCTTTATCACAGATCATGACTTGATTAGAGCAGAAAAAAAAATCATAACGACTTTTTACCTATTTCCAGACTTCTTTGTTTAATCAATCTGTGCTTCAGCCTCTTCACAAAACAAAAGCCAGTAACCACAGTGCCAGAAGGCCAGGTAACCCTTTCTTCACTATGAAAATACAGCACTAGCAGCCCCCTGGTTCCAATCCTTGCACAATTTACAGCCATGTTTCTTGGGGAATAAAGCAGATTAATGCAACCCCACTGCTCTTTGGAGTCAGAGAAGTGTCATCTGCATGTGTATGTTCCTTTAGACAGGCTCTGCTTCTGTTGTTTCAACCCTAAAGAAGCGTCATTGTCACATGCACAGGATTCATAAAAATGCTCCTCATGACTCCTGTCTCAGAGCAGAAAGGAGCTGTGGCTCTGCCAGGTCACTTTACACTTCTGGTCCTACACTACTTCCCCAAACCACCTTTGATCCACCTGGTGCAAAAGCTCCGATTATGCTGCAGTTTTATCTGAGAGCGTGTCTTCCATGGAAAGCATTCAAATGCAGCAATAAAAATAGGTCAGGTCTACCTTATAGCTCGGATTCAAGGTTTTGACCTCCAGAACAGTCTGATTAAACTATGAGAAATCTAGAGAGATTGGATTCCACACTGTGAGCTGTTTGAGGGTGATGCCATTGGTTTATGTCACTTCTTTTTTTAACAAAAACCCTCCAAAAACCAAAAGGATGGAACAGACAAGACTCAGACCAATGAACATAACATGAGGTGCTCTGCCACAAGGGCAACAATGAACTGAAAAGCCGGAGATCTCCAACTGCAAGTAAATAAAATAAGCATGAAAGACTCCTAAATACACTTTCTCAACATACAGGGACTATTTTCAATCAATCATTCTAAATATTGTCACACTGAATAACATTATTTAGCAACAGCTGTTGCACTAGAATTTCTGACTTGAATACTGACAAGCTAACACCACAACCCTGCTTAAAGCCAGTAAGACAGCCAAGTAAAATGTTGCAAATATTAATAGTAGAACTTGCCAATAAACGCCTCATAGAGTAGTGTATCTGCTGCTGCAAATGGATGACACTCGGCTGCAGTCAATGGAGTGGGATGTGAGTGCATGACTGGGAATTGAGGAGGATGCTGACTCAGGGTAGCAATTTCTCCTTTGAAGGGAGGTATGATGAGAAGGTGATGGTGATCAGAACCCGTGTTTTTACACCCAAGACTGTGTCTCTATCAACCTGCTGACTTCAAACACGAGGCTCTAGTATGGGTCAAATTCCAAGCCAGAGACAGAAATGACAAGGTCTTAAAAGGCACTGCTCCTCCCAGCCATACTTAAGCCTCACCTGGGTATCCAACCTAAGAAGTACATCTCAGTCTTGGCAAACTGGTAAGACCTTAAAGCCTGCTGAGCACAGTTAGAAACAATTGTACACAAAACATCCAGTCAAAAGAAAAAGGGAAAAGCCAGGTGATTCATGCCACCTAACTTCTAACACGTACAGGCTGGACAACAACAGGGTCTAGTCACCTTGGCTGCCGTCACAGCCACCAAAATGAGACAGGCACTCTGAAGGTGTGACTTACCCAAGCAGCTTCAGATGTTCACATCAGAATAAAATTAATAGCTCACTAAAGTCTACACCGATGAGCCTTCCCCTGATTACAGAGAGAAACCAAGGCAATTAGCTCAGCAGCAGACATGTAATAAGCCCTAAAATGTGGACTTGCCCCTGCCACCTGTCCAGGCCACAGTTCAAAGCATGAGTGTCCCACAAGCCCAGGGCAGTGCTGTGAGGCACACGCTGCACTTTACCTGAAGAGACATGGAGCAGAGCTCTTGGGAGAAGGCCCCTGCAGAGGCAGAGCCCACTACAGACACAACGCTCTGCACTTCACCATCAGGTGTTTCATTTGGAGCAGCTGCCCATAGCTTTCCACAGCAGGGGTGCAAGACCATTGCCTCGGACAGTGGTACTTTGCAGCCCTTTCCCCTCCCAGAGGGAAAGATCAAAGTCAGCTCCACCACAGCTTAAATTCAGTGCTTTGGCTTCTCCACCCTGACCTTGGGGGCCTGCTTTCCCCTCGTCCTGGAGTCAGCCTCACCACAGGTTGGGCACAAGGTGGTCACGGCCAGAACACACTTGACCAGCTTCCTCCGCAGCCTCCCTCCCTGTGCCCGTGATAGGACTACTCACCCCTCCCTCCCTTCCTCAGAAGGGTGTCACAAAGGAGCAGCTCATTTTCCTGCAAAGACTGCAGCAAGCCCCCTAGTCCCAGCAGTGCTCCTGACCTCTGCTCTGGAGCACACAGGAAATTCTGGAGCACCATCACATACAGTTTCAGTGGCCTTGCTGTTGACATCGTTTCAAAACTGGATGGCATGCTAAAATCATAATAAAAATAGAATCCTGAGCACTGTTCCTGCTAATGACCACTTTTTACATTCAATTCAAACATGTATTACACACCTTTTTCCACTACAAAAAGAGAAAAGATAATTTGATAATAATTTGAGAACCCAAGGGCCAAATTTCATAATATTTTTCTTTATTTTTACTCAAACTGGAGGAAGAAGAATGCTTTTACTCATCAGACCATATTCCTACAAACATCTACTACTATAGATATGCTTCCAGGCTAATGCTGCCTTGTGATTAGAGCAACTACCCCTGTCAAATCTATTTGAGCTAAGAGCTTCAGGGATTTCATTTAGGACAGCACAACTGCAGAGCCATAGCCCAGCTCCAGTATTTTCACTGCACTGCCTTGCTCTTTGCAAAGCCTCTCCAACCTGCTTCCATCTCAACTGGGGCTCTTGGAGCCAGCAGTGGGGCCTTGACAGTTCACATATTTTAAGGTTTTCCTCACAACCTTGAGGGATTAGAAAATGAGGCTTTGATGTATTCAGGACATGTGCTTGAGATTACTTGTGTATCTAGATGCTAGCACATGTGCCTGCAAGTTGTGGTCTAAATTTGTTTGTCCCTGGAAGCTCAAGTTTGCAGCTGTGGGTGGAGTTTCTGTACAATTCTATAACTGCATGCCAGTCTGTGGTCAATAACACTCTATAGCCTGTATTCAGTAACAATATTTGAGTCTATATTAAAGATTACTATATTGTTGCAGAATATGAGCGACAGCACATAAGGCCCACATAATGAAAACAACATCACTTCAAAAGAGGTGGTTGAAAATTAATTTGAAACCCATTTAGAAAATTATTTCAGTATTATTAGGGATTGATTTAAAAATGCCATCTAGAATTCTTTCTTTTTGCAGCTGTATATTCTGCGCAATTTTATGAGTTCCTGCACCTACGGGAGAGATTTACATATTTTATGTAGCTATTTTTTTTCTGATATGACAGGCACTATCTAAATATTCTTGTACATATAAACAAGACTGATCCGTGCTGCATTGTGTTACAACTAGACTAAATAATCTTCACTGAAGAGGAGGTGTTACAAGATCTTAATACAGAGTTCTGCAAGAGGAGGGAGGATTTTTTGGGGGTTTTGCCTTTTTATCAAAAAGTGGTATCTTCTGTGGACTTCTCCAAGATGAAAAACCAAACTGACCCATACCAGTTGCACTTCTTCAGCATATCACAACTTTCAGACATGCTATTCCTGTTCAAGTCAGTAAGAGTTTTAAAGCTAAATCTAACCCTGCATGCTTTGCCAATTTTCTCTGGTGATTCTGTCCTAGAAATGCAGACACTTGGTACATATATACCAGTGAGACTGTATTAAAAGCCACAGCAGGTAGAAAATAATACAGCCTAGGGAAGTTTTGTTTTTGACTCTCCTTAATCAAAGCTATGCACAAAGCACAATGAGGCACAGTAAATAAAGACATTTCACACAGACAAGCACGAAAATCTTCCAAAACAAAGAAAATTAAATTATCTTTCAACTAAAGAACACACTGCAATGAAAGACTAAATGAGCAGTTCTAATTAAAACCATGCTGTGAATCTCCTACTTTCCACCACAAAAAAAAAAATCAGCTAGTATTTGTGCATGTACAGCCACCCTCCAAAACCAGTCAAGCAGCTTTCCAGCCAAACAATGCAAGACACAGAATCTCAGAGCTGCGAAACATATTGAAATTATTTCCATAGCAATCATAATAACAATATGTCAGGCCAGGATATGCAGGGAATGGGGTGGCAGCAGGAGCTCAGCCCCTCACCAGCCCCAGTGCTGCCTGCTGTTCCCAGCACAGTGCTGGAAGCACCCACACAGTATCCACCCCTTGCCCCACATCCATCCCCTTGCCCCATGGCTCCATCCAGTGCCCTGTGTGTTGGTGCTCGTCTTGGCAATGATCAGTTTCATCCAAAACAGGCACTCGCATCCCTTCTCTGCCCATGCTCAGGAGCAAAGCATTTCATGCCAGTGTGCACATGCAGGAGAGCCAAGGCGCTGCTAGTCCTGGCCGCTGGTGAGCACAAGCAGCCTCGTGCAAGCCCTGCTCAAGCTTCTTAATCCTGACATGTTGCAACCATCTCAGGCTCAGGTGTCTCTGCTTGCAGTGCTAAACCAAGCAGCTGCCTCAAGTGAAAACACTAAGAGGGGGATGAAAGCTCAAGACTAACCCTCTATGCGTGAGCTGCACCTGGGCTTCATGCACAGCGCATCTCTGAACAGCTCTCCAGAAACGAAACATGATCTCTCTCCCACCCCGCTCCCTTCTAGATTTTTATCTGTTTGTGCAGTCACGATGTACTGTGGGCTTCCCGAAGGCAACCCACTGTCCTTTCACAGGCAGAGAGCCGAGGGGACAGGAACGTGTGGCTTATTAAGCACAGCAAGCATGGGCATCCCTGTCCTGCATGGAACATGCATGACATGCTGATACTGCTGTTTTCATGCCAGCACAGTGACAGCAAGCAGCTAAATGTAATAGACTTCACTGAACAGTCTAAATTATAGACTTGGATGACATGAAGAAAGGAACAGTTTGCCCAAAGACAGAGAAAAGTAATGGGAAGATTTTGGACAGTGATGGAAAGCTTGGATCCAGTATCATGATGCCTGACTTGCTATCAAGACATTCAGTAAAAGCTTCAGAGACTTCGTGACCTTTAGATGTGGACTGCTACAATGGTGGCAGAACAAATACAAGATGCAGTCATCCTAAGGGATCACAAAATCAAAGGGACTGAAGACAGATGAAAATGAGGATCCAGTTAGTAGCATTCACCTGAAAGCCATCAGAAGGAAGTAGCAATATACAGCGAACCTGCAACTGATGCCCAAAAAGCATCAGATTTTTAAGAGAGAAAACCTAGTAGGTCTCCTGAAAAGCAGCAGAGGCCTGCAAGAACAGAATGAAACTTGCTCCCCTTTATCATGCTATTTTTGGGCAGCTGGTAGCCCCACACACTCACGCCTGACACCCAATCTCTTTTAACACCCGTGGCAAGGCAGCAAAATTGTCTTACACCAGATTTTGCAGCCAAGTAACCTGAGTGACAATACATTGCACAATTAATTGCCAGTTGTCAGCGTATACTTGCTTGGTAGAAAACTTAAGCACATATTCAACATTTAATCCCACTTTATGAAAGTTTAAGGATGTATTTAAGTGCTTGGTTTCACTGTAACAGATCACTTTGCTCCATCTCTTCTACATTTCTTCCCCCTCTCATTACACAGAACTGGACCAGCAGTATTTCTACATGAGTAGGACTGCAAGTGGCAAGGGATCAGTTCTCTTTCTCGTGAGGACTATGGGTTTTTGCCAGGATTCACATGTAACACCATGTTATCAGTGTCCCAAAGAGCAAAACTCATTGAGGGACACTCCAGCATCTGTAACTCCCCAAAATGTACCCACACTGTGCCTGCAAGTGCTGTTTACTGCACTTGAAACCTAGGCAGCAGACTTTTAAATCCCAGTGTGCATAATGTCTGCATGCAAACCAAAAGCAGGAGTTCCTCTGCTTTATTGGGTATTTAAACATTAAAAACAGGTGTTTAAAAACTGCATTACAAATCTGTCTGCAACCTATATTATTTTTACCATGTGTAAGTAAATTGATCATTAGCATGTTTCAACTGTTTCAGTGAAAATATGCAACTCCTGTTAAATTATTTCTTAAACATGTGGAGGGAAGAAAAAGTTTATTTGATTTCACTGCACTGACAGCATGCAACAAATTTTACTTTTGTGTATGTGTACAGCAGATGATCTCCCTTTCATGGCATGTATCAAAGAAGATCTTGAGCTATTCTTCACAAGGAAAGAAATTATAAACCCCTGCTCATAATGGAAGATGAAATGTACTTTGAGAGAGCAACTGAGTAATTTGACACCATATTTTCCACTGATTCAGCCTGTTAGTTGAAATAATGACTAATTAAAATGGAAAATCTATACTATAACCATATATACTGATATTCCATATCACAAGGTGTGTTACAGATGTAACTCTTCTTACATATAAAAATTATAAAGTATAAAATAAGAAATTCCAATGGAGCTATGCTGGTGTGAAAGGGACCTGAAATATGAACTAGCCCCCAGTATATCTTCACGCAGAATGCAGACAATATGATTTTCATGATACATGTTTTATGTAATTTGGAGTACCAAGAAAAAAAATATCATTTGCCCTGAGATATTACTTTTAGGAATAGAGGACAGATGTCTAGTTCCCAAAGCAGACTTATAAAAAATTAATCGCCCGCCTCATGGAGGTTAGCAGTATTTGGCAGGTAGGTTAGCTCAGCTCATAATGAAGCATCTGGCTTCTGGTAAACCTGCACTTTAATTTTAACTGTGTTTCATTTCAGATTTCGGGTGCATGTTAACGTGCAATAATCTGGCAAGTCTGGAGCAGATTTGCTGATTGGTAACTTTGGCATAGGTCTTCTCAACTGCAACCAAAACTAAGTCAAGTAACAACTGTGGTTCATGCTCAGACCACAGCCTCACATACCACCTGAATCTCCCTGAAAAGCTATTTTAAATCCAGTTGTCAACACCTCACCCATCCAGTCTTATTTTCTCAAAAATGGCTTAACTAACTAAGAGTCAGCAAACCCCAAAGCATGTGCTTGAATTAAGCAGGCTAAGCTGTCTAAATTCAGGAGTGCTCCAACAGTGCTTTGAATGTAATTCGGTTAGAGTCTGGGGTTTTGTTGTTTTTTTTAATTGAGGTCTGGTAATTTCAGACAAGCAAAAGATCTACCCATGTAGTATTTTTCCTTAGAAAAGTGGGTAGCCATTTCTACCACTACTGGTAGCCTCTTCTGGTTAACCAGAAGCATCTGCAACTTTGTCTCTGCCTTCTGATTCTGTGACAGAGAAAGCGTCTGCATCTTTTAGCAGATGCAGTATTAAGCACAGGACAAAAGGATAGAAAGGGCAAAAAAACCTATCACACTAACAATCAAGGATGAGTCCTGATTTCTCCCTGAAAAGTAGTAGTACACATTTTAGAGGTATACTTCTAAAATTATGATGAACCACCCTTTTAGAAAACATGCAGAAAAAAACCTCTGGCCACAATGAAAGCAGTTCACCAAGTTAAAAAGATACAGCACAAGGCCTGAGGAAAAGTAAATGAAGAATCAGAGAGCACTACTACATTTACGTTCTGCCTTTCTTGGCCTTGCTGAGACTTCTATCACACTGGTTGTAGACACCCAGGGTGCATGTGCTGCTTGTCACCAAGACCACCAGCCTGACAAGGGAAGCAGGAAGTGAGCAGTGCTGGAGATAGAGATGACTGCCCTGCTTCCCCTGTAATCTAGAAGGACTTTGCCTTATCAACTGCCACCAGAGGACAGCTAGAGGATACCCCGCACAGTGACAGCAATGCCACTGGCTCCCTTGTTGCAAAGAAGGAGGCAGAAAGGAAACCAGAAGAGGCCAATGAAAAGGCAAATCAGGAGCTGAGATCATCATCCCCTTTCCCCAGGGAATGGAGACAGCACCAGCAGAGGAGGGGGAATGCTTTCCATCCTCTCCTCCCTGAAGGCCACAACCAACTTCTGCTTTGCCTGCAGCCACCGAGTCCAAACTGAAGGCAAACCTAGGGCTAAAGCCTTCGGGGTGGAAAGCCAGATTGAATATCTCAGCATCCTAACAGCTGGAATATGTACTGCGGCGTCCATCATGCTGAGTGTGGGCGAGGTATCATTTTTAACAGAGAGCAGAGTACACCCCCCAAGCACTGGCTGATAGAAACCTTGTTTTTCATTTGGAAAGGGCCGTTGCACCAAACAGCAGAGGCCTGTCCCCAGGATGGCTCATAAATCAGAGCTGAAGTTGCATTTTCAGGGTCATGAAATCTTCTCTGGCTGACAGCAGCACACTTTCCAGGATGGCTCCCTTCTGGACTTACCCCTCCTCAGGGAGGCCACAAGCTAATGATACAGCTGTGCTTGTGGAGCTACTCTGTGGGACCAGCTCCATGCAAAACCCAAAAATGAGAAACTCCCTCCTTTCCAAAACACACTTTCCTAACCAAAAACAAAAAATGTGATGAAAAGCTTTCAATGGGCGTTCTTCCATTTGCTGGATTTATAGAAGCAATAGCAGCTTTAAAACATCTGCCAAATCATTCTACATTTCAGTTTTGATTATCTGTCTGCTAGTATGAGGTTTAGCTTTAACTATACAGATGCAAGAAGTGAGAAGGCCATTCAGCTCAGATTTATCCTTAAGAAGTACCGGCTGTCTAAAACAAGGCTATAAAGTGTAGGCTCCCTGTCTGGTTAGTTGTGTGATTGCATTGCTTTGTGCTATTAATTGCAACCTGGCTAACAGGTGCTTGCCAATGTCTTTATATGCCTGCCATAAGGAAGGATTATATTTCCATCTGAACAAAACGGTGATGCTGCCTTCTAAAAAGAAGCTAAGAGCAGCACAGAGAGGAAGTCCACTGTGGCATGATGAGTTGAATCACTGCTTACTAACAAGAATATGCCCTCTGCTCTGCTCTGCTTGACCCAGAGAGGGAAGGGGAAAGCAGCTAACACTGTTTTTCCCACATCCTCTCCTCTTGGTCAGGTGTCAGATGGCCATGAGCTGGACCCACCAGGGACTGTTTTTTCTCTCTAATCCCCTTGACTCACTCAGCAACGGTGGCAGCTCTGTTGTTTAAAACAAACTTGCAGCAGTGGGGGACCCCTACCAAGAAAAGCACTTATGAACACACTGCAGGTCCCATACAATGGGACTTGCCATGAGTTCACTTTTGCTGTGCAGCACCAGAACATTGCTGCAAAGGACTTGGCCTGCTCTGTCTGGAAGAGCCTTCCTCTTGGCTTCCTTGTACCTTCATCTTCTTCCTGTCATCAATGGTGAATGAAACCTCTTTTCAGTCTTTTCCTTTCATACTTCAGCTCTCTCTCCTTCCCATCTAGTCTTCTGGTTATCACAGGACTGTCTGACCTCATGCTGTCGGCTGTGTGTGAAGAGAGGTGCTGATCAGAGTGTGATGCCCCCTGAAGTTACAGTGCTTTGTCAGTGAGGCTTTCTATTCCCCAAGAGGTTTGCAAAAGGTATTCTTTGCTTATGGGTCTGAAGATGAAAGGGCTCTGGCAGGTACCTGTGGCGGCCAGTACCTTCACTGGGACTTTGTGCTTGTTATCCGAAAGCAACAAAACCAACTGATCCATGGGAAGCAAACAATAACACACTCCATGTGTTACCAAGGTGCACAAATAACTCAGGGGCATGTTGGTGCCTAATTATGGTGATGTGGAGATGTGCAAAAAATACCGAGGCAGTAATTGCCATAGAGGAGAGTCTGACACTTGTTAGTCATAAGGGGATTTAAAAATCCCAACAAATGCCTCAAGGCCTTTGAAAATCAGACCCGAAATGTCTACTTGGGATCTTGTCAAGAAAGGACACAGACGACTCTTGTGAGCAAATCTCCTGGCACAGACAACATTTTGCCTATGTAAATCAGCAGACAAATCATTGTGTTTTGCCTGTAAAATGAGGGAGTTCAGACTATTTAGCTGTTCACAGGCTCAGATCAAATTTCATAAGGGAGCACAGGAGCCATACACAACCTCTACCACCTCACTGCAAAGAGGTACAGTGAAAGGCAAGGCAGTGTTCACTGTGTATTCCATATTAACTTAATTTTTCAAGAGGAAAACAAATACTGGATAGTACTGTTTACTTAGATAAAAATGGAAAACCCTTACAACTTCTTTTCTTTCCTTTTTCTAACCAATTTATCTACTTCATGTTAGGAGAGATCTTGAAGAGAATTCCTGGCATATTTTGTGTCAGAAAACTTAAATATAATCATGGCTTTTGAAAGTGCTTACTAGTGCTACTCCGTGCATTTGAATATTTTCTTTCACCATTGAATACAATCTTCTATGGGAGTACATCATGCCCTTTAATTAAACATTCTTGAGTATTTGGATTTTATCTCACAGATACACCACACCCTGCTTGTAAAAATTCCATCTCAGGCAGTCAAAGTGCTTGACTTATTTCAAAGATGAGTTATTAATTGGAATGTCTACAGACCATATATTTATAATCTGGTGCCATCCCTCCCTGGGGAGCCCAAACTTTTATCTGCTGGATTACTTACCTGCAGCTGAAACAGGGCCACTGCTGGCTGAAATGCAAACCTCATCTTGGGCAACTCCTCACCATTACTCTCAAAATGAAGAATGGGAGATAGGTCCAAACGGAGGACATTTTTAAGATGTTCTGGATGTAAACCCCTTGAATTAAATTCACCTCATTTAAAATGTGTCTGTAGCTATGTAATGCTGTGGGTTTCCTAAATACCCCATTCACTTCATCTTGCTTTGTTCGAAAAATCCTCACCCCAGCCATGAACTCTTGAGAAGGAATAGGTGGCAGCAGGATGCTAGCAGACAGGGTTTTGCTTCTCAGAGTGGTCCCAGGTTTAACCCTCACCTGACGCAACATGAAGCTTCACAATGTCTGATGCCAGCCAGGGCACCATCCCTGTTCTGACTCAGAGGTGGGAGTACTCCAGTCTGAAATCACCAAAGGCAACAGCAACTCGCAAAATACTTCCCCAAGCCAAGGGGTGAAAGCCAGTGCCAGCTGTGAGCTCACCAGCACCGCTCCCCAGCACCACTCGCTTGCCAATCCTCTGCGGCATTTTTAGCTCGCTAGGCGCGCCGGCTCATCCCACTCTCCAAACGTTTAGCAATCGGGAACAGCGATAGCTTGGAGCTGCCATGGCAGCCAAACACCCAAACAGGCAAAAGTGAAATGTGAGAGAATTATTGTGTTACCAGGCTCATGAGCCTTCACAGGCAACTTGAAGTGCTCCAAACCGTATCGTTCCTAAGTGCAGTGGGGAAGGTGCTGCCATTCCACAGAAGGAAATCCACAGGAAATCCTACTGGCATGAAATAGGCCTGGGAGATGGCACACAGGAGCTTCCAGTGAGCAAGTCCCATACATGATGCAGAGATGATAAGGAGCAAGTGGTGGACACGACTGCTGCCACAGGCAGCCTCCAGCACCCACCAGGTTTGCCCTTTCCATGGGTCAGTATGAACTCCTCAGGCAGCCTGCCATGCTCAGGTTTGGGAGAGAAAAGCAATCTCATACAGTGTTGGCATTGCGCACAGTGCCAGGTCCTCAGCTTTACATGTGGCCCTCTCCAGCTGCACAGTAAAGTCACCAGCCTGGAGGAGCCAAGGAAAAAATTGGTCTCCAACCTTGAGCTTCATGTCATACCCAAGAGAGACTCCAGGCCTCCTATGCCACCGCTCTCCTCATTCAGCATGCTTGCCTCAGAAACCTTTGATCCTCAGACATTCTACCTCCTAAAAGAAGAGATGGATCAGCAGCAAGGAAGCTAATGTTGCCTGGAAAAAATAGATAAACCTGCTCTGGCTGCAGAGAAAGCAACCTCCTGGCAATTTTGCTTGGGAACCATGCCATGAACAGCAGATGCTTTTTGGATTTACTTCTCCTCTGCCTTAGCATGCCCAACAGATTTGTGGAGGTATTAATGTGAGAACATCTCCTAGCTTCGGAAGCAAGATGCAAACGAGAGGGGGTTTGAAACAAAGAGAGCGAAACAGAAAAACAGAGAGACAAGAGAGACCTCATCCATATTCTCTTCTCATTGAAGATAAAGGGGAAGAGCTTTAACAACAGCAGAGTTAAAGCAAGTTTCCCTAAAGTACTGACATAAGAAAGACCTGACTATCAACATGGGAAAAAATGTAACACAAAAAGGTAGTACAAGAGGTCAAAGCAATTTTATGAGAGTTTTCCCTGAGTCAACAGAATAGAAAATATTAGAAATGTTGAAGAGCTAAAAGCTTGATACAAAATTTCTGACCTGAAGACACTAAGATTCTGTTTGAGTTCACATCTGAGTTTGAACTTCAAAACTTGGGCTCCTTTCTGTATAACCCAGTGGGATGAATCAAACCTGACCCAAACCGCTGCAACATCTGGAAATACGTTGATTCAGAGACGCATTTTTCAGGTTTTGTCTGTCACCAATTTATCAGAAATTACTCCCTAGATTTCCTCCTCCTCTGTTTATTTATACATACTTTTGTTTTTCAGGTACTTCTTTATTTGTAGATACTTACTATTTCTGTTACAAAAATTATTTATAAATACTTTCTTTCTTTTTGGAAGTACTTTTAATCCATCCATCTATTCACCTCTGGTCTAAGTCAGAACTTTTATGCATTTCTTCAAACACATAACTGGCCATGATGGCAATGTCAGCACAGAGACACTTTTCTGCACCTCTTTATGTTTCTGTTCTTTTTGGAGAAAAGGATGTTTGGGTTGTAATAAAAGGACTGAAAAATACATTAATCCTTATTAAGCCGGTAAAGCCAATTGACAGGGCTGGGACTGTCTGCTTCCTCCCCTCTCCCTTCATGCCCTTCTGTAATTTCCTCTCCACTCTTCTGACACTTGTTTGTGTTTGGAAGCAGCATGCTCACTCCTGACAGACTGGGACAGGGGATGAGAGGGGAAATGTCTGGACACATTTAGTCCAATTAAATGTTGGCATCACATTCAGTCTTTCCAAAAAGCACGTAAGAAACTTTAAGTGCCAAGCTGGCCATTGCAAATTGATGCCTCCCCATTTGCATTTTCTTGCATCAAGCCACAAACAGAGCAGCTTTAATTGTCAGCAAGCATGTCTGCCACAAGCCCCTCTTTAATATCACTCACAAATGTTCTGCTAAAACCTTTCAACTTGCAGCAGACAACTTTCATAATCCCATGTCACTGATGAGTTCTGGCAGAGCTAAAGTGTGTTTGCTGCAGACAACTCCCCTCACTTTCCTTTTCCAGCTGTGGCAGCAGCACACATTTACACAGCAGCATTCTCTGCCTGGTGTCATCCCAACCTCCCACCATTCCTTCCAACGATGTGTTTGCTAACAGGGGTTTACAGCAAATAAACAAACATGCACAGCCCTGCATGTGTGGTGCGTACATCATCTTGAGCCATCTGGGCTTTCAACGAGCTACTGCTCCTGCAGCATGGCTTATGGCATGAGCCCAAGCAGTGCAAGCATGGCAGCAGTGCCGTGGCATCCACGGGTCCTGTGGCATCTGGGCAGCAATAAAACCTGGGCTCTGATGCACAGAGGGTCACAACCTTGACGGGTGGCACTGGGAGTTTAACTGCTGGGTGAGAAAGCAGCAGCTGAGGAGGGACAGGCACTGTCTCCCACTCTCTCCCACTACTTTTTCTTTTTTTGTTTTAAACAACCAAATCTTGTTCTTCCTACTCCTGAGTGAAGTCCTTTAAAAATGAATGAGACTACTCATATAAACGAATTAAGGGTCAGTTTAGAGTGTCGTTAAATTAAAAGCTTTATACAGAGCAACTAAAGAGCTTGGTAGAATTCATGAAACTAGATTCAGACCTCAGATGCTTTCCAGAGTAGCTGGAAGGGTTTTAGGAACTTAACAGAAGAAACTCTAAAAGCTCAGAACTCACTGCAACATCCAAACCAGTGACATACTTCTACATCACTGCTACAGCTCTGCACTCCAACACGCACTCACAGTTCTGATTAGATCCAACTGCAAGTTAAGGACTAAATGTACTGAGGCATGTCCCCAGCTGATTTAAGTATAAACCACATGTCTGGAGTCTGATTGCACAAATAGGTCCATGGTCACCACTTGCTAGCTGAACACTCGCTGAGTCCTGCACGGACAGAGCACTAATCCACTCGCCCTGTATTGCTCTTGCATTGTTTTCACCAAAGGCTTGGTCCACCCAGTTTAAAATATGCTCTAAGGTGTGCTCACATGCAGGAATCTCTGAGGACAGGAAAAATCTCCCATTACTTTTTGGTTTTAGAGAAGAAACAGTGCTCGCCACAGAGCACTGAGATAAACAACCTGTGCTGCTCATTACATGGTTTTGTACCTGCACAATGGGGTGGCCCCCCGCAGATGCCTTCACAGCCCCTCGACTGCCTTCTGTCTCATAATGAGCTCGGTGGTGGGATTTCGGCTGCACTTCGATACGTAGTTCATAAGGTCCTGAGTGAGATGGCAGCTGCCAATCAAGAGCAGGCAGGGATGGGCTGCAATGGAAAGGAAAACGGATTAAAAATTAACATCAAGTACGTGATCATAAACCACAAGTGGCCGTCACTATTACTTTAGACACCGTTTCTCAGAGTTCATCCTTCACCATCTTACAGTTAAAATTTCACCAATAAGGATAATGCCATGAGTAATTTAGGAGCTAATGGCTATTTTAGGAAGATTTATGGGTCGAGCGTATCTGTTGGACCAGATGCTATCTGATTTGTATCCAAAATCGATAATTTAAGACACAGATTACAAATATCTTAATATATTAACTCTTGAAGCAAAAGAAAAAAGGTAGGCAGAAAGACACGGGGAGTTTTAGGAAGAAGATTTCTGCAGTTAAAGTGAATGCCAAACTAGTTTAGCATTTAATGAATCTAATGGGTTTCAACAAATCTGTTCTGTTTACAGGGGGTAGAAAGAAGAAAAAAAGCCATTTCCCTGCTTCACTCCCAACACAAAGCATGTCTGAGAGTCTTGTGAAGCAAAGCCGATCTCTTTTGGGTTAACGCACTGCAAAGGAGCAAGCTCTGAAGTCAGAACTTGCTTATGAATCCTATTGATGGTGATGAGCAAGCCTGTAGAAAACGCAGCTCACTCTTCTGGCTCAGTACTGACCCTGCAATTAACTAAAATACTAAGGACTCATTACCATCATGCAGCCCGACAGCATGCAATGGTGGGGAAGAGGCATTCTTAGAAACCCTCTTCCAGTACAAAAGCACACTTGAAAATAGCTGGGAGACCTCTAAGAAATGCCAACTTGATGCTTTGAAAGAAAAGAAACAAGGACTGTAGAAACAGCAGCCCTGAGACAGACTTACTAATCTTAAAATTGAAGCAATAAGCTTCACAATTAAAACACTAATTTCATGTCCACTCTATATTCTTTTCTTTGGTGAATTGTCTTCACTGAGTGTCGTTCAAAAGTCTTTACAAGTAGTTAAACAGCACAACTGCAACACACTCCCCTGCCCTTTTATGTAAAACTTTGTTACTTCTCCCATCAGCCTGGAGAAGATGACCAGCAAGCAGAAAATCGTGTCCCTCAAACCTTTGTAGCTGCCATGGGCCAGGGCTCCCTGGTGCTGTGAGAGGACTTGGGCCACCACCACCTGCAGGTGAGGACGCTGAGGGCTCAACAGCTCTCCCCAGCCTGCAAGGAGTCCGGGCACTGAGGGTTTACTGGATCCTTGCCTCACTGCTACAGCCCGGGAGCAAGGACAGTCTGAGCAGCAGGGATCACGGCTGAAATGAGCTGCCCGAGAAGGAAAGGATGTGCAAGAGCTTCCGCAACGGATGCATATACTGCAAATATTCAGCTGGAGGCTGGATATTCCATCTTACCACCCCAGTGATCCACACTCGCTGCACTTGTCGCTTCTCAGGCATTACAGCTCTCACATTCCCCAAGGCAGCCCTGCTGGCTCCACTGCAGAACGGGGTTTCTACCACTAGCACAGGCAGGTTTTTTGCTTTGCCTTTTGGGTTTTTGTGAGTGCTTACCCAGCCCTGTATCATGAGCATATTGAACTCATATCTGCTACTGGCTGTGTGCATATGCACTGCTGAGACTTCAGGTGGTGCTAAGTTTTCCTACATTATCTTCATTGTTTACAAGTCTGAGCCATGTATTTGCATGTCTATGGACACACACCATACACATTACAGGGGTCAGCTGGAGCCACTAAGTCCCATCCTGGGTGAGGACCAGGATCACTTTTGCTTCCTGGGCACCTCCTGTTACCCCAGGACGGCTCACTGGCAGGTTGCCAAACTTCCAGCTATTCTGTTCTCCAGCCCTCAGGACATGGAGACCCGTAACAGAGAGGAAGTATCCATCCCAGCTCACTCTAAGTGGGAGCTCATCTAAAAGAAACTCGTTGTCTCTGTGCAGGTTCCGAGCTTCCATGAACAACTGGAGTCAGAAGAAGCCAGGGGGGCACTCTCTCTCCACTGCCAGGGACAAACCCTGAATTTGCCTTCTGCCACTCCACACATGGAAGCCCCTGCCTCTGCCATAGGCAGGATGTTGCACCTTCTGAGCTCCTGTGCAAGCCTCTCCCCCAAAATGCCCAGGGCCCAGCCTGGAGGTGAGGGGAAGCTCTTCTACTACTACACACTCATACAAGGAATGAAGAGACAGCAGAAAATTACAGACAAATGGCCATTGTATGTAGCCACTGCTCTTTGCCTAGCACTTTAGATACACATATTTTAGTCTGGAAAAAAAATTCTGGATGAAGCATATTTGACTAATGATAAATGACAAAGAGCAGAGCAAAACAGCTGTGCCTCTCCTGGTGATGATCAGCACACATTTTTAAACAGATGTTTCTGGTTTTAAGTAAATTCTCACTTGATGGATTTTTTTTTTTTTCTGAGGACACAACATCCATCAGGTTAGAAATTTTTAACACTTAATTAAAAAGGACAACTCTGACTGACAGCATGAAGCCCTCAAGTGAAGAGGGTTGGGTTTTTTTTAAGATACATTGAAGTGATAGCTTTGTAATTAATGATATCTCTTTAAAAAAATAGAACCAAAGAAAAAACACACAAACTCCTTTCAAATCAGCACCTGAAAATGTTAATATAATTAAGTTGTAAAATTCATGTTCTCAAGTAAAGCCTGCAAATATAAATACAGTGTGCTGTTAGCCTGAAATCTATAATCAAAATTCCAAAGCACCACCTGTCCAATTATAAATTGACAATTAATGGGAGTTTTCCTGATAAAGGAAGCAAAGTGATGCATCTAGCAGTGTCATGGACTGGGGCTGTCAGAGCTATTTCCTATGTTAGGTTATCTTCATCATGCACTTAATTTCCTGTGGCTAAACGTGGTTAAAGGAAAAAGCCACTGAGCAAATGGTGTAGTGGTAAAATCAAATCTGGTTGCTGCAAATATCAATTTGAAAAGGCCCAAACTACCTCATCAAGCCAGTGTCACGTGGAGGGGAGAAGAGCCCCACCACAGCAGTCAAGAAGAGGAATAAAATGTCTTCATGAAGTCTTCCTATCAAATACACATCAGTGTTTTGCCCTCAGATCGCATTTTCCACCAGCTGAAAACCTGTCCCGTTCCTTTCCGCGCCATAATAAATCTCACTGCAGTCCTCCTAAATGCTGTAATGAGGTATGGTTGCTTCAAGGCAGGTTCACAAAACCTGGTGCTAGGCTGTAGAAAACTGGCTCAATATAACTCCATCCTACATAAATCAGATTAAAAACCAGATGAATAGTGATTTATTTTGCATACACCAGATACACAATATGATTAAATCAAAAACAGATTATCCAGTCTGGCTGACTTCTGTCTTTAGCAGAAAGATTTATCAAGTTACAAAAAAACAGAAAAAAAAAAAAAAAGAAAGATACTAAGCAGCCCACTGGAATATAGACAGGGAGGAAACAAAGCCAAAAACTTCTGCTAAACTTTGTAAAGGTCTTTAAACTCCATTTTCACATGACTGCTATCCATTTGGGAATTAAATTACCATTACGCTTTCTAAGCTATTAGATGCCCACGGCCACTTGAAAAAGAGATTCACAAACACTTTTTGTCCCAAACTGAAGAAGGTATAAGAACAACTGCCAGTGTCACCCTGGGACTAACCCTGCTCTTGGCCAAGTACCACAGCACAGTCATCTACCCCAGACAGCTGCCTAGGAGAAGATGCTCAGTGTCTTTCAGCATCTGAAGTAAAGTGAGTGACCTAGAAGGAGGACAGCTGAGACTGGGTGCCCTGTGCTAAACTTATGTTTTTATGACAAGGAGTTTTCCTATAGAAACAAAATCACAAACTAGAAAAACCACAGGGCTGCTGAAACTTCTACCAGGCTGCTAGCTTGAACCTGCTCCAACTCTGCACCAAATGCAAATATGGTTACAATTTATTATTTATTACTTGTCTCACATTGAAGTGGATGCCTATGAAAGATCCCTGTGTGTGATTTTGAAAGAGTAAGAAAACAACGGTGATGGCTACGTGTCCACCAGGCTTGACTGTGGTCTGAAAAATACACCTGCTTTATATTTCACCTATGACTTAACGTGGGCAGATTTTACTCTCCCTTTTTTTGAATTTCCTGTCTGACAATTGAGCAATCTGGCTGCGAGCTGTTAAAATAGATGCTGTGTCCCACCTCAGACTTGGCTGTATTTTGCTGGCATGTGGAGCAAGTAGCTCCTCCGTGAAGTGCACGACGCGCACTGGAATTGCTCATGCTGAAGTCTGAAAACATGAGTCGTTGTCATTCTCCCACATAATACTTTCACACTACTGTCCTAAAAATTCACACTCAGAGATTGGTTTGCATGGGAAGTTTCACATTTGATGGCTTAGAGAAAGGACAAGAAACTATTGCTGCAGGAATGGAGATAAGTGGCTGGCATTGCATTTCTGCTTGTTCTGAATTTAGAATCCTGGGGTGTTAATGAGCTGGTGGAGGAAGGCCATTAATAAGATGCTCACAGGGTTGTTTGAATGAACTGAAAAACAGTTGGGAGATAGCTTGGGGAAGATTAAATCAAACAAACAAACAAAAATGTATCAGTTTACTGAGACAGCCTTCCAAGTAGTCTTCAGCCTTATGGTACAGCAACCGAATGTAATCAAAAGTCCCTGCTACATGATGGCAAATGAAACATGTTGAAAGCATCCAAATATCCCTATCCAGCAGGAATATAGCAGAAAAGAGAAAAAGGTTAGCAGCATTTCGGGCTCTTCCCCATCCACGTCCCAGCACTGGCCCCTCAATTAACACTAACGAGTCCCAGGAGATGGTCACTGCCACACAACCACAAGTCCCCACTTCACTGAGTCTTGCCCAGACAGCCCTGCCTTTGCTTTGTCTGAGGAACTTCCTCTCGCCTGCCATAAACACGCAAGCTTGCCATGGATGCACAGGTCAGCAAATCCGGTTCTACTGCACTGCTGACTATCTCTTCTCATCTTAAGATTGCTGGTGCCTTTTTCCTCCTTCAGAAAACCCCAATTTCTTGAGAAACTCAACTTTTCCCTAGTAGGGTTGCCCTCTATCTCATGATCTGGAACAAAACACCTCTTAAAAAAAAAAAAAGGCAAAATCAAAGGCATCTGAAAAGTCCACAAATCAAAAGAAAGAAGAAAAATGTCTGCAACATTTTAAAATCATAGCTTGTACGGAAATCATATGGTTTGGGGCCTCAATTTTTGCATGCTTGAGTTTAATACTGTCAGAGTCCCAAAAGTAGAATCCAAAAATCCACAAAAAAAACCCCAAAAAGCCCATTGATGCAAACAAAAGTCAAATGTGCTTTTGCAACTTGCAGACAGGTATCCAACCATACATTCCCTAGGTAAAAACTTCAGTCTCCATATGTAAAACTACATGACCATGTGTCTCTGAGGTCAAAAACATACATGCATATTGTTGAGGTTGAAAAAGAGACTGCAGCTAAAGAAAATGTGGCTTTTGACGGTTAAAAAAATAAACTGTGGAAGAAAACACCACAGGGAGCTTTTAAAATTTACCTGTCTACTCCTGGAAACTCCTTTTGGTGTGGGAGACCTCATATATGCCATATGCCCAACCAACAAACCCAACCATTTCTCTTCCTCCTGAAAAACACTGCTTTTAGCGCAAACTCAAGTGTTAAAGGCCAACACACTCCTTGGATTAAATCGATAACACTTGATATAACTACAATGCATTACTTTTCAAAGAGTAAGAAACTGCCTCCAGGAAATTTCAGGTTGTGTTTACTCAAATACAGCAGGTGAAGAGGAAGTCATATAAAATGTGCAAGATACTCAGCAGCATGGCACTTTGGTGAGTGCCTATACTTTTTGCTGTGATACAGGGTGATTTAGGACGTGCTTATGAGCAGGTACGGAATACAAAAAATGGGATTTTAGTTTGGAAATAGTCCCTAACAGTGCCCCCATAGCCGAGGGCAGAAGTCCAGTCCTGTACTTCCATTTTGACATTTTTGTCCACAATACATTCTGCATTACACAGCACTTAGGAGCGATGGAGAAACGGCTCAGAAGGAACACCACTGACACAGCAAGGGCTTGAGAAACACAGACCATCACCTGCTTGTACAGTAACTGCCCAGTGGAGTGGTTCTCTTAAAATTATTTGCTGTGTTAACTCTAAGAGAGAGACTCCAGACAGAAACTTGTTGCATTTGAGTGAGACAGCACAATGCATAAATACCAAAATAAAAAAAGATCTTTGAGATAAAAGCTGAAAGAGAGCTTCATAAAGACCATCTCTTGACTCTCTGCATCATGATTTACCTCCAGGACTTTTTGAGGCAGACTGGTTATTTAGATAACTCATTTCGATCTAGAAAAGGTATGATTCCCCTTGTTACCTCAGGGTTTGTTCCAATGCTTCTCCTGAAACCTGTGCTTGGTCTCTAAGTGTTTTCTATATCCAAAGATTTGGTGCAAGGCCCTGGGCTACAACCAAAGGACTGCAGACAAATCCCCACCAGTCCTGGGTTAACCTGTGCAGCTCAAGCCTCAGCTGCGAGGTCAGGCTCTACCCTCCCACCCCGTCCTGTGATCCCCTGCACCCGCGTGCCGAGTCCCATGCAAGAACAGTCACATGTTCGTAGTCTGGAGGGAGAAGTGTGAGCCCAGATCTGCAGCAAAGAGCCCACAGCCTGGGGACCGGGCTGAGCATCCGAGCTCACGAAACACATAAACACTCTATTTCTGTTAAGGCAGGCATTATTAGACTCTCATTACATACTCTTATTACTCCCCTGCTCCAGGATTCGAAAAGCCTAAAGCAGACTGAACTTTAATTATGACAAATTAAAAACATCATCAATTTTAGAAACAACAGCAAAAAGCAGTTCCCCTTTTAGACTGATGCCCACTATAAAACCTTGGGAAAGGAGACAGCACTCAGCCGATGGTCTGCCTGAGCCTGCTCCCTTCTGCTCCCAGAGAGATGAGAATGCAAGAGAGGGAGGGAAAAGCATCAGTGATTTTCCAAGGCATGCTGGCTTTTGATGAAAACTGTACCGCATATTCAGGAAGAGAGAGAGGAGGTAATCAAATCTGGTTATCTCAAAATCATTATGACTGGGTAGATTTTGGAGCCGGAGTTATTTGTTGGAATCCACCCCTCCAGCCCTCACGTTTGAAATAGAACAGATGTGCAACATAACAGGAAAAAAATCCAGCTCTATTGTGACAAATTCTTAACCAATTTTTTTGGAAAGATTTAAAATAACAGTTTCTGTTGCGTAGGCTGTGATCCTGTTGACGTCTGTGTTCAGTAGCCCAGCACTTTCATATACATAAAACGAGAGGTATTTTTGGTGGAAGGAAGCACTGTCAGTGTATCCGATTGGTAAAATAACTTAAAAATCACATTTCAACAGTAACTTCCAACTGCCCTAGAGCACGAGTTAATGAGATCACATGGAAACATACTGCAAACCAGGAAACATATTTTATACAAGACCAAAACAGTGGAAAAAAATGTTAAATACACAACATAGTGGGGCTTCGTTCTGTGCACTTCACCTTTCTTGTTTGTGTTAGTGCACAGGCACACCGGGTGCCTCCTGACGGACCGCGGCACAGCGCCTACAGCCGCTTGCTGCAACGGAAAGATAAAAGCCTCTTTGGTCAAACTGTCCTACTCCTGCCCTTGAAGTTGTCGGCAAAAAGCTGCCCCGGACACAACAGCCAAGGGCCGGCCTCTCTGTTGAACGTGGGCTACTTGGCACTACAGTGGGTGAACATAAAAGGCTTTTTCTAAGTAAATGGGAAGGCTCTGAAGGATTTACCTGGTGTTAGAAGTCTCCACCCCAGCTCTGAAAGGCAGTGAGTGCCTAACTCTGGGTGGTCAGACCCAAAGGGGTTGTTGCGTTTCCCAGTGCTAAATTGAGCCAGGGTCTTGAAAGGAGCTTGGCAATGCAGAGGAGAAGGAGAACGATGAGGAAGGTGAGTGTGCTGTAACACAAAGAGCCATGCACCATTCCACCACAGTTTCGGGAGACAGCACATGGCAGAGAGGTGCTGGCTAAAGAAAGGTGAGACTGACAAGGTTGAGAACCAGGGAATGCATTGCTAATTGAAACATTTCAGCTACATTCTCACTGCTTTCATTTTGAGAAAGGCAGCTTCACTGTCAAGAGCAAGAAGCCAGGCGTGCTTGGGGAAGAGGAGAAAAAGGGGAGACCATCAAAACCAGGGACTGGGAACAGCCTACTAACCCTTGGAAAGCTGAACTATTTTCCTGAACCACATGCTTCTACATATTACAGCTTCCAGAAGACTCCAAAATAAAGTGTATACTGAGACAGAAAGAGAATGCAATGAATGTAACTCAGATTTTGGCTATTCTGTGCTGCTTCCTACCCAGAGCCCTTTTGTGATAAATAAATTTGATGAACAGATTGAACCACTATCCGCTGAAAAATTAGGTTTTCTTCTTTAAACAGAAGTAGTGGGAAAGATGGAAAAAACCAGAAAACCACTGTCCTGAAGAGACAGAAAAAGATTGATAGACAGCCTCCGGATGAGCTGAAATAATTTCAGACAAGCTGAAATAATTCACAAAAGAACCATATTCTTACTTAACTTGTATTCACTGTGCATAAAGCATAAATGTAAAAGGCCCTGCAACAGTCACCATAACGAGACCATATCCTTGTCCTACCATATAAAAATACTGAGACTTAATAAACTTTAAGTAAAGCCACAGGTTTCATGGCACCCAATTGGCCCACTGCCTGAGCTTCTGAACGTCCCATTTCCAGACTGCCCAGTCTAGGGCTCATCCCCTGGGAAGTGGATAACTCGTTACAACCTATGCATAGCCAGCTCCTAGAACAGCCTCTTTTACCCTTCAAGACTTTACTTGTGGTCACACCACACCAACAACAGAGGCAGTGTCACAAGACACAGTTAAGTGGAGTGAGTGGATGGGCAGATTTGGGAGGAAGCAGAGACAGAAAAGGGAAGGAGGAAACAAAAGCATGCAGTAAAGATACTATTGGGATTGCCCTGAGTTGGGGTTCCTTACCTCATATAGGATGTTGGAGACAGAGGCTTTGGTTTGGCCCACTGGTAGGGATGCTGTGGCACAGACAGGTACTGCTCGCAGAAGTTTCCCTTCCTGATGTGCTGAAAGCTGGAGAAGTCTTCTGGTGACAAATCAGCAGTTGGCGATATGGTCCCATGATCCTCGCCAGCCGGTTCAGTTTTGAGAGTCATGGATGGGGTGTGATCAATGGCGGTCTTCCTCGACTTGATGGGAATCCCATCATTCATATCGATGGTGCTGTCAGTGGTGAGGGCATTGATGGCAGCGACGATGGCGGAGCTGGTGTACTGGTTTGTGTTTCCCAGCCAAGTGTCATCCGTGACACTCACCCGCGGTGAGTTTTGCGGAGAAGGAGTGGGGGAGTGGTGTGGGGAATAGGAGGTCTGCCGGCCATTAAGGCTGTACTTCCTCTTGTTGCAGGGAGATGGAGGCCTGGAGTTGCGAGCCCCCAGCCAGTTCTCCTCTGTGATGCTCGTTCTAGGAGATGTTGATGGAGAGTGCCTTGGGGAACTGAGCAAAGTACAGGCCACCATGCTGCGTTGGTAGCCCTCCTCTGTGTCGGTGGTCTTCGGAGAGACACACGGGGATTGCCACGGAGAGGTCTGAGGTGAAGTGTATGGATACGAGTAGTTAGACTCATAGGAAGACGCTTCAGAGTTGCAGCTTCTGGAAGACAAGCTACTTGCTGGACTGAGGCACGACGGGTCTCTGTACGCCTCGATGTTTGGCAAGTTCAAAGTGGCAGTGGAAGGTGACCGCTTGGTGTTAGGGATGGCCTCCTCCACCTCATCGTGGAAAAACTGGTTGTTGTTATGATGCAATCCCATGTAAGACGTGATCTCAATTCTGGGGCTCTCCAGTGCTGGAGCTCCATTAGGTCTCATGTTTGGTGGCAGGTAGTATTCGGAGGCCGCGCTGTCAATGTGTCCTCCATATCCAGAGGGATGGTTTGCCGATGGGACAACTGAAATGACGGGATTTGATGTCTGCAGGCCATGACATGGAGTTGACAATGAGGAATGTGCCACATTTAGAGGCAAGCCAGCACTTACATTTGAAGATGCATAATTATAGTGTTCTGGAAGAAACAAACAAACAACGAAGAATGACATGAGGTGCTGCACAAGTAATACTCACTTAGTAACATACCCAGCTGAAATGGAGGGACATGGCACAACACACAAAAGCACAGCTCTCCTTAACAAACCAGCCCACAGGTGTGCCATGTGGGGGGAGAGGCTGCAGACTAGCATCCTTGAAAATGCCACTAACTGAACAGCACAAGACAAGATATCTTGGGATGGAGGATGTACACAGAGTTGGTCTTGAGTACATGCTTCTTAGGTGAACCTTCAGAGCAAAAAATTGCGTCTTCAAACAACACTGTTTCAGGATTCCAGGAGACTGCAGCACTCAGAGATGCAACTAAAGAGATGTGTTTTTACATAAGTGAGCCTAATTCCCTCCCTGAAAAGTTGGAATACACAAAAAACACTGGACAAAAAAAAAAAGTGGAGGCAGACTAACGCAAAGAACAAGATCAATTGCATTCTGTTAAAAAAATTATACACAACTGAAATTTCCATTACAGCAAGTTTCCAACTGGTTCCAGTTAACTAGGATTTTGGAAAAAGATGGATCTATTGACCTGCTCTGGTTTCTGGGACCACTTATCCTCCAGCCCAACTGGCAGAGGCCAGGTGAAGGATAAACATGGATGTCTCACTACTCAGCAACAGCTGAAATTCCACTGAAATTGTTGGTTATTGCGCATACCACATCAAGCGCTGCCAGCAGTGTGCTCTGGGACAGCTCTCCAACCATTTAACAGTGCCGGGTGTACACAAGCAAGAGCAGAGTTGCACAGCCACTGTGGAAAACCTGGAAGGTGACAGATCACTTCACAGCCTTGTGCCAATGGGCTCCCTGACTGAGCGCAGGGAACAACGTGCCCTTCACATGCCTCCATCCCTGCTGCACTACAGGAGCCAGCGTCTCAAAGCTGGTCCACACGGGATCATCTCTGCCTCGCCTCACTGTCTGCCTGCTGAAGGGACTCCTTCAGCTCTGCTCCCCCGTTCCAGGGATGCATATGTGACTCTTTTTGCCAGCCAGAGATATCAGTGGACTGCCCATGGGGGAGATGGGCAGCCCTCAACCAAGGACAACATGGCCCTGGTGCTCTGAGCTGTGGTGGGATGAGGAATCACCATCTCTAGTCTTTCCAAAATAGGGAGGCTCTGTGTCACCAGGACACATGAGCCAGACATGCAAGCCCTTATGCCAGTATCTCTTACTTTACTGGGAAAAGAGAGCAAAACCTTTGTATCAGGGACAATGACCACTGAACTCTGAGTCTGGGTACAGGTTCTTCTCAGCAGTCTGGAAATGCACCCAGCTCCAGCCCCAAGATGCACCCAGCTCCAGCCCCAAGATGTGCTTGCAGTGCATCAGCCTTCCCCAAGGTTTATTATGGCAACAGCATCACTTTTCTGCAGGACAGAGGGAAATGCTACATCCCCTGTGGCCACAGCCAGTCCACATGGGAAACCTGTCCCTTTCCATCCCAGGAGGCAAGATCCCTTGGCAGTCACCTTGCGCACCTTCCCTCGGATGATATGGAAAAGCTGTATTAATTACTGCAGCTGCTACTCCCAAGGCGACCAGGGAGCTCTGCAAATGCAAACGAGCCTCTGAGCTGGTAACCAGCACAGCCAGCTATTCTCTTTCTCTTGTTTATCAGCTCAGCCCTCTCTGGTGTCATCCACCTGTGATCCCATGCTCACCTTTCTCATTGGCAACAACTCCAAGGCAAACGGTACTTAGGAAAAATTAATGTGCCGTGGCAGCTTCACAGCAGCTCCAGCTGATGTATGTCATGGCAGGTAACGGTCAGGAATGATGAGCAACAACACCTTTTGAACTCGCTCTCTAGTCTGCCCTCAGATACTGGCCATTTGCTGAGGAAGGGTCACTAAATTACACTGCAGTATGCCACAAATAACACTGGATTATTCAAAACATTGCTGCAGCTTCACGCTCTATTCAAACAACCAGGCAGGCAGGAAATACAGCAAAAGAGGTGCTACTTGACAAAATCCAACTGCACTGGTCACATGGAGGTGTAGATCTGCCTGGGGGATCAGAATCCCCTCCTTCCAAAATCAGTTCCCTTTTGTTGCTGCCCTGCCACTTGGCCGTACCACCTGGTGTCAGTACAACCACCACCACTCCCCTCCTGCCCTTCGTACAACAGTGGTAAGACCTTATCTGTTTCAGAAATTAGCTCAGAGAAAGGGTCTACAGTAGCGCCTTCGGGGCAGCTTCAGCCCCTTCACTGCTTCTTCCAGCTCCAGAAGAAGGTGATGTCCATGGTGCCACACTGCTGCTGGGACACTGGCTATGCTCTTCTTCCACATACTCTTCCACAGCCTCCTGGTCTGGCATATAGCTGGAAGGCACTGGTGACATAGCACAGCTGGGAATCGCTTTCCAGCCAGTCCCCACCATGCAGCCAGACAGCCCAGGCAGGGGACCAGGGGCTCAGCAGGCTGCCGCAGCTCTGCACCCACCAAGCGGGCTTTGCCTCTGCTGACTGCAAAATCAGTGCTTTTAGATCTTGTATTAAAAATAAATAAGTAAACAAACAAAATAACAGGGGTAAGTACTGTGAGCCCAGCAGTTCACTTAAATTCTAATGCATGACTAGGGTGAAATTCAAACACTGCAGTCTGCTGGAGATCTGCAGCCCAGGCTGAATAGGCAATATAAAGCTCAGATGAGCCTTTGGAATCCAGTTAAAAACAAATTATTAAAAGACAGGCTCAAGTGCTATGAGCAACAAGTTCCCTAATCCACATGGCAAGGAATAGCCACTTTTAGAACTATTATGCATTTTTTTAAAGCCAACTTTTAAAGGGTCAAGAAAAATCACATCATACAACTCATACAATAGTACTCAAAATAGAAAGATGCAAGATCCAAAGCCCTCCAAGCATATTTAGGTATCCTAAAACTACAGGCAGCATGTAGAAAATATGTCCACCAAATATAAAAGCCTCAAAGCCAGAACTAGGAACAGGATAGAGCCCTTGGTTTGTGAGCTAAAAACCACCAGCTACAATTTCTCAAAAAGCTCATTCTCCAAAACTTCCATATTTACAAAATTCATTAAACACACATCCATAGCCGGCATTTATAACATGCTGATGTTTTCCTCACCAGGGTGAATGAGACAGGCAGAAATAAAATGCTGCATCACGTAATGCAGCTGTGTAGGATATTTTGACAGTCCTGACGGGGATGAAAGGCAGGTAATGCTTTGCCATGGCATCACTGTTATGACTGTGATTCACAGAGGCATCCAGGACCAGTGTACTGACTACCAAGACACTTTTAATAGTGTATTCTAAAATCCTGAGCCAAACCCCAATATCAGATAGATCAGCAGGTTTGTAACAGTTCCAACAAATCCACACTTAAGTACAACTAGGACAAGAAATTGGACCCTTTTGAGTTGTGAGCACACCTCCATATATTACATTTCCCTTTGTAGCAGTTAAAAAACTCCTTTTTTCCTCTAGTTAATTTCACAGCAAGCAAGCTTTATTCCTTTCATTAATGGGCTGATCCTGCAAGGCACTGGGCACCACCGTTTTATATTTAAATACTTTAAATAGGAATGCTGAACACCTGCAGTCTGTAGGGTCTTCAGAGAAGATGAGGGCTGTCTTACATTGCTCAAGATGAAGCCACATCTATGCCTGTGTTTAAATTCATGCTCTCAAAATTGCGTAATAGAGTTAGGTACTTTTCTCAGACTAGGACTTTGACACTTACTTTGCTTAGGCCCCTCCACTTTAGACACTTAGGTGTCTAATCACAAGCTCTAATCTGGAAAGCTTGGTGTGAAACTCTTGAAACTGCCTTTTTCTCAAATTAGAAGCTCATAACAACTATTTGGACACTGACATTGTGCCAGAGAGGTGGGCAACTGGGAAGAGCTAGGAAGGTGCAAACACCTTCACTCATATCCTGGCAGGTTGCATTAGGCAGGCAAGGATTTGGAAACCTGCTAGAATTTACAGGCAAAAAGATAAGGCACATAGCAAACAGCCCTACTCTGAGGCAGCGTTAAGTCATCCACTTGTACACGACCTCTTTACGGTGACCCGCTATCACCGACAGCGCAACGAGTTAACCACGCACCAGGAAGCGGCAACCTCCTCTCTTCCGCCAGTTCCAGGCTTGTTCGCCTCATTTCCACCTCAAGTATTGCTAAAAGTCATAAAACAGACAGCCGGACCGAGTCACCAGAGTTGGGAACAGTTGTGACCCGTGACAAATTCACGCCCGTTATTTTTATTTGCAGATGACCTTCAAGCTAAACCCTGAGCCTATGCCCGGCTCACGGGGAGATGGGGAAAGGGGGCTGAAGTTTTCAGCGGGGCAACCTCTGTCACGGGCAAGACACAAAGACAGCGGGGAAAGCCGTGCGAGCGGCCAGCGAGGGGGTCCGCACATCTCAAACAACTCCAGACTTCTAAAAACTCTGCACCGGCGGCCTCCCGGGTCGTCTCCCCTTGAGCCTGGTTCAGCTGCTGCCAGGACCGCGCCAGATGAGCGCCGGCCGCCCGGGCAGGACTCTATCCCGGTCACCGCGGCCCCGCTCGCAGCTTCCCGGCGCGGCTCAGGCGACAAGCGCCACCCGAGGCCGGGCCGACCTGTCCGGACGGGACTGCCGGCTCCCCCGCCCCGCTCCCCGCGAGGGGAGGTAGCCTTTCCCCCTCCCGAACGGCGCAGCGCAAGGAGGGCGCCCCGCAGCATCCCGCCGCCAGCACCCCCGGAGGTGCCCCGGCCGCCCCGCCGCGACCCACCTCCACCCTCATCGCTGTGCTTGAACTCGAAGAGGAAATCGAAGTCAAACTCCTGCTCGGCCTCCACGCCCGTCATGGCTCCCGCCGCGACCTCCGGCACCCTGGCAGCGGCGGTGGCGCAGCCCCGGCCCGCCCCGTCGGGCTCGCCTCGTCGCGCCCGGACACCTGCTGCCGGCGGGCCGGGCTGCGCGGAGCCCCGGCGCGGCGTGGGACGTCGGCCACTGCTGCGCTCGGTAACGTGACCTCGGCCCCGACGGGCGGCCTGTCTCGCTGCCGCCGCCGCTGCCGCCGCCTCCGATCCGCCCTCCCGCCCGCTGTTGATGTTTCCGGGTCGATGCAAACAACCGCGGTGCCCGGCCTCCCCCGTACCTCCCCGCCGGGGCTCTGCCCCTGCAGCGCAGCTCGTGCACCGCGGGCAGCCCTCGCCCCAGCAGGGGAACCCGGCACCGGGGGAGACCCCAGACCGCCGAGGGCTCGCCGTGGGCGGGATGGGGAGCCCGGGGGTGGGCGGGGAGCAGGACTTCACCTGCTCCCGACCGGCGGTAACGGCGGGGGGCCGGAGCGGCTCTTTCCGCGCTCCGGCGGGAGGGAAGTGGGGAGAGAGGGCTACTCAGCCCACTCAGGGGCGACACCGGCGTGTCCCCTCTTCGCTGAGGGCTGGTAAGGTTTCTTACGTGGGTGCCCACCACGCCGCGTCTGTGAGGCAGGAGGCTCCGCTTTCATTTATTTATTATTTATTTCACTTAGTCGCAGCACCCACTAGTGCCAGATGCTATAAAAAGCGCAGTAAAGCGGGGCTCGGAACGCTGCCGGCCGCCTCCGTGTGCCGGGGAGGGAAAGGTCCTCTCCGGGCCGCCGCCACACACCGGGAGGGCGCCTGCAAAGGGCTCCGGTGGCGGTGTGGGCACGGTTCTGCCCGGCCTGACCCTCTTTCCGGTCGTACAGGATAAAATTAGGGAAAAAGCAAATTAAGCCTTTCTTTATATTTCGAGGTGCTTTCCAGTCATGTTACACCGGCCGGTCTAAAGGTCCCCGCCAGGCAAAGGAGCGCCCGCCCCAGCAGCTCGGCTCGGCTCGGCTCCCGAGTTGCCGAAGCTTCAGGCCAGATTTCAAAAGGAACAGTTTTTTTTAAGCAGTTATGGAAATAGTATTCTGTTATAAACTCAGGGAATACCATTTTCCAGGCTTGCGATTGAAATCTCCATCAGAAAGTGCCAGGAAAACACAATTTTTTTCCATCTGAGCCCATTATACTTTTCTCCCTCCTCGCCGGGACGAGCCTCGCTGCAGGCTGGGCTCTCGCAGGAGCCGAGCTGGGCTTTGCCCCGGAGGGCCCCTGAGTGCCGAAGTGCCGGGCTTGAGTCACCCGAGTGTGCTAAAGGCCTTGGCTACAGGGGAACCCCTCCCCCTGCGCTTGCCCCGACCGTGCTCGCCCCGGGGTGCCGGAGCAGGCCGCGGGCGGCCCGCCCCGGCTGGGGAGAGTCGCCGCGCCGCAGGGACGAGCGTCCCGCTTCACTCGTGCACGTCCCCCAGCCCTTGCCCCAGCGGTGGGTACGGATGTGCTCCCGCCCCTTTGCCCAGGGCCTACAGGCGGGACAGCCACCTCGCCCCAGCCACCACCAGTGTCACCCCCCCTGCCGCCGCTCTGCCCATCTCTGCTCCGGCGGGGAGGCGAGGAGAAGCTCCCAAGTACCTGCTGCCCTCGATCCTTCGCCTCTCCCGCATGTGGTACCTGCAAGGTGGGTAAACTGTCCCACACTATTTACGGACGGCTTGATTTGCCACTGACATCAATATTAGTGCTGTCAATGAAATATTTCGATTGGCACCCTTCCCTTGGAGAAATAGGAAAGATGTGTCATGGAAAGGTTAGAAACGAAGTGATATCCCATGTGGGGCCAGAGTAACAGTGACCCTCCCGTTAATAGCCCAGTTTGAAACAGTATCATTAAACGGAGGAAAAGGGAAGGAGCGATGGGGAGGGTGCTACACCCCAGCAAGGCCATTTCCGTGTCACCAGCCGCCCTTGCACGACCCACGGACCGATCCACCAGCTCAGCCGCTGCCCACCCAGCCTCTCCTTGGAGTTAACTGGAGTTGTTCTAACTCCATAAAGCAGGTTCAACAAGGGATGCATCAGACAGTCTGCTCCAGCTGCAGCCCCCCAGGCTGAAGGGGAATTTAACTTGTTCATGGCATTAAACCTGGTATAACCACTGGCATTTTCAAAGGTAAAGGACTCCACACCTCGCTACCACACAAAGAAAAAAGCGAGGTCCTCCCACTGGGACTCTTTGCGAATTTCTTCCCAGACTAAGCAAGAAATAAAGTATTTTCTTTGACTGTCGTAGTTTGGCAATCAAGTGGCACCTTAATTTGCAGGCAGCAATCCTGACACGCAGGGCTCCCCTACGTGTTTCCTGGATTGGGTCACGCTTTCTGGCTGGACTTATTTTCTTAATCCCTTACAAAATACACTACCATGGAAGAGAACTATCGACGAGGGTTGGTGCATTTTAACATAGGTATCAGAAATGCCACAGAAATAAAGAGGGGGGATATTTTTTTCCCTTTACAAGAAGCTGCAGAACGCTTTCTGTGTCAGCTGCCTCTGGATGTAGTTTTTACAAGTGGGTGTATTCAGTGCCCTTGGAGCCCAGGGCATTGGAAGCGCCGTGCGTGCAGCCCACGGATGTCCGAGCGTGCGACTGGCATGCCAGCCACTTCTATTAAATACAGTGTAATTAGCTTCCATCCTTTCCATCCTAAAAGGCTCTCCATGCTTCACAAGCGGAGCCACAGTCAGAGCTCTGCTTGTAGCTTTTGCCCTGGCAGAATCTCGTCAACTGCAATGAACTCCTGGGGTGAAAATAGCTATGTAAAAATAAAAATAAATATAAAAAAATCTTAAAAGACATGGGTCTTGAGCTCCCTTCCAGGTTTCCGGGGAAAAGCCCGGGGAATGGAGTCCCGTTGTCCCACGCTGCGGAATGAACGCGGTGGACATAGATGAGCCCCTCGCTTCGCTTCCTCACAACTTTCTCTGGCCGGGACGTGCGGGCTCGTTGCGCCCTGCTCGAGCCTCAGCAGCAGCCTCTGCAACGCGGCGGCACCACCGGACAGGGAGGAAACTTGGGAGCCGGGGACCAGCCGGGAGGGGAGGAGGGAGCACGGGACAGGGCAGCCGCCGAGCCCGCAGCGGGGAGCCGGGAGCTGCCCCGCACCTGCCGCGGCGCGGAGGAGATGCCCGGCGGGGATGCCCCCGGGGTCCCGCTGCCGGGGCCGAAAGGCGCCGTAAGGAGCGACGCGGTGCGAAAGTTTCGGCGATAGGCAGAGCGGTGCTGGATAGCGATGCTCCGGGGGAAGAACAGCGTCCCGATTGGCAAGAGGGGAGGGTGAAGTCGGTCCCCTCACCAGCCAGACGCTACCCCTGGCAGGGCCAAGTTCAGCCCAGAGGAGCTGCGCGCGTCCCGAACCCCGCGCCCACCATCTGTCTCTCTAGAAACTTTGCCTCTGTGTTTTCAGGGCACTTTTCGCAGTAGGGGCAGAGAATGAAGCCGCGATTCAGAGCTGGGATAGCGGGGCAAGCGCTTCCCCGTAGACGGGCCGGCGGCGGCAGGGCGCCCGCCCGGGGGTGCGCGGGGTACGCGGAGCGGCAGAGCCCCGCAGCCCGGCCGCGGCGTGCCCGCCTGTCTCCGTGTGCCGGGAGCGCCGGTACAGCGCCTGGCACTGCCCGGGACTCCTTCCTTTTCCCAGGAGCGTGCGTTGGCTGCAGTGGTGGGCTGTTTACTGACCTCCCCTAGATCAAACCCCAGGATGGGGAGGGAATCCCCAAGCGTGTCCCACTGACCGGATCCCAGACGCCCTCGCCGGGAGCGGGCCCGGGCCCAGGGCCGGCGGGAAGCGGCCGGGAGCAGCGGCGCGGCCGCGGCGGCGCCGTGCGAGAGGCGAAAGAGACACCTATTGGCAAGCGGCCGCCGGCGAACCTCTGGGCCGCCGCGAGGAAACACCGGGGGACACCGCTGCCCGCCCGCCCGCCCTCCGCCCCCCGCAGCGCCGCCAGTTACCTTCCTCCGCCGCCTTCATGGTGCTGCCGAGCGGGCGGGCGCCGTCCTGCGGGGCCGCCGCCGGCCTCTCTCTCCCGCTGGATGGGTCCCGCGACGGCGGCGCGGCGGCGGCCGGCGGGGCAGCGCTTGGCATCCACCCGGCGGGGCGGCGGAGCCCGGAGCCGCGCCCTGGGCCACTGCCGGCCCCTCGTCGCCTGTCCCGCCTGTCCCGCGCCCCCCCGCCCGCCTTCACGACCCGGTGACCGGGGCCGCGCCGCCCCCGGCGTGGTAGCCGCGCCCGCGGAGGCACAGGAGCTCGCCGCCGCCGCCCCCCCGGGGACGGGGCATGGAGAGGAGGGCGGGTGTGCGTGGGGACTTCGGAAGCACTGCCCGCGCTGAGGCGACGGGACGGGGCGGCAGGCGCTGCCGCCCGCGGAGACCCGCAGGAGGGGGACGGGGGCAGTGAGTGTGCGGAGCGGGGAAGTCTCGCTCTGACGCAGGGCTGCGCGCCCGGCGCCGCCTTTTTAAAGCTGGAAAACACCCCCCCACCTCCCTTCCCCTCCCGGCCCCTCTCCCCGCCCCGGCCCCGTGATGTCAGCCGGGCCCCGGCCTTGCCGCCGGCGGGCGGCCAGCGGGAGGCGGGCACCGGCGGGCACCGACGGGCCCCGGCCGCCCGCCCCTCCGCGGGGCACGGCGCCCGCCCGGCCCCGGCCCCGCCGCCACCGCCCGCGGGGTCCCCTCAGCCTGCGGGAGCCGGGTGCCCTCCTGCGGGAGAACGGGCGGCGCGCCGGGGTCGCAAAGTGAAGGTGGGGAAAGAACGGAGACCAGGGAGCGAAAGAGGCAGGCAGAGAGAGGGGGGAAAAAAAAGAAAAAAAGGCGAGGCAGCCTCGCATGCTGAAATCATTATGTAAAAAATCGCAGGCTTCCCCCGCTGTGGAAATTTGGAAAAGAGCATCAACTGGCAGGCGAGAGAAAGGAAAATCCCATTCTGCTAAATTACTAACAGACCCACGGACTCGGTTTCAGTCTCTCCAGATTTATTATTTCTTATTATTCTGTAAATATCTCAGCAACACAGTTGTGTCTCATCACTTCGTAGTGGGGAGAAGGAGATTTCCATCCCATAGCGACTCTTCCTCCCACCTCCCATCTCAGGGATGCCCCGTCCCGGCCCCCGACGCGGCCGTGATACCCGGGCCGCGCCGACCCCGCTCCAGCTCCGCTCCTCTCGCCCCCCGCTCCCGCTCCGTCCTCCCTCTGCCCCCACAGCTGGCAGGAGGGGACCAAACTGCTGGAATGGGACGACGGCGTGCGGGGAGTTAGGGTGGTTTTGAGCATATCTGGTGTGCGAAGAAAAAAAAAAGAATCATAAATCTAGTGCTTGACACTCATGTGTGGTTGGGAATAAACCCGGTATAAAGGAAATCCTATCTGCTTCTGGGAAAGGGGAGCCCGCGGCCGGTCCTTCGGGGCGAGCTCCTCCACTTAACAGCGGTGGAAGACGGTGCCCACCAAGGAGAGCGCCCGGCGAGGAGCGCAGCACCCTCCACCGACCTCGGCCGTTCCGTCGGGCGGGGAAACTCCAAAACCTAAACCAAAAGGGCGACACTTTTCTTTCAATGAAAACTGAATGGGAAAGCAGAGGGGGAAAGCCCTCACACCCCACGGCTCCTCTCCCGGCCTCCCGCCTCCCCAGGCACCCGGCGCGGCCCGCCCGGACGTGGCGCACGCTGAGCAGCGCGACCCCAGGTCGCCGCCAGGAGGCGCCGCGGGGAGGGCGCGGGGCGGCGCTGACGGAGCGCCCCCCTCCGCCCCCGCGACGGGGCGGCCCCGGGGCGGTGCTCGGGGGGGCCGCGGTGCTCCGGGCCCACCGGGGCGGCTGCCGGGGCTGCCGGGCGGGGGGGAGATCCCGGCTGCTTCCCGGGAGGCTGGGGCGGGGGCGGGCGAGAGCCGCGCTGCTCTCGGCGGGACTCTCCTTTCCTGCCGCCCCCCTCTGCTCCCCGCCGAAATGACGGAATCCCCCGTCTGTTTCCTCCTGTTTAATGCCGTTGCCCGGACCACCGTGGCGCCGCTCCAAGGCCCCGCCAGCCGGCGCGGGCAGCCGGCGGCGGCGGCGCAGCGCGGGCCCCGCTGCCGCCCCCCGACCCCCGCCCCGGCCCCGCCGCGCCGCTCCCGGCCCTGGTCGCGGCCCCGCCGCCCCCGCAGCCCCGCGGGGCCGCCCCGGGGCCGCCCCGCCTCCACTTCCCTCGGCCCTGCGCCTCTCTCCCGCCTCCCCGAGTTTGTTTACAGCCGCTACTAGGGGAGACTGTTACACGGAGCTTATTTTGGGAGCCGGTGATGACTAACGAAGTTAAAAGGAGCTTAGTACAGAAAACAACCTTATTTTTAGACGGCTGTTGTTTCAGTGGATCATTGTAGCAAACGCGCCCTGGCGTTTCTAAAAGCCACGTCCCCGATGCCAGATCTCGTCCAGTGCTGCCACCGAGGCTCACACGCCGGCTGACCCTGTTTGCTTTGCTTCCCTACATCTCCCGCCTAAATCCTGCCTCTAAGTGCTACGGCCACCATTGGCCTTCATTATTTTGAACTTTAAGACGTTTTCTTTCAACAGATGTTAAAACAAGATAAAAAATGAAGAAAAAGAAAAGTTACGGAAGTATTTGGAGTAATTTTCAGTGACCTCTGGTGATGAGTTAGCAGGGACCAGTACTGGCCTCCCCCTTGACTTTTGAGGCAGGGCTGATGATTCTGTAGGGCTTCTTCACCTCCTAGGAAAGATGTAAGAGGCAGGTCTCCCCATTTAGCTTCCTTCCAAGCATCTCCGTGGGCCACGGCATGACATGCTGACCACCACAGCCCACATGTGGGAGAGGTCAGCAGTGGACAACAGGGAGATGTGGCTGCTACGCTGCCTCACTCCCCATTAGCCTTCTTTTCCCCGTGTGGGTATCACTGCATGCCAGTTTGGGCACTAAGACCAGACACAGGGCTTCTGCTGTCCAAGTCTAGTCCCTCACTGACCAGTCCTAATCCCTCATGGGTAAATCCCAGCAGAACTGGTGGGACCTCAGCAGGCTCTGCTCCACACAGGGCTGTACAGGCATGCACCCCAGTTAGAAATCTTCCCTTGTCACCAGTGCTGTACCTGGATATGTCTCCCCCCATCACTTCCATGCAGCCAGCCTTCTCCGGCTTTCCACAGGAATGCTTCCGCTGGGCCTTCTCTTCTCACAGTCCATGTCTGCTACAGAGAGCTGTATGGGCTCCCTGGGCAGTCCCTCTCCATCCACATGTCCCGCAGCAAGAAGGAGGGTGTGAGCTGCTGCTTCCCTTCTCTTCCCTTCCACAGAGGCGGCTGTGCTTGAAAACAAGGTGCTTGCTGCACTTATCCAGTCATTAGCTTAATCAGCTGCCCTGCTCTACCTTTCCTCCTTGGCTGAGACAGCGTGCGATGGCTTGCGTGGCCTGGGTCGGGCTGAGAAACTCATCTGTGTGGCTGCACGGCAAGGTGATGCCCGTGGGAGACAGTGTGCTCAGTGCGCTGCAGCTCGCCCAAGGGAAAGCAGCTGGGCTGGGAGAAGAGTTTGGTAGAGAAGAGGGACAGAGCAGGCCACAGAGCCTCTGCCTTAGGATGGAGCCTTTTTGGGTTCCCCCCCATTTTCCACTGCCCTGACAGCAATCAGCTTCTACTGGAGAAATCACAAGAAGAAAAAATCTGTATGTTGTAGAAGGAGAGAGGGTAGGAGTAGAAATGGAGCCTCCCCTGTCTCTCCTCTCAGATGTGAGGAGCACTGCCCCAGCATCTCAGTACTTCCCACCGCTGGTGATTGCTGGGCTGGACCCTCCAATGGTGGAGCTGCCTGTGGATCCCAGAGCTGTGTTGGCATTCCCTGTGCAGATTGGCCATCTGACACATGCTTCCTCCCAGCCACAAACATCACTTCTTTGCTCCAGCAAGGAGCCAAGTGATGCAGGCTTCAGTGAGTACTTTTTGACCACTTCTTACCCTTTCTGCTCATCTCTGCAAGCAAAGCAATACATTTGCTCCCTATTCTCAGCTCTTGCATGTAGTGTTATCTTTTAAAAAATACTGCAGAGTATTTATACAGAATGTTTTAATCACCGACGAGTCTGATTCGTGTTCACTGGATTAGTTTTGTATTATGTGAAGTTGTGAGTCTGTGCGTTCCCTCCTCCATTTTCCTTTTCTCTCCTTTTCGTTGGGCCTCAGCAGTCTGAGAGGGATGGTTTGCATGAACCTTTGCACACGGTAGCCACAGTATTTCTCTGGGAACCTCTAATTCAACGAAAACGCCTTCGTTCTCGCCCCACCAGAGGATGTAGGTTAGTAACATCGCACAACAGGCTGTGCCTGACTGGCACCCTGAGCTGCTTGCAAGACTTGGGGCAGATTGTTTCTTCAGACTGTGTCCTGTAAAATGAAAACTTTCAGCTTTGTCTGCACAAAAGTGTTTTGAAAGGAGGGTGGGGGGAACCTCTCTGTCCAGTGTTTACCAATATAATTTCCTTACAATAAGTGCACGGAATCCCATAATCCAAGATACGTATCAGAAAAAGCCACCCATGCTCTGCACAGAATTTTTGTCCTGTTTTGGGCTTCTTTCCCTTATATCCTTAAAGTCTTTCATCTTTAACATTCATAATACTGGCCACCTCCTTAGGGTCTACATGCCCATCTTTTGGGTCTTGGCAGCTTCAAAAGCATCAGCATCTGTTCAGAATTTCATTCATTGTAACAAAAGATTTATAAGTCTCAAGCCTCCCTAACCGAGGCCCTAATTAAAGTCTTTCTAGTCCCTTACTTTGAAAATTGTAACAAGATTTGCTGGAAACTGAGACAGCACATGGCCAGTGTTTATGGCTGGTACAGCACCATTTTGAAAACCCGTCCATAAACCTTTCAAACAAGGCAGGGAGCACACCTGAGCAGTGGCCGGCTGCTGCCCAGAGTTAGAACCTGGTGCAAAGGCAGAGACTGGGTTCAGCCTCCCATCCCCCTGACACAGCCTCTTTCACAGGCTGCCAGAAATCATTTCACCACTTTTAAGGTGCATTGCACTTAGCAGGACAAATGCCAGAGGAGGAATTTTGTGTGCTTGAATAATGTTGTAATTTACCTTATAACTGGTCTCATTACAACGCTGAGTGCTCTGTTGATTTACCTGGCTTTTGATTTAGTGGACTCTTTTTAAACGGCAATTTAGGAATGCAGCCAGTGATTGCAGGCAAAGGACCTTAAACCTTTTTGGAGCTACAGTCATCTGTTCAGACACCAGCTTTTTAAAATCAAGACAGACATCAGACAGCCACACCAGACCCATATACAGAAAGCTGTGACTGAATTAAGCGGAGACATTATTTCAGAGAAGTAATTTCATAATGATACACACTGCATCAGTGCCCCTTTGTTTCCTTTTGAGTTTGCCCCATGCACAAACCCAGATTGTGGGCAGGCACAGGGCAGAACCCTTGCTGCTGGCTGGGGTTGATGTGCAGCATCTCCTCCCTGCAGCTGCCCCAGCTGAGGTGGGTGCCAGCAGTGGGCTGAGTTCCGTCTCTGTTGTGTGACGCTGGGGTCACACATGGCAATTCATGAGCTCTCTTCACACGGCAAAACAACCATCAACAATGAAAATACCGATGCTCAGCCTTTCTTCCTGGACCCTGCCGATGGAATGTGCAATGCAGGGTGGTTAAAAAATAAGAGCATGCCTAACTCTCTATTTGTACTTGTGCAGTATTGCCAGACTTTCCAAGAAATAGTGACAAGGTTTTGTACCAGGCAACGTATTCTACCTCTGGAAATATTTAAAGTTTCAGAATTCCCCAGTTGCTGGTACAGGGGGTGGTAACACATTTTTTGCCTTATTCTAAAGTACTTAATGAAGGGAAGGCTCGTTGGGTACACAGGGACTCAAGCTGGCAGCAGAGCAGACCCTTCTCCGTGAGAAGGGAAACATCAGATTTACGATGTCTGTGGCAGACTGGGACCTGTGGTAGGGATCAGTTCCTGCACACTGTGGGGATGGCGGCTTTCACCTCATCCATCCTCTGAGGCACGGGATCACACCTTCATTTTCAGGCACTGCAAAGCATTTTTTTTTTCCCAGAAGCCTGTTTCATCTGAAGGAGTGGAATTGCTGCAGGAGGCTTCATGGAAGTGGTGACCCAGGAAGATGGACACAAAGTTTGGGCCGTCTGCATGTGCAGAAGTGTTGGCTCACTCAGCAGTCCAGGGGCCAGTGGTTGAGTCTGGATGGTCAGGAATCAGGAAAAGCTGCACATGCCCTTCCACTGCAGAAGGGTCTCCTTTCCCTCTTGCCTAGCCTGTAAGCTCTACATCCCCTGGAAAGTCTGCTTGTAGCGACAGGCTCCTGTAAGACCTTCTCATTCTCTACCCTCTGCCTGTAGTTGGTGCCTGTGTGCATCTCCCCCCACAGCCTAGAGGAGCCCTAGAGTGAGCTGATTTACTCCAAAGGCAGCATGTCCTGAGCTGTGGTCACAACCAAGTACCCTGTGAGCCCAAATATGTATTCAGCCACCTTCACTTTCATGCATATGGAAGCATCTCCTTTTAGATCCAAGGCTCCATGTCCCACTGCACAGAACAAGGCCAACAGCAAAGTGCCCTTTGTAGCCTTCCTCTCTGTATTTGGGGACTGGCCTCTTTCATACTTCAAGTTTACTGCTGAGAGCACCTGTTGGGGTCCCTCCCCTGCCATGGAGCCCTGGGAGAGGGGCCCTGAGGGCACAGACACGGGGCTTCCCTGTCCCTGCTCAGCCTCGTTCCCATTGGTTGGTTTGTGTTCCCTGCGCGGGCAGAAGGACCCTTGGTCCCGTGACTGGAACAGTTCCTCGGCAGAGCTCCGGCCATGCGGCTGGAGAAATAAACATCTCTGAAACATCTAGCAAGAATCTGTCTGTCCATATATATTTCCTTTCCACGGGACTCCTGGTTTGATATATGCGTGTTGCAGGATCCCCACTGCAACAAATGGTGGAGAATTGTGAGCAGAACGATCCCCGATCCCTAAGCGACTGATTTGTGTGAGTAAACCCTGGAAACTTTGGATTCCTCTTCTTGGTTTTGCTTTGCTATTCCATATCTAAACTATGGAGGAACCGTGGGAAGACTCTTGGCTCTCAGAGCCGCATATGGACATTTATCTTAAACTTAAAATGATTCTTGAACAACGATTTGTGAATTTTAGCTTGATTCAAGCTCAAAAAGAACTGAAACACTTCCTGGCATGGTTGTTTAAGAACTTTTTCTATGTTTCTTGGGATTTAATTCTTACCAAGGGCTTTTGGAAAACCGTTTGGACACAGTTAATATTTGAGTCAAAATATATGCCGATGGAAGAATATTTTCGTGAATATTATTTAGTTACCGAGACTGTTGAGCAATGTCAGCTGTGTCCTGGCGAAGGGAAGCCTGGCTCAGGGACCGTGCGGCCCAGGCCACGTGCACCGAGCGCTCTCCGAGCAGCAGCGAGGCAGTTCCCGCGCGCGGGCGGAGCCACGCGAGCCGCAGTGTCGGTGGCGGAGCGAGGCGCGGCGGGAGCAGCGGGACCCGGCGGTGCCCACCCGGCCCCGCGCAGCGCGTGGTGGAGCGAGCCCCGTGAACGCGCGACCGAGAGGGGCGGCGCGCGGGCGGCGGCTGGCGGCGATGGCGGTGGAACGGAGCCGCGCCCAGCCGAAACGCGCGCTGGAGCAGGGCGCGGGGGAGTCATCGCTTGGGGGCCCGGCCGAGATGTGGGTGCAGCACCCGGCAGCGGCAGCGAAGCTGCGACCAGAGGAGGCGACGCACGGAGAACTGAGCGGCGTGGCCCGGCCCGGCCCACACAGCCCCGAACGCGACCCCGGGAAGAGCGCGCAGGCACCAGCAGCCCCGACAATTCCAACACGGGAGCGACCGAAGGAGAGAGCAAAGACGCAGCGAGACAGAAAACAGCAGCCACTCGGAAAAAGGAAAAGATCATAGTAACTAAGATCTTAGGCATAGTAAAATGGTATAATGTTAAGCAAAATTATGGTTTTATAACAAGGTGTGACAACCAGCAAGACATATTCGTGCATAGAACTGCTATTAAAAAGAATAACCCTGAAAAATACATCCCAAGCTTGGGAGATGGAGAGGTGGTGCAATTCAAAATTATACGAGGTAGAAAAGGGTTACAAGCATCGCAGGTCACTGGGCCTGATGGTGTTCCTGTAAAAGGCAGTATATATGCAAAAAATCGTAGTCATGTTAGACAGTATCTCCATTGTAAGTCCCCCCTACAGTCTCCCTTTCCTAATCCCACCTTTCCCTTTTACCCTATGTCCTATTACCCCCAGTGTATTCCCAATCCGTTTTTTCATCCATGGTTTCCCTCACAAAACCATGCTTTTGCCAACTGTTTCCCCAAAAATCCCTTTTCAATGCCGAGTGGAGGATGAAAAGGGGGAGGGAAGAAGTTAAACCCTCTCCTGCCTCAGTTTCCCCACAAAGCATGCTCAGAGAATTCTGTCTCCCTTCTGTCAGCCCTAAGATGTTCCACAGAATCTGACTGGACATTTAAAGACTCAGGAGGGTGGCTTGTTTTGTTTTGAAACTGTTCTTGTTATGTTTATCCAGTTGTTTTCATTCTCCTTTTATTAAAATAAAACGGGTGAGGTGTTGGGGTCCCTCCCCTGCCATGGAGCCCTGGGAGAGGGGCCCTGAGGGCACAGACACGGGGCTTCCCTGTCCCTGCTCAGCCTCGTTCCCAGTGGTTGGTTTGTGTTCCCTGCACGGGCAGAAGGACCCTTGGTCCCGTGACTGGAACAGTTCCTCGGCAGAGCCCCGGCCATGCGGCTGGAGAAATAAACATCTCTGAAACATCTAGCAAGAATCTGTCTGTCCATATATATTTCCTTTCCACGGGACTCCTGGTTTGATATATGCGTGTTGCAGGATCCCCACTGCAACAAGCACCCTCACTGCCACACGGAATGAAAGACCCGATGTGAAGCCCTGGATTCCCTGGCTGCATCATGAGCCCTCTTTTCCAATATCTCAGCTGCACTATTATTTACTTGTCAGACTGCTGCTATTCCTACCACTTCTCAGCACCAGCAGTCTTTGCCTTCATTAGTTTCCTCCTGCTCTAGTTCATTAAACCTGCATTTAAATGTGCTATTGGTTCTCTCTAAATGAATAACCTTCCATTTTGTAATATTGAATTCCTTTGTATTAGCCTGTTCCCCCCAGTGTCTCCAAATCCTCCTGTAGTCTAGTGCGTTCCTGAAATTTATCAGCAGCCTCCCCTCCTATCATGATGTCATCCGCATCTGGACACCCGGCACATCGCGCCAGCCTCGGGCTCATTTGTACAAAACTCTTAAACAGAACAAGTGCGGGCTCCAAGCCCCGGGAGATCTGCCCTGTAAGTTCTCTTCTGGTGCACGGTGCTATTTATTACACGTCTCTCTTCCCTAACCCAAGTTTATCCTCCTAATATTGATACTCCAATACTTGTATACATTTTACTGACCTCATTTTCTGAGGCAGAGTCAGTAACCTAGTTAAACTCCAGCAAACACGAAATCATTGCTTTAAACTTTTCTGGGCTCACCTTCACAAAGTTTATGAATAGGATTTGGACTACTCGAGCAGCAATTTTGACTATGGTCCCTTGTGCCAGATGCTTGCATACACCAGTCGCTGCTCTCCCTTCTCCTGTACTTGCAGCATGATAGGATAAGCCAGGGGATGAGAGGTATTGAGGGAGAAATTAAATATTTTCCAGGTGATGAAATGTGGTGCCAAGGTTTTATTCCCTCACTTGTGGCTGTGCCCTATTGAGGAGCAACCTTTACATCTGATGTAAAGTAGGTAGTGAACTAAGGTCCAATGGTGTAAAGAAATACACTCTCCTCTGCTAATAGTTTCACCAAACTTTGAGCAGCCCAGACTTTCCAAAGACAGGTGTCTTGGACAGGGATGAAGCTCAGAGCTTTTCAACCTAAAAGATGAAATGGTAAGAACTGTGTGCTATTAGAGATGAAGGATTATGATGGGGTTGGTGACACAGATGTCTCCAGCTGCAATGTCCTACTTCAGTAGCAATGGCAAGATTCAGATACAGCATTTAGTGGTGCCAAGGTCATGGCTGAGCTCCACCAGCTGTGGAATCAGGGGCACCTTGGTGGTAGGCTGACTTTGATCCCAGTTCCCAGCACAACTCTGTGCTATCCTGCCTGCTCTGTCTGTCCAGGGATGCCAGAGACCTTGGCTAATTCTGGTTTCTCACAGAAATGCCCCATATCCATGGGGATTTCTGAGAAGCACTTCAATCAAGCTGGCAGAGACAGAAGCTTCTCTTGGCAAGACTGGGCTTTTAAAATACACCATTTTCATGGCTTGAATTTTATCTCCCTCATTCTTTTCACACCTTATTCCATGCACAATGTGAGTTTTCTTTACTGGGGTGATTTGACTGAAGGGGCCAGCAACCTGTAAGGGATTGCCAGACTCCTATAGTTTGGTCAAGGATAGGTTTGGATGTACAAGCCCAAAGCCTTTGTTCCATTAGAAGCATTCCTGTTTTGTGACATCCGTACATGCTGAAGTAGCTATCTTGAAGAACAAATACTGAAAATTAAAATCTTCTTGAGTCAAGCTTCCTCATTAGCAGTCTGCCTGGCTAGACTCTACCTTATTATTTTTTGCTGGTGTGTAGCTGTAAAGAGAAAACCAAGGAGAAAAATAGGCAATTAAAATGCATTAAATTGATTTCTAAATGAGTATGCAGAACCAGAAAGTCCCAGGAAGAACCCCATCTCTTTGTTTGCATCTGTTGCTGTATGTAAGAGTGCAAATTCACTAGCAACTAGAACAAGACACATTTGCAAACATTAGTAGGGTCAAACTTCCATCTAAGATCCCTCAGTTGAGTCTCTGAAAACCAAATGTGTTAAGTCATTGCAGTTGCTTGGCATGCAATGTAGAGCAGGACCTTCCAAAAGCCATGGAAAAGTTTTTCAGGATGAACACAGCCCCCAGCAGTCCAAATATGAGACTCTCCCCTCTGCAAAGCCAGAGAATCTTTTTCCTTGTTGCTAAGAAAAATGCCAAAAACCACCTCATGATTCTTCTGCTCTAAACCGTGCTCCAGTGCAACAGTGAAACCACGAGTGTTGTGAAACCCCACCACCTCCCAACACCAGGCTCTGCATCTGCATTGTGCCTCAGGTCTCACCAGCAGACTCTTCCATGCCAAGTTAATGCGGATACATCAAATGCAACCCTGGAACAGTTACAGAAAACTGTGAAAATGATACAAATAAATCTCTTGTCCTTTGCTTCCAGGACTTTGCTTTCATTACTATCTTCCTCCAAGAGTCCAATTAAATTTATTTTCAGATGGCTGATGGCTTTTTAAGCATACTGAGTAAATTATGAAATTAAAGAAACCACTTAACTGTGGTGTATGAGAAGGAGGCTGCCCACAGATGTGCGTGTGGTGCAAGAGAACTGCATGGACAGATCTGTGCAGACAGGAATGCCTTTGTTAAGCTATGAGGCAGAGCAACGGCAGAACAACCTCCCAGAGCTGGATCTATCCACCAGGCTGATTCTGAGGGAAGGCAGGTGTGAAAAGACAGACTAAAGACTGGGCCTGAAAATTGTTTCATGGAGTTGTTTCACAGAAATTCCCTTTGGGACTTCAGCTGAAGAATCAGTCACCAGAGGTGAGTCTTTGAGGTGATAGCCATTTGTGTTTACTGCTCAAGGGCTGCTGCCTGCTTGGCTGCCCAGCACTGATGCTCTGAGCAGTCCACAAGGACTGTGCCACAATGCAATTCTCGTGGTGTTTCTCAAGTTACATTGAGTCAAAGCTGTCAAGTCTGGAAGTCTGGGATTTGGCTCCAAGTTTCTCTGGCTGCACTCCAATAAGTGGATGCAGACCAATTTCACAGAAGCGGCCAGCAACTTCTAGCAGGACCAAGAAAGGCCATTCCCACCCACTGTAGCCTCTCCTCCTCCCTATGGAAAGCTCCTTCACTAGCTGCTGGGCTGCAGAGCACCAGCACTACACAGAGCTGGGAGCTCCTGCCACTGTTCTCTGAGAGCCAGGTATAGAGTGACCCATGGGATAAGGCAGACTGAGACCTCAGAAACTGCATGCATGGGCACATACAAACACAGGGGTATCCCCTCTGTTCAGAGTTCATGGCTAGCTAGACTTGGTGATCTCAGGGAAAAACTTTGTCTGGCAGAGGCATTTGGAGGGTGACCACTGCCTGGACACAAAGCCCAGTGAAAGACTTCTTATACCCTGGGACTGGTTTGGATGAACAGTATTTAAGGCTGGTTATCAGTGGCAGATCAGAGGAGGGTAAAGGCAGGGTAGTAAGAGATCAGTTTGAGATAACTGTGCAGGGGCCAAAGCATGGGCTCACATTTTAGTGATGAGAGTCTTTCAGGAACATTGTTTTGAAGGTCTGGAGTGGGGCAGGAGAAGGCAGGGAAAGGGCTGCCATAATGTTGGTTCAGAGACCACACCACAATGCTGGGTCTGGCAGAGGAGCCCTGTGGAGTTTGTTGATTCAGAAGTGGTGAGGAGGGGAGTGTCTTGCTGAGATAAAACATCCTGTCCTGCTAGGAGCATGGGATCATGTTGCTTCTGATGCTTGGCACTGGTGGTTGGCAAATCTGGCAAAAAGTGGTTAATGAGGGCCCTGACACAAAATCTGTCCTGACCCAGCTGCCTCCACCATCCAGAGATTATCACAGTAAACACTTTATGGGGTAGTTGCCTCTTAAGGGCTTTTTCTCCTCCCTTCACCCAATTAAAAGTTCAATAGAAACCACAAACTTGCCTCAGAGGGCAAGGGCTCTGAATGCCCAAGATTTTGGTTTGAAGCCAACCTGGATGGACTGCTGGCAGAAGCCCCTTCACCTTTCAACACCCACACTGGTAAATAAATTAGCCTGTCAGGTGGAGACTGCATCCTCAGTGGCAGGACTCGGGGTGATGGTGTTTGACAGTGACTAAACTGGAAATAAACCCTTTCCATAACACTGATTTCTGTCTCGTCTAAAGATTTAAGACTAAACCATGCAGGAAACTTTCTTTCCCATACTGTGGAAACACAGTTTTAGAAAACGAGCACTGCGTACCTTTAAAGAGGGATTTTTTCCTTGGCTTTGATGACCATGGAGGTAGAATTTTATTTATTTGTTGGCTTGCACCGCCCCCTTCTGGCTTATGTAAAACCACCAGCTTTACTAAGAAACTTTCCTTTGGAAGTAAGAGTAAAGCAAAACCCCCTGTGTTTACGGATGTTGACTCTTATATTCTTAAACGCATCCATCATTCAAAATGAAACCGAGCCCACCTTTGGAAAGCACGGATGCTGAACGGGAAGGGAAACGATGCAGGTACTGCTTCCGACTGGATAAAAGGAGCTGGTGGCTGTGAAACTGGGTTGGCATGGAGAGTTTGTGCAGACGTTCTCTCCCCACCGCCGGCTCCCTAGAACGAGTCTACAGCTATTCAGTTATAACGCTGTGCTAAGAAGCTTCAGTTCTATCGCTCAAATTCCACACTAATCACTTCTGACAGTGCTGGCTGTGCGTTCCATGGACGAGACTAACAAGAAGAGTTCGAGCAGTTCACGGGTTGGAACACAGCTACAACAAAAGGCTGATGGCCAGGAAACTCCCGGGGCAAGGGAAGGGGCAGAGCAGCAGGGCACCCGCTCAAACCTGTACCCAGACACGGCACCAAGTCAGAACTGTGCACAGGACAGAAGCCCCTGTAGGTGTATTTCCTATACTCAGCAGTGCACATGTTTGTGTAAGATTGCAGTAATCTGGAGGATGAGAAGAAAATTGAGTGTGAGGTACAGAATTACACCAAAGTTAAGCAGGTAACTTCTAGAGTGATCACGTCTGAGTACAGCAAAAATTCACACTTTATTTTCTTGTAAAAAAATTCAAACCCAAGTGAAGCAGTCCCTAAGGTGATGTGCCATGCAAAGAAGGAGGATGGTCAAGTCTCAGGTTAAAAGTGAAGAAGTCCTTCCTTCATGCCATGTGTAAATGACACTATCAGGCCCCCACATGTCCAAAATTTTAAATCAGTAGATTTACCACCCTGATGAAAATTCTGCCTCCTTCTAAGAAACAGGTACCATTTCTGCCCTCCCAACTCATGTCAGGGATGCCCTAGGACCTTTCTCCTTACAGGCTAGTCCTAGCCTTATCTCACTGTCTCTCACTATTATTGTTGTATTTTCTCACTTCCATGCATTCTCAATGATGGCAAAACTTCTTCCTGTGTCAGTCTCTTAATGAGTAAAGGGGGGTCTTTCTCTCTGAATAACCTGTATCATTATCTCCAGCATCCTACTTGGCTCCATAATGTAATACCAATAACAATTATCTATTTGTTGCTCATGTACTGTGGTCTATTCCCTTCCAGCTGAGCATTGTGGTTGACAGTTTGTCAAGAGACTGAAGGCTTGTACAGTGAATATTTAGCATTTTTTGGAAACAAGGCTCCTACTTAAAAACCAAACATCTTAAAAATAGGAGCATTTCAAATCACCAGTCACTTCTGGTGGAACAGACTGGGAATAGTAATTGTTGTATGGGCAAAATGATGGAAATTATCAGCTTTCCCCCTTACCTCACATCTCAAGTTCTTAGTTCCTGCCTCAGGTTTTGATATTCTCATTGAAATTTGTGTCCTATGAAGCTGATTAACTGCTGTATTTCAGACTTGTAAGCAGCTCCCCTTTTTTCTTTCCCTTAAGAAGACATAAAGTTCCCACATTTTTTTATGCCTTGGAAAAGTATCAAACCAAAAAGGAGGGACATGAAGTAGAAGAGCTGTGAGATGTCTGCAACTCAAACAGGACTGGCAGGTAACAAGAAAGACTATAGAGAAGCCTTTGTTTTTCCTGTTTTCCTTGAGTCGCTGGAGGGCTCTATCTGGTGTCTTCCTTCCAAAATTTCTCCCTCACTGCCAGTATATACTGGCATATATTGAATTCAGCTTGCCTGAAAGCAGCTCAGCCACAAGCAGCTGCCTGGTCACTCTCTTCACATGATCCCCTGATGAGTCTCCCTCATGGAACTTGTGTCCCATCTTTAAAAATAAATATAACACAAATAAATGAAGTCTTGACTGTAGTCACCAACCCTGACCCACACGCAGATGTGACTGTGCTTGAGTCAACAGCAACAAGATCACCAGGCTGCAATTTCAAAGAGGCCCCAGACACTCAGGTTACTCAGAGGGGAACACCACAAGCAGGAATGGAAGGTGCTGATGAATAGCAAGGGCAAAGACATGGCCAATCAAATGATCAAAACACAAACAGGATGGTTTGCAGGAAGAGCAAGGAAGACCTCCTGATATCGCCAGGTGATGCCAAGTGACTTGCTATGAGCGCAGGGTCAAAGCAGCACGTTGTGCGTAGGGGCTGGCTGTGCCTGCACACTGAGCACTGCGTGGCACAGGGCGGCACAGGGCCAGACAGACAGCGCCATGGACTTGGCTCAGGGCTCCTGCAAGGTAGCTGCAAGCAGCCTTCGGATCTTTGTCCATAGGGCTGGGAGGTGGAAGCTGCAGAGGGCTGCACGGATCCTGCCACATGGCACAGTCTGGATGTTCCATTGCACTGTCCAGTGTAGCACAGGGTGGAGGGGTGACTGTTTTTGTTGGGCCTCAGGCAAAATGAAGTTTCCCCCATGCTTTCATTTTCTCCCCCTGCCTTTTGCCTCTGAAGGCATTTCCAGTGTCTGACCAGAACATGTGAAGTTCTGCACTTTCGGACATCTGTGCGCCATGCCCTGAGGTAGCTGCCTCGGGCAGTCTTTGCTGTAAGAAGCCTTTCCTTGTTTCTCCAGCAGTGAACTTCATCACTCACAGTGATGATATGTCTGAACTGGCAGAGTGAGTTACCTGCATGTCAAGAAGAAAGACTCCTGTGCTGCTGCGTACCAGATCAGTGACTGCGGCTGGCTCTGTGTTACAGCTGAGCTATAACCTTGTTCTCCCTCCTCACCTGCCATCTCCAAGTAATTGCTTTTGGACAGATGGCAAGCTGGCAGCGTGGTTATGTGACTGCAGCTTGGTTTCTTCCCACTCTCCCCCAAATCTGCTTCAGGTATACAAAGAGAGCTTATTTTTCTCCTCCCTGCTTCCCTTCCAGCACTACAAACCAGTTTACACAGAAGTCAGTTGTTTCAACAACTGGAGAACTGCTCAGGCTGGGGACTACTTTCACCAGTGTTTCCCAGTATTCCAGTGGGCACAGCTGGACCAAAGCAGAGGTACCTTGCTATGGTTGCCGTTATCAGGGTAACATGACAATGCAAGTGCAGTGCGACAGCCCATCCTGGCCATTCCTGGTCAGGAAAAATCAAATCTCTTCTAAAGCAAGCAGGGCCAGACTGATGTCCGAGCTAGGCAGAAATGCACGGCATTTTGACTGTCTGGAATTGTTTCTTTCAGGCAGGTGTTCCCAAGACGGGTTGTTAAAAACATGATTTCTTTCAGTAGTTCCAGGCATTCAGGTGTGACTCTCACTTTAAAAGGCTTATTTTCTTTAAATGTTTTTGTTTTTTGTTCTTTGTTTTTTTTCAAATAAGATTTGCCATGTAGGTTTATTGTTTGGGGTTTTTTCTCTGAAGTCTGCACAAGTTAAGGGCATCTAAAACCTAAGTTGCTGTGAGCAGCAGATTTTTCCATCCACCTCTTATTTAATAGAATCATACAATAATTGTAAATTAAAGCACTTCCAAATTCTCAAATCTTAAATCTTGGCACCCTTCACTATAACATCCAATTTCTGAGCAAACAGAGATATCCTCATATGTTGCTTTCAACTTTCAACCCTCCATGTATAATGTATAATACCAGAAAATTATGCAAAAGGACCTACCAGAATTAAAACTAGCCATGCACGGGTAGGAAGGTAATGTGAAGGCCTCCAAGTAGGATATTTAAAAAAATCAGATTAATAATTCAGTAACTTGAAATATTTTACTGTTTTCTCACATGAAGATCATGCAAGAAATTGAAAGGCAACTATAAGGAAGGCAAAACCACTACAGCCACAGGGTAAAAGTTTCAAAGCCATTAAATTTTGTTTCCCTTCACCTCCTTCCTAGAATTTGATAAAATTGTATGTGCACAGGTTTGTTGTATTTATTTATTTTCAATCACAGATTGTCCACAATTGCTTTAGTTGTATTTGGATAAGTGTAAGTATGTACTAGACCACGTCCGTGTCACCTGTCCTGCTCATGACACTCACATGGAAAATTACCTTCTACAACTGGGATAAACTCCGTTCAGCTGGGATTGAGATAACCAACAGACATATTCAAGTGACTGTCATAGAAGAGTCAGTACCCTGATTAAGGGAGAAGTACTCAGGGAAGCAGAAACTGTGGGAGGAAGTGCCTATGTAGCTGTGTTCCTGCAGATCCATTTGGAATTCAATGGCAAGAGGAGGCAGCAACCAGCAATTACACACAGGGGAAACAACAGCTCATCTTCCTCTATTGAGCACATGCAGCATAGAGCTTTTCCCCAAGGGAGCATCTTGACTGAGAATTCCCAGATCTCTCCTTCAAGTAGGCAATAGATAATTGCAATAAATACAAAACATATGTACATACACTTAGCCCTTACAGGTCTGCTCATCCATTAACAACCCCCAGCCTTCCAGCCAGGAATTCATTTTCAACAGACTTTTGAAGTAGTTATCTATAATTTGCTTCCACACAACGTGTGTTTACTTTGCAAAATCAAATTCATGCTTAGAACTCGGAGCAAAACACAGAGGGCCCATGGAAAAAACTAGATGTGTATATTACAGAGAAACAATGGAAAGCAGCTCTACAAATAAGAATTACAATGGTCTATTTTGTGTACTGCTTGCTTAAAGCTACATGATCATTATAACCAAAGCTCTTTTTATTCTTAGCAGTTTTGTCAAGAGCAGAGGAAATAAAGATAGTTTACTGCCAGAAGAATAAAGCTAGGCACATAAATACTTATCATGTATCACAGCTATAGAACACAGTATCTCCACAGAGCAGATGATGATCTTTCTCATAGCTCAGTAATGCATAAAGGCTAAATTCCAAAGGCAAAATTCCTCAAGCCTGCTTTTTTTGAGCAATTTAGAGGTTTACTATTGCCGATTACCATCTCACATTGAAAGCGTGCTGGAGGAGAGGAGGAGACTACAATCAGGAGAAACTGCAGCTGCAGTTCTGCTAAAACCTGGTCAGGGGTGGAAGAATAGAGCAGAATTTGTCAACTCCACTGCAGAGCGCGCTCTCATTATTCTGTTCGTGGCATTCAGTTTTCACCACCTCTGCTGTAAAATATTTTGATCAAAACTATGGTTTTGGTCGATGAAGTAGTGAATAGGTCTTTCAGTGCAATTGCCTATTTGAAGTGGATTTTGTTGGCAATTGGCTGAGCAAATTCCCACTTGCAATAACAGCTGTGAACCCTGCTGAGGGCATCTGTTGGGTAGTTAATACTTGTTGGGAAGTATCTCGCTTTAAGTGTGTTTTGTTTACAAAAGAAATTCCTACGCTTTTTAACACAGTGTTAAAGACATTGTGCCTCCTGTTTATTTACATATAATGTTCGATCCGTGTTGTCTTTGTTCACTTGTACTGATTTTCCTCCCTACGGGGGGCTAACATATCGAAGGGCTTTTTTGATTGCCTTCAAGTTTCAATTGAGTTATAATAATAAAAGCCTAGATACAGAAAGGTTATTCAATTAAGTATTATAAGACTGCTGACCCAATTTTTTCCTTTCTAGCCAGAAAAAATAAGGAGAAACTCCATGGAAGGTAAAATTGAAATGGATGTCAGTGTAAGCAGGACTTACAAGAACAGTTTCTGCATCAGTGGCAAGAGCAGGACAGCCTGATCTCCTTCTGTGGCTGTCATTTTTTAAGGAGAACTGTCCATCCAGAGCCCACATACTCTGCAATAAAATCCTTTGCCCTGGAGGAGTTGTTGGAGCCACATTAATAGCACTGGGCATGTGAAGGGATGCAAGTGTGAAACAGATGTAAGCCTCTTTCGTATTACTTTGCTGATATAAAACCCAGGAATAGGCAGCTCTGCAAAAGCAGGAAAAGGGGTCACAATGGGTACCTCTGTTAACGGCCCACCTCCAAAGCCTCTAGGGAAGTCTATACTGCCCCTTGTACAGTGAGCCACCAGCTCACCAGCACTCATGAATATGCAACCCAGGGTGGATCAGGCTCCAACAGTTCCAGCCTCCAGTGATGAAGGAACCCTCCAGTGTACCCTATAAGAGCAATATCTAGGGAAATCACCTCCTCTCCATCTACAGAAGCTGATCCTCATGACAAGCAGCTGTTTAACTGCGTAAGTGGCTATCAAAATTCTTGCTTAAATACCTACAGAAATGCTGTCCGGTCTAAAAAGATTCCCAACTGCAGAGCTCCATCTTTCATACATGTTTTAAATGGAGACTGAAGAAAAGTTTCAGCTCACACTCTTGCAGATGGAAGGTAAGACATTTGTAATACAGGCTTGCTCAAGTGGAAGCAGCTCATCAAGACAACAAACACTTCCAGTGTATATACAAAAGCAATGGCACATTTTTTTTACTTTGAAAGTTTAGGGAGAAAACAGGAGAATTAGGTTAGGAGTAAACAGCTGAATTCTGATTGCATGAGTCAGCAAGCTCAGTTTGAACATAAAAACATTGGTGTAAACACTCACATTCATGGACGAGTGCTACAGATTTAATGTTAGGTATGCAAGGATTTAATTTATCTTCCATTTGCAAACTAATACCTTGTGTAGCAAAATGCTTTCCAGTGGTTACATGAACACGTAATTTTGGAATAGCATCAGAAAAAACTAAGAAAATTACCAGTACTCTCTTTTTTTGCAGGATCTCTCCTTTCCCTCTTTTCTTCCATCAAACTACATTGGAAATCTAGGTGTTCAGCTCATGTGCTTGTTAAACATGGTCCACATACTGTTATGTAAGTTACTTTGGTGAAGATGTATTTCCTGTTCACACCTTGCTCCTCCATTCTGTCCCAGTCCTGAAATTGTTTTCCAAATATGTTTTCAGAGAGACATGATTACCATTTCAGAAATACGTGTCTGACATAAGAGCTCACAAAGTAAACATTTGTTTAATACCAAATAAATCTAAGGTCCTTCTGGGTGTAACTTGCAGAGCCAAGGCCTAAATCTGTTTATGTAAGCTGAACCTCAAAAGCAAGGTAAGTCACTTGAATCAGGCTTCCACAATCCTTAAAATAAATGTGAGCTGAAACCGGACCTTTGCTGTATATTGGAAATATTAAGGAAGCAGGACTTTAGAGAACTGACTCCACTTTTGAAAGGCTTATAGCTGTGCACAGAACCTATACTTTTGCTATCACACTAACCTTAAGAGTTTTAATGCTGGGAATTAATATACCTACCCTTAAGTTCTGTACCCATGGGTATGATTGTGTCTCATACAGCTGTATTACAGTAACACTATCGCTTTCATGCTGTTAATTCAATTTCTGTTTTTTTCCTCACTTTCTGCCTAATGTCACAGATGTTATGTATAGATGAAAGACAACCAACTCTGAGCTTTTGCTTATCTCCTGGATCTTATGCATATGGTTGTGAGCCCACAGTGTGTACGACAAAAAAGTCTGAAGAAAATGCCACCAACATTTCAGAATAACTGCACACTGGTGACTTTTCTTAATTGTTTGAAAGTAATTACCACTTATTGGGGAAACCAGAAAACTAAAGCAAATCAGTGACAAAAATACCACAGAACTAAACTAAAAATGTAAATCAGGAGTATCCTGGCAAAACCACACCAAATGCAGAAAGGCTCTGCTAATACGCAAGAACAGTGACATCTTGTGGGGATTTACAGAAGCGAGTTCACAGAGGTACAGGGCAGTCTAGTCTGTGATGTCGGGTAATTAAAGGAAACTCTACTTCAGTAGTTTATTTAATACATGTACCACTAATATTTGGTAGAAATTAGGCTTTATTGCTTTTATAATGAGGAATGGAAATTAAAAAAAGCAGATAAATAGCTACTTAGAAAAACTTCGAAAACAAAAATTAATGGAGTGGGGTGGAGTCCAAAAAGCTCTGCAGCCGTTTCCTCTGCTCTCCCAGGAAGTAGTTACATTTATCACTTAAATATTACTCATCCAAAATAATAATGGCATAAGGGAAAAGAGACTAAACGAGGAACTATATTGTAAAGGCATACAGTCAAACATAAAAATGACATCCATATTAAGTGGTTTTTAAAAACACACACATAAATATTTAATAAAGAAAGCATGGATAGTTATGTTGTTCCTTTCCACTGATTAATAGACTATGCCAAATTCATTATATGTACTTCTTGAGAAAGCAAAGTTATATCACAATGGAAAATTAATATTTCCTACTTGCCAGTACAGTATGCAAGATCTGGACCCTTCAGATTGCATCAGAGTATTTGAGTTTCTGGAACAAATCTTCAGCTGCTATAAAGTGTCATAACTCAGCCAAGATACTCAACTCTGACAGCTTACAAGCAAAAATGTTTTGATTTTTTTTTTTTTTTGACAAGTTTGCACCCAAACAAAGTTATAAAAACATAACATTTACAACTTGGAAGATGACAGATTTTCCTACCATGATGTTCATGTGTTTCTCTTATTTTCTTTTACCTGAGTAACCTACGTAAACAGATTACAAGGCAATTTAAACATATTAGCTAATACAAGGTTTACTGGACTTCTCATATATAGAAATGTACTTTGACACTATTTGCAGTTTTACAAATACAAAATGAATAAGAACTTTAAAACATATTTACTGAGCAGCCATGTTTTGATATCTGTACAGATCAGTAAGTGCTGTGGAATTATGTACAGAATTTATAATTTAATTTTTAAACAGCTTTTGTGCAACCTGGCTGTAATGTGCATTTAAAGAACTGCTGTCAACATTACGCATCTGTAATTTACTGGTGCCAGAAATGGAGAGCACAGAATAGGACAACAGCTCCTAAAATAATACTGTGCTACGCAGACATCAGTACATAATTCAAATAGTGCATATTAATCAATGTCCGATGAGGAATAATAGCTGCTAATACAGACACGGGCATTTACAGGTATTAGGTTTGTTATAGTAAGTATGGATGAATGAACTTTTCCATATATAAACATTAAAAGAAAGGGCTTGAATTAGGAAGTTATAGAATAATTAAAGAAAGAAATTTATGTAATAAATAACAAAATTTTCAATTTAACTTGCAGAAGATAAATGCAGTTGGAAAAAATCCTTTACAGTAGCAAAAGATCCTTTACAGTAGCAATGAAACCATTCAGAAGCATTGTAAAATCAAAGGTAATTCAGTTTTATTTTATAATCATAACAACTGAAAGAAAAAAACAACATGAAGAAAATTTAGTTTATCTCTGATAGTTGTTAGTGTACTTCTGTGTTATTGTATCTGTCAGATGTTTCCTCCTCTTTTTGTGCTCTATTCACGCTATGCCTTTTGATTTTTGATCTTTTTAAGTTTCTTTAGTCGAACAAAAATCCATAGACACTAAAGCACAGTGAATATGCAATCTGCAGACTGGTGTGAGTGAAAAACCATAGGAATATAATCACTTTTACGAGGTAAGCTTGGAATAACTTGGAGGAGAGAACTTGCGCTTCAAGTACTTGAGAATGTAAAGTGGAAGACAGCTTACAACAGTGATTGCTGACACTTTCCACAGGAAGGTCACAGTTGTGATAAAGGCAACATCTGCAGAAACAAACAGGGAAAATAAGTAATGGGAGCCATTAACATGGAAACTGGAACTTCCACAGTGCAAAGTCAATAAAAGTCTCTTAATTGTTTGCTTATGCTATTGTCCAATTAAAAAAAAAAGGGCAATAAAGCAACAGAAAGTTAACCTCAACATTTTGCTTTTGCTAATTATTTTTTTTAGACAGGAATTTCAGAGTTCCTTTATGGTCCTTACACTGATTTGCAGCTAAATTATTTTTTAGGGGAAGCAGAATCTCGGTTTAAAAGCAAGATTCTCTCATAATAAAAAAAATAAGTCAGGTTATTTTTCTAATAGTAAGAATGATTTTTACCATAATACAAGTTCCCAACCAGAAATCTTGCCAGTTTGGATCTTTTATTCTGTATCGATTATTTTTCTCACAACATCTACGCTGAATGATTCTTAAAATCATAGAGATTAAATTAGAGCCCAAAAATTTAAAGGGAAAACAATGTAGTGATATTGCTACAAGCCACACTGAAAAGCTAATTGTTTATGACAAAAATTAACAAGAATGCTGGCACACTACCCTTGCTAATAATTTTTTTTGCCCCTATTTGTGATACTTACAAATACTTACTTTTTGCCCCTATTTGTCATACTTAGTTATCATGGAAAGATCCCAGAACTCAGGTAACCCCAAGAATTTAAAAAAAAATTTTTCCATTATTTACAAATGCATATATTAAAGATTTTGCTACTCTTGAGTGAATCTTTAAAGATCAAAAAAACAAAAAGCCAACCCAAAACTTCCAGAAAAGTTAAATTTCACCTACCTAAGAAAGCTCCAAAAGACACTCTGCCTATACCTGTTTCACAAAGAGGGAAAATGAAAGGATAGATTTACAGAAAATACAAAAGTTATGTGAAAAAAACCCAAACAAACAGGTTAGCTACACAAAAAGGAAATGAAGAAGATGTTAGCAGCATTAACTGGATTAGTATTGCCTTTCACATGTCAATCAGATTATTTTAAGCAGCAATTAAATCAAAACACTTTGAAAACACAGAGATTTTATATTCGGTCATGTTTTAAGATTGTGAATATATTGGCACATTTCTTACATTTGACTTCAAGGTATAATTTACTGTATAAACAACTTGATCATGTGAATGAAAATTCACTTCAGAAAATGCAATAAAGAAATGCTTTACTGCTCCAACTTTCCTCATTAAAAATACTTTGCATATTAAATGTCAATGTATAAACTTGTTACGCAGTTTTAGCCTAAGCCTGCTTGGACATACTAAAAGCCCATGTAACCTATCATAGACACCCTAAAAAGGCCACTGTGTGCAATTAACTCAGAAACATAAAAACTAATTTACTTTCATGAGTCAGACCTGTAGAACAGTATCAAATGCTTTTGCCTTTCTAATTTGAGTGCTATGTCATCATATAATTTCTTTGGAAGGAGATGATCCTTATAATATCACTGAAAAGAGTTTATTTGCCAATGAAGTCAAGAACTATTGGTCTGGATTACTGTTCCTCATCCATGGAAGTTGTTCTATACCTTGAACTGCAACCCATCACTTAAGTTTATGCTACATCACATACACAAAAAAAGCTCCCTCCCCCCAGTTATAATGCGACAAACTAAGTAAGAGTCAAGCATTAAGCAGAAGTGAGGCTAAGAGAAAGGCATTTTCTCAGATTAACTGGTGAATAACACACAGTAAAATACATCTTTACAAAATCTCATGAAATTGCAGCCTTTTTAGTACTCTCAAATACAAAAATATAAAGAAGTTAAGTCCCTGGGCTGCAAGAAGCCATGCAAGCATGTATGGACTAAGTTTCTGGGACTTGCCCAGCAAACACAGGAGCGCAGAGAGAAAAACACTCCTCTTCATGGAAAAGTTTGCAAGAAACAAACTCCCTGCAGTTTTTACACCTCTGTGAACACCATCTAAAAGTGTTTTTCACAGAACAGCACCAGAAAGGATGGAAGGACTGGCTGTCACCAGTACTACAGACTTTCAAAGGTGAAGCCCCAAGTTCTGCTTTATGATGTTCCTGGAAGTCTGGACTCAAGTGCAAGTACCTATATCTGTTCTTGCTTGTTCCTTTAATTTGTAATCTGACTGTGGAGATTCAAAAATTAGCCCAATAATCTCTATTTATGTGTCTGTGCATCAGTGTCAGAGAAAACAAAAGGATGCTCTGGCAAACCTGAAATCATGTACAATACAGGTACCAAGCCCAGCAGGGTTGTTTCTTCAGTAAAATTTGACTCCTGAGAAATCTGGGAAGTAACGGAACACTGGGACAGGCAGTGAAGCATTTACTGATTAAATAAATAATTATATAATGTACGTACACTACCCTAGCTTTTAACACCTGGGAAATGAGAGAGTGAAGGCAGAACTACACGTAACACTTAATTCTGCTATGTGAAATGACAACTGAAGAAGGGCAACTCCTTACTCATCAGCCCCTAAAAGGCAGAGAAGGAGTTGGATTCTGCTCCTTGTGAGGTATAATTAAAGCTGTTACGAATATTTCTGTAAGTTACATTTGTAAAATCACACAGAGATATTTTGTTTTTACTAAAGAGTAAGTTGATCCAAGAAGCAGTATGTATTATTTTGATGCTCAGATTCTTGACTGCTAAGATTTGCAGTTAAAATGCGTTCTTTCATCTTGTGAACTATAAACAATCAAAACCTTAAGATGCAGTATGGCATACCAAAACTTAAAGCAAAGCAAACTTAATACAAGCTTACTATAATTATGAAACAATGGTTCCTCTATAAGGTATCTTTCCTGCTAGGCTGCTGTCTCACTCTCCAACAATACTTCAGCAATTTTAGCCTCGTGAGTTAGATCTAATGAGGCCCACTTGGACTGGTGTTCAAAATAATGCACCAATTCAGGGGAATATCCTGATTTTTTACAAATCATATCTATTTTCAATAGTGCAAATCTCCAAGCCAATTTAAGGTATGCAGTTTGGACTGTCAATATTAGACCAAGAAAAGGCACAAGTGGTTTGAGTAAAGTTTATCATCTAGATGAACCATACTAACAGGATAAAGATCGTTGAATTTTAGGAGAAAAGGGTAAGAGAATATTTTAACACAAAATTAATTAGGCCTGATTTGAACTCAGTTATATTTCTTACAAAGAAAGCTGCATTTCAAAACATACCTATTCTTAATTGAAAAAAAAAACAGAAGAAAAAAACATAATTAAAAATATAAAACAGTTCTTTGCTAAAATGCTTTTACTCACCAAAGTATTCATTTAGAAATGCAAGAGAGGCCACATAGCAGCCAAGACTGAGGAATTCAGCCACCACCATTAACCAGTGCCATGTTCGTATGGTCAGTGCAACCATCAAGAGCTCAGTCAAGATCAGGGCAGTGAAGGAAATGGCAACGACGTGTACAAATTCGGATTCAAAAAGCAGCAGGGCTCCATACATCAGAATACCACCTGGGTAGGGTGGAGAGGTGCACAAGGTTGGCAATACCCTCCACAGTAAAAGTTCATTGTACCAGTTTTTACAACTGCACACTGAACATTTGATTGCTTATTATGAAAATTTGCCCAGCATTTTTTTAATAACACTGATTTTTCTTAAAGAAGGATATTTACTGTACTTTGTACATGTGAAATAAGCCAACCAAAGTAAAGCCATACTGAAATAAAACTATTAGAAAATTAAACACCTTTTAGTGCAATATATCTGATGAACTCTTAATTAACCTCATTTTGTCAAGTGCTGCAAATAAATGAGATATTGTTGAAAGTGTAATTACTTTTAACTGATTACATAATTCAGATTTCTTCAACAGTACGTCTGTCATTCCATGAAAGAAAACTACTGTGTAAATACATGCAATGTGATAAGCACTCATTAAAATTTTTCTGGATTAGCATTTAATTAAAAACATGTCCTTTTTTAGGCGACATGCACCAATAAAAATACCAATCACACTGTGTTTTGAATAGCCTGGCACACTACAGGAATATCGATTTACGAGATAAACAGAAAGCAATATATATAACTGCTGATGAAATGTTCAGCTTTGGGAATTCAACCTGCAGCTGAAAAACAATATTGCTAATAGCAGACAAAAATTTCTCAGTTCAGCAAAATTAGTACTCTCTCCTACCTTGGTAAATACTGATTAAAACCCAGATGAGGAAGGTCTTAAATGACAAAGATCTTCCCTAAGGGAAACATGTGAGAGGACAGTTAAACACAACTTAAAAAAAAAAAATCTACTCAGATCATATATTTTTAATAGTTCATTGCTAGAGAGACATTTTACAAGTAAAATAAGCAGTATTTGAAGTGATAAAGTCTACAAAGCTTCTACTTGTTTTTATGATTCTTCATTACAAGCTTGTATAGAAATTGCACAAAGTCTAAATTTGGGACTAAGAAGTTGAGGCCTTAAACAGAAGAGACACTTTAGCTTGTAATGCTCTGGCTGGTTTTCAGAATGAAAAATGCAGTAGAATTCGTTTATTTTTTATTTGTGAAATGTAGTCTTCAAAACAACTACAGCATTATGTACCTACTGACCAAAACCTTAAGCAAATCTGCAGTTATTTACCAGTAACTTCTAAATGTTGGATAAACTGGCCATTTGCTTTCATAGAATAAATTTATGGCTACTGCAAATTTTCAGCAAGTAATTACTACCAAATAAATTTTAAATCTTTGGATTGTGACTGTTAGATTGAAACATACACAAAAATCAAAGAATAAATGCTGTATGTGTGATGTAACTCTTGCATTCTGAGAGGGTACTGATGAAGTATGTTAGAACTGAAGAGTTGAATGGATACAGTTTTAAGGATAAAGTGGCAAACAAAGCAGCCATTTTGCCACAAAAGAAATGATCAATCTAGAACAGGCAAGAATCAGCACTTCTTCATTGCTGTAGCAAGTTCCAAGTTCGGTGAACATCTTTCCACAGGCAAGCTTACAACTCTGCTTAGCAGGTGAAGGTCAGGCTTTTTTAAGCTTAATCATGGACTGAAATCTCAAAAACTTTAAAGATTCTCAAGTGGAGAAAGAAACAACCAAGATCTTCAATAGAGGAAAGAGAATGATCCCAGACTAACGTAGCCAATAGCTAACTTAGTGCAACTAAAAAGACAAAGACTTGGAAGAATTTGGACATTCTCCAACTAGAGTCTGCTTCTGAACTTTTAGAAATATCTTTGAAGAATCTACTATCCCTAAAATAGACTGTCTGCTTCTGCCTTGGATCACAACTTTCCTAGCTGACAGCTAAGGATGAAGAAGTGCTTTTCAAAAAATTTATTAAAACAGAATATTGAGATTTTTCACTTTTGTAGGTGACAAAATTATAAACTTTGATTGTTTGCAAGAATGTGCAAACACACAGAAAGCAGTATCTATGGATGACTGAGTTCAGATATATCAGCTATAAATATTTGTTATTTAAAAGAAGACAGTTTTTGGAGACATCAGCAGTAATTTCTGCATGTTAGCAAAAAATAAATCCAGAAATTCATCTACCAATTAAAAAGGAAAAATAAGCTGTTTGGGGCCAGAGTCAAGGCTGCTTTATCAACGTATCTTCAGGTTTGAATTATTTCAGTACAACCAGTGGTGACTGAACAAACGTATTAATAAAAACAATTGAAATGTTTGGTACTGTGGATTATTCTAATAGTACAGAAGCTGGCAATAGTTGTGCAATCTGTCTTGCTTGGAATACTTTAAGAAAATGGTTATAAGAATTCCCAGTTTTGCACACTGGAGATTTCAGCATTTGCTTGTAGCTGACCACTGAGGACATTCATACCTTTGTGAGATCCTTATAAAGTTCTGGATATAGCAATGCCATTTCTGGCTTCACATCTTGATCCAATACTAGAGAGAAGACTGGAAACATAGTATATATGGTTGCATACCTAGGTGAAAGGAAAGAACACACATTAACACTTTTGCATGATAAAATTTTAAACCGATCTACTGAATTCAAGTATTCTTTTTATGTAAGTGGAATTAAACTGGTTCTTTTTCCCAGTCCTTAGGCAGCTTACCAATACAGCTTTCACATGCAACCTGCTCTTGTTCTGAGAGCTGTCAGTTTTGAGAAGTTTCAGAGGTCTTATACACTCAAAACCAACATTTCTTTCTTCTATCACCCAAGCTTATCACCTGTTACCATACTCCCTGTGCACTTGCACTTTGGACAACCAGTCCAAAGACCTGACATTTAAATTCATCTACAGATGGATGCATGAAAACTGAAGAAAAAAAAGACAACATGGAGAAGGTAGATGGATGAATAAGAGTCTTAACAGCTCTGTAAGTGGCTTTGGATTTTATTGCATGCATGCCAGATACACACTTTGTTATGTAGTTCCCTGGAACTCAGCACAACTATTCGCAAACATTTTAGAGAAGTCTACTGATTGCCTCTGCAAAGTCTGGTGTAATCAGACTATGGTTTGACTAAGATTTAAGTTACTGTCGATTTGTTATTGTTTACAAAGAGAATCAAAAGAAGCTCTTATGTCAGTAGGGATAGAGAACAGGGACAAACATGAACATATGCACAGCTCTCAGCTGTGTAACTTGGGAAACCATATTAAAAAAGCAGCTGCCGCAATATGACCAAGGTGCTCCTACAATGCTGGACATATTCACGTGACTGGAAATCTGTGTGGCAGAATTGGGTAGCACACTCTCAGAGGAAATTTCATAGTAGCTTCAGCTCCATTTTTAACATAAAAACCTGTGATTCTCACTGAGGTTCAATCTGTACATAAATCTGTGTGACAGCTGAAGCTGGTCTGTGAGATTCTCTTTATTGTTTTCACCCCATATGTGCAAAGGTTCTATGGTATCTTCTTCTAAGGCTATGCAGATCCCTCTCTCCAGAGAACTGATAATGAGACTTCTCCCCTCATATAGTGCATACCCAACCTAGTGTGACTTTTCTTTGTACACTCATCCCAGGTTTTGACAGTGCACCCATGATAAATGTATGGAAAACGTGGATGACACCACACCCGTGGTGTTATTTAAACAGTTAGCTTGCTGTACTTATTACCAGATATCGTAACTGTTGCTTTGACTTACCCTACCATTAGGAATCCTTGGTACAAGGGAACAGATGCAAAATAGAAGACTGATGAAAATACAGCCTACAAAAAGCAGATAATTAATTATTTAATATAATTCTATATACAAAACAATATAGAAAAAATAACAGTACTGGTTAATTAAGATTTTGTGACATTTCGAAGACAGGCATAGTGATTTCAACTATTCAGAAAACAAAGTTTTAAATACCTGCATAGTTGAAATAATAAGGCCTCGGTGCATGACAAATTGACCAAGTGCTGCTGATCTTTTGTAACTGTTTCGTCCGTGTACCATCAGCAGCCTACCTATGTGTTTAAACTGTGTGATAGAAAAGTCAGCTGCTAGAGAAGCTTGTTTTCCCTCCTAGAAAAAAAAGAAAAATATTTCAAGTATGAAGCCCAGTGTAAAAGATGTGTATCAAGTTTCAAAATTCTAAACAATAATTAATTTTAAAAGATAAGTTTGTTCCTGCTTTGAAAATTAACCCTGCAATGAGACATGACAATTTTTTGTGCATATTCTACAACACAGTGGGCTGTAACAAGTTTAATTGCTTCTCCTACTTCTTCCACGTAATGCTACACAGAAATAACTATGTTTTTTTCTGCTTTTAAAAAGATAAAGCAGAAGACATAGAAGTAAAAACACTAAAGATTAAGCATTTTTATAATCTTGCAGAATATTTTAATTAGAAAACACATTAGACACATATTTCACAATGAAACTGTTAACATTACCTTGCCTTCAATTCCAATTCCACAGTCTGCTGCTTGGATCATGCTGACATCATTTCCTCCATCACCTGGAAAATGTCACTGCAATATTCAGTTCTTCAGAGGTTTTATTCTCCTGGCCTTACAGTACTTGAGAAACCTCTTACATACCTTTAAATTCTTATAATTAATCTATGACTTATGATTAATTACTTCAGTAATCAAAACTTTTTCCTGCAGAATAGAGAAAATAACCACATCTTTCTCATGGAATGGCATTTTGTGCCACAACTACAGAATACCTGGCTGTTTACGGTAAAGAATTCTCTCTGGTTTTGTTTCCGCTGTTTCTCTGTGGTGCCACCTGCTGATTACATTTATTACAGATTTTACTACGAGGATTGTGCCAAGAGTTACCTATTGCACACGTGCGTTTCCCGGTGTGGTGCTGTAACAGTTTCACAATGTGGGCTTTCTGGGTGGGAGAACATCGGCAGCACACTACAGCAGGACACTGACAAGCCAGCTCTACAAATTCATGCTCATAATACTTCAGACAAACCTGAGGGAAAAATTTGGATTTATTTACAATAAAATATTACTACATGTAGCGCAACACAAAAAGACAGTATAAAGATTTTTTTTTTAGGAAGTTTTCCATGTACAACATCCAACTGGCAGAAAAAAAGAAAGCCAGATTCTCCTGACTGTGGCTTTATTATTTTTAAAATCAAAGAGAATGTCAGTTTGAGTGCCAACATGCTTTGAGGTTGAGAGAATAGACAGTACTAAAGCATGCTGTATACAAATTCCATTCTGTTACTGTACAGAAGACTAGAAACCCAGCAACGTATGCCCATCTAGAACATATATCATCTATTTGGCACTCAGATAAGCAAAAGCATCTCTAAGGACAATTTAAAAGTATGGAAAAATACTCAAAAAAAGAGCGTAAAGATGCTGATACATAACTTTCTGACCATAAGCATATAAATAATTTGACAGAAACCAAGTTTTTACCTCAAGTGAGTCCCCAGATATCACCAAGGCACAGTCATGCTTCCTCCTAAAAGCATTTAGTTCTAAGTGAGCCTCTCCTCGAGTGGCAACCTTCAATAAAAAACACTCAATTAAAAGATTTTGTTATCTTTAAAAAAAAACACCTGCCTAAACAAATCAGGTTTTGAGAACTCATACCCAAAAACCCTGGTTTAAGTGTTTTATCCCACTGCAAGTCCAATACCCCTGGAATTTTACTATAAATGTCAAATCTTATGGAGTGAAAAAATATTCCTCAAACAAGGAAAATCTATGTAGTCAGCTTAAGTGGCTCCTCATGAAAGTTCACAAGGGCTAAAATAGTAATGAATTAATGACATTAAAATATCTGAATTTTGAGCTGGCCTGAGTCTTTTCATCCTGGGAGGGCTACAGAAAAATAGAAAAATTTCCCAAGCAAACCTCTTTTTTTCTTGTTTATTAACCAGTAAAATATGTTCTTAGAATAACATAAAGTGTTCCTATTAATTGTTCCTTCAGTTTGGGTAACCAGGCACAGATTTCAAACGGCACATAAAGATACTCATTAGTACTAATCCTTTTGGATCTTACATGACTCTGAAGGCAAGATCAAGTGGCATAATATGAAAGAATTACATCATAGATTTTTTTTTTATTTACATAATTGTTTCAGAAAGGCCCAGCTGTGAAATGCAAAAAACAGTCAAATGTTACCAAATTGGAAGGTTTTGAGCTACGAACAGAACATGAAAAATTGAAATTATAACCAGATATTCAGGAGACTGGCAGGTTTGGGGTGTGGTGGGTTTTTTTTTTCCTGTCGTTGTTTTGGTGGTGGGTTTTTGTTTGTTTGATTTGTTTTGTTTTTGATTTGGTTTTTCATTTTGTTTTTTTTTCCCCAATAAATATCAATGTATTTTAGAGCTATCATGCTAGACAAAGTTCCAAGCACAGAATAAGACACAAGCTCTGATTACACTTTTAATTTTGTCTCTGTCAACAGTTTGATTAAATAACTTTTATGATATATCAATCTTAACTACACTGAATGTGAAGTTTTGTACTTGACCCACTACTACCCAGTCAGATGCAGTTCAAAGAACCTTTCTCCTCTAGATGGGCTCTACTACCCATAAAATTTGAGTTACATTAAAAAGCCCTGCAAAAAGAAAAACTCATACACATGCCCCAATTCAGATTTTTTTCCCTTCTTTCCCACAATTAAGCATGTAAAGAGAAAGCTCCTTGTCTGGCAGCTGTTAGGAGCACCAGACTGTGTTGGCCCAGTACAATCTTTCTGCATTGCAGGGATGAAGAGATGTCAGCACTTGTGCACACTGATGAGCAGTAATTGTCCTGTCCTACATTTCACCTAACAGAATGCTTTTTTTTTTTTTTTTTTTTTTTAATTTGTAAATACCTCCAGAATTACAAACTGAAGAAGCGAAGACTTCTAAGAATAAACAATTTTGTTAAAAACAATATACAACTTTTTGGAAAGAGAGTAGCAAAAAGTTTTTTCTTTCTAATTTATAACTAAAATAGAAGTGTTATAGTGCTTGATAATTTCTTTCATTAATTCAGTAGTAATTTCTTAGCAGCAAGTACAGCCACAGAAATAATTCTGTATAAATGCATTTTCTAACTAATTTAAAACTTTGTGTATGCTAAGTTAACACAGTTTTATGCTGATCTCTTATTACCAGTCAAGGTAATGAAAATAAAAATCTGACTCAACTAAATACATTTTGTCCAGGAAGACTTAATTTGTGGTGTTACAACATGGAAAGGTCAACAAAAATTGATCTGAAGTTTTATCAGAAGCATTAATAATTTAATTGCAAATAGTAGTCTGCAGGGCCTAATTTGCCATTCTGACTCTTCAGAAGAAAATACATTTACATGTAAATTATATTCATATAATTATTTCTGTAGGTGCAGGTGGTTCATTTAGAACAAACAGACGCATTATGTCTTATCATGCAGCATCAATCAATGTCTGGAAAATCTATTTTTGTTTGGCTTCAGTCAAGTTGATGCTACACAAATAAAATGTATAGAAGAAGATTCAGTTTACTTCTAACGATTACTTAAACAGTGTGTTGGTAAAATGCACACATATATAATGACATGAACAAGAATTTCTCATACCAACTTGAACTATGTCTACACAGAGGACATTCGCACTTTCATTCAGGATTAATTCTGCTTGAGTGTAAAGAGTTCTATCAATGAAAGTGTTAAAACAAGCAAGAATGACATTCAGACAGCCTAAATGCATGGACAGCACCTCACCTCCCACAGACCCCTCTCCATCATTATTTAGAGGTATCTTGCTATGTCTGTTATGAAGGGTGTAAAATGCATGTTGAACCTGAGTCACCCAAACATGGCTACAAACATTTCTGCAGCACATTAACAACTCTAGAAGCCAACACCCTTAAAGGCTTTGTAATTCTACAGCCTCGAATAACAACCTAAGTACTACTCTCTTGACCATTATTATGACACTCAGTACAATAACCCAACAATTTTCAACAACCAGCCAACTACTAATGAAATACAGCAACACTGCTATTAGCTGCTCTTTGATGAACCAACAAAAAAAGTTGGAACTATACTTACAGGTCTGAAAATGTGAATATCTTGATTTCTAGACACTAAGTGAGAACTTTTTGCAATGCAAGTTGCTGTCTCCAGTTTATCTCCTGTTAACATCCATATCTGCAAAATAATATAAAAGTTTACTCCTTTGGATATTAGCACGTCTGTTCTCCAAATTTAAATGACATCTCTCTCCCAACATTTCTCTGGCACTTTTTTGGATTAGATTATCCAAGAAAATATACTGATATGTGCATTTTTAAGTAAAATCAACAAACAGTTTTTACTGCAATAGTATGCAAAGCAGAAAAGAACTGTCTTTACTTTGGGCAGCTCCATTCCCCTTCCCTTCTCACAAGGGCCAATGTCTCAGTGTATGTGAAGACAAAGTGAAGCTCAGGGGAAGCATAAAATCCTTTCCCTATAGCTCTGAGACTACGCTGATCAGAAAAGTGAGGATGCAGATGAAATTTGTCAGCAAAATGATGTGACATAATAATCTGTGACCCTGGTGATAATCTCAGAAAGCAGCAGCCAAGCCATGACACAGCAAATATTGGAGGATGAGCTACAGTCCCAACACTGTGAAGAGATCCTGCCCACTGACCATGCAGAACTGAGAAGGCAGTAAAGTTTAAGGGGGTAAAGTTGTTATGTTCTTAAAGTGTGACAGCTCTCTCAGCCCCTTAACACCAAGGTTTGTTAGTAAGATGACTCAATCACCATTGTCAGGAAATTATTGTCATTGCATTCCAAAATTCTCCTGGTTTGCTTTACCTTCCTGTGCTGCCCTTCCAGCAGATATTGGAGGGGCTGAAGTCCAGCAGAAGTAGCACATGCAAAATATCCCATCGTGTCTGACTCAGTTCAACCAATGCAAAGTCAATACAACTATTTGGAGCAGAGCTTGACACTCTGCTTAAAGCAAAATGTATACAATCTTGCCCCCTCCCCTCAGACATTGTTCATATATTTACTTGAAACCCTCCCTCAAATAAATGCACTACTTGTATATGTGCAATTGTTAGGTGTCTAGCAAACCAACTCTTCTGCATGGCTTTTCATGCCATCCTTTTAACATGAATTGAACAAACCCCAAGGGCAGCTCTGAATTCTAGTTAAAGTAATTCACCTTTTGATCTTTGCTGAAACTTCTTACAAGTGCCAAACCTGAAAACATTGTTGTCACACAAATCTTGTGCCAAACTCATTTAGTGTCAGCAAGAACAGTTTGCTGTAGACAGCCAGGGGATATATGACTGAGACACACATACATCTATCCATTGGTAGTTTTCCTACACAAGTAAGTTTGAGATTGATGAAACCTGTGGTAGGCAAGGGAACTTCACACACAGTGTCTTGTTTGTTTCTGCTAGTTCGTGCCCAGAATGAGCTTAGGACTTGACACATTTCTTACTTTGAAAGAACCTGAATATAGACAAATATAAATTATGTCTTGATTGAAAAAGTTAATAAATTATAGCCTGTTATGTCAGCAGTATGTGTTTAGTACCTTTATTCCAGCATTCCTTAGCATCTCTAGAGTTGGTCTAACATCTGCTTGCAGCTGATCTTCTACTCCAGTGAGACACAGTAACTCCATTTCTCGCTCCAAACTCTCTACAACAGCAGCAACCTTCAGGTTTCGATCATGTATGCTTAACTTTGCTTGGTTATATCGACTCTGTTTGCACAAACACAAAACCACTTAGAGTTTGCTACGACTCATAAAGTATACATTCAGTTTACCACTCAGTGATAGCATGGTTTCATTAGGCTAAATGCTTGTCTTTAAATATCTTTAATGAAGAACAAGACTAAAAGAGCAATTTTACTTTATACCCAATGTTATACAAGGCTCTTCTGACAATTCACCTCAAGAGAATGCCTTCAGAAGAACTATTAAGATTTAGGCATCACAGCTTCTAAGGAGGAAAGGCCTTATCTTTGAGAACAAGTAGATTTTTTAGGTCATGCTGAAGCTACAAAAATAACATTACACTAGCTTCTGGGAAAACACTGTCCAATCCCATAATAAAGCAAACACGATCCTACATATGACTGCAGAACCATCACTAATGAATGACAAAGCCTTTAACAGATTGTGGACAATACCTCAACTATCTATTTTTTAAATACGAATCATCTCTTTTTGCAGCCTTGAAAAATAAAAAAGAGGAATGTTCTCCTTGAAGTAATTAAATATGATAAAGCACAAGATCACTCTGTCCCTTCATACCTCAAAATCTTGATACTGTTCTTCAGTAAGCGATTTTTTGGCAACAACCAACGTGCGCAATCCTTCTCGTGCCATATTACCGCACTAAATGAACCAAAGCACAGAAAAGTTATGTAAATATTCAATCCTATGTTCATGCTTTATACTGTATGCTAACAGGGTGTATCTGTACCATAACTTTAGGTGTTTCTTTAGACTCTTAAAATACTCTGGAGAAGCCACAAACAGGATAAAAAGCAATTATACTTCAGGTCCCCCAAATGAAGTGGTTTGCTATCAGTAAGTCAATTAGACTTCCTCTCCTAGCTTAAAGAAAATTTCTTTCAGGTTGAAGCTTTAAAATAAATTAAAACTACTTTTGAGGCACGTAACAGAGGTACATTTCTTTTTCCACTGAACGTATCTCTTATCAGAAAAACATCTACACATTAAAAATAGCCATGGAATAGCATGCCTTAATGAAAAACAAGGCTCTCCAGTGCAAACACTTATTGATTTGACCTCATAAAGCTAAATAAATTAAACAAGTATTTTACAATTAATTGTGCATCATTATCACCAAAAGTAATTTTTATGACATTTTGCTAGGTCTTGAGGGAGTTTAATTTATTCATGTCCCCGAATAAATCAAACTGCCCTGCAGCAGATATTGATTCATATTGCCAATACCATTATGAACATACATGGTGTAATCATTGTATTAACATATTGGCTGTATGTAGGGTCAAAAAAAAGATGATTGCTGGTACCTACTAGAACACATAGTGAAAAATATTAATCAGGTTTGAAATTCAGTCACAATTTTATTTGAAGTTTAATAAATGTGGTAAAAAAAAATCTCAGTTTGGACGCAACACTTATCAAACTCTGTAATTCATAATCATACCTCACTGCAGATTTTGATCAAACAAGGGCATGTCAGGATAAGCAGATTTATAGCAGAATACTTCTCAGAAGTAAATAGGTTTTATGTGAAAGGTCAGTCAATGAAAAACAGCTTTCCTTGTTTTAAGTAGGAACATGTCCTGCTACTACTACCAGCTTTGCTTTTCTTGTATGTTACTCAGGAATTGGAAATAATTTTAATCCCTTAAAACCCATTCAGGATATGTGTAACTGTAGTTCAAAATCCATTACTGCATTGCCTCAGATTTTCCTTTAAACATACCCCAATAACATCTGATATATTTTAGATTTTAAATTTTTACAAAATTTTAATTTTTGTAAATGTTGATTTTCTTTCTTACCTCTTCTTCTAACCAATCATTGTACTGTACAATAGTGGACATGGCAACATCTGCACCCTTCATGTAAAATGTAATTTCTCCCGAAGATTCATCCTAAAATTTTACAAAAGAAATGGGGGAGGGGGAAGGAGTATCTGTTTGTACAGTCAAAACAATTACCTACCAATAACCTTATTGTCTTCTGAAGCACTCAATAGGTTCCCATTTATAAAAGATGAAGTACCTTGTCAAGAAGTGGGTAAGTTTTATTACTTCATGTTACTGTTTCCAGTGTCATCTCTGATTCCATTGAGATATGCCTCCTATTTCCATGTAAGAGGACCAGTTCTAACTGAAGTCAACAAGCATAACAGATTCTCAACATTCCTGAACTAATTTTAAAATATCACTGTTATGTCCCCTCTAACTTATATTTTGTTTCTTGGGTGGCAAATACCAACCAACCCAAAACAGAAAGCTCTGTATCTTTGAAATATCTGGTAATTAAAAATTTACAAATAACTTAGTGTAAATGCTTGTTATACATGTTTTAATGATGCAGCATTCATTGCATATTCAGTGAATCCACACACAGGCAAATGCAATCCAAATTAAGAATTTCTCAGGTATTGTCTGTTGCAGAAGGAGTGAATTAGTCTGATCTGCCAGCATTTTTTAAAAAATCAAACCAAACACCCGGAAAACCCCCAAAATTACCCTAACTATGATGCCCATGCGCTTGCTCTCAGAAGTGAAGGGGAAGATCTGCAGGATATAGTACGTCAGGATGTGTCCACCAGGGGTCTTCAGCTGCATTGAGGTCAGATCCCTGTTAACCAGAGTGAGACCCACACTCTCTGTCCACTGCACCAGAGCTACCTAAAGAGAGGGAAAAAAAAAAAGGAAAAAAGAGACATACTTGAGTGTGAAAGGTCTATTACACTTACATAAATTAGGCTAAAGCCAAACAACTGTTGCTAGGGTGAAAGTCTAAACTTTTCCAAGAATCTAGGGAAAAAAAGTGAACAGCAGCAGACTGAGTATAAAATCTTAATACATCAAATCACTTGTTTCCCTTGAGTAGCTTACAAAATTTCTTATGAAGAATATAAAAACTTTTTTGAACTTACTGCTGAAAATGAGGTATTTAGAATATATTGTTCAGAAATAACTGTTATAATAAATACCCCATATACATTCAACAATACATCAAGGACATCCAGTAGAAATTTTGCAAAACGAGAACACAATTCCCGTATCAACACCATTATGTAAGTAAAAGACTTTGGGAGCATTTCTATATAAAATATTTTATTACCTCTACAGTTACATGCCAGTTGAAACAATGTAATAGGTAGTAAATAGGTAAGCAAAGGATCTTATTTTCAGTTTCCTTTGCTCACTTGCATCATTTTAATACTTTGTTTCAACAGTAATATGACTTCTGACATCAAATAAGAAACCAAGCTTACAATACTGCATCCCACAAACCCACATATGAAAGTCCCTTTTTCAAAATTTTGCTTCTTTGAAGTGCATGACATCTAGATTCAACATTTTTCTATGTTATGCTTTAAATATTTCTCACCACCACTGTGTGAATTATTCCTTCAAAAAATTAATTTAGGGAAAAAAAAATTTAGGAAAAGTGCTTTACTGATTTTACTGTTTTACATACAAGACATATTCCATATCTGATTTTTTTTCTGATTAAGGAAAACTTCTCCTCAATCTACTTTTACCTTTCCAAATGCTAATCATTACTGAAAACCAGATTTCTAAATCACTAGAAAGATAACTATAATGAAGTTCACATGATTTTTATGGATCCTGGATTTTTATGGATTAATAGGCTCTGCCATTAATCTCAGGCAAGATAAAAAAATAAAAATCAAGCACTCTGATAAAAGACATGCAAGTAGAAAATTCCCTAGGTAAGTTCAACAGGTCACTAAGAATTTCACATAAAGCAAATAAAACACCACAGCTTCTATGAAAATTTAAAATGGGAATAAAATCCTGTGTGAACATGTGAAAAACCCTAGTGGTGCCATGTGGGTAGGCATCACCAGGTGAAAATACAGTGAGATGAAGTTATGGAAGAGAATAGAACACACTTTGAAAAGCACCATTTTAAATTCTTGAAAATTACAGGAAGCCTTTTTACAAACTTTTCTTCTTCACCAGAAGTAGCACATAAGCTGTAAACGATCCAGTACTTCCAAGGTTAATTTTCAATTTTCACAGTGAAGGGTTACTATTACATTCTGACCTGTAAATTGCATCTTTCTACTAAAACCCTATCATCTTGTGTCCCTTTGCAGCTAGGACTAAAGTGTTCTATATTTGGTGACTCAAATCTGTTTATTATTTCATTTATGCTTGGCTTCACATACCATTTGAATTAGCATTTTGCAGTGCAGTCATTTTGTATTCTTACACCTGGCCTATACACAACTGCATATTTATTTTTTCTTTTAAATTGATCAGGGCAAATACCATACAAGAAACAGTCAATAAGGCTCAAGAGTCAAACAGATGCCTACAAGGACAATGAAAAAACTTGAGAGCAAGACAAGTTTGACTCTCATCACTCAGAATGAATCGGAGCATCATCCAAAACAACATAGCCAGTTCTTACCATTAAAATACCTGAAGCTTTTAGAATGTAGAAATTTTTTTCTAAACAAGTATTTCACAAATGGCATGAAAATCTACATTATAAATCTTAACAAATACATATATACTGAAAAGTTGGCTATGGAGAGTTCAGAAAAAGGATTCTTAGGCAAGTCTCTCTTCTTGAGATTTCCCCTCTACAAGTATATTCTCTTCAATACATTTCTGAAACTTTACATTAAAATGGTCTTGCAATCTAGTGTGCCTAAATCAAGAACCCCCAGAATACAAAGAAAACGCAGCAGCTGCGGCTTCTAGAGAGCTTGACATAATGGATGAAGTCAGATAAAGTGATGAAAGGTTGGACAAGCACAAAAAGGTTCAATGGTGCTGCTACCATTTTGTTTTAAAAGAAAATCCATTGCAATGGTAATATTTTGCTGATAACCATTAATTTGCTGACACACACAAACACAGATGAGATGTGTCAAGTTTCCTGAATCCAGGTTAGGGACTTATTTGAATATTTAATGGATCTTCTCTGGCTTATCACAAAGCTTCCCTCCTGTGGAAACTGGCTGCCTGGGAGACATAAGCACATTGGTGGGTAAAGGGTCTTCCCATTACTGAGACACAGGTATGCAGTGAACCAACTAACTGTGTAGTGTTCCTAGGGCAGGTAATGCACGTGGAGGCTAAGAGAGATCTGTGGTTGCTAACTTGCTAATTGTCCTCCTCCTCAGTAGCAACCCAAAGGGTAAAGATGGCCATTCACCTCTCACGTGACAATGTCAAAGAAGCAACTTCCAAATTAGGAGAGAAAGTAGCAAATAATTGCATTGTGAAACAGAAATGCAACAGATCTGATGCGAGCTAGTGAGAAATACCTCATTTAGTGTCCTTACCCCAAATCTTTCAGATGTTTCTATTTACCACATGCCCACTCTTGAACTCTGGTTGCTTCTGTCAGCAGTGTTTCCCCACTAGAACCCACCCAACCCTCTGAGCTTCTATAGTTCACAGCCCCAAATATCAAATACTTCAATTACCAGGGCACAGATTTCCATTCAAAGTCAAATTCAGAGATTTCATAAGGAAACTCTCCCAAATCAAGCAGTAACTGTGCACCCCACAACATCACCTAGAGCAGTACCAGCTCAGGAGGTGGAAGCAACTTCTCTAAGGAGGAGGGTGTTTCCTACTGAGTTGCCTGCGGAAGAGTGCATTTCCAGAGGGACATGAAGAGGCGAAACTTCAAAAGCACCATTGTTACAGACCATGGCCGCGTGTCCGTGTTTTGGGGACATAATCATCCCATTTGTTTAGAAGTGTTCATTTATGGAACCAAATCAAATCAAACAGCTTATGCACTGGGTTAGGGTTGACCTATACAATAATACATACTCTTGACTGCAGCTTCCATCAGGGGACATACTCTTTTCATCATACTTGGATATCGTGGGGCTGTACACCTCATTGCTAAGGCCATAGCCTCTAGCAGCCTGGCTATCATGCCCAGCTCCTGCTTTCCTTTCCTTATGGGCCAGACTATCATTTCTGCTCCCTAGCAGAAATACTGAACTGCTCAATATTTACAGTACTTGTTGCTCAAAACAGTTTATGACCAAATAATTGTCACTTTCCATGTACAATATTCTCTTTTGAGCTAACATAAGTTTAAGAAAAAGATCCACTGCCTCATGGTTGCAGCTGGCAGTTCTTCACCTCGTAGGGCAGTTGGGGAGTTCCACCACAGTTGTGCTCACAGCTTTCCTGGAGCCATGCTGTGAATCTGACCATTTTAACCAAAAAAGAACCTGTATAAATAAAGTCTTCAATGGTTTTGGCATATATGAGGGAGCAATTTGTAGGGTAAGAAAGAAGGACTAGAGACGGAAATTTTGTAAGCTAGTTTTGCTGCTTAGAAGAATTCTCATGTAATCCACCTAGACTTCTTTCAGAATATTTAAGAGCATCTTCACTTCAGACAATAGGATCTGCTTTCAAAATCAGACTGTTGTATAAGGTATACAGGCATTTTAAGTGTGGTATTTTTAAGTTAAGGCTATTGCTTTGCAAACAGAAAAGAAGCAGTGAGATTTCCTTTCCCCACTGCCTGAGTGTTCCCAACAGCTTCCAGCAGGATTGTTCAACAACTCATACGTGTCTCCAATCAGTGCTGGTTTGTTTATATTTATAAACAATGATTTTATAACTAACATTTGCAGTCCATCACTTTTCATAAAAAACCCTTCATAATTAAAATAAAATTATTAACTTAAAAATACAGCTTGATCATGTGAAAAAACTACCAATCAATATTCAAGACAAGCTATGGAGTAGTTATTCTTTGTGGGTCTCGAAGGTCATGCAAGTGATGGTTTTATGCTACTGAGTGATTTGCTTTTCACAATACATTGACAAAACAACACAATTAGTCTTGCTTCAATAAGCACACACAGTAAAATGAATTAAACAATACAACATGTCTCATACATTACAGCTTCACTTTTGTAAACACAAAAGCTGCTTCACTAAGGGCATATAATTTCCCTGTCTGTTTTTAAATGATTGGCTTTGTATCCTTGTAATTAATTTTAGCAACTCTGTTGTCTTTGGACAGAAACGTTGGAATTAAATAACTGACCACACTTTAAGGTAGTATTTAAATATTCAAGATCCCGGAATTAGAAATGCTTGAGACTATAACAGCACAGGACAAAGCATAACCAATAAATGGCGGGTTTATGAGAGTAAGCAGTCATTAAAAATCATGACTGATCAACCTTTTCTGACCAAGGGGAGCAAAGGTCTTCAAAGGCTCCTGTTCATAGCATGCCCTGAATTGCTTGGGTCTCTGACCTTTGAACTCTATCACTTTCCCTACTTAGCTTATATCCTTTTATGATTGTTCATTACATTAAGGTAGCTGGCTTTCTACAAATGGGCTGAACCCACACCTATGATGGCCAAGTCAAAGCTGGTTTTTTTTGGTTTTTTATTTTTTTCCTATGGGTTCTCAGTGAATGTTCATTGTTTGCTATGCTACAGCTGTAGAGGACAAGTGACAGACAAATGAAACTTTCCACTCTTTCAGAGAAAATGAAATATTGATCACTTATCATAAGAAACAAAGAGCCTGGCATAAGTAGGGTTTGCATTATGAATACAAAATCAGTTACTTATCTCAGGTTACTCCAACAATAGATAAATACATCTTTTATGATGAATGTTCCTACTTCTAAATGTGCATACTTTGTTATGGTTACATTATATCTGTATATGGATGCACACACATACACACAGACATGAGGAATTTCAAAAGAGTTCCTCAAGTCAATTCATTAAGTGTGTAGTGTAGTGAGCATATTGCTAAGCTGTTTATTATACCTTCCTACATGGAAGAATAGTTTATACTTACATAGTGTTCTCTGCTCTTTACATCCTATGGTGCGATCACACAATATTATATAATACAACAGACAACTGTGCAAATAACATCTTGTTACAAAAGACTGCAATCAAGCCAGATCCATAAACAAAATCTAAGAGAACAGAGTTGCAATGTCGAGAAAGTACAATGCATAAAACCAGTTAAGTCTATTAAATGATAATGTTGCTTATTAACCAAATATGTTGTGATAGGTCAGTGCTGAGGTTAAACAGAAAACATCAATTGAACCATTTTCCTAAATAAAGCTCCAGGGTGCAATATTCAAAGCACTTTATTCAATAAAAAATGCTTTTAAAATGGTACTTTGGTGATTGGGAAACATTGGCATCATCCGTCAACCTAACTGCAGGAAAGTTCAATAAGCTAAATAATGAACCATTTACATTATTTTCCTTAGGCTCCAGTGATTTGCAAACATTGCATCAATAGAAGTCTTTAAAAAATTATGATAAAGACCTGCTAGTCTTTCAACTCCTAGGCTTTTTTCTGTCATGCTGCAATTTTTATGCTGTTTACGTGCTTTTTGTGGCTTCATCTTTTTAAAAGACTTCATTTTAACATCAATTTCTCATTATATTACAGCATATTTGTTCAATATGATAATTTTACTAGTGTTTCAAGCATTATCTTTGAGAAACAAAAAGGAAATTTAAGGCTGCTTTAGAATGTAAACATTTCATTTCACTGCCATATAGTTTTAATATATGAGTTGAAATGATAAAAAAAAACATTATTAAAAGGATATCTGTACATTCTCTCCCTTGCAGCATGAACAGTTTCTTTGTTGTTGATATCTTCTTCCACCTCGTTTTCCACCCTGAGTCCCAGATCTCTTATATTAGCACTTTATCAACTTCTCTTTCCTTCCTTTTGTCTTTCCAAGGTCAAATTCCCTACTGTCTTCCCAGGGCACCACTTGTATAATTCTCGAGTCTTACAGCTACTTCCTTTAGGAAATATGGGAGGAGAATTGCTCTTCATGGTAGCATTTTCAGCTTTCAAACAACTGAACAAATGTACAAAAGCCCACAGGGAGAGACGAGCGAGCGGGAGAAAAACCTCACATAGTCTCTCTCAACTGCACATATCCTCACCTGATTTAGTAATACCTTTGGCAATTAAAGCAGAATGTTTACTTAATTTATAGTTGTCATCATATCTTCATAGGCAGATCCTTGCTCATGCAGTCATTCATTACACTCAGTAGTACCTCACAGGCTCATTAAACTGAAATATTTTGTAAATATGAATGCATGTGCAGATGAAAATTTGTACACGTGTGCATTATACAAGTCAAATTATACAACTACGTAACATAAACAATGCCCTTCCAGGATTCTCAAGTCATAATGGGGATCAGCTCACACTATTCAACACCACATACAGTATTATGGATTATTGATTTTAGACTAAGATCAGCATCTCAAGTCCTGCACAGAGTTTTATTTTTAAAATCGTTCTGACAGCCATTTTTCAGCCATCAAGAACCAGCCACTTCTTTATATTCTACAATCCTTTGACACTATGAATTGTTTATGGCATCTGAAATGCATGTAATGTCTGCCAGTTTGGTACAACATGAAGACAGATTTCATTTTATTTCTTGCATTCCTAAAAACAGTTGTTATAGACCTGTTACTTTTAGCATTTACAGCCTGCAGTTTGAACTGCTCAAGTTTTGTTAGCATTACATATGGTGACATATTAGACATGAAAACCAAATGTATACCATGAATAATACACTATGCTGTGGCAGGATGAAGTTTGTGAAAGAAATATTGTCTTGTATGGGATCAACTTGCACAGATAGAAAAATATTCAGGCTTTCAGGTACATACTCCCTTCTTCACATCTTACAGCAACCTTATTTTATTTATGACTAAGCTACTGGGGTTGCAACAACAACAGTACCTCCAGAAAATGCTAGAAGTTCTTTAAAACAAAGATGCTCCTCAACCTGCTCACTTTCAGATGCAAACCAACCTCAAAACAGTGTATTTCTCTATTTCACTTTATCAACTACACACATTTTTATAAAGTGGACTCTTTGCAGTATCTTGAAACATGAGCTTTGCCTCTCTCTTCTAGTATCTTTTTAGACTGAATTTTAGGCAATCAATTTAGGGCCCAAAATAGGATTATTCAGAACAATAACTCAAAACCAATGAAAACAATGGGATTTGTTTAAAATTTGGATTTCAATAGAAGTCAAAGGCATGTTTTTATTTAAATGGTGCTTTAAATTTGTTCTACACTTGATGCAATTTTGAAAGAACCTTGAAGATTATGAAGCTGCCTAGAGTCTGAAGCTCAAAAACTTTTCTACAGAAGCATTTGAGGTTTGATGGTTTTTTTTTTGTTTGTTAGTTTCTGGGCGTTTTGTTAGATTGTTTGTTTTTTCCTGTTAAGAATCTATACATTCCAGTACCTGCTAGCATCTCTAGCTAATGTATCAGGTTGTCCATCCCTCAGAACAGTTTCATATTCCCTTTAATAGCATATTATAATTCACACATAGATTAATGTTTTGAGAATAACCCTAATAATAAACCTTTAATTGCAATCCTCAATACAGTATTGACCCCAAAGCACTGACTTCACAGATCTTTTAGTCAAATAACTGAAAATGCTTTTACGCAACAAAGAAACACTATATCTTTCCGAAGATATAGAAAAAATAAAAACAGATTACTCTTAATTTTAAAGAACCCCCTGCCCAAAACCTTTTTCTTTCACAGCTCTTCTCTCTTTAACTTAGTTTACACTGTTCTTTAGGACATATAAATATTTTCAGCCTTGCATACCAACCTCATCAGGGCTGGAAGCCTGGTAAGTTCGATTTTCATCGCTGAAGTCCTGATCCACCTCTGCATACTCTGTCTCTCCAGACACACCAGCCCGGGATTCATATACTGGGGTCACATTGTGGCAGAGTGCAATGGCCTTCACTGCTTCGTGTATCCGACTGCTGACGCTCTTTCGAACTTTGGGGGCAGATGATTGAGGCTTCCTGGATGGCGTTGAGCTCGTACTGTTTCCACTGTTCTGAGAGTGGACCTTTAAGACCCAACACAATGAATAGTAAACCAAAGTTCAGAAATGGAAACAAAACATGAATACTTATATATCTATATCTGACTGTTCCCTTTACAAAGGTTGGTAAGTGATAAGCTAGTAACCATTTATTTATTTTTATATAATGTACTGTTAACTCATTCAGCTTGTGATTCTTAAAAAGCCTCATCTACTTTTTAAAATAAATGACACATAACTATGGGCTCATCCCCCTGCATTTGTAGTTAAATTTCAATAACAGAGCCTGAAGACAATTGAAAAATGTGAAATGAAAACAAGTATGCTGGAAAAGGGCTGAATAGACTGACTGGATTCTGCAGAAACCCCTGCTACCTCACTGCAGATTTTACATTTTTCAGTGACCCATCACAATAGTCCTTTCATGTCTTTTCATTCTATGAATTATTTTTTCCTTTTAAAAAAGAAGTATTTAAACCAGCCACCAACTGGATGAGTTCAGAAACATTGAGACAAAATTTCAAGGGTGCTGTTTTATTGTCCTTCTTCAGCTGTGCCATCAAACTGGAAAGAAACCCTTTTCTTTTAGATCTTCACCTACATCTCTATATATTAAAAGATCACCACATTTGTGGTAATCAGAAGAGATCAGAAGAAGAGATCAGAAGAGAACAGAAGAACAAAAGCAGGATCATTTTAAAGTATAAACATTAGGAGTCATTAAAATAGAAATATTGCTGATTTAGTTTATAACTTACACAATTTCTGTATTATTTGTAAACTAAGGCAGTTTTATATTTTTGCTGCAGGCTGAAACGTTTTTGTCTTGTAATTTGCAATAATCTAATAAAATAATCATGCAAAATAACAGTTTGACACATATTTGAAGATCACATTACTGTTGCATGACCATTAAGCTAGCACTGTTTTAAGTTATCCTTCAGAAACGCTCAGGCACATGACAGAACTAATCTTCCTCTGAAAAGTGCAATGCGTTTATAATTAGGCAAAATAAGTTGGGGTTGGGGGGAGGTGGTTATTGGTTTTCGTTGGATTTTTTAAAGTCAGCACATTAAATATATCAGCAGTACCACCACAGGCTCTTCTGTTCATTCCAATGTAACCCAGAAAACCTTTTCCGAATCCACGCTTTTTTCCTCCCGACTGCAATCTGCTGAACCGTGAACACTCTGCCCATCAAATTACAGTGTTGTCTAATAAAGGGTTTAACTTTCTGCTCATCTGGCACTGCTTTTCAGCTACTGCTTTAAACCTCTGCATTTGCATTCTGCTAACGTTGATGCCATTACAGTCACAAATAAATTAAGCTGATTTACTCCTTCTGAATTATGTTATGTTTATTGATGCTTGTATAATTTAATTTCACACAAATTCCATTAAAGATTATGCCCTCTATCACAAAATGCTTCCAGTGGGGAAATATAATCAGGTTATAATAGATTTGTGTGTTACATTAAGATGACAATAGTCTAGTAGGTCCACTGTAATAATAAAACAGAACACAAACAAGGGATAAAATCAATGTCACACAAGAACCACTGCCTAGTTAACCAGCATCTTCTATTATCATAGATTAAATAAAAAAACCTCACTATACTTTTTCAGATTGAAACAATTGTTTAGTAGTTGTTTGGTTTGTTACTGAGATTCCATCATTGTTCTGTTTTAACGAGTTGCTACTAACACAAGCATAATTAAAGCATTATTTAAACATAAAGTAGTGCTATATAAAGCTGACAAAAAGGACGTTCCAAGAAGGTTCTTTTCATCATCTACTAATAGCAGACCTACGTTTTGGTAATCTTTTCCCCACAACTGAGAAGAAAAGGTTCCCTCACATTTCTTATTTTAAGTATGTTACAGTTAGTAAAAACTTGTAACCATGGTTACCACCCATTAAATTTTACAGTAAATTAGTAAAAGCTGTAAGTAGTAAGAATTCCAGGAATTGTGCAATTCTTTCAGATAGCATATTTAACTGCAAAATATAAAAACAGTATTTGTGAGCATACCTCCCCTAGAAGACTGGTGCTTAGCTGTCAAACTCAGACCAAGGTGTGCCAGCTCAAGACTGTCAGTTAATATTATTTAATGCTACAGTTGTTACTGTGAATACTCAAATGACACATTATAAGAAAACCAGGTTTGGGTGATTTTTATACCCTTAGTCAGTAGGAGTTAATTTCAGTAACACATCCTGAACCAAATTCAGACTGCTGATCTTTAGGTGAAAGAGCTCTGTATCTCATTTCCAAGGCATGATTACTGTATCTCACTTACTATTCATGACAATACCTACTAAAATTTAAGCTGAAATAGATTTGTCCAAGGAAAAGAATTCAAGAAGGGGATTTGTTGAATTGTATAGATAGGAAATAATTAAGAATTTAAGTTGCAAACTTAAAACTTACACATTTCATCACTCTTTTCCCTCCTGTCTCTCCTCCCAAAAGCTACAAAGTATTAACTGGGTCCAGTGTGGTGTTAAATTAAATTTTTATTTTTATTTTAAGCAAATAAGAAGGGAGCCATAGTTCACAACACAGCACAGCTAGATATTCCAATCAATTTTTGATCCTACAGTCCTCTTACAAGAGAAAACGAGGACACAGACAAGGAGGTCAGTCTACAAACAACTGGGTCAGGCAGTCATTTTGTGTATCCAAGTTAACTATGGAAAATAACTTTTATATAATTTTTATTATCTGCAAACAACATGGAAATACTAGTTAACCTTTCATTTGTTTCCTCCTCTGTCAATTTTCCTAATTTTTGGTTCAAAGAATAGAAATAAAAAATGAAGCACAAAGTTCATCCTAATCTCAGAGTAGAATCAGGTGTTTAGGAAGTTTGTTTGCAGCAAGCACCCAAAGAGTTTACATACATGGGAAATGCAAGTAATGCTTGCAGAATTCCACCTTCCTCCCTCATTCATCCCACAACTGACCCACACAGAGACAGGGAGTCACAATCCCCTTGCACACTTTCCAGACCACGCACTCTTATACATCACAGGAACACTTCGTTCTCAAGCAATATGAAGTTTTCCATTTTCTCACACTTTTCCCCTGCCAGTTTTATGCTGTTTGAAATCATCTTAATTTTTTAAAAAACCAAATTTTAAAAATACCTGTGTAAGTTTTATTTTGACAACTACTGTTATACCATTTGGTTATACCAATTAATGTGGCTTTTCGATGTCTATTCTTGATGAGTATCTTCAAAGATATAATTACTGTTCATGTTGTTCTGGACACTTCCTTGTAATTTGTAGTCTCAGTAATGAATAGCTTACTCTTAGATGATTTGGCAGGAGAAAGACTGCACTGCACAGACAGGTTAATAGAGATTTCTGCTAGTGGAGAACAGAAAAGTAAATCCCTTTAAGCGGGTATTATGAGGAACTTTGGAATCAGGAGAGAACTATGTACTGTCTCACATTTTTCCCACCCATCATATTTTTTAAGAGATACCTACACATGACAACTTCCATAGCATCTCAAATTCTAGACATCATCATTAACAACAATGCTTCAATGCTGTTAAACTCCCCTCCGATACTAAATGTAAATGATTTATGAAATACCTGTGAATAAGAGTTTATAATATGACTCTGTATTTCATCCATTGTGTCTGTTCCATAGGACACAGTACCTAGGTGGAGGCGCTTAAATATCATCTCATTCTGTGTAAGTGTTCCTGTAATAAAGGAGAAGTATATCACAAAGCAGTGAAAAATACTGCGAGATGGCCACAAACACCTCCTCCCCCTTCCCCCATCCCCCCAAAAAATCTTTCCTTTGGAAAGAAGGAATGAATCACGAGTTAGCATCAATTTAGTTAATTAAAGGAACGTTTGTGGAGAAAGATCAGGGTTAGTAATTCTGGAAGAAATCACTAGTTCCACCTGCAAGCTGATTTTGCCAATAACTATATATGCAAACTTGAAGAGACAAAACCTTTTCTTTATATACAAAAAATTGAATTTGCAGTATGTGGATAGAACTTACTCTCAAAAGCCAGTGCAAGAGTTTGCACCATGTATCAGAAAATCTAAAGAAAAAACCCCCCACAACCCCAAAAATTTATACAAATTTCCCACACTTCATTTACCAAAGCAGACATTTGGGCAATTGGGCACACTTCGTGTTGTCTAGATGAAGTCATTAAGACCTAACATTACTTCAAATTTGACAGATACCGCCTCCAAGCGGAATTAGGCAGAATGAACAAAATCAGTGTTTTGTGTGCTCACTTCACATTTTTAAGAAACGACAGGGTGTCAGTCAGACTGACACTGCATCCACCTCTGCCAACCAGTCACGTCCTCTGGTTTGGAAAACCTCTAATTGAACGGTGGGGGCTTCAGCCTTGCCTGATGGGGTACGTGAGGCAGAAAGGGGTCACTACTGCCTAGCTTTCCATGGTCAGCTCACAAAAGATTATTTTGATAATGGCCCTTCCTAAAATTTTTTTCCTATGGCTACTCAGGCAGAGAAAGTATAAAAATAGCATAAAGCTATTCCTATATTTAACCATACAGTATTATGTCATTAAAATGCATGTCTGATCAAAAAAAAAATAAGCAGAACATGGTTCCAGAGTAGACACTCTTGAAGCTTCTACAATATTTTTAAAATGGAGTATAAGAAAATTAACTGGAAACAAATACTGTGGAATAAAATATTTCATATTAATTTTATTTATCTAAATTATTTATTTCACATCTTTATCCCAGTATGCCAAAATACATGGTAAGCCACATGAGGAGAAAAGGCTAAAAGCATGATATATGCTATAACTATTATCTGCAAAACAACGCTGTCTGGCCAGTTAGCATCCAGTTTATGCACTTACCAGGGCTAGAACTATCAGAGATCTTCAAAGATTCATTAGGGCTGTAAAAGTCTCATGTCTTTAACACTTGCATTTGAGATGTCTACCACTCCCACTTCCTGGTGATAGCTGTACAGCGACACTTCATCTCCACTGTTGGACCACCACCCTGCACTATCAAACCCTGACTTTGTTTTATCAGTACAAGATGATCATTCCAAATTTCCCCTTTACCACTAAATAATGACACTTCCTATTTCCTTATCCTTACATGTTGTTGAGGATTTTTCTTTCTATAGTCATATTATTTGAATTTTAAAAAATAATTAAAATAAGGTTTATGTGAAACGCATCAATTCTCTACAAAATATGCATAATATTATTAAAAATTTACATGAGAAGCTGAACATTCCCAAGGCTGGAAAACAGCCCAGGAAGACAAAGTTCCAGATCTCTAGAATTAGCAAATTGGAAATTTTTGGTTATTTTTATACATGGGAAAACAAAATTATTTTATTTTACAGTCATCACATAAACCCATTTTTCTACCTTTAGAAGCTGTACTTTTATTGAGACCTTTTATTAAGTTTCATTACATTTTTTACTTTGATTTGAGACTAGAAAAATTCAATCTCCAGTTTGCACATGAGAAACATGAAAATTTCCACCAATAAACATGAGAGACTAAAATCTCCATTTCCAAAAGAAAGCAAAACCAAAACATACACACTGTGCAAAAACATTCAGTGCAAGAAATTTCCAAGCCAGTCTTTATCACCTTCCTAACTTTCCAGGCATGCTAATACCTTCTCACTGCCCTTGACTTTGCCAAGCCTTTGAATTAAAAAGCCTCACTCTAGGAGTTGTGAAAGTAAATGCTAGTCAAAGGGTGAGACAGCAGGCAACTGTCAAACCCACTTCCCACTAGTTCTGTAATTGCTGCTTGGGAAAACTGAGCAGGAAACAAAATCAGCCCTATGATTATTATATGGAAAGATTATTTCTTCTGACAGCACTAAATCAGTCCAACTCCATAGCATGCTTGGTGAGAGAAAGGTAGATAGCTGGAAAATTTGTGTGTTCCACTCCCTCTTTCTCAGCAAGCAGAGAAGAAAAGCTTCTGCACAGAAAAGTATGGATTTTCCTATCTTGCAATCAACAGGAGCCAGGGAAGAAGGTTTAGGAGAAACAGGTGAGGAAAAAGAATCAACAAAGACATGGAAATAAACATTCCGGAAATCCGGATTCAGTATCTGCATCTTATACATCTCTTACACAGTCCTTTTTATCAGCTATGTTAATAGGAAATACCCATGACAAATAACTACAACAAAAGTAAAGAAAAGAAACAACAATTCCAGTTTGCTCATGCTTCTCAAGACTAACATGAGACTTTCAAGAACAGCCATAATAAACCTGATGTGTTGTTAGACAAACAGGGGTAGCTGAAGTTATGAAAGGCCTCCCAAAAGCTACTGAAAAAAACCCACCTTAGCAAAATACACCTTTTTCAGCCATCCACATGGAAATACAGTTTCATCACGTGTGCAAATTAAGAATTTACTTCTAAGTTCTTCTAACGAATGAAAGGCCAAAATGGGACAGAAACATTCCCAACAACTAGTTCCATATATTACATAGTGCCAATCAGTCATGTTATAACTTTAGCAGCAGTTTTGTCTTAGATTTTAGTGTTTTAGCTGAAGACTAATACTCCATGACAGAAAAACACGTCTTGTATTTTATGCCCCCAGATGCAAAGATTTCAATATCTAGAGGCAGATTTTCTAATATAGCCCACTTTTTGAACAAGAAAAACAACACAAAACTAAGTTCTCTTAGTCTGCTCAAGGTGGTAAGTACTATAGAACAGTGAAGGAACTTTCTATTTTTAACAATATTTTTTTAAGACATAGTTATCAATTCCACACTTTCAGGACATTTCTAATATAAAAAGTTATTAGATTTTTAAAAGCTTATTTTAGAAAAGCTTCCAGAAATTACATTAGTCAACATATGATCTACTACTACTATTATACATTCTTGAACTTTGCTCTGGAATGCAGGTACCACACAAGGAAAATAGCCTGACAAAAAAGTTAGCATAGAATTGCTGGAGAAAAATTTAGTGTGTTCTTTAATGAAGCCAAGAGCTTTTTTTCCCCCTTCATTCCTACAATTGTATCATTAAACACAGAGTAAAGCAGGCAAAGAGGAAATTAATTTCTAAGGAAAAAGTCCTGAAGGCATCATTCCTTGGGTGGCAACAGATGTGATTCACAACAGAGCAGCAGAGATTTTTTTGTTGTTTTTTGAGAAGCAGATGCAGATCATTCTGATCCTGTATTACTAGCTGGCAATTTGGACCAATACCAGCGATCTAAAAAGTCCAAAACAAGAAAAAGCAAGAAAATATGTACAGCAGAAAAATTAGTAACTTTGTGAGAAATTAAGAGGAGGAGTAATTCTTCATATAATATGAGTACTTTGTTGGAGCTAGTTGCTTAAACAGATAAAAAGTCAGTGTAAATCTGAACATTTCTATGGAAACTTTTAGGGAGATCAGGCCTAATCAGTCTAGTAATTAGACTGTTGACAACAATCTGGAGATACAAGTTTTTTCTGTGAACCCTGGAAAAAATATTATCTGGTCTATAATATAAGAAGAAAATGAAAAAAACTCATGGTAAGCATACACAGTGTATGTCTGTTTGCTCAGCTGCTCCATTTATGAATACTGCATAAACATAACCACCACAAAATCTCAAACCAAGTAAGTCCCAGTGCAACCCATTAAGCATGAGGACAAAGACCAAGAGAGCTGAGCTATGCCTAATCTTTCGAGGCAGAAGGTCACAGTAGAGGTAACAGGTAAATGGGGGGCACTGAATTAGGGAGTACCACCCCTAAACCATGACACTCAGTACCTATTTCCTCTGCGCCTTCTGTCTCCCACAAGCACAATACCTGTGTATCCAGCAGTGCAAGAGCAACATCCATCCTCAATGGATATTTTCAGTGGATGGGAGTCCGACAGAAGACAAAAAGTAAGGATTCCTTAGTTGGAATCTCCCTGTAGGATCTCTCCATCAAAATGTTCTGTATCTAGTCTGCTCTAATCACTCTGCAAACCTAGTGGTACTAAAAATCTCAGAGGCAGAGCATAAATATATATCCATCTAAGTAAAGGAAGGAGATGTTATTCCATCAACGTTTTTTTAATTACTCTTTCTCTCTAGTTGCTTACATTGAAGAGGTAAAGACTCAAAGTATAACTAGAAAGATTAATTTTCAGAAACAATTACTGAAATTCACTGTTCTAATAGTACATTAGGCACATTTAACAAAATGGTCCATATACACCAACCTCTAATACATGGCTTTTCCAAAAAATTCAAGAATCCCATTGCTCTATTCATCTGTTCAATGTGGCTATCTGTTACATACCTCATTTGGTCCAAACACCCACTAAAAAGTTAATTACAGAACCCAAATACAAGTGCATGCCTTAGTAAGTAACTACACTTGGAAGACTACATGTTTGCTTTAGCTGAACACACCAGTAGTTGTTGTGAATAGCAGAAGGTTTTCTATCCCACATCCTAAGCAACAAGAACTCTCATTAAATATTGCGAAGTATCATTAGTTTTTTTCACCATTAGAGTTTTTTGTACCCTGGAGAGGATGAGATACCATGCTCATGCAAACTGCTACCCACCATCATAACGGATGACGCCTTTCTGTCAAACTTATATGAGATTCAAGTCCGAACAACATGGCATTTTGGGTAATGGCTGCTATAATTAAAATGTGAGTCCTAAAAAAACTGTTGTTTTACTGGTGTTTTTAGTAATGGCTTTGTTCTACATGAAGATAAAAACTCCCTAACAAAGGAATTAATGTATTGCTTTAATAGGCTGCACCCTGAGTTAAGTTTTAAAATTTATGAGTTCTCTGCAGCATTGTTCTTTAAACAATGGCATTGTCAAATGCAACCAGTGAGAAGATTAAAGTTCTCCCAGCAGATTAAGTACAAATTATCTGTCCTCCTGTTTCAGCATCATTTGTTCATTTATCACATAACGTCTAGTATTTCTGGTCAGTGTCAATATGCTCTGCATCCTTGCAGTTAACAGATGTCTTCTCTTGTCGAATGAATTACTTTATGTTTCACGCACTGGTGGCCGCAGATGTGTCACTATAGCAACATCATTAATTTCAGATCTTACCGGAAACATGCACTCCAATCAAACCTAATTATACCACATTGCTTTCTTGTCCCACAATAAGGAAACTATAATGCAATTATTGGGATACTTCATTTTCTATTATACTGTGGCAAATGAGAGAGCCACTGTGATGGACGCTTCTTGTCAAAAAGCTTATTGATGAAGCACAAACCCAATTTACAATCATACAAAGGACTACCTTGCAATTATGTTAGTAATGCAATGCTCCTTAGACTCAACAACTAATTCTCAATCATTTCCAGTGAAGCTTGGACCACAATATAAGATTTTTGCAGACAGTTCTCTGGATTCCCTTTCCTTTTCAGTATTGAGAAAAACTTCACCTGTTTACATTTAACTAAATCAGCCTTTTAGTGCTGCTTTTTGGTAGCACCCACTTGGGCAGATGGCTACAAAACTGACTCCCCTCTTTATCCTCTGACAGCCAGGCCTTAAGTGGACAGAACAGAATCAACTGGTTTCTATGACTAGAAATGAAAATTCAAATGAGAAAGTGCTGAGACTAGCTCTTATAAACTGTATAATCATGCAATGTCAATCATGGATTAAGAGTACAGACTTTGTTCATTACCTAACAGTATGTTTCACGTTTACCATAAAATGCAGAATGAGAACAAATGTATTCAGGAAAGGAAACTGGAAGCAGCTACCAACATACTTGGGTAAAAAGTACATTGTCGATGTGTTTGTCCAGAATGAAGAACAGTTTAAAATTTGCGGGGCACTTAAGATTATTAAACAGAGCAGTGTTTCCCATCTCTGCAAGGCACAGTCAGTGGTGTGAATCTGGTGATGTCTCCAGGACTCCTGGCTTATTTTCACTCACATCAGCTCTCAGCTGACACTCGGGTAAAAATGCCTAGGGTGAGACTGCTGACTCTGCTTCTTTCCAGAACACTTTGAAGCTACTGCCCTAGAATATGGCCTTTACTTTCATTTTTACATCATTATTGTACAGATTCAGACCTTCCACCACAGCTCAGCAGACCTCAGTCCTCTGAAAAGCCTTTGAGGGGGAACACCAACTATCATCCAAACGCTATAAAACAAATTCCTGGTAAAAGTCTTTTGTCTATTTAGCACCTTTTAAGTATGCACTCTGTGCTGCTTCTTAAACAGAACTACTGTGATTGCAAGAGGCATGATGTAGGTTGAAAAAAAACCCAACCAAACAAAAAACCCCAATTAGATGCATAACAGGGTTGTTTCGCCTTGTATATACAAGTCAATAAAATGTATCCTTTCAAAGATTCATGAATGTAACACCACAGTTCTGCTTTGAAAAATCCAGTATCACTAAATTTTTTGTGGATTTTTTAAAGGAGAAAAACTTTGGTTTTAATCACTCTTCTATTAGGTTAAGTATAAGGGTTGTCTTCCTAAAAGTAGAACAGTGGCAGGTTTTTTTGGTTGGTTTTTCAAACAATCCTCTAACTCTCAAACAGGGTAGTAAGCATCAGAGACAGAATATAATTTCTGCATTGTAGAGTTGTGCAAACAAACTGTTAGTATTTTATTTAGCAGCACCTAAGATTGTCAGTGCAGTTTAACTCTAAGTAGAATACCTCAACACTTGAACTGCGTTTCCAGTTTGGTACGGTAACTGGAATCTCTACCAGCAAAGTTTAAAAAGTGTGTATTGGTTTTGCTTAGAAAGTATTGCTTTGTAACTAACTTTGGAGTTCACTTTGTAAGTGAAATCTACTGCATTGTTTTGAAAATGAATTATTTTTGAAAGTACTTCTTTTTCCAAACATATGCTATAAATTACGTATTTCAAGTCTTCAATGTGACAGCACTCAAAGTTACATAAATTATCATGATGAAGGCTGCAATTAAAATCAATAAGCAGTTTCAAATAGCATACAAATCATTAGGTAACTGAAATAAAACTTGTTAAAAGAATCATTCACTACCACACTACAATTAGCAATATACTTTTCTTTTACAAAATAGAAGAACAGCATTCCGATGTATATAGGATAACAGATGTGCCTATAGAAGAAAAAAGGAAAGTGTGTTTTGAAAATGTGACGATATATTATATTTACACTTCATTTCAAATATGCAGTAATGGAAGTGTTAGCATGGGAGGGAACACAGAACTATTTCAAACAGAAGGAGATATAAATTGTGTATTATGCTTTCTGAACAGTATAACAGAGGCCAACCCCTGCCCTCCCCAGCAGCTTCTCATGATTTTGAACTATATTTTACTTAAAACCACTAAAAGAATTCTTCAAGCTTTTCAAGAAAAACTTTTTCAGTTCAGAAGTTAAGCTTCTATAAAACCACCCCAGTATATCTACCAGAAATTATTTATTTAGTCTCAGAAAGAAATAAGAAAGCATAACACAAGCTATTACTTCTTCACACTCTCAGTACTTACCTTGTTATCCTGGTAAGGGTTGGGAGTTCCAGTATACCAGGTGAGATACAGTAACAGGTTACAGTTATGAAGGTGAAATCATTCAGCAGCTCCAGAACTGGTCTTGGTAGCATAAAGAGCAACTAACTTCACTGGGACAGCAGATGTCATTTTGGAGGCTGATCTCATGACTTGTTTTGGAAATGACTTGCTCTCTCAAAGGCCATTCTTAACTTATTATCATACAATGTTGCAGTAGCAATGAAGTGCAGAATAAACCAGCATCCTGTGTGCTATTCCAGAGTCTTTTCAGAGGAAGACACATGGTACTCTTACTCATGTTGTACAGTGTTGTCTTACTACAGAAGAGCTGTTCTCACTGGAATAAATCAGAGTACTACCAAATACTGACTTTAACATCTAAGTACTGACCTATCAAGTAAAAGTCCTTAACCTGTGTAAAATCTTATTGAGAAACAAGAATCAGTAGTCTAAATCTACTCTTACATTAGCATATTCAAGTACAGAATTATCTTTAGAAATTTTATAAAAGTTATCATATTTCAGAATGGTAACCTGATATACCTGTTTTATCCGTTAGTAAATAAACTAATCGTCCCAACTCTTCTGGTATGGTGCTAGTTCGAACAACTGTTCCAGGAATATTGTCATCTTTCATAATCATCCACCCATAGGCTGCCTTACCCATGTCCAAGTTCACACGTAAACTGCAAAGGAAATTTATACCATAATCAGTGTGAATATTAGGCAAAGTGAAAGTTATAACCATAAAAATAAAACTAGAAGTTCTTTTTAGGATATCTGAAAAAAAAAAGATATTAAACCTATATGCACCAAAACTTTGGAACAATGCTTTTTTTATGTGTTTGTAGAGTACATATCACATTAGAAATTCAGGCTTCATCCCAGACTTTTAGAAGATATTGCAATACAAACAAATGCAGTATCATGCATTCTGCATGAGACAGATTGCAACACTTCATGAAGACTCAACATAATTACATTACTGCTCTTATACAGATGGGTGATGTATAGCAAGAACAGATCACTATTCAAGTCACAGTGTTTATCTACTAAAAAAACCCAAACATCACCTATGTTTTCTTTATGAAGTGAAATTACAGATATTTTTGTACCTTTTCAAGTCACTGGTTTTTTGGTTTTTTTTAAAAACAACCAACAACATTTTTTCTTTAGGACAGTCCAACTATATTTGTCAGCTTCTCTTTCCCAACAAATCAACAATATTTTTGTCCTTCTCAAAATGTTGCTACAGAGGGTCCATTGCAAAAAGAGAAAAGTGCTGAAGCAGCAAAATGCACCCTCATGTGATAGCATGTTGGCATGAAGTAATCTTTGGGTAGCTCTCTGCTATAAAATCTGCAATTTGCAGCAAGTTTTACTGATTATACATAGAAGTCCAAAATCAAAAGTATGTTTTTCTAGTTCATTCTGTACATTCATTTTTTAATATTTCCATGCCCACATCATATAAGAACTAAGATGCACCTTGTATTCCTATGTTACAATAAAAAAGTCTTCACTCATTTAGTCACATTGCTCTTCCCCATAATAAAATGCTCCAACACAAAACTCTATCCACCTTGTTCTAAACCATTAAAATGCTACTTTCCTTTAGCTATTCACCATGTTCCTGCTATCATGTCAGAGGAGCAGTGGCTAATAAATAGGCATGTGTTAATTTTTCTTGACTCTGCTGTAACAGAAATACTGAAAAAATGGGTAGGACAGTAGCTACATGAACTACTGAGGTCACTTGGTTGTTCAGCCTGGAGGAGACTTAGGAGAAACCTCATTGCAGTCTACAACTTGCTCATGAGGAGAAGAGGAGGGGCAGATACTGATCTCTTCTCTGTGGTGACCAGTGACAGGACCTCAGGGAATGGCCTGAAGTTATGTCAGGGGAGGGTTAGGTTGGATATTAGAAGAAAGGTTTTTTGCCCAGAGGACAGTTGAGTACTGGAACAGGCTCCCCAAGGAAGTTGTCGCAGCACTGAGCATGACAGAGTTCAAGGAGTGTTTGGACAACACTCTCAGGCACATGGTGTGACTCTTGGGGATGGCCCTTCGCAGGACCAGAAGTTGGACTCGATCCTTGTGAGTCCCTTCCAATTCAGCATATTCTGTGATTCTGTGAACTATTTGTAGCTGATTTGCCAACTCAAGAGCCCCAAGTTAAGCAACAGGTTTATGGTAATGTAACTCTTAAAACTGTTCAAAGGTACCTATCAAGGTTAAAATACTGCAAACGCACTTCAGACCTTTTTGTAACAGTCCTGACATCATCTTGACTTTACAGCATAACAAAATGAGCAGCTACTAGGAGTTTTCATCTGTCATCTTGGAATCACAGCAACAGATTGTGAATTACCTGAGGTTAACAGCGGAGGGAACAGTGAGTCACAATCTGCACTATTCCATGAAGAAGAGATGCATTTAACTGGGATTGTGAGAGCATCTGAAATTTCAACACACACTGAAAAAAAGTTTATTCTACATCCCCTGCCTCCTGAATTTGTACAGCAGAAGACAACACATGTTGCAGCATAAAAAGAAACATACCTTTTAGATACAAGATTCTTGACCATTTAAGATGGTATTTTATGATTTAATTACCTGTTATTTTCCCACCAAAATCATCATCATCTGAAAATTGCTGTTCTCTCTGGTGATATGCCCCAATTAGTCCTGCATATCTTCCCTAATTTCATCTGTCTTCAGACATGCACATACATGTAACAAAAGGACAGACAACAGGAGGACTCTACAGATTCTTTTTACTGAAAATGCTACAGCATAGTGAGAAAAATACTGGAATACACTTGCCTTACAGTGGTTAACTACAGTTCTACCCTATCTTACTCAATCCAGAGTCGGTACTGTGCAAACTGTATTATTATGCTTGTCTGTTAACTTTCAGAGCAAATATGAAACCCAAAGCAACACACCTCACACTGAAACCAAAGGAACAGCAAAAGATTTACTCCTCTTAGGGATGCGAATCTGCTAGTTAACCAGTCATGGACAAAGGATGCTGTACAGCTTGACAAGGGAAACACGAGCACACTTTATTTAAAAACAGATGGACATTTGCTCTAGCCAGGAGCAAGTGGATTAACTGAACGATGAAAGCTGCTCACCACCCCACTTCAAAGAGGCATTTAGGCTATAGTTTTTTTTGTGCCTAGACTACCAAGACAGGAATTCTGAGATGGACACTCTATTTAAGCAGTGCAGTCTCAGACATTCACATAGCTGCTCTGCCAATGGAGATCTACAAAGTTGTTCAGATAGGAAAAACTGTGCTTCAGTAAGATTAAATCAGAAAAGTCTCTCAAAGATGAAGTGCAGTGCATATCTTCATTTGCACCTTTTATAAGCATGTGTATCACCTGGTTTTGATGTTCTAAACACTCTATGCATTTAACTATCATATACTTGAATACAATTTAAAGGTAAGAAAAAAGAAAACAAAAACAAGACTCCAACTTCTCTTACTGAGCAGGGAAGAGAAATCCATATTTCAAAGCATTAAGGCATTTTAGGAATTACTCTAGCTTTCCAGCATGCACTTTTAAGTGGAACAGAATGTACCCCCTTTATGCTGATGAACCCAATAGAATGCTGGCACTGCTGGTCTATAGAGAAATAATGTCTCCCCAATGACTAGGACAATATGAGACAGCTTCTGGCACACAGAAAGATATTGGGTACATGCTTGAATTGTTAAGATGAATAAAGAATTAAACAGGAATAAAAATGAGTGCTATAGATTAATTTTTTATTATTAATTCTAAAATTTGTACACTGTATCCTTCTCTGACTTCCTTCACTTGGTGCTTTTTGTCTTAGAGGAAATCTTTGTCTTTGAAATCATTGTAGCAATTGCTTAGTACATTATGGTAACTGATGCAATACTAAAAATGATGATGGACTATTAATAGTGAGTTTGCTTTTGAAACTATAAACCTCTCCAACAGAGCTTCACAGGAATGGATAAAAATACTTGACTGAAAAGTCCAAGAATTTTTACATATGAAAACGAGGAGACACTAGCCCTACTCAAAATAAAGCTACTTTCAGTGCCTGATAATATTAGCTATCATTTCTCTTAATTTCTTCGCAGACTTTAGGAAACCGCATTATATAATCAAAACATTTTAAATTCACTAGTTTGCAAATTCTTCTCAATTTAATCCAATTAAACAACCTTCAAACACATCAGTTATTCATGAAAACACACAAAACAGCATCCAATGTAACATTAGCAACTGTTGCATTAGTAACACTAATTTTTAGCAAACCAATTAACATGCAATATTTAGGCACAGTATGTTAATACAGCAACTTGAAGGCTGTTGCAGAGAATGAGCATCTTTAGCAAACACAGTAATAAATTGTTTCTTGTCTCCCCACCTCAGCACTAGTTACCCTAGAGCAGGCAATCCTAAGGCAATTTTTATTCAGCCTGGGGATTTATTCCTTCAAGAGCCAGGGTGGCATTCTCTGCAACTCAGCTTCAGAACAAAGAAATAACACATTTCAGAATCCACTCTGCTTTTAAAACCAAATAGTTCTGCACTGATTCCCTCAAAAACACCACCAGCATTTTAGATTAAACACTCCTATTTACAGGACTACTAAATTTCATTTTTTTCATCAATTGTAATGATATTAGGTCCCCTTCTAAAGGTGTCTGATTTTGGTTTTTTTTCAAAAGGACAAATTTGCCAATAAGCAAGGGCCTCCACTGAGGAAATTTGACAAATACATTTAAAAACTCCAGAAACATTCTACCATTCATGACTTGGTGAAAAGCAATCAAGACCTAATGAAGTTAGCAAGGACAATTTTGTGAACGAAGTGGTATCATGCCAAATAAAATTCAAGTATGATTTTGAATCAAAATTAATGCTAGGTTTTTTTCTAACTTCCTGAGCAGTTCTGTATATGTAAGAGTTTTGTAACAAAAAAACCCTGCCACAACTCCAAATACAGTATGAGTACCCATAGTGGTATCTACTTTTTAAAATAAACAAAGAAATACAGTCTTTTTTTATTTTCAGGACTTCCTTCTATGTGAAAATGATACTGAAGGTGATATTTAGGTCCCATTATTATCCAAAACTGTACCAAATGCCCCATGGCTACCCCCAACCTTCTTAACGCATCCCTACTTTCTTGAAACAGCCATAAAATATACACAGATACATGCATTATTCACACTCTAGAAAAAAAAAAAAGGAATAATTTAAAAATTACTGGTCAAGAAACAACCAAAAATATTTTAACTTCAACATGCCTGGAAAGTTAATCTTCACAGAAAGTGATTTTTTGGAGCCCAGTAACTGGTATTAACTGGCACTAAACAAATAAAAATTGAACAAAACAGAAGTTACTTCATTTAAGCACAATATTATATAAAGATCTAAGCAGATAAAAATCAACCTATAGGTCATCCCTTTAATTTCCCCATCTCTTATATTTTATTTGATGAGGAAACTGGAATATAATATTCCCTTGTGTTTTGTCCACTATATATATATTTTTATTTAGTTTTTTCTGCTATCTGTCTGACACTCCCAAGAACAGCCTCAGAACTGTGCTCCTGTTTGCTTCGTAATTGGTCTCACTACTTCTGTTGCACTAAATTTTCTAAATTTTGTCTATTATGTGAGCATATAAAAGAAAATTAAGGAAAGTGTACACAGCACTTTGCATAAAACCCTGGCAGCAAATGTTACTTTAAAAGAGAACTCAACCCCACACATTATGATTAAGTATTTGTGGCATATTCAACCCTGTATTGCTATAGCGACTGTGGCACATGAAGTTTTTCAAGGGCCAAATGCAACCCAGACACAGATAACTGCATGTTGTAACACAGATAGCACTTAAAAATCCAGGAGGAAACCTAGGGAATAATTAATGAAAAAATTAATCTATTAATTTCTTACAGGCTTAAAACACAGAAGAATGAAAAATACAAATAAAACACATGTCAAACAAGTACCTTTGCATAAGGGATGTAGCATATGCAGGTCAGAGCAGCAATAACTGCTTCCTATTAAAAATGTTTCTTTGTTATTATCACATTTACCGGGTCAGATGCTGTCTTTCATTAGGCCTCTTATACAAAAGTGACAATATTGACATTAGAGGTATAATACAAATAATATTTAAAACATGCTTTTTTCCCCTATATTCTACACAAATTCAGCATTACTTGCTGTAATACCATAGGTTTAAAACCAGAAAAAAAACTAGGAGCAAATAGGCAATGTTGGAAGATTTGAAAGGAGGAAGTTTTACTGCAATAGATCAGTTTAAAAAATTCTTCATTAGACTGATTGTTCTCAGTATTGCAGCCAGTCCTGTTTTATAATATTTGTAATAATGATCTGGACAAGGGGATCGAGTGCCCGAGTAAGTTTGGGGAGGACACCAAGTTGGGTGGGAGTGTTGATCCACTGGAGGGAAGGAAGGACCTACAGAGGGGTAAGCCAATTGTATGGGAGTTGGCAAGGCAAAGTGCCAGGTCCTGCCCCTGGGTAACAACCACCCCAGGCAGCTCCACAGGCTGGGGACAGAGTGGCTGGAAAGCGGCCCAGCAGAAAAGGCCCTGGGGGTGCTGATTGGCTGCTGTTGAACATGAGCCAGCAGTGCCCAGGTGGCCAAGAAGGCCAATGGCGTCCTGGCCTGTATCAGCAGTAGTGTGGCCAGCAAGACCAGGGCAGTGATCAACCCTGTACCTGGCACTGGCGTGGCCACACTGTGAGTACTGTGTCCAGTTCTGGGCCCCTCACTACAAGATCAACATTGAGGTGATGGAGTGTGTCCAGAGAAGGGCAACAAAGCTGGGGAAGGGTCTGGAGCACAAGTCCGATGAGGAGTGGCTGAGGGAGCTGGGGGTGTTTAGTCTGGAGAACAGGAGGCTCAGGGGAGATCTTACCACTCTCTAGAACAGCCTGAAAGGAGGGTGTAGCCAGGTGGGGAGTGGATTCTTCTCCCAAGAAACAAGTGACAGGACTAGAGGAAACAGCTTCAAGTCACACCACGGGAGCTCTAGATTAGATATTAGGAAAAATTTCCTCACCAAAATTGTTGTCAAGCATTAGAACTAGCTGCCTAACGAAGTGGTAGAGTCTGCATCCCTGGAGGTAAAAATAAGATCCACAAATGTAGCACTTAGGCAAATGTTTTAGTGGTGGACTTAGCAGTGCTGGGTTAATAGTTGGACATGATGATCTTAAAAGGCTTCTCCAATCGAAATAATTTTATGATTCTGTGCTTTTTCTGTGTAGCACGAATATCAGGCATTTTAAGAGAAGCACAAAGCTAGCTCAGGCAGTAGTACGGCACCATGCTGGACAGTGTAAGACAGACTTAGCACAAGAGAGACACACCATAACTTTTGCTGCAAAATTAGTTAGCAAAATGTCATGAAGCATCACATAACGTTTTTCAGTCTCTACAGAGATTGCATTATATATCATGATATGGTATTAAGGCACAATACACTAAATGTGTATTAAACCACTTGCTTAAGCCACGTCAGAAGCAGCTGTTTAGCTCTTCCACACTGAAACTTTTGTATCTGTATCTAATACATATTCTGTCTCGCTGTGTGAGACTTCATACACTGATACTCTCACATCTATACATGATACAGATTAGAGCACCAACACAGCAGAAACTACAGCATGACTGAAAGCAGCATAGCTGCTTGTGCTGTTAGACAGTCTGCATAGGTGTGAGTTCGCTGGATCTCAGGAAAACACACAAATCCACACCCATATGATGTGGGATTTGAGGGGCTATTAATGAATTTCAGACATAAGACCTCCTAGCAGTGTTTTCCTCACTGCCCCTGAAAACAGACGTTAACTTGAAGGATTTGATTTAACTGCTTATTTTAAAGACCCAGAAAAAAAAACCAGCCAGGAACCATGTAGTGCCCCAAAACTTTGCTACTTAAGTGTAAGGCAGTTCATTCCAGTCATTTGGGACAGCTTCTTTTGGCAGAACAGCTCAGTGACTAGGAGCCCTGGGGTGTCCAAAGGAAAGAACAAGAGACATTTCAGCTTCTCTTCACACTTAAACTAAATGATCCTTCTAAAATGATGGCTGATTAAGCCCTGTCAATCCAGCTTTAAACGGCTACTAAATATAGAGCCTGGGTGATACACATATTTAACAGATCCCCAGTCAATATCTTACCATTTTATGGTCAATCCTCTACATTTCTTAACAGCTAAGCAGAAGCACATACAGCTACAAGACTCACACCTGTACATGAGGCAGCAATTTCACCAAACATTGGAGAAAATTATACTGAAAAACTTTCCTGGCTACTTTTTTTTTTTAAAAAAAAAAAACAAAACAAAAACAAAACCAACCAACCAAACAAACCCCATACAAAAGATCTCAACACAATGTGCAACTCACTTTGTCTTTTGAGGTGTTGAAGAAGATTGGACAATGAATGAACAAAGTCCACTGGTGGTTTAGAGGATTCAGTCTGTGGGGCAGTACTGTCACTAAGCCTTTTCTTTGGCCTGGGCTTTCTGAACCATTTGCTATGATAGCTCAAGTGAGCTCATAAAAAGACATGTTAGTACTCAAGGCCAGGGAAAATAACAGAATTGTTTTGTGACAAGGCTTTCTAACAGTCTAAACATTTTTCCTATGCCCATATACACACACATCAGAATTTTCATCTCACATCCCATATTGATTAAAATCTCTTCTATTTTCTTGCACTTAAAATTAAAAAAAAGTCTTCCCCCACCCAGGATGCTGGCTTTTCATTATCATGACTGTTATTGCGCTCTGACCCTTGTCATTCAAAAAACAGACAATACAAAAAAATACACGTTGTTCAACAAAAGCACCTTATTATTAAAAAAGTAAAGGCACATCACAGGTCTAAGAACTTCCACGCTGGCATCACAAAGAGCAGCAGCATGGACATACCTGAGGACACATGCTCCCTGGTAGCTGGCTATGTGACAACTGCACTAAGTGATATAGTCTAGTTAGTTAAAGCCAACTAGAAAAAAGCCTAAAAATTCTGAGGAACATGGAAAAACTCAGATAATGAGCGAAGATAATCTTAGAGAGATTCATTTTGTTTTGGACAGTCTGTCAAGGACTTGCTTTATATCCTCCTTCCGTGATAAATCTTAGGAAATTAAAATAGCTTGACTTTTTAGGGCAGCAGATTGCCTATGGAGGCTTCCTGGGCTATGGTTTCTCCATATGGGTAAAGAAAACATCAATGACAGAATCACTTTTAAGGGCCAAAGGTTTCTGGGGGTGTGGGGCTGTTCAAAACATTTTGTGCATAATGATTCTAACTTACAAACAGTTTAAAGATGGGCTAAGCTTTCAATGTCTGTTTATTACTACTTTTTCTCCATTTTTCTGGATTCCTTGTACACCACAGAATGTGTGCAATGTTGGGGGCTGATTTTTTTGGACATGAGGGTTGCTTGTTAGGATGGCTTTTGTTTTCTTGTGCTGTTGTTTTTTTTACAGTTGCTTTATGTCTATACTTCTGAAGTCTTACATGCCCCATGGTAATACCCTGGACAAAGTAAAGCAACACTGATCTGAAGGAGTATTTAGGAGGCAGCTGAATCACAAGGAACCAGCTTATTTCTGAAGCACCTGAAAAGTTCCTCTTCCTATTAATTATAGGACAGCCTGCACAGAGATCAGTTAAGCTCTACTAACTCTATCATCACCTCCCTGATGATTTTCACCAAACATGTCTAGCCACGAAAAATTATTTTTATTGCATACCTGGAAGTTCCCTTGCTCTGCAAACCAAAAGCCAAACAGAACTGCAAAAAAGCTCCACAATTAGAAACTTCTTGAATTCTCTAAAACTATCAATCAACACATTTCATGCATGCCTGAGTTCAGATATGCTTTGCCTCTACCAGTGAATCCTAATCTCCGATGTTTCCTTTACGTCTGTAAGTTCATTATTTCCCCCATATAGGTATTTTAAAAATTATGAGAGGACACAACACCTGGTGCTTCAATGTCATTTGCTTTCCAATTTTCATCTTTGAGAGTTTACACTCAAAATACAGCCTCAAAATTAAGTCATTTCCATGCTTAACATACTGAAGAGAGGAAGAGAAGTGTCAGAACAACAGAGAACAACAGCTGAGTTCATGAGTTCAAACACTCATGACTGAGTTGTTCATTTTGCTGACAGTTTGGGAAGCAACCCTATATTTACGAAGATCCACGTTAAAGAAAATTTGGTAGAGAAACAGATAAAACTCTAGGGAGGAAAGCATTCTCTGATAGATTCCTGTCTGATGAATTAAACTAATCATATCTTTTAATACTTTTAGTTTGTATCTCATCTCCCACAAACAATGGAAAAATTGGATTAGATGCATGCTAGAAATTATTTTTGGAGAAAAGCTATTCCACAAGTCCACTAAACAACTCTTACATTGAAAATTAGCTGCTTAGTGAACGTGTTTTTTCAATGGCCTATGTTGAACTTCCAATATAGAGCCAAATTTACTTACAACACCTGTATGGTCTTAGTCCTCTTGCATCCAGTAACAAAGATAATAAAATGGTTAAAAGTTATCCTTTAGTTAGAAGTGATCTTTTATATCCTTAGCTCATTTTCCCCCTCCCCTGGGAGTTTTAAAGTGGATCTCTTAGTAACACATAGACTTAACCACTGAATGGAGCCCTTTTTTGTCTCTTCATATGGATAAATTAATACTCAGTAACTGTGTGTGTATGGGGGGATGGCAACATGACTAAACAGCATCATACAAGCAGTAAAGGAGTTACAACAATGACAGTGTTTAGAAAGATACTCCAAAATTGTGGTTCCAGCAGATTTGACAGAACCTTCAACTTCTCACAGAATCAGTTTCTCTTGTAACACAAAAGTACTCTAAAAATAAAGTCCTTTAAGTCATAAAATGTTAAGACAGAGGCTTCCTGTGTATCCCATCAGTCAAATATGATACAATTTCCTTCACACAGACATATACTTAAAAAACACAGTAACACATAAGTAATGTAATCTTAGATTAAAAGGCCTAATGAAATCCTCCTGTTATTTTTCTTTCCTTTACTTTGTGAACTTAAATATTGTGTGTGTGCCTGAGGGGACAGGTCTTAAATTTAGCTACAGTTTAGATGCTGCTAACTCTGGCTGATCACTGGGCTTACTGAATGACGTATCTCAAACTGAACAGTTCTAGAGAGCATCTAAAATTAACAATTACCTTAATCTAAACACTGGATATTTTAACAAGAAACAGCATTTCCACTTTGCAAAGGCAATACCCATGCAAAGAAAAGAATTAATTTCAGAGTCAGTGTTCTCACTTCTGTGTCCACAGACGACTTGATTACACACATGGATATTATTTCGTGTTCCAGTTTATCTGCAATTTGAATATACAGTACTCATGCTTAATGAATTAATTAATTCAGGGCAAGTCTCTACTTGGTTACACATGTTAAAACTCCTCTCACTGTAAAAGCACACCTACATTATTCAGCCATTCAATTTAAATTAATCATTATTGGGGTAAAAAGTCTGTATTTTAACTAGAGAAATGGAACATTTTTAGTATTTAAGGCATTAAAAATAAAATTCCATAATGCCTCTAGCAGTTCATTCAACTGCATGCTTCCTGAAACCACTTTCTCAAATATACCAACATTGTATCCTTATTAATACATTTATGCTAGCAAAGGATTAGATATCCTGATTACTCCAGCAAGATGAACGTTATACCAAAAAAATACAACAGTATTGTTTTCTGTACAGTGATCCTTCAAGAATCAGCAGATTTGTTGGCACCTTCTCCTTCAGCTTCCTGATAAGATCAATTTCCTTTGCAATGAGAAGCGAGTATAAATTTCAAGAAAGCCACATTCAGTGAAATTAGACAACTGTATTTTGCTTTCATTCATATACATACCTGATTGGGATGATATAGGAAAACAGGAGGAGGAACCGGAAAAGGTTGCGATACCAAGGGCCTACAAATCCTTGTAAAGTTACCATAACAACTGATAGTGCAACTAAAGCCAAAAACAGGGCTTTGGTCAGTTGATTCAGCTCCAGGTCCAGTAAGCCAACCTGGAGGAAGAAGAATAAATCAAGTTACTCAGGAGTATTTCTTAAAATTATGCTTCTGCAGTGCAAACAATTAGCAATTATTTGCTTTGGTTATTCCTATGTACTAAAAATCCACGCACTTGTAACAATTAACTGAACTTTGATAACTGCATTGTTATTCCTATGCTTGCACATAAAACATGTTCCCTGGTTTTGCGGCAATAATAATTCCCAGAACCAATGTGAACTGTCCCAGCCAAGCCTTTTGAACACCTTAAAGTCTGACACATCCCTCCTCCATTCCTTGTTCCAGGACAGGAACACAGAAGGGCAAGGAGGAAAGACAATTACAGAAGAACACACAAGCAAGGACAATTTTCTTCTTTCATGCATGCAGCAAAAATACTGGCACTGGGTATTATATTTGTAGGGAGCTCATTGACTGCTAGAATATCAAAACCCTGTTAGATTCAAGAACGAGCAAGCACATGGGACAGAGCCTGTGACTTCTCACTCATGTGACAAGTGCACTGTGACTTGTCACTGTGTTCTCACCCCGCTCCGTAAATCTGAACCAATGTCACAGAAATTATTTTTAATTGCATGAAGCTTTCACTTATCCAATATAATAATAAAAACAACAATCAAGTGGAATATCCATTTTCAAACCAATGTAGTAAAACAGAGCTTCAACTACACGAGTGAAAAGGTATTTGATTTAGAAACATTTTAAGTAAAACATTAGGAGAGGCTATCTTTCACCCACTGTTTCTCATGAAAAAAATATATTTAAGCTATGTAACTAAGACTCTCACCATCTCAATAATGTATGATGTAAGCTAGGGTATTTTTACTCCACTTTTTGGGATGCTCTAGTAGTCAGTAAAATATGTGGGAAAATTATGTCAGGAAGAGTTTCCTAGGCCCCATCACGGATGCCCCTTTTATCTCCAAGTCTTGCCAGTAAGACCAGTAAAACATAACACTTCCTTAGATAACAAACATTCTGCAAAATAAGCACTTTAAATATAGTTCTTAAAAATTCCAGCAATCTTGCTTACACATGGGCTGTCCCTTCCCTAGAGAACCAGGCAGCTGAAGACCACAGCGGCTGATTTATCAGCTGCATTTAAAAAGCAGCACAACGAGGACAAATATCTTGCAATTTCCGCTGCTTCAACTACTACATAGTTTATGCTTGAATTATTGAGAAAAATAGGTTTTTGGATTAAAATGAAGAAAAATGAAGCCAGGGAAGTAGAGCATGTTTCAAAGCCCAGATCTTTTTGCGTTGACAAAGGCAGCCTAAGTTTCAGGCCTCGCTGAGGATCAGATGAAGTCATTATTCATTCAGTCAGGGAAAAAAGACTCAATTACCTCAATCTAAAGATGCTATCAATGAATGCAAAGTGCATATTTTACTCTATTCATCCAAATCCCATTAAAAAGTGAAAGGAATGATTTAATCTGGCCTTCTAGAGTTGGTCTTTTTTTGTAATAAAATAAAGAATCACTGTCTTGCAATATGCATAAGTACTACCTCACACTTTTTTTTTCCCCTGCATCATGGTAGTGAAAGCCTATCTCTCCCCTCTCCATCCCTATAAAAACCCCACCCCACCCCAGAACAGAAATGAACAAAGAGCTTCTTTGGAAAGAATGCCACTTTTTGGACAGAAACATTAAATTTAGTCCACTGCACACTGATATGTAGCTAACTCAAAGCATTAATACCTTTCTAATTGATGAAGACAGATGTGAATTTAAGTTTGGAATCCAACAAAAATGTGTTTAGAGAGGTATCATAACAATGAAAAAGTTGATGCTTTGCTACTGATAATGCCACTGTTTTTAATACAGATCATGCTATTGGCCAGAGTAAATTTTGATATTATTTGTGAAGGCAATTGCAAAATCCTACTTCAGAAGGCACACAAAGTTTTAATAGAAATGCATTCTCCATTTCCCAAAATTTAGTTACTCCAATGTACTAAAAGATACTTAATTAGTTTAATTCTGTGCTTTCCACTTAAACAATTTCTGCAGTCGACTAATGAAACACTGTTGAACTATCCAGATAAATTTCATGTAGAAATTCACTAACATTCTCTAAAATTCATCTAAATATTGGAAAAGTGGATAAACTTCATTTTAACTATACTGTGATTGTATCAAAGCATTTGTAAAATATGCCATCTTACGAAAGCTATTCTTTTTCTTTGGAAAATAGTAATAGAAATAGATGAATAGAAGAATTAAGAATTGGAGTAATTTTCTACATTTATTGTTATTTCCTATATTAGTAAAACAAATTTTCTTCTACTTGTCATAATATTTGTTCTATTTGAAACAACAAAATTAAATACACCACTGGAAATTTTAATCTCCAAGGGAAAATTTGTACATAATGTCTAAGAAAACCACAATAGTTTTGCAAGGGGGCTGCTCTACGATAATGAAAATGAACACAATAATTGCCTGTATAATTTAAAATGCTACTAATGGCAACAACCGCAAATCCATTTAGCTCCTCTTAATTTATGCACAGAGTTTTAAATAGCTAATGGCTCTCAATAAAGTAATGGCTTATATCATCAATTGTCTACTTGCATGGTAAAAAAGCTGACAAGTTTTTAAAATACTTCATTTTTGAATGAGGGAATGACTCAAAGTCTACACTTCACATTTTAGACCACAAGGTATAATTAATTACCTTATGAGAAAAATCTTAATTTAATTAAAAAGTTGAAAACGACAAGAACTTTTATGGTTACTGAAGTACAACCTGAACAACAATATTGCTGTTGCTGCCCTAGATGCTTAACTTTTAGGAAAGGTTATATTCTGAAGCTATTATTGTAGTAATAGAACAATTCTTTTAACACTATAAAATGTATATTACTTTTAAAATGAGAACTTTTAAAATGCTAGAATACTGAAATGAAAAATTTGATAATTAAATGTTACAAAATGGCAAAGATTTCTCAACATAGTCTCGTGCAGCCATTTTTATTCAATTACACTTTAAAGTGCAGGAGAAATAATTGCTCATGAATAGCCTTTAAGTGCCCTACTTTAATACTATTGAAGTACTAAGGCACAGTGTTAGGACAGACTTCCCCCTGCAACCAAATTCCTCCACAAAGGTAATTATATTTCAGTAATCAGCCTGGTTCTGCACTGCCAAACACTACATTGACTACAATGAAATTTCATGGTATGCATGTTGAGATGGGCTTGGGTTTTAATTTGCACCACAAACATAAAAATTTTCTTTCCTATTCTTAATACATACCCTGAACTTAATTTATTAAGCCTTGAATACTAGTATATGATGTATTTTCCCATTAATTGTATCCTACACTTAGCTGTAAAAGGTATTTAACAGTAAATATTTAAAAATACTAAAATTCAAATAATACATCTTTCAGTTGCAGGTTGATAAAAACAAGGTTTGCCTAACAAAAATGATTAGTAGCTTTCCATCATTTATAAAAAAAATTATATAGATTATACTATATAGTCAGCTGCATTTATCCAAACCCCCATGACTTTCTTCAATAATCTGTTAAACCCTCCCTAGTCCCTAGGAATAATAGATTACTAATCTGTGGTTAAAGGCTAAATAAAGAGACACATCCTTACCTATCTACCTTAATCTTTGACACTAAAACCACGAAGAGCAACTTTGGAATCTGTAAGTGTTTCTTCTTTCATAAGTCTCCTAATTCCTATGATTCAAAGTCTTGACTGCTCAGCAATCCAGGTAACCACATTAGGATAAGATAATATAACTATGAATCAAAACAAGTAAATTCAGGTTTAGCAAGCATCTTGCCTTAATTCACTGTACTCAAGCAATGGTCTGCACAAATATGTTTCTCTACAAACCTGACTTGATTAATGTCAAACCTACCAAATCTTGCATACAGTATGGTACACTGCTTAACCAATATCTTTCTCATTCTTTTAACCAGCAGATTCAAAGGTGGGAAAAGCAAAGAAAACACAAAAATATATAAAGTGGCCATTTAGTTAAAAAAGTCACCTGTCCGTGCTTTTTCTGATATCAATTTTCAAACATCTTAATTACTGGTTTAGCTGCAAGAGCACCAATGAAACCTTGAAAACATTTTCTGAAGCACTAAGAACCTTTTACAGGTTTTATTCATTTCAGAATTGAGCAATAATTAAGGGAGAGGACTGGTCTCCTTAAGTTCATAAAACTGAAATAAACTTTACTTATTTAGTCCACTCCACTGGACTTATACAGAAGTAATTACCAAAAAACAGTTAATTTGATTCCAGTAACATTTTCTGTCTTTCCTTTAGCAAAATATTTCATCCTTCATGCAACCGAACCTTTGAGCAAACTGAAATATTTGGTATCATGTTAATACTGCAGGTTTATGGAACTGAATTACATAATTTCTACACTGATTTAAACAAATAATTTTAGATATTTATTGTTAATTGTATCCCCAAAGAAACTAATTACAATTACTTGTCTGTATTCTTACATAAATCAGTCCATCTCCAATGCATAGGCATTGAAAACAGCAGAAATTTTAAAACTCAAGAAGAAATACATGGTCACTTTCCAATGAAAGAGATGCTCAAGTACATGTTTTGTAGTGTTTTGATGCATATTCAAAACCAGAGGTTTAAATGCTCTTAAAAGCAGAATACTTTTATTATGTTTTGAGATTACCCTTCTGACTTGCCTGGCTTTACCTTAACACACTATTCATAAATGCATATTTATGTGTTTTGAAATAAACTAATCATTTTAGAAGCAGAATTCCCTTTTGTAGATAGCAATACCTATAATGCTAAAAGAAAAAAAAAAAAGAGGACTCAAACAGTTCTTTCTCTCTCTGCCTCATTTATTCATCCATTTTATATTGTTGCTTTTTCCAGACTCAACATCATCTGAGTTTAGATACTCAAATTGAAGCTCGAGAGTCCTCTCCAGGATTTTAGAGGTGCTTAGCCCTCTCTAGTTGTCTACTGTAATAAAAACTGTAAGTGAGCCATTTCCACAACTGCACTTCAGTAGGGCTCAGTTGGTTGAAGTAAGGCACTTGTTTTGTGAAATGCTAGTCACAGATTTCATAACCTTCCCAAGTGTGTCTTCTTTTTCAATTGTATCCTGGTTTTCCTAAATGCAAACGATTTACTCTATTTGTAGTAAAACATTCTGTTTCAAGTGATCCTAATGAGAGAAACTGAACACGACTCATTCTTAATATCCTGCTGACTATAAATCTGGGTTTCATTAACACTTTTGCGGTTTGGTAAACTACATCACTGTCTCTAAATATTCTTCAATCTGATGTTTGTTCTTTACGCAGAGCAACGAAGCCAAGCCGTGGCTATTTGGCTTTTGCTCCCGTTTGCCCGAGGAGGGAAGGGGAGGCTGGGGCGGGCAGCGCTGCCGTGCGCGCTTTGGTCAGCAGAGGGCGGCCGCGCCCGCCTGTGCCGCACGGAGCCTCCCGCGCCGCCTCCCACCGCGTTCCGCTAGAAACGCTCGGAGTTAATTACTCGGCTCTGACACTTCGGAGTGTGTACTCAGACTGTTCTATTTCCTCCTTAGCAAAAAGTTACACTTCATACACCTCTATACAGTCACAGTCTGGCACCTTAAGGCAGCACTAGTCAGATGCTGTGCGACCATATGTTCTCTGACTTCGCTACGTATTTGTCACAAACGTGAATGATTAAAACGCGTACGGAGCACATTAAATCGAAAAAGTTAACAGCCCCTTAAATTCTGGTATCCATACAGGGACTGCGCTGTATTACAAACATACTCTCCTAGTAGAAGCTACCAGTTGTAAACATTTTCTCAAGACCACCCATCAATTTAGAATAATTGCTTCAATAATCTAAAATAACTAGTCATATTAGAAACTCCAACAACCAAAAGCATTCGCACAGTTAAACTTTAATTCATTGGTTTTTTTTTTTTTTTTTTTTTAATTTAAAACAATCTAGGTACACAGCACAGAAGACATTTAGAGTTTCTAAGCACTCCCAGTCCTCCTTATATCCAATCAATATTGCTAAGACACGGAATTCTCAGGGGCGGAGGAAGAGCAGGATTTAAAGGTGCTCGATTTTACACTGGAACACTGTCTTCAGATTTGTATTTCATATGTAGCTTTTACATATGCTTGTTATATCTTCCTTAAGCTCAGCCATCATCAGCTTCAACTCAAGACTTTTCTAAGGATGCTATAACATAATCAGGTCTTTCAAGGGTCAGAATACAGAATAAGCAGCTTTACACATTACACACTATTATTGAAACACTCTCAATGGAGATGGCATTTTTTCAGATCTGAGTAGACTAAAAAATCATGACTTACTCTCTCACAGATTAAGATAATTAGCTGTACCAAAATAACTGCAAAACTAGCATAGGGAGAACTGGATCCAAAGCTTTTATTGCGTAGAATTTGCAAAAAAAAAAAAAAAAAAAAAAAAAAAAAAAGAGTAAAAAATTGAGATATATGTAAAAAAATTAAATAGCTCAGTAACAGGTACAACTTCCTTCAAGAAAAAACAATTACAAAGGGGACCTAACAAATTGACAGCTAGTTCTTCCATTTGCGTAAATTTAGGGAATTATAATATACCTACACTTCAGAGCATGCGGCTGACTGGTCTAAAAAACTTTTTCATACAGAAAACTGCACAAATGTTGTATTGTCATGGTAGGGACTGAATTTGTGAGTTTTATATATGGCACACTATGTTTAATAATATTTCATAAACGGTATGGGAACCTTACAGCTTTTTCAAAGACATCCTTGAAATTGAATATTGGAAAATGTATACCTAAAGAAATCCAACATTTCCTTACTCCACATTAAAAAGAAGGTGTTAGTAACTCAGCTCCTCAGAGACTATCTAGATTAAGCTATTAGAAGAGATTATTACATTTTGTAACGAGTTTAATCTCACAAAGGGCTGGGGTAAGAGAGGTCAGAGCTAAGGTTATCAAAACACATAGCAATTTTTTCATTAAGAATATAATTAAATGAATGAAGCCAAGAACCCAGAAAGTTTAAGCTTAAAGTTTCACAACTTTATTTTATCTCATACGAAAGCAAGTTTAAAGACAGTTTAAAGGGTATGTTTTCCTTCCGTCTTACTCAAGCTTAAATTGAGAGGTGCATGTGAAAATGTCTTTCCATGTAAATTACATATATTTTATTACACGTTGATATTTTAAAAGTTAATGAAAGTTGGAAAAAAACTTCAGTGAGAAACAGTGATACATTAAGTTGGTGCTTATGTCATAGAAGTAGATGGAAATCAGAGCTGCAACCTTTCTTCATGGAAATGTAAATGAAGTAATACAGTAGATACAATACATAGATTATTAAAGTGACTGAGGCAACTTTATGAAGATGGATTAGCCAATAAATGCAAGAGAATGAATAAAAACTCTCGAATGAGGAATTAAAATTGGCAGTATGCTGTGATTCATTAATTGGTGGAGCATTTCTACAACCTCCCTCCTCCTCTGCTATATATACTCCAATTCCATCATTAAACCTGGCTCAGCACAGGTCCAAATACAAACACAACCATCCAGGTATTCTTCCACAGGAAATCAGGTAAAACAAAAAAAAATGAACAACCACACAACACAAAGCATCTCAAAGTTTATCTGGAAGCATTTACATCTGAATCCTATTCATAAGGAATATGAATGTATAGTTACATATAATAGTGTTCAAGAAAAAATGGAAAAATGTGTGAGAAAGGAACTGAGAAAAAGACAGAGTATTTTGACTGCATCAAACTTTTGTCTCTGTCCCTAGCTATCCCTGAGTATAAAATCCTGTTAGCCTGCAAGCTGAGAAGAAATGTTTCAAAAAGTCTGAGATATATATTGAAATAAAAACTTTTTATGTTCACTTTAAAATTAAAGAGGAGCTTGAAAGCTGCTACATACGGTGGGAAAACAGCAGTTAGTCTCCTTGAAGATTAATTGAATGTCAGAATATAAGGGAAAATGCCAAAGAAAGGGGAGTGAACCTTCTTTGAGTCTGAGTAGAAATACCCAAAATACATCCAGAGCAAATGTCCACAACTACTTAAGGAACAGAAAAAATAAATCTTCTCAATGAAGACTTCTAGATAAGATTTGATGTACAACTTCTTACTAGCATTATGTAAAAAACATCAATTTTCAGACTCAAATATGTAGTAGAAATTATGACATGAACTCTAGAATTTCTAGGTAAATTTTAATGCACTGCTGTATTTACAAATAAAACTGTCCTTCTGAAATAAATAACAAACTTTTTAGAAGAAGAATATCAACAAAAAGGATTTTAAGATGTTTCTTAATTTTTTTCTCTAGACAGTCACATGTTATTCAAAATTTATATAATGTCTCTGTTACTACTGCCTCCTGTCCTAAAATAAAATATGTTTCAAGACAATTCAACAGAACATGTTGCTTTGACATTATCCTTGGGATCATATGAATAAAAAAGGTTGTGGAATAATATTGTCCATAATATAGAGATCAGAAGTATTTAATTGTCTTTCTGCTCAAATATACCAAAGAGCTGTAAATATGTACAAATGCACATACATAATACATATTTTGATTTTTGTACTTAATTCCAAATCTGTTTATACCCACAGAGAGCATAATACTTCAAAAATTCTGCTTTCCTAAGGTTTAAGAGCTGAATTTCATTATCGGAATTCAGCAATCAAGTGGGGGGTGTGTGTGCATGTGTGCAGGATGCTGGTTTTATTAAACAAAACCTCATCTGAACAACAAAAATTAACTTTATAATATCACTGTGTTTTTGAGTTTTTTTACATCATTAAATGTATCAGCTGAAATAGCCTTATTTCTATTAAGCAAGGAACAACAACAACAAAAAACCTTACCAGAGAAGTCAACTCCTTCTTTTTGTGTTTATCTTCTTAAAGACATTTTATGAACCATTTCATACTTAACGGTTTGCAAGCAATCCCAACACTTGGGAATTGTGTGAAAAGTTGCACAGATTGACAGATGAAGTGAAAAGGTCTGTATTAATTTTCCAAATAAAGAAATGCACGGAGTGGTATTTCACTACGATTATACTCTAAAGTACCAATTAGAACGCATATCAGAAACTAGAGCAAGTTGACACTCTACAATAAAGCAAATAATTTCCAGTTGGAGGGGCAGAAAATGTTAATATGCAATGTTCAAGACTACAAGAATCTTCGTAAAAGGAAGTAGCTAATAAGGTTTAATGATGCATGTCAGGAAGCCACAGTATGTAGGGAAACACAGCTGGCTTCATTTTGTAAACTATTTGATATACACATCTTTCTAGTTCACGATTATCAGCTGTGCAAGTGCCACAGGGGACAGTTTAGCCTTCAGATCAGGATATTCTTCTTGTTCTCTAAATTACAAGTAAAATACATTAATATAATAGGGTGCTGTAGGCTAGTGCCCTGACTAAAGCTTATCAGCTTACAAAAAAGATTAGAGAACTCTTCTGTAAGATTCAGTTTGAACAATCTCAGCAGAATAAACAGGCTGAAGAATACTGAAATAATAAATGTATTTATTATTAATACAAATCTACTCACATTTTTGAATGTCAGATTAAGCCCTGAAAGTTGCTAAAATAAACATGAAATGTCATTTATATTAATTCATACCATTTCATGATGCATGTACTTGTTTTATTATTAAATTAATATTAATAAAGAAATCATGGGTATTATGGATAGATTGCAGCTATACAAAGCAGTATGCCTCCTGCTTTACTGCAATCCAAGTTGCTCAGTGACTGCAATATGCAGGTGACAGCAATTAGCAGCAGATGACAGAAGCACTTTGAATTTGTACCAGATGGCAGCTAAGGGTCATTGGAAGCTAGCAGACCTTCCACAAGGAAACTGTTGTGTAGCACAACTATAAAACTCTTCAGTACTTAGAAATTAATAATTCAGTTTCTCCAAGGAAATTGGAAAGTTAAAATAGAATATAAAATATTATGCAAGGCATTAAAAGCTCACCTAGTGTTTACAGAATTAAATATATTTAAAAATAAAACACCGCATACAGAGCATATCCTAACCTCACAATAGGCAGAGTCATTACAAAACTAGTAGGAACATCAGCTAATGTATTTGCTGAACGATTCAAACCTGTGTCCCAAAGGAAGGGCTACATAAACACACTTTTTCTTCTGAATACATGCTTCAATGCAAGAGGAAAAAAAGGCCAGGGGAAGGTGCATACATGGAATACAACACTTTAATGGGTACCCCTCCATACTTCTGCCAGTGGCCTCAAAAGTACTGTTTCACAGCTCAAACGCAATTAGGCGCATCTCATTTGCAAAAATTAATTCCCACAACCTCCAAATTTATAAATACACGTGAATTTCCTTCAGTTTTTTTTAGCTGCAAATCGAGAGTGAGATCCCCTAAGATGGAGCACAGCCCTGCACTAGGTACTGCATAAACTACCTCTACAAGCCAAGGAACTGACAAATTGATTTGAGCACAAAGGAGAAAGTAATGATACAGTAATAGCTGAAACAAAAACCCAAAAGTGAGAATAAGAGGTGGACATACAGCCAGAGAACCTTTGGGAATTTCAAAATTATGTTTAGATAAGGTCAGTGAAATGGCTACTCAACTGCTTATGGGGAATCCCTACACATGCATAGAACTGTTAAGAAATCAATCATGTATTCACAAGTTGAAGTCAACAACTCGATAGCAAAGCAGATGAAAGATACATGAGTTGCGATGAAAGTAGCACTAAAAGGAAGGTGACAGGGCTGGACAGGCTAAGGAGGAACACATGGAAGGATGCAGATAAGAGCTGAAGAGGTGAACCTGCAGAAAATGAGTGCACACTAACCAAGACAGCATTTTTCAAGGTAAACAAATTGTGACACATTATTATTTGATAATTTCATCTTATTAAAGACTTAAACTTTCTTCTTCACAAATGTACTACATTGTCAGAGAAAAAAAAAAGCATGAGTAAGATGTGTAAAGAGATGAAAGGAAGAAAGAAAGGGGTAGGTGGAACTAGTAAATGTATTAGAGAGACCAGAGTAACAGGGTGGAGAAGCAGAACAAGGCAAGGGGGAAGATAGTCAGAAGAAAGGTAAATTGAATACAAAGCAGAGGACTGGTGCTGGCTGAATCACATCATGAAACAGAGACCATACATATAGAAGGGAATCATGACAAACTGAATCAAACAGTTTTTCGACAGTTCTTTCAAAAAAACCGAGATAAACAACTGTCCAACCACTGTCAAACTTAAACTAGAAAAAGAGCTCTACATGGTAGGCAGAACAACAACAACAAAAAAAAAGCCTATCCCTCAAACCCAGTAGGCATCAGTAAGAATCTTATTTTTTTCTCTTGAGCTGAGTCACAAGTCATCTATCTTTGCTTTTATAAAAGAAAATATTTGAGTGGATTCCTTGGAGACTATGAGATTAAGAAAAGATTCCACAATGTCTCCAAATCATAAAAGAAATGAAACTGAGTGCTGTTTTGTATAAACAGTATTTTGGGATACATTCCAAAAGATATGATGGGAAGGGAATGAGCTTTTAGAATATGAAGAGCAATCCACTCTTTACAAACTAATCCACAATCTAAACCACATTATTTTCATCTGATACAAGCAGGAATGCTGATTTTAGTGCTAAATGCATCCACAGGCTTGCTCTCTGAACTGAGGTAAAAAAGAGAGGCAAAGATTGTATTTGTTAAGAATATGACAAGCTTGTTACTTCAAGCATGCAAACACAACTCAGTAAATTATCTTAGTTATGATCACTATGTTCAGCCTACATCAAAACAAATACTATGTCCTGGTATGGAGAGAACTTTCCTTTCTCTCTAGATATCCATCACTGTAGACTGAGATTTCAAGGCATGTGAATCATGATGGTTACTGAGCCTCCAGTACATAGAGAAATACATCAGACTTCAGCTGCATAAATTATTGAGTCACATAAATGAAAACCTCAAAAGATTGTTTTTTATACTTGCTCTACACAAAAAGAAGGCTATCCAATAATAACAGTAAACAATAATTAATGCTTGTAAAGCATCCAAATACAAGCTGTGAAAATCCAATGAGCATCTATTTTAAGAATGCTCTGCAGGTCTTAAAGATCCTAGTTTCTGACATTTAGGACATCCCTCTTTCATAATAATTGTAAAAAATAATAATTAATATAATTTGAACTTACCCATCACTAAAACTAATATCTCTATTCCTTCTTATATAATTCCTTTCCATATTGGAAAAAATTAAGTTTATTCAGAAAAATATGAAAACAATGGCAGAAATCACAAAAATTATGCAAAAGTATATAGGCTTTTCCTAATAACAACTAGAGTTCTTAAAGACCTTAGGCACACCTGACTTTCCACACAGTTGCAGCATCAAGTTTTGGAACTGTACATTTCAGAAACATGTTTGCATGGATCTTTAATAAGGAAAAAATAATTCCAAAAATAAGGTTTCAGATTTCCAACAAAATACACACAGTAAGGAAAAAAAACCACACCAAAAAGTGCTCACTGTGGTACGTTGCTCTTATTAGAAAATATCCAGTGCACAGAATATAACACTAATGTAGGAAAACACACAACAGCCTCCTTCCACAACATCAGTATTTTAGTTGCCATCACTTTGGCTTGCTCACTGCCAACAAAGTCTCACACGTAGAGCCTTCTGAAGGTGGTGCAACTCTAAGCCATGGGATGAGGTTCCAAGTACCCTCTGAGAGGCTGTGCCCTTTGCTCCACCCTCCCAGCAGCTGCATTTTGCCAAGGGCCTGATTAAATTCTGAAAGGCAACAAAGCCATAAGGAGCAATGTAAAGGTAAGAGCAAACTTCCTCAGCTGATTAGCAGCAGTGGAGACAGCAGCTGAGAGGAAATAGCCATCAGGGTCTGCCTCTTTGAGAGCTCACTGGGATACTCCACGCAAGCCAACTGTGCAGGGAATCTCCCTTCTGCACTGTCTCCTATAGAATGATGACATTTCAAATGATTTCTTTATTTTACCACAAATCATTCATTTTAGCCTAGTTTGCTACAGGTAAAATACATGTAATTTCTGCTGAGTAAGTAACAGGTTGTTGCTATTCCACAACTTGATCAATTTTAAGAATTGTTCTGTTTTGTGAGATTAATCCATTTTAATAGATAATAGAGTACTCCAGAAATGGTATACTTCACCACTGATCCTTCCTTAAACACCAGTGTGAAATGACATTGAACTACTGAGATAAATTCTAACATGTTCTAAAAATACTAAGATACCAAATTCCAAGCAACTTTTTAAATGGAGTCTCCAAAATCATAAGAGAGAGATCACAGAACATCAAGTAACATTCTTCATGAAAATCACAAGAATTTAGGACTCCAAGTTAGACATGGCTTTTGGCTTCTCATTCACATTCAGGAACATATCAATTTTTATCTTTCTATAGTCTTATAATAGGGAATGAATCTAACATTATAAGAATTTTAAGCTGTGAACAAATTATTTGGCTTTGCAAAATCAGTGGAAGAGTTTGCCATCAACTGTAAAATACACAGTAAACTCAGGATACTGTACACAGAGTACAGCGAGAATTCTCTCTCACTACCAAAGAGCCATTCCCTCACTTGTTCTGTATATTATTGTATAGCAATGATTTTGTTTAGAACTAAACTGTATATTGTTGCCCATACTTTGCCATGCAGTAGGATTGTAAACAGAAAGTGGCACCAATTGAAAAAGGACAGCGATTCAACATCCATGTCCCAAGCAGCAGTACCATAACACAGCACAGCCAACCTCTTCAGCTTGTGCAGCATTCAGGCTGAGTGCCTCAGACACCACAAAGCAATGTAGTGCACCACACTACTTACATGCAGCCAGAAAAGACCTATCACATGCCTTGGTATACCAATTGCATGATACATTTAATTGTTGGCTTCAGAACAAATTAGAAGTTAGGGCATAGGTTATTCTGTAATTTAACTTGTGAATTGATAGCAGGCCACATCATGGAAGAACTTCTTCTCCAGCTCAGGGATGTAACAGCAAAGTAGGTAAGCAAGTGATGATCTAATATTTTTGAGATGCCAAAGAAAATACATTAAGATCAACTTTACTCTAAGGCTATAGGCATCATGTGCACGCAAACCCACAGACATCATGTGCACACAAACCCAAAATTAGCAGTTTTAGAAACTAAGAGCACTGTAAAACATTCCACTAGGTTGGATGAGAAATGAAGTTGAATACCTTAAACTAACCATTCTCAGTTCCTGCTTCTTCTGTGGCTCTTCTGCTCTCCCCCCACCCCACCTCCTTTATCACTCGTGCCTCAGTTTCCCATTTGTAGTACTACCATTTTATTTCTTTTGAGAACACAGTAAAGAAGAGAATAAAAATATATACACTGCTATATGAAAAGCACTGCTAATGTGGATAAAAGTACCCCACCAAGTCTCTGAAAAGAAGCAGCGTACTGTAAATCCAGGAATGAACAAAAACCCCCAGTACAACAGACTGTTTGCATGAAGTGAATTCTGTCTACATATACACTCAGTGAAGTCAATCAAGACATTCAGTCTTACTGTCTTCTTATTGTCTTAATATCATGGTATAAATCTAGCATTCTTCCAGTTTTCTATATATGAAAGAAAACTGAAAACCTCAGCTTCTTTATGTGGAATTACATTTTTTCCATACTAGTCATCTAAGGATTGAAATTCCCACTTTGACACTCTTGCTATTTCAGTTCATGGAGTTAAAGGTAATTATAGTAGGTAGATGTTCTCGCCGTCTCGGAGTAAAGGACACAGAAATTTTGTCTTAGGTTTGCCAAAACTCTGCTGACTGTTTCCAAGCATCAATATTCCTACATTCTAATTTTGGAACAACAAAGGTGCCTCCTCTGCCTTTTAGCCTTTTCTTTCCAAACTTTTAAAGAAAAATACCTTTTGTCTTCCTCCTTAGCTAACACTGTTCCATCCTTCTTGCTGAGACACTGTAGGCTTTTCAAGGCGCTACTCTCTTTCCTTTGCACAGAGATGACAGCACATGGAGAGAAAAGCATCAACAACACTATTATATGTATTTCCTTGTGGCCTGATCCCACGAATTCTCCTGTACACCAAGAGACGGATTCTTGTACTTCATGGGAAGCTGGTAGTTAAGCACTTTCTTGGACAGAAGCTCTGTGTCAAGGCACAAGCGAAGTATGGGGACTACATACTACCTGTAAGTGACAGCTTTTTCAGTTTTATCCAATACAAAGAAAAGTTTTTAGGAGGATTAACTACAGCACACAATACTCCAATAAAAAGTGTGGCATAAACATTTTTCTTATAAATCCTTAACATTTGCCATGAAGAGCCACATAACAATTTTCACTGCTCTACTTTTACCCTGACCCTTCAGACATAGAGCCAGAGAAAGCCCTTCTTCTCAAACAGACTACGAATATCAAATTATCTATTTAGTAAAAAAAATATGCTGGGCTCTTGCACAACAATGTAGCAGCAGGATAACGTCAATGCCCTTATGAAGCTCTGAACAGAAATGCAAGTTGGACTTAGAAATGTCAGCCTTTGGGGTGGAACAGATAAGAACGGCTTACTAGAGCCACTAATAAGATGCTGGACAACCTAATTTATTGACATTCAAAAAAATGTGTCAAGGCAGGAGAAGCATGTATTCTGAGTATTGAAAAAGCTATGCTGAACAGGGAAATCGGTGAAGTGGCATCAGTTTCTGGGAACACATGAATCTGCTCCAGCCACTCCATTTCACTCCAAATAAAGAATTGGAGGGAGGGGTGTCCTTTTTTAGCAAATATTTTTCAAAAATCATCCTCATAAAAAAGGGAGAAAGAGCACAGATAAAAGCCTTTTAAACACAGCGAAGTAAATTTGGTCACAAAACACCAGGAAGAAATTTTTAGGGAGGAGAGAGAGAATGAGAGAGAGAGAGAGAGAGAGAGAGAGAGAGTGAGCAGTAAAATGATTTTGCCTCAGTTTACTAGAATAGCAAGACTGTTTTCAAATAATCAAGAGCAACACATACACATAAAAAAACCCAACTACCCTTTTGAGACTTTCATTTGCTAAAAAAACCAAATCAAAACAGCAAACAAGCAACAAAAGCAGGAACCACAGAAGTAGTTAGCTTTCAGGCTAGTTAAGAATTAGGGTAAAAACAATATTACTGTTTTGATGAACACTAAATGGTTACTATGAAGTTTTACTTCTGATGTTAAAATTTAACAGCAGATGTAGAATTCCATAAAATAAGGGGACAAAAAAAGTGTTTCGAATGCCGCTTATAAGGATTAGCAAAATTAAGACTATTTTTATACTAATCTGAAGCACACTAGGCAGATTACATGCTGTAACTCCTTTAGAGAGACTACCGATTTCTCAGGAGATCCATTTATGATAATTTCTACTTGTTTGGATGCATTACTGTGTACATTCTGGGTGTATATATATTGCAAAGTCCAAGTAATTTTAATGTTTCAATCTTAGTACACAAAATACATTACCTGGAATTTATTTCCATCTCCTGCCAAGGACACTGTGCTTTTTTAACTTAACCCCCAAAATCTGCTTCCATTGATGGAAACAAGTCACATTTGCAGAAGGGCTGCACTAACAGCCTTGCTTTCTATGAAGACGAAAGCTGCAAAAGCAACTCTGAATTTAGATAAAAAAAAACTGTTCTGCTCTTGAAATAGGTAACAATGAGAACACTGCAAAATGCCAGACAAAATAAATAAATAACCTTAGTTTGTTAATTTCCCTCTTGGTTAATTAACACCTGTAAATGACCTTTAGCATTGACAAGTCCAACTTCATCCAGAAAGCCAAGGTTTAAGAATATCTATCCAAATAGGATTGATTACTGATTACAGCATTGTGAGGAGCACAATTCAATCTGATTTTTTTTTTTTCTTTAAAGGCTGGAACTGCATTCCTGAGTAAGCTGATGTGACTGCCAATGAGGTAAAATGCAGAGAGTCATTACACCATAATGTTGATGTTACCACTTCTACATTTATCTGAAGCACAGAACATATATCATTTTAGACTGAAATTAAACCTTGCCAGAAATAATTTTTCTTTATATTGTTGGAATTAAAAACATATTGAATTGATCCATTAAGAAAATTCTATGCTCTCTATCTTTGTGTTTTTCAGACTGTGTCTGCATCCTTAGGCAATGAAACAATTTTTACAATTGTAATAAAACAAGTAAGTGTTGACTTTAAGTTAAGAAAATTGTTGCTTGAATGACTAAATACTTCAGCAAACACAATAAATCCTTCTAAGTTTAACATACAGATAAATCCCATGCTTGAACAAGTACATAAATTTCACAATTTTTCTTGTGCAAGTTTTCTTAAACTTATTTCAGTTTTAGTCTTCTGCTGAGTGTTTATAGAGCAGGTCTGCATCTCTAAATTTTAATATTGGTTCATTCAAAAAGCATCTACCCTTAAGAAGGAAAACTAAATATCTACCATTAGAAAAAACAAGTTTATAGTACAAAGTACAGCAGTAATGTTACTCTCCAGCAAGAAATACAACTGTAACACTTATCTGTATTTCAATGAAAAGAGGACTGATAAAAGAGTCAGGTCCATGTATTTCTTGCTTATTTCTGGACATATGAGTTTCAGTTTGACACGGTAATTTGGGAATCTTAGATCTCAGTGTTTTCTTTCTCTCAGAGAAAGAAGACACCAGCATCATTGAACTATATTCCCAACAAGAGTGTATCAACAGATTTTACAGGAAAATCTCTAAAATGCTATTTTTATTTGTTTTCAAAGAGCAGCAGAGAGAGACAATGTGCCATTTAAAACCAGTTTCAAACAGTATTTGAAACAGTTCTTTCCTAAAGCAGAAAAGGCAGCAGACTTATTTCCTCTCAAGTTTGTAGCAATAGCACAATTGATCTATTTAATTTTAATTTTGTTTCAGCAAGTTGGATGCAAATTTCTTTTTTTTTAATGTTCAAATCCTTAATCTCTCAACTGTAATGTATCTTCTACTCTCAAAGGCTATTTTAGACTCCCTTTGCCCTCCTTTTGGCTCCTAATGCTACATACCCTACCTAACATGTAACCATTATTGTCAACCTTGAGTAAACATAGGGAGATTCCCAAATACACAGAGGAGGAATGAACTGAGTTCTGTTTGTCTACCTTCTGCATGGCTAGCCAGCGCAAAATATCACTTACAGGCAGCAAGCATCTTATCATACAGAAGTATGCAAACCAAACTCATCCTATGGTAGAAGAAAGAGACAGTAAGATGCAGACTGCACAGAAAGGTACAGCTAAAACTGTATCTTATAAACGATGACAACGATTTTTTACAGTGCAGTACTCCATTTTATCACTTACTCTGCTGTGAGAGCCATAAGTCTTTTTCTGTTTTCAGTTCCCAAATTCATCCTTACTGGCCATCTTACATGTTGGTTACTGCTTTAAACAAGGTTGCTTAGTCCACAGAGACAAAATCCCCATGCCAATATTTTTGTTGAAATAGTCACACACAAAAAATTTAACATTTACTAAAACCCTAAGACACCTCCAGAATCTGTTGAATTTGGGTAATGCATGTTACATTTATGCATACTCCCCTATCAATTTACTACATTAAATAATTTCATTTTAAACACCTGTGAGAATTATTTATTAGTCAGAAGTTGTTCAGAATTCTTGAAGAAGATTCTGTTACTAAAGGGCTCGTCTTTGTATCAGGTAGAATAGAAAATAACCATACACCACAAACATTCTGATTCCATTTTATTCTATTATTTTAAATGCATGTTACAAAGATCAAAATAATAGAAGGCCATCTTAATCCACGTAATGGTACATATCACCTGTCTCAGTCAATGAGACATTTAAAAGCATCTCTTTATTAGAAACACAAATCAATACACTCAGGGGACTGCAATAACTGCTTCAAGCAATTTGTATTATCATTTCACTCTCGATGTTCCTACTCAGAGCAACTTAATATGAATGGCGTGAAAATGGCAACCTGTCACAGTTGATTTTTTTTCTAAACCTCTTGCAATCATTCTTTCCTTTCTTAATATAATTATCATCTTACAAAACACAGGTCTAGGTTGTAAGGTACAGCACGCAGCTGAAGTTTTATTTCTTTAAAATTGAGGGTGCTCCCCAACTTACAATAGAAACATTACTGATTAAGTGAAGAGCTATTTGCTTTGTTTAGAACTGTAAGAACCTTGTATAGAGGCAAGCACTGAAACTTCTGGTATCTTCTCAACAGAAAAATCTCTTGAAAATGTTTTAATTGCTTGCAAAAATCCCTGAAAGTGTGTTCTGGGTACTGACTGGAACCTAAGTTATCTTGTTCTACCACCACTGGTAGCCCAAATAAACTTTAGTAGTCTGTTATAAACACTCCTTAAAACTACTATGTACCCTTAGCGAAATACTTTACAGTAAAATAATCTGGGAGAAGTGAAAATTAATATGTAGCTGTGAGACAGAATTATTTGAGTCTGAAGATGCACATTGATACTTCAAAGACAAATGCCTCCATAAGTACCTCTAACACTTCTAGCAAAAGGAAGAATAATTTTACTTTCAAAAGGAGGCAGTGGCAGAATTCACTTCTTGTACCAAAATTCAAGACAGTTCAGCACACGTGAAACATATCACAGTAAAAACTTGTAGATTTTGGGTTTAGGTACATCTATTTTTAAGTTTACTGAGAACAGAATCTGGCAATCCCAGAGTAAGTCTAACTTACCTTATTTTTTGGATTGGATGTGTTCATTACGCTTCGTGTTTCCTTGCCTGTGTAAATAACAACACCAATTACAGTTCCTGAAAAACAAACAAACAAAACCCCAGAGGTGTCAAGTAAATAAGAAAAAATTTTTCCAAATTAAAACTTGCACTAATTTAGTTCCCTAAACAAATCAATTGTATGAAAAAGCCCCAACATTTATGCATAACACTGTGAGTGCTTTTTTTCAGAATATACAATGAAGAATCATTTTAACTTCTGCAATAAACACCCATAAAGATGATAACAGGCTTTCCTTCTTTTTTATGGGAACAGTACTTCCAATGGAACTGGTTAAAAACTTGTACTTGAACTTAAAATTTCCTCCAACTGTTTTCAGCAGTTAGGACAGCATAAATAACTGCACAGGGAATAAAAAAATGAGTAAAGTGGTGCTGAACACATCATACACCAGTTGCCTGCTACCTCTGCCATCTATAATGACGTGAAATCTGGTTCAGCCAATTAATTACTTTGATAGAATGTCACACAGAAATATTCTCTTTATTAGCTTATAAAAATGATCCCCAAGTTTTAATTGTCTTTTAGTCAATTTTTACAGCATGGTATAGGAAAATTTGGCTTCAGCATCACTAAGTAAATTTTTATATTAAATAAAACTCTATTTTTTTATTAATATGCCACTATACCACTTTCTTGCATTAAGAAAAACCCCTTATTTCTATTACTTTGTTAAGCGACCTGAAATGGCTTTATGGCAGTACAAGCAATAACGTGATTTTTTTGGTGGTCACTATGCTATAAAGAAATAATAAACATAACTATTCAGAAACTCCCTGCTCAGAAAACTTTAAAAAAAGTAGAAGTATTACATGTTTGTCTGACATTAACCTAACTTGTCTTTGGCAATCAGAGCCACAGTAAGATCTGCTACCACTACTCTTGTAGCATAACAGGTCATAAAAAATCAAAGAAACACCCAAACACAAAAAAGATGATAGTGAAAGACATTTGCAATAAAGATGATTGCATTTACTCAAAAATAAGAATGTGTCCTGGTTTAATTCCAGATGGCAACTTGCTTTTATGCAGCTGCTCACTCACTTCCTCCCCAGAGCACCAATGATGGGATGGGGAAGAGAATAAGGAAAAAAAAAATAAAAAGAAAATAAAACCAACCAAGCAACCAATCCTTCCCCTCCAAAAAACCCCCACCACAACTCATGGGTTGAGATAAGAACAGTTTAATGATTGAAACAAAGTAAAACTTAACAACAATACTAGTAATACTCATGATACTATTAATGATTATAAATACTGTAATGAGAAAAAACCCAAAAAACCCCGAAGACCCAAGTGAAGGAAGTGATGCATAGTACCATTGCTCACCACCCATTGATCAATGCACAGGCCACCCCAAAATTCCTCCGATAGTCACTAATCCATAATTTCTGAACTCTTTCTACTGTCCCCAACCAATGTCCACACATCCCTTCGGGGTACTTTATTTTGGAGTGATCCTGAGCTGACCTCTGTCTAATAGTCAGCTGCATAAAACTAACCTACTGGACAATACCCTGTAGGGAATTTCCTTTTGCACACTCCACCAACCTCTGCCTTTGTTGGGGTCTCCTCCCCTGCCATGGAGCCCTGGGAGATGGGCCCTGGGGGGGAGGCACGGGTTTTCCCTGCCCCTGGTCACCTTTTTTTCGCATTGGTTGGTTTGTGTTCCCTGATAATGCCAAGGACCCTGGGGTCCCGTGACTGGAGAGTTCCTGAGCAGAGCCCCGGCCACGCGGCTGGAGAAATAAACATCTCTGAAACATCTACCACGAATCTGTCCATATATACTTCGCTTTCCATGAGACTCCTGGTTTGATATATGCTTGTTATAGTAATCCCTGCTGCAACATGCCTTCACAGCTGTTTAGTTTAATAGAAGTTGGGGAGGACTCTACATTCCAGATGGCACATTTCTACAAAGTTTCGCCTGGCTAGGCTGCTGCAGCTCAGAAAAACAAACTGTCCTACTTGTCTCGTATTTTGCTCCTTGAAAAGTTGGTTCCAAAGGTGAAAGTCAGATAAATTCCATTTTGACTACTGAACTTAGAGCAGAATTTTGGTTAGACCTGACTAAACTGCTGCTTATAACAAGTTGTTTATCTAAGTCTTTAAACTTTCTGGTGTTAGCACAATATCAGTGGTAAATAAGTATTCCTTAGTTCTGAAGTACATTGGTGTAGGGAACTCCATCCCTAGTTTCAGTGTTGTCCCACAGTGGTCACACCAGGGACAATTCTGGTGTCCAATAAAATGAACTGAATCCAATCTGGGATTTCTGGAAGCACAGCTGTACTGCAAGCCTCAGCTTATTAAAAGCAGTGACTCATGGATCTTTATGTACGGGGCCTCTGCAAACTGGGTCTCATGTACACTGGGCAGTCACTGATTGGTATGAGTGGAGTGGTTAATGAAGGGAAGAGAAGTTACAAGGTACCACTAGAACAAACATGTGGGCCAGAAAAAAATGAAAGCAGACTTGTGAAGAATTAACGCACAAATAGTTAGGCATACTCTGAATCTGGTGTCTGATCATATAAATTTTGGTATCTCCGAAGCACTACATGAACCATAGAAAAACCAGGGTGCGCTCAAATTAATTAAAATCGTATGTAGGAGTTGGCAGAAAATACTGCTTTTGACAGCTGTGCAGTTATATAAATTGTCCTGATTTTATCTGAAGTTACTTCACAAGACTGACACCTGCCAAAATGATGACGAAATTTCATTAATACAAATCTTCTCTTCATAGGTATCTCAGCAGGTTTCTCAGAAAGCTGCATTATCTTTTTCAGCATTTGAACCACACTGATCATTACCACAAGTGGAGAACAAAAAGCTAGAGTCCAGACTGTAGTGGACCTTTTGAGGCATTTTAAAATTTAACTGCTGACTTTCCTCTCTCCCTTTCTGAAATGAAATCTACTGAAGCTTGCAATAAACACAAACACCACAGTCACTGATGCCACAGGTACATATGATTTGAAAGAGAAGTAATTTAATTGAAGATAAACAAAGAGGTTTTCAGAATACTCAGTGGTTTAAATTATTTGTTTTTATTTAAAGGTGTTTCTCCAGGGACAGTAGTTTTTCAAGTTTTCAGTAACCAAAATTGCCTTTCCTTCAGGCACTGTTATTAATTCCACAGTGATAATACAGATATTAAGAATGACAGAGACTCTGTGCCTTACTGCTACTTTTTAAAAACCTGCTGGAATGTTGCCTGTAAGTAGAAAAGTCAGAATATTTTTTCCTATCTCACTTATTAAAGAATAGCAAAAGGATGACTGCATGCTTTGGACTTGAGAGAAAAGCTTTTGATTTCCATCCCTGACAGAGGCTTCCAGTGTGATCCAGGCATATTAATCTTTGTCCTTTCTAGGGTTAGGATAAACATCATACAGACAGTCACCAGATCTCTGTCAGAGCATCACAGCAAAGGGCAGAAAACTCTGCAGATTGGTTATCACTAGGAATCTCCATTTAAATATCTAAACTATCAATTTTGAAACTAGGTATATATTAGGTGTGGTAAAATGCATTTTTTCCCCCATTAAGCTTATTGTTATTCTAAGGGGTAAAGAGACATACTAAATCCAAGGAAAGTAACCGCCTTCCAAATGTACAAATTTGAGTAATCTCACTCTCCTAAACATTATATTTTGATATAAAAATGACATGGAATAGTTTATTCTTGAGTTGTTTGGAATTACACAGTTTTGTTGAATCAATTTTTTGGTTCCCAAAATTCATGAAGAAAAGTCTTAAATTATAGCAAATAATTTTCTTGTCACTTTTACTGCTCTAGCAATAGGTGCTTTTTTTTCTCTGTAGAATCCATTACTGTAGTATCCTGATATTTTCATGAGCTTTGGCAATCTGCATTCAAGATGCAGTTGATAAGATTCTTTGAAGTCTTTATACACTTAAATTTACTGTTACTGATCTGCAAAATTATTGATTTGTGGTCTCTCTCTTCTAGAACTGTCAGGCCATCAGCAACCAGAGCTCAAGTTTTCTGAGGTATTCCCCCACATAATTCCCCAAACACTTTTCCCAGCCTAACCTTGACCCTCTGTACCACCTTGACAAATAGCAATGGCATCTATCCTGGACATAGTGGGCTATCCTACCTGATGCAATCTGTTTTTTGTAATACGTCAAAGAGGAGTATCAGGAAATGCAGCATCTATTAATCACAGGGAGGAGAGCCCCCTCACCCAACAATTGTCCTGTATGTCCTATGCAAAACCATTTTTAAAATTAAATAAGGCTTTGTATCTGCAACTCAGGTGCATATTCCTTTCCTGGGCATCAGTGATGTAGCTCTCTGTCTCCACTCCTGAGACTGACACCATCAGTCAGTAATATGTCAAGATAATAGTGCCAGGTGGACCCACAACACTTTGTTAACAACCTACAAGGGGGTTGGCAAGGGCATAACAGGGTCCCAATGAGTAACAAGTTTGCTTGGCTTAGTAACAGATGATGACTAGGCTGCTTAGAGAGCACAGGAGGAAGCAGCCTTCCAAGCTAGACTGCATTAAAGACTGTCATACCAAAGAGTCTTAGGGTAAAGGAAGAGATGTACAGGAAACATTGTGGGGCAGAACTCTACCCCCCACTACCTGGACACAGGCCTCAAACCCCCTCTCTTGAACCAAAGTGGAATAGTAACAGAATTATTAGGCCTTGCACACAGACATCACAGACTTTCTCGGTGAAAAATACCTGTGTGTAACAAAACCATGTACCTAGAGACTAAGGACACTGAAATCAGATACAAGTGTGGGTGAGGTAGCTGTCTACAGAGTAGAAAAACTGCAGACTTTCACATGCTATGGGCTGTTTATTGTTCTGTTTTCATGGAATCCTAGTGTCACTTGTCTGTAGAAGCTACGCACAAGCATAATCTCCCACTACATTCTTCAGATATAATTAAGGGCTGTGACTGATCATAGTAGGGAAGGGAATGCAGAGATGCTTGCAAACTTTGGTAGGCAGAGTCACCCTTTGATACCCTTCCACAGCAGGTTTAAGCAAGACAGCTTATATGTGCCTATAATGCAGTCAGACAGTGACCAGTATTTTTATTAAGATTTTCAGTTGTCACAAATCTTGGAAACTCAGTTATGAAGTCTACTTTAAAAAAAAAACCCAAACAAATTTAGTTACCTTGGCATCAAGTGTTATAACTTAGTTATGTACATTTGACTTGGAAGTGAGATGGAAACAACTGAATGATACATCAGTTACCAACCAGATCTAGAACATTTAATTTTAACAATTTGCTAGATATTTTACCTTATGGTCTTCCTCATGACTATATGCAAAGTGTACCTCTAAGAACTTATAAATGCCTTATTAGATAAGCAACAGACTGAAGGCAATAATTTCCTACTTTTTGCTAAAGGGCTAATCCTATCAAATGCTAAAATTACATCCACCAAGGTCCTGAGTAATTCTTAAGATCTGGATTTTTGCCATACAGGACAAGGAGCACTTACATGACAGAAGAACATTACCACTATATTAAATTGTAGTTAATACATGAAATGAGGTAAGTGAAATGAATGATATGCCAAAGGTTAGATATAATTAATGTCACAAAATCAGTTACCGAAGGAAATTATTTTTCTCTGGTACCTGAATTCAAGCTAACTTCTGTATGCACACCATGAAACCATTTTTAATTTCTTGATCACATTATTTTTCCCTTCAGAAGGGCTTGCAGTCTTGCAGAGCCATTCAATATTTTTACTTTGTATTATTCAGTGAGTTTGCCCTTAGTCTGCCTTAAAGTCTTATTCCAATGTTCAAAACTATCTTTCAACAAGAGAATTATCTTATGTTTTTCTACTGCCATCATTAATAATGAGCTAAAGTCCTTCATAAATAATTAAACTTTCACAAGACACCTCAGAAGTAAAAACCCCAAACTTATCTTAAGGTACAAATTTTAAGGAGCACTGTTTCCATTAATATGGGTGCCAACTTTAGGTAGCAGATCAAGAGCAATCAGTCAATAGCTATACTTCTAAACAAAATCATCTACCATGGAAATGAAAACATGAACAGCTTTCAATTAAAATTCAAATGTACTGATTCAGAATTACTGACTTTCCTCCATACTTAGATTTGAGGAAAAGCAAACTCAAACCAAGTTTACACAGTATTGAAATTTATAACTCATGAGAAGTGTCTTTCTATACAAAGTTAAAGATCTTGGCTACCTAAGTTAAAAACCTGAAGACAATTTTAGGCATTGTCCATGAACAGTTTCAGTGAGAATAGTTTTCCAGTGCAGTCAAACCAAACACCACTAAGAATCAAAGAACATAACTATCTTTTCAGCACTTGGGAAAGGAGCGGTCAGTCACAGACTCCTTTGCTACCTCCTCAGAGTTAATCTCTTCCCCACAGCCTTCCAGCAGGCCTCTCACTGATGTAAGAAGTCTTCATAGCAGGGACTTAATTTATAATTTAGCTGGAGAGTTCTTTACTTTCTTCCCCTTTCTTGGCTTTTCCCGGCTGTTCAGATTCCCCATCTTAAATCCTAGTTCTCTTCAGAAATGATGCTCTCCCAATTCCTTATTTTCAGTCTTTTCATGCAGAAGAATAACCACAGTCCTTTTGACTTTTCTTACATAGAGCAAAAATGAAAGAAAATAAATTTCTATTCTAAAAACCAAAAAGTTACAATGGCTTAAAGTCTGAATACAGCATCTAGGTAATAATGTGTACTCATTTATAGTATCAGGGACATATATGAAATGGTACTAATACTTGTAATTTTAGATCCCAGTACTTTAAAATTACATAACTTTATAACTTATCTATTCTTTCTGATTAAGATTTTGCCTAATAGGAGATATTAATCACAGAGTATACATAAAAGAAAAACTCCTAAAAAAAGCAAAACCACCCTTGCTTTTCAGCAGGGAAAAGCATACACTGTGAGCTGAACAGAGCACCTTACAACTTGAAGTTTTAATTAAATCAAAAAGGTCAGTGACTTCAGTGGGCTACAAGGGACTGCACTACTGAAAGAGCAAAATTTAAGTAAAAAAAGCCCCAAGCTATTAAGAGGGATTAAAAATGTATGAAAATATTTTGAGCAGCATGATGAAAGTAATGGGAAAGCAGAAAAGCAACAGTTTAATAGTCTGGAAGATAAAAGTATTTTACAATGTGAAATATTAATAGCTTTTGAAAAATAAGGATACACTGACATGGAAGTATTTAGACACATTATCAGCTTTGTATTGCAGCACTTACCCGAAGCAACAACAGTGCTTGCCCATAATGTATTTTCTATGCTTAGGCTTTCATGAACTGCAGGATCACTGTCCTCCTGTTAAAAGTAAGAACAGCTAATAAGTAAATCACCAGCACAAAAAATTAAGAACCATGTCAAACCATCTGAATAACTGACACAGGATCCTTGTATCCAAGCTTGCATCCTTGTATCAATCACTGTATAACAGCATTCATTGCACATACACAGACACAAATAACTTTCCAAAAAGTGAAATCATGTTTGAAGTTCATATTACTTTTATCCAATCATACTGAAAGAACTAGTCAAAATTATTTTCGAAGTAACATATTCTTTTCCTCTGATATATCAAACTGCAGAACAGTATGTTATAGCATGCAGTTAAAATGAGTCATGAACAGTAACTCCCAAAAATTATCACCATGTTCTGTATTTAAATAATCCATAATTCATATAGTAAGTTATGGTCATCATCATTTTTTGCACCTGATCAACATTATATAAACTTCAGGGAAAAATATTTAGACTTCTAAAACGAAATGCAGTCTTGTATTATCTTACCACATACTTACAAAATACATACTTCTTGGGAAAATACTTCCAATAGAAAACTGCTTCCATGATTACTTTAAATTTCCCCTTTTCTTCCTCCCCTCTGTCCTCCCAAGACATAATGATCCACAGATTGTAAACACACAATCTCTCATAATCAATTTGGAGCATGTACAGATTTGTTACTCATTAGCAGCTGTAAAATGTGCTGTTTACAACTAAAGGAAACTTTCGGAGGTAGGATAATCAAGCGTATTTGATCAAATTCCAGATTGGTGCTAAACATTTTGCAGGAAAGGGGGGACGACATTTATCAAAGTACACAGTAAATTCTACATATTGTCAATAATCAAAACTATGCCCATTTTTCATTTCTATTTTGAAATCACCAAGCACAGGATGAGCTGCATAGAAATTTCTGTTTCTAAAAAAAGAAAAATCTCCAACTAAACACATAAATTTTTGTGCGTACATCAAGAGATCCCTATATAGCAAGGAAACTATACTTCTTGTTCTCCTAAGCGAGGAAAAATCATTGTTTAAAAGGCATGGAGAACCATTCTGTCAAGAACAGAGGGGAAGAGAGGGATGATATGGAATTAGCCCTTAGAAGAAAATCACAAGTTTTGAATCAAGATCCATATTCTGACGATCCTGGGATTAGTTCAGTTGGTTAGGCCATGGTGCTAATTATGCCAAGGTTGCGGCTTCAATCCCCATTATGGGCCAGCCATTCACTTAAGAGTTGATGATCTTTATGGGTCCCTTACAATTCAGAATATTCTGTGATTCTGTGAAGAATCATCCTTGTTCTATAAGATTAGCCTTAAATTAAGATAAAGGGGAATTATTTTTTGATTCTTACCCAAGGAATTAGTACTGCAACAATTATTTGCTATACTCCTAACTCATAATGCTTAGATTCCTGGTTCGATTTACAATCGTTCCCAAATTATTTGGATTCTGTGATGATTTCTGTGTTTATTCCAAACAGAAAGTAAAAAGAACTGGAAAATGTTCAAAAAGAGCAATAAGGGAGGTCAACGTAGCTTCCATACTAGATATGACTGAACAAACCTGACCTCTAATGGGGAATATGACAGACATCTATGAAACAGGCACCTAAAAAGGAAGGATAGATAGTGCTTGTTTTTACTGAAGAAGAAAGAAGTCATAAAGTCAGTAAAATTAAAATAATAGGCAATCACTCTTAGATATGTACTTAACCTGTGCAACTTCCTCCTATTTGAATGTTAAAAGGTTACATAGGTTCATGGGTAAGTTTAAAGAAGGGAAATTCATTGCAGGTTACTTAGAGAAACCAGCTTTAACTCAGGAAGTTCCCACATCTTGAGTTAAGAGACAGATGACACTTTTCAGGAGGTACTACCGTGTCCTTACTCTAGTTGTATTCTCCTTCCCAGTGCTCTGTTTCTGGCTATTGTCAAGAGCAGGATACTAAGCCAGGTAAATCTTTTGTTTTCCCTTATTCTTCAGTTAGCAGATTTTGAGACTGTGAATTGTGAAACTCTTCCATATTACAAGAAGAAATCAAAACCCCTGTGATGATTGGGGAGAGCTGACAACAGCGTCAGGAAAAAGTCAGTTGTCCAATGTCTACCACTGTGAAATACCTTTTTTTATGTAATTCGAAATAGGAAAACATCACATGAGCTCTCTCTCCACTCATACTCATCACAGAATGGTCTGGTCAATCACTTATCTTCTGCTTATTTCATTATGATACTTTTATGTCTTTATACCCTCACCTAACATTTTCAGCTTTCTACGGTTCATTCCATTTCCCAAATACCACCACCTTCCATGCCCAAACAGATTATGACTTAACCTTATTTTTCTTTTCTCATAAGTTACTCAAATGAAAAATATAAGGTGCATTTATGGGTTATGAGTTTAGCTGTTTCACACTACTTTTATTTCTACTTCTGGAGAGATGGTAGGGAAGCAGCGGGAAGGACAAGAACTGCAATTCCTGAGTAAGACCAGACAGGTGTTAAGGAGAAATTTCTGCAAATTTTCTGACACAAACAGAACAATGAATGTTTCGGATAAATGAAATCCATCACCCGCTCTCGTAGCAGAAATTTGACATACAAGGGCTTCTTTGTCCAGCTGACAAAGTTTCCACTTAAGGTCTGCTGGGTTGAATTTCATTTGGCAGCTGTATGTTTATTGGTCTTTGAATTCTGAATTAATTTAATTACCAGAATAGTGCAGTTCAGTATTATATTCATGCTTCATATTCAGGCTCAGTTTTTTAATCCATGTACATCACTGATCATAGAGGCTTAAATTGTCTACAGTTCTTATTCAGAAATTACTCTGTTACTCTTGCATGTGCAGAGAAAAAGGAAAGATGATCAGTGAAATAAAAATTGAATATATCCTACTCTCAGCCCTTTCATAATTAATTTCATAAAGTCCTTTCATGAATTCATAATACAGCTGACCAAGGATCATGACAAATTTCAAGGAGTCATTTAAAAGGTTTCAAAGCTACAACTTTTTAGAAATTTTTGTAAATAACAAGAGAGACCTTTGAGACTAAACACCTAATCCTTGAGTGAACCAGTGTACCACTTCTATTTGACCTTTTCTAGCTCTGTTCCTGCATTACAGCATGCAGTACAACAACCCCCATCAACTTTTGTAGGGAAGCAGAATACACACTAATTAATTTACTTGTATCAGTGAAAGAGATTCCTTCCCCACACCAACCCCACAGTTAATTTTTCTGGCTTTGTTCCTCTTACTGCCATGTGTTTTGGACGGGGTCATATTAGGTTCCACACGTTAGCTCCCTAGTCAAGCTGCCTGTATAGCTGTTACTGCCAGCATAAGGAAGGGGAGTCAAAAGGAGTAGCAAAACAAAATACCATTCCCTTCAGTGGCAACATAAAAGTAAGCCAGATTGAAGTGAACACAACTATTGCTTCAAAACAGGTAATTCTTTAACAGCAAACATGAAGTAAAAAAATGACTTAACGTTCTCTCTACTAAAATACAAGACTTATCCAAGAAAACATCTGTATAATTAGCATCAGGCCAGAGATTCTATTCAGAAATGAATACAGCTACATGCACCAGGTTTTGCATCAGGGTAGTCTTTTTTAAGCATGTGACAAGATGCTATATTGGAAAAAATTACATATATTATATAACATAGTTCTGTACCATAGTAAAAAAAAAAAAAAAGCTTATTGAAGTAGTTGAACTAAACTCAATGGGCATTTGTTTTCTAAGATTTCTATTAGAATATAAAAAAATTAAGATATATTCCCAAAAATAGATGAAGAGACTATGGGGACAGCACAGAGCTGCAATATAGAAGAACTAAAAGGAAAATATTCTTAAGGGAATAGTGAAAGAAGAACCCAAATTTAAACAAAAAACAGCCAAGGTTAAAAGCAAGAGAAACTTTCCATGATTCTATACAGAGTAAGCAAAGGTTAAATAATACTGGCTATGCCAATACACACTGATGTAATGCTCCAGAGTACTCTTTAGGCTCTAACTGGTAAAAGTTGGGTTAAGAAGTATGGTTACTGTTTATTGTCTTTTTACAGATTTTCAGCATTGATAAAATCGCTCCCTCATTTATCAAGCCTACAGAGGAGCATCAGACAGAAGAGAAACTCTAGTAGCTATATCTGTTTACATCCTTGTTCTGTACACCATTATTTAAAAATAAGCTCAGCCAAGACATGGATGATGCCCTGAGAACAAATAAAGCTATCTCATAAATTTCCACAAAACACTAATTTAGTTCATCTATTGTGTTTTGATAGGTTGTCTTAGTAAATGTGAAAGGAGGAAAGGAATTAATTTATGCCATTATTTAAGAGCCAGACATGATCATGCAAGGACTTTCATGCACTGACTGCATGTAACACACCAAAATCCATGGAGAACAATGGAAAACAACTTCATGTGAAGCTGGCAGATATCAGTAGAGTACAGCAAAGCTTTTATGCCTCTTGACATGGTTACGCAGGTGTTCTGCAAAAGGTATCTTCTGTCAGCTCTCAGGTTTTTTGTGGATAGATTTGTACTTAGAACTTGTTCACTCATAAAAACTCCAGCGCCATGCTCCCAAGTTTCTGGTTTGTTTTATGGATGCACACTTTGAAATTATCTAAGTTTGTCCTTTACATTGTTAGTACTCTGTCTCCATAATGGGGGGAAAAAAGAAAAAGAAAAATCAATGTGCTATTACCCTGTCAACCTACCCCTGGAAGAATTCTTTGAACATCAATGCTTAAGTAGAAAAAATGTATGCATTAGCATCACTAAGCACACTAATTTTTTTTGCTTTAACATAAAATAGAAATTAGATGCAAGAACGGATTTATTGTAAGAAGCAAGGGCTCACAGCAAAAGCAGAAAGATAAATCAGTAAACATGTGTCCTAAAACAACATTTCACAATGCAGAAGGTACACCATTAACAAAAACCAACCTTCAAAAAATATCTAATGTGATTCACTGTAAACTAAATTTGAGGGCAATGCCCTCAGATGCTTTACACAGAAGTTCAGTGTAAACTATCCTTCCTATTGAAGCATCCAGAAAAACATATATGCAATCCTGAAACCATAAAATGCACCACAGTTATTTACATATATCAGGATGTTTGAATCATACAGCTCTTAAGACGTGTACAAACAGAACCCGCAACACGGATGATTGTGATGATTTCCCAATGTCTCAATTACTTATACCAGAGTTGTTAAAGATTCCAAAGACTTCAATATATATTTAGGAAAGCGCACAGTCACTAAGAGGAATAATATGAATTTACAGCTGTTAATAGAAGTTTCGTTTGAACAATTGGTCAATACAAGGTTTAAGTAAACACTGTTGCTTACTGCTTTAGAAGGTGTGAACAAATGACATTTACTTTGTAGGCAGCATGGACTATGTAACTGGTATAAATTGGTCTTTGAGAGCCAGCAACTGCAATATCTCATTCATCAGTGTATTTACAATTGTGAACTGGAATTCCAATTACAGAAAAAAATCTATTACCTATTTGAGTCACGGGTAAAAAAACCCTTCTCTTTACCTCCCCAGCAGTTAATTCTATCAAATTATTTTAGAAACAAACTATCAAGAGGAATGAGTCTAACACCACTGAGTTTGGCTAAAATAAACAGAACAATCACTATATCTGCTAACGTACTGCTACAAAGTTGTAAACGTATTTTAAAAAAACTAATTACGACCTATTAGGACACTGCTTTAAAGGGTCAACTTTAGCAGGCCTCCTTTTGAAAATAACAGAAACAAGTCACAGATATTGCATTGTTATTTTCATAATCAGTTTTGAATATAATTATCTCTGGGGAAGAGATTCAATAAAAAGCTCCCATAAGTAGCTTTTAGTTTTTTTTTAGTTTTTGAGAAAACTGAACTTTGGAATTACAGCAGAAAAAGCACACTTTTATTGCACATAAACTAGCAGATGCATTGTCTCAGGCTACTGTTATTCAACTTGTCAGTTTTTGACATATGAACAATACATTAGATGCCTGGAAACAAAGTATACTGTTCACAAAGAGTTTCACATAAAAAGATTAAAGTGATGTCAACCAACAAATATTCAACTCTCCAATTCTGATTTTTTCAGATATTCCTTATGCATTAGCTTTCTGCAATACATGTTTAACAGGATATCTTCTATATGAAGTATTGTCATGGCAGGAAAAAAGGAAAAAATAATGCTGTAAAGCCAAGGAAAGATCTGATACAATGTTGACACTAAGTGTACATTTCACGTACACTGAGGTACTAAATAGGGAAGTAGAACTGTATTTACATACACTCCTTACCCGTGTGAAGGTACCCTCAAAACTGTGGATATCCAGCTGTGGCTTCTGAGCATAAACATAAGCATTGATTGAAAAGAGATCCTGTAAAACAGATAAATCTACTTAGTATTACTTAAATATAATAATGTATTTTGAAGACCTGGTAAAGATTCCAGTTTATGACCCCCACCAACCCACCTGAAACTAAGGTCACACACTTTTACCCAACTAAGAAACATGGTGTTTTTTTCCAGTACATCTTGCTATAGAGGAATCAGATTCAAGTTGATATCCTAAATGTGTTGATAGTTCAAAGTAAACTGGTTTACATTCATAACATGACTTATATATTTTATCTAATTTGTTTTCTTTTAACAACCCCATTTTAATTAATAATAGTGTAATCTTAAAATATTTTCCAGATGTTTGTTCTTTTAAAGATAAAGTGGGGGAGGGAGAAGGGATGGTTTGTTTGTTGGTTGGGTTTTTTTAATGAAACTGGAAAAAAAAGAACTTTTCCAGCAAGGACAAAGCCAACTGAGTATAAGAGGAAACAATGAAATTGATTCAAGTTCTCTTCAATGCTCTAGCACCTCTGTGAAAACTCCATAAGAAAACCCCATCAGCTTCAGGAAAGCCTGGCTACATCAACAGGATTATTCAAATGTTTAAAGTCAGGTATACATCAAAACTATTCTGATAAAATTTGATCTAATATATGTGGTACCACTACTCATGACAGCAAACAATCCATGGATGTTCCTATCCTAAAACTAAGAAGAATAGGAAACTCCTAAGATACTACTCTATAAATAGATGGCAGTATAGTATAAACAACAACAAAAAAGTGATAAATCTGAGGAGTGTTAGATCCTAAGAGCTGTCCCTAGAGGGCCAGGGAGGTTCACCTTAAAATTCTGAAACAATTATTTCACCAGATAATTGTTCTAAAACATCCACCTTCCACAGAAAGAATACTACAGACTAAAACCCTGATACAAAGAACTTTTTTCAATCACAAAACCAAACTTTTTGCTGCTTTTTAGATGGTCAGGACCAACAGCAGCTAAGAGATTTCAAGAGGAGTTGACCATTCATGCATGGATCCACAACAACCCAATTCCTACTCTGGAGAGGAGCAGATGCTTGATACCAAGTCCAAGTCGACCCAAGAATTCTAACCTCTGATCAAATGCAAGGTTGCACACCTTCCCACTGTATGTAGTACCTAATTATTTGGGTTATCTCCATCCTTTATTACTAGACGAATATTGCAAAAGGCTAATCAAACACCATCTCTGGGGACCAAATTACACAGGTACAATACCCTGTTCATGCTAGCTAGAATGTGCTGCCTTCAAAAGCAGAATTAATTTCACAGCCTCTTTCATGGACATATAATCACATCTTGGCTCAAATGTTACTTTTAAAAGTAGGCCATTATTTTTTCCCCATAATTTTGAATGTAAGAATGTTTCACAATTTGAACAGTACAAAAATTAACTAAAGGTGCAGTTATCCACCTGTGTTAATGTCGTAAAGCCCAACATATTTATATCATTCAGTTTCTCTGATACAATAGCTAGATTGATGAATATCACTATTTTTTTGTTTTTCCTTATCAAAATGAATGTTTTCTTAAAATCTAATGTACATTTATGAAATATGTTTGACTTTAGTTTAAAAATGTGTAGCTCTATAAATAATGCATTTATATTTATACTCTGCAGACAAGAACTCTCTCATAGCTTGCAAAAAACACACACACTTTATATTTCATATGGTTTTAAAAACATGAATGAAATCTGAACATTGAATCTCACAAATTATCTTTATCTTAAAGCACTAGGCACTTATTGAAATCTTTCACACAAAGTTCATTCATTGCATCCTTGTTCTTCCAACGTACTTTCAACAGGTTCACGAGAAATAATTCATATGAAACTAATACACATGTAGTGTCCTATATCTTCATCATTCACTTCTTTCCAATCTGTTATCACCTACAATTTAGCTAATCCAAGCTATTATGTGTTTTATTATGCAAAGAAAAATAAAGAGTCTCTCAGTAGCGGATAGCACAGAAGAAAACTAATACCACACACATACTCATACAATAAAAACTGCTAGTGAAATGCGTCAACTTCTCTCTTTCCAAAGAACGCCTTAGTGGGAAGCAAAATTAAAATAAAAGAAAGCAGAAATATCCACCTTTTTAAAGTAAATTGGCATTTGTACAGTAATGTATTTTTCTGGTTTCTAATCTTTCTATTTTTTTCTACTGTGATGTTGTCCTTTGTTACATTTCAAATGTAAAAATTTCTATCTACCACACTCCTTTGGTATCTTTTTATGTTTTAGTTCCCCTTTTGTATTTCTGATTTAACACCTAAATTTTTGTGTTTTCCTTTTTTTCCTTTTTGAATTTCAACTCTGAAACAAACTTACTTATCTTTGTGAAAAATTGAGATCTGCACATTCCCTGACCATTATTTGCATTACTCTGAAATGCTACAAGCTACAACTCACATAGTATTCCAGAAGTGTGTGGGATTTTTTTCCTAAAACTAAAAATAATGATGCTCTGGGGGAAATCTAGGGTGTTAGCCCATTGGCATTTCATTAATGAGTACCAGAAAGACATAAAACCATATTACTTGTGCTCAGTAGACTTCTGAAGTACTTTTTTCATTAATAGGGTAAAGAAAAGAGTTAAAGATTCTTATTTTCTGTAGCCAAGTGTTCTGTACTCCAAATGGACACCATTCTCAGGCCAATAAAGTACAGTAGTTTTATAATACAAGGTAAAGACACAAAAACTTGAAGAATGATACAGTTACAGAAGACAAATTTTCTATGTACTCCATTCAACAACCAGCAAAGGTTACTGTAATACAAAGGTGTTTCTTCACCGAGTGCTGCTTTTCCAGTATGGAAGCTGTGAATTTCTCCTCTCAATGTCTTGAAAGAAGTCATGAGGGTGACTTTAAGAGGAAGACATCAAGATTTGTAAGCAACAGTACATGTAAATATCATTTCTGGTCAATTGGCAAGAAAAATTTTACCTTGTTAGGTTATGTCATTGCTTTCCCTTATATAAAAGCAGGGGAAAGGGAAATTACCTTAAACAAAGGATTTGATTCTATTATTTTTATAAAAGGCAACTACTTTTTATTAATGATTTCACTAATGGGGGATTTGTGAAACTCAGCTTCAATAAAGACTTATTTTCATACTAATACATTGAGCTGCTGATTCACTGAAGTCAAATCGTTCTACTGATACCTTCAATGGAAACAGTATTCTACATCTAAAATTACATCTCTTTTAGGATGCAATAAGGGCAAATGACCTTAGTTATTTTCTTAGTCAAGACAAAAAACACATTTGGGTGGGGATTTTAACAGTTCTAGATTTAAAAAAACCTACATGAAAGGCTTGAATCTAAAGTAAAAAAATTATTCTTATATAACAGTAGATGAGATTTTTCTTAAAAAACTGATATGTATTTAATTATCTCATACTTGAAAATAATAATTGAGAAGAATGCATTTCATCCTTCTACACTGCAAGTCAGAAAATGACTTTGTGATGGTACAATAAAGAAAACATTCTCTTTTGCATGTCACAATTTAAAAATCACCACAGTTATCAATAACATAGAAAAATCTCCTCTATTAGGTCAAGGGCAACATTTGTTCACCTTACTTAAAGATCATTAAAATACATTCTTAATCATAACATGCAGTTCATTGCAAATAAAATTGCCTTTGGTTCAATAAAACTAATTAAATGTAAATGGTATTGTTTACTGCTGTATGGATCTTCTGATATAAATCAGCAAGTCACCATTTATTTAAAATTACAGTGACCTCACTGCTGTTAATAAATACAGCTGATCACACAAGGTAAAGAAAAATGCCTCAGAACTCATGTATTGCCAGAACTGTCCCACCTAGTACTATGAAACTGCAAGAAACCTAATCTAGGTGTTACCATATTTGCTGCTCAGCCATCATTAAGTGACTTGCTGAAATTTTAATTCTCTGATCACATTAAGTGCTTTAGAAAGACAATGAAATCTGTACCGATTGTCTTGGTGGTGTCATCCGTTCTTTAAGAAAAGCTCTGAAGGTCTGCAGATTTGTTTTGGGTGTCACAGTGGCTAGGATTACAGTGCTGCTCTGTTGACACGGCTGACAGATCATGCCAACACAAGATACTCACTCTCCTACCTGAAAGGAGGTTGTAGCAAGGTGGGGGTCAGTCTCTTCCCCCAGGTAACAAGTGACAGGAGCAGAGGAAATGGCCCCAAGTTGTTCCAGGGGAGGTTTAGATTAGATCTTAGAAAAAAAATTTCTTCACAGAAAGTGTGGTCAGGCTGTGTGTTCAAAAGTGTTCAAAAGGCATGTGGATGTGGCACTTGGGGACACAGTTTAGTGGTGAACACAGTGGGGCTGTTCACCGGATTCAACAATCTTAGAGGTCTTTTCCAACCTTAATGACTATGTTTTTACACCTAAAGAAATCAAAATGAGGGACAATTACAGAGAGTATATTCTATCCAACACAACAGCTAACTGTTCATAGTCTATTTTATGTTCAATTTGCATAAATTATATTTTTTAATTATTAAAAATATATTTCAATATGGAAGTATGAACTGTGAGTCTCAGCTTTGAAAGTGCATCACGCACTCGTGGAGAAGCCACTGTAGAGAAGCCACTGTGGCAGGCACGTGTGATGAGTCTCTGGAATACTGTGATCCACCCGGCAACACCCCGAAACGTTAGCCCAGGGGCAGAGAGAGCAGAGCCGCAGGGACTGTGCCCCGCTGCCCCGGTTGGCACGGGTTCTGCCGGGGAGAAGCAGCCGGGTGCTGGCTCATCACATGGCCACAGGGATTTAACCTTGGGAGCCGGGGATTGTGTCGCCGTCCCGAACTCCCGCAGCGAGCTGCGAGGACCGGGTCCCGGCGCGGAGGCGGCGAGCGGCAGGTGCGGCCCGGGCCCCGCGGCCCTCAGGGCCGGGTTAGGAGCGGGCGCGGCGGGAGCGCCGAGCGCCCCACGGCTGCTCCGGGCACGCAGCGGCACGCGGGCCGCTCTGCCGGACACTGCAGCGGGACGGGGCGCTGCACGATCCGCCTGGCATGCTGTACAGGAAAGGAACCCAACCGTGTAACTATAAAGACATAATTCTGGACACTGCATTTTGACTTCTTGTAGGGCCCACATAAAAATATAGCTTATTGACTCTATTATAAAGCACAAAATTTATGCTTACAGTAAAACAATTTCATAATGCTATTTTTTGTTAGTTTGATATTCATAGCTTGCTTAGACCTCCATACCAATCTCTGAAGTTGTCTATCCACAGAGTTTCTTTACATGACTGATATTCCTGCATATCACTGTCATTTGAGTAAAGGTAAAAGTGTCTTTGCAGAAATCTAAGAATTACCAATGTGCTTTTCCACAGGAGTGGAAATAGTATTCTGCGATAGGCACTGAGCATTGTTTTCTGTGACAAATATGAGAACCCTTTAAAAACCATTTACATTTGGGTGCATTAGGCTACCATTCCACCAACGTAAGTCACAGACAGATGGGGCTTAGGAGCGAAGTAGATGTATAACATGAGCACTGCAAACAGTCTAAGACTTGCTGCGAGCAGCCATTTAAAATGAGCTCAATAAAGAACCACTAAGTGTAAGTGGTTTGACCAAACCCCATAGAACAGAAGTTTCGAAGTATTTTAGTTTAGTTGGCAGGAAGTATTACACCCAGCGTCAGTTACTTCAGGATGAAATGTCAGCTTAATGCAAACAAAGCCTTGTCTAGCAAGGGTAAGCACCCATAACTGAGTGGTGTGAGAAAGGGCAGAGGCACATCAACTGCTTGGTGGCTTTCATATGCTGCTGGTAGCCAGGAAACACGTGTTAAGTGGAAGCAGCTCCTGATTAACCGCACTTATGATACAACTCAGGTTATCACCTACAGCTCAAGAGGGAGAATATAAAGATCTTGCAAGAAGCCCAAATCAGTTAGAGTGAGGTTAACAGCTCTAAGTGGAAACAACTAAGGAAGAAATGGTTATTATATTGTAGAGTTGACTCCTCTATATTGTTTCTAAGATGCACAAATAATTTCCTGGTGATATCTTGCCTTCACTCCCCTTCACACCCAAAACAACCACCATCTGAAGCGAACCTTCATGTCTGCAAGACAACGAGGCTGCACGTCCCACCACTCAAATGCAGACATCCCAACTTCAACCACTTCTGATTTACCAGTCTAAAAAAGTACAATCATTTAGTTCTCCAAATCATACTGCACAGATTTAACCATAATTTTGTATTATCTCCATAGACGCTTAATGCTTTGTCAAGTCTATTGATAATTGTTTAAAAAAAAATAAAAATCAAAGAACATAATATAAAAATTACAGTACAAAACCTTCATGCTCCACCTAACATGAAAGCTAGAAAGCTAATTCCATACTTTCTTCCTAACAAGAAGGGAAAAACTTCAAACATGGAGTTGGATTTTTTAGGAAAAAAAAAGTTAATGAAAAAGGTTTTTTTCTTTTCCAAAGGATAGGGCAGAGAAGCCTCTGCATTGTAACTTTCTCCAGATTTCATCAGCCTCAGTACACCAAACTGTCTAATCTCAAAACATCAAAATTATAACCAGCAAATAAAACTCTGAGGCAGTGCTTTGCACAGTATTTGCAACTGTGGTCAGTGATGTTTTCAAAAAAAAGACAAACAAAACATAACAGCAAAATTGAACATGTGTAACCGTTGGAAAAGTACTACTAAATTAAAAATAAATAAATAAAAGCAAGATAGAAAGTTGACTGTATTTTAGTCAAACACATTGCATCTGTCTCGAATTTGTATATGATTTTCTTTTAATGAGAGAACATGAGAAGGCCATGATTAAATGTTAAGAACTACAAGAAAAGCCTTATTACAAATACCAAACTGCAGGTTACAGAATATTTGTTAAAGTCTGTTCTTGGACCAGAACTCATGACCTGAAGCCTAACTTGGCATCTCTGTTTGGCATGACCAACCTTTAGTTCCAAGCCTTGTTCTCAATCCTCTAAAGTGCAATGTAACTACTTTTTCCTTCTCCTGTCACTTGTGAAACCAATAGTCAGAGAATATGAACACAGGAAAAAACCTCTCCTTTTTGCTAATATGAGTGTGGCAGCAACTCAATTTCTGGAAGTGTAACTGCAGAAGACCTGCTAAGATCTGGCACATAATCTAATACTTTTCCTATTGAGATGCAATATAAACAGTCCACTCAAGGTATATTTGCCTTTAATAAAACACCTAAAAGATTTAGTGTCAAAACACCAGAAATTCTGTAGAGGTAAATTTCCACAAGCTTGTCAATTGAATATGTTGTCAAAGGAGATCTCCGAATACCAAGCCAACTTGCCAGTGTTGTGTAACAGCAAGCTTTCCCAGTGCAAGGGAAATAATTCAGCTTCTTGTAAAGGAGACTTTTATACAATTTTACATTTGCTTTTGTAGGTATGTGTCTATTTTGGATGTGTATATATACATGCACACACACCTGTGTCCCTTTTCATGATTTTAGATTTACTTGTGACACAACACATATATGCACTCAAAAGATACCCACATTCAGGCCACTCTTAGAGAGCCCTGCTTGCAAGAACCTGCACATTGCTCCTAGTCAGACCAGAAAGAATGCTGACAACAAAAAGCACTTCACCTTCCAGGAGCAGACTATTGTTTCCCAAGCTCACAAGTAAGTGATTAAAGCAATGGCTCCTGAGACAAGAATAGTTTGCACTTGCAGTCTAACACTTGGTTGAAAACACTGTAACTGTGATTTGCTTCTAGAGTGTGTGAATCTCAGTGTGGACAACACCGAGAACCACTAAGTTAAAAGATAAAAATCCAATTCTGACTCAGTTTCTTTTCAGTTGGAAAACCTGAAATATTTGTGTAACCAACTTCTTGTTCAGCATCCAGTGAAATATCTGTTGTCTTATTTATTGTAAAAACTAAGGCGCCGGTAACAGGTATTTTTCAATACTTAAGTAACTGTAACAATCTTTTAGATAACAGATAAATATATGAACATATAGAAGATAACTTAAAAGCAAAGAGAATGCTTACCCCCAAAGCTGGCAATCTTTGTGTGCAACTGACAGCAACCTTCAGTTTCCAGTCTGTTTCTCCATCCAGCTGGTCAGTTCGAATGAAACATGAACCTTGAAGTTACAAAGAGACATCAAATTATTATTTTAATTTCAAAAATTCAGTTTGGGTTAAAACATTTAGAAGCGTGAAAACAACACAATTTACAAACATTTTTAAATAAATGTGCAACGTATAAAAGGATTTGTATTTTGGAGTGTTTGTGTGCTTTCTTCCAGGAATGGTTTAGATATCACACAATTTACTAGTTTTTCCAATAAAATTAACAATATGTCTGTTTATGAATGGAGGTAGCTTCTATTTTACAGGTCTCTTCAAAGTTTCTAAACAGGATTTCAAATGTTATCATCATGAGATACAACTCCAACTGGAGTTGAAATAGGTTTAGTTTTATTTCTTCATGCAATTCTGTCACTTGTACAATTCCAACACAACAGAATAATTAACTGATGCCTGTGATTTTTTTTCTCCTTGCTGGTATGACATCACAAACTTTCATTGCTTATTGTCTCCTGGCTTCTCTGAAAAAAAAATGTAAATAAGTCCTTAACATGGACAGCATTCAAAACAATGTGGATCTGAATGTACTATACTTAAAATAAGTAATTTTGAATCATCTGCAACAATCAGTGATCCAAGACTAAAGAAACCTGTCGACACATGCAAAGTACTTAAGATATGAGGGAAGCTCAAGATACAGACTGACATACACTGAAGAGAATCAGTGTGCTGTACAGACAGAAGACCAGTATTGAAGGAACAGAAAACAGAGACCACTGCAGAACCTCCCCTCACCCCCATAACTAGTTTGATACTGTCAAGTCTGTAGTATTACATACATTATTAATTCAAGATGCAAAAAAGACCACACAGAAGCATTGCAAATCTATTAAAAAATACAAAATTAACTACCATTCCTTTTAAAAAGGTGGTAAAATCTTAGCAACACTCTTCACAATTGCTACACTAGAGAAGCCTTAAATATTTCTGAAGTAGTATTTACAATTTCCTTTATACTACAGCTAAACAACAGTATACACTATTGTTACTGGGTGCTATGGGTATGAAAAGAATAGATTTTATAAGTTATTCATAAATTTCAACAGACATGTATATAAACACACCCATATTTCCTTCTGTATTTCAACCAATCCAATAAAAACTAAGGAAGTAATTTTACCCCTAGAAGTGATGTGGTAGCAATTAAGTGGAAGGAAACACTGCAAAGGAGTTTATCCAGGTTTGAGTCTTATGACAGACAAGAAGAGAGTCTGCTAGAATGTGTCAAGGCAGTATGTCAAGAAAGGGTACCTACCAGTGAACATAAATTAAGAGGGAGATTATTCTATAGGACACGTGGACCCTGGTGTAAGTAAAGTCTAACAGAACATAATGGTTTATCCATCAAAGCCTGCAAATTAAGCAGTTTCATGAGCTAACCATCTGAAAGGACATGCATGAGAGAGAAGTCACCTGAAATTGTATCTGACTAAAAGGTAGCATTTTTGCACAACAGACTCGAAAGGATCTTAGATGTAACATGTAATCTTAATATAAATATAGCTGTTACATGAAAGCTTCTTTACATGAAAGCTTCTTTCATGTAACAGCTATATTTATATTAAGTGCATTGTAAATAAACAAACCTTTAAATGTTAATATAAACAGCTCTCAGAAAACATTATCACAACTAAATTTCACCCAGAGCTCAGAGATGCAAGCTACAAAGCTGTGTCTGAAGTTCTTGAAAAGCTGGTTTTAAATTCTTAACAGAATTCTTTATGGATTTTCTTCTAGAAATAAAATACTATGAAGCACTTTTTGAAGAGTCAGTGACATCCATTGCATTATAATGAAGTGTGAAGTACCTAGGAACACCTAGAAATACCATGATATCACTGCACTTTCTGTCCATGGCATAGATGAGCCTACTCTCCATCATACTTTTCTTGTACAAGACATTTCATGGTTCTCTTTACCCTTGCTGTCAATGGTTGCTCTCTTGCATCAATTTCATTTAGAATTATACTATAGATCAATGCAGTTCAAGACCAGTGTGGCTGCTGTGAATGGTTGACTGCACATATATTCATTTAATAGAGCTCACACTATGACATGTATTGGCCAGCTGCATTTCCTCTTCACTTCAGCAGTTAATTTCATCAATAACTTATCTCATAGCCTGTTTCCCTTTTATCCAGAAAAAGGGACTGCTTTCTGCCAAGTCAGCTTTCAATAGTGATCACAAAAGCAAAACCGAAACAATACAATCCTCTTCTCTACCTCAAATATTGCAGTAGATTTGACTAAGTAATTTTACTTATTCTCTAAAATAACTTGGCTTAACTAAGCTATAAACATGGAAGATTAAATATGTAATTAGAAAGTATAAAAACAACTCTTCACCCCTACCAAAAACCTTGAATTTTTGTAAAACTAAATATTCCCCACTGTGTATTCTGTGGAAGCCACATGTAGCTTAACTTTGAGAAGTATTTGAGTCAGCAGTACACAAAACTTCTAAAATTTAGAGTCTTTTGAAAAAAAAAAGTATTCTCATTTTTTCATTTTAAAATGCTTGGAAGCATTGCACCCTCCTCCCCCAGTCACAAAATTAAAACCAAAAAACCCCCACAAAAAAGTTGTAAAAATCATGTTACATACTTCAGCAGAATGCTTTAGGCCAGTGTTAAAAACCTCTTTAACATTTCTAACCTGAATATGACTTGCCAGAAAAAAAAGAAATCTCCAAATGATCTATACATGTCAGGAGCTGCATTCCTTCTGAATACAGAAATAACTCTTGAACCTGACAATTATTTTACAGCACACACAGAATGAAATTTTTTAACGTTTGTGCTCCTTTAAGGACACACCATTAAGCATTTTAAGTATTTACCAATCAAAAGTAGCTGTTTACAAAAAGAAAAAACTAAAAAAGAAAAAGAAAAATTTAATTACACACTGGACATGAGAAATTTTCATAAGGCTATGTATAAAAAAAAATGCACAAAATTAAAACTTTTACTTTATACAGCGAGGGACTCAGATGCTCATTTCCCATAACTATACAGTTGTTCAAAATTAGTAGACAAAGTTGTACATTGTGAACATCTGACTTATTTCCATCATTCAAGTGAAAATTTTGGAATTATCTGAATTAGAATTTAAGGTTGATTCAAGGAAATTCCACTGGGCCTAAATAGCTTAATCATTAATCAAAAGTGGTGCAAACTTCATAAGCACATTTAAACTACTTTACAGGTATGTAATATTTATTTAGCCTAATCAGCTGAAGACAGTCAGAAATCACTGTAGAGCAAGTGCATGCAAGGTGCTGCCCAAGTAGCAACTAAACTGATTTTTGAAACCATTTCAGTTGAAACTTTCAAACTTGAATGCTTAGGAAAGTCCTGGGACTACAATTCTGGTTTGCTGGTTTAGCAAGAGCTCAGTTATTTGAGTCCTGTCCAGAATTTACCCTAAGGTTGCTTTTCCATGGAAAAACCGCCCCTCAATACAAAAGATGAAAATAATTTTAAGAACTTGAAATAACTATGTAACTTCACATTATAAGGATACATTGATATAATTAACAGACTTCCTACTTATGTTTGAGATGTTATGGATAAAAATATCTTTCGTTACAGCTATTTTATGTGCTAGTAGAATGCTGAAGAAAAACAATGTTTATTTCAGTAGCTTTTATGGTGTTTTGAAATAGAGATAAAAAAGTTCATCTATGATGGCACTAATTTAGGGCCATGATATGCCTGGCCTAGCTTTGTCAAACAAAGGTACTGTTAATACCAAGTAAGCAGGAAGAATTCTCCTTCCTCAGTGTGTGCTGGACTTAAGGCTTCAGTCAGAACATACCTGAAGGACGTGTACGCATCAAATGCTTCTGGGAATGGTGTACATGTGCACATGCATCAGTGACCTACCTGCCTCTAGGAATCCTGAAGAAAAGGGCCCTAAACAAAAATTCTCAAACTAAATACAGATCATCCTTCGAGAAAGCTGGTTTTATTTTCACCTTAAAAAAAGTGCAGGAGAGAAAAAAAAAAAGGGAAAAAATTCTTCGCCAAACCAGAAAGGGAAGCTTCTTAATCAAGTAAAACACAATTACATCATAAGCTTTCTCTTAGTTAATACTATGCACCATCATCAGATAACCTAATCTACATTTTTTTTTACTACTGACCTTGCTAATCATATTTTATGCATTAATTTATTTATATGTGGATGTCTTTAAATTCTTGAAATTATAGTAATGTATATGAACTTGTGTTACTATCAAGGACGTAAATTTTATTTTTACATACATACTCCAGAGTATTAAATACAGTTTATAAAATAGGCTTCTGAAAACAAGCTATTACTTGGGATGTTACATATTTTCTTAAATGTATTCTAGCTTCTGGGCTTTATTAAGAAAGTCACTCAGAAAAGAAAATTTGGTGTGTATTAATTAAATTATTTGTTCCTATTTTATTTGATTTGGAAATGTTGTTGTTTCTGTTAAGCAGAAAGATGGATAATTTCTCCTTAAAACAATTAGCTTAATATTCAGTCTGTTTAACAAGTAGTTTTTATAGAAAGTGTATTTAACACAGGAAATCCAAAATAGAAGTATTGACAGACTAAGAGCAATTACTTCACAAAAGTAAAATAATTTATTCAACGTAAAATTGCATCACCTGATTTTAACGGAAAGCTGTAATGAAAAAAAAATCATGTCATCTTAATTACATTGGGAATTAATATTTGAAATACATGTAGAAAGGAAATCTCAACTGCCCTGGAGAAGTTGATTTCGTTTGCTGCAGAATCAAACCTTTGTTACATTACATACATTCCTGCATATCATAGACATTTTTCTTTCAGAGATGCTTTAGGCAAAGACTGTTCTGTTGTATACTACTAAACTTTTCTTAGTAGCCTAGTAGTGTCCTTAAATAACCAGGCAGACACAGAACATCCTACCATTTATACAAGTATGACCTAATGTTCTTTGTTAGGCAGTAATACTCTTGAATAATCCTAGACTGCATAATTGAATCCAAATACCTCAAAATGCATGCATTGACTCACAGAAATTCCGTGCAAATCAGACTGAAAATGGCAAGCAAAAAAGTTCAGGTAGAGTAGCATGACGAAAAGAAAGAGCTTTCTCTCTGCTTCCTTCTTGATCATGAAGTCTACTGGCTTTGTTTTTACAAAGAGAAGGTTGGAAAATATGCTAATACTTAGAGCTAAAATATGCTAATACTTGCTTTCCAGGACTGGCCATGTTTCTTGACAAATAGCAACATGAGAAATTAAGATGGTTTTTTTTGACATAACAAACTTAACTATCCAACTTGTCCTGTGTCCAAACTTAATTTTCATTTCCTAGCTCTTGGCCGGAAGAAGGGTCTGAGAAAGCAGTTCTAAGTCATGAGGTGAGATCCAAGAGGATTCTCAATTCAGGAAAAAAACCCCACTAAGGAATAACTCATTCTGACTAGCATTAAAAAGCGACAAAGTAAATGACACATTATAAAAGGAGTTCCACACTGCTATCCTTCACTTTTTCTGCTCTTGCTTTGAGCAATCACTTAGAGCAGATCTTGTCTTTGACTATGCCTTTTTAATCAGCATTTTACAAGTGAAATTATTTTTGTAAATATTTCCATTTTTAGATTTCACAAGTACATTCAAATCCCTTCCACAGTCTTACCGCTCAACCCACACATGGTATTTGTTACAAACATCAGTGTACACAGTGAAAAACAGTGTATAAGAAGTTAATCAACACAGAAGTTCTGAAAACTGTATTTAATGTTCTCTCAGAAAAAATTAAAATTAATAGATTTCTGCTTGCAAATTTTTTGCCAATTATCGGCAAGCTTAAAAAGTTGACTTGCCAATAAGGACCAAAGTAAACTTATAGGTATAATTCAAATATGCCATAGCGCACATTTTAATGTTATACTGCAATGAAGATGCATCAGAGGGAAGCAACTATAATTTAGTCGTATATAGAAGATGTACAGGAATATGCATATTTTACAAGCATATTAAAGACCAGGCACCCCAGTGTTGAAAAGGTATTGTTCTTCCTGCATAAATGCAGGGTTGAATTCCACACTCCATTACAGATATCGTCAAAAACCAATCCTAGAATGTGTGCACTTAAACCAGTAAAAAAAAAAAACCCATGAAAGTAAATTACATTTACTTTCTATAATATGTAACTGATAAGAATTCCTGTCAGTTATTCTTAAACAGAGATAATGCTAAACCATCACTGCATGTCTGGGTTCTTCTCTGTCAAATCTAAATAAATAAAATTATGTCTGCCTTCTCTCTCAAGAGCTGCATCCAATGAATTTTTTACAAATGAGAACAACAGCTAAAACTAATGCCTTTCAAGCCTCAGCAAAACTGAATTATTAAATCTGTCTACCTATATCCTATTACAGACTACTTATGAATACTTGATTTTATTTTGTATAATTGACAACGGTTACCAGGAAAGGAAGGTTTTAACGGCAATCAAATTAAGATCAACTGGTGTAAGTGACAGAGTGAAGAGCTTGTGTCAAGTGTTGATGAATTAATTGATGGGTCAGTGGGAAACAGGGCACGTGGAACTGCGGTGTCATAAACAGCTTTATATTTTCTGGCAATATTACCAGCCTTTCTGCTTTAAGTGAAAAACATTGAAAGAGATGGGTTACTAGAATGCACCCAGCAAAAGTAAAACTGACTTTAAACACTTAACACCAGATCATTTACAAACAGCTTAATTTTTAAATCATTTATATTACTTAAGTGACTATGTGCATGAAAATTTTAAGCAGATGACAAGGTGAATAGCAGCACCAAGATGACATATTGGAGTACAGAGTTTCATTTACTACTCTAACAAAAAGCTTTCAATTATGATAGCTTCTAAGGGGGAACAAAACCGCAAGACACCTGAAACATCCTAAGCATTTAAGCTACATCACCATGCCAGAGGATGCACATTTATAGAAGACTGATTAAATTAGTTTAAAAGCATTAATTTCTCTGAAGACCAGGGAAGAACTGTGTGCAGTTGAGATATTTGATCTGAATTAAGAAACCGATGAAGCAATTGATTAATTGGAATTTAAGCCATCGGTCATTGGATCCATCAACAGTTTCATTTACATTCTAAACAATCAGCTGATGGTCTTATAGGATACCATGTATTAATACACAGTCAATATGATACCCTTAAACTCATCACAGTTCCTTATTGACAAGAACTCAGACGTTTTTTAATCCAAGCTTGATCACATTGCATCTTTTTTGAATTGCAGTATTGATTCAGTATGCTTTAAGAATTTTTATCTCTATTAAAACATTATGGAATTCTCAGATATAGCAAACAATGTTTCAAGTTAAAAAAAAATCTACATTCATATTCACATTCTCAAATTTTAGCTTACTGATTTATAGTATTTTGAGATATACAGAAGGATACTCAAAAACATTAATCTTTTCCATTTAATAGGATTTGATGCACCACCTTGCTCCATTATTCTTCTGATGCATACTAGCAATCTCTTTTTGCAGAAACCCAGTGATACAGAAAAAAGATGGTGTGCATTATTTACGTCTTCAGAGTAATGACTAAATCAAAAAGTCTGCCATAGACAATGCTTAGAACACTGAAAAAATTCTCACTTTTCAGACAAAATAAGAATAGTGACTAAACAGCTCCATGATTTGAGAGCTCTGACAGCACAGCAGAACTCACTGTCCCCATCAACCTTCCTAATGCATTTAAGTATTTCTAAAGACCAGTAATACAAAAAATACATATACATCTCAAAGAAGAGTGCTTAGAGAAGACTTAAGGAGCATTTCCTCTTTTGATGAAAGCAGAGCTCACAGAGGAGGCTGAGAAAAGCATATGGCCAAATATACCAGAATCCACTGAGAGCACGTTTTGCCTCCAAGATTTTAGCAGCAGCAATAATCATCAACGTGAAGGACATTCCATTAACTAAATCAGGAGAAGCAGGAATAAAAGGCTTGGTATCTCATAAAGCTTAAACACAGAAAAGTGCAAGTCAAAGGAGTTGACAAAACCATCAGGTTACAATAGGCATGTGAAAAACAAGAGGATAATTTTTTAATTAAAATTTAGCAGGGAAAAGCACATTCTCCTTTACTGTTGGGAGCCAGGAAGAAACAACAGACCCAGCTATGAAGATTTAACACTGGACTTCATTAAAGCAAAAAGCAGAGGATTTATAATTTTTCCAATTTCCTTTTACTTGACAGACAGAAGAAGGCTGTGTAAAGCTAAATGGAAACCTTCAATCAGAACTGTAGCTGAAGTTAAATATTTGAGCTAAATTGCATTTAGCTGTGGATACAAAAATGCTGCTAGCAAGGATTTTCTTGCTATTTTCTAAGTCTGTGAGAGACTTTTCTCTCTCACAGAAGACAGTAGCAGAGTTCTATAAACAATGAAACACCTGCAACCTTGAGAAACCTTGTTTATAGTACAGTAGAAAAATATTTTGACAATGGATGTTTTAGGATTTTAGCCAATCACCCCCAAGGGGTGGCTGATCCTTGGTCCAATTAGACTATGAAGAAAAAAGTCTATAAAGGAGTTTGTAAAATAATTAAATAAATCAATCTTGCTGCACAATTCCTGCCTGCTGGATCTTCTCTCCTCTCCTCCCTACGGCTGCGGGACATGGTGATACACCCTAGGGAATTTTAATATTTAGCCATCATATATACAAGAGCAGTGACAGCATGGCAACATGGACCACAACAGTTGCATGGAAAACCCAGTCCTCTCAGCTGGATACTCCTTACAAGACAGGTTGCTCCAAGTTAGGTCTTCTATCACTGGAAAGAGAGCTGCTAGACTGAGGTATTTCAAGTCTATGCAAGTTTCCATTCCAACTCCGGCCAGCCACACATCTCAAGCCCCACATGAACATGTGCAAGCCATCCTTTGCTCATGAATGCATTAAGATAGATTTGAGGATCATTTCTAAATTTTTAGCGAGACAACTCTGAATCTACTTCAAATTGCTCCTCATTATTAGACCTAATAATTAGAACTTTGTAGATTATGCAAAAATTTCTTTTTCACATTAAAGATGAGGCCCACCAAGAGACTTGTTCCAATCACTTCAAAGAATCAAGGTAATACTAACAGCTTTCCCAGTAGAGCCTTCAGGTAAGAGAAGAAAATAAAACCATGCCAAATTCAATAATCTAAAAGAAGAAAAAGGAGACAGTACCTTAAAAAAACCCCCAAACATAATGCATGGTATGACTCTTATGAACAGATACTTTACAGACAACAGATTATAAACTTCTACACAAGGAATTCTTGAACCCTACTTTTGCCAAGAGTGATCTTGTTTTTTTATTTTTGCCTTTGACAACATACCAACCAGTCTATCAGTTCTTGATATACATACAGTCATTTGCCTGACTTGCCCTGCCTCTGGGATCTGCTTTGATGATTCTCACCTTCAGTTTCACTACGCTGTTTCCCAAACTGGGGGAATTGTTTGGGATTTCGGGACATTCGAACTGCTATTCCAGCCAAGCCACCAAATCCCCTGGGAGTTTCTGGAAAAATGCATTATCACTGGCAAATAGGAACAGGCTAATCTATGCCTAACACAATTACAGATCAATTTTCTCAACTCTTACTAGTCTTTTTTTTTAAATATAGAAAAAAAAATTAAAATATTTCTTTGTTAATGCTTATTTTGCTGCAAATCTAATGAAACATGTATTGTACTAATCAGACAAGTATGCACAGAAAATAAAAGTGATTAGGGAATGATATATATTATCATGTCTTCAAATAATATTTTACTGTGTAATTTTACAGTTTTAATAGAGAGAGTATAATACTATTGGGAGCCTAATACCTGCTGAGACCTCCTCCTTCCACCACATAACATTCATACTATCTGACTATATCTTAAACAAGTAGCTGATCACATCCAATCACTATTACTCCGTGGCTTAAAGCAGATACCAAAACATTTCAAGCCTGAGTTAAATCAAATGCTAAAACCAGAATAGGAACTGAAGTAGAGAAACAGATTAAAGTAGTTTGGACAGATTGTTGGCAGCTACTCATGCCCTGAAGATAAACTTTTATCGGGCCGTATGTGCAAAACTTAACTCTAGCCATTTATCATTCTCTATAGCAATAGATTTTCAAAGCATTTTAGTTTCCAGACAGGTAAGTTTTAGAACACTTGTTTTCTAAACATAATAGAAAATTCCAGAATGTGTGACAAATGCAACTCCTTCAGCCTTATTATTCTGCCATAGCTGGCTTTATGAAGAAATAAAAAGTGACATCAGCTGCACAACAGAATTCCAAACTGACATTTTCTCCTCTGGTTTGATTTTCAAATATCTGAAGTTCCAGAACAGGCTGGGGCCCAGACAATTAAGTTATTTGTAGAACACTTACTCCTAATTGTCCAGAATAAATAGATAGTAGTAGCATCACCTTTATTATATTTTTCCTTGCAGTGAGTTTGGAGTTTCATTCTTTGACATAAATGTTCTACTAATACTTGCTTTTTAAGATCTACAAAACTAGATCTTTTAAACAAGTAAAACGTATTTGGTGGCATAATGCTCTCTTTTTGTACAGAAATGCTCAAGAACTCATCATTTTCAAAAAAACTTCTTTAATGAGCAGACTTTGTTGTAGATGGTAGACTCTGGAGTATGCCCTTACTGGTTAACTCACAGCTCCTTCTAACAGAAAATCAAGTTGCATGAATGATTACTTAAGCCTGTACTTGCATTGCAGAGTTTATGCCAGTTAAGTGGTTAGCATTTAAAATAAAAATCACATCTGAGAGTTATATTGCTACAGAAATGAACTGCTACAAAGCCTCAAACTAAAAATTATTTTCCTGTTTTATTCCCACATTTTACTTATACCATTGTTGTTAAAGTAATTACAAGTAAGGAATCCTGAAAACTCTTAACTACAAATTTTAATGCAAGTGACATTACTCTTTTTGCTACAATTCTCAAAAGTATAAACATCTTTGAAACTAGTATTTTATGTCTGAGTAAATACACCATTTTTGAACAGTTTCATAAGTGGAATTCAAAACACTGATCTATGCAATGGGAAACGTCCAGGGGAACCTTGACAGGCTGGAGAAATGGGCTGATGAGCACAGACCAGAACAATGTAACGCTGGCCTGAAAAATACCGGATGTAGCAACTGTACAACCCGCATTACCTTGCAAAGAATTAAAGGTTCTCCACAAAAGATTGTGAGATTTTTAAATGATTTTCCATTTCCCTACTGCTTCCATTGCACAGCTGTAGAGGCAGACAGTATTTTGCAATGTCCACACCAGTAAATTATTATGTATTGAATTTAAGGACAAACAGTAACAAAATTGGTTTATGATAAAAACCTTTGCATGAGAACATGCTTGACAGCAGTTGAACTGACCACCCACTGGGAATTGCTCTCTCCAGAGTATCACCTCTACAATAAAACCAAACCAAACCAAACCAAACCAAACAAAAACCTCTTTTGTCAATTTGATAGCTGTTGAGAAGTCTACAGCAGCTGAGGTATTAAAATAAGTTTGTGACTTTATTTTACCAGACTTCTTACATATGCACTTTTTTTTCACAAACTTCTACAAGTTTGTCAAAAGACGAATATTTTAATGCAGTACTCTCTCTCTGGAAGAAAAAATCCAAACTACTTTTCCAGAAGTAGTGGCTGTTACTCTACATGGAATCAAGTGTCTACCAAAAAGTTTAACAGAAGATATGCGCTAGGTTCAAATACTATGGCCAGGAAAGCTGAGGCAGACCAGTAAAACCACTTCCTGTTCACCCTCTGGAAGTTCAATTTCACCAGAAAAGGCTGAAGAGAAAATCCAGCTCTACTTTTCACACCATCACAAAGCATTATCTCTGACAAAGAGGACCTTGGGAAAAGTAAGAAGGGTTTAACTAAGATTAAGCAATTCGTACCCCCCTAAAAAGCTACTAAGGAAAGTCAGTATCCTACCAGCACTGTGATTAGTCTGTCATAGGCCTAAGTAGTTAGCAGTGGTACAGAATAGAAACAATTCTTTGCAGTCCTAGTGTCTATGGAGCACATCACAAGCTCTGAAGCTTTTTACCCCTCGGCTATTCCAGCTGCAGACTTAGGCAATTAGTCTCTTAGCCCTAATTCCATTTACAGTGCTATTCTGCCATGCCATCTTTCTTCCAGTAACTTTTGACTTCTGGCCAATTTCAACCAAGTATGGCAGACCAATGATCTCAAAGTTAGGATGTTCCTTGAGTTTCTGTGTAACAAGAGAGGATGAAAGAGCCATATGAACAAAAGAAAAGCCAAGCTGCTAGCTCCAACAGTCATCTGTTCTAGGACCAAGCAAAAACTGATTGTTACAATCAACATTTGCTTAGCTCAGAACCAGCCACTGCATATGCCAGCTTTTCACCGTGAATAAGAATCTGAGGTTATTAGAAGCATGTAAATAAAGAGCTTGTCTGGAAAAAAATTAAGCTTCATTCATTCTTTTTTGAAACTCTGTAGTCACCCTATAAAGTCCATGTTCCTTTCAGAATTTCACATTTGAAAGTAAAAAGAGTACAAATATTGCAGAAACACAGAGTCTTACAAACACATGCACCAGATTCTCAGGAAGGACACATTTCATGCCAGAGCATGTGTTAGCACAGGAATACCTGACCTGGATCAGAAGCCAGTCACTGCACCAAGGCACAGCCAATGTGGAGTGCAAGGACTGTAGCTTAGAGAAGAAAAGAGTTTATCTTTGAAATTTTTCTTGTGTTTTACACACACAGTATCTTTGATACTCCCATAATGAAGTTATTAACACATGCTTCAGCTGGCAGCTTCTGTGGACAATTATAAAGTTATATGATGATCTCTGGAATGCCCTGTCTAGCCTTTGATTTTTGATTGAGATGGTATATAGACAAGTGAAATGCAAAGAACATGCCAAACAAATTAAAAACTATCCCGAAAGTTTTGTTAAGGGCCACTTAAAATCTAGTTTAATTTCAACAAAGGAGCTTTGTGTTGGTGCAACAGAGATCTTGCCTACATTTGCATAACAGCTTTACACTAAGGTAGTCAGTTGTTTTTGGCATGCTGCCTGCTTATACAGAAAATGAAAATAACCTTTAAACCATCTTTTGCAGCCAGCTCAGCATGAACATTTCCTTTCATTTGGTGGAAGGCTGATAAATGGAACAAATCATCCAAATAGCTTGTCACTTCTGCCATATATAATGGGTAAAACCAAGATTCAGCCATAAATAATCCCCTCCTACCTTTTCAAATACATAAAACTCCAATATATTATTCCATAAGTTTTCCATGCTTAATTTTTTTTTTTTTTTAATTTATTTTGGAAGTCAATGAAAATCTTTTGGAAACCTCTGTTTTACAGGGAGCCTGACAGCAGCAAAGAATTCACATTTGAGGAGTGATTTCCACCTGCTCCATCCCCCGGGAAGTAATCCTAACTCAAAATACAAACAGCCATCTAGCCGCCTCCATTCATGAAAGAGAGGAATACCAATGTTACAGACTGTCACATGAATACAAAAGAAAGTCCCACCAATATGAGCCTTTAGACTATCACTTCTGTAAAAGTCTGATTAAAAACCATAGGAATCTTAGAAATTAGATACAGGCACACAAGTAACATCAAGCTATTATATCAGATCTTTGAAGAGATCATTCTAGCTAAAAGACAATGCATTTGATAAAGAAAGGGAAAACACAACTATTAAGAAACTAGTTTTATCAAAATAAGCTTGATATCCTGAAGAATGCAGCTTCTGCTACACAGAGTTAAAAGTATCCTAGAAAACTGTGAAAGTCATTGTGGGGGTGAGTTTCAGGAAGAACTTTGTAAACTGCCCATTTATAACTCAAACTGCTTCTTTTTTTGAGTGAAGATGTAGGATATTGCAGTACTGCAGACTACATTAATATGTAATGTAAATGTTGAAACTGGAAAACAGCACTTTACCCCAAAAGAAGCTTACATGAAGGTTTGGATTTTGAGATTAGTTCAAATTCTACACTTTACTCTTTATAGATTTATAGTAAGAAGCTATAGTTAAACTGCTTTATTACACAGAAGATAAAATTACATATAGAACATAAAACCATGCAAAAACTGTTTCACAAAGTACTTAAAAGTGTCAACTATAAATTAAAGCATAAATCAGTCAAAACTGCAACATCAGGAAGAAACAGCAGATGTAAGTGTTCACTCTTTAGTCAAAAAACAATTACTGTCATATGCTTGAAGTTTAGGAAATTATTTTTGTGTGGTTTTGTTTTCTTGTTTTGTTTTTAAAGAAGTGCAACACCAATAAAACTACTTAACATGTTGCTTGTTAATAGAAAATTAGGCTTTTTAATAAAGTATGGTTCTGAGAGAGAATAAAAAGAAAAGCCCCTGTATCCTGAACCAGAGGTGGTTAACAAAGATGGAGCTTATATAAGACCACTAGAAAACTTTGTCACTCCAGGCTAGTTATAGATGATCACTGCATCTAATCAGCATTAGCAATATACAGTAATTTCTTCTTTTAGCAAATATATAGCTCTACTAGAATTCCGTAGGCTATCAGAAATACTTTTGTCTTCTCTTTCAAATGATCTCTACAAATCTAGGCTTTTATCTGAAATATATGATAGAACTCCAGTGCCACAGTGAAATACTATGTGCCACTAATACAGGGCTTACCAATATCACAGCTATTAGCTTTGTGAAATTTAGTAGTGTCTGACAAATACCAGACAGTTCTTCAGGATCTGAAGATAAATGGTAATATAAAGGAGGAAAACTCATTTGAGTTATACACAGGGGCATCCAGTAGTAATCTCTAAACTTTACAAAACAGCTGTAATTTATAGGGTTCCTGTAAAGGAGATATTTGTTTCTTAAAGACTAAGAGTACTCCTCTATCACCATGTTAAGAGAAACAGAGCTAACAAGCAACACTTTTCTTTCTCTCACTCAAGAAAATTCATGTTTTTTAGGGGTTTTTTTTTGACTGACCAAAAAGGCAGTATTATTTTGAAGCAAAAAAAACCCTAAAAAAGTTATTTCAGGAATTCAGATAACTGTAATAAGTTTTTCCAAAAATAGTTATTTTAAACATCTATTAGTAGGTTCCAATTTTAGGTTTTTTTCAATTTAATAACTGAAAGACAATCAGATGACATTTAAATGTATGTTGCAAGACAATGACTGGTGTGAATAATTTAAAATAATATCAAATCATACTTATCAAGTACAGTCTTATAAATATATATGCCAAATATTTTTAATGTTTTTAATATTTAAACCTTTTATTAAAACAGCTCATAAAAATCATCCATGTAGAGAAACATCTGTAGAAGTCTCATGTTCACAGTAAGATTACTCCTGGTTTACAGTCCAAGCATAATGTATTTGTCACGTATGGACTCTCTCCCATTAATCTGATGGAGGTAGAGTTCCATCAATCTATTTAACCATTTCAAATTGGCCACAATGTACAATCCAAAATTTTACCACAACCACCATCTTGTCATGCAACCAATGTGAATTGTCAAAACATACCCGTTTTTTCCGAGGTTCTAAGAAACACCATGTCAGATGGGATTCGTTGATTCTGAGAGAAGAAAAAAAAAAGGTTTATTTTTTTGTAAGTAGGAAAAAAGGGAATTCCAATCAAAAGTCCAGTAAGATCTATCACCAAAGGTCACACTTGGATTGAAACTCAATTAAAATAGGATTTCTCACAGTACTTTACATTCAGCATTTGCAATTCAGAAATCAATATTTTCAAAAAATTATACCATAAGCAAACAACAGCTAATCCTTTCAGATGTTCCTTATAAGTGAATCATAAATACCTGAAGAACAGATTCACATTTTCTTGACTGAAAACAGTACTTCAAGTACATAAATATCTAATTGAAATATCTTAAAACATAATTTCACTGAGCAAAACTCTGACATTGAGTTAGCACACATAATAGAAAAAAAACCAGGCAAATTTAAAATATCTGTCTTGGCACTCAAGTCGCAAACATGTACACCAAGCATTCTTCTCTCTTCCAATACACACAAACACACAGAGGGGAAACAGCAAATTAGGGAACAGCATTTTCCTATTCCACATATGTAAAATGAACAGAATCTCTTCCTCACTATCTAAGACATAGAACCACATGCACAATCAGATGCACCTGTCCGCCATTTCCCTTTCCAGCACAGAACTTCCTGTATCAAGTTTTCAATTATTTATTGATCACAGAAGGGCCAATCTAAGCTTTCACAGGTTAAACAAAATGAACAATACCATCCTCCCACATACATGCTATCTGCTACGTGACTACCCAAATCCTCAGCTCTCTCTCCACTTGTTCCCAAGGCATCTACCAGCACCACATGGCCAATACAGGGTTTAAGAACGAAACACCAGAGAAAGCAAAAATAACCAACATATCAAAATCTGAGGACTGGAAAGGAAAAAAAGCAAAGTTTTCCTTTAATCCAAAGAAACCTGCCCAAGATCAGCATGTGACCACAACAGTGCCATTTGGAATAGTGTAATCTGAAGAGATCTGCCCAAGGTAACTGCCAGAGTATGTTTTATATGGGCTTAGCTTCCAAAAACCATTTCATAAATGGGACTGGAAGCAACTGCAACTGTATTCTCTATGGAAAGTTCAGTAAAGAGGGGCCATAAAGGGCTACAGAGAGGGCTACTATCATAAGCAAAGATGAAGCTTGGAAAATGAGGAAGTTGGGAAACGTCAGAAAACAGATGCATGTTTTAGTTTACCTAAAAAATTCTACACAGGTAGCAAAAAAGCCTCTGCATAACTTAAAATGATACATTTTCATCCATTAATATTTCCTGATTTGCAGCATTTCCCATTTTAACTCTTTGTGCTTTTACAAATAAAATTCACTTGTTGGTATGCCAACAGTATTCACCTTGAAGAGGCTGCTCATCTGTAACTAGCACAGCATTTTTTTGAATCTTGCCTAATAAGAGCTAATAATTAAGGATGTAGTGAAATTTATTATCCACCATGAGCTCAGATTCAACTGGGAATATGTCATTCAAATTTGGAAAAAATTGCAGAAAAAGGATTAACTTTATATTATTATGCACCTATTACAAGGAAAAAACAGAAAAAGGAAAAGGCAACTTCAAAATGAAATAATTCTGTCCTTAAATGACAATAACAATTAAACAGATGTCCAGTCTTAATATAGATTAACTATACATTTTTGCAGCTTCCCTGCCAGCTCTGACATAAATCCATTACACAAGTTTCAGGTTACTGACTTCATGCCTACAAACTTCCAGTTACTTGTAAACAAGCGTAAACACTTCACCACCATCCAAAAATTTTGCAAGAATAACAGTCAAATGATCTAATACTGAATTTAACAGAAGTTCTAATAATACAAAGGAGGTATCTACAAGTCACTACCAACTTCCACAGACGACATGTTTCACACTGAGCAAATGAAACATTCACCTGGCGCAGAATATCCAAGATTCAGATACTTTATGCCTGACAAAACCGGGCAGAATCATAGAACATCTGAAGTTGGAAGGGACCCGTAAAGATCACAGAGTCCAACTCCCTGCTACTTTAAGGACTACCTAAGACTAAACCATTTGACTAAGAGCAACATCCAGACAGTCCTTGAACTCAAACAGGTTTGGTGCCATGACCACTTCTCTGGGAATCCTGTTCCAGTGACTGACCAGACTCTCAGTGATGAGCCTTTTCCCAGAACTTCCCCTGACACAGCTTCGTTCATAGAATGGTTTGGGTTGAAAAGGACCTTAAATATCATCTTGTTCCAACCCTCTGCCATGGGCAGGAACACCTTTCAGTAGACCAGGTTGCTCAAAGTCCCATCCAGCCTGACCTTGAACACTTCTAGGGACAGGGAATCTACAGCTTCTCTGGGCAACCTGTTCCAGTGTCTCACCATCCTCGCAGTGAAGAATTTCTGGCTACTACCTAATCTATATTTACCCTTTTTCAATTTAAAGCTGTTACTCCTTGTACTGTCACTGCATGCCCTTGTGATTCCATCTCCTCATGTCCTGTCGCTATCACCAGAGGGAGATCAGCAACTCCTCCCCTCTGTCCCCCAGTAAGAAAGTTATAGACTGTGATCAAATTAGTCATGTGAATATTTTCTCATTGTAATACAAAAAATGCATATTGATTCTGCCTTCTTTTGTGTTCTTTCTTGCTGGTTTTTCTTTCCTGTAAAATAATGTAATCTTTTCTGCATAAACATACCTTAATGTATCCTACCATGTAGAGAAGGCTAGAGACTGACTTGTCTTTAAAATATTTAAAATTGACATCTTGTTTTATGATCAGGTTTTTCACATTTTGGAAGTGGGCAGAAAGATACTGCAGGAATACTAGGTACCGAAAACATTGTCACTATTACTGCTGACTCTGGAGAGCAAAGATAGCCCTGCAGATACATACCTAGTCACTATAAAAGAGTGACTACACAGAAACAGATGGCAAATATGCTACAAAAATCTTTAACATCTCATTATGGAGAAAATTAAATTCTGTTGTACATTGTCACAGTCAAACAGCAGCAGTATGTCAATCATGTCAGCCCTCTCATGTCATATTTATCAAAGTAGAACAAGTTAAAATGACAACACATACAACTTCAAGCATTCAGAAACCCATGAAAAAACGACATAATCTCAATTACCATGGAGATGATACGAGAAATGTTTATTGACATATACTGAAATTTGAATACATAAGTCATGAAAATGACTTGAATACACTGTTTTTCTTAAATCTGGGCAGAATTAGAGCTCCAGAAAAGGAGGGTTTCCATTTATCTCACTGTTTGCAGACTTATAGATTCAGTCCTAGAGATCTAACTACAGACAGACAATGGTCAATACAAGGCAAGTGCTTCCCCAGCACCAAGGTTCCCATGAGTAACTCCATGCCATCCAGGAATACCAGCCAGACTGGTAAACAAGAAAACCCATAAAGACTTCCCTGCAACACAGGCTACAATATTCACTCAAAAAATACTGCTTCTCATACCTTTCAAATTACTTTTATATTTTTCCCAAGTTATTATAATGAAATTGTTATTTACATGAACTTTTCCTGTTCCCTAGACAGCCTTCCAATTCCTGTCAACTGCGCATAGCTACAGACCCTTGGAATTTTGCATTTACTGTCCTTCCTTCTCCATTCATGCAACGATCCATGTCCTTTTCTCATTAACTAAAATACTCCTGCTCGCTTCTGAGTTATAAATAGAAGAGGCACTTCCCAGTTGTCTTCTTGGATGGGCATGCTGTGAAGTATTACATGTTAGCATTAACTGCAATCCTTGCAAATACTGGATTGATTTCACTTTACACCCAAGATTAAGAAGAAAATTGTGTACCTTTACAGCTCCAAGAAAAGCTCTCAAGGTTTTAAGAAAAAACATTACTGTTCTCATGCCTTGAATCACTATTATGTGTTGTTATTGTTAAATGTTGGCCCATAAATGTGTAATTATTATTAACTAAATGTGTTATTAAGTTTTATGCCCTCCTCACATCTCCAAAATGTATTCCAAACAGTCAGTAAGGTACAGTGTCTAAATAACAATATCTGAACTCACCAACTCATCCCTTCAATTGTCTTCTTTAGGAACACTATGCACATCTGTGCTTCCACTGGAAACTAAGAATGTATCTTAACACAAGCCAAGGAGAACATCTAGAAGTAGCATGACTGGTCAAGGCAGGGGACCATTTTTTAGCTAAGATATGAATGTCTTTCAGCTTTTAAAATTAGGCAATATTTTCATCTGTTCAGGCTTCATCCTGCCTACTAATACTGCAATATGAAATTTTCAGTTGAAACAATAGATGTATTACTTGAACCTAACTATTTAAGCACATTACAGTCACTTAAAAAATACTTTGAAACTAATTAGGACTATTAAAAAAAAAGACAATAATCACTGGATATTCAAAGTTTAAATCTAGAAAAGCCTTTCACTTAAGTTGTTAGTATTTGTGATGCAGTCACTAGTTAACATATGGATCTTCAGCTCAAGTGAGTCATTAATTTCACTGCAGAAATGCTGTTGATGCATCTACCAGTCAAATACAATGTTAACTTGTTCCTCTGCCATTAGAGTGAGCAATTGAACATTTCACTCCTGACTGGTTCTTTGGCTTAAGAGCCATACTCTGAAATTGAAAACTGCTTGCTCCAACAAAATGCACTCCTCAACAGAACCAGAAAACATTTAATTTCATTAGTCTGAAGGCACTCCCAGCTAGGTCAAAAGGAAAAAAGGCAGCTCTACTGCAGCAGTAGGGAGCTTGAAGCTGAAATACAACTTTCAAACCATTATATGCATCTTACTGAGATACCTGACTACAATCATCATCAAAAAGCACACTACTCATTACTTCCCTAAATCCTTGGACATTACTTTTTTTTTCATTAGAAACTTCAGGTACTCACAACATAAGAAGTTCTAAGCTACTGCAAATAGTGCTAAAATCGATGCTAATGAGCAACTTCATATGTGACAGACTGATCCCCAAAGTAACTCCAGTTTTCCAAATTCTGGTATAATCCAACAGACAAATGGATCTCAGTGAATTTCAGGGAATGCAGATTACCTAAGTAGCCACTAGAGTCTTCCCTACACTCTATAATAATTAATTCCAAGTTTAGAGTCCAAGAAGGCCCAAAAAAGTTCACTAATAAAAATCAAAGTAAATATCTTAGTCTCCTAGAAGTTCTGAAATAGGCAGAAGCAAGAACCTGCAAGCCAATTCCACCTGCATACTAAGGTAACAAGGTGTAAGGCAAAACAAATGTAAAGGCCAAACATACCAGTGCCTATTTTGTGCATCCTAGTACTTGCTACTCAGGCAGGCCCAAAAAGTTACAACATACACAGAGCAGACAAAAAAGAACGGGAAAAAAGCAAGAAATGGTGCAAACTACATGAAAATATATATATTTTAAGCTGAGAGCGTCAAGCCAAATGAGACTTGGGTGTACAGGCTTTTTTCTTTTAACTACAGAAGAAATAGAAAGGAAGGAAAAAGAAGTCTTCCAAAACAAGCAGAAGCAGATACAAGCTTCAATTTGAGGTGCCTCCTTCCAGCATCTCAATGGATTAGCTCTCTAATACCAAGTGTGATGGGAATTAGTTGCAGGCATCCATAAAGTGAGTCGCCTTTCCAGAATTAATTTAAGCAAAAATAGTTACCTCTGACAACAAATTTAAGTTGACTTCTAAGATCGCAGTAATTTCTTAGTAGCCCAGAAAGGCAACCGAAATAAGAAACAATCTTTATTATAATGTTACTATAGAGCAAAGAAGAATTCACAGCTCTCACTCACCATCTGCAAACAAACTGGAAAGCTTTTGGTCCGTTTAAAAAACATATAAACTTTCTTATTATTTAATTATATATAGTTAGACACATATAATATTTAAATAATACAAATATATAAATATATATATACACACACACACACATGCATAAATAAAGCTTATCCCTGAAAATTTCGGACAGAAAAACACTGATCTAACCACCAGAAGGAGTGTATGAGTAAGGAGACATCTTAAAACATTCAGCACAGCACATGTCAGGGCAGTAAATTCCATAATTGTATTCCCTTCCCAAGATTGATTTAAGCATATGCCTACTCATAAAATATAAATATATACATTCAATTAAAATATAATTAATTCTATAATAGACTTCCTTGAAGATTCTCAAACAGGACTTGAACTAAAATACTAGCTAGTTAGGACTTCACAGATAAGTACCTTGATACATTTTTCTTCAGAAGATAATTAGCATGTTAATAATCTTTAGCCTCTAAAATATATTTTAAAAGTATCAACCTTTTCCACTATGATGAGGTCTCCAACTTGTATGTCTGAACTCTTAACTTGCACTTTACCTTAAAAAAAAAAAAAAAAGAAATGTAATCAACTTAAGCAGACATCAATAAAGAATAACAAGAATATAAATCCCAGAATGCAAGTGTTATTTATAGATGTTACTGTTTAGTGAAAATATTATAATTTATACAAAACAGATCTCTGCTGAACACATTGATAAATACATTTCATCTGTTTGAATAAATAACTCAGTGGTTAAAAAAATTCCAGCTTTGTAACCAGTTAGCTATTGCAGAAGTATTAGAGGAAAAAATACATATGGGAGATGCTCAAGCCTGATCTATGGTATCAGCAATAGAGCTGTAAAATTGGAAAAAGGAATCTTTCACATCTACTAGACAGCACTTCTGTGTCTGACAAGAATTGTTAAGTTTATAGTCATGAAGCATTCTCTCACACATGAGTTGTTGTTCACAGCCCAGTTACTAACAGGTAACTTTGCTTGACCACTAAAGCTCCTGATGTAATTGGCACCGTCTGATATTGTTGGCAATTATAGAAGAAAAAAGGGTAAATCTCTCTGAAGTCAAAGAAATGCCTAAAGATTTAATTCTAGAAAAGTAAAATATCAAAAGCTGAAATAGAAGTTTTTCATTCTCTAAAGCTGCCCATTCAGTAACTGCTGTGAACAACTCACTCAAAAATATATACAGGAGATTTTCCAATTTAATTTCCATACATTCTGTAGGGTATTAATATTTGTAAGACTGTTAAGTTTTAACATTCTTATTTGATGGACTGAAAAACTGAGACAGAGAGGTTAAGCTACTGCCCAAAATATGTTATTGCTGATCTCATTAGAATTCAGGAGTTCTAGTCCCAGGTTCCTGTTACAACTCCAAAAAAAGGTTAAAAACAACCAAAACCCAAAAAACCCTGAGGATCTAAACACACACACATATTTAAATAGCCTGCTGAGCTGAAACACACCCCCTGTAAGTATGATCTTTCCTCAACAGAAATACTATCATGATTCCAAGCAGCAGGTATCTGGTCAGCTGGTATAAGTTGTAAAGTATATCAAAATATGGTAAGGTGGTGGAGTTCTAAATGACAGGTGGAATGAATTAGAACAGAAGACACACAAAATCACAGAATGAGAAGCAAACTGAGTTTGAAGTTTAATCAAAAATATTATGTAGCAGATTTGTCAATGCACAGTCACATCTCAGTTATTCTAAGCATAGGGTAGGATGCAAATCCATGAGACCTTCTCATTACAGCCCTCAATAAAGAGAGATCAAAATTTGTTATACTTATATACATTTAATAAAAGGCAGTAAGACTCACATTATGAGTAATTATTTTGAGTACTTGTTCTTTAAAATTTCATGCAAAAGCAGCAGTTGCTTTATGTCTAATTCAGTCAAAAATAGATATATTCCTGTGATATACAGCTAATATTTAATACATTTTCCATTAAAACAGCACTTCTAAAATGTGCAATGTCAGGAAAATCACGATTTTTGTTTGGCCTGCCTGCGAAGTTACTTCTGAGAGCCAGACTTTGTTACTGACAATGACCTTTTACACTAGTTCTATTTTTCAGTTGCCAGAAGCATTTTCTGTCCTCTGCTCTCAAATATAAGACAAATTCTATCTTCAATAGATAAATTTGTGAGGGTAGAGGAAGTAGCAGAAGACTACAGAAGCTATAAAAAGCTGTAGCAAGAACATCAGCAGTTCTCTACAAGAATTTTGAGACACCTATGGGAATTAAATTAGTGTCAATGTATCAAAAGATTTTATTTTTTTAAAATTTCAAGTAACTAATACTGAAACTCGACCACTAAAAGAACAGTCTGACACAAACCCAACATATTTCACCTGCTTACCCGCACAAGCCTGTGAATTCTCCTTAAAAATTCCGAAGTTTTGACTAGAAGTGAATAGTATATACCAGAAGAAAACATTGTAATGTTACTTTGTTTCTAACAAAAGAAATGGCTTTACCAAAAGGATAGCATTTCTTATGTTGTTTTCCATTCTTCTGCTAACAATTTTCATCAATTTATCAGTCAATCACCTGATTATAGCAATAACAGCCACAAAAAATTCTAGTATGAGCTATGACAAGTATCAGATCAACACCACCTGTACAGTCACGTATAAGCAAAACTACTCAGAGGTACTAACCAAATGCAACTACTGGCAATTTTATCAGCTTAGATTAGAAAATCAACCAGATTTTCCACAGTCAGGCCCTAACTGCACCTACAGTAAAGACCAAAAGACACTAAGCCTGAGAGGCCAAGAGAAGGTAGAATGTTCACGTACAACATGATATAGAGCAGACATAAAGACTTCTGGTGCCACGTACACCAAGAGGAACGCACACTGCACCTTTGTTTGTACTTAATCTAGGAACTCCAGGAATTTCACTTAATGAATTGAAAAGTTTCCTTATCAGACTGTTTTCTAGGTGGCTTAGTATGACAGAACAGAATGCTCTCTTTATTAGACACTAAAATGTTTTGTTAGATCATCCTGTACATCTTCACAAGTAAGGAAAAGGCCTTACATACATACAGGACAATTCTACAATGAATTTGAATGGCAGGATATATTACATTAAAAACTAAATGGTAAAATGTGGCTGTAATTAAAAAAGTGGCTTAAAATTCTGAAAAGTCAACACATAACACTTTCTTTTAGGCTAGCAAAAATGAGACTCATTAGATACCATTTCAGAGAACATTAAAATAATGCAATACTACATCTTAGTGAAGATGCATTTAGAAAAAAAGAGACACTGAATGTTATTCACTGCATAAATTATTTTTGCAAACTATTTTTTCTCTAAAAACATCTCCGTAGCAAGACACACTTCACCATCTGTGTAATTACCAATAAAACGTCCAAAGCTGTCAGAAGTGGTTGCGCATCCAGACTTTATAGTCCACCAAGGCGCAAGGCTTTTGCCTACAGCAACGTATAAAATTACGCAGAACTGGAACACTGAAATGTGTCTGTAGTAAGTCATTATAGTCCCGAGATAAAGCCAGTTTAAATGAACTGCAATGATTTGAAAAACTAATAAATATCTCATACGTGCTAACAAGTACTTCACACAAAAAAATGAGATGAAGTAAACAAAATGTGGGTATAAACTATGCTTCTTTTTATTAAAAAGTGACTCTACCACCTGACTGCCACTCATGAAACAACAGACACTCCTGAAAACAGCATTTTCAAATTCTAAGTTGATATTACATCTTAACCATGGTACCTTGAATGCTGTCCAAAGTACTGCTTGTGGAGTTAGTAATAGTGCTTGTCTCTAACCCATAAACACAAAACTCTTGACTGATGGCAGTATAGACTATATGAAAGTTTCCCCTGATATCTATTAGCCTGAACTGTCGGCATAATTAGAGTACACATAACATAATGGGGAGTTGGAGGAGAAGAGAGCAGGCAGGCAGTGGGGAAAAACTTAAAGCTACAGCGAGTCCAAGGTGAGGATGCTGATCTTTCAGAGCAAGTGCTGTCCATAGGTTGTTCTTTCAAACTCCATCTTACATAGTGAAGAGAGGTTAGTCTTTAACCACCAATTGTAGAACTCTACAAAAATCTTCCTAGCTTCCCTCCTATGCGTCCTGTCTCCTCTTGGGTAAAATTCTTTCTTATCCAATCTCCTCAATGCTGCAAAAAGAAGCAATAGCAGTCCCCTTGATTTTTCCTCTCTTCTGGGCTCTATTTTAAATTCTTTCTTGCATTAAAATTTCAAGTTCTGTTTCTGTTTTTAGTACTGCTTCCCTAATAAGATAAAACTTATTATACAATTTTTATAAAACTTTTTTATAAAAAATAAGATAAAAATTATTATACAATTTTTTAAAAACTCATCTGTTCCAAATGGTCTGAATACCAGGAATAAAGTCATGAGTAGGTCTGAAATGCTGCAAGCAATAAAGACCTAATGTTGTACCTCTAGATTCAGATATAGTGTGGTCTCTTAACACACTGGTTTTTCAAACCAGAAGGACAACCTGTTCTTGAAGAGCTGAAATTCTAACAACAACAACAAAAAATTGAAATCACTGTAGGTCTCCGGAAGAAACATACTTGCTTTCATACTTTTTCGTCTTGTATAGCAATTACTGGTTATTGATGTTTTCTTAATTTCACAGTTTTACATGTATGTTTTCAACTTTGTTACATTCCTTAATAGCCTTTAAGGATACAGCCAAGACCTAAGTCTTTCACATTTGAAGCCTGGATGGAATTATTTCATTAAACTTACCTCTCCTGAAATTCAGTTTTTCTTTTGCTTAGCAGGTTGCAAAGTGAGAGTTCTGCAACATGTTAAACATTATAAGATAAAGTGACAGATGCAGGCCTCTTCTGCCACTTGTACTTGTGACTATTATAGTGACTTATTTTCTTCTTGATCTTTTTTTCTCGGAAACTTCAGTAACACTGCACAGATAAACCTAACTAGGAAAGGTTCAGAACTGCCAACTTCAAGAATGGAAAGGGAGAAAAAAATTGTTAAAATTGCTTTACAATTTTATTATCCAATTGGCTTTTCACAGGCTAATGAAATAGATGATAGCCTGTTTATAAACTGAAGGTGATTCCTCTGCAGAATAGCAGTCTTTTATAGGCACTTAATTGGTCATACCTAAGTGCATAAGACAAGAAACTCTGTCAAATGTATAATGGTCCCTTAGGTAAGAAAACCAGAAGTCCTCCCAAACCTGCATGCCCAGGTCTAATTTTTTTTCCACTGCAGTTTTCTACTCTACAAAAGGATATGCAGGTGAACTGGTCTGAAATAGAAAAATGCAATTAAATTTACAGAACCTTCAACAGTCAGATAATTTCAATTCCTCCTTCCAATTTAAACTTGAATGCTGACTGAAAACTGTCTATTAAGGATCTGTAGACTTTCACATGCAGCAAAGCAGATTTTGCAGCAAACATCTCAATAAGATTAAGACAGCAGAATGCCTCATACGCTGAACAACTTAATATATTTCATACCATAATCAAGGAAACAAGGTAAAAGAATCTCATGACATGAGACAGGTAGCCTTAACTGACTTGCTTACTGAGAAAATTCAATGCATTTACTGATTTGCATGTTTCATCACCTGCCATGAAGGGTTGAAAAAATAGAAACAATCCCAACTTCACATTCAGCAGGTTTGCCAACTCAAACAGTGCAAAGTTACATGCTACAAATTCAACAAGGGGTGTCTGAGCTTTTCCATGTTACATGACAAATAGGGAACTGTGTATCACTGGATATCTCATGAATCAAAAGTAGCCTATGGATGTTAATCTGGCCAATAGCTGTCCAACTACAAATAAGCAACACTTAAAAGAGATATCCCATTCTCCCTTGATTTCCTGCTCTGAACAGATCATTATTATGAAAAACAACTGATTACAATGAATACATATTCACGATTTTCAATTACTAGAATGAAATTCTAAGTCTTACAAGAGTTCCTAGTGTGAATACCCTTATCTTCAAAAGCTGGTGGTTCTTACACTAGCAAAATACAAGTCATAAGACAGCATTCACATGTTTTACACGTTTAGGATTTCCCAAGACTATGGAAAACTCCAACAGAAAGTTAACCCTGTTAGGTAGTCACAGACTTCCCAATTTTAATCTACTGCAACACTGCATAAAAAAAAATTTAGTTTAAAAATCAGCCTACCCACACTATCTTTATGGAAGTAATTAATCATAATTTAGATCCCACTAACTTCTATTGCTACAAATATGTTTATTTTCCTTTAGTAAACACATAATTTGGAAAAAAACTAACTACAAATGATTTTCATTACATTTTCATTTTTATACACCAAAACTGAAAACTGAACCTTGTTAATTTTAAGTTTTCCTACTGTCCAAATGGAGCATGGGCAACCTGCTTAACATCTCTATGTCAGTTTCTCTACCTTTGAGATGGAAAAAAATAAATATTTCAAATAAAAGACTGTATAACTAGCACAAGTCATAAAACCACTAGGGAAAAAAAAGATGCTATAGCAGTATAAAGTGTAGTTCCACTCTGAAAAGTGACTCTTAAGAGTGGCATCATTTTCCAGGCTTTTAATTAAATCAGTATCAAGTTTGTTCATTCACAAGTAACAAAGCCTTCTTTCTCCAAACCATTAGCCTGTACTTTAGTATAGTAGGCTTAACCAAATTTTTCCACCTGAAGAATACTGTCAATATTAAAAATTAAGTAATTATATTGAAAGTTACTTTAAAAATAGTGCATGGAAGCATAGTAACTTGATTTTATTAATTTACACAGATAAATAAGATAACCTACATCCTTCTCAAACACGTAAAAATTTTGGTCTAATATTATCACAGAAGAAGTCCCATTTTTTGTATCATAATTATATCTCACAGAACACCTTTTTATGGAAGAATCCTGTATTAGGAAAAAAGGGCAATTTATCATGATTTTACTCATGATTTTATATATAGGTTTGTGGCAACATATAGTACAACAGTTTTGAGTGGTAAGCACAGTAACGTTTTCACTCATAAAACTGGTCATTACTCAAAATGATGTTAGTTCAATGATCACACATAATGTCAACATGGGATTCAGAGGCTCATTGTAAGCAGAGTTCTCGAATCTTTACTTCTGTAGAATATCAGTCTTCAAAAACACACAAAACAGAACAAAAATCAAGTATGAATTCATGATGGCACTGACACCAAAGTCCAAAAGTCAAAATAGACAAACACTCCTGTAGGTAAACGCTGATTTTTTTTTTTTCCTCTTTTTAAAAAGGGCATTTAAAAGCTTCTTTTTAATAAGTCACTGCTCTCTATGTGTCAGTTCCTGATATAGCTGCTGGGCTTTACCTATATACTACTGTATACTACTTTTAAGTCTCTATTCTCTATCTAGAAGACAGTCACCTCAACGTGACCAAATCCAATTTTCATTGACAACTTCCTTATTTCTAGGAGAAGCCACAAAATGAAGGGTTTTTCAAACACATATACCCTCACAAAATATTTCATGAGCTGGGAAAGAGGAAATTGCAATTCCAAAACTTCTACTTAAATGCTGCTTAAATGCTTATTAACTCTAAACATAAGTTTAAAAAAGAGAAGCACAAAATGCACCAAACTTTGCTCTTAAAAGAGCAAATGTCAGTCTTGACATTTACATCACAAAGGTAACTATAAACTGTACATGTGCTTCCTGAATTAAGAATTTCAGATTACTAACACTATTGCTGAGTAGGGTAGGACTGTATTATCTGTTTCAAAGGTGAGTGTTCAGTGGCCTACCATAACAGATCTAAAAAACAAATAGGCCAACTAGCAGTTTAAATTACAACTCCGAAACAAAAACCATTAAGAGTCCATTTCCTAACAGACTGTATTAACAACTGTAAAAGATCTGGATACTCTTGTGTTAAACAAATTACAGCTATGCCAATTGTCCCGTATGCCAAACTTCAAGAGCTGTACTTCTAAATGTGGATAACACTATTTCAGACTGATAAGGAAAGGAAGAACATGAGAGTATTCCCTACAGTTGCTCCCTTCAGTACGGAAACTCCAGAAAACAATGCAAACGTCCATACTGCAAGGAAGCAGCATGAATGCCTCTCAGCTGCTAGGCTATGCCATCACTAATGAGACTGGTGACTGTTTACCTTCCAATTACTTAAAAAAATGGGAACATACAGAAAATACTTGTGTTACATTACAAGCTTTTCATCCATTTTTTCTAGAGAGAATATTATCTGGAGCTACTCCAAGAGTTTAGTTTCTAAACAAGATTCCAAGATCTGATGATGTTACTCTTCCCATTGACTTTCAGTAAATACTCACCAATATATACTAAAAAGTGCACTGACAGGTGTGTTGGGAAGAAGCAAAAAGAGTTTACATTTGGCACAATGTCTGCCATATACTCTAAGTGCTTGAGGTGCAACCTCACATTCCTTAACTTCCCACTTTTAGAATTTTTATGCCAAGGAAAATCCTCAGAGGAAAAAAACCTTTTGACGGTAATAGCAAGGTCGTGTTGTAAGGTTATTCGTTAGATTTGATAACAGGTTATTCATTATTTTTTGGCACCTTTCTATGAGGCACTTTTCTGAATCTATCAGTAAAACATGCTAAGCACATAAAAGTGAAGAGCAATGCATAGTTCTCTGTTATGCCCTTGTTTAAAATTTACAATATCCTATCAAATTCGTCATTTCGCATCTGAAGTGCTCCACTTCCTTAAAAGTCTTCAAGAAAACCTGTCAAAGGTGTTGAGTGCAAAAAAAGTCATAACTGATTTCTCCTTTCATGAAAGAAAACCGGCTGTTCTGGATATTGCATGATCAAATAGATTTCAAATTACATGCAAAAATTCAAATTAATATTTTTGATACTGAAGCTGACTCACAATACACCTTCCTTTTCTTAGGCACAAATATATCCACCAAATTTGAAAGGCTCTAGTGAATTTTAATTAGTTTAATTATTTACTGCTCCCTTATTTCCTATATATACTTGATACATGGTAGACAATGTCGTTGAGTTCATCATCAATTTCAGAGGTGAACTGCACTTTGAAGTAAGGGTACTAAACAGCAGAATTCTTAAAAAATACATACAATTATAGTCATACACGTTTCTTTGACAAACAACCAAATATTTATAAAACTTCTTATAAAAAGGCCAAGTTTAACAATCATATTTCTCTAAGGGAAATCACATGCTTTATTTAGTTCAATATCAGTTTCATTCTGAGTTCTACAGCTTGAAAGTATTAGTTATTTCTTTGAACTGAAAGCCTGCAAATGTATAAATAAGAAAAAGATGAAATATTTTAAGGATTTATATGAGTGGTTTTGCTAACCTCGTACTGTCAGCTTGCTATATAGCTGTGAGTTCATTTCTTTGTCTCTCTTGTAACGTCGGAACTCATCAACAGCTTCCCGTACCACTGTGACCGTCAAAACAAATCCCTGTTAAAGATACAATTATGCAATTCAGAATTCTCAGTGCTAGAATAGAAACAGACAAGTAGGAACACTACACAGAGTAAGAACATGTGCTTAGAGTATTTACTTTTCTTTTTTTAATTTAGATTTGAGTCTTTTCTTCAATAAGTTAAAATAGGATCTTGAAAAGCAAAAACCAAATCATACTTGCACATTGTACAAATATAATTAGAGTAACTATATGTCCAAGTACACATAAATGAGATAGTATTTTGAAATGCAAAAAAGGAAAGTGCTTTGGATTACTTAAAGACAGCCTTTAGTTTCAATAAGCATACATATTTCCTTATCTTCCACAAACTTTAGGGCATTTTAAAAGTTTCCAATTCTAATGTTGAAAAACTGTGTTTTTCCTAATACACAAAAAAGATAAATGGATGGCTAGCTTAATGATTTTGCATCTTTAATGTAGTTATTTAGCAACACATCACAAATATAGACAAAGGGCATTTGTTCTGAAAAAGTGTCTAAATGCTTCAGCTGCTTCTTTCACAGGGCAGTGTCCCTGCAGCTTCTACTGGAAGCACACAGAGTGCTTCACTCAGCTGTGACGGTCCCTGGCTAGAAAGAGTCCTAAGCTAAAAAACACAGAACAATTCAGGGGTAAGCACATAAATTTCCTCTCTACCTCTCTAAACCTCCTCAGATCAGATCTTCTGGCTTAGACTTAGCACTTGAGTTTTTCTCCATCAGTGAAAGAGAAATAAAATTTTCACCAGTAAAAGGATCATTCATTATTATAAACAAGATGGATACAAAATTCAAGTGTTAACAAATCCACCAACAAATAAGATTCTGCATTATCTATCTAGCTTCAGACAACCACCAATACTTTATAAAAGAAAATTTATGCCATTAGACTTCTCTTGCAGAAGTTCGACAGTTTGCCAACCTTCCCCTCATGTCCTAGCAATATGAAAGGAGTGAAGGTGTAGAGCTTTCCTAAAAGAGTGTTGACTAAAATCCTCCTATGGATTTTAGGGCTGTTTCGCAGTTCCAGACCAAAGTTCCAAGGCTTATTCTAATATAAGTTGTGACCTTATAGTTAAGCACTACTTGTTTGTTCAGGTTTACATTGGCTACAATTATACTGCAACTACATAGAACAAAAAATGGCCTATGCAAAAAGCATTCTCTTTTTACTCCCAGGGCATAATTGAATGAACAATCAGATTTTCCCCCTTTCTGACAGCACCATTTCATATGCTTTGACAATATAGATATTTTAGCAGCATAAAAAAGGGCACTCCTGAAGCACCTTTAAATATATTTGTCATTTTCACACACCTTGTTACTAGACAGCAATCAAAACAAAGAACGCAAGGTGTTAATTGCAAGAATTTCCTCTAGCAGCCCTGTGCAGAGCAGCTGAGTACAGCTGACTATGACTATGAGGAACAATTTAAGGAAGACACTTCTCATTTTAGTCATTTGCTCAAAGGAAGTTGATATTCTTCCAAAGGAGAGCTGAAATTGTGAAGCCAGTTTAACAAAAGAAATCTGTCATCTTTCTTTAAGCAGGTAAGTATCTCTAGTGTACTTCTTACAATCAAACCTGTATGCTTTAAAACCTTTGTATGCTGGAGTAGAAACAAGAAGTCCATTCCTTACAGCAATTGACAATAAATTAGCAAAGCAGTCTTGTTTTAAGAACTTTGGGGCTTGATCTCAGTGTATCTGTGCTGTAAAAACTGTTGAAATAAACGAAAGGCAAAAAAAAACCTAACAAAACAACCCACAAAATCCACATACACCACCAAAAAACCCCAAAAGCCTTCTAACAATAGTCAACTTCTATTCATTTGGTTTTAAGTATCAGGGCAAAAAATTTTCCTTTAAAATTTTGAGACAAAATACAAGTCATAGCTACTCCTCTGATTATTACTTTAGCAGCAGTTACACACCCTTCAAAAAAACCTAAACTTATCTGTTAAGCAGCAAAAGCAGACCAAAGGATCTGACTTAAATGTTTTGTATTTTCCTCATAATACTTAGCTTTGCTCAACATTCAGTTGATGTCTTTTACCTGGAGGTTGATTATTAGTAGAAAAGCTATTAAAGTAGAAACAAGTGAGTTTGGCAAAACAAGATATTGACATATTGGTATTTTCAAGCTGTGTGTGAAAACCAGGATACATAATTCAAAATACCCTTGAATGAGACAAACATATCTATACAGAACAGATTACTGGTGTTTGCAAAATACAGTATTTTCTCCCTTCTTTGAGCAGGGTAGAAGTGGGCTGAGATGCTGGATTTTTTTCCTTACTACCCCACTAATGCATAGCGCTGCACCCAGCACATCATGGTGAACAGATCAACTTCCAGACAAGGTCTTTTTTTCTATGTCAGTGACAAAGACTTTGTAAATATCCATTTTAAATCTCTCTGTTGAACAAGCTTTCTGTCTTGAAAGTGTTTTTCTGTTGCAACAGAAGGAAAAAGTTGTCTGGAAAGAGAGGTGGGAAGAACACCCAGAACGGTGTCTCCATTTATCCATAGTTTAAAGGACACGTTACAACAATTAAAACAATGAAATCAATCCAGAATATTTACTCTATTGACTTGTTAAGAACGACCTTTACTCAAGCAGTCAGCATGTCAGTTCTTCTTGAATACCACTGAGAATAAATGCTACTGAAAAATACCAATTTTTAAAAAAAGTTCAAAACATAAGGCATTTGTTCTTCCTGTCTTTAAACCTAGTGTGGAGGGACTGGGAAGAAGATGAAAGAAAAGGTAATGATCTGGTTAAGACAAGAAAATAATTCCAGATCATGGCAATGCAGCTGGCAGACTACCAAAAGGGTCTCCTCTGAAGAGAATTCAGTTTTCAAACTGTAGGAAACCTGAGTCAGAAGCTGTTTGAACAGTTTCCCAAGAAAATACTGCAGAGGGCTCAATAATAAAAAGACATATCAAAAGAAAGCCAGTGCGACTGGCAGGGTAATTGATTAGGAGAAGCATGTTTAATTAGTAACTTATTTTCAAGGCACAATTTCCTCCTGATTTATCCATGGCTTAAAATATTTTATCTCAATTTTTGTGAGAAAAGGTTGTGATCAAAACTGATACAGAAGGAATGCAAAAAATTTATGCTCACAATTCTGACCTAGTCTGAAAACACTAAATAGTCACCAAAATAACAATAAATGGAAAGATATTTAACACACAAATTACTTATGTTACCCAGTAAGTTTCGCTAGTAGCTGGAGCTTTTCCTGCTTGTTGGTTTTTTTAAACTCTTGAATGACCAGCAGGCAGAACAGAGCACTACACACTCAGGCTAGCTAGTTAACAAAAATGACCTCTAGCCTGTGGGGCAGAGACATAGTAGGTGAGTGGAAGGGAGGGCTATCAAACAACAGCTTTCAAATAAGCATTTTACTTCTCTTATGTTCTTTGACCACTGTAGTTTAGCAGTTGCAGGTTTATGCAATGTACATAGACATGAACCTTTCATTGACATTGAAACCCCAAAACTTCTAGTTAATAGTATTTTTCTCTTTACCAGAGGAGCCCAGTATGTGTACAAGTAGCCTATTTTCAGTGCTGGTACAAACTGTGAGCAGGACACGACGAGAAAATAGAGATTCAAGAAAAACTTGAACTGTTCATATAAAACCTAAAATGAAAAAGAAAACAGATAAATGTCTTAAAATCTGTACCCATAATATACATAAAGTATACTTTTTCATGATAGGAGATATAAAAGCATTATCTATCATACTTTTATAGATGGCATTATTACGGTACTTATATGGAACAATATATATCATCACACACTACTACATTATTTAATATTATACTGCTATTTTTGTGGAGAAAAATCCTTTGATATTATTGCCTTGCAATTTGCTTTTGTATTTTGAAAACTGGTCTATGTATCAAGATCACTGGGCAAATATTTAAATATAGGTACTAGGATATATTTATTAATAAATCAAAGATTTGGTCTAAACTCAGAGCTAATTAGCCAACTTTTAAGTGAACCCACAGTAAACTTATCACAGAATATATTGTCCCATATTCCAAAGCAATGACAGATGCAGAGATTCCTTTGGAAATTAAAAGCACCACTTCAGCAACTGCATGTTCTCAAGATTGCTTTGGTCATAATTACAATGCTAAGAACATTATTCATTTTATAGAATTTTGAATCTTCAAAGACTTTCACATATTTCTTCAGGAAGCCGGGGTAACATGGCACCTCCAGCAACAGTAAGAGAAGTGGTTACTGAACTTGGAACACTGAGACTTCAGAAAATGAATAACCAATTATTTCAAAGATAAAACATTCAAAATAGATCCAAAAGCCACATTTAAAGATTGTCTCCATCTTTTAATCTTAAAATTCAGCTAATATTACAATGACTTCTGCATAAAAATCAAAGTGATTTGACTCATGTTTATTGCTTTTACCAGTCCAACATTATTACTTAATTATGTAAAAACCTATGTTCTAGGAAAAAATAATCAGGAAAGTTCATTTCAAAGTGTCTTTCTGGCAGGCACAAAAAAGTAGTGGTACCTCAAAACTGCCAGTTCAGCTAAAGACTACCTAAACAGCCTCCAAGCATTAGATTTTTTTCCAGAGCATGGAATGCTATTTCATGATTTACCAATAGAACTGTAAAGGTAAAAAAGTAAAATCTGAAGTTGTTGGAAAGATCAGAGCCTTCTTCCAAAATGAAAGTATTTCAGGCTGAACCTGCACCTTGTGTTGAGCCTGGTGAAGTTCATACACTCATTTCTGCTAATATGTTTAACTGTTTATAAAAACTTGATACACCAGGTCAAAGAAAAGTCCACAGACTACTTTAGGAGGCGCAAATCTTGTAGGAGAAGGTGGAAGTTAAAAAGCACCTTCCTACAAATCTTTTGAATCCTGACAGATCACTGACAGTTCATTCAATACAAAGCTAAGCACTTCAGTCCAGTAAAGCAAACTGAAAAGTCTCCAGCTACATAAAACTAATAAAACTACTGCCTTGAAGTTCAGGAGAGGTATCTTCAAAATCTGCCCATCACAGAAGGTATGTTTTATGGAAACACATGCAAAATTCCTAAGCAGCTGTATCAAGATGTATAGGAAACTATAAATGGAAATTGAAAGACTGGTATAAAAGGAGAAGCAGCTAGTATTTTACAAAATGTTCAGAAATTAGGTGATATTTTGGAAATGTTACAGCTCTTTTAGCCAGCAAGTAAAATTCTGTTAATCTAAGCACTATTTTAAGTTTGTATTTGGATATGAAATCATTGAATATTACCCATGCTTCAATGTTAAAAAAGCCATAAAAGAGAACACAAAATTTCACATTATGAAAATTTTAACGAGAGTAGATCACTGGAGTCAATATTTATGACTTTGTTATATTTATGGGTTTAGAACCAATACAGAGATGTTCCCTACAAATTACTTCTAGGAAAGCAGCATAAAAAAAAGACAGCTACACACTATTCTAATCAATGAAAAGTCTTAAATTATGTTGAAAATTAAAATTTGAGAACACTTCATTTTCACCAACTATTGGGCTTTACATTTAGGATCTCACTTCATTTCGAAGTTTCTGATGATTTTTCAAATACTAGCACCAAATAAAAAATCTTACTTGGCCTAAACCCAAGATTTTTAAAATATCAAAAAAGAACAAACATTCTCTCTCACAATAGGGAATTGCAAACTATGGCTAATCCCTATAGGGAACCTGAATCTTGCTCAGGATTTGTAATCTTCACTGCAGATTTCTAGTTGCAATAATCAATGCCTTACTATATGCTTAATGAATTTTGTGACCTTTAGGAAAGCATATGTGGCTTAACCAATTTCAGTGTATTTAATAATTTAAACTTTGGAAGAAAACATTTATTTTGTCCAATAATGATGAGAATATTTTATCCACATGTGATAAGTGACATTTTATTTTCCTGACAGGAGATCAGTCTTAATTACAAGGCCATTAATTTTTTTTGCTGTTTTAATAAGGAAATGGATTAGAAAACACCTGCCATTCATTGGACTAAAGAGGCCAGAAGAACAGAATCAATACTCTTATAAATCAGTATGATCACTTAAATAAAAAATTTAAGACAAAGCATGTCGGTATTCAAAAGTACAAGACATTCAGCTTTTCTATGGGCCACAGAACTCTGGATGGTATTTGTAAAAAATATTTGTAAAAATATGAGCAAAAGTGTAATACTAAAATTTATAATATCACAGTAGGATACATTTTTAGGTTTAACTACTTAAGTTTCAAAAGTTGTTTCTCTGTTGCTAAATTTCATTGTAACAAGAAATTTTTTTTAAAACTATGAACTAGACAAAACCATAATGTCTCTTTTGTCTTCATATGCACAGTGCATATGACAAGCAAAAAACTGAAATTAAGGTACAATATGGCTTCTTAGGAAAAAAGTGACATAAAAACTTTCCACTCCACAACAGAGGTATCTCCTGAAGAACTGCACTCAAAGTCAAAAACACCTACAAAAAAACTGCAATAACAAATTCAACTCTGAAAAGTACTAAACTAGGCCTACTTTTGACACAAACTGAAGATGTTAGTTGTTTTTGTCCTTTAAGGAGCTGTCCATTTTGGAATTCATTATTTATTATACTTTCAATGGCAAGGAGTATGAAAAAATATCCATGGGACTAAATAGTGATTTTCGACTATTTACTTCTCAATTGAAGTCAGCCCTGTGCATGCAGAAGTGCTTCTTTTTTTAAAAGGATTACAAATTTCTAATGATTAATAGAAAAGTGCAAAGAAACCCATCTCAAATTTCAAAAGCTTCACTGAATTCCAACCACTCAGACAGCAATTAAGTACATATCCCTTTGAAAACAATTTAATAAAAATGCAAACTTGCTCTCAACTGTTACTTTTCATTGAAGTCATTGAGACAAATATAGAAAGAAAAAGAAGTATCTGAGCAAATAAAATTATCTTTTTGCGGAGTAGTCAAAAAACACTACAGAACATACAGTCAGCCCAACACCAGAAAACATTTAGTGGCCTTACCCCAGGTATAAAGGTAAAGATGTTGTACTTTTGATTTTTTATGGCATTTTTTGGGTATTTTTCTTCACACTTTTCAGGACACCCAAGCCACACTGTGCGAGCCTTCAGGTCTTTCTTTCTTCGACAAATGTTTATGAGCCAATCAGAACAACTGCAAAGAAAGACAATTGTTTATTTTAAAACTAAAAATGTACTATGTGACATCACAATTTCCAAACCTGGAACCCCTAAAGGCAAATACCTACGAAAAACAGGCTTAAAAATGTTTGCCACATGTAAATAAGAAAGCATGATGTTAACTGCTCAAATTTAGGGCAATTACGGAGTATTCAACTCATCCAGATATACACATATGTAAACACTTGCACATTATTTGCAGACAATCCTAATACAATGACAAGTTTCACTACACCTTACCCTGAAATAGATCAAAAAAATTCTAGTTAATAAGATTCTGCATCATACCTTATAGTTCCTTGGCTAAACTCTTTATCTTGGATTACTAACACTCAGATTATGCTAATGATTGAAGAGAAATAAGGCTTCTGTTCAATACAGTTCAAAAGATTTCAGCAGCTTTGGATACAATTTCCACCTAATTTGCAAATCTTCCGTTTCCTCCATACCACTGCTAACCCCACACTGTCATATATTTAAAAAAACCAAACCAACAAAACCAGAAAACCATTCAAAACAAGCCCACTATGTAAATGCAGATTGCACAATGACCTGTAATGGGGGAACTTCAGTTCACAGAAGAAAGGAAGAGCATCCTTGCCTAACCAGCTTACAAATCTATTGAAGAAATTTAAACCACGAGCAGTGAGATAGAGAAGAGCTCACAGCAAACTTTAAACAACTGCATTTTGGGCAAGGATACAGGAATGATGGGAAGAGATCACAACAAGGAGGAACAAAAGGCTGGCAAACAGAATGATGCCTCTGAGGCTCAAGAGACTTTACTAACAGCCATAAAACACGGATGTGACTCAACTCACACAATGTAATCAGCATAACACTTGCTAGCACTATCTACAGGCAGAAAGATATCCAGAAACCATTTGCAAAGAAAAGTGGGTTTGCTGTACACTGCATATACTTAGTTTACAATCCCGCGCATTAAATGAGAATTTATCTGTATTTATTTTTTAATACAGTGAGGAGGTGCCTCAGTCATGTTGGGAGTCTGTTTTAGGCAAGTGAATCAGGAACACTGTGCAGACAGGCCTTCCGTGTTCTTCACCTACTGCAGTTGACAGAGCTGATAACAGCAGATTTCGGCTACATCAACTGATGAAGTTTAAATGAGAAACAATTTCTAGTGAGGTTTTCAAATATACTGGCATATTTGATATTTTGATGCAGCAAAAAGAAAACAACCATTAGGAAATTCTTACAAATTTTATTCAAACCAACAGAAAGGATTTGGCTGAGATCAAGAGGGAAATTTACAATCAAATCACCTCAGCACTGTTTACTGTTTCTATATAGTCAACCTATTCATATGTATTTGTACACATCTGTAAGAAAACAGAAGTCACAACCAACATTGACATGTCAAGAACAAACTCTAAAATGGAACTAATTTCACTCTGAGAAGAACCAGTTGCACTACTGTTTTAGAGCACATGTCTGCTATTGACTCCTGGGGCTTTGAGCACCCTGATCTAGTGAAAGATGTCTGTGCCCATGCCAGGGAGCCTGGATTAGATAATCTTTAAAGGTCCCTTTTAACTCAAATCATTCTATGATTCTATGTCTCAAATAAAATTTAACTCTCAAGACATAAGAAAAGTAAAGGAACATATTCTTGGAACTGATGCAGTTGGAAAAATCATAATTGCAGAGTAGCTTATATAAAATCAAAGTAATTTCAGTTTTATTTAGAACTTACTGGGTAATTGACTATTGAATATTTCATTTTTCAGACCACAAATAAACTAGAAGAGAGAGGGGTACATGAAAAGAGCAGATCTGAATTCAAGGCTGTCTTGACAGATTACAAAAACTACCTGGAAGACATAGAATGCAGTTGAACACCTACAAGTGCAACACAGTTTACAGAGAAATAATCAACTACACAAATACAGAACCAGGAAATGCTCAAAAAGGCGGCAGCTCAGTTACTGAAAGTGAATATTATACATGTGCAAAAAAAAGACATCTGTTCAGTGTGGACAAGCATACTTGTAGCAAGTCATGAATGTATTCCTTTCTCTCAATCAGTGCTAGCATGATCCCAGCTGGCTTACAGGACCATTCTGAATACCAAATTTCAACAAACAGGCCTATTGGGAAAACAGAGACCACACACAAGAGCAACAATTACAGGTCTAGAAAGCAGGGCAGGCTGACTACAAGATACACCAAAAAGCCAAAGCTGTTCACAGAAGGCCGAGTGTGGACCTAATATGGTTTCAAGTATGTAAGAACCAGCTGCAAAGAGGAAAGTGACAATTATTCTCTAGGTCCACCATTATTAACTAATGACAGACCTTCAACTGTGGCAGATCAATAAGCAGGGTGGGCACAACATGGACAGATATTGAGTAAAGTCTTTAAATGACGGGGGTGGAGGAGACAGTTAGGAAGGCTGGAATTGCTGCAGGTCTCTAAGATGTGGTTAGACCAGACATCAGCGATAGATATAATTCATTCTGTACAGGCAAGAAATCGACTTGAAAGCTCTTAAGGTTCTTTCCTAGTCTGTTTATTCACAATTACAGAATCATGAAACACACAAATACTGCAGGAAAGGAAGGCTGATAGCTAGTTTACATTGCCACAATCCCAATTAAAGTGTTCTTGTATGTAATCTACATTATCCCATGCTTGTAACAAATTAATTTTGCCAAAGAATGGAATTGAAAGCTGTTGGTCTTTTTAAAAAAAATTAAAGGTTATGCAATAGTGAAATCATTCAAAGCGACAAGAACTTTGCTATGGAAATACCACTACATCAATAGTCACAAGCTGACCTTTAAAATACTTCAATTTTAAACGCTGGATTCTTAAGATTTGCTCCCCGGAACTTTCACTATGGGATAGACATCAATTTGGTTTAATCCTATGTAAATATGCATTTTATTTTTGTTACAAATAGAAGTCCATTCATCAGCTTTCTCCAGTCACTTTAAAATAGCAACAAAAAATTAATTCTATCACAAAAATTTTAACAGTGTTAACTCAACTTTCAAACTTCAGCCCTGTTATTTAATAACATACAAATCGGAAATATAATTATTTAAGCTTGTCTTTAAACCAAAATGAACAGCAGTCTTTCTATTTCAGGATTCCACAATCAGTTTAATGGCTGTGAACAGATCCTGCTGCTGTTGAGATGTCCAGTGCCTCCCTCTTCCCCTAACAAAGGTGTGGATTCTTGCTCCTTCCCTTGTGCTGGCACAAAAACTCAGGCAACTGCATGGGAAAACCAGGCCTGCAAATCGATCCAGTTGTAAACTAATGCAGAATAAAAGGGGACTATTTTCAGTTATATCCATCCCCAACCTTTAAAATTGTAAAAAACTGTAAAAATAGGTGAAACAATGCAGTTTATATATTTGCAGCAGAAGGCAGAACGATTCCAGTCAGTGCCAACTTGAATTTTTACTTGATAAACTGCTCACGGCACTAAAGCTTTAAACTTGTTAAGTTTCCAGGGCAGGGTGTGGAGACACAGAAGAGACACCTTAGTTATACGGTGAGAAGTGTAAAGACAAATCTGTAGGAAAAAAATTCCAAGGAAAATAATTTTTTCCTGGAGAAAGTGAGCTGGCATGACAGCTCTGCCTACAATCCTGTAGATAGAAATTCCCTGACAATGTTTGAAATCCTGCATTGCTCAATCCTTTTTTGCATTTGAACTGTAAACAGACTGAATCTTTGATTAGGCACAGTCTCTTTTGTAGAATCATTTCCTCAGACACTAAGGACTTCTCTATTGCTAAAATTAAACATTCACCTAAAGCAACATAATTATGCTGCCTTCTTTGCCATGGAGTCTGCCCTCCTTGCAACTGCTTTTTTTGCTACAGATCAACAGACACCATCATGACCATTAGATTAGCAAATGCCAAGAAGTACAGACACAAGAGTGATGTCTGACTGGGAAACAACTGCAATACCTTTGATAAAAGGGATTTGACTGACACAGAGCTATCAACAGTCAAATTCTCAGAGGTGAGAAAGTCACAGATGATGAAAATATTACAGTTTATGCCCAAATCAGTATTGTCATGGTTCAGATGAGCTTTATTATTGTTAAAATAGAAATCAGTTAGACTCTGCTATTTACAGTCTCAGCAGCAATTACTGCTTTATCCCAGGAAGAATACAAGGTGGACATGCTGGCCTCAGAAATCCTCATCAATTTACATTAATTAAAAATTTTAACACCAATGAAGTCTACCCAAAATTTTTGTAACTCAAGTTATCAACATCCAGCACATTTCTAATCTGTTCTTGAATTAACATTCCCCAATACATAAAATATTTTTGAGCAAGGGTATAGACCCTTCCATGGGCTTTATGTACTCAGTAAATTTGTATGATAAACGAGAGTATCATTCTCCAAGCCTCAAAGAGCCTAGAAACATAATGTAAGATGTAGCATGATCAAGACACAATTCAGATTTTTCTGAACTCTTATGTAAAATCACATATTATGCTAGGGATTCAGCAATAAAAAAAAAATGAAGTGCACCCTTGTTCACTGATTTAAGTTTGTATTTCAAATGCCCTTGCCTAGAAAATTCAACACATGTACAGAAAGCCTTTTCCTTAAGCTAGTTATCAGCCATGTTGTCTATATCGATATAAGACTGTATATATGAAAAATTGCCTGATTTATAAAAGAACTTCAAGGCATATCTATTAAACAGCTTTTTACTAACCTGCTTCCTAATGTATTTTTTTAATGTGAAGGAACAATAACCACAGTCTTCATATTAGTAATCAATACCATATTTAAATGAAAAACAACAACAAAAACCCACCAACCACAAAAACTCCCCACCAACAAACCAGAACCTGAAGTAATTGTTAAATAAGAACCCTTAACTTTTTCATAAATAGAGAGTATCTCTACAAGTCAAAAGCTAAAGTAAAAGTCTCAACTGACTCTACAGCTCTAATAATAAAGGCTTTTTTTATTTTCTCTTTTCATTACTTTTATCCTACAAGCTTAACTGCCAGTATCTTTCACAAAACAGCATTTTCATCAGAATGGAAAGATAATATAAAAGCTTTATATTGTCTGCAAGGGTCAGCTTTTCCTTATTTGGTTTTAAGTAGCAGAAACTAGTTCTGCAAAGAAAACATACTGTAATTATTGTACTCAACAGGTAGCTTCAATAATCAGGCCAAAAGCAACACAGTGGTCATGTCATTCTCAAAAGATCAGCATTTTCCCATGCTTCTGCATAACAAATGCGTTGCAGATTAATTGAAAGCGTACAGACCATCTTAGAGCCCAAATTAATCCGAGCATTTGATATCCCCTTCACTTCATATGGAAATGCCATTCAATGGCACCATTTTCATAGGGACAAAGTGGTTTTTGATAACAAGTGGAATGTAAATCTCATGAGAAAGAAATCAATCCAGCCCAAAGAACTCCAGAGTATTGATCTATGTGCATTATAATTTCACAAGCTTGAAGAGAATTTGTAAGTTAAAGGGGAAATGATTACAACCACAAAACAGATGCTATATCACAAAGTTTTCTTTTAACTGTGCTATGAAAGCAAGAAATAAGCAGTTTCTGAAGTTAAAAGTTATATGGGTTGAATTAAGCCTTCAGTTTGTCCAATATCAAAGACAACATTTGATTTAATTATGATTTTTTTCTTGCAAATGTGAAAACTCTTTAAAGAGTTGCTGATTTGCAAATAAAGTTCACACCATTCCATTTTGATCGACAAGTCTATTGTCTAAACTGAAGTTAAAAGCTGAATAAAAGATTTCTACAAAGTCATTTTTCAAGTACACAGAACTTTGTCAAACCTTCCATATTTGCTTCTGCAAAACAGGTGAAACTTTTTCAACTAAAAAGTAACAGTTTGTAATGTAGCAACAAAAATCTATAGAATATAAAATCCTAAAGCTGCAAAGTAAGAGATGGAAAACTTCCTCTCACAAAAATGAGATTAATCTTAACAATGCAAGACAGACAAAAACCCCCACTGGGTATGGAGGTTTTTGTTTGTTTGCAACAAGTAAAGTGATTTTGAACACAAACACAAGACTAACTGAGAACCGAAAAGAAATCTGGGGCCCCCTGAGCTCAGATCCAGACTAATGCCTAATCTTTTGTTGTGTTCATCTTTCTGTCACAGCTTTGAAAAATTTACAATTTCATTTGAAGCACAAAAAGAAATTCTACATGTTGAAGTTGAGATTTCAACCTCACCCAGATGCAGGTATGAGGTACTGATTTCCATATAAACAAAGTGAAATTTTAAATTCTGTTTAACTGAACAGGTCTCAGACTGCTTTAATCTTAACATTACACTTAAGAGAACTCTGTCTGTCTTCTGAAAATAAGTTTCAGTTGTTCATATACCATGTATACACCAACACACAGGAAAATTGTTTTTTCACATTTTCCTCTCAATTTCAAGAAGGCAACACACGGTTGTATCCCAAACCAATACCTTACACCCCATAAAAACACTGTAACTAATTCTACTACATAGTGTAAGTAAATACCGCAGGTATGACAATAGCCTCCAAGTTTCCTGCATGATTTTTTGCATGATCCTAGGTAACTTTATCAACTGCAAAATGACATTTCAAAAACTCACCTATCCTATGGGCCCCAGCAAAAATTTGTAAAGTGCTATTATAATGAGAAACCATTCCAAAAGAATAACTTACACTGACAGCATATCCCTGACTTTTATCAATTACAAAGCCTCAATAATGCTCTCAGCCCAGATGAAACCTCCCTACTACAAGGATGGGTATTTACACATTCACCCAGAAATGCTCATCCAAGACAAGATTTCTATCCAGCCTAACTGGACCAGTAGATAAGACACCACGGGATTCACCTTCCTTCCACAACATTTTCCATACCTCATCTGAGCAGGCATCTGCAGCTTTCCTGTGAGAGTATCCTCTGTCTGCTAATGTCCAACTGAAATTTCAAGCTTCTGCTAGAATCAGTTCATCATTTTTTCATTATTTTTTCCATGAAAAATGAGAATTATCTGCTATATTGTTCCGATATAAAGAACATTGGTGTGATTAAAATGCCTGTAGGTATAAATGCAGGACCAAATGGACTCTTTATTGTGTCCAAATTCAGATGAGGAAATCAGCAAAGCAGAAGTCATACTCCCCTAAAGCCTCTTTCTTAGTGAAGACTTTTCCTTCTACACACCTACATTAGCAGTAAAATATGTATAGAGCGTGGCAAAAAAAACCAAAACCAAACCATAGCACAATTTTCTTTCTCTTTTCCTTCTCAAAAATCCATCACAGATATGATTCAAGTAACTGAAAGAACAGGTTTGAAAGTTTGTAGGCTTGAAAGCTGAGATGTACCTCTCAATTTTAAAAAGCAAGCAGGAACACGATATTTTGCAATCTTCAGCACTAATGACAATTTGTTGTGACATTCTCTTACAATTTTTAATTCGTTCCAACATAAACTCACCTTGCAATTGTCTGTCTCTATCCAAACACTGCAAATTCCATGTCAGGGTGCAGTCTTTACTGATCCGCCTATTTTCATGAAACTTACAGGAATATAACCACAGTAACTAATAATCACTAGTACTCACAGAAGTGAACTCACATAAAAGTATATTGTTTGAAAGTTATCTCAATTTTAAGACATGTCCAGAAGATTAACAACTTCTTTAAATACTTAAAAATGTTTTTTTCAACAACTAAAATGTAGATCTGTACCAGAAACAGTGCTTCCAAAAGCCATTTACATATATAAACACTACTTCTGTAAACTTTTTTACCTTACTTCCCTCCTTCTACCTGCCAAACACTTAATCCCTATAATAAAATTAATAAACCATGAGGCTTTGTTAAATTATTATATAAAACAGAAATCAACACAGATTATGTTTTTTAAAGCTTTGTAACAATTATTTTAAAAAACTGAAGGTGTACAAACGCAGCTTTGCTTAGGTAAAACAACGGGCCTCTTAAAGCACCATGAAAACCACCTGTGAAGACTTCTATCTAAATCATTTCTAAAGACATCTGCTAAAAAAAGCATTTGTCATTTAAATTCACTGAAATTGCTTCACTCACTTCACTTGACTGATTCTCAGATTTTATCATTCCAAATTAAATAAAAAGGAAGATCCTTAATAATCCTAACAGCAATTTCTCTATTTAGAAGTTTTGCTAAAAATTAGTAAGAAAATTACTATTGAAAGGTATTTGCATAGAGCAGAGTTTGGCACAGAAAGTTTCTAAATAAGAACCAAATCACAAGAGCTAATTCCAGTTGTAATTCACTCCAAGACCACAAGTTACATTTATACCTGAACCTTTAAAGTTGAAGGGTTAACTAACCATTATAGTTGATGAATTTGCTTTTTCCTTACAGCAACATCAATAGATTTATATCTATTGTCAACTTAGCACACTAATATCTGCAAAAGCAAAAGATTTAACCCCTCTATCCTAATGTGGTTTTGAGTGGCAGTGAGAACCAGGATACATGCCAAATTATGGACCTCAGATTAATACGAGTTTAGTTCATGATCTCTCTTGCAAGTCAGCAAGGCAGACAGGAGAGGCACAACAGCATCAGCTCTTCAGAAACTGTTTTTTAACAGCTGGCAATATCCTAGTAAGGAAAATGCAGGCAAATCAATCAAAAGATTCATGATAAGCAAATTATTCCTTGTTCTGTACTCTGCTAATATCACACAATACAAAGTTACTATTTATTTAATTAGTTAAAAACTTTAATTAAAAGTACTACTATGTGACAAACCTAGTGCAAAGGAACTTCCAGCCACCACAGATAAACCATTCTAAGCCTCTTCTTCTCTGAGAAATTCGGGCTCTTGGTAGAGTATGGTAATCACTTTCATCATTTTCAAAGCCTTCTTCTGACATCATCAGTGGCATTTCATCCAAATGAGAGGACTCATCTTCCACTTGGTACCTGGCAAAATGAAATAAAAGCACTAAATAAACAGCCAATATATCACTTTTTATTACTGGGATCTCCTAAAGTAACAAGTTAATTTTTGCCATATGGGATTTTATTAGGGAGGTATTTTCATCTAAGCATCTCATGCATTTTTGTTAACACATTAACAAGATACTCTGATTTTAGTTAAAATTATGTAATACAGCAAAAAGGCCTGCAATCATTGTCAATCCTAGTATAAATAATTCCAGGGAAATTCTTGTTTTTTATATAATCTGTGCATGCAAAGTTGCAACCTCCTACTTTTCAAAGGATTCTCTGTAAGATTTTGTTAAACAGAAGTTACTTCACAAAGCTTATAGCAGACACAAGTGACTGAGTTTTCTTGGAAGTACAGACTTTATATTTCCACTGTGCTTCTTCAACCTGCTTTCCTGATGTCTCTTCTTGTGTGTGCAGGCCTTTGAGCCTCACTTTCTACACCACTCATCAGTATCTTGGTTTTAATTACAAAAACATCATAGTTACACTTATAATTCTACACAAAAACTTTCAGTGAGTCAAGATCTGCTTGTGGGACCCATGGAAACAACATTAAGCTAACAACGGCCCTTTCCTCCCCAGAAACTATTATCCACTCTAATTTTACATGTCTGGAATGCTTTCTAAGATAAGACAAAACACTGGAATAGTCAGTAAGAAAATTCCCCTATGTGCATGCAAATTGACTAACTTTCATACTCATACTCATTTCATACTTTTATACCTTTGGGAAGATGATTGAAAGAAGATGCACTGTTACTCAGAATTGGTAAGTATAATTTTTATGAAGCTGTATTTACAGTCATCTCTTACAAGGCAAATCCTGGAACTGTCCCATTTTCTCCACAGCAACCTAAACCCAAACCATATAAAAATAGTAATTAACAAAACTGGAAATTCATTCCCTTTATGTGAGTGAGCAGCTGGAGCGCATGGAGCTCTGCCAAGGGATGGATGAGACTTCTGGGTTAGGAGAGAACAGGTAAAGGCAACATTTTAGTAGGTGTCTCCTCGAGACCATCTGAACAGGAAATGCATGCAGGTGAGGCCCTTTACAGACATAGAGGAGCAGCTTCACATTCTCAAGCCCTGGTCTTCATGGGGAACCTCCACCACCCTGGTATCTGCTGGAGGAACAATGCAAAAGGACATAGGCAATCCTGGAGGGTCCTGCAGCACTTGGACAACAACTTCCTTCTCTAATTACTCAGGAGGAGCCCATGAGATGAGAAGCTCTGCTGAACCTCATATTCACCAAGCAAGGAGGGGCTCACTGGGCATGTGAAGGTCAACACACCCTTGACTGCAGTGACCATAAGATGGTGAAGTTCAAGACCCTGAGAGCAGGGAGGAAGGTGGCAAGCAAGGTCACAGCCCTAGTATTCAGAACAGATTCAGCCTTTTCAAGAACTGTTTGAAAGAGTCCCATGGAATAAGGTCTTGGGGAGAAGAGGGGCCCAAAAAAGCTGGCTAGTATTCAAGGATCAGCTACTCCAAATTCAAGAGATTCCCATTCAATGAGATGGCCCTGACTGGACAAACAAGTAGCAGTCCAAAAATGAAGACACAAAAATGAAGTGCACAGAGGGTAGAAATCAGGACTGGTAACCTGGGAGAAATACAAAAACAGTGTCCAAGGTTCCAGGGACAAAGCTAGGAAAGCTATAGCCAAATGTGATTGAACCCAGCCAGGGATGTCAAAACCAAGAAGTTTTTAAGTACACAGGTGAGGTAAGGAAGACTAGGGAAAATGTGGGCTCACTGCTGAATAAGACAGGGGATACAGTTACACAGGACACGGAAAAGGCTGAGGTCCTGGATGCCTTCTGTGCTTCAGTCTTGATCAGCAAGACTGACTTTCAGGAGTCCCAGGTCTCAGAAAGCAGGAAGAAAGCCTAAAGCAAGGAAGATGAGTTAGGGAACACTTAAGCAAACTGAATATGAATACCATATATATAATAGAATGTATATAATACGTAATAAAATACATATTTTAATATAATTAATATATTACATATTATTGTATATTATTAATATAATATGTAATAATATACATATTATTACTATTATATTACATACATTTATATATAAAAATACTAAAATGTTATGGGTCCTGAGGAGATGCACCCACAAGTGCTGAGGAACCTGTCAGATGCCATTGCAATATCACTTTCAAAAATCTTTGATCAATCATGGCAATTGGGAGAAGTGACTAAAGACTGGAGGAAAGCAAATGCCACTCCTACTTTCAAGAAGGGCAAGGAGGGCCCAGGGAACCTGCCCCGACCTTCCAGTCTCACCACAATCCCTGGGAAGGTGATAGAGCAGCTCATCGTTGGAAACCTTTTCCAAAAAAAAAGGACAAGAAAATCATGAGGAGTAGTCAGCATGGCTTCACGAAGCGGAAGTCCTACTTCACCAACCTGATAAACTTGTAAGATTAAAAAACTGGCCTGGTAGATGAGGAAAGAGCAGTGGATAGCGTCTGCTTAGACTTCAGTAAGGCATTGGACACTGTCTCCTATAAAATTCTCATAGACAAGCTGTAGTAGCTGGATGAGCAGACAGTGAGATGGACTGAATTCTGTTGTAATGGCCAGGTCCAGAGGGTGGTGGTCAATGGCACAAAGTCTAGTTGGAGGTCAGTACACTAAGCCAGTGTACCCCAGAGATCCATACTGGCTCCAGTCCTGTTTAACATCTTCATGGATGATGTAGAAGATGGGGCAAAATGCACCCTCAGCAAGTTTGCAGATGACACAAAACTGGAAAGAGTGATGACAGGCCAGATGAATATGCTGCTATCCAGTGCAAACTTGACAGGCTGGAGAAACAGGATGATGGGAACATCACAAGCTCAGCAAGAAGAATTGCAAAGTTCTGCACCTGAACAACCTCACTCACCACTATATGCTGAGTGCTACTCCAGGGAAAAAGCCTGACAGCAAAGAATTTGGGGATCCTGGTGAACACCAAGTTGACCATTAAGCCAGCACTGTACCCTCGCTGCAAAGAAAGGTACCGGTATCCTGGGCTGTATCAGGCAAAGTGCTGCCAGCACATCAAGGGAAGAGATCCTTCCCCTCAGCTCAGCACCAGGGAGGCCACTTTGTCCAGTGCAAGAGAGACATGGCCATGCTGAACGGAGTTCAATGAAGGGCCATGACGATCATGAAGGGACTGAAGCATCTCTCCTACAAGGAAAGAATGAGAGAGCTGGGACTGCTCAGCCTGGAGAAGACAAGGCACATGCAGGATCTGACTAATGTCTATGGACCTGAAGGGAGTTTGCAAAGATGACTGAACCAGACTGTCTTCAGTGGTGCCCAGTCACAGGACTAGAGGCAATGCGCACAAGCTGAAACACAGAAGGTGCCATCCCAACATCAGGGAACACTTTTAACATGAGGATGACTGAGCACAGGTATGAGCTGTTCAGGGAGATTGTGGCATCTCCATCCTTTGAGACATTTAAAACCTGTCTAGACACAATCCTGGGCAAGCAGCTCTAGGTAGCCTTGCTTGAGCAGGAGGGAGTTCTGCTGACATAGAGCAGTCATTCAGTCAAAAGTCTTGATACACAAAGCCGGTATATTTTTAAAAAGCAGTGTTACAAACACGAGGAATGAGCATGATACCATCAAGGCACCATCACTGGGCTTGCATTTTTTCAATTCACTATATATTTAATACAAAAACCTGAAACCATTTCCTTTCCCCCTAGATTTTCTGTGTTGAGCCCTATTGTATACAAGAATATATATTAAAAGCAGTTATTAACTTTTTTGGATGCCAGGAAAGGGAGGGAGGGAACAGAAGGATTGAATATTAGATTTCTATTGAAAAGGTACACCACATACTTTACACTGGCTATATAATAAACTGGTATCAACACAGTTAAGAAGTAAACTCTAATAAGGAAGGGGAACAAAGACCCCCAAACCTACTATTGTTTAACAAGTCTTCTAGACATTCCCTCTTTTCTTTGGCAGGTAACGCCCTGATTTCTACACCTCCTTGGAATCACTTGGTATGGAACACCATTAAGGGATGTTGATGTGTTCCGAGCAGATCAGAAAATATTGTATAACTAGGAATAATAATAAACAAACACCTCTCACACCCAGTTTCAAGTCAACTGAGTATCGGAACCTTATTAGACCTTGTGACAAGAAATCTTCATCAGTTTCAAATGGTGTAAAAGCACCACCACACTGTAGAAAACACAACCAAAGTTTCAAACTAGATTAAACTGTGCTAACGTTAAAGGTTAGGAGTTCCCAGAAAGTTATGTGAGAATATGGCACGGAAAATGCTTTCCAAATTATTGCTAAGAACACCCACTTAAAAAAAAAAAGTTTAAAACAAACATGAAAAACTTGATCTTCACAATGTTGTTTGCAATAAGGTGTATCTGATATTTAATTTAATATGACAATCTAGCTATTATTATTAATGGACATTAAGAAAAAAAAATATAAAAAATTCTCTTCACAAAACACAGGAGTTATTACAGGTTAACATCCATATTATCCCAAATTACATTGATTGCTCTCAGACTAGATCAACACTAGGTAATAAAACCACTGCTTGAGAACACTCAAGATATTACATTATTCTTAGACTTCCAGTAAGACAGGCCTGCATTTAAACATACTCCTGTTCCATGCTTTTATAATCTTTTCTAATTAAATTTGTAAATTACATTAGCACGGTTTTAACAGAGAGCTTTATGTTGCACTGTGTTTTGCTCTTGGACATCCAATTAATGATGTATTTTAACACCCCCCAGTGAAATCACAGTCTGCCAGCTGTAATGGAGTATACAAGATATCAAAAAGTAACACATCCCTTTTACTTCCATACAAAGTTAACAAGTGTCTGATTTGAAAAATAGTATCTCTTATAAACAACAGTAACACAGTAAACATGGTAAAATCTTTGTCGAAGGAACACACTAAAGCAAGAGAATCACAGGAGAGAGATTTGACAGAGAAAAATTCACAGATATGCTGAACATTTAAGTCTATTTTGTAAATGTAGTAATATTTGCAGAATACATTGCTCTTCTAATCATAATTTCTTTAAGATTTGTTTACCATTATATTAAAGACAAGGTTTTTTTCCCACCATCGGTATCTAGGTTTGCACTTTCAAACATGGAGCTTCACCAAGTAGTGAAGATAATGAGCATAAGCACCATCGTGTTTGGTAAGCCTGACTTCAACATACAGCCTCTGAACTGGCAGGCAATTCATTCTGTTTCAAAAGCAATTTTGCTATTGTGTTGGAAAACTGTACTTCAGTATTTAAAAACAGTAAGATAATGAATAATGGATTTTTCATAACTAGGATGAGGACAAAAATCTTTGTGTCTTTGTTACCTAGTATTTTTGTGCACTTAATTGCTTGAAGTGCTGATTTTCCTTGAGTGACAAATCAATTAAGTATAATCCTAGAAACTTGTATTAAATAGGGAAGCACTGAAAGCAACATGAATAAAGAAGCCAGAGTGAAAACATCAAAACTCTCAGCATGACTGCTACTAAATCAGGTATGAATTTACAAAATATCTTTACAAAATATGGTTTCCTAAGAAAAGGGGAACATTAATATTAAACAACTTTCCACAAAATCTGACTACTATCAGGAATATCATTTAACAGATTTAGCTGAAAGGAAGTCATGTACAATAAATACTTGTAAGTGAAATTTTGATATAAATATCTGCTGTGAAAATGATGCCTCAAGTCACATGTACCTACATCATTCCACTTTGATGGCTGTTTGCCAGAGCAGATGCAGCTGCAGAGTTTCACAGGTATCGTAACAGGTAATGGAAGCCATTCTAAGTTATTTAAACCTAACTTGCCTACCTATTTAGATCCATAATACTTTCTGTGTTTTCTGCCAGCTTTCCATTACTCTAAAAGACCAATATTCAAGGCTGCAGCAGGAAGGTGCAAGACACAACAACTGTAGCTGCATGCTTTTCTGGTTTTACTCACTCAACAAATGCAGCAGCAGTATGTATGAAGATTTTTTTTATCTCCTTGATTAAAAGACCCAGGTAGAAATATAAGCACTGTTTCAGATACTGCATAAATATTTGTTCCTCATCACCTATTACTTTTGCTATAGACCATCATTCACAAGACAGAAAAACAAAGCTGATGTCTTAAAGCAGTATTTCTCAAATCTAGTGAGGGAGGAAAAACAAATGCATGGTCATGAGTCTATGCATGAACTGGACCCAGGAGATGGCTGTGGAATGCAGAGTAGCATGGAAGAGAGGCTGCAGTGGAAAAAGTCTCGAGTAAAAAAAGCTGAGAAAGACCGGCTGAGCTATTGCCACCCACCGCTGTGACCACGTCCCATCCTGCAAAGAGCTGGTGATTTGGCTGAGTGGCTGTGGCAGCCACAGGACTCCCTCTACTTCCTGTCACAGGCAGAGGACAGAGTAAGCTGCACGATCTGTCTCACTCATATCCTGCTCTACCTCCAACCTATGTGAACACTTTCCAAGTCTGAGGACAAAGGCAGGATCTGCCAAATTGTAGAGAAGCAATAGGAGAAAAAATGACGAAAGTGACAGGTATATCCATACGAAGAGCAAGAATTGTTTCTTAAAGGATGACCCACCAAATCAGCAACTGCTGTAGACTGCCCGTATCACTGACAAAACTGTTCAGATCATGTCCTGTAACAAAGAAAAAATTCCCAGGAAACTGCAGCTGCATAAATTTTATTAAGAGAGGATAATTCATCCATAACCATGTTTATAACTATACAACGTATTTTCATGTAACCCTTCCTCAATCAAATAACCAGTGTATTCATAAAACAAATTGCTTTGCTAGAAAGTTACCCAAGAAAAATCAAACTACAAGTACTTATTTTCCTCAAATATTACCTTCATTTCTAAGAATTAGAAGTTACATTTTCCTCTAATTTCAAACACCTCTATGCTTCACAAAGCAGTAAATTCTGTTAAACTACAAAGCAATCATGTTGTTCCTAGATTACAACAGAAGTTGAAAAAGGAAAAATCTTCTACAGCTAAACACATGAAATTCAAAGAATTTATTCCAACCTCTTCCTAAAAAACACAGAAAAGCTATTTCAGAAGTTTTTTAAATTGATTAGAGCTTGCCGCTCTATGTCCCTATAAAGCTTTAGCTGTGCCTCTAATGCAAGTACACCCCTAATCAGTATTACTTGGGAAGTCTCTGAATCACACACTCACACAAAATAATGCTATTACAAATTTTTATAGAGTAACCACAGTTAATACTAAAAAAGAAAAAAAAAAGAAAATACATTTCGACAGCTTTTAAGGATGCTGGATATTTGTAGAGCTGAACATTTATATCCAGGATCTTTAAAAACTTAGTACAACGCTCTTGTCATAGTGCATGTTTATCCACTGGACAAGAAAACAGACAGAAGGAAAAACTACTTCTACTGCATGCAGGCAAATTTATTACTGACTGCATCACTGAGATGAGTAAGATCAAACTCTGCAATAAGACCAAATAAATCACTGTCCCCCTGGCCCCAAATGATACAGAGACATAATCTGGAAAACCACAAGGCAGCATTGTTGAACTACTAATATTACTACAAAAAATAAAACAACAATAATAAAAACAACCAAACAACTAAAAAAAACCCCAACAACAAACCCCACCCTAAAACCAACCAAACAAAAAAAACCCCCAAACCCTAAACAAACAAACAAACAAAAACCAAACAAAAAACCACGAACAAGAATCTGCTATCTTCTGCCTTGCAGAACTAAGGGAAAAACCCTTCTATCTGTTGAGATAAAGGCCTACCAGCATAATACAAAGTTATTACCACAGCAGCTCCCTCTCATAAGTAGATTTTATAAAATGGCTTACAACAGATACTAAAACTACAGGTTCCACCAGACACCTACAAAAATCAAATATTCTGAATTCTATGTGCCTTTTCTCTCTCCTACATCACACTTTCTTACTAGAACAATATACAGAAGAAGCAAATTGAAAAGATCTGTGTAATGAAGCCTCCATGGAAAAAGGCACCTGTCCTTATTACCCCTTGCTCACCTTACAAAGCACTAGGCATACCCTAATACAACATCTTTTGCAACCCGTGACAAGATGAGTGAGTCTCTGTATTTAACAGATACCAAAAACACCTAGATACACAGCAGGACCTTAGGAAACATCATCTACATTCACCAGAACCCTGTTTTTAATTAGTAGGGTATGTCATTGATTAGAACAACGGGGCCATTTTATCATTGTCACTGGGTATTGTTATTGACATTGTAGCCCAATCAATTGTTTTCTCTCCCTGTTCTTAGCAATCCAAATGCCTGCCCAAGCAATACAAATCACTGTATTTAGATACTATAGATACAAACCAGGAAGGCATGCAAAAGTAATAGCTTAAACATGCAGTCACTTGTGCCTATGCAAACAATAGTAACATCTGCAATAGTAATTTGAAGTTCTCAAACTTTTTTTGCCTAATGATTAAAACGCTTCAGATCAGAAAAATTACTGAAAGAATAACTGCTAAAAATTATGACTGTCTGTACACCTATCTTGGTGTGAAAGAGCATTACTAGTGAAGAGAAAAACATAAAGACAACTTTTTCCAAATGCACAGTTCTACATAATGCCAAGTTGAAGAACTGCAATTAAAAATCACTTTTTTACTAAAATCACCTAAAGTTCCTATGTCATCTAAATTTGTGTCTGCAGATAAAATATGACAAACTACTTCTCAGGTATCACGCCAATGAAAGTGCCATTGTTTGTAAAATTATTTTACAGTTGCTAATGTGAGCAACTTTATATGCACGTCATATGGTTACCTGCATCATTAAATCATTAAACTTTGCTCTGAAAAATAAAAGCCACAGAAACTAACAATGACAACACACACTGCATACAAGGTCTGAAAATATTAACATATGGCAAGACTATTTTTCAAAACTTACACATCAAACTCCTTGGACCTTTGTCCCAGGCAGAAGTCCCAGAATCTGCACCTATCCTAAATTACATGTCAGTCCCAACCAGCAGTATTAACCTATAAATAAAGCCTTCAGCAAAGAAAGCAAAACGCAGTTCAGGAATGTGAATACATGAACTACTCCTTTTTCTAAAAACTAGAGGTACTCTATAACTTGAGATCTTGAAAACAGACCCAACCCAACCACCGTTACACAAATACAGCATCCTAAGTATAAAGCTGCCATGCAAACAACCCTGTTGGAAGAATCAGAACTCAGAGATGGGATCTCGGACTAAGCCTAAAAGTCGCTCAGTGATATAGTTCCAAATAACAGGGGCAAATACCTGTCCAAAACCACAATCCAGGAAAGGCTAATGACAAAGGGCAGTATGTCCTGCAAGACAGTGACAACAGTGTTGAATTTTTTTTTAATGAAAAAGAGACAAACACTTTGGATTTCAGGTAGAGTCTATAAAAAAGGGAGGGCAAGAATTCTCCTGGAAGAAGAACAAAAGGACATACACGACTGAACCACTTTGTTAAAATGGCATAACAGTACAGACAACTCTCTTAAGGACTATTCTAGTGAGACTTCTTCACACTGCCTTTGATCCTTTCCTCCTTATGCTGAAACAAAAGATAGAGGTGTCTTGGAATGAATATATATGTATTTGAATATACCAGCATAACATACAGCTGTGTAATTTAATGTGTTCTCATTCCCAATACACCACAACATCTACAGGTCAGCACCTGTAGCCTGAAACACCAGGAATAACGCATTTACTTGTTCAGAGTTCATGACATTTCCAGCAAGTATCAGCTGAACCCGTAACATTCGCAACTTTTGGTATCACAGTAACAACTGATACATCTCACTTTGAGTTGCTACCTCCTGCAAAGACTTCTGTCCTACAGAGAGCAGGTACAAATCATCTGTAATGACACATCCATTTTGCTGCCATTCCTGTCTGCTTGTCACAGAGGAAAAACAACACAAGACAGGAACTCTGATTTAAACAAAGCACCACAGGAACCGGGATGATGTTAGGGAGCTTTGTCCACAAGGAAGTGCAGGTGTGCCAGTACACATGTAGGGAATTAACAAGTTGTAAGTACCCACTCCCACACACCCCCACAGCTGATTAACTTCCAGGAGCTTCTTTGATCATGTCCAGAGTAGCAGAATGAATAGCGTTAACAATGCTATTTTTACAAAAAAAGTAACATAGCTATTTACAGTTTATGTTCCTGGACTTAACAAGTTACTGCTTCTGGTCAAACAACAGATGTTTGAAGAAGTTACTGTCACTTTGCAACAGCAGTTTTAAAACACAGATGTTCAAAAGTCAATTCAGTTCCATCTTTGGAATGTTTTATCACAGACGCTATACTAAAATTCAAATTAATGCCAATATTGTCAGTCATTCAGCTTCATCCATCATTTTCAAGCTCATTTTCAGGATGAAATATGTAGGGCCATTCAATTAACAGGTGTGTAGGGAAGAAGATGAAATTGAAACCTGTAAAACTCTGCCCAGATATTGTAAGAACTTTTGTTCTAAACATTCAGAAATACCCAGGAGGAGATTCATGGGAACTAGCAGCTTTTCAGAAAACGGTACAAGATACCAAATATCACTGCATATAGCCCATTCGATGGGTAAACTCCACTGATATGTATCAATATTTGGGTTTTTTTAACAATTACGGACATTTTACAAGGCTTTCCAGACCCACAGTTATACCAATATAAGTAATGAACTTTCTGTGAACGCCATTCTACAAGAGATGTTAGGTCCTAAAAGATCTGATTGTTGCATGGCCTCATCAAATAATATTTTCAGTTATTTGGAAACATTATTCTTAGTTATTACACATGAAATATCAAAACCCACTGGAATATGAAGAATAACATCTAGACTGTGAAAATCACTTCATAGTTTAGAATTAGGACACAGTTCTAACAAACAACTGAAAGGCAGCACAAATCAAGGTATTTTAACAAAGCTCACATCAGACTATCCCAGAAGTGAAAAAACCCCACAGAATTACAGTACAAGCCTTGAGTACTGTCTGTTGACATTTTTATTTCTTCTTTGGTGGTTCACTGTGGAACCTAGTCAAACACCCTGAGAAATCATAACCATACAGACTACAAGATTGCTGATTGGGAACAGCTTTCATTCAAATGAAAAGCATTAGAACAGTATTACTACATTAAATCATCTTATTTTCTGTGTACTACAAAAATTGGTTTGAGATTTGCAAGTATCAGGGAAGCATGTGAATTCTCATTGAATTTCAAATTCTCCAGGCTTCCATTCCCTTTTTTCTGGAATAGATTTCATTTTTTCTATTATACATACTTCACATTAAATAAGCTACAGATCACCAATTGTTAAGGACCAAGTATCCTGCATTTATCTGTACAAAAGACACATTACCCTATTATTTGGTTCTTTTTTCCTTTTTGTGCAATTTTCTTATTTGCTAATGACATAAAATAATTAAATAAATAACAGTATAGTCAGTTGCCTTAAAACAGAGTTGTTCCATCAGTGGCAAACTGCAGAGACAAGCAACAGAGGTTGATCTGTTCCACAACTTACCCTGCCACAACCACCTAATATATCCAGTAGTGCCATTCATAAATACACTACTGTGGCTCATACCATGAATAATCATGCAAGAGATTTCCTTCCAGTGACTGGGTATCTTTCATGACACCACCTTTGTGAGGATCTGGAGTGCAAGTAAATGTATGTCACATAAGGGAAAGCTGATAAGATGTGATGTTCTGGTACCAGCTCAGGAGTCCCAACACCTCTCACCTCAGCCCTATTAGGCTAAATACAAGCATACACTGACAGCAGCAAGCATGAATAAAGCAGCTATTTCGTTTATGGATAAATGATGATTGACAATGGTTTAGTTCCTTATCAGCTTCAAAATTCCACCAGGCTTCTTGTTTTCCTGCCATCAACCTCACGTGACAACGGGCACAGCACAGTCAACTTCCTTCCTGCATTCAGCAGTTGATTACTCTGGGGTTGAGGACAACAAGTCTAACAGATGAGAACAAGCCTCACTGCACATTTAAGGTGAACCCGAATGTTCTCTGGTCCTCCTTCTCCCTCACCATGTAAATAAAAAGCAGCAGCTAATTTTCCTGTAGATAACAACCTTCAAGCTGAAGGACAAGGTGCTGAACCAATCGGCTTTTTCCCCCAAGCCTTTTTACAACTATACAAGTAGAAAATCCTAAACAATAGCAAGGATTTTTCAAGTTAATTTTAAGTTGAACAACCTTTTCCTCCAAGATAGATTTCCCTAATTGCTAACGGCAGTACATGAACAGTTCTCTGTCCATCTGAGATAGAGAAAGATGACAGAAAATATAAAAACTCAAGTTCTACTGCAAAAGTAGTAAGTTGCCCTTAAGCATCAGAAATAAAAGCAGAACGTGCATGTGTTCATTGAACCATAGGTAACATTTAATATGTATTTTTAATTTTTTTTTAAACACACCTTAACATATACAGTATGAATATATAAAATACATTAGTCTTGTCATGTTTATTTATATATAAAGTACATCCCAGGACATTTCACGATTCTTAGCTGGCTACAATTTTATACAGAAGTGTGCATATTATTGAAGTTTCTTTAGGTGTGTGTGGGAAAACATATTCCAGCTTTAAAATATGTGCAGTCTGTCTAAATAAATCTCAAAAGCACAAAGCGCACTACAGGCAAACCCCGAGTATGAAAGTCTTTGTCCTTACTGCAAAGCAAACTATAGCAACACTGGCAAAGACTCCTACAGACTGCTTAGCTCAAGCAAAAGAAGTCATCCTATAAATTAGCTGCGAGGCCAATAAAGGTTAGCAACTGATGAGTTGTATTAACTGATGTTGCCCAGCAGCAGGACAATCAACTGGAATGAAAAACACTACCACACTTAAGTTAAGGACGTGTGTATAAGACTTCCAAAAGACTGTAAATTCTTCACTGAAGAAATAAATCACAGCACATCAAAGACTCTTGAAGGTCCAGAAACAACAGCACTGGATTAAACCCCATATACCAACTCTAGTGTATTTTAAGGGGTGTTTGTTTCTAGACATCTTCAGAGATATGCTGATGCCAAGATGATTACACCCTTTTAGGCAAAATCCTCAAGCATACATGCACATGATAGGTTTCTGCATATCAGAGACCTCAGTGACTTCACTTCAACACTCTCATAAGTATCTGACATCAGGACCTTTGCTGCAGTTTCCACAGGAATGCAAGGCTTCTTCAGAGTCTGTGCTGAAGATAAAGATTAGAAAAGCATGATGAATCATTAATAAAGGCATAGAAGTGGTAGTTCAATTACAAGCTTAGAGCCATAAGACTTACAAGTCGGCTATCTGCACTGCTGTACTTCCCCTTAGACTCTACACAAGACAGCTGTGGTAGACTCTACGCAAGCATTCCCATGTTTTGTTACAGGTCCATAGGACACCTCCCAGAGGTGCTCTCGTAATGCCAAGGCAAGGTATTCTTGAAGGAGAGTGACCAACCTACTCAACTCACATTATCAAAAATAAAACAAATAAAGTGAGTGAAGAGGCTAGTGTAAGTATTCTAACTCTCAGAGCTCAAATGAGCAATTTATTAATCAAGTGATCAAAAATAAAGAAATGCAATAAATGAGCCTGTCAATTTTTAAAGCTTTTATATACCTACCAAAAGTTGCACAAAAGTAATGAAAAAGATAAATGATCACTTTTGTGGAGGATCAGTAAGTTAAATACACAGATTATGAAAGACCGCAACTCTGAAAGATGTCATCTAAACTAGAAGGAATGTAACCCACAATCTTTGGAGGGCAATGTTGATCAAAGACAGAGAGCAAGAAGCAAATTTGTAATGAGTTGGTAGTTCCTTGCTAGTTCCTACAGCTTGCCAAATCTGTTTATAAAGCCACGATTAAACAGTTTGTATAAAGAACCACAATGACACCTTCAATAAACCTGTGTAACCGTGTGACTTAGGGACTCAATCCATCACATCTAAAGCATTTTTCAAATCACCAAAACACTCCTAGTTAACCTACAACAGAACTCCCAGTACCTTTTACAGTCTGGACTAAGTTTATGCCTATCTAATCCTCCTTTTTATTCCTGAGCACAGCACCTACCGAAAAACAAATTTCAGCGAGAGCTTTCTCTGATTCAATTCTCTAAGGAATAGGGATAATGATGGTAACACTGCCCTACCTCAAGACAGAGGACAAACCTACTACAAATTGTCAGATACTCAAGTATTAATTGGTGAGATGGGAAAACCTACTACTATGGCAGACAGTCCTACAAACTTGTGAAGGTTCATAAAAAAACCTTTGTCCAGTTTAAGAATCAAGACAACATAATGTAAGCCTAACCTATTTTGCACACCTTTAAACTTTAACCTTTCTTGTTAGTTATCCCATCCAGACAAAGAAGGAAATACATTTTATTCATTATGAAACAGATTTATCACTGTATTTGAACTAGAACAACAGCACCAACTATTCTGTTCTTAGCAAGTCCATTTACTTCAGATCCTACAACTGCTCCCTCCAGTCCTTGTATCCACAGCCAATGCTCTACAAGAACAAAAAGAGGAAAGAAACCTCAAACCAGTAAGTATAATCACATCATGCATTGTAAGAGGGCTATCCAGTGGAGATACCAAAATTATGGAGCAAAGTTCTTCCTTGCTCAAAACAATAGTATACTTAGAATAAATCTAGAATAATGGGAAGCAAAGAAACATTCAATTTTTGCCTGGAAACAATTTGATGGCAGTCCTTTAAACCATCTTTTCCAAATTGCTTAAGCCCAATAGTATATCTTTCAGGAAATTTGAAGTTGTTTTAATTCCCACACTCAGGAATGGTGTCCGTGCTAGCACCCAACAACTAGCTCGCAACATATTTCCTAAGGACGCCCAAACAAGCCCCCCGCCGCGGGAATCCCGCTCCTAAGTGAACTCCTGGCAAGGGACCCGAGTTGCGCGGAGTTGCGGCTGGCGGGGCCGGACGATCGAAGGCCGCACCCGCGGGCGCGGGGCCGGCACCGGGAGCAGCCGGGCCGAGGGCGCCCTGCGCATCCTCCCGCCGCCACCACAACCCGTCCCGGCCCCAGCCCCGCCGCCGGGACACGGGAACAGCGGCCCAGGAGAGGCGGCCACAGCCGCGGAGGCCTGCGGGAGCCAGCGGCAGCCGACACCCCCCTCCACCATCCACGGCGGGGCCGCCACCCCTTCCCGCCCTCCCCCCGGAGCGGGCGGGCGGTCCCGGAGCCCCGCAGGGCAGCGGGGCTGGGCGAGGGGCGCACGCCGCCCCGCCCGTGGCTGGGGACAGAGGAAGGAGAGGGGAAGGAGGAGGGCAGAAGCCGCCGTGCCGGCCCTGTCCGTACCTGCTGTGCCGCTGCGCCGCGGCGGCGCTGCTGTAATAGGCCGCCCTGCGCTGGGCGCTGCGCGGCACCGGGCGCAGCGGGATCTGGTCCGCCATCTTGGGGGCGCCCCCCCACCACCCGCCGGGCACCGCCCGGGCAAGTGACGTCACGGCCGACGCCCAGTGACGTCAGGAGGGGCGGGGGCTCGGGGTAAACACGGGGCGGTGGGGCGCGGGCCGCGCGCGGGGCCGGTGGGCGCGTGCTCCCCACAGCCTCCGCGGGGCTGGCGGAGCTCAGGGCTCCGACGGCGGGATCCGCCGGGATCCGCCGGGCGGGAACGGAGAGGAGGGAGCCGGGCTCTGCTCCGTGCTGCCGGACAAGAGGCAACGGGCAGGAGCTGATGCACAGGAAGTTCCACCTGAACATGAGGAAGACCTCTCCTGTGCGGTTGCCCAGAGAGGGTGTGGACTCTCCCTTACTGGAGATACTCAAGAACCGTCTGGACGCAGTGCTGTGCCATGGGCTCTAGGGTGGCCCTACCTGAGCAGGGAAGTTGAACTAAATGACCCCCTGTGGTCCCTTCCAACCTGACCTGTTCTGTGATTCCATCATTATTCAGCTTCTGAAGTACCATATCTGCAAGTGATGCTCTCCAGCCATTAAACAGAGACAGGTATTGTCTCAGGGTCATACATACATCCCTGTATGTCAGGGATGATGAACCAGTCTGTGGGACCTCACAGGATTGATACACAAGTCACCACCAGCAAAAGCCTGAAGATAGGTGTGTTTATAGACCTACTGTAGGATGTTATCTGTCGGTATTCCCATGGAATCAGATGCTGTGGGGGAGCAAAAGGCCTAACACCATTACAAATATAGAGGACTTTCCACAAGAGGAGAAAGAAAATTATTTTCTTTTTTTCTCAATGCCTATTGGTAAACGAAGTTGCTCTTATGACCCAGACACTGAAGACCAAAGTGTTGCTGCACCTTACAGTGTACCTTCTACCTTCGACCAAGGGAAGGATGGTCATTACGGAGGCACCACAATACACAGCTTACAATGAAGTATGCTCCTATCTGCTGGAGTGAAGGTTGTGGAGCGCTGGCAATTTTTCCAAGTGCAAATTTCTGAGTAGAATTATGACTTTAAGAGTATTATCTGGATACTGAATTCACCAACAGGCACAGAACACTCAAAGTTGAACCAGGAGATGGGAACAATTACACAGAAGGCTCATATAGGAATAGAAGGGAAAAATATCTATGCTGGGCATTTCTATGTGACAGGACTTTGCTGGGTATTCAAAGGGTCACATTTGGAAATGACAAAAAGGGGAAAGATTTATTTCACTTTTTAACTCTGTTAATCCTTGTAATGTTCATGGTATCAGAATCAGTTCACCAGTAGAATCACAGAATTGTAATTTAGGTTGAAAGAGATGTCTAGACACCACCTCGACCACGCCCCTGCTCCAAGACATTACTTTTAATATCAGGTTGTTCAGGGCCATGTGCAGTGAAGTACTGAACACTTCCAAGGACAGCACAGAGTTTCCATAACTTCTCTGGGCTACCTGTTGCAGTGTTTATCTTGTGATAAACAAATTGCTAATAAGTACTCAAAGTTTCCTGTGTTCCAACTTGGGAAACACAGGATCAGCCATAACCATCCATCTCTGAGATAAGTCTGGGCTCCATCTTCTTGGTATTGTGCCATCAAGTAGTTTTATTCAGACACAAAGTTTCTTCTTAACTTTTTCTACTCCGAGCTGTGCAGGCTGAGCTCTCTACCTCTCCTAATACATCATATTCTTCAGCACCCTGGCCATCTTGGTCATCCTTGCCTAGACTCACTTCAGAATGACCATGGACAGGGTTGCAGAGAGGATCACAGCGACAGATTGGATCGGGGCGGCAGGGCACTGATCGGAGCCCAGGTAGGGATGCGGGGGCGAAGCGGCAGGGCAGCGGTCAGGGACACAGGGAGGCAGGACAGGTGCAAGGGCCAGCAAGAGCCAGCGAGGGCAGGAGAGCCAAAAGGCAGGGTGGGGCCAGGTCAAAGGAGGGAACAAGCGAGCCAACAAATGAACAGCAGCAAGCAGTAGCGAGCAGCAGCGAGCCCCCAGAAAACAAGACTCAAAAACTCCAAAGCCAAAAGTCTGCCTTCTGACAGGAGACCAGTGGCCCGGTCCAATGTTCCACTGCAGTCCATTGGTGGAGACCTTTTGCCGTCTGATTGGAGAATGTCTCTGAAGGGTACAGTGTCTTTGGTGTTCCCCTGCTGACTGCTTGTCCCGTGTGAGGTGAAATGTTTGCCAGGTAGTCTCCTCAGAGACAAGGCTTTCCTCCATCTTCTAGCTGCCTTCTGCAGGTGGCACATGTGCAACCCCTCCTCCACATGCCTCTGACAAGCAGTGTTGAGACAAATCAAAACAAAATTGGCTCCTCACAACTGGACATGGTAACCCAGATAAGGTCCTACAGGTACCAGACAGAGGAGAAGGGTCACTTCCCTCTTGTGGGTGCCTTCTACACAGTTAGTAATAAAGCCCAAGGTGTGGGTGGGTGACTCTGCTGGAAGGGCACGTTGCTGTTGCATCCACTGCATAGCAGTTTGTGATGCATGTATGGTACTGCCTGTCTCCTGCCTGCTCTGCAGTGACGGCTGTAATTTATGTGTTGGAATAATTAAACACACCCCTGAGTTTCAGGGTAATAATTATGCGAGTCCTAGGTGCTTTCATGACTGTTGTTACTGCAATTCTGTGCATCTCCCAACTTTAAAATTTTAAACTTTAATATTAACAACTATACATTCAGAATCCTCATGTGGCTATGGAAGTTACTGCAGGTCACTGATGCCACGAGAATTAAAGCTGTTGCTTTCAGTTTATTAATTGGTTTAAGCCCATGGAAGAGCAGTTTTTGAACTGAACAGAAAGCACTTCATTCACAAGTTAGTAACCTAAGATTAATTTTCTTGTCTGTGCAGAACTTTGGTTCTGGTTGTTTGGTTATATTACTGGTGATTTAACAGGTTGTTTGGCCTGTAACTATCTCTAATGTTAGTCTATTACATGTGTGTGTTTGTAAATTCCATATGTATGGAAAAATACATGATCGAGCACGTATAATGAAAGGTTTATTATTGTCAGATTTGTAAAGGACCCAGCATGAGACAATCATTAGGAACTATAAATGCCTTTAGAGTCTTAATTTCTTACTGAGTCTCATGTATTCTATAAAGCATTATTTTGTTTATGACTACTTAAAGGTTTTAAGAAAGAAATCCTTCACTATTACTTGTCTACAGAGAAGATTTCAAACACAAAGCCTTCTAAGAAGAGGAAATTTAGTTTTTTAGTAAACCAATGGTCAAGAGAGTGACAAAATGGATTATTTATCATTTTAAATACATGCTGTTTTGATTACTTCAAATATATGTTTAAAGCTTGCAGCTAAGACAGTTGCTGGAAATCTATCATGATTTCACCTTCTTGATAACTCTAATTGCCTTTTTGCACCACTATTTTCATAAAATGGTAGAAGCTCTTAAGCAGGATCTTTGATTGTGTAGCATGTATTATCATTCAGTTCTACCTCTAGATTATGATGTAATCTGGTTTTTTGTTTTTTAAAGAAAATTCTAAACATTTATGTAAAAGTTTTCATCATGCAAAATTGAGACTTTGGTGTATGTTATGTATTGACTTTTCAAGATGCCTTTAGAAAATGTCCCTGCATTTTCAAAATATTATTTCCTTTCCTATTTAGAAATACTGAAAGGTCACAGAATAAACTTGCTTTTGATCCAGATTTTGGTATTCAGGCATTTCAGGCAGGTGTTGTTTTGCTTTATGAAAAAAACTTTTTATTTCAGGGATTGATTTCAATGTTAAGTACTGGCTAAGTAACATTTGTAACTTAAATATCATGATAACATGCGTTTGTTGTAAGTAAATATAGCACCACTCTGAAATAAACTTTCTGTATCATCCTTTCTGTGCTTCTTTTTTGCATGTTTTTTGCATTTCTAACAAGTGGCAGAGATCCAGAACCTACAATTTATGGATCTTGTGAACTCTTGGTTTGACTAGGAATGAGCTGGCATGGAAACTGTTTTGCATTTGTTGCATGTATCTACTACAGGTGCAGAACCTATCTGTAATGAGTTCTGCCAGATATCCCCAGAGGGCATTTAATAATAATTTATACTTTTGTTACCATTCTACTTCTGTTGTAAATGTTCAAGGTTAAGTCCTTCCTCCCTCCTAATCCTGGTTATGTATCCAGTCTGGGCTACGGTAACAGGGGAAATGAACGGCAGTTTGAAGTTAATTCATTCTTTGCTATCCTTCTCAAAGACAAGTTATAAAATCATTTATACTAGAGTAAATCTGTGGAAGTGATACTAAAATCATTGAATATAAAACAAAAGAAAAAGTTTCAGTAAGCCTCATGTAATGTTACATGGTACAAAATTTACATTACTTATATACTAGGTATTTTCTTGTCTTATCCTTCAAACCTCCTTGTATTTTTATTTTAATTGTGTAACCTTTTTCATCAGTGGTGAACCTGCTTTGTATCTGTCTTCAAATTTTCATCAAATTGTAAATTGGTCCAAAACACCTAGAGGCTTAAAAAAAAAAATCACTGGCAAGACCTAAGCACAGTAACACAGGAAGATTATGGTTTTGCTTGTAGGAAGAGCTGAGGGCAGCAAGGAAAACTGCACTAAATAAATTCTTACACTGTCAGAGAAAGGGAGCAAAACAAATACAAAATAGAGGGAACTAAACCAGCCACAGTTAGCAGTTTTAATAATTCTAATAGCAGTGCCCTCATATCTTCAATCTGTATTAGTAGAATGTAACAAAATATTACTCTGCTCTGCGAAAGAACAAAATTGGAGACACTGTTTTCTGTGAAAGGATCCTTGTTTTAAAAAATCGCTTCAGACAATGAAGCCACATGCAATTCAGCTATACACCAAAATAAATGAGTTTAAAAACAGCAACAAGAAATAAAAGTAATCATATAAAATATTACTATACTATAAAAACACTGGCAACAAAATGCTGTTCACATATTAAAAAATATTATTGTCTATATAGCTAGAAGAAAATTCTATTTGTACGTATTTTATTTTTAATATTCACAACATTCAGTGTTTGTCAATTTATTGTGCTCCCAGCTGTAACTTTTCTTTCAGACCTTCTTTCAAGGTCTTTTCTTTGGTAAATGTCATCTCTCCGCAGCCCTGCAGGATTTATGGGCTGCCAAATCTCTATTCCTTCTTTTGTAGTCCATCCTTACCAAAATATGCATCCCACAGCCCTGGCTTCACTCCAGTCCTGTGTCACCCTCACCTGTATTCCACCAAGTCAGTCGTTCAGAATAAAATCCAAGCACTATCTTCTCCAATTATGTCAGAAAAATACTGTATCATCCAAAATATGTTGTATTTTGGATTTTACTAGAGATACATCTCTAGTAACAGGTCTGGCTGAAAGGGCATTTTCTCCAATTTGCTTGGCAACACTTGAGGCAGAAAAAGTGCAAATCCTAAAGTACTTAAGTAAAATTGGTTTAGAAACAAAGGTAAACCTTGGTGACTTCTGATAGAAATATGTCATGCTTTCACTTAAGATATTAAGTGTTGATTGTGAAGAAACAAAAGGAGAAAATGGTAAGTACAATGTTCATTATTTTACCGCATCTTCACAACAACTTTTCACTGAGAACCATCTAGTAATTTTTTACAGTGTCTCTTCAGTTAAGTTAACCTCTAACTTAAAAATTGCTTCAATATACATTTCAAAATCCCATGCCTTTTAATTTCTAGTTAGCTTCTGAGGTACTTTTTTTCATGCTGTTAGTGTATGTAAATTCAATGCTAGATTTCAATTTCTAATTGGAGAAAAAAAACTCCCATGGACTCACAACTTTTAAGATGGATTACCAACTTCTGATCTTCTCTTAAAATGAGAGAATATCCAATAAAATAAACCCACGATCTGTGGTGCAAAATTAACAGCAAAACACACCAGCACTTTCAAACGACCCTTTTTTCTTTTTGAGTGTTCTCAGTGGGTTTCTTTTTTCAAATCCATGCTGTTGATATTTCAGGTAAATAAATACAGCTGCTTTAACTAGGTCTTGAAACTGAAAGAAAAATACTCCCATGGATTAATTACAAATTTTGTATTGTTTCAGAGCTTCTGAAAAGGTCGTGGAAGGACAAACAAGGCCCAAGTGTAAACTCAAGTATCCAGTTGTGATTGCTGGTGTCAGACTTGCTTGGATCTGATTTCCTTTTGCAGTTTCTGATACAATAGTGACCAAAAGCTTCATGTGGGGTTAGGGGGGTCTTCGTTCTGGGAGTTGTAAAGGAGTAGATGAAGGAAAACTTTCCCAGACCATAAGTGACAAAATTCTTAGTGTCTTGTAAAGCGTTTCCTTCAGAAGTCAGAAATTACTTGAAATCTCCTCTTTCTCTGATATCTCTCTCTGTCAGTCCCAACCATCATCTTAGGATAATAATAAAAAAAAATTTATTTGCCTCAGACTTGCTTCTGAAACCTGTTTTTTCTCAGACATTTTAGCCAATCAGATCTGGTTTCTGTTAGAACCTAAACATCTTCTCTTTGATACTGGTTTTTCTTGTATCTTTTATCCATATAGGAAAAATTATTTTCACAGAATCATCAAGGTTTGAAGGGACCTTCAAGATCATCTAGCTTGACTGTCATCCCAACACTGTGGATACTGAAAGCTTGATCACAGAGAAATTTTCCAGCTTTCTGCCAGCATCCGTGTGGAAGTCTTGCTTTCACATGCACGCTAGCTGGGAACAGTGAGAGGTTTTTGTAAACCAATACCTTTCATCTTGCAGCTGCAGTTTGTTATGCAGTTTGTTATGTTACTGACTGGAGAAATATTTTCAAATGGGTGTTGTAGGGTTTAACCAATCATTCTAAGAGGTAGATGGTCAAAGGACCAATAACCTTAAGTCATTCAAGTGAACCAGGTTATATAAACAAGTTTGGAAATTAATAAAAAAATCCCCTTCCTCTCGACTGGAGTCTATGCCACTTTTCTCACTGTCCCTGGTACAACAGTGACACAACACTACCATAGTCACCCCTAAATCATATCACCAAGTGCCACATCCAGACAGCTCTTGAATACTTCCAGAGACAGTGACTCCACCACCCTCCTGGGCAACTTTTTCCAGAGCCTAATCACACTTTCAGTGAGAACTTTTTTTCTGATATCTAATCTGAACCTCCCCTGGCACAACTGAGGGCCATTTCCTCTTGTCCTCTCACTTGAGACATGGCAGAAGAAGCTGACCCCTACTTCACTCCTTCCAGGTAGTTGTAGAAGTTGTAGGCTTCCTCAGCCACTCCTCACAGGACTTGTGCGCCAGACCCTTCACCAGCTCTGTTTCCCTTCTCTGGACACGGTCCAACACTACAATGTCCTTCTTGCAGTGAGAGGCCCAGAACTTGACGCAGGATTTGAGATGTGGCCCCACCAGTGTACAGGGGGGCAATCACTGCCCTGGTTCTGCTGACCACTCTATTCCAGATACAGGCCAGGATGCCATAAGCCTTCTTGGCCGTCTGGGCACAGGCTGGTTCATGTTCAGCCACTGTTTACCAGCACCCCTAAGCCCCTTTCCACTGAGCAACTCTCAAGCCACTCCTCTCAAAGGCTGTAGGGTTGCATGGGCTTGTTGGGATGCTTTGCCTTGTAGAAGCTCATGCAGTTATCCTCGGCACATTCTTAGCCTCATGACTGTTACCATACCCTTTTTCTGGTACTGGGAATGCCAGCTACTTTCAGATCAACTCAGCATGAGCTGAAGAAATAATTTTCCTACCTCATCACTTTCAGTGTCTTCTTTCTTTCTGTGTCCTTCCTCTACCTTCTTCCCCAGTACTGCAGTGAGCAGCAATCTGTTCCTGCTCAACTCCTTTTTTGTCACTGAGAGATTGTTTCCCATCACTAATCAACAGGTAATTCCAGTGGGTTTTGTCTATTTCTATTATTTGCAAACATTTTCTCCCATTCCTTGGGAAATTTCCCATAAATGGAAAAAAAATTCATTGATTCTTTTCAGAACTAAGAAGGGTCGGCTTCCTTCCACAAAGCAAACTGAAACCGGGATTGCCCTCAATAATACTGGATAAAGAAAATCAATTTTGTCTCCAAAGTACTAGGATAAAGACCAATCAGTCTACAAACATGACTTACCTGCAACTTCCAATATCCTTATCTGATTCTAACTTGTCTAAATCTGGAAGAACTGGTAGCCAAACACAGTGGGTTTTGAAAGTAGATAATGTTGTTGTGAAGAGCCTTAAAACTGAAAAGAAATATGTACTTCATATAGCAGAGTAAATAGGTTATCCACAAAAACTGGCTGTGACTATATCCATTTTTAGTCCATTGTTTTAAAATAGTACCTAAGGTCTGAAATGCATTTAGATTGAAGTCGTCAGGATTTAATTTCTTGGATTCCAGAGGCATGGAGTCATAGTCCATGATGTTAGTGAAAATAATTATATAACCAGAATTACAGGTGCAAGATGCAACAATCCAACAGACAAAACAAGATTGAAACAAACAGTTGAGGGAATGAACAGCATGAATTTCTTTTGCAGTCTCTACGTGCAACAGTAATTATGATTGGACAGACAGCTGTGGCTTGCCATTTTTCAGCCTTCTCATAAAAAGAAAGATTTTTCTAACCCCCAAATAAATTTTCCATTAAAGGAATCTAAAAGAGCCCATGTCTTGTACAGACCGCAGGGAAATTTCATTAATTCATTTTTCAAGGCTGAAAAGAAAGGAAAGAGGGAAAGAGAGATGTGCATTGCACCTTTGAGTCAGAAGGTTGTCGGCAAGAGGAAAGCAGGGTAAGGAAGAAGCTCTTCAGAAAAGTGGGAGTCTTAGTGAATTGTTCTTCTCCCTTAAGTTTCCTGTTTAAAAAAAGAAGAAAAGCCACACTCTCTTCTGTGAATTCTGTCAATGCCACAAGGCAGGTATTTTCTCTTGATGCTGAAGATGGACATTTTGGAGGGGATTATATGCTCTTTTTTCCTATCCTCTTGATTTTTTTTTTTTTTTTTGGCTTTCTTTTTTTTCATTTAAAAAAGCAAGGAAAGATCTGAGTGATCTGTTTGCAGGCCATGAGAGAGGTGCTTGAAAATAATTTCACAGACCTCTGGTGCAGTATGGCAATACGAATTAAAATGATTTGCCCACAAGCAGACTCAGTTGGGATTAGGACTGACTCATAATGACTGTCCTGCCGAGACCATAGGCTTATTCCTTTTTCTCTATGAAATTTATGGATTATTATACACATTGCTATTAAATATTGATCTTCTAGGAAGCATGTGTAATCTAAAGTTGCATTCAGTTTGGTTTCTGGAAAGATGCAAGTTGATCAGTATGAGAAAAAAGAGAGGGTACCCTGCAAATGTCATATGACATTTTCAAGAAAATAAATGTAACTTTGTTTTAAGACCAAAGATGTTTCTTCTGGAAAATAGAAATGAATGTTTTACACTGCATTTCCCTATTTACTAGTAATGTGCAACAAGGTCTCTAACAGAACAAAAAATGGATTTTATTACAGGATTCTAATTTGAAGACTTTGCTGAGATGGAAGCATCACTGATGAGAGGAGAAATGTATCCTTTTGCCCTTTCTGAAACTTGAACAATGTAAGTGCAGGGGTACATAAAAGACTGAGTTCAGAATGAGCCTGTAGCCTTAGGCTTTGTAGATCCATAGACATTAACTGTGAGGTGAATGGGGTGCGTGTGAGTATTTGAAATTCAATGTCTCCTCAGTCACCCTGGTCAGCTTCTTGTGTCTTTACAGCAAGGACCCTTTCTGCTGTCTTCTTTGCTTCCTTGCCGTGGGTACAGCATGAAAAGTTTTTGGCAGTGAGCTCAGGCAAGAACACAACCGAGGGCAGTGAAAAACAGAGCTTGTATCATGACCTAACTACAAGGGGACTTCGTGGATAGCTGACTTCCATTCAGTTATCTTTGTTCAGTATAGATGTGAGTGTGTTTATACATATGTGTGTATAGCCATATGTCAGCTGTACTGTGACTGAGATTCCTGTTCTGTCTATGAAGTTTGGAAAGTTTGCCTTTGTTACATGCCATGGCATGTACTTCAAGAAAAAGACATCAGCTAAAGCATCCCTATATCACCAGCAATGTTTCTGGGATCAGAAATGCTGCAGAGCGCTGACATCTCTTATTGTTCCTCCACCTGTTAAAACCACTTCACCCTCACTGCTGGTCTGAGCATGACTAAAAGTCTGGATAGACTTAGGAGAATTGACCAGATGAGTTATGTTATCAGCTGTGCAAAGCTCCCAAGGTACAAGCCTGAGACACAGGCCTTTGGACACAGGGCTGACTCAAGAAGGTAAACAAAATGGAGTGAAAATTAGTATATACCCAGAAGCAAATGTGCTGATATGTGCTGATAAAGTACTATCAGTGTGACACATCTGGCCTCATTTATTCCCTACTTTTCCCAAGTAAATTTGGGGATGGAGCTGGAATCTTTCCACAGCATAATGACATAGGACCAGAACTGAACAGTAATGAACTAAAAAAGTCTATGGGAAATCCAGTGAAAAATTCACTTTGCCTCAGCCCTAGTCTAGTATATTGTCCGGAAAGTCATCTGTCTGCCAACTTATTCCAGATTTATTTACCTTGCTCAAAAATATGGAACTTCATAAGACAGAAATCTGCCCCATCCACCGTATTGCATAGGGGATCTCTGAAGTATGAAGGTTTTCAGAATGGTAGACAACACATTTTTGAGGTGACCTCCATGCAACACAGAGTGCAGTTTCAACTCTTAATAACCATTTCTCAGATCAATTAGAAACTGTGTCTCGCCCAAGGAACCTTCTGAAAGCCAGTTAAAAAGGTGCCATTTTCTCCTGTGCTTCAGAAAGTCCATGTTCTACCACAAGAGTGAAGAGCCTGAGGCTTCTTCCCTTTCCGAACAAGTAGATTTGGGAAACCCCTCATGATGCAAAGAGCAGGTTCCTTGAGAAGTGGAAGTTTTGTTGTTAGATACTGTGAACATACAGCATGATAGTTCCGAATGTTTTCCTTTAATCTTATGACATAGAGTTATAAAGAGGAGAGAAAAAAAAATAGGCCAAATGTGATATCTTGTGCAGCTAACAAATCTCAAGCCTTGGTACACATCAAGAAAATACTTAATTTTCACAGTCTAGTCCATTCCTAGTACATTTTAGGCACTGGTAGTTTCAGGAAGAGAAGATGCTCCATAAATCCAAAGGCAAAATTTCACCTGTGTTTGCTTTTAAGACATGTACAACTGAGATGCAAGGACTGTGTACAAAATCTCCTGTACCAGTGTTTCATTTATATCTACACACACTAGCTAAGAAACTTAGCTAACTAAAGTGTCCACTTCCTTTTAGTATTACAAGTTGTAAACTTTCAACCCTTTTGGTGAAATGAAGTCTTCATCAAATGCATTCTAAAGAGTAGGTCTTCAATTTATAACTGCCTCTCATATCAAACCCACTAGGAGCATAAAAACAGCAATTATTTATAATAACTTTATTTGGTATAATTTCCATCTGTCTTTGAAAGCTCTTCCTGCTGTTTTCAGGCTGTGCATGTTAAACAGAAGTGCTTACACTTGACCTTGCTCTTGATCCACTCTTTCTACGCAGCAGTGCCTTTCTTCTTCTGAAAGATAGGTACAATTTGTGTCCACATAAATTATACTGTACTTGCTATTAACATTCTTTTATCTGGTAAATTACTTACACTGATTATGTTGAAGACTGTTCTATGAGCTGTTGATAATGCAGGTCTATGATTTGGATGTAATATGTCGTTCTTAATTTAGGACAAGGATGAAAGGAGATGGCAGCTTGCTATAACACATGCAAAAAATCAGGTTCTGGCCCCATGCAGTCAGGAAAGGATCCACAGCAGTATTTGGAACAGAAATGTGTTCAGACTCAGCATTCTGGCTAAATTCCAGCTTCAGTAATTATTCTGTCTAAATCTTCCAGCATTTCCAAAGGGGTGATTATGGTATTTTCATTTCTTTCCTGCCTCAGATTCATGGAGAACTTTGGCATAGGTAATGCCCATTCTGTACTGCATTGAAGAAGTAGCAAACAGGGAAAATTGTCCACACTTCCTTCTCTCAACAAATAGTTAAGACTGAGCTAAACTCATGTGACATTTGTCTTATCCAGTCAGCCACAAGACTAGAAATGCTACACTACTGATTGACCAAAAGACATGAAATCATACTCTGGACCAAGTGTGCTGTGCATTCAGGGCAAATGGGACGCATGAGTAGATTCGAATCCTGCAGGGCTGCACACTCTTAAGAAGGGAAAGAGGACACGAGGATTCTAGCCTTCCATTCATGCAATCCTATCTCTTAACAACAGGTTCCCATGAACTGATGATTTGGTAGTAAATAAATGGCAAAAAGTAGAAAGAACCCAAACATATTGCATTCTTGTCTGTTTCAGGACAGTGCTGAGGTCTTCCTTGATGATTTAAGAAACTGAAGATGAAGAATGCTGCTCTCGCAAATTTAGGCTGCTCTGAGAAACCATCACCAGAAGAGCCTCCTGCATTTCATTTGCTCAAAGATTATGGCTTCTCTTTGTCACTTACAAAATGATTGAGGATGTTCAAAGCAGATTTCTTCCATGATGTGCAAACATCTTCTTTTGTAAACTAAGATTTTATTTTCTAAGAGTAGGGTTTTTTTCCAAGTAATGTAAAAATGCCACAAATAATCAAAAAAGGGGTTTTTCAACTGTGTATTTCAGAAACATTTTTTGTTATGGTGGTAGTAATGAACACACATGTATATGCTCTCTAAGTGTTAATCTTGATCTTATAAAGCCACGACAAAAATAGTAATTGCTCTAAAAGACAAAATAACCCCCTTGCTCTTTTTAATGCAGTTCCACAAAGAGATGTAGCCCCAAAGCGCCAGTCTCATCATGTTGCTGCACAGATCTGGCAATCAACTATTCTTCAGTGTTTGGGTCCCAGGAGGCAGGAAACAGCTTTGCAGTGCTGAATTTTGTATTATTATTATTTTTAGAGTTTCAGTGTACTGCAGACATTTGCTTATATTCTTCTTAAATTTGCCCTGTGAATGAACTTGTTTAAAACTACATATGCATTTTATGAGGAAAAATTTTTAAAATATCTTGTCCTAGATGAAGTCGATGTAACATTCACAAGACACTGTGGACTGTACCCGCCTTGTTGCAGTTGCAGTCCTGCTATCCTGAAGACACTATTTTGCAAGAATTATTTGTTCTTATGGTTTATGTTATCATAATTCAATTTTATGCTGTACACAACTCTGTAGAGCACAAGGTTACACCCTTCCTCCCTTCTCAGATGTGTGGCCAGGACACCCCTCCTTGAATTCCGTTGGTTAAGCAGAACCAATAGGATTCAGTCCCTGTAGCTGATGGACCACTGCCGGTATTTCAACTAATTCTGTCACTCCCATTCAAGAGTTAAGGCAGACATTACCCAGTCTGTGCCCTCTTATCTATACCCAAAGCCTGTCCTGTGGTCTGGCACATTTTGTGGACTTACTCACTTTGTTAGAAAATCTGCTACTTACCGGCTCTCTTCTGAGAGCTGCATCTGGCTCCAGTAACTGAGCCAGAGCAATCTCTCACCATCTTCTATCTACATTTGTGATGTGTCTAAACCTTACTTGTGAGGGGTAAGAGTGCTTATTTATTAAGAAGGAATCAAAAGATGAGGTGTTGATTTACCATTTTTTCCTTATGCTTTTTTCGCAATGGCACAAACCAAAGTATTTTGCTTCCTGTGCAGACCAGTGCTGCATACAGATTCCCAGTTACAAAGAAAAGGCAAGAAGGGAGAAGCTGAAAGAAAGGTTTGACTCCTCATTAGCAGAGTTCTGCCCTTGCAAATAGAAATACTACCTTGGTCCCCTTCTGGTTCATGGAAAATATGATTGTTTGTGGTTCTAAACTAGGTTTATCAGAAGTGTACAGATAAAATTGTTTTGATGGAAAATTGGATACTTAAGTACATATTTTGAAGTTTATCCCACAGATAAAAATGAAGAGATGAAGTATTTTTCTAAGAGCTTTCAGAAAACAAAAAGAAAAATCAAACAGCTTTCAGTCACATTATCCAAGTTTCTGACAAAGGGAAAAAAAATTGTGTGAGGCAATTTTAGGTTTACTAAGATACTTCTGAGATAGCACAGCTGTTCCTGTGTCCCACACTGAGATTTTATTGCGAAGCCACAGTGTAATGGAGCAGATCTTTTAAATGGATTTTAAAAACGCCCTACTCCTCAAAATAAAAATAGGGGCAGTCTAGATAAGAAGAAGCTAATTTTGCTTCTTTATCAATTAATCTTTCAAGACTACATGACATAGGTATAGGTTTATTTTTGTGTGGTGATGCTGAAATCCTCACTGGGTTTGTTATATCACTTGTGATAGCATAATTAAGCATACAGTCTTAACAATAACAAAATCTTTTTTAAAATGTGTGCCCTAAATGTATTTTTAAACTATAAAAATGAATAGGTCAGCTCAGGCCACAGAACATATGGCAGGTAATCAATGGATGGTGAAGGTTAAATAAAAGTCTCCTGTGCTTGGTGTGACACACAGTTGAAGTACCTGCGCCGTCATATATTTCATGTAACAAAAAGTTGAGGCACTTTGGATCATCACGTCTTCAGTGAAACATTACTCTTGAAAAATATTCTGAGCTCAAGAACTACCTTTGCAGCTTATTAACTTCCATAGTTACTTTCCCCTCATCATTCTTTTAGAGGATAGTAATTGATATAAGATGCTGCCTAAAGACACAAATACTTTGCAAAGGATATATAGGTACATATTTTTATGAACATCCTCTTTGAACCATAACATCTGCTGGGGCTTTGAAGCATCCCAATGCCATTATCAGGTGTTACATTCAATCAGGCATCTCACTGTTTATCTCAGTCAGTGATTATTTATTTTTGGTTCAGAGACTTTGTGCTAAGATGGTTTAAATTTTAGTATCAACAGTGCAAATGAGTAGCTAAAGACAATAAAAATTTCCTTTCTGTCATAACTCAAAAATATTTCCACAGGCATTCATTATTTTCAATTGTTAAAGGGTTTGGTATGTAGCCTTTCCAATTCTTCATGAAACTAGATAACATTTACTTATTCCAGATGTTGCCTGCTATTAAAAATCAGAAACAAAGCAACATTATGAGATTATTATTTTATTTCTGCAACATCTTGCACTGTGTATTATGTTTGCCTCTCTTTGTTTCAAATAATGTAATTAGTTCTCTTAGATCATGTTGTAAGCCAAAACTGTAATAACTATGTAGTATTTTTATTACTACTACTGTCATAATTTAGTGTTAGTGCATGACCAAGATTCTGACTCAACACAAAGGCATATGCAAGAGGCAATAAACTGCACACAAACAGGAGAAAACCTATTAGTGTTGCAAAGGTTTCTGAGGTCTGCCTTCTTCAAATGACAAAGTTGTTGAACATATTCTTTGGTGCTACAACACACCTAGTCTTTTTTTTGTCCCATAGGACCACTCCTCCAGGCATCCATCATGACAGATTAGTCAGGTTTCAGAGCTGCAAAGCTTCACCCTAGTGGAAAAGTGAGATTGCACATGATTTGGCTACTGCTGAACACATCCCTCCTGTCACTAACTGGCTTAGCTCTCCCAGGTAGTTCAGTTCACAGTACTTAACATTGTTCTAAGTTTTCCAGAAGTGGTAACCAAGAGATACCATGAGTATATGTGCTGTATCTTCATTCTGGTGAAGAGATTTCAGAACCTCATCAGGCATTCTTTCAGTTTCCTATGGTTTTCCCCCAATTCATTTTCTTTGGTTACAAGCATTATGTAGTGTATCCGCTGCTTAGAAAAATAATCAGAAGAAAAAGAATCCATAATAACTGTATGTTGGTATTTAAAAGTCCTACCTTTTATAAGTATGAAACACTTAAAGTGAGCTTGCACAGGTATTGTTGGCTTTTGCTGTTATTCTCAGCCTAATGTAATCTAAAATAGCAGCAGTTCCTTGATCTCTTCTCATTGTAATCTGCTCTTCTGCCCAATTGCTCTCACCATTAAGGACATTTTTCTAATAGCAAGTCTAAATGTTTCCTCTCTTAGTTTCAGACCATTGCTCCGTATTCTACCAGAAAGTATTTATATTCTGTGATCATTTCTCCCTCGAGTCTCTGTGTTTTCTAGGCTGTATAAATATCAGAAGCAACCACACTGCAGGGTATCTGTGTGTGCTGTGGTACACCAGTCCTCTAGGTGGTTAGTATCATGCAGGGTGTAACACATGCTCCAAGGCAAGCACTGTTAGTGTTCCTAGGCTTTTCAGGCTCTTGCTTTCACTGAGTCCTCATAAATGCTTGCAATTTGAGGAGTAGAATTCTTTTTATGCTTGTTAGGAAAAAAAAAAGACAAATTCCCTTTCAAAGTTGCACAAAGAAAAAACCAACCGAACCAACCAAAATCTCAGCCTTTCTCTATTAGTCTAATAAAGCAAGACAAAAATGGCATCATCATTTGACCTCCAAATTCCCACAGTCTTAATGCAGCTCTATACAAGTTATGATGATGTTTAGTTACACAGAACACAGACTATTTTTTCTTAAAACTCCTGGGTTAGCTAATGTCAGGCAACTCTACTAGACTCTCCACACCTCTTCTTCCCAGCTAACATGCTAGTTCTAGTCTCCCAGGTTATGTGGATGGAATGCCCTCCTGCGTCCTGCCTCTGAATTCATTACTAAGTCTCAGGCATCCTTTCTGTCCTCAATGCCAGACCCCCCCCTACTCTCTCAGTCAGCGTCTCCCCAAGGCCTGACAGTCTAACCTTTCAGATCCTTACCCCTCTTCATTTTCTCTTTACCATCCTAGTCTAGGACTTCTTCTTTCTCCCTCTTATTCCACTGAGGCATTTTTTTCCTTTGTACATGAGAAGGATATGAAAGGGCAAGAGGGGATGTGCCTGATATCATTTTTGGTACCAAAGGAGCCAGGAAGAACATCTGTAGAAAGCTAGAGCATACTCACTGTAAACATGCCCTTCCACGAAGGCAGCAGCCAGCCTGACAACTCTGAGAAGAGCATATGAGGACAGACATTTTCTAGGAACTTGTAATATGGCCATATCTGGGCAGTTAATGTGCCATAATGACAAAAGAAACATCCCCGAAAGAAAATGCTGCAATGCCACATCGAGCCTCAAATCGCTGTTTCCCGCCATGAGAGCATAAGGACATCTTAGTGAAAGGATCCTACTCACAGTTAATATGGGCAAAGTGATGTGTTTTCCCTAATCCCATTTTTAGAAGCAACAGAAATGTTTTTGCAGTGAGCAAGCAAAAAAATCCCACCTCTTCACAATTCTCCATGGTGGAAATCTTCGATTAAAAGTTCTGCAAAATAGTACACAGCTGACAGTAGATTCTTTATACCACAGGGAGAGGCCATCCCTCACTAGAGACTAACTTAAAGAATTCTGTAATATTCTCATAATTTTTTAGGGCCAAATTCTTCTTATGTATTTTTCTGTATTCTATATTATTATAGAATGAATATATTTTTGCTTATATAATTATATCCTATGTAATTACATAGATTATTCTATATAATCTTTGGCAAAAAATAACACGAGAGTCCAAAAGAATTATTTCATATGTCCTCACTTGGAGGTGAGTGGAAAGTTTCATTTGGGCTGTCCTCCATTCCAGTATAGTGATCTTGCATGGAGAATTCCAGCTATAAGTACTGTATCTTTAAATAGGTGATGCTGTTTTCTAGGTTTCCTATCATACTTATTTAACACAGAAAGAAAACAGCAGCAATGGTAATCCATAGAGGTAAATATTTTAATATGCTGTCTTCTGAAACAAGTTTTTTTTTTTAATTATTTGCCAGCTAACTTTCCCCTAGATCACATCACTTAATTTCTCATTACTTTGTGCTTGAAGTTACATCCACTTGTACTGAATGAGGCAATTGTTCAGTGTGCCTGCAAAGTGGTCCATCATATTTTTATCTCGTCCTGTCTTACCTCCTCCATGATCTCTGTATTTCTGAGGTGAGTAGGGTCTCTTGTGCAGTTAGAAGGCTGATTTGAGGGGCATGGGACATGTTCAGATATCCATGATCTTTAATTTTTTCATTAATCTCTAAGGGAATAAACTTAACCTGCAGAGAATTTTCTCCCAATTCACTTCCTTTTCCAGTAAGTCACTGAGTGCTACATGGGTGGATAAAAAGCTTTGTCTTTCACCTGGGGGAGATGACTTGAGCACTGATCTGGTACTCAGTTGAGTGACATCCCAGTTACTTAGAAATTAGTCTAATCCTTCCTTTTCTTCCCTAGCACATAGTTCATGGATTAGACAAATGTATCTCTATGCATTCAGCACACAGAGATTTATCAGGTAGGAGGAAAAGGAAGGATATCAAATTCACTGTACCAGCCCACTATGTACTATCATCACCTAACATTTAGCAGCATGCAATGGGCAGATGAGCTGTATAAACCTCAACATATATAAATGACTGCACCTTGATAGGTATGTAAAGTATGCATGTATGTATGCTCTTGTATTTCCTTGAACATCTTGCAGAAAAGATATTAAGTTCTGATCTTTCTTCTTCCAGAGGCAAATCCCTCCTGCTTCAGCTTCAGTTTCCAGGAGATTGCTCAGGCACCAGACTGCTGAACCATCAATCTGAACACAGAAGGAAAAGTCCTTGTTCCCAGCAGAGCTTGATTTCTTTTACAGATGAAGTGCTGCTTCTCTTGACTTCTTTGGGGCAGTTTTACCTCCTTTCCAATTTTACTATCTTCAGCAAAAACTGCCTATCACAGCAGATGTTTATGGATTTGTGCTAATGACCCCCTTGGCAGCTTTCTGCAGCCTTGGAAATTGTCAGCAAGGAACCATTGAAGTCCTGACCAAAAATCAGATGACTGGATAGTAAACATTTAGATACAGAACAAGATTGTTGGAAGCTAAAAAAGAAAAAAGAATACCCAGAATCAGGGGTTCAAATATGCCAAGCAGCAATCACCAGCCCAGCCTGACCATCAGCAGCATAGATCAGGAAGCACCTGTGCTGGAGGAGCTGCCAGGAAGCAGAGTCCTGACAACTGGGATACTTACTCATCAACACCATCCACCTGTGCCTTCTAAGTTTTGTGTACTTTTCTGAACAGGTAATAGGTCCAAAGAACTGATGAAGGTAGAGGATCACAGGACCAGTCCTTTCAAAGCTGTTACGTGAGGCAGATGTAAGTTTGTATTCAATAGACATTTAAAGTCAATCCAGCTTAATTAATACCTTGACTAGAAATTCAAGCTTGAGATTCTTGGGAGACATCAGAGTTTTGGCAAAAGAGCAGGAAGTAGTCAATAGGATTGAGTCTAGCCATTGGAGAATATTATCTCTTCAAATAAAGCTAATATTTGTTTATACTGAATCCATGTTTCAGTTTAGTCCTCTATCTCCCCTGAATATAGATAGTATAAAATATGTGAATAGTTAGGGGTAATGGTAGGGTCTTTGGGAGAGGGATATTGTTTTTTCCCTAGGGTTATAATTAACTAAGGACCTAGCCAAATGAAGAACGCATAGGAATATTGTAAACTGTTAATCTGTCTTTGTCTTCCCTAATTAAAAATTAATACTTTGACCCCTTGTTGAAAACAATGTTTGAGTGTTGCAACATTATGATGTAATGGTCTAAGCTGTTACTATCCAACAGTTCATTAAAATAATTTAAAAACCCCCATGAATGGCACCACATTCCCCTTCCTAATTGGCAGCAGAGGAAGCTCTGAATTCTTCCCTGCAAAACCAGCTGTGGCAGTTCAGGTTATTGTCACCCAGCACTTTCCTCAGCTACATGTGGCCTTCAGTCCTTTGCATAAAACACACTGGAAAATACACACATAAAAACTGCATATAGTTTATGTATATGTAATACTGGATGAGAAAAAGAGCTGCTCCAGCCATCACCTTGTGTACGGTTCACTTTCCTAAAAACAGACAAGTGGTGCCTAAGATTGCCAAGACCTCTACCTGGGCCCAGCAAACACGGTGCAGGACTAGGAGAGGTCTAAACTTTGCTGAAGTGGTGGGCCAAAGGTATTAGGTGGGATACCTGAGGGAATCTCAGATGCCACTAAATTTATATGTATGGGACACAGAATCAAGCCTCTCATGTACTAGTAAAATGCCACTTCTTGTCCTCTTGGCCAGAAGGACGAATCAACACAAACATGTTCATTACCTCTTGGACTGACCACAGCCAGATCAGATTTTTCCATCTGGGTTCTTCAGGTGCCAGCATTCAAAAAAAAGTTATTGTGACTTCAATCTGTTATTTAACATTTCTTGATGCTTCTTGTTCTTCTTAGTTTAGACAATCCTAGTATGTGTAAGGAAATGGACAGACTACTGTGTAAGGCTCTTACTTGAGAGATGACCAGAGGAACCAGACAAACCTTCCTCAGTAGCCTCCTGATTATTTGGAACTTAGCTTTATCATTTAACTTTGCCCCTCGTAAACTAGAGGTTTTGTCATTGAGCTACTGTTGGTTCATATATGTTTTAATTATTGATGAGATTTCTTTTATCCTTTGGTCTGAAAAGTTGACATGTTGGTTTTTTTTCTTACCCTTAGTAAGATTTTAATGGATTTCTCCCAATCTAGCTATGTCAATATAAGAAACCAAAAGCTTCTTAGAAATTTTCTTTCTTTTCTTTCAGTGTTTACTGACCTATGACAGCTGGACATAGAATTCCCTGTTTTTCCCTAAGTAAACTCCTATTGCAAAAGAAACATTTTGACAGGAAGAATACCCACACTAGAGATGAATGGTTATCTACGAACATAGAAGCTTGCAAAAAGAAAATTGTCAAATTATTCATCGACTCGCACAACGGAGTCGGTAACTGAATATGGTTTTCTCTAATTCCCTAATGGACTTTTAAGAAAAGATCTGTTCTAGCACATAATGCATGTAAGTAGTTGTTTTTAAAGCAATCTGCATAAATTACTGGTAAGGTAGTTAGAGAAACAATAGGACTTTTTTGCAATGCCAAATTATTTCCAACGAACAACCTCAGTTTGTACCTGCACAACAAAAACTGCAACAACACGTAAAAGTAGTATTTTAACTGCATAGATTAGATTAATTTCACAAAATTTTAGGTTCATGCAAATTCCACTTACCACTTGGAATAGATTTATATTGCCATGGAAAAGCATTACAGAAAGAAATAGTTCTGGAGTAGTGTAATGAGATGTAGGGACCAAACACCATAATACAATAAAAAAAAAAGAGTTTAATAGAGGATGATATGCTTTCTATTCAAACTCTAAAGAGAGTTCCCATAAGGACTGCATGAGCTACTGAAGTATTACTGACATCTTACAGGAGTTTCAGCTGCATATGTGGTCAGCAATGACAAGGACATGGGTATATCTAGAGCTCTTCACATACTGTTGGTCATTAATTAACTTAGGGCAGGATTGTTAAGTCCGGTATTGTAGATGCCTTTGCTCACCTAGTTGAGCCAAGACCACACAGGTGCCAAACATCAGTCACTGCACCCAATTAGTACCTGTTTCCCACAACTGAAGCTGAGCTGAGATTTAGCTGTTTACACCTCATACTTCTAGATTTAAGCAAAATATGTCCTATGCTGTTGTACATCTTCCACGTGTGGTTTTCTGGAGAAAGAGGTGAGTAATGGGAACAGCCCAATTCATGGTCCTGCTCCTACTGCTGGGCTGCCCTCTGTTACTTTTCCTTGGTTTGTATGAAGGAATCATTGTCTCAGCAACAATACCATTAGACCCAGGGGAAAACACCTCAAAAGCCAAATAATTAAAATGGATCCTGATTCCATGCAGAGTCACCTAAATAAAGTGTGATTCTCAGTAATGCTTAACACCAATGGCTCCATGTGCCTCCTGAAGAATGCTGAAATATCCAGCTGTGGAAGTTTTGTCCTATGTCCTTCTGGTCTGCGGAATGAGGAAACATAGTTTTGTGACCTATTTATAATGCTTAATTCTCTAATTACATCATCCCTTTCCCAAGAAATGGATAGCTACATCCCATACAACCAGTTTTACCAAAACTCTCATTTTAATAAGCTTGTATCTCAGAAAAAGAAGCTGCCTTCTTTTTTTTCCAAATTATCCTGAAGACTGTTAGACTGTAGCATCCTGACAGCCTCTGAGACTTCCTCAGCAGTTCTTGTTGATTTTCCCCAATGACTTCAGTGGGAGTTTTGGATTTTTCTAAATTAACTGTAAACATTCAGGAAAAAGACCTTGACATTCTTGTGTGTGGCTCAGATGAAGCCATCTGCTCAACATGCAGCCATAAGTTAAAAATGAACATAAAACCACCACCAACAAAACCACAGTGTTTTAGGAAGTATTAAGAGATGGAATAGGAGACACGTTCTAGAAGACACCCATCATATGATCCTACAAATCAGTAGTTGCCCTTCAATGTTGATCCTGCTTACTGTCTGTCAGCACTTCTCACAAAACAGGTCAAAAATACAATAAACTGGAAGGACTTACAGGCAAGTGATCAGATGCCAGGAGAGATTAGGTTTATTTATGAGGCAGATGAATATGAGGTGACACGATGTAATTATCATAATATCATTATGTCAGTTACTCCTTATTACTAAGCTGCAATACAAGATTGAGGAGACACCCTATGAAATAAAAAGAAAAAAGTAAGATGACTGGCCTTGTCCCTGTGCTAATTCCTTTGGCAGGTACCTCAGGAGGTTTCCATACCCCTAACACAGAGGTCATATTCAAGTGAAAAAGCCTATAGTCAACTGGACTACCTGTAAATTTCCATGTGCACATAAGAATATCCAATAAAAAAAAGGACTGCAAACAGCAGTTATGGTTGGAATATATGGTTTAGGAGGTCTTGCTTGTTAATTTGCTTGCTGAAATCTGTCTCAGGTAACTAAAATTCAGCTGTGACATGATGATATGGGAAGTGACTCCCAGAGCATGTATTTTTTTTCCTTCTTTTCATCCTTGAATGACGTTTTTAGTATGCATCTTTCCTCTGAATCTTACTTTAAGAATTAAATAAAGGTAACACATAAAGAAATAGAACCACTGTGTTACAGGATGTTTTAATTCCATATTTTGCTGCTTCATCATGAAGCATTCTAAGAGGATCGTTTTTTATTTATTCATTTATGTGTTCCTGAAAATACAGAAATCTCAATTTCACTGATCCTGTGTAAACATACTTGCTTCATCAGGAGTTAAAATCTGTCCATATGCCTCTTGCCTTGTACCCAAAGTCTGGCTGAGTAGTGAACTGCACAAGGAGAAAACCAATATATTGAAATATCTGTTTCACAGCCATGAACATCTGTCTCCTCTTCAAAAGTAACATAGTGTAATCTGGATATATATTCCCAGAGTGGAACTTTGGTAATTCAGATTAGAAGCAATTCTTGATGTTTTAAGGAGCCTCTTTATTACAAAAACAATTTCACAACCCACCAGCACAGTACATAGAAAGGGAGAAGTAGAAGTTTATTTAGCGAGAAGGCTCCTGACAGATGCCAGCACAACTGGGGCAGCTAAATTGGCTTGTATCAATAACTCTTTCAGCCAGCTTGTAAAAAATCCTTCTGGGTCTAAGCCCTCAGCTATGCCCTAAGCACATTCAGGCACACCAATCACTCCAACACTTCGTGTGTGGCTTAACTGTACTAGTTCATCCACTTTTTTCCCCAAAAGCTTTATCTTTCATAACTGCTGTTCATTATTGCTTTATCTCCTGTATACTGAGTATTGAGATCAGAAAATATTTTTGATTTCAATCCTGTACCCTGTGGAGTTCGGTCAGTTTTGAACAATGTATTGATTAATCTTATTTTTTCCCTTGGGCTGAGTTGTTCAGCACCATCATAGATGTATCTCTGGCTTTTAATAAAAGAACTGCAAGTTTAATATTTTTGCATGTGGACAGGAATGCCTTAAGCTTTCTGATTAGCAGTGAAGTCTCTAACTTGCCTCATAATATATTACTTAAATGCCAGTTTAGAAACTGTAGGGAAAATCCCAAAACGGCCCACCCCAAGACTAATCATCTCACTGAAATGTGCGAATACATTAATAGTATTTTTCCTATCTCAATGACCCAAACAAATCTATACTTCAAGGAGGCCACAAAACTGAGGCAGACAGAGAACAGAGGACACAGAAGACAAACAAAGAAGCAACTCATTGGAGCTTTTTGTCCTTCTTTCCTCTCATACAGGATCAAGGCATGGAGAGTGGAGCTTCTCTCTGCCACCAGTGGGTGGGCTCCGGTGATTTTGCCAGCTCAGTGGCTCTAAGATAAAAGTGGGAAGACGTGAAGAAAGACAGTTTGGCAGCCCACAGTTATGTGGAAGAGGACACAGCAAAAAAAGAGACAGGGCTGCACGGGGACAAAGAGGAAATTCTGAAACAGTCTAGAGTAGGTAAAGGTGAGCAAATAATAGCCACAAAAATGAAGAAGTAAAAAGCCTTATTAGGAAAGAAGGAAAATAGTAATTGAAGCAAAGTTGTGTTTGTATTTTCAGTAATGTTTAAATGTGACGTGACTCAAACAAAAGCAGAAAACTTTGACCATGGGTAAATGTAGACAAGTCTAAAAATGAAGTAAATAATTACAGTTCAAAAACAAGCACATAGAAAATGCAATAGCAGAATAATTACAATGCTTTTGGCTATTTTCTCTGAGCAGAACTGCTGTTTTATTGTCAGTCAGGATAACTTCAAAAATGGAAACTCTTTTCTCCACATCACAATAATTAGATGTATTTATTTCTTGAATGAGCAAAGACCCGGTGACTTAGGAAAAAAATAGCAAAGAAGTAAATGAGACTCATAAGGAGTATAACCTAATGTGCTTCATTTGGCACATATTTTAAATTTGAAACCATCATGTTTACATTTTAAAAACTATCTTTATGCAAGCACCTCACTCCAGTTTGCAGTTCTGTCATAATTGAAAGAGAATTCAACCTGATTAGGACAAAAAAAGGTGATCTAGGAAATGGTTCTGATGATTTATCAAGTCGTTGACTTCCCTTGAAGACAGCACAAAAGTAAGGCCACAAGTAAGTGGATGGAGATACTGAGCCCTTCTATTTTTTAGAAACAAGAAGCACAGAGTTCTGAGATGACAGCCTAACTTAACATGGGGTCCTATTCTTCGCAGGCTTTCTTGTAAGTGACAAGAGCTTAATTATGCTTTTTGATGCAATCATATCTTTAAGCTCAAATGCATGAAAAGTAATTTTGTTGCTCTAGTCGACTTTGGTCATGCATCTTTTGGCTGAGGCAGTTCACTATCAGCTTATGAGCCTGTGTCTGGATCATCTCTGTCTCTCTCTGAAGATCATGGTTTTGGTCCTTCTTCCAGGTATTAAAAATTCAAAACCCCAGTTTAACTGCAAATAGCACCACACAGTGCTGTAAACAGTGCATAAACATACCTCACTTCATGATTGCATTTCCAGTGCAACTGGTTAGCTCACAAAAGCTGTATGTAGTCAAACAGGGCAAGGCCTTGCAAATTAAAGGCAATGTTTTGATCTATGGGGTATGGACTTGGAAAGATAAACTTGATTTGAAGTCAGCTGAAATGTTAAAATACTCTGAAAGATTAGATCCATTGCCCTGAAATGAATAATAATTATAATAATAATAAAAATTATTAAAATATTAATTTTTCAGGATCTCTGACAGCTTCTCATATGGAAGTGTGTAAGCTAAAATGCACATATTTTTTCAGTTAGAATAAACTAAAAATTTAGAGTGAAATCTCAGTTGTTTTTAGTTCTTTTCTTATGCAAACTGGTCAGCTATCTGAAAGGCAAAAAGAGTTGCCACTAAAAAAAAATACCACAGCTGATACCTGGGACCTCTGCACTCACAAGTTAGATAATAGCCAAATACAAAAAAAAAAAAATGAAACAAATATGATTTTGTGTGATAGTTCAAGAATATTTGAAGGAAAGTAGGGTTGAATAATGTAGAGAATATGGCAAAACAAAAGACACTGCATCCTTTGAAGGGAAATAAAATAAGATGGGGAAAAGAGAACTAGGGTCAATATGAAACAATGAGAAACAAATCATGATAATTCCTAAAACTACAAACAAAGAGTATTAGACAAATAAAATCTTCTCTGATCAGTACTACTGGTAAAGAAGTCACACTAAATAAAGAGAGGCTATGGTCAAAGACAGACAGTTGAAAAGTCTATACAAGTCTCAATGTTCTAGCCCTACTGAATGTCCTAAGTGATTGAGGTACCTATGACTAAATAGGAATTTTTTCCATATTATTGTTGTGATTACCACCTCTGTTGCTGCCACCCCACTGAAAAAAAAAGAAAAAATAAGAAAAAAATAAGCAAAAAAAGAAATAAAAAGAACATTCCTGGCTGTTTTTGCACTTGCACTGGAAATAGCTACTTTAGAGTAGCCCAGTAAATTTGTTTCAGAGAGATGGAACAGCCGTGCAGACATCAAGTATCTTAGAAAGTCAAATGGATGCATATCTACATTACAGACAAACCTATCCATGTGTATTTTTTTAAATACTAAGAGTTGACTGATGGCTCTTAGTCCAGGATCTGTATCCTTCTCTAAATGGTTAGGCCCACCCCCATTTTAGGAGTGCTGTGAAGGCCAACAGTGGGACTCAGAGCTGTTGAAGCTACACCTAAACCCCACTTGCTTCCACACACCCACCTTGCCTTGCAGGCCTCCCCACCTATCTTATCCCAGCAGCCCCACAGATGAGAGAGGGAAAAGTCCCTTAACAGCTAAGTTGTCCCTCTTGCACATGCACAGGATTAGCCTCCCTGCCAATTTAGCTATTATCTGTCTAATCCTCCTTTTTGAATAATCTCCTTCATGCCATGTATCTAAGTCCTATCTGAGCCACCTAATCAGGCTAAAGCCATAACAAGTTTGCTCAGAAGATCCAGTTGGAAGTTCTGCAACTGGAGTGAATCTTGGTTTAAGGGACTGACTTCTCCTGGACTAGTGTGAGTGGAGGCAAGGGAGTGAGACATTCCAGTATAAGGGCAGGTGTGAGGTTTGAGTATAGTGTCAGATCTTAGGGGGGATGTGAGCGACAGGCAAGGATTAGGGAGAGATGTGGCAGGTAAACATAGAATAGGCATGAATCAGATCTATGGGGAGGTTGAGGAGTGGAAGGCCAGAAAAGTAGGAGAAAAGTGAGAGGTGGGCTTAAACAATTAACATTCACATTAGCATTAAAATTATGATATTAAATCCACAACTAGATCAGGGACTAAATGGAAAAATCCTCCTTTTACTTACTTTTCATGTGCTTTAGCTTTATAGTGTTAAATTACTAGAGTGCATTTGGTGCTGAAAGCAGGTGGTATTTATGGGTGGTCACCCCCTTGAGGTGCTGATGGGTGCTGCTCTTGGCATTTTTGATCCAAGCACATATGCTCAAATGTATGTTTAGGCCTTTCACTGAGCCTCTAAAGCAAACCATAGGCTTTACTTCAGTTCAAGTGCTGTAAAAGTCCAGTGAGTTTGTGAGACACTTCTATTTTAGCACACCTGCCTTCCCGTGAGAACTCAACAGCACAATAGTTTGCCCCCTCCCCTATCAAGATAGTAAATCAGTAAAATTTCCTCGTATCATGGGACATCTCTGGGACTCCTTATGCTTCCAAGCACATGAGTTATTTCTGAGAACAGAGCACAGCCCTTTGCACTCCTTTGACCACATTCTGACAGCTAAGGTCCAGCAGTGTACATGAACAAGCTAGATTTTTGTTACATAAAATAAAGGCTGCCATACTTTTTATTGGACTAGGATATCAGATTCCTAAGAGAAGTTATAATAGAATCAAGTTACAATGTCAGTGTGATAAAAAGTATCACATCATTGCTCTGTCCTTTTTACCTTATTCATTCACAGATTGAAGTTTCCTGGATTCCTGTCAAAAGAATTAGTCTTTTAAGAATAGAAAAGACCAATGCCATCTTTATACAGTTTGGGAATTCATCTCAGTAGCCCAGAGATTAACAATATCAGCGATAATTGAGTCAAAGGCGTCTATGGAGTACACTAACAACAAAATAGACCATGGAACAAAAGATGAGTAATTCAACAGTGCACAACTGCTGAATAATCATTTTAACCTTACCAAGGGTCAGGACGGCAAATAAAATAAATAAAAAATGAATGAGTTTAAAGAAGGGATGACGGAAAGAACAACAATGTACTCAGAGGGAGCTAGGCAGTTTTGAAGAAAAATGTGTGCAGAACAGAAATTGTGCAGCTGTTAACAGGAAGGAAAAATCAATTTTACACCACATAAAAGGATACATTTACATCATTATGATTATGTTGGGAAAGGATTAGAATTTCACTTTCCTCAAAGCATTCTTGCAATGTGTCATATGATTCTTCCTTATCTGATGATCACGATGATGCATAAAGAATAGCACCTCTCAAGCATCACTTTATTCAGTAACAGACCACCTTGTGTCCCTGAGCTCCCTGACTGCCAGATCTCATGTCTTTGTATTCCATAGGTAAGTTTAATTAAACCAGCAGAAGTGGAGTTATAATGGTGCACAAACCATGGTAGTAACTAAAGGGGAAAGAAAGGGTGGGGGAGGAGAGTTGAAAATGTGCACAAATTCAGGAGCTCAGTAGGATTAGATAGGCAAATCGATTCTAAAACTGGCATAAACAAGGCATACAGAAGAAAGCATAACCCAGACAGCTGAATTCAGATGTTGTTGGCATAGGAAAACACAAGTCATCATTGTAGAAAATACAGGTGTTTCAGAAATGGGGTAGTTAAACAGTTATTTGCTCTTTCTTTAAATACAGTTTTAAAATCTATCAGTGTGATTTGAGTACAGGTAAAAAATACGCTTGCACATGTGCAAGAACGGGGTTGACCAATTTCCATAAGTAAATCTATTCCATCTGTCCAGAATGAATATTTTCATTTCATCCAATTTCAACCTTTTTTAAAATTCCCAACTACTTCATCTAGCAGGGAGCAACAGCAATGTGAATTATGCCTCTAAAGCAAACTAACCCAGACCCAGGGAGACTTAGAGGTGACAGGTATGAGTTTCTCCCAACATCCTGCTCCCCGCTTCTCAGCTATGTATGTGGTCACTATTTTAAAGTGTATTTAGCACCATATAAAACCAAATGCAACTACAGGCTCAGTTACAGTCCATTCCACGTGGGAAGAAGATCTACAGGAGTGGAAAGCCTTGCTCTCCATCAGTGGTATTTCCTGATTAGTTTCAAATACTGTCAGAAAGTCAGAAATCAGCCTAGAGGCAGTTAACAGCAATGAGCTGTGTGTTGGAAGAAATGCCTTCACCTCCTGCCCAAAAATGGGCCATTCCAACTTATAGGGATAGATATTCCTTAACGTTTGCTTCGCTGCCTCAGATCTCCTTTACTGCCCTGTTCTCTAGGACAGATGCAAGCCTTCCTCATCACCTTCTTACCCTACCTGTGCAGACACTAGGAACTGCAGAAGCTCAAAACAGTTCAGAAACAGTTCTGGCTGTGTTTGTACCCTGGCTGAATGAATGAGGGAAGAGAGCATTTATTAGAGCTGCCGGTGGCCTCAGAAAGCTGCTGTGTTGAGCATATGCAGAAGGTCATGAGGCTCTGTTTCAACTACGGCTTTGGGGCAGACCTACCTCCTCCTAAGTCTCGTCCCCACCCCAGCTCAGGAAAGCTAATTTTTATTTGAATAAAAGCTTTTATTTGAACAACAACCTTTTAAGTAGAAAAATACCCTTAAATGAGCTTGAAGGAACAAAATCAGCTGTGTTACATTCAATTCTCTACCTACAGCAGCCTTTTAGGTGCGACCATCATCCCAGACAGTTCACTAACTGAGAAGCAGAAAGGTCTGCTGAGTTTCGCACACCCCTATGACATTTTTTCCATCACCCTCAGGCATGGCTGTCTGCTTTCAAGCCTTTCATTCAGCCTTTTAGTCTGTGAAAGATACAAACTGAGCAGATCTGCAAAGGCTCTGCTGGACTCCACTGGTCTGCCCATCCTCTGTCTCTCCCTGGTTGTGTTCAGTCATGTTTCAAGAATTTTCCTCTGTAAGTCCATCCAGCTTCTTCAAAGAAAATAAAGACAAATTACAACACATCCATCAAATACTACAGTTGAAGCAACAATTGAGCCTCCAGTAGGGCTGAAAGGCCAATTTTATGATATCAGAACGCAGGCAATGAGTCCTGAAGTGATGGTGATTATCCTAGATAAGAGCTTTGTTTAGCTGAGATACACCTTATATATTAAGAATGGGCCCAGGTAATTTGTTACTGTAGTACTGTAACTTGGAATAGGACAACATTTATAGCAGTCAGTGGAGCAATTATAGCTTTTAAGTTTGACAATGAGGAAAAAACAGGGCTGATAATTAAAAATGAGTGATTTTCAGAGCTTGAAATACTGAAGACAAGGAATAAATTGTAAGTAAGATTTGTCTGGAGGCATATGATCAAAATCAAACAGTTAATGAAAAGCCTGCAGTCTGCACAAAATATATATGCACATATATATTATATATGCAATACAATATGTGTATTACCTCTGTCTTGTATTCTTTGAAAACATTATATACAAACAGATTTTTTACTAAATGCACAACAGTCCAGTTAGCTCTGTCACTCTACACCTTCCTTCCTTCCTTCCTTCCTTCCTTCCTTCCTTCCTTCCTTCCTTCCTTCCTTCCTTCCTTCCTTCCTTCCTTCCTTCCTTCCTTCCTTCCTTCCTTCCTTCCTTCCTTCCTTCCTTCCTTCCTTCCTTCCTTCCTTCCTTCCTTCCTTCCTTCCTTCCTTCCTTCCTTCCTTCCTTCCTTCCTTCCTTCCTTCCTTCCTTCCTTCCTTCCTTCCTTCCTTCCTTCCTTCCTTCCTTCCTTCCTTCCTTCCTTCCTTCCTTCCTTCCTTCCTTCCTTCCTTCCTTCCTTCCTTCCTTCCTTCCTTCCTTCCTTCCTTCCTTCCTTCCTTCCTTCCTTCCTTCCTTCCTTCCTTCCTTCCTTCCTTCCTTCCTTCCTTCCTTCCTTCCTTCCTTCCTTCCTTCCTTCCTTCCTTCCTTCCTTCCTTCCTTCCTTCCTTCCTTCCTTCCTTCCTTCCTTCCTTCCTTCCTTCCTTCCTTCCTTCCTTCCTTCCTTCCTTCCTTCCTTCCCTTCCTTCCTTCCTTCCTTCCTTCCTTCCTTCCTTCCTTCCTTCCTTCCTTCCTTCCTTCCTTCCTTCCTTCCTTCCTTCCTTCCTTCCTTCCTTCCTTCCTTCCTTCCTTCCTTCCTTCCTTCCTTCCTTCCTTCCTTCCTTCCTTCCTTCCTTCCTTCCTTCCTTCCTTCCTTCCTTCCTTCCTTCCTTCCTTCCTTCCTTCCTTCCTTCCTTCCTTCCTTCCTTCCTTCCTTCCTTCCTTCCTTCCTTCCTTCCTTCCTTCCTTCCTTCCTTCCTTCCTTCCTTCCTTCCTTCCTTCCTTCCTTCCTTCCTTCCTTCCTTCCTTCCTTCCTTCCTTCCTTCCTTCCTTCCTTCCTTCCTTCCTTCCTTCCTTCCTTCCTTCCTTCCTTCCTTCCTTCCTTCCTTCCTTCCTTCCTTCCTTCCTTCCTTCCTTCCTTCCTTCCTTCCTTCCTTCCTTCCTTCCTTCCTTCCTTCCTTCCTTCCTTCCTTCCTTCCTTCCTTCCTTCCTTCCTTCCTTCCTTCCTTCCTTCCTTCCTTCCTTCCTTCCTTCCTTCCTTCCCTCCTTCCCTCCCTGCCTGCCTGCCTGCCTGCCTGCCTGCCTGCCTGCCTCCCTCCCTCCCTCCCTCCCTCCCTCCCTGCCTTCCTGCCTTCCTGCCTTCCTGCCTGCCTTCCTGCCTTCCTGCCTTCCTTCCTGCCTTCCTGCCTGCCTTCCTGCCTGCCTTCCTGCCTGCCTTCCTTCCTTCCTTCCTTCCTTCCTTCCTTCCTTCCTTCCTTCCTTCCTTCCTTCCCTCCTTCCCTCCCTGCCTGCCTGCCTGCCTGCCTGCCTGCCTGCCTGCCTGCCTTCCTCCCTCCCTCCCTCCCTCCCTCCCTGCCTTCCTGCCTTCCTGCCTTCCTGCCTGCCTTCCTGCCTTCCTGCCTTCCTTCCTGCCTTCCTGCCTTCCTGCCTTCCTTCCTGCCTGCCTTCCTTCCTGCCTTCCTTCCTGCCTTCCTTCCTTCCTGCCTTCCTTCCTTCCTTCCTTCCTCCCTCCCTCCCTCCCTCCCTCCCTTCCTTCCTTCCTTCCTTCCTTCCTTCCTTCCTTCCTTCCTTCCTTCCTTCCTTCCTTCCTTCCTTCCTTCCTTCCTTCCTTCCTTCCTTCCTTCCTTCCTTCCTTCCTTCCTTCCTTCCTTCCTTCCTTCCTTCCTTCCTTCGCCTGAGCAAGGTTCTTGTCTTCTGCTCACTTACTCCTGTGCTGTGGTAAGGCTGCCTACATCACTTTATGCCAGGTATTGCCTCCAGCTTTTGCTGCAACTTAAAACAACCTTTTCTGGTCATTTTGGTAGCAATGTTTTAGTAAGTGACTAAAATCTCCAAATTATTCTGAGAGGAAAAAACCTGCTGTCCCAGTTCCTACATATTAACCACAAAATAACTCATGGAGGACTATATAATGTGGTTATATCACTCTGGGAGAAATACAAACTTCAGGCTGGGGCACAAGCTAGTGGGAGTTTGGTTTTAGAACAGAGAATCATCTACCGAGTACATGGTCATTTTAGTGGCTGTGCCCTACTTATGGGTGTACATGGAAAGAAAAAAATGGAGACAAATATACCCTATTCAACCAAAGCTAAGAATTTAAAGGAGTACAATATCTGACATCTTAACATATAAAACCAGCAATGTGATGGGTGTTTGTGATTTCTCTGAATGCTTTCACTTACATTACAACTAGTTATTCAGTAATACATCCTGTGAACAGAACACTACAACTTGCCAGTGTACAAAATAGCATGGACAGAAGCCAATTATAAGAATAATGATAGCAGAAGTCAAATACAAGCTGAGAAAAGCTTACCTCAAGTTAATGAACTGGCGTATAGATGAGTTAAAAACAAAGCACAAAAAATCCATATTGAAATCACTGGCAGAGTTTCAGCTCTACTGTAATGCTCTAATCATGAAAACTATAGTACATCAACTTTAAGTGCTCAGGAGAACAGTCAAATCTCTGTCTTGCAGTGGAGAAACCGGGGCTTTTTTCTGTTTTCTGATACCCTGTTAGGGTCTTGCTTTTACTGGGTGCTTTGTTCAGCAATCAGGTATGGTATGGCTCAAGGATCCTAACCCAGTGGGCAAGTTCTAACCTTTGTAGACCGTGAATGGCATATCAACACAGATTCTAAAGCTGTGGCATGATTGCAGCAGCTGAAATATGGTTTTGGCTCTTATTTAATTACCCAAAGTTTTCCTTTGCTTCTGTGGCCCAAGACAATTATAATAAGGTAATTCATTTGAAGCATTTGAGTGAAACTTTACATTTTAACATTCTCCATAAAAATCAATGCTAAGAAATGTGTTTCTATATCTCAAGCCTCTGAAGATTTAACCCCAGCAGCAGTCAAGAGGTTTGACTGGCAGTCACCTCCTCAGAAACTGCAGAAGAATCCTCAATGCTCAGCCAGGCAGCATCCCATTGCTATCACAAAACCAGGAGCTTGAAAAGCAGATGACTCAGAGGAATTGGCATAACAATCTTTCAATTCCATATTTTAGTGTAGTGTTGCTAGGTTCTGGGTTTTGTTTTCATTTGAATAGTCATTATAATGACTTGAAGTAGGGTTTAAATCTTGAAGGAATTTTCTCTAAAAAATGAGCAACATTTTACAGGACAGGTTCCTCAAAAGGAATTTGAAATGAAAACTGAGAATAGTAATCTCACTAAACTACAGGAAAAGCCAAAGAAGATTTCTAGGCATTTTTGCAATGTATTATTCTCCCAAAAGAATATATAGTGGAGGCAGGTTTTTTCAAGAACATGGTAGAATGTTTAGCCCATTTAAAATGCAGATAACCGAACTTCTTAGAATAAATATTTCCATATTTTAGCAATGGAAATGAGAAATACAGACCAAATGCTGAATCCGTTGTGATTCCTAATTCAAATCTGTCGAATTTTATGCGTTTCAAGTTTTGAGAGTGTTTTCTTTAAGTTACAGTTCTGAATCCAATACCCTGTGTTCAGGGTAGTGAATTGTTAAATTAAACTGTCTATTGACATTTTTTAGGCAAAAATGGAAGATAAATTGATTTTCTTGGATGCTGGTATTCTGTAAGATTGAACATCCCCAAAGAGATTTTGAATGGAGCCTGTTGTCTTACTAATTTGCACACCATACTACTTTTTCCCTTGATTAAAACCTTAGCAAGGAACTGCTCAAACCTTGGGAGTTGCTAGGCATAACTGAAGGCCAGCATGTGCCAAATATGCCACAGCATGGTGTCTTTAGCTGTCATCCAGCATACTGTGTGTTAGCAATTGGCAAGCCTCTTGTCCCTCTGCCTCCCAGGACTTTTTGTTATTGAATTGCTACATAGTGTATCTTAGCCTAATTGAACTCATTACTTAAGGGACTACTCTGTCTACATAAGTATTCAGGAAATATTATTCCTGAATAACCATGAATAACATTCTTATGCTGGAACAAGAGTGGGCTAGATAACATACCTAGATAAAATAATGAATAAGCAGGTGCTAAAAGATGTTCTGGCAGCTTCACTGAGTCCAGAGAACCCCCTCAGAAAATCTATAAGGAGAGATTCTCTTTTCGCACATGACAGCTTGTGGAAGAAGCCCAGCTTCCCAGGAGCATGAGATGGGACCTATGAAATCACATAAGTTGGGTCAAATTTCTAATGGCAAGAGAGAAAGATGCTGAATGGAGCACTCTTTTAAAGAGTCCATTCCAGATACTTTAAAAGTATGACTACATAAAGGCAGGATAGCAAATTACTCCATCTAAAAGTGCACTTTGCTCCTCAGGAGAGAAATGTATGTCTTCATAGGCTTTGATGGTCTCCTCGAGCTGACCAGGACCAGGGCAGGCAGCCAGGAACTGCCCCATCAGACTGCAACATCTTCACGGGAAGCTTTGACACGGGCTGAGAGACACAATCCCATTCAACATCCAGGCAGGATTTGGGGGCAAGGGCCAATCCCAATATTCCCTTTGAATGTAACTTGCCAAGAGAGCCAGTGTTTGAAATGGCACAGATGCAGCTTCTGCTGGTACAGGTGGCCTCTAGAACGGGAACAGGTCTGAGACATACAGAAGTATAGATATACTTTGATTATCTCATGCTTGTTCCAGTATGTACTGTGACTTGTGTCACAAAAAGTGCACTGAAAAATTTGTAGTTTAAGAAAAGAGACAAGTGTCTTGCTCTGATGAAAAAGGGATGATACGGTCACTACAACCTTTTGATTTTGCCCATACCAGTGTAAATCAGGAATGATTCTGTAGAAACCAGAAATTCTGTGCTCAGTAAAAAAGATGAGTCCTTTTACAGCTGCACTTACCAGGATGTGCTAAGGGTCATTTTCATTTCTCTTTTGGAGCCCTATGGTAAGCTTTAGAAGTAATAAAATATTCTTTTTTTTTCTAAGACCATGGAGTAGGGTTAAACTGAATATCTGTTTGGGACATTCATACAGACCAACATTGACTAGATTATATTTCTGGTTTCAGGAGCTCCCCAACCTTAACAACTGGTAATATACTGCTATTTTTTTAAAAGTGTGGAAAACCAAAATCAGCCTGAAAGAGTCTCCAGACATAAAGGAACTAAGAGTGGAACTAGTTGTATGTATAACAGGCCCAAGAGCTGAGGTTAATAAACTCGAGTATTCAACATGTGAGTGTGCAGTAATCCCAGCTGGGTAAACATCTTAAAATTCTTCAAAGTTTCAGGGTGCTGAATTTTACTTCATTTTACTTCATTGACTACTCATAGTCCCAATGAAAGAAATTAATTGGAATTGGATGGAGGTGTGAGTAGGGACAATACGACCTGGCCCAAAAATTAGAAAAGAAATTAATCTCAACATGATACAAGGACAGATGTGTGTACTGGGCAAATCTAACACAACTTAAAAGAAAACATGTAAAGTACACGGCCGTGTACAGAGAGACAATGAAGCCAGAGAAATGAACATAGCAGCACTACTTTGCAGAAAAGAATCAGAAGACACATTGTCACAGAGGAAACAGTGGCAAACTGCTTCATGAAGATAGTAGCGCTTGGAGAAGAGGAAATATGTAAACTGCAGAGATTACCAGGCTCATTTAAGCTACTTTATGTGAGGCTGGAGTTTCAGCTATTGTAATAAGTTGCATGATAAGACATTGAAAAAATTCCATGTAATGAGTAGTACTGGTTGGCATATGTCATTACTTTACCTGGGGTAATTTGTGGAGACCTGGACTGCCCAGTGTATGGGAAAATACTATGGACTGGCCCAAACTCTTGCCAAATATTGGAATAGATATCACATTCAAGGACACAAGGTACATAAGAAACTGTTTGAAGATTTAATTGAATTTTCTTTTAAGAGAATTTCGAAAGTGCACAGGGAAATTGATTCTGTTACCCAATAGATGCATTAGCTAATGTCTTAGTATAAAGCCCATTGGTTTTAGTAAGTAAGGATTGTTTAAAAAAGCAAAACCAAAGCCAATCCTCCTATATCAGGCACATTATTGAGAATATAAAGTGATAGAAACCTCCTGATGACCACATCCTTTTATGTGCCCATTTTGTTCGCTGCACACCGCAGGTAATGACATACGACTTCCGGCATAGGTGTTTACTTGCAACCCCCACCAGCAGCCTGCATTAAATATGATACTCATGTTGGTGTATCTATAGGTCCCATATGAAGTGTGCATTGTAGCTGAACAAGTGTCAAGTGTTCCATAAAATGGGCTGAGCCACGAGTGCTAATCAACACACAAGGAAGACAACAACCTACGACATGTTGGCTGGTAACCAGCATGGAGTGGGGTGATGGAGGGATGTCAGAAATACCCAGAAGGAAAAGAAAAGGACATTCTTTAGACTAGATTCACCTACCGTTGCTTATACCTTTACTCCATGATGTGCCTGAGTGAAATCAGTGAGACTAACATCACTGGTGCCAGCTCAATCAAAACTAAACAAAAAACTTTCCTTACAATCAAAGAAAAAACACAGGAGTATCAATAGAATTAATTGAGCCAATATATTTAGCACATGGCCAGATGCTAAAGAGGCTGTTTAACACAGTATTGTAAGCCAGATACCTGTAAAAAAATATTAACTATAGTTTGCCAATTTAGGAAAGAAATTACTTTCTGTTCAGCATCCAAATGATAGCAGGCATTACCTTTGGAATTATTTATTCATTTTAACATACTTATATACAGTGATTTCATTTTGATATAGTAGTTTATTCCAACATAATCTAAGTAAAGACTTCTATGACTTACTGAAGGTTTTTAATACATTTGAGACTTAGCCACTTTCCTTACAAGCCTTCATAAATATGATAGTGACAATATGTCTTTTGTTGTCGTGTTTTCCAGTTTTTATATCTTTACTGAGAGCCAACACCATTTAATGATGTTTAAGTCGCATCTGAAATCGGCAATGCTTGTGCAAAATATGTCAGACACAGTTTGAAATTAATCTAAGCTGCTAAAGGAATTTAAAACTTACATGCTTATAGGTATATATATTATATATTGGTGTATAATAATGTATACACACAGATGTATTTTAATGTTTAGCTTTAATAGCAAAAAGTACAGTAGAATTCCACTGATAGCAAGATTTGATTGTAGAGTATCCATAAAAAATTGGTGCACTTTTTCTGAAAATCAATACAAGCTCAAAACAAAATGTGATACCAGATAATTCTCTGCCATAGCCTAAAACTGATAATCAATTTGAACACCTAAATAATTGAATTAAACACTATAGTAATCAAATAGGTATTTGATAATGACATATCTCCATTGAAAAATGTTACTAAGTAAAATTTTATGTCAGTCCCAACTAGGTGAGTGTACAACATGTAGGGTAAGGCCTCTCAGTCCTGACTGGAGCTCATAGGTACTACTGGAGTACAAATAATAAATAATAGTACATATACTATAAAGTCTCTAAAATCAGTGATAATATTAAACATTTTCCATCTTTGAAACACTGTACAAACATAAAACTATTCCTCACAACACCCCTGTGAGGTAGGTATGAAAGTGTTAGCCCATCTTACTGATGGGGCAACTCATCCCAATACTACAAGGTGCTAGCTGATGCTGCAGGGGGATTCCCAGAGGCCTGATTCCCTGACTCCCAGAGGCCCCAGAAGTATGTCATTCTTAAGCAAAATATTAGCCTAATATAGAACTTGCCCACATCCTCAAAATAACCTAAGTGGCACAGCCCAAAGCTCTTGGCTTTCATATTAGTTGCTTTGTCAATTGATTGAGACTTTCTCCCTTTGAAAAAATAAAGTACTATATATTGGTCCTGTGACATGCACAAACACGTATTTTTCTTTTCATAAACCTGATGATACCTTTCATATCTGCAAAGGGAAGGTATGTCCCTCTGAGTGCATACCTTGTGTAGCAGAACTGTAGCAAGAGTCTCCCATTCTTTTATGCATAAAAATTACAGGTTCTTTTACTCATTTATGTGAATATGCTGAGTATTAGTATGATGACATCAAATTATATTTTAAGGGGCACAGCCATATATATTTTAGATTCAGATTTCAGGACTTCCTTTAAAACTGGGATAATCCTGTGGAATGTACTAAAATATACGTATTCTCTTTTCCCTCTTTTTAAAAATAAAGTCCAGAGTGCTTTTGCTTAGACATACTTTAAAATATTGTATAGCTAGCCATTGTTTTGAAAATGTTTGAAGTAAAGCAAGACATCTGAACGTGGAAGCAGTCCCTCTTGCACCAGAATAAACCTGGAGTATCTCCGCTAAAGGCCGTAGAGCTTCAGTGGTGTAAAAGCAGGCGGAGTGGAGTTAGGATCAGGACTTCCATCCTCCTGCCCATCTGCGGCTGCCCTCAATCAGCAACACTAATGAGCTTCATGCCTTCATCTGCAGGAAGGAGTGTGAATGGCATGTTTGTCAGAAAATCCTGTGAGCTATGCACATACCTGATCACATCACTGAAGACTTCATCACTCATTATGCTAGTGTTACACATAGACGTAAAAAACAGGCAGCTCTTTTGACCTCTGCAGAATTAGAGAAAAAGGAAAAAATAAACCACAGTATCTTCCAAACGACAGAGTACATGCAGAGAAGTAAATTAAAGGCAACACAAATACAGCACAAATGAAGCTTTAGAAAAACAAAGCGTTTTCCAAGAGAGAAAAGACAAAACAGGTAACGGAACAGATAATATATTGAGGGCTAATATATACAAAATAAAAAAACCACCTGGGTAAAAATTTAGTTATGCAATCATTTGTCATAAATGCTCTCTTTCTAATAACTCATGGGAAAAATGGAAGCAAAAAGTTTGAAAGCCTTGCTGGAACCCTCCCCTTAAAAAATCATAATGGGCAATTTTTCTGATCATATATAGAGTTCCTACAATGGCTCCATTTTTAGACATCTGTAATTCAACAGACTCTGACCATTTTCATCTGTGTAGCATATTTTATTATTTAATGTCTTCATATGATAACCCCCCCCCCCCCATACATATTTAAAACTAGATACCATTCTGCTTTCATCCTTTCCTGGGGGGGGAGGAGGGGAAAGCAGGTGATTTTCCTCTTGTGTTTTGAACAGAACCATAGCTATCAGCGCTCCTTTGCTTTTCTTCTCTTTTGCATATCATGTTTTCTCTCAGCAAGACTCAGGGACGTGCATGGAGGAAGAAAAGCACAAACCTATCGTTGTTGTTGAGTTGCCTGAGGAAACTCATACCTTCTTTGGGTTCATCTTATAAAACACAGTATCTGCATAACAAGGCCACTGAAAGATGATTAATACAGATTTTTCTCTTTTATTTATCTTTTGTCTGTTTTAAATGCAGCAGGCATTCACCACTGGAATATAACAGCTTGGAGGTTACTTGAACATACAGCTTTTTTGCAGGAGATTCTTAACCACATGCCTAACCTTAAGAATGTAAATACTTTCATTTAAATCAATGTGAAAAAATAATTTGGTTAAGTTAGACATGCTTTGATAATTGAGGGTACTGTAAAAAAAGACAAAAACAAAACCATGGGTTTAAATGTATAGATTATGTCATTTGGAATGAACGGATGCGAGTTGTCAATTGTTTTCCTTTTCTTTTTTTTTTTTTTTTCTAATTTTAGAATTTGAACTGCTCCTGATAAATTTGTTCCCAAATGTTATCATTCAGTGTATCATGAATATTAGGCAAATGTTTAAACAACCTGGAAAGGAGGCTTTTTCAGTAGACAGTACATGATAAGTGTTCAGAAAGCAGTCAATTTCAAACAGTAGTCATTCCAAAGTCTGTTTTCCCCCCTCCAAAATATTTTTTTTTGTTGTCTTTTTTTGTTCTACTGCCTTGGGATAAATGCTCTTAAAATTTATTTTCATTGGAAAACAGATTTTAATAATTCTATCCCTTTGCACTGCTACTATAAATTAGAAAAACATTTGAATATACGGTGTCGACCTTATTCCGATTTTCAGAAGCAACAATTAGAAGTCATTGACACCAATCTACCACAAGTGACCTTAGTCTCATATCTTATTCTGTTATTAATCAAGGAACGCAATTCAGAAATAATATTACATCCTGCATTTTATTCAATTCCATATGACAAAAATAGTAACCTAGACTAAGACATCCATTTCAATCAGTAGATGTGTCAAGCCAACAAGATTTAATAATAAAAAATATTGGATCTAGGTAACAATTCCCAGCTGTTTCAGGGAGGCCCCTTGCCCTACATGGTATCACAGTATAAAAATAGTGTCTCTCTTCACCATGCAGAGAGGAATGGCCTAACCCTGAATACAAAATGGGGTCAGTCTTACTGTACCATCGTCAACCATCTTATTTACAACACTTTACATATTTTTTCTCTTTTTCCTTTTTCCTTCTTTTTCTTTCTTTTTTTTTTGTTTGTTTTTTATTGTTTGTTTGTTTTTTAAGTTATACACATCCTTTAGGGAATAGAGATAACACTACATGGTACCAAATACTAACAAAAAAAAAGTCACACCAAAAATTACACAGATAAATAAAAACATTCAATTGCTGAAATACAGCAACATTAAGCCACCTCAGTTTTCTTTTTTTAACACTTGGAAACACCCCTAACCACCCACACACTGTGGCAAAAAAATTGTGTTATATTGTAGAGGTGTTACAGATATATAATTTTGCTCAGATATAGATATATATTTATATCTATATATCTCTATCTCATCATTGTAGAAAATGGAGCTGTAGAGTTCATTGTTCATTTCCAATAGAAACAAACAGCTAATAAGTCTTTGAACTTCTTTTCACTCCCTTATATGATGGCAGAAATAGTCCATCCTCTTACAGTAATGGTTTCTGTTGTATAAGAAAGATTGTCCTATTTTTCAGTCTCAACTGAGAAGACCTCACTGTCTGATTCGTTCTTCAGGGGCATAAAACTCCTTGCGCTGTTACCCAGCTACCCATAATGTCCCTCAAGCAATTCTGCTGGACGGAAGTTCAGAGTGTCAACTCCACCATGTTGTAATGCACAAAAATGAGGTAGTACACAAAACATTTACTGTTCAAGTTTTGATTAAGCCCCAGTCTCCTCAGCATCCCCAGCCTAACTTATGAGTGGAACCATTCCCTTTGTTTACTCAGTGTAATTCCAACAATGCAACCACCATAAAATTATATTTGATTAATCAGAGTACATTGTGCTTTGGAGCAATCTGAAAAGATAATCCGAGTTGGAAATAAATACAGAACATTTGTGTGTTACTACTGCTCACGCTGCTCAAAAGTTCTTTTTTTGTTCCCACTATTATTAGGCAGCCAGCATCTTTCTCATGGTTATGTGTGAAAGAGACAGAACAGATTACAGGAAAATTAAACCTACATAATGTACTTCTTCCTCTATCCTAGACTTGTATTAATATCACACTCCTAAGATAAATGTATCAGAATTCTGTCGGGGGTGGTCACACTTTTGAGTGGGTTTAGTAGAAAAGTTAAATGAATCATTTCCATTTAAGAAATGGCAGTCCCCATATTTCTTAAGGATCTGACAGTTCTCTGCAATTTTCTGCTTAGTTGATAGAGATCTCTCATTGTTTGACCTTAAAACAAGAAACTGCATCAGGGTCCTCCTCCTTACTCCTTAAGTCAAAGTACTATTTATAAAATAGTTTACATCTTTGTTCAGTTTCAAATTATAGACAAACCTCCCTAATACAAAATACTAAAAGTGCAGTAGTATAAATTAAGAGTTTGCAACCACATTATACAAACATTACCTTTTTATTGTACAGCTTTGATAACACGGAGTATTTACTCACAACTGTTTATAATGTTGTGAATAATTTATGGTGCTAAGGTTTGTCTGTAACTTGTTTTCCAATCATTGAGCTAAAATCCACACTACATTTTTTTTTCATTTAATAGAACAACTGTCCACATAGCAGCTACAAATATTTAAATAAAAAAAGGTTTGTTACTGACAGGTACTTGCACATGAAAAGCATGCTATCTTTCCCAATAAACTTCACAATTTTGCCTGCATTGAAAGAAACCACTTACTCATAGTAAAACAAAACTTGCTTAACAAAAAAAAAAAAAAAAAAAAAAAAAAAAGAAAAAGAAAAAAGAAAAATCACATAGCCAGATGTATTTTGCAGTACAAAAGCTTCATTTAAGTTTGGGGCTAGTATATTGTCTGTTACCCGCATAATCTTAACATTATAAATACTACAGACAAGGATACTGTAATAATACACAGCATTGGGGTACTAAATCACTTATTTAAGATTAAGATTCCTAAAAACATAGTCCAAGTTGCTAACTAATTTGAACAAAACCAGCAAATAAGTGTGACAGAATGCCATAATGAAGCCCCCCTTTCTCAGGTGATAGTAAGTTTTGTAAGAAGCGAAGTGAATGTAGACTAGCCTCTTTCTGTTTCTAATGAAGTTATCCCATGACTGGTTTGTTTGTTTGTTTTCTGTTAAATTAAAAGGTTTCAAAGTTCTCAGTAACAGTCAAACTCACTGTTGAAAGAAGTACCATGCAGATCTTGCAAGACAACTTTTCAGCAGCCACAAAGTTATGTATTTCTGCTATGGGTAAAACTTTAAAGGGAACCTATGCATTTAGGTCAGGAAACTAATGCTTAGCTTCAAAAGCTGTACATGGAACAGGACAAGTTGTGTCGAGTAGAGGTCCAACAGTTATTCGGAATGAATGCTTTTAATTTATGCCAATCTCTTTATTATCCTCAATAAATCTGGTGAATGGACGACTGGCTCCCGTTTCAGAACTTGCTTTGTCCAGACTGACAATGGGAGGGCTGCTGCCTGTGCGAGCTTTGTCCATGCCACCGGTAAGGTTACTTAGAGGCGGGATGGCGCCCCCGCCTAGACTTACTGGGAGCTGAGGAATGCCTCCGTTCTGTATGACAGAAATCTCATTGTTCTTCATAGCAAGTCCGTTAGTGATAGCTGCAGCATATTGGTTCCAAAAACTGGGGTCAACATTCATGGCCCGAGCTGCCAAATCCTTCTGGAACATCTCGGAGAACTTGAGTGCATCGCCACCGAGCAAAGCCATGGGGTTTTCCACAGAGAGGCGTCGGCCACGGCGTGCAGGGGCGTTATTCCACATGTGAGTCCCCATGTGAACCTGCAGAGTGAACAGGACAAGAAGCACCCCCAAGTTAGCACATTCTGCTGAGGTGTCTAGCCTGAAATGCTGTTACTTACAGTAGTGCTCGCTTTTTTAAAAAAAAGCCTTTTAATTCGTATTGAAAAAAAATCAGTTCCAGTTAAGACACAGTTCTAAGGTCCAGTCAGCCCACACAAAAAAAACCCAGTTCCATAGCAGTTTTTCAATGTGCATTTGCTTCTTCTCAGTGAAAACAAACAGCACTGCAAGACTAAAGGGTACATACTCTCTTGGGTTAGACAATTTCACATGCAAGCTGGAAGTCCTCACATGCTGAAGATTACCAAGGGCATTACTCATACTAGGAAATGGGTGTTTTTTTCTGCCCGTTCCCTTCTTTCATCTTGTCTGTTTTCATATTTTATCTCATGTCAGAAGCACTGGTTACTTTGCTAAGTTTAGTATTATTAAAAATGACATTTAAAATGTCTTTCCCAGGCTGCGTTCTAATGGCTAACCAGACTGTAGGAATAGGAGCCATCACTCCTGTAGTAACCCACTGTAAATCTGGGAGAAGCAGCTTTCTACTCTGCAATGGCTGCAAAGCGGAATAGAAAATAGAAATTGGGGAGGCACCAAAGGAGCCAAGCAAGCTCTGTGTTTCTGGTTTATAGCAAGGTTATTTTGCATTGATGGTCCATAAGAACTCTCAGAACATGTCCATCAGCTGACTGGGTGTGCCATCACATCTGTCAAGAGAGCTGCAACATGCCTGCATGTATACCTGGAACCAGTTTTAAAGTTCGCATCATTGCACAGCCACTTTTCAGTCCCTATCTTCCACGCAGTGGAAGCGTAATGACCGCCACCATACAGCAAACATTTCCTTGAAGCTCCCTTCTCACCTGTCTTTGGGACAAACGCTTAGCACTAAAACCTGCTGAGTTCAAGAGCGGTGCTCTTTAACCCCCCCTCCCCAAGCCTTTACAGTTTCATGTGGCCTCTTACCTTAAGATTCCCCTTTGTGGTAAAAGCTCTACCACAGATTGTGCAACCAAACGGTTTTTCACCGGTATGGGTGCGCTCGTGTATCTGCAGTGCACTTGCTGAGGAGAAGGTCTTCCCGCACGACTGACAGTTGTGCTGCTTGGGAGTCCGGCGAGGGGGGGGTGCCAGCATAGGGGTGATCCCCGGACTCATCACTGTCTGTGGTGCAGCAGGAACCTGGATTCCAGCTGGAAGCGAGGGAACCTCACCCAAAGAGATCGGCTTGCTGTGACCATTCACTTCCATTTTGATCATGGTAGGTGCTGTACTGGTGACCAGGCTAGGAGTACTTTGGCTGGGACCTAGAGTAAAGTTGGGTTCAAATAACTGAGAAGGCAGCTCTTTTAATTTGTGCGTCAGTAAGTGCTGTTTTAAATTACCCATAGTGGAACACCCACGACTGCAGACTGTACAAACAAATGGACGTTCTTTAGTATGGCTGCGGTAGTGAATTTCCAATGCACTCTTACAAGCAAAAGGCTTGCCACAGATATTACAAACAGTACTTTTAAACTTACCACGTTCTCTGTTCAGGAACAGCAGACTAAAAGGAGCCTCCTCTTTGATGACTGGTCTTCCCGGGTTGGTGGATGTCAGATCTAATGCGCCTCCATTTTCAGTTGTGGGTGGGGGACTGTCTGGTTTTTCTGTCTTTAATTGTATTTCTGGTGGCTCTTCCTGGTTACTGAGACCGGGGGACTTTGATCTGAAACTTTCACTATTGCTATTCACAGGAGACAGAGCTTGCATGGAGGAAGAAGACTCTGACATTGCAGGGCTGCCTGCACTCTGGCTTTCAAGATCACCAACAGCTGATGAGGAGTCATTGCTCAAATGGTCACTTTCCCCTGATCCATTTTCTATGGATTTTAAACTGGTCAGCTGCTGGCAGTTCATGACAGAATCAATCATTTTCATTTGATTCTCCAAAGCAGCAATACTGGAGATCACAGAAGGTGGCGAAGAAGGACATGACCCAGAGTAAGAGATAAGGGGTTTGGATGAGTCACTTGCTGTGTCCTTTAGTTCCGGGTCCTCTTCCATAGAATTTTCATCAATGTCATCATCGAAGTTGCTCAGTGTGTCAACATTCTTCTCATCATAGGAAAGCTCTGAGTCCATGGCATCTTGGAAGCCCTCTGGTAGCGGCGTGTTTGGAATTTGCCCACCCATATGCATACGAATGTGCTGCTGAAGAACAACTGCGTTTGTAAATTTCTTCTGACAAATGGGACACGAGTGCTGTACTCTAAGTGGTGGCTTCGCTCGATGAACTCCAAAATGTGTTTTTAGATTGCCTTTCGTAGTAAAGGCACGTCCACAAATTTTGCATTTAAATGGTCTTTCTCCTGTATGTGTTCTGTAATGCATCTTGAGAGCGCTCTGACAACTAAGCACACGGTGACAAATGACGCATTGATTTGGATCTGTCATCTTCTTATCAATGTTCTCCACTAGTTGTTGTAGTTTTGAGGTTTCTGACGTTTGCATAGAGTCTAGCAGACCACCAAATGGAAACTTTGCCTTAAACTGGTCAGACACTGCTGGAAGCACAGGGTTTGGGAGGCTCGTTGCAACGCTGCTGTCTGTAACC